>NC_086254.1:22185299-23385299 GCF_021018805.1 Prinia subflava
AATTAGAAGAAATATAAAAATCTCTTTAAAAATATAAAACAAAATAATAAAAACATTAAAAAATAAAACACAGTAAAATAAAATAGCATCAAAAATTATAAAAATTACAAGAATAATTTAAAAAAAAAATTAAATAAATGCAGCTCTCCTCTCCTTCCACTGCCTAACACAGCTCCAGGAGTGTTCTTCATTATGCAGGGATAGGGAAAACAAACCCAGTGCCTCCCACAAATTAAGGTTTTCTAGACGACCCCCAGTTTTACTTGGAAACAAATTCTATTCTCGCAGGAACATCACTTGAGATGAACATCCAGATGTGCCAAGGCAGGAAAAAGCCATCCCATTGTGCCCAAGGAACAGCAATTAGGCCAGGGTTTAAGTTTTACCGGGTTTAATGGAATTAAAAACACAGTAATTTGAACTTTACAATCAGATTCATTATGGCAATTAAACACTTACCAAGCTTTCCTGGGAATTTAAAGAATTCTGTGGATAGGGTGCTGAACAATGCCTGATATACCAACATCAATTTGGTAAATTTCCTTGGAAATGTGCCTTAAGATGTACAAAAATTCCGATTGGCATGGAAAATATGGAAAATGCAGCTGGTGGCCAGCCTGGTGTCCATGCTGCTGCTGGTGTGGAGCGTGAGAGGCACGGCACTGCCTGGGTAAGACAGACTGCAGAGCACCAGGGTGAGTACAACATGCCCTGGCTTAGGAGCAGGATAGAGCCAAGAAAAGGGGGATAAGGACAAGTAGGCTGTACCCGATGCTACTCTTCCATCCCTCTATTTTCCAAGGCATTATAGCTTCATGTGCTGCGAAGCCCCTGGGCTGTTACTATGGCTTGCTGGCCAGCTGATTTAGGAAAGCTGCTAGGACAGATGCCAGAAAGCTGGAAAAAGTGAAGTCTGAGCTAAGTGAAAAGTGGCAAAAAACAGATAGGAGGGAAAAAGAAGAAAACATTCTTGAAACGGTACAGCATGAGAAAATAAAGCAAAGTACTAGGGAGGGAGAGAAAAGATATATATTTGGTAAAATGATGGAGGGAAATTATATTTTAAATAGGACTCTTGGGAAGGACAAATGTTTAAAAGGTGGGTTCAGTAGGAAAGTAACAGAAGAATCATAAATGAAGTAATTACATCAAGATGAAATTGCTTTTTCTGGAATAGTATTCACATGAGGAGTTAGACTGACATAGTTCTGCTAGGATAACTATGCTCTGAATCAGCATAGCTGCCTGCAGTGGCAGAACTTAAGGCAATATTATTGTACCAACTGGCAAAACCCTAATATTATAATGGCTAGAGTGCTATAATAACTTTGTTTTGCTGTGCTATTTCCCCAAGAGGCCAAAGGGGCAGGAAATCAGAGCATAACCTAATCACAAGCCATGGTTTGCTTGCCCTTGCCCTGCAGTCACCTGCATATTCCCCACCATCCCTGATGTTGCTGAGCTCTGGTCGGTCGCTGCACGTGGCTGTATCCGTAAGGCTGCTGCTATTCCAGAGCAGCGAGGGATCCCAGTGGTGGTTTCACAGGCGCTACCTTCTCCTTTGTGCATATCCACGTTGTTCTTCCTGTCTTAGTGTTGGCTCCAGCTCATCCATCAGTGTGTTCAGACTTCAGGAGCAGGCTCACATCCCATTAACAACAAAACTGGCCACATGACAGAACTGTACACAGTGTGAGGTGCTGACATTCTGTTAACAGTGAGGGCTCCTGCAGCTGCCTGGGATTAACCCAGTTATACCCATAACTGGAAGCTTTCAGCTCTACATCCTTACAATAACAAGTCCGGTACCTAAAAAGTAAAGTAATTTTTTGAAAAAAAAAATTCCTGGCGCAAATCCTAGCTGCTGGGGAAGAAAGAAACAAGTTATAGGGAATAAATTGATAAATAAGTCTTTGGCAAAAATTAATTCAGGTGTAATGACTCAGTCTTTTACACACTGTTGCTTACAAAATATTGATATAAGTAAAACGAATCATTATATCTGTTACAGAGCATTCTGCAAACTGAAAAACTCGTGGATGCTGATGAACCAATCCCAACAGTCACCACGGGTGTAACAGAAAAATGTTTTAAGTATGAAAAATGTCAGGATTTTACTAAACAAACCACCATGAAATAAATTGCAATGCAAAAGGAAGAAGTGGTTCACTCTGAGCCACTGAGGGATGTAGCACAGGGAACGAAGCAGCTGCCCAAAGGTTTGCCCCAACCCACTGTGCTGAGATCCCACTGCTGCCAGAGCCTTGATCTCTTTCGGAGCAGCTCTAAGCAGAAAGGACATGAGCAGTGGATTAGTGCTGGGGGAGAGCTGCCGGGTTTCACTGGCAGAGACAGTTGATCGTGTGTAAGGATTATCCCCTCACTTGGGCTGTGCTGTGCCTTCCCCACCCCTGAGTCCGAAGGTACTGGTTCTGCTCAGAACAGTTAATTTCCAGAAAGCAGTGAAACTAGGAAAGATGCTTCCAAGAAAAACGTGACCTAGGAGACACATGCAGCTGGGTTCCACAGTCCCAGTCCCCCTCCCAAAGGCTCAAGACATTTCTGTACTTGCAGCACAGGACTAGAAATCGGGGTGAATGCAAACTGGTTTGCTGGCTTTTCTTCTGCCAGAGATACAGAGCGGAGTTTCTCTGTTCCTCGGTTTCTTTTGTGTGGTAACAGGGGTAATTGCAAGTGCTAAGAAAGTGATTAAAAATATCCATAAGCCTTCTTATAGTGATTAAAAATATCCATAAGCCTTACCATAAGGTAAACTCAAGACAATTGCTGCTGCCTCTATTTATCTGTCTTTTGAGTTGCTCACAAGGTGATCCTTCACAAATGCTGGTGCTGACTGTGATAAACGCCAATCACTCGCTTTTTTGAAATTTATGAATATTTAATAAAGAATAAAAATTGGTTACAAAAAATTTAATACAATAATAAAAGTTCAAAAAGTTTTCAGAGACAGGACAAATAATGAGACAATAAAAGCAAAGGGGGTAGCCCGGGCCACCCAAGACCCCCCCCTTCCAGACAAAGGCTAGAGGGAGAAGGGCCCAGAACAAAGAGAAGTCTTCTTTTTTAAGCCTTCAGTTTATGACTATTCATATCTTACGTAAAACGAGTAATTTTCAGCTGTTTCTTGTCACAAAAGCTTTCTGTTAATTAAAAGAACACATGAGAGCATACGTCCTTGAGAAAGTTAGGTTCTGTGGATAAGAGGCCATAAATTCTTCTTCACTAGAAGGTTTAGGGGCCTCTGTGAATGTTATCTCTGTGCTGAGGAATTTTTCTTCTTGAGCAAAAAATATAACACACATACACAGCTTCTATTGTACTATGACATTGTTAATTACAAAACTACATTCACTACATTATTCTAATGTTAATATAGTATAACTTTTCTATCTATCAGATTACATATAGTAAATATCTGCGTAGAGCCACACATACAATATGCCTTTTTCACACTGACAAATCCAGCAGATAGATACAGCAGCCCCAGAAGTATGTGTGGGCATTTGTGAGGAGTGATGTGGGCACTTGCCTCCCAGATTCTCATCTGCATGGGAAAGAGATGGTTTGACAGGAACAGATCCTGTCTCAGCTTGGCCAGTCCCAGCTGTCTCTTACTAAACAGTCACAGAGACCAGGAATGCTCAGGCAAGAGGTAATTCCTCAGATTTGCTGGATGTAAATTTGGGAGAAACACGGTAACTCATAGCTTGTACTGCTGGAACTCCCTCAAGATCCAGACCACAGGCTCTGTTCTGCTGTGTGCTGCTACAGCAAAGGGATGGCGCTCAGAAGCTCTTTTATCACCCCACCCTCCCCCAGGGTCAGGCTATGGAATTCCAGGTTGTTGCTCTTGAAGTACAGCTGCCTGTCACCATTGATGCAACATTTTTATTTCAGGTAAGGGATTTGGGGTATCCCTCTCCCTATCAACCCAGCCCTCTCCTTGCTGCACTTCAGCATTTTACTGTGGGGTACAGCCCCCCATGAGCTTAATTTACTATTGCCCAGGACACTGTGCCTCTTCCCTGACCTTCCCAAGGCGGAGACCGGGCAGCCAGAGCAGCAAAGAGGCAGTTTGGCATACACTGAAATTTAATTCGTGCCAGAGGGAGGGCCTTCACAGCAACTCCAGCTTGTTTGTTAGCAGCTCTTTTCCAGCTCTAACATGGCACATGAAGGTCCAACTGGCTGAGCTGGATGGGGATGGGGGACAGCAGTGGCTTCTGCAGCCACAGATCCCTGAGCTCCAGCAAGGCTCTCCCATCTCTAGGCTCTGAGAAGCATCAGGGCAATGAGAAGGGAACCCGTGGGGGATGTTTGCATGCTCTGAATCTCGACAGCCACGGCGGATAAGACTGCCATCCCTCACTTTACCTGCTCTCTGCCCACGGGAACAGAGTTCACTCCACAAGGACGTCCAGGCTGCCTCCCTCAGCCTTGGAGGGTGTGCAGTGAGCTGCTGGGGCTGTGCCTCATGGGGAGGGTCCTCAGTGTCAGCCCCTGGTCAGGATAAGGTACCACGTGGGGAGAAGATGATTCGATTCTGGACATGGGGGAGAGCAGATCCCTGTGGCTCCTTTCCATGCTGGCTTAGTGAAGCACCCAGACAGTGCCGTGCAGATGTGGGGTGCATTTCGTAGTTGAATGTGTACTTTCATCACACTGCCCTACTGCAGAGACCGCGGCGATGCAGAGGTGACACCGGAGCGCGGCGGCGCCGGGCTGAGCCCGACGGCTCCGGCAGCGAACCCGGCGTGGACTACAAGTACCATGAGCCTCCGCGCCGAGGAGTCCCGGGTCCCGTGAACGCCCGGGGAGAGCCGCACTACAGGTCCCACAATGCCTCGCGCCGCCCGGCGTCTGCGCTCCGGTCGCGATTTCAAGCGAGGCAGAGAGGAAAATGGCGGTGCGGGGTTGAGTGCGGGGGAGACGGCGATGTAGCTGAGCTTTGGCTCATTTCTCAGGTGAGTGGGGTTTGGAGGGAGGGAGGGAGGGAGTAACGACTGGGAGAGAGGGGAGTTCGCATTCCCCTGCTTGTAGGGCTGGGGTGGGACTGTGATGGCGGAAAGAGCGCTACCCCTTGCCGGGGAAGGGAGAAGCTTGGGGATGGCCCTGAGGGGCGGCTCTTTTCTGTCTTTCGCCCCCCTCCTCAGTATGAACGTGGCTCCCTGAGGGGAGGAGGAAGGGGAGCGTAGATGGGTTGTGTGTGTGAGGAGTATTCCCAGGGCTGGAGATGAGGGGATTCCTCGGGCAGCGTGTGGCCTTGACGTCTTTCGAGCTGTTGTAACTTTACTGGTGCCTGAGTTTTGAAGGGGCGTTCTTGAGGCAGTGGCGGGGAATTGATACGTGGACTGAAGGCTTCCCTTATGATCCCGGTGTGATGCATATCTAAGTGTGGTGATTTTGGGTGGAGGTAATACAAAGAGACCTGAGGTCGCTGTGGACTTGGCTTTAGAATCGTCTGAGCCACGGTTTCTTACGCTGAGGAGAGGCGAGGTGTGGGTTAGAATGGCCCTCTGTGCCATCCATCTGCGTTTATCTGGTACCGAGGCGGTTCCGAAGACCTTGATATCCGCATTCTCCTGGTCATCCTGTAGCCTCGGTAAGTTTTACGGCTGTCTTCTCTTGTCTCCTTATCTCTGGTAATAAGAAAAGGGATGAAAAATGCTGCAACTGAAAGGCTCATTTCCATATCTCCTATCTATTTTTGCTTTGTAGCTGTAATGAAACTCTGTTGTTGAGGGGTGGGGATGAGATTCCCCCCAGCCCCCGAGGTCGCGTGCCACTCTAGGCGTTGGTGTTTCTGGGATATAAACGGGGTGATGATGAGTTAGAATGGAGCGTGAGGTTGAGCTAATTCCCACGATTCTCTCTCTGGTTCTAAAGTTGGTTCTGTTTGTGGTTTCTGCCCCTATTTCTAAGCATGGTCAAGTTTTCCTTTAAAAGCGAAGCTTCTCACTTTGTCAGCTCATTTTAAAACTCATTTGAATCCTCAGTAACTTCTTCCTCTTTTAGATAGAAGTGAACAGAAAGTAGTATGTTGGATTCTAACTGGAATAACAAGACAAAACAAAAGGAAATCTGAAAGTGTGAGGGATGGCAATATCTAGTATATGGTAACTGTAATACAGTTAAAATGGATTCTTACAATAAGCTTAAAATTCTTTCATCGCTATTGTAAAAGTAAATATTTTCTCATGGAATATTTTGATCTTAAAATGTTCTGTTTCATGTGAAACAAAGTTGTACGTTCTGAATATAAAATACAGCTTCATAAAAACAAATAGTAATGAACGAAAACCAGAGAATAAAAACTTTGGTTTAGAGGAAACAGACAAAATGGGATGGTTTGGGCTTTTTGTTTTATTTCAGTCTTGTTACTTTTGTTTTCTAAACAAGATCGTGCATTATAGCATGCAATAGTTATATTTACTGCTGTTTCTGTGTTAACTGCTGTTACAGTTGGCTGTTTAACTGACTGTTGTAAAGAATTTCCTTCAACACTGTTACAAGTACTGTTTTGTTGTTTTTTTTTTTCTTAACTAATACCAGTGGATTTGGTGGATTCACTGCTGACATGTGAAGATAGAGGCTGTGGGATACGGGAAGTGATAGACAAAATAAAACCAGCATTCAGCCTCACTTTGAGTACCTCTCCTGATTACAGTGTGTTGTTGCCAGTCTGATTTTATTTGGAATATGACTTGTGTGCATTTGGGGCTCGCCTGTGGCTTTGTGTTTGTTTTAACTGTTCATTTGAGGCCCTTGTTCATTCTGGCTTTGCATTTATGAACTTGGAAGTTTTGCATTGCCTAGTTATCAATTTTTTGGGTTTGTTTGGGGTTTTTTTGTTGCTGTTGTTGGTTTTTTTTGCATTGTATCAGTGATATATACCCTAGGGTGTAGCCGAGACAAAATGCAGATTAGAAAGAAGCAAATCTCTTTTACAATGGAACCTTATCTTTTGATCACGCTGGGGTTTTTTGATTAATAATGGACAAGAAATCACATTTACAAAACCTTCAAGATTAACCTCTATTGTGCAGTTTCATAAAAATGGGGGGATGTTTTTATTTTTTAAGAACTCTGAGAAAGAAAAGGTGTCTTGATTCTATTTGCCTGCAAAATTACACTGTTTGTAGCATGTGAAAAGGTATTGGACACTACAGTCTGACACTACAGGCTGCTTCAGCTCCTGCATTTAAATGAGTCTCTCTTGAAAAGGTGATCTTAAACGACTGTACAATACAGCAGCTTCTGCATTTCGTGTTCAAGGTTTTTGAGTCTTTAGAAATATCTTAAATGTTCTTCTGACTTTTTTTAATTACAAAAAAAAAATGGAGGAGAATGGGAGCGGAGGAATAGTATCCTTTATGTCAAGGACATAAGAAGGTGGTGAAGAATTATCTAACCTCAATGCTGGGGCAACCTGCCTATGTAGGTTTTTTTTATTTGTTCTTTCCCCCCCGACTAGATCTATAGATGTTTCTAGATGTAGCATATTAGGGAAAAAAGCAATTGTAAAAGAATTTAACTGCTACTGATTTAAATCTGCTGTGGAATGTATTCCCACTTACTCTGATTTTTGTATGCTGCATTTAGTTGAGTAAAGGCAAATCAAATTATTTTGTGCATCATATAAATGGGAGATATCTTTCAGATGTATCCTATTACTTTAATAAGACTTAATTGGTGACTTATTAAATTTACAGTTATCAAGAAACTGATTTTTGAAAAGTGAAACAAAATTACCTTGCCTTCAGCCTCATGAAGGATTTTTAGTCTTTTATGTGCAGTGTGTCTAATAACAGAATGCCCTGCCTCACTGAAACATCCCAAAGTGATTGAACAGGTAATGGAACAGGGATTGGGTTGGGTGACTTTTGTTGCCATATCTTTTAATTGAAGAGTTAAGTAAAAGACAGAACTAAACAATTTACTTGCAAAAAACCCAGTGAAATACATGTTCTCTCCAGTGTTTTGGGGAAACGATTGTTCAGAACAGTCAGTCAGGAGAAGAGTTCTCTGGTTTGTTCTGTGTTTGTCCAAAGAACTAAATAAACCTCAGTCCAAGGTAGCGTTCCGCTGGTTTTGTTTTGTGCACTCAATTTGTAATTCTGACATTTTGCCGATTGCCCTGGAGTGTATATTAACATCTTAACATTGCTGCGTTTTTTCATCTCCGGAGGCTAGTAAGTCCCAGGAAAAGGTAAAATGTGCTACTTACTTTTTGCTACTCTGTGTGTCTGAGGGGGTAGCAGCTAATATACTCTGTGTGGATAAACTTTTTCTAAAACCCTTTAGACAGATATTAGGAGTGCACACGTGTGCGTGTGCGCGCATAAACCATCAGTATATGGAAATGCTGCATTGGGCTTTTTGAATCTTATGGAAGAACTAGTAAAGGTTCCAAAATTCATTTCTTGTATTCATAATGACAACTCCAAAAGGTTTTCTGTTTTGACAGCTTACATCTTAAGGAGATGATTTCAAACAAAAACTTGGAATTTCTTTGCCAGTGGTTTGGATAGGATTTTCAGACATCTTCCCCTATAACAATTTTTCTTTCTCCATAAAGGCTAGGCTAGAGAGGTTAGGTGGAAATAGGGAATTATGACTTGATTTACAGTTCTTTTTGTGCTCAGTCCATCTTTGCTGCTGCAATGAACTAAAGCAGACATAGCAGCATTTTTTGTTATAGTACTCTCCTGGTTTTATATTCTATGGCAACCTTTTTAATGTTCAGAGTAGAGATTTCTGGCTCAATGGGGAGGATGTCAGTCAGCGTATTGCTTAACATTCTTAAGTAGTAATTGAAAGAATCCCCTCCTAATCAGTATTTCAAGTATTTATCTGGACATAGATTCAAAGATAGCTAATAGCAACAACAGCAAGAGTACTGCTCACTTGATTAAAATAGAACAAAGCCAACATCTCCTGTTAACCTACAATGTACATTTGACTCCCCCCCCTTAAAAGGAAAACAGTTTCCCTAATCAGTGCACAGAAAACTGAAAAAAAACTTCTCCGGTTGAAGTAACTTTCAAAGACTTTTTGTATTACAACTGTAGGTTTTCTGTTGAACCCCCTCATCTTTGGTGATGTATGTTCGAGGCTGATGAGTAAGGTTTCTAGAGGTAGGGTATAGAATTAGTGCTAGCAAACTTGCCAGACTTGTATTGGCTGTGTGAGAGACAATAAACAAGTAACAGGGATGATGAGTGGTATTCAGGAACAATGGAAAATGAGTGCAAATTTGAGAAAGTTGAAGGAGAGCCATCACTTGATAGGAACAGAATACCTTGCGTTGTCATCCATTGTAATTTCTGTTCAAATGTATGGCTACAAGGTAGCTTTATCAACTGCTCTGTGTTCTCTTATCCATCTATCTCTGTAGCTGACCCTCAAGTGACCTCTATCAAGATTAATACACAGTATGATAATATTTCAGATTGGCCAAGCAATGCTTTTGGTATATGAGCATTTTTTTTCCTTCCCCCTGATCTTAGCTCTGCTTTATAGCAGTGAAATTTTTGCTTTGAACTAAAGGGTCTGTCTAGGCAGAAGTGGAAGGTTGTTTGAGCAGGGAATATGTAAAGTTTCTTTCCACTTAAAAAGCACTGGAAATTTCCAGGCTTCACCAAAAAAAATGGAAAAAAGAAACCACCAACCAACAACAACAAAAAACAAACCCACAAAAAAACCCAACCCCCCCCCCCCGCCCCGCCCAAAAAAACCAACCCACAACCCAACAAAAAAACCACCCCACAAACCTCCCCCCCAGCTTTTACGGTCAGGTTTAATAAATGCGTTTCAAGAAGAGAAATATGAAAAGGAACCGCAGACATTCTGGATTTCAGCCTGAGAAATTTTCCACTGTTTCCTTTAATAACGTGCAGCCATGCTTTTATTGCTGGAATTTCAGTTAGGAATCCTTTTCGGACTGAAACTTCAAGCTATTTGGTGAACAAGTGCTTGCTGAAAATCAATTAGGTGCATAAACCACTCTTATGCTGGATATCAGCTACTGATTATATTATTTCAGTTTCTTGTTTCAAAGAGTGTTAACTGTTCCTATTTCTATGTGATCACTGCTAGGTGACATCTTACCTTGCTTCTGATGGTATTTGTAGACTAGCACGTCCAGTAAGGACTGTGTACTGCTAAGCTAGAAAACTTAATTATTCTTTCTTTAATATACAAAGGAAAGAATACATTAGGAAACGCATCTTTTGTAAAAGAGTTAAAGACTATTTAAGCGTTATTTTTAAAATTATTGTAGTTTCAGACACAATGGTGAAAATCAAACTGAAGAGATCTACAGGTTCAATCTCATTTGTCTGCCTTAAAGCTCTTTGATGTCTAAGTTACCCTTGTTTACTAAAGGCTACCTGATCTTTCTCCGAGGTGTAGAGGACTTTGTACTTGGAATGTGTCTAGTCTTTCTGTCACTACAGATATTTATTGTTGATTTGCTGTTTTGGGCTAGGGCCTACAGAATCCTTCATTAGACCCTAAGGGTGAGGGCTTTGTTTTCTTAAATGCCAGGATGGGAGCTAAGCTACTGTATGTTGTAAAAAGTAAGAAATATCACAACAAACTCTTATCTTTCTAGTATTAATTGACAATATAAAACCTGAACCCTTCAAAGGCATGTTAATGGAATTTTGTCTTTTGAAGACAACATAGTACATTTCCACAGCTCTCAAGGCAAGTCAAGGCCATTGTGCTTCCTTTTCTGTCACCTCTCTTTGTTGGGCTACTTTTTTTTTTTTTTTTTTTAATAATTATTTTAAAATTTCAGCATCTGACTTCCTGACTGTTTGTAATCCTTTCTCATGTAGTAAGTTATTGCTAATGAGAATGCTAATGAGTACAGTTCAAAGTAGAACATGTTGAACTTGACGTGAACCTATTATGTAAGGATTGTATTGTGAGTTGTGTATTAATTGGTTGCTTGCCAATTAAAAGTACTGAAATTACTGCTATTGCTTCATATACCTCTTGTATATCTTAAATAAGTTTGTTACTTTACAAATTTGATGCAAAGTTAAAGCTTGAGATGGGATTGCTAAGTCTTAGTGACACTTTTTCTTCCTAAGGGCAAAAATGTATTGTTGAAGACACAAGATAACTGAAATGTATTTATTGTCAAAGCCCAAAACCATCTTACTTTGTTTATTTGGGCTTTGGATAAAGCTAGGGTGGCAGATGAGATATTTCAGTATAGTGCTAGTTGCTACAGCCTTACAGCAGTTCCAGCGTTCTTTGAGCATGGTTTTACATTTCTCTTTAGTATGCTTATTGCAATTCTGCAATTAAGACAATTCAGCACTGAGCAAAAGCTTAATGCATGAAGATTTGGTCAACTTAAAGAAAAAAACTCAAATACTTCTTGTTCTGGTCATAGGTTCTAGTGTGGTTTGGTTACCTCTAATATTTTGTTCTTGTCCTCTATGAATGTAGATTTGGTAACTACAGGTAGTAATTCCAGTCAGAATAGTCAATGAAGAAGCAGCCACGGTGACTTAGGAGAACTTTGTTTTCAGGGTGACTGACTGGATCTATCCCTGCCACATGGTGTAGGAGACTTGTTCTTACTATAGTGACACTTTCGTCTTTATTCCTAGTGTTTTACTTAGGGAAGAAGAGGGTGTGCTATAGCCAAGAAATCTTTGTTCAGTTTTCCTCCGCTCAGTAAAATAAAAAAGAAATCTGAATTAATTCTTCTGTCTGAATTAATTCATTCTGTCAAAATGACAGACCAGTGCTAAGTAGTGTTCCAAAAGCTGAGTGTTGTCAGTGAAGAAAAAGGTTAGAAAATTGAAAATACTACATTACAGAGTCATGCTATGCCCTCCTCTCGAATGTAAGTATTTCTGGTATATGCAGTATCAAAGAGTATAATTGACTATGTTTCTCTGTATTTTTAATGAGACACAGAATTTCAGCATTTCTCTCCTCCCCCCCCTTTTTTTTAATGTTGGCCTTACAGTACGAGACAGATCTATAGAAAACCACAAGTGTAATGGAAAATCAACAGGAAGAAAGTGTTTTCTTCTTCACGCATTTCACTTACTCTCCTTGTTATCAGATGACAGGGTTAAAAATAAAAAAGGATACTTTCAGATAGAGTAGAGCTTAACAACAGAACTGACTGCCACAGAATCTCCAGCAGCTAGGAGACTCATTCCTTTTGAATAAGGAAATTCCTGAAGAGTAGATTGTAAAGTTTTGAGAGTATGCTAAAACACATTCATATGCTTTTTCTTTTTAGGCATTCCTACTGGCTTCTGCTGTAGCGAATACTGTGCTAGGTAAGTTTTCTGTCACAACTACTTTGTTTTCTCTGCATCAATTCTCATAAACTATTGATATCTAGGGAGTTAAAAACGGGAGAAAAGAATTTCAGTTCCCTTCGAAAAATAAAGGAGTTTTGTAGTGTTCTGTGTTAATATGGTATATACTTTGCTGTCTTCCACCTCACTTAAACTTGAGGAAATGCATGGTATGACCTGGTGTAGGTATGTATCATGGAGTCTAACACTATTAGGCTTTTGGGGAGTTCTTGGAACGTTAAAGGATGCTCCTTCTAAGATCTGGGATAGAGTGCTAGTGTCCTTGTGCCTATATATCTGCCTTTGGTTTTTAATTCTCTCGAACACTGGTACTAGAGTATTCTTCTTCCTGAAGTAACCGGTAATTTTTCTGAACAAAGTATTCATGCTGTTTTGAAAGACTGATGATGAAATAGGATTTCTTAGCTATATCTGTTCTGGGGTCAGTGCAGATATAAGGTGAATCACTGTTGGGTATTGTTTGTTTGAGGTTTGGTCATAGCTTCTGGGGTAAGCAATTTAGCCTTCAATACTCGATTAGATTGATTTGTCAGCTTCTATACCTGTTGTTGGAGAGTAGTGAAACCAGAAACTTGTCTGGATGTTCTATTCAGTGGCATTTTGGTCTCAAGAAAGGAAGCACCTCTTTCAGAATAATCTCTTAAGTAAGTTCAACCTCTGTGCTCTGCAGTTTAGCAGGTGCCCTGAAATGGAGTTCCGGTGAGCTGGCTTGGTTAGAATATTTTAGGGTTAAAATAAAATGAAGAAAATGAGACAGTCGAAGGCAAACTTTTGGAGAATGATCTCTTCAAAGGACAGAAGAATTTGTGGGTTTTTCCAGATAGCTGTGCTTATCAAAACATTAAGCTGTGTTTTGCAGACAGATGACACACTGAGGTAAATAGTGTGAGGTGGAGACAAGTGATAAGTAACTTCTGGTCCTGACTGGATGCAGGCACTTGTCTGAGCATATTGTCTGCCATAAATCTACTTTCAATAAAAAAAAGCTCACATCAGTTTTATTCTTCAAGAGGATTGATGATATCAACCTTAAGTTTTGTATGCTCTTTTCTTGTGTTCCCTCCATGGTGTGCTGTGATTATCCTGTTATTGTTTGTACACTTTTACTTATAGGCTTCATCTCTGTGAGAATCTTAACAAGTTTTTGTACTGATGAAAGCTCAGGAGTGGGTAAGGCTTTGTAGCTTTTTGAACTTTCAGTGGACTGTTAGGTACCCTAAAAAATACTTACTGGATTTTGAAAAGAGAAACTAGTCTATGCCCAGAGACAACTACTAGTAACTTTTCTCCTAATAATTTTGACAGCACTCAAGAATATAAACTTCTGACTGTGGCGTACCTAAACATAACTTCCCACACTGTGTGGGATGTACTGGAGCAGAGGGTCGTTCACTGGATGAGTGAGGCGTGGCATTTACTGATAACAAAACACATTGTATCAATCACGCTTCTCCAATTGCATGACATAAATGCATGACCATGTGCTCCTCAGTTAATTACTATGTTTTATTTATTTATCAGATGCCAATATGACAACTTTTCAGTGCAGAGATGTGGCTGAACACTAACTTTAAAGATCAAACAATGTCTCTTCAGCTCAGGGTTTTGTTGAATGTTAGATAAAATTCAGTGAGTCTACTTGTATGGGAAGTAAAGAAAAAATGCACATAAGGAAAAAGTAATAATAAAAAAATCTACAGCTCTGTCCTGGCATTTCCACCAGTGCACTATATAAGAATACATAAAATTTCCTTCCTGATGATGTGAAACTCTACAACTGATTAGCCATTTATCTGTAAACAAAGAAGGAACTGGATCCTGGATCAGCAACTGCATCTGAAGACTTTGCTGGGCAAAGGCCAAGTTAAGATACAGGTCCTCGAAAGACTTCAGATCTCCATTTCTGAGATGATTATCTGTTACTGTGTAGTAAATTGGAAGTGATTGCTGTGTTACTGCTTATGAGACTGTGTGGGACTGGCCCCCATCAGTTCACAGAAAAGACTACTCTAGCCTTATTTGCCTCTTGTATCATCTGTGCAGTGCACTGTCTCAGAAATCTGCTTAAATTAAGAATGTGCAACAAGGATTAAAGAAATGTTGAGAGGTGGAGCTGACAATAAATACTATTTGAAGTTTTTTGAATGACCTCACATCCTTAGTATTTTCAGTGTAAGTTTTTGTATGTCTTTAAAGCCTTTGGAAAAAACAGTATCATTTGCCATAAGGAAATTTCTACTCTGTTTGCCAGCAAGGTAGTCATCGAGCAGGGTGACACCTCGGTCACTAAACTGAGTGCGCCTTCTAACATGGGTTACTTGCTGGAGGGGCAGGAAAGTGGCGTTTTAGCACTATTGGCTGAGACCTCCAGCTGCCATTTCAAATGAGATCTTTAACTAGGAGGGAGGTAAGGGTGGCCTTTGCTAAGCCCTTTGTGGATGCTGTGTATGGGTGTGGCAGTATAACCTAGGAAAATGTCCCTGTTCACTAGCTGCTGTGCTGTCAGGTACTTTAACTGCTTTGTTGCTGGCAGGTTAATACAGAAGTTGCTCTTGGTCTTGGTAATAGAGTGATAAAGCATGTTCTGTCAGCGTGGAGGAGCTGTGCAGCAACGAAGCTTGGTTAGATAAAATACTTTATATTTGATAAACTACTTGGTAAACAAAACTTGGTTAGATAAAATACTTGAGGATCTTGGCCACTGGTTTAAAACAAAACTGAGCACGATCAAGTACTTTAAATAAGGCACTTACCAGCTGTACAGATATCTTCATTGAAGCAGCAAGATAAAGTTCAGTTTGTTTAGACATTTGACCAGTTTCTCTTCCAAAGCTTTAACTTCTTGGACCGAATAAAAGGTTACACTTTGTTCAACAGAATTCTCTGCTCATTTTTTAAGTGTCTGAACCAAAAAGTAGTTCTGAGGCATATGTCAGAGACAGGCATTAAAAGAATTAGAACAGGCTGCTGTGATGGAAAATGTGAGGCATCCTTAACCACAGATGTAGTTGTACCTGCATAGGTGCTGATATGCTGTAGTTTATTTTTCTATTTTAGGCAAAGATGCCCTGCCAAAACTAGCAAGGTTCCTTTCTTTTTACTGCACCAATTTGTCAAATTCATTCAGTAGGTCACTGTAATTTTAGCCTGATATGAAACATCTGTTGCAATGCTGGGTGTATCAACGCTTTTTTGTTAAAGATGAAGTATATTAAGTTAATGGTGAGTATGTGCATGTCTGAGTGTCCCCAGATGTCCTTGTGGAAACATCTGTTGATGTATGGTTTTAAATGTATTTCAGCAATAGATTCCTTCTATCCTAGTGCCAATGTGGAGCTCCAAATTGTGGAAAAAGCAAAATTATTACTATTTCTCTTTGGTAGGGTCTTATTTTCATGACCTGATAGTTTTAACAGGGAAGGGAAAACTACATCTGATTTGCCTCATGCATAATGCAAATGTGGCACTTTTGATAAATAGCTTATTTTAAAATATCTTTACAGGGCTTAAAATATCTTTACACGTTGCAGGTGAATATGGCTTACTTCTAATTGTTTTTGTAAGCTAGGTACAGTCTTCAGAAACTGGAAAAATGCATGCTGTAGATTTCTGTAAAGAGCTTATATGCTCTCCCAAGATGCGTTTTTCCTAAATGACTTCAGAATAGGACACTGGGGATTGGGTGGAGCCTGAGGACTAAGACATGCTGTTAATTTAAGGGCAGTCTCTTACTAGCTTCATGAACTGCATGATAAAACACACATAGTTAAAAAAAAAATTTAGGAAATTGCATACAGTTTAGTAAAGAGTCCTCAGAATTAGTCATTCTTTGCAGGCTTGCCGGTGCATCATTGTGAATCTTGTTTGCTTGGAACATTTATTATACAGACTCAGACTTCAATTATTAGATTACTTACGTAGCGATATAGAAAAAAATTCCAAAATTTACTCAACTTTTGTAATTGGTATATTTTTGGAGACAGTGCTAGCAATTGCCAGTATTGTCTTCCCATCCCCCAGCTTTTGAGTCTAGTTTGCTTGCAGCTGCAGTAGTAGGCATCTTTCTTTCAGGAAGTGACCTTGTCTTGTATTAATCAAATTCAAAAAACACAGAAAAGGGTCTTGGTAACATGCTGACTTGATATAAAATTTTGTAGTATCAATGTTCTTGTTAAATGAGACCATCTTACAAAAAGGGAATTAATTTATATCTTACTGTAAAAGAATTTCTCTAAAATGACATGGTACTCAGAGAAGGCAAAACAACAAAACTAAACTGCACTTTTTACTGAGAGGAATGTATTGAGAGCTTTTTATAAAAGTAATTAATTCTTAAATTGGTATTGGCAAAACTGTATCCTAATTTAGCTAAACTGTGAAAATACAGCATTATTTGATAGCATTTTCTGTGATGTCTTTCCATTTTTGAACTACAGTAGGAAAGCTTGGTAGTAGGGCATAAACTCAATCAGCTAAGATCTTACGATGTCTTCAACTTTCTGACTTTGTGTTTTAATCACTTCCTGTGTCTTTTGTTAGCAGTTCTCAAGGCATCAAACTTTACCTCATAGTAGCTGCATTAAGCTGCTGCAGTGCCTATTTGTGTAGATTAAGAAAGGAATCTACCTGTGTCCATTCAAGAAGTCACTATTTGTCCTTGCCCATCAGCTGGAAATTGGTTTTCTTTGGCTACTCTGAAGCGGAGAAGCTGACTGTTCCTGAAGAAAGTTTTAAGAGGTTTTGCATGATTATCTGATTGCCTAAAACTATTTTGTGAATTGGTTTGCAAAAGTATGATCTACATAAGTTTGATTCGCAATGTTTTCAGCTATTTTGTAAGAGTCTTTATCCTTTTTCTGGACCTGTATAGAGGTCTGAGACCAGAGTATCTTCTCCCATTACAAAAATGCACTGAAAGCCTTTACCATTCTGGGTAAGATAATTTACTGATTTTTGAAACTGCATGTTGATGGAAAATTAGTAATAGCTGCCAGCTGACTAATGCTTTTTTTCCCTCCTATGTTGTCACGTGCATTATCTTGAACGATCTACCTTGGCTTCAGGGTTTGGAAAAGTGAGTTGTATTTTCACTGGCATCCTCACCATAAACCTTTTCTGTATGTCATTGGCATATTTACTCATTTTACCTCTTAACAGTATACTCAGATTCTTGTCATCCTTTCTGCACTGTGTTGGAGGTCAGACTATGCCAACATACATGCCTGCAAATATTTCCTAATTTGACTGCCTCCTGCTTTGGAATGGTTACTTCAATGTGCTTTACTCTGCAAATGTATGCAATGACTTGCCATTCTACTTGGTACCAATCAGAGCTCCTAAAATCTCCAAGTAAGCCTACTCCTTTCTGCTGTGTTGAATCATACTCTTAGGTTATGATGCTAAAGAATTTGCCTGAACTACATGCTTTACATACTTCCCTTCATGCCATCTTGTATTATAGTGTCCATTGCTGCACTGAACTGAGAACTCTGTCCAATCTTCCCAAGAGCTTTAGTCTTCTTTCCTTGCAAGACCAATAAAGGGGTGATAAATGTTATTCTCTTTGCTTAAGTGTAGTTCAGCATTGACTTTTTTCATGTTCAAATGGATGCCAAAACACAATCATATAGTGTCATTCTGATTTGCTGTCATCAAGATTTACATCAATCTCCCTGAGAAAAACCTGGTGGCAGCCCAGGTTTTGAGGTACCCACCATGGACTGATTCACCTGAGTCTGTAGTTCCTGAGGTGAAAACTGCATTGTTAGCAATGATAGAGTGCAACAAGAAGCTTGTTCTATGTTTGTGCTCTAGTTCTGTAATAACATGAGTGATGATACATCTTTTCTTTTTCAGTGCTAAACCAAGACAATCCATTACATATCTCATCACTAGAGCTTTTTTTACTTTTTTGTAAAGTTTTTTGTTTTCCTTTGCCTTTGCTTGCTTTCCTTTGCAAGACTCTGAAGACCTGAGGATTTTTGTAGCCAGAAGCCATGAATTCAATGTCCATTCTTCATGGTGCAGATGATGGCCTGTTTTGTAGTCAACATCTAGAAGGAGGCTAATATTACCGGTACTGTGAAGACTGGGTAGCAGTACTTCTTGGGCTTCCCAGCCTTATGCCACAGTACCGTGGATTCCTTGTTTGACATGAAGAAAAATAAATTCCTGAAGCTCTAGACGTCGCATTCAGAATCTTTTCTGATAGTTTTGTGTCGGTGCCTCTCCCTCCCCTTTCTCAAGGTCGTTCCTGTTTGCTAGCACAAACAGGCAGCTCATAGCTGTAACACCTCCAGAGTTAAGTGATGCTTTGATAATGCCTAGTATCAGTTCTAGCCCTTCGCGCACTGCCGTGGTTTTCCGCTGAAACGCGGGGAAGGGGCCCTACTTCTGCAGGTCTCAACTTGTGACTCGCTGCCATATTGCTTCCGACGATTCCTCTTTCCTTTTATTTCCATGCGGAAAGCAGTGCTGAGTCCAGAGGAGGGTGCTGGGTGTTCTGCTGCTCGAGGTTGTTGTTCCGCTGCTTGCTCGAGGGGAGGGGAAAGGGAGGAGAGGCCCTTCTCCCTTAGTGTCCGCTCCCTGGCGGGGCCGGGCCGCAAGGAGTTAAGGGCCGCAAGGAGTTAAGGGCCGCAAGGAGTTAAGGGCCGCAAGGAGTTAAGGGCCGCAAGGAGTTAAGGGCCGCAAGGAGTTAAGGGCCGCAAGGAGTTAAGGGCCGCAAGGAGTTAAGGGCCGCAAGGAGTTAAGGGCCGCAAGGAGTTAAGGGCCGCGGCCGCCCGGGGTTCTGTCTGGAGTCGCCGCACGCTCATTGGTTGCAAAAAGGTGAAATTGAAACCACGGTAAACTTTTGACCCTGTAGCAGTTCTTGTGGAACGCCTTCCCCTTGCCAAGAGCAGAGGGCTTCTTTCCCCCCACCCCCTCCCCCTTTTCCTGTATTTTTTCCCTGTGAGCGTGCTGTGCTGCATGCAGCCTCCCCGAGGGAGGGGGAGGACGAGAACAAGCGAGTGGTTTGCTTGTGTGCTAACGTCAAAGCTGGAATTTGCCGTAACGGCTAGTACCAGCTTTCTTCTAAAAGTCCTATCACTAAACAAGTAGGAGTCCGTTTTTTCAGCTTCCAACATGATGGTTGAAGAAAAAAAAAAAAAGGCAACGAAAAGCAACCTGCAAATTGATGCTGACGATCAGGGCTAATTAGAAAGTGGGGAAGAGCGGATGAGTCACCCGGTGCACTGGTTTCAGCGAGTTCAGTTGCTTAATGAACGTGTTGTTTTCTAAAAGATTGAAATGGTGTCTCCCTAGTGAGGTCTGATGGAAAAATGTCTCAGTATTACTATTTAGTTAATACTAAGTTCATTCAGTCCGTGAATTAAATGCGTATTTACCTAACTAACTACTTTTCTATTCTGCCTCTTCCTTAAACAAGAAGACCCCCCAGCACCGCAGTCTGAGAGACAAGTAGTGTCAGCTGAACTTCACTGCCAAATTGTGAAGTGTCACGGGCCCAGAGTAGCCAATGTTAGGAATTTTTATTTCGGGTATGTGGCTCCAGCAAATTCTGGACTTAATTAGCGTGTGTGTCATTTTCATACTATGCAGATTTTATCACAAACCCGAAATATCTGTGGCCAAGAAAATTCACCTTCCCTGTGTAGCTTTGCCAAACCAGACAAATTATAGCAGAATTATATTTTTGATGAAATATAAATATAACATTTTGTTATTTCACGTTTCTTTCCCCTTAATTGTGTGTCTTTTCACTGACAAGAGAATCGCTGACTTGATTACTGCATCAGCCTCCGTTTCCCCCCTCAGTAGCTCGAAGGCACAGGTTCGGGCCTGTTCTTGCTGGAACATTGAAACATTAAATTTACTGAATGTTAAGTACCACTTAATCAAGGAGTCACTCAGCAGCTTACCTAGACATAACATCCAAAACTCTTCCTCAGTAAAGAAACCTGATGCCTAAGTACTTCAGTCTGTTGTTTTCACATCTCTCCTGTTTTGCAAATAGTTTTGTCGGATTTATATAGCATGTTCATTTTCTTAATTAGAGATTAGTCTGGGGAGAGACCCACAACTGCTGTGATTTGGACTCTAAAAATTCAGTTCTGTAAGCGGTTTAGTGGTTAAGAAGTGTTTACAGTACTGTTGTTAATACAGTAGGACCGGATCACGGCGGTTCACTGTGAGCTGTTCTTGTAGTGCTGCTGTTCTTGATGCAGCTTTTTCTGGGAATTGAGGGAGTCTCCAGAAGCACTGCCAGCAACATCGAGGGAACAATGAATATTAAATGATTAATCCTCTGCACTGTCATGTGTGCAATTCTCCTTGCAACTGCAAAAGAAACATGCACTTCCAGTTATCGTTTGTGGCTTATCTGTTTATTCCAGCTATTGTTCCTAAGCAGCAGCTATTATATAGTTTATTTTTCCACACTCCCTCTGATTCTTTGTTCTGTCCTCCCTGCGCCTGTGTACGTCCTGTCTGCTTCTCATTGTCTGTTTCATGGCAGTTCACCTGCCTTCACAGTGGAGCTGCAGTGAAGCTGCACATCATGTTGTCTATCACAGTGAAATGGAATAAAGGCTCTTCTAAAGGAGAGTGAATAACAACTGTCAGAACTTATGAATCACTTCTGAACTCTTATTTCTGAAGCATAATTTAATGTGTCTTAGACTTTGCTTGAATAACTGCATGGTTGCATTGTGATAGCATTGTGTGTACATGCCTTCTAGTGATAAAAATCCATGAACTCTAAAATGGTTGCTGCATATGCCAGCAGTAGGGTGGCAAAAAACTGGCAAAAAAAAGTAACACTGATACTAAAGCTACAGAAGCACAAATTTCGTTAGTCTTCTAACTCCTATAACTTCAAAGCATCCCACTGGCGGGGGGAGTGTTTTGGAAGACCCTTATTGAGAGGTAACTGCTGATAATGAAAAATCACTAGTGTAACCATTTCCTTTAATGAATGTGGCTGGAAAGAAGGGTATCACGGATACTGTGAAGACATTTTATAACCAAAAAGCATTAAAAAAGCAGCTGTCACAAACTGAAAATACGTGTTGATGTTCTATACTGCTTTATTCTGCATGTTTATTCAGAGTACATGGAGGTGTTGGATTCATCTCCCCATATTCCACAATGGAGTCTTGCCAGCTGCTTTGCAGCTGCCCTATTAGAATTTTCTTGCCCACCAAGGTTTCCACACAGTGAATGAGAAATTTAAAGAGAAGTTCATGCCACGGTGTTTTCATCTATTTTTTATCTATCTAGAGTAAGTAGTTTTCTATCTGCTTTCTTCTAAGCAAAAGGATGAAAAGGTGATTTAGAGGAAATTCCAGAGCACAGCCTCTCAATTTGGAAAACTGCTTTTCTAGTTCATCAGGACTACTATTGCATGTTTCAAACTTTTGCTGGTTTATTAAGGCTTGAGAGTTCCCCCTAGATCAGCACCTCACTGTCATGCTGGCATAAATGATGCTGAAAAACAGGAGATATGTACTAGTTGGACTACAGATTTTTTGTTTGGTTTTAAAGTATTACCTTTATATCTGTCCTTCTTGCTTTTATATACGTTTCAATTGGTGGTGAAACTTACTACCTGCAGTGCAGTGGTTTCATCCTGGGATGCAATAAGTGGCTTTTTCCTGGCTTCAGTATGTTTGTCTCAAAACTTTCTTGTCCACATCCTTGTTGCAGCTTTTCAGTAATGAGTGGACTCATGGTCTTCTGCAGCAATAATGGCTTGGGTTTCTGGATTTTAAATGCTTTGTTGAAGAGCACATTTATAGCAACAACTTACTGAAAGACATTTAAACAAAATTGATCTATTTATATTTGTATCTCCTGTGCTAGTATAATAATTTTTGTAAGTTCTCTTGCGATACCATCAGGATGCAACATGAATAGACACAAAAAAATGGATGCTGTAGACATGTGAATTCCTTTGAGGACACATGTACATGCACAAAGTCTTGTTTTTCAGGAATCAGTATCTGAGATTTTTTTTCTCCTTTAATGTACAAACCAGTATGTAGAAAGAAAAGTGTTCTTCTGATAGAAAAGTGGTGTGATCTTGGTGAAGCAGACTTCCTGCTGTGAGTTGTGTTTCACCTCCTGTACTTCTTTAAAAGTGTGATGAAGACAAGGATTGGGTGTTATAGCTGAAAGGACTTCATGCATTTATAACTATGTAGGTTGCATTATCTATGTAAATGTGAGCTAGGGTGGGTTGATGTGCCCTGATAATCAGGTTATTCTTAGCTTCTGTTACGGGCTCAGGTTTTTTTATCTCCCAGGCCACAGGGACAGTAAACAGTAGCTTTCCTTACTGATTTCTACTGAAGTAGCAGACCAGAATATTTACTGTGCTGTCTTTTTAGAAGAGTATGCTTTGTTTCCAGTACAGTTTTAAACTGATTCCTCTAAGCTTTCCTTTTAATGTTTCTTGAATGTGTGTATATATATATATATATATATATATATATATATATATATATATATATATATATATATATATATATATATGTATATTGCTTGTGATAATCAGTATAACCCATCAGGTAATTTATCAAAGCAATAAATGAACTATAAATAGTACAGAGGTGATATTCCTGAAAAGATACAAGAAAAACAAAAGAGTTGGCAGAAGTGGTCCACAAGTGTTGCGTTCTTTTGTTTGTGATATGTAGTTGTCCTTACATTAATCTGCTGAAGACTTAGACAAGAGAAGGGGTCAACTTTACAGTTTGTGGTATCAAAAATTTCTCGTGATATATCATGGCACAGTGCCTATTTTTCGTTCTCTCCAATCAGATGGCAGTTGGAAAGGTATGGTTTTCTTCAAGATAAGTAAATGAAAAGCACAGTCCAGTGGTGATTGCAGTACTAATGCTCTGATCCTTAAAACAGGCAGTTTTTGATCTGAAAGTACAAATAGGAAATGTCCAGATAAATCAAGGATCAGACAAAAATAAATAAATCCAGAGCAAAAATTATATGCTAGCAAAACCAGTATGTCTTCTGTCTTCTTGGTTCCACTATGCTATAGTAGTCTTTTGGTGATGATGTTGTAAAAATACAAGACAAGTATTTTTCATTTTGGATAGTACTACTTAAATATCTAGCACTAGACCAGACAACTGCACACATTTTTTAATAAACCTCAGAGCTGTGACATGATAGAGAATTGGAAAATTAGTGATGCTTATCTAATTTTTTTTCTAGTGCTAAGCTTTCTCTGTCCTAGAGGGGCAAAAGGCTCTGTGCATGGACAATTGTAAAAACTTTATTTTATCTGAGGGAAGAATTTCTAATGCCTTATGGGGGAAAAAATGATACGGCTTTTTATTCAGTGCTTATTTAGTCATAAATAAAGGGAACAAAACAGTTATCCTGGCTATGTGAATAGAAGAGGAAGGGGAGTTGCAAACTCAATGGTCACAGCCTGCTTTTTAGTTGTTCTCAGTGTTGTTCTTAAGAAACTTTAGATACTGACATTTCTGATTACAGGAATTTTGAATTAATACATTTGAATAATATATATTCAATATGTTGATATTCCATTATGCTTCTTTTTCAATTTTCCAGCTTCTTGTATAGAATATTCATTAGGTAATTTGTTATTTCAAAAACTGTCATTCCCCCTTTTTGCCACAGCCTTCTTTTAAAATAAAAAAAATAGTTCTGTCTCTTTGTTTTAGATTTCCTTTGTTTTTCACCTTGATTATTTATCACATATATAATGTTGTCCTCCAGGGTCCTGTGTCAACATTGCTTGCACAGGACATTGGTTTGAACTGAGGATTTAAACCAGAGGAATCTTATTTTGAAACAGCATAAAGTTGAAGATGAAAGAAAATTAGATCAGTATGAAGCTTGGTGTAAGAGGCGAAGAGAATGTTTGCAGAGAGAATAAATGCTTGAGATTTTCAGAAGCTGAATAACAGAGCATGACACACAGGAACAGACTGGAGTGTTGTGGTTTTAAGAGGGGGTTGCAGTGGGGGCTTTCTGTTAAGGAAAAGCAAAAACCATTTAAAACTGATGAAAAAAATTCTGCTTACGTGTTTGGCATACACGTGATATCAGACAAGTTCATAGAGTACTAAAATGCATTTTGTATTTAAGTAGAGAATAGTTACAGTTAGTAGAATTTATGAGAGCATTCTGTGGTATTTATTGCTTTACTACTGATTTCTGGAAAATGGGGCTGTGATACGACATGGAATGGTGATTTCTATTGCTTTGTGGCAAATCTGTAATTATAATGAACGCATTTGTGCCATTTGTTTAAATAAAGTTTTTTGAAGGAAATACCCTTTCTCTTTTTCTTTCTTGTTGTTTTATGGGTATGTAATATAAATGTCAATTTTGTCTCGTCAGGTATATGTGTCTCCATATTTCTGATCTTTCTAGAAGCAAAGCATTCTAAGGTTTATTTTCCTTTGTTGCTTGCTATTACAGCATGTCAGAGCAAGATGAATACTGTTTAACGGCTCTGTTTTAGGTAGTGTACAACTTATGCTGTCTTCACAGTGTTCTTCAGTTAGTGGTTTCATAATGTTTTAGGGTAGTTTTTGAGAAACTTTGAAGGCTGCTAGTCATTCATTGGCTCAGAAAGTTAGGAAAATGTTGATTGCTTGGCTGTAAAAGCAAAATCAGTCTTTGTTTTGTGGAAATATAATTCAGTGTGTTGTGTAAGTGCAGTCGTTTAAAAACCCAGTCTTTCTTAAAGGTGTTTTCATTTTTTATTTTGTCCTATGCACTTAGCAGACCTTAGACACCTTTTTAGTTATGTCTTAGAATCGCTGTTGAGAAATGGAATAGCTTCTGCCCTGCTTGTACTGTGTAACCGTTACTGATCAGACCTTAACCACTGCAGTTTGCGGGATGATACTTTAACATACTGGTCTCATTTTGCTTAAAACACTTTGTTGTAATGTGTCATATCTTTGTAGCTAATAGTGAGTGTCAATGAGTCATGCAGTGACAGCATGTCGTGCAGTGGCAGCAAGACTTACTTGGGTAACCCTTTCAATTGCGCAAAGATAGAAAAATCTATCCCCGCTCATCTCTAGTTCTGCAAACATCCTTGAATTTTAAAGAACATGTAGAACTAGGAAAAAGATGTAAAACAATAAAAATAACTGGTGTTTAGTGCAGAAGTGTTGGATTTGTGACTCTTTTGCATTCCAAGGCACTGTTACCATTCCTAGGTAGTGGCATTTAACTCTTCCGTGACTGATGGATGAAGTTTACCTCTCATCCAGACTAAACTTCACTTTGGTTTAAAGTGCAACAGATTTTGCTTTAGAATGAATGAAGGCATCTAGCAATCTTCCTAAAATTTGTGAGAATAGAAGGAAACTTAAATTTTTAAGGGAAAATCTAGGAATTTCTCTATGAAGGATGTCTCCTGTAATGCTTTAAAACATAGGACTAACTTGAATGACCCCTTTTCCGTTTCACTGGATATCTTCCCTGGTCAGTAGTGGGTATACTGGGGTCCTTGATCTAACCTTTTTTCTCATTCTTAGTACCCCTCCTTCTAACATTTTATATGATTGTAACACTAATACGGGAAATATTGATTAACCTGTCTCTTGGAAGATACTTGTTTTGAAATGTAGGTCCAAGGATTACAGCATTAAGAAGTATGTAATGTTAGATAGATACTTTGAAACAGAACATAAAAATACTACTCTTCAGAAGTATACCTCTTCTTGGTGGCATTAATAGGCAACTTATTATACATCACAGCTTTTCCATTAGATTTTCTGCCTTGGTTGTTCAGCTCTAATTTCACATCACCAGTGTTGGCTTAAGAGCAGATGTAACAAACACTGGAAATTAAATGTGCAAGAGGGCTTTGTCGTGCTTTCTTGTGCCATAAAAGGTCAGAGGAGTTGTAATCGCTTTTGCAGTTAGAGGAAGTTATTTTGAAGTTTACATTGTGCAAAGAAAGCAGTCTTTGTAGTAAGTCTAGCGGTGAAGTTACCACTACTTTCAGCAATTACTGTTTTATTTATTGCAACTCTGGTGTTCAATGTGATTGATAAAAAAATCATATAGATTAATTATCATAACTGCATATAGGAGTAGTGTGGGAAAAATTGTGTCTTTCTTAAAATTAAAAAATGTGAACATTGTAGGTTATTATTGGCAGTTTTAGAAAACATCAAGTAGACTGGAATAATCTTTTTAATTCGGAATTGCTTCAATTCAGACACCACATTAAACATGGGTCATGGAAGCAGAACATTCTTGAAAGATGTCTGTGAGCAAACAGATATTTTACCTGGTGTTTTTTGGCTCTGTGCACAGTACACACCTATGTTTCTAAGCAACTTGGGAAATAGTTCTAAATAAAATTTAGATCTTCAGATAGGAAAACGCACATTTACTGTCTCTTTCAACTTGAGATTAATTCAAATATTTGGGTAAAAGGTTTTCTTTGTAATGCTCTGGGGGTAAGGTAGTGAAAGAAATACTGCTTTCAGGCTTAGTATTTCTACTGGAACTGGTGAAAGAATTCTCACTGAATTAACAGAAACAGTTTTGGACCAATACTAAGTCTTTTGAAAATTCCAGTAGAACTGTATTAATTTCGAGTATATCAATGTACTTATTTCTTAAACACAGAGAGGGAGAGGCTTTGACATCACACGTGTATTTCATAATTTTTCAACATACTGAGTTTTTACTGTGTTCAGATAAAACTAACTAATACTTCTAATGAAAATTCACAAAATTCTATCACAGTACTTCATGGAAGAAAAAAACTGCTTGTTGAAATGGTAATCACAATGACATTTTTAAAGTACACTTCCCTGTTTGGCGTGGTAACAGTAGCATAGTCGTAATTTTTCACTTACACAATTGTAAATCATATGTGGTATCAAATGACAGAGCTGGGGAATGAACAGTTTTGAAGTAGGCTATGCTGTAGATAGAGCCGATCGTTGCATTTATATCATGTTATTAAAAAATAAGATTTCTTAATGGAAGTTCTGCCATTCTGATCCTACCCTGCTCTTTTATTGTACAGCTAGTATTCTGAGACTTTGCTCAGCTTCTTGGTCTAATTTTGCGAGATAAAACTAGAATTTTGTAAGAAGTGATTACAACAGCAGAAGATGTTCAAGTAAAATTGGACTGAAAAAATACAGAATTGAAAGTGGATATAAGAATAACAATTTTTTCTTTCGGGTTTCAAGTTGAATATGTTCATTCTGGTAGAAAGTGTATATTAGAGCATTATGTGTAACTTGACAAGAGATTTTTAGAAATGCTTCCATTAATTTCAGTATTGCGATGCTTTGGAAGTTAAAAATTGAAAACAGTAAACTTTTGACTTTGGGTAGATGTTGCCTTGTATAATGCATTGTATTCAGCCGTTAAAGAAAAAATTGCATGTTACTGGGCTCTGGTTTGTGGAAAACAGTGTGTGTTGGTTGGCAATGCCTGACAGCTGCTATTTGTCGAAGCTAAGGTGAACCTTACTCATTCTTACATTTTTAGGCAGCTTTCAAAGCTCTGCATGTATGCAAATATTCACATGAACTTTACTTAATCTTGCATTTTTAAGCAGCTTTCAGAGCTTAACATGTATACGCACGTCAGTATGTCTTGTAGCTTTGAACATTTTGTTCTAGAGATGTTAACTCTTACTAAGATGAGAATAAACCCATAATGATTTTCTTTTATCAGATTTAGTCACATTATAAGGATTTTATACAAGCTGGAATTAGAATGTAAAAAAGTAAGAGTAATGTTTAAAGATAAAAAAAAAACTTTTTACCTATTAAATGTTTTAGTGGACTTCAGACTGGACTTTCAGTACGTGGGATTATACTAAATGTATGGTACATTCTTGGAAGCATACATTTTCTAGAAATCATAACATTAGATATAGTAAAAATGCAGTTCCTTAGTAGAACAAATGCTAAAGCTTCTCTTTAGGTAAATGGAAATGCATATCAAAGAGAAGATACATTTTTTTTTCCAGAGATGACCAATTTTTCTGGGAGCCATTTTGGTTTCATGGTTAAACAGTTCATGTTCATTGGCTGAATAATAAACAAACTTGTCTTCCTTGCTTTAGATGTCATAAAGAATGATGTGATTGTTCTGGAATGTTAAAAACTCTGCATGTAATTATTCTTGTGTAATAATCCTCTTGAAGAGAAAAATGTCTGGAAAAAATTATTATTTTCATGTTATTCAGATTTTTTGTCAGTCTACATAGCTTACTGGTCTATTTTTAGACTTAGAGTTTCCTGTTACTTCAGTAACTCGGTGTTGTGCTGAACCAATCACAAATGTTGGCTGCCAAGTAACTCAAGACTGAAGGTGACTTAAAACTAGAATGGATGAATATGATTGTGATCATCATAATTTTAATCGCTGATCAGTGGTGAAAGATACATTTTTTTCTCTCCTTACTAATATGCTTAGTAGAAACATCACTCTAACATTTACTAGCATTCATACTAAACTTTTCAACATGGAAGACACTTCAGATGACGTAAGAAGTAATTTTCTTTTTATTTATATTAGGAAATGCTTTTCTTTCGTCTTTAACTAATATCCAAATTACCAAAGATGAAAGATGAATTAGAGTCTGAAGCCAGTCTGGAATTCAGAGTTTGCTGGACCAGTTTGTTAAAAATTCAAGGTTTGAGATGGGATTTCTTTGCTCCTGTTCGGAACCAGCAGGATCTTAAACTTTAGTTCATCTCAAACACTCCTAAGAGGCAGAATCAATTCAACTCATTTTCTGTGTTGTTTTGAATTGACAAAGGTGAAGGTCAGCGTAAAGAAATTTTCAGTGCTACGGCTTTATTCTCTCTTGAGTGCCCAGTTTATGCCTTTGTCCACTCTGTCCCTAGCTGGCTTCCTGCTTCTGATGTGCTACCTAAACATCTTTTTACAAAAATCACCTGTAGTTCAATGCAAGGTACATTCTTTTCTTTTTTTAGTCCTGTACTTCCTGTTGCAACGCATTTTCGTTCTTCCCATGTCAACAAGATTTCCACTTTTTAAATGTTAACCTTTTCCCTGTGGCATCCCCTTTACATTTCTCATAGAGCCATGTAGGTATTTTTTTGATGTTTTTGTTCTCTGCTCCAAAAGCTATGTAGGTGTTACAGAATTTTCAAGAATTCACTTAAGAGGCAGCATCATTTCTCTCTGTCTCTCTGTCTCTCTGTCTCTCTGTCTCTCTGTCTCTCTGTCTCTCTGTCTCTCTGTCTCTCTGTCTCTCTGTCTCTCTGTCTCTCTGTCTCTCTGTCTCTCTGTCTCTCTGTCTCTCTGTCTCTCTGTCTCTCTGTCTCTCTGTCTCTCTGTCTCTCTGTCTCTCTGTCTCTCTGTCTCTCTGTCTCTCTGTCTCTCTGTCTCTCTGTCTCTCTGTCTCTCTGTCTCTCTGTCTCTCTGTCTCTCTGTCTCTCTGTCTCTCTGTCTCTCTGTCTCTCTGTCTCTCTGTCTCTCTGTCTCTCTGTCTCTCTGTCTCTCTGTCTCTCTGTCTCTCTGTCTCTCTGTCTCTCTGTCTCTCTGTCTCTCTGTCTCTCTGTCTCTCTGTCTCTCTGTCTCTCTGTCTCTCTGTCTCTCTGTCTCTCTGTCTCTCTGTCTCTCTGTCTCTCTGTCTCTCTGTCTCTCTGTCTCTCTGTCTCTCTGTCTCTCTGTCTCTCTGTCTCTCTCTCTGTTGTTACTATGATAGTCATAAGAGGGCCACTGTAATCACTTTTCTGTCTTGAGGGCTGGGGATGTGTGGTGATGTCTTCACATATGTCTAGAGATGTGTAGATTAATATTCCACGCTGCTTCTAAGATGCATATTGTTTTGTTAAACACAACCTCATAGGACATTCATACCATCTTTCAAAATTTCTTTGATTTGTATGCACAAGTAGTAACTGATTATTTTGCTTCCTTTTCATTTTCTTTTCTTTTCCTGTGAAAACTGTTTGATGAGATACATGGTTTTAACAGTTTGAACTGGAACTACAAATGACGTGACGTAATGAAGAAATAAATACAACGTTGTAATGTGCTAGAAATTTTAGAATATATGTCTCATGCAGTGTATATGTCTGTTTAATGAGGGGAAGTCTTGACCCATGTTTTCCTGTTTCTGTGTTTGAATTTGTTTCATGACTGCTGTCTGATTAATCTAAAAATTGAATTCAACAGAGAGATCTAGCAAGAAACAGACTAATTTAGTTATGCCTCATGAGGCTCCCTAACTGCATTTTAGAAAATTATTCACATCTTTGTGTTACAAACAAAAAAGGGCTTGAGAGCCTTCCTCCCCTACACCCTCCTGTATAGCTGTATAAGGCTCCTATTGTTTCTATTCATATTGAGATGTCACAGATGTGTAGATTCTTCTGGGTTCTTTTATTGCATGAAACTCTAATGACTGTTCCTCCTTTGAATCCTTTTGCAGGCAAATTGGCATAGGCTATACAAAATGAAATTTAGGTCACAAATAATTTTTAAATTATTCTACTTGAGTGGATGGAAGATTTAGCTGCCAGTATTTGTATATACTGGAACTCTACAGCAAAGTATGGCAGAAGATGGTTGACTTAAAAATATCACCAAAGGAGTGTGCAGTTTTAGTGTGGAACGTAAGTGTGCAATTGAGTTTTAAAGCTATATTTATGCTGTCCTGAAGATTAAAGGCAGGTGTGTTCACCTGAGCTGTTAAAATAACTAGAAGTATTAGGAATAACTAATCTTAAATAAATACTTCTAATTTTGTGTATTTTAATTTCAATATGAACATAGACATTTTTGCTCTATTTTGAGATTAGCTACCCTCAATACCATATTTCCTGTCTGTCAGAAGAGTGAATTTAGATTTTAGGTCTTACCATAGATGTAGATTTCCTTGAAGTATGGGGAACACCACATGTGTTTCATCTCTTGATTCCGTACATTGAGGGGTCACGGTAGACAATTTGTATTTGCTCAAGGACCATATTAATTGCACAGATATGCAAACGGTTTAGTTGAGCAAGCAGTAGTAGTGGTCTTCCATTCATTAAAAATGATTTTGCACTAAGCAGACGTTTTTGTTTTTTTTCATGGCCTTGAGATAGGTTATTTATGCATAGAAAAAGCTAGCATTTACAGAAACAGGAAACCTTTCTTTATTTCACACTACATGTCTTGCACCATCCTTTTATGTTTGGCTACTTTATTTCCCAGCACTCAAAAGGTACAAAAATCTGTCAATGCAGCATAATTTCTAGTTGTTTTATAGGATGCTGAGATTAAATTAAACATTTAGCTAAATTATTTAAGGTGCTTTTCATTATTGTTGTGTTGAATTGTGTTCCTTCAAATAGATGTGCCCTTGAAAATATTGTGTATTTCAGCTGGCTGCAAATTCATGACTGCATGCTGCCCAATTTCTGGCACTTTTTTTTTCAGAGGATGATCAGTGCTTCTGTCCAGTGCTAGAGGTTTGACAGTGTGGGGTGCTATGTTTTTTGGAACTGCCTTTCAGTATTTTGGAAGAGGGACTGCAGTTATTGTGAGCATGTTTTTACAGACTATAATAGTGGCATTCTGTTGTTTCCTACTAGTTCCATAGTTAGGAGTCCCGCTCTGGTAACCCAGACATGCCATCCTGTTTCTTTCTTTTTGGTATTTGAGCTAGAGATTTTTCTGTTTCTATATATGTATGTATTTGGTAAATTTTAAGTTGTGGTGTGTTTTTTTTTTTTGGTTTTTTTTTAATTTTTTTTTTTTTTTTTTAAATAACGGTTTACCACCTCTTTTTGGATACCAGTCTTTAAGGACTTACATACTCTAAATATATTTCACAACCACTCAGCTGAAGCCATCAGTTATAATGAAAGCCCAAATAACCTTTTCCAGCAGAGTGGCTTGGAAATTAATCAAGATTGAAGACCCCCTTAGTATTTTCTGGGCCTGCTGTGTTTGACATACCAATTCTCACTGCCAGCATCATGTAAGTGAGTGGCATGGCTGCACCATGCCCAGTTGCCATTTCCTTACAAAAGCTATATCCCGTACAAACTCATCTAGCCAGATAAGCTACTAGCTGTTCACAGCTGTGTTCTGAGTATTGAAGTTGTTCTGAGGCTAGAATGTGGCTCACATGTCTTTGGAACTGTGATGAGACGCAGTGACTGGCTTCACCACGGTGCTTTGTTTGGAAGCCGGCAAGTCACAAATTCTTACAAGTGCCTGGCAATGTGTGGTGAAGGCATAAGGATAAAAAAATAGTCCTTTTCATAACAGTGTGTTCACTGGGGCCCTGCTTTTCTATGTCATACATTTTGTTTGCCGTTAGCATAGTCCATTATCTGTTGCTCTGACTGCCAAACTGGGATGCGTAGGAAACAAATTAACATGTAATGACATTCCAAATATAGATCACATGCATTATTTATCAGAGGAACAGGAGACGAACTCCAAGTATCTTCCACTTCTGACCATCTCTTAACTGAAAGCATCCTGTCATATTAATACAAGCAAAGTGAAAAAGGCTCAAGTTAATTGTCATGTCTGAAAAATAGCCCAGGAGTGCATGGTGTTTACTAAACATAAACACTGCAGGGGAACTGGTAAATGAAACCTGACAAGGTCTGAAAAATCAGTCTTTGTAAGATGGACTATATAATATAAATTGAATGTGCGCAAAATTAAGAATATTTAACATGCTGCAACAAGATGTGCTTCATTGGCATTATAGATGGCACTTTTTTTTTTTTTTTTCTTTTTAAACGGAAGGTCCTGATTCAGTGAAGTCTCCGAGCCATTTATTACCTAGTAAATCACCTTTTTGTCTATGGGAAGAATGTGGGAGGGAGAAAGAGTAGAGAATGATCAAATGCCCGCGTTGTGGAATAGTATTTTATTAGTTACTGTACTGATGGGGGAAGTGCTGGATTAGCACAGTGATTCTGTTTGCTTCATAATAATAATTGTACTTTCATCTTTAAAGGTAATGAAAGACTTCTTAGTATAAACTAGTTACAGTACACAAAACCCTCTTTATTTACTCAGTGTACATGAGTGTCTGTTTCAGTAGTTTGTTACATTTCACTTTCAGATTCACAAAGCTGTAGTAACAGTTCAGTGGCATTTTTTATCTGCTGCATTTGCCCCTCCCTCAGAGATTTAAAAATATGTTGGTCTTATGCACTGTAATTTAAAGTGTATTGTATTTGGGTTCTTCTTTAAAAAGGCACATTAATTGTCTCTGAAAGATTTAAGGAAGACTGATAATGCTTCCCTTTTTATATCTTCTTTTAAAAAGTAACCATTGTGTTTATCATATCTGGCACATTATATATAGGTATATTTTTAACCTGAACACAGTGTAGTGTGTTCTGTCTTTAGGTGCCTGTCATATTGTTGTTGTCTGTGCCACAGGTAACAATATGTCTTGTCACTTAGCCATTTCATCCAGACTGTAATGTTATTATCTTTCTTTATGGGTTTTGAAAATTGGATCAAAAAGCCTACTATATGTAGACTTCTGCTAGTCAGGCTTTGTTGGATGCTAAGTTTCTACGTGATGTGAATTGATTATCTTTGTAGCTCATCCCGAGAGTGGGTAAGTCAGTCAAAGGTCAGTATGTTGAGCTCATTGAGATCGAAACATGCTGAATGATGCTTTTGTTTGAGCACTCTTGGGTTTTGGTTGAGCAGGCTTTCGACAGGAAATTGTATGCTCACGTGTTGAAAGTTGTACTGATGTGGTGAGATCTGATGGGTAAACTGACTGCAGAACACGAAATATCAAGTGGTTACTGCATGGCTGTGTTTTATTAGAAACACCCTAATAACCTAATACCCTTGATAAGCACCCTATAACCTAAACTACTTCATGTGAATCAGAACAGACCACAGTGTTAAAATAAATTTTGGTTTTAATTCAAGTTGTTAAGCAGTTGGCTAATACCTCTGTATTTAGAAGAGGAGCATGTGGGTTTAGAGTAAGGAACAAGAGAGTTGAATGGTCTGTTGAACTGTTCAACATATAGCAGAGATGACAGTTACATGAAGTTACATATTATATATTATTTTTGTTTTTCAGGATGTGACTTAAAATGACTTCTGATTCTGAAGGTCCTCTGAAAAATGTGCAGTGCTTGAATGTTCGCTAAGGACTAGTAAGTGACTGATCTCATATTTGGACTATATATACCTGAACATATTTTTAAGCTGCAGTTTAGTATATGAGAAGGATGTACTTAAAAAAAAAAAAAAAAAAAAAAGGAGGGGAGGGAAAAAAGAAGAAACAAACACAACTCAAACCTGCACCACTGCCAGAAAGTGAAAATGCTGCTTATATTCTTGTGGATTCATGCCTATGTAAGTGGAAACATCAGTTGTTTCTGTGGCCAGTCTTTGAGCAAAAGAATCTCTGCATAATGTCAAGAATGCTTTGAATCAGAAGTTTCACTGGAAACCTTTGATACTTTTTTATGTGTATTTGAGGGAGATGCAAGGTTGAAATAACAATTTTCCAGTAAGTATATGAAGTTGCAGAATGGAATATCCACTACTTTTATTTATTATCAAAATTTAAATACTGCAGTCTGCATCTTGCAAAAATGTGTGACTTATGTCTTGATTTTTAGGGTGGAGGATTATACTTAATATTTTAACATTATATACAATTTTTAAAATTCCAAGGCATCCTCATGATTCATTGAAATGGACTTGTTTGATTTAATTCTGTGTAACTGGCTTATCCTCAGTAATTCTAAGTTCTGCTTAGTTAATTTTTCAAACAAGAAATCAGCTCAGACAGAAGAGCTTCCAAGGATGCAAGATACCCCAGGTACACATACTTAATATAGGAAAAACTTGGCAGTTTCATGGGACCAACCAAGTTTTAAAAACATTTTCATGCTAAAAGCAGGATTTAAGAAAATATTTTGGATATGTTTTAAATCAGTATTGTATAGTTGTGCATTTTGGAGCAGTCAACTGCTTCAGCAAAACAGATATAAAACTAAATCTGAAGCATGTAATTGTATTTTTGGGCTCCTGCTAGGACAAAACCTTCTCACTTGCCATATCCTGTTTGGTGAATAGGTCTTTCATCTACCATGTTTCTGAGAACATGGGTACAAGGGAATCACAATTAAGATGGCCAAGGAAATGAGTGCATTGAAAGACAAGCTAGCAGAAAGCAGTCTAAGGATATTAAGTTGGTTGCTTTCCAAATTCTGTGGGGGTGAATTGAGGAAGACCAGGGAAAATGTAGTTGTATCAAACTGAAAACTTTCTGCTTACTGTGCTTAGTAATTTCAACGTCATTTTGCCTTAAGTGCTCTGTAGGAAATGGCATAAGGAACTTTCCCCATTGCAAACATACTGTATTGTTGGCATGTGCATTGTTTTCCTGTTACTCCAGGGCAGAATTTTAGAAGACAATGGATTTTGTCCTGTCAGAATACTGAAACCCTGACAGGTTGGACGCTGCTACTCATAAATGCTCATTATTTCATTAAATTCTGTGGTTTTGTTTGGAACATATGTTTGTACATACGCTGTAGCAATGGATGGATTTGTAATTACTGGAACTTATTTTATCTGCCATGTAAAACCCAGCACCTTTTTAACAATTCATTTATGCTTTTCACTGAGAAGTGAGTAGACCTGACATATGAAAAGTGTATGGTACATTGCAAAAGATGTAGGCATGAGCACCTTAATAATAAGGACTAGTGTTTTTTCAGCACAGTTACTGCTGAGCAAGAAGATCTTTGTTATTTTTTGTTTTCTTGAATTGAGAAGGATGTTGGGAAATTTAAGATTATACCTGAAAAGATCTTGCAAATAGTCATGAAAGTCTGGTAATTTTGCTCCAAATATTGCTGCTTTCGTTTCCTCTCCACTGGTGGGGTTAGGAGCATCATGATATAGTGGATTATTATTGCTACAATCAAGGGAATTAAACAGTGCCTTGCTTTGAAGACTTTGTTTTGGATCATTTATACTGATCTAAAATTTAATAGAATTTCTTGTATTTGTCTAGTTTTATGTAGTAACTGAGCTATTCAGTCACATTGTCACATTTGCATTAATCATGTAAATAACAGAAAGAATTTCACTCTAATTATTTTCTTTTAAAATGCTTCATTTAGGTAGGTAATGGTGTGTAGTATAACCAGCAGAGAAGCCTTTCTAGCTAGCGTCAATGGTTCATAAGCCAGAAATAATATTGTTGCCTCTTAGCTCAGAAAGTAAGTTTCCAAAGATGCCTGTGTAAATTTTTTTTTGCTTTTAGTAGTAAATATGCATAAAAGTTTCAACTTCTGAAACCTATGTTTAAGAGCTGTCTTTTGAAATACTTAACTTCGGGAAAAGTCCCTTAAACCCCCAAAATAGCCTTCCTTTTGGAAAAACTTCTTAGCCTATTAGAAATTACAGGTTCATCTTCAGTGAACAAATGCAACACCTGGTACATCTAAAACTGACGATTTCCTTTGTTATTAACTCACTGAGTAGTAGCTTCTTTTGCAAATGCTTCCTGTAGCTGGAAAAATAGCTTGACCGTTAGCACTTTGTACCATAAATCCATCTGTATTGGGAAGCAGCTTCTGTAATTTCCTTAACTAAACAGTTACAGAGTTGTTCTAGGCATGACCTACCTGTGCAGCGTGTAGTTATATTCTTAGGGAATAGAAAATAGATGTGCAGCAGCTCTGTAGCTTCAGGCCTGAATAAGCTACCACTAGCTACTTGGGTGTAAGAATAGGGAAACAACTGTGGAAATGACTGATTTTTCCTTCCTTGCCCAAGCTCCTATATTTATCATGTTTCTGAGACAAAATATAGTAATTTTGGTTTTCTATTTAATTGCATTGTGAGTTACCTCTCAGTGCAAGTAGATGTTAAACCAAAAATGACGTTCCTGTTTTATATCATTTCATACAACAATGTAACCTTCAAAATTATGTTCTAGTGAAATGTCTGTCCTGGCTCAAATTTTCAACTGTTTAATGTGTTTCAAGTGCTTCCTTCTCTTAAACAGAATTTACTCTTAGCTTCATACCTATTTGCTTTGTCCACATCCTTCCTGAGCTGGCCTTAAGACTTACATTTTAAGCTCTTCCTTTCTCTTTCCACATTAGCTTTTTAACCTTCAGCTCTGTCTATACTCAGCCTATAAATGTAGTTCCAGGGAGGGAAGCAGCAGTCCTGGAACTGTGCGCATGTGTCACCTGCAGCATGACTGAAGATGCAACCTCAGCTGTGAGGTCTGTAGACATAAGACCTTGAGTCATATGTAATGCTGAGTATCAGCTGCAGATAATCAACTGCTTCTTGCATGATCATGAGCTGCTTTATAATTTCTTTTTTCCAGTGGCTGGTTTGTTCAGATGAGTAGTTTTTCATTCAGCTGAATGAAGCTAATTGAAGGAAATACGATCTTTTCAGTTGTCCAGTTCTGTACTGTCATCTAGTGGCCTAGCAGTACATTTTTCTTGAACTTTACATAAAGTAGGCCACTGTGTATGTATTTGGGAGTTTTTTGCCCTAGAGGAATATATAAATAGATTTAGGTCTTCAGACTTGATCTTTCATCTCTCTGTTGGCTTTGTCTTATTCATCCTGTTTCTTTATCAAATATTGATATGTAAGACCAAGTTCTTATCTGTACAGTTCATGCCCATAGTACAGAGTTAGGCATCTTTTGTAATTGTTTATTTCAAATGGAAGATTATGTTTGATTGTTGGGTTTAATTCTGTTGTCATTTTAAAAATATGTTATCCTTCCTTTTGTAATGTATATCAATTGGCATGAGAACTGGTTATGATACAGTTTTATGTTAAGCATTGTAACATTTTCTTAGCTGCAGAGAGAATTTGTACTTTAAAAAGATGCCATTTAATTTCTGGGCTTTTTACACAGGCTAGAGTAGTCCAGTTCTCTGTCCTGTCTAGCTTTCAAAATTCTGTACTGCTGTAAGAATGTTCTTTTAAATTCTCCACGTGTAGAATAAAAACCTCCATGCTCCTTTGTGCAAATATGTTCTTATGTGTCTTTGTCCTTTCAGTTTAGGCTTTAGAAAAAAAGTAAAGCAGATTCCACCACCCGCCCCAAGAAGCCAATACACAAAAATTTAGTCAGTCAAGGTTAGTGACCTCAAAAGTAACACACACTTTATTCCTTTTCCTTTTCCTCTTTTCTCTTTTCCCTTTTCCTTTTCCTCTTTTCTCTTTTCTCTTTTCTCTTTTTTTCTTTTTTTCTTTTTTTCTTTTTTCTTTTTTTCTTTTTTCTTTTTTCTTTTTTCTTTTTTCTTTTTTCTTTTTTCTTTTTTCTTTTTTCTTTTTTCTTTTTTCTTTTTTCTTTTTTCTTTTTTCTTTTTTCTTTTTTCTTTTTTCTTTTTTCTTTTTTCTTTTTTCTCTTTTTTCTTTTTTCTTTTTTCTTTTTTCTTTTTTCTTTTTTCTTTTTTCTTTTTTCTTTTTTCTTTTTTCTTTTTTCTTTTTTCTTTTTTCTTTTTTCTTTTTTCTTTTTTCTTTTTTCTCTTTTTTCTTTTTTCTTTTTTCTTTTTTCTTTTTTCTTTTTTCTTTTTTTCTTTTCTTTTTTTCTTCTCTTTTTTTCTTCTCTTTTTTTTTTCTTCTCTTTTTTTCTTCTTTTTTTCTTTTCTTCTTCTTCTCTTTTTTTCTTTTTTTCTTCTTCTCTTTCTTTTTCTTTTTTCTTTTCTTTTTCTTTTTTCCTTTTTCTTTTTTATTTTTCCCTTAGATATCTTGTTCTGGAAGCAGTTACTTGGTTGTGTGCCCTTTTTGAGGGGTTGGTTATCTTTGCTGCAAGGATACACTGCTGACTTGCATTTAACTAACTTCTTGTTCAACAGGGTGCTCATATTCTGTTCTGCAGAGCTGCTTGAGCCAGTTGACCACCAGCCTCTGATACCTTAACATAAATTTAATTTAGTTCTATCAATTCCTTGTCCTTGGGATATGTGATCACTGACTCCTAGGAATTTGGTCATCCCAGGCGAGTTTCTTTTAACAAGCGTTGTAATGGTTGTTTTTGCCTGTGGAGACAAAGAACTTTTTCTGTGAAAGATTTTTTAGTGCCTGGGTTATGTTATGCAAAAAGGTTCTCTCTAACTGACAAATCCAGCTCTATTAACTAAATAATTAGCACCATTTATTGCTGTATAGGGTAAAGAACTGCAGTCTGTATGAGAATACAGTAAATGAAATTTACACATAATTTGGAAATTTCTGTAAAAAGGATACAATAATGCTAAATTCATAACTGCCCAGATCTGGTTTGTCTCATTGTAGTACAAAAGACCAAACCCAAGTTTTTAGTTCGTTTTATAGTTCTAGTTATGTTCTAAAATACTCCAACGAGATACATTGCATAGATCCATTAAGTTTTTTTCCTCCCTCATTGTTGAGCCTAGTATAGCAGGACCTGACATGTCTTTCTTCTCTCATCTGTGTCTGTGCTCCTTTTTGGCCTTGGGAGTGAGGGGACATGAGTGTCATATATATAGAATTGGCCAGGTTTGTGTAATGTACAACAAAAGCACCTGATATTTTCTTGGCTTATGGCCTAATCTTTACTGCAGAAGCAACAGAAGTGAAAGACGATTGAGGTCTTTGCTTGCCTTGGCTTCAAAGTTTTAGAAAACTGTATTGATTTTAGAAGGTTTAGCAAGAGATGTGAAAATTATAGTAACCTGTAAATATGGTAATAGTAATCTGTTGGCTTTATGCAGAGATGGGTATGAAACTCCTGTAAGCCCCCTTTTATATTCCTAAGGGTGAAAATTATTTGTTTCTGCAACTGTGTTTTGGTATAACATAAATTTATTGTTTTCAGGTTATCGAAATATATGTTTAAATACTGAGAATCTTTTTTTAGACAAATTGGAGCTATACAGTGATCCCAGTTCAATGGTGCAAATTTTAAATATCTCTGAAAAAAATTAAATGCATTTTTAACCTTTACGTTTGCTTACAGTGATAGAAAGCTTTAATAACCTGTGTTTTGGTCAAATACAGGGTAGATTTTATAGAAAGGTAAGCAAACATTATTTTTTAGTAGCAAAAACATTTATGGATTTGCATTAAGAAAATTTGCTTGTAAATCTGATAAAAATAAATTATTTATCTGGATAAGTTCTCTGTATTTTGAATTAGTATTTTGAGCATTTTATTCACATTAATTATTTCATTGCTTTTAAGAGTTGCTGATGCATGGTCAAGATGAGTGGATTAGGAGAAAACTCCTTAGATAGTTTGACTAATGAGTCAAGGAAGCGCAAGCCATTGCCCTGTGATACACCGGGTGCAAGGTAGGTTTACCTAAAACTTCCCTGGTTTTTAATGACTTTTTAAAAATACTTCTCAAATTTGCATTGCAGTTTAGAATAAGTTCTAACTAAGGAATTTGTTTACTTGAAAAACTCTCTAGGTCAGCATCTGCTGTGAAGATAGGTAATTACTATTAGGTGTAGATACACCAAAGCTGATTAATTGTGCTTTATAATTATGGGAAGGGATACCTTCCATTAGATGAGGAAACCCTTTCAAAGTTGTGATGGCAAGGCAAAGGAAGAAAAACCTCCTGCTTCACAGGAATTTTAAAGGCATCATCTCATATCTGGTAATTGATTTGACAGGCCTTATTTCAGACGGTTACATTTAGCAAAGAATATTGTAAGAGGCTGAGCTTTTTGCTGGTTTGCTTGTACTTCCGTTTCTTTCAAGTTCATCTGAAGTTTTGGCAATCTATGCTGTCTTTCTGCCTCTCACCCAACTCTGTCAGATACTGTTGTTTGAGGGACTGAGTTTTCTGTTCCCCACAAGCCTCTTTGCTCTCTACCACATGAAGTGTTCTCTTTTATCCTTTCCTGTTCTTCTTCCCACAGAGTATTAATTTTTATTAAATCTGTTGTCAGGCTGTTGCGTGTACTAATATATATCCTTTTTATATATACATTCTCAGTGCCCCATGCCACTTGCCTTCATCATTCAGCAGATTGTGTATGAAACCCTTAAATGCTTGCACTGTATCCCAGTGTCTTTTTATAAGAGTGTCCTCCATTCCACTTTCTCTTTCCCTGTCTACAGTGTCTCTCTGTCCATTCAGGAATTCTTTTTCAGATTGTCACCCTTCATTAGCTTTCTTTATCTTTCAGGCTACTTCTTGGTTATGTATTTGTTTTCTCCATTGTCGATCCATGTGTACTTCCCTAACTCCTTCACTTGATTTCTTCTCAAAGAGTGATTATTCTCTCTTAATTACCTTGATGTGTCCATTCTTGCCCCTGGCCTGAGTCTTTCTTTTCCTATTCTTGCCATACTGTGTATGACATTTCTCCCTATTGATTTAGGCTATAGACAATCTCTTTACTCAGCACATTAACCTGGGTAGGAAAAGAAATTTCAAAGAGACACTTTATCCAGCAACATTAGGTTGTCTGGGATTCTGCTTTTCTTGTGTGTTGAGATAGCGCTTAGGTCCTGATGCTTACAAATTTATGAGATATCACCTTCTATAGTCATCTCTCTGCAATCAAACTGAAGGGAGTTAACAGAATTCAGTTTCATTTGTCTAGTAAATTTTAAGCAACTGTAAAGCAACTTCTAAGATTAAAATATACTTTTTGTATGAGTGCTACTATTTTATAACAGAAGCATCTGCTCTTTTAATTAAATCTGACAGTAGAGTAATAGACTAAACACAGGAGGATTTTTTTATTGATCGCTTTCTTCTGTCCTCTTGATATAAATTTGTACTTAAAATTCTTAAAAAAGACACAAACCAAACAGCAGTGTGACAAAACACACACATTTGTCCTTCAGATTCATGTTTGCTGTAAGAATAGCTACTGCCTAGGTTTAATGGCTGAGTGTTAAGTGAATTGCATTATTGTTCACAGAGTGAGCACAGGTTTTGTATAGGATGGTATGTAAGTATACAAAACAATGTTTTTGATTCCTAGTCTGGTCTGCGGTGGTGAGAAGCGTCGACGTGAGCAGGAAAGCAAGTATATTGAAGAACTGGCTGAGCTGATATCTGCTAATCTGAGTGACATTGACAATTTCAATGTCAAACCAGACAAATGTGCTATTTTAAAAGAAACTGTGAGACAGATTCGACAAATAAAAGAGCAAGGTATAGTTCCCTGCTAAATCAAAATTAATAGTTTAATTTTGTTGTGATTCTTTTTTTGAAATAATAGTTACTTGGGAAGTTGTGTAGTGGTTTTCACAATAGCGTGTAACTAAGCAGGTCTTCGGACTTTGACTTGATTCAAACCTGAAATGCACCTTAAGTAATTTTCTGTTTAAAAGTAAACGAGTATTTATCATCACTTTCTATTGGGAATCAGGATTCTAAAACTTTGTATGGACTTTCTTACCAGTTTTGTAGCACAGACAAGGTGAAAAAAAAGGAGATGGTACTCTACAATCTGCTTGTACACTATACCAAATAGTGTCACTACTATGGAGAATATATACTGTTGCCTTTCACTTCAAGGAAACATATCCTTTTTCTTATAGGCAAGCCTTCAATCAGAGATAGTGATTTTTATGGATTTTTAAAAATTGCTTTCTTAGATTGATTGTACTCAGAATATAGCCAGCTCAAGAAAGGAGAAAGAAACAGTGCATCATATCTTGGTAATTTCTCTCAGCTAGGGTAAACCTAGGTGATATTATACTTTTTTTAAACTGACAGGTGTATGCAAAACCTCTATTTGAAATACAGACTGAGAGGTATATATAATTTCTTTTTTTAAACACCACTCCATGCCCATCTCCACAGCCCAGTGACTAGCCTCCTAAGCTTACATGTGTCATTTGGGCAGTAAAGCATTAGAAAAACGGAATATGTGGTGGTGTATACCTGTCTGTTGTGGTAGATTGCCACATCTGCTTAAGACTTGCTAAAATGATCTTTAAAAATAATCTTCTGTTTTTAAGGTTTTTTGTAGTATATTCTAATGTTTCATTATAGAGTTGAGATGTTGTATTTCCCTTGTGGTCTGCTTAACCAGCCAGCAAGTACCACAAAATAAAGTTCACAATGATTTTTCTGCAATTCTACTGCGTGGCATGGGTTCCCATTCCATCTTCTCCTGCAATCGATAAAGTTAGGATATTTTGATTCTTAAAACATGGTTTTATTATACGCATGCCCACACATACACACACATATATATGCATACAGACACACAACTGTTAACATGAATCAAAGCCTTTTTGTAGAACAGCGGTGATGGTATCTGAAGACTGTGACCGATGATAATGAGATGATCAAAATAAAAACACAAGAGAGATATGTAATGACTGTGTTTAATTGCTGTTGAAAGACTCAGCAGGTATTCATTGGACAGTCTCAGAACAAACAAGAAAAACAACAAGAAATGTTCACAAAGCAAATTTATTTATTATAAATTAGCAAATTTATAATTGGCAGCTTCAACTGCCAATTCAATTTATGTGGACAAAGAGTTTGGCATTATGTGGCCATGAAATATTTTCTAGTCTTAGTGACCAACAGTATATGAAGCTTTCTCTCTCATTTGTGCTTCTTTTTGCCTTTATTTCACATGCTTCCTAGGATCTAGCTTGTAATATTAAAATGGGGCCTTCACGTGAAAAGTCACTTTACAGAAATTTATCTTTTGGCTTTCAGGAAAAGCAGTTTCCAGTGATGATGATGTTCAGAAAGCAGATGTATCATCCACGGGTCAAGGAGTTATTGACAAAGATTCATTGGGACCTCTTTTATTACAGGCAAGTACAAATTAGGCCCTGGTAAACCCCTATGGAACCAAATACTTAAGGCAGGTGAAAATATTATTATAAAGTATGCAATCTTGTAGTAATAAAATAGTATGCAAGAACCATGCAGAAGTATGTTTGAAAGGGTCAGGAATAAAATCTATTATGTTTTCTTAGTTTTGATGAAATTCTCTGTAGAAGGAAATAGAATAGCCTTCGACTTTTCCTAATATTCCTATGCTTTATTTACTCCAGCAGTCATTAGCAAATTATTACTGAAGCAGTGCTTATTTGTACAAGCAATACTTTATTTCTCGTAAGGGATAGACATGAAATGGAGGAGTTTTTGCAGGGAGGGGTTTGTTAGGTGTGTTTGCATTTGTTACTAAATTATGAACTATTTTAAATGAATGTTGCCATCAAGTAAAATAACCCAAGAATAATAGTAAATAAAGGTACATAGGAGATAGCCTTTCTTTATGCCTAGGAAACCAACCTGATATTTACAAGTTCATCAAAGCAGTTTGAAGCTTAATTTTTTTAACATTTCTCTTTCAATTAAAAATATACAGTATTTGGCTAGATCCTCCTATCTCATCACTTGACAGTAGAAATGTCTTCATATTCATGACTTACTACTTGTTTCTACTGAACTTCTTGTTTCAATTTACTAACTATTGAATTAATGTTACAAATTCACAATCTAGTGTTCATATGAATCAATAATGAAGCAAGAAGGCTGGTTATCAATATGAAAGCTGAAGGGAATATCACGTGGACATATTAATTATTAATATTTATATAATTCCCTACTAGACACACGTTTCATCAAAGAAGAATTTAAAATTTCATCTCTATCCTTGAAATTAAGTGAATGTATTGTAAATTGACATTTATCACCTGCACACTTTTTAAACTAAATTATGTTCAGAATTAGTTGGTATGTCTTATATGATATGTTGTCACGTTAATATTTAGGCATTGGACGGTTTCCTCTTCGTTGTAAATCGAGATGGGAACATAGTATTTGTATCGGAAAATGTCACACAGTATCTGCAGTATAAACAAGAAGATCTGGTTAATACTAGTGTCTATGGTATCTTGCATGAAGAGGACCAGAAGGACTTTCTTAAAAACTTACCTAAATCTTCAGGTAGTAAAAGTTGATTTACTCCACTTATTAAACTGTTTGAAAGCAATCAGAGAAGAAAAAAATACCTTCTAAAGGGTAACCTTTCAAAACAGATCACTTATATAAGGAATATTTTACTACAGAAATATCTTAATCTTGCTAAATACTACTGTGTTTTTACAATAGCATGCTATCAGAAATAAATGTGCTGGAAATTCACACTTTACTTTAGCCTTTGCAGTTGGTTTACCTATACCTTTAAAACAGCAACACTAAAGGAACTCCTCCTCTAATACCACAAGGCTGGCTGAATGAACTGCTTGTTTTTGAAATATGTGAATGATTTCTCAGCACTCCTTCAAGTGACTGAAAGTGTTATGCAAAAGGAAGAGTGTTTTTTACTTGGCTCTCAATACTCCTGTTTTATACCAAGCTACATTGATGATATATTGAGAAGGCATCCTAAAATAGTCTTTAATACCTGTAATTTAGGAACAGGGTATCTAAATTAAGAAGAATCAGTTATGAGTTGATGGTATCTGAAAATCTATTTGCACTCTTACTTTGTTCTTTTAAGTTAATGGAGTTGCTTGGACTAACGAAACACCTAGGCAGAAGAGCCATACATTCAATTGCCGGATGATGGTGAAAAGCTCTTGTGATCTCTTGGAAGATGTAGGTGGCTACCAGGATATACATCAAAGATATGAAACGATGCAGTGCTTTGCTTTATCGCAGCCAAGAGCTATGATGGAAGAGGGGGAAGGTAGGAATTTTTGTAGAATTGTCGTGCATAGAAATTTCTGTGAAAAGCTCTTTGGTGTTTTGCAAACCATTTTCAAGAACGCAGCAACTTTATCCTTACTATCTGTACTTCCACTGTAACAACAAAAGATACTTCAGCTATGTTATTAGATTCTTCAATACAGTAAAAAAGGAGACGATGAAAGAAGAAACATTCTTTTTTAAATACAGATTTGCAGTCCTGCATGATTTGTGTGGCGCGTCGTATCACAACTGCAGAAAGGATGTTTCCAGCAAATCCAGAGAGCTTTATTACAAGACACGATCTTTCAGGTAGGAAGTATACCTGGGAAGAAGGTATGAAGGAGTCTTTTTTGTCCATATGCTCTTGTTGTGACTAAATGGAGTTTGTATTGTGTATCTGTAGTGACTAACAGAATTCATACTGAGAATCCCAACTGCTTTTTACGATATACCAAATATATACCATTCATACTGAGAATCCCAACTGCTTTTTACGATTGTTGCCAGTGAGGTGTAATAAAACCTGTGGGAGGCATTTTCTTCTCAATGTTACTGTTTGATAGGTTGATAAAAAGCATTACTTGTGTTTTAGCTACCATTTCAAATAGTTGTCATTCTGCCTTCCTTTACACAGAAGAAGTATTTTAGGTCATAACTGAAGCAAATGGAAGTCCTTTAGAATGTTTGTGTTTGTATACATGAGCTAATGTTTAAAGTGGTTTATGCTGTTTAAATCAAAAGAGTTGCATAATCTAATTGAGACTTTTTCAGATGCCAGTTTGTGTTTATGATGTTCATTCAGTATAGTTGGTCAGTATTTTTTAAAATTTTACTCTGTGTGCATTTTTAAGGTGCCTGTAACCAAAGACTAAAGTTACTGTTTTCTAAAGCTCTGACTGTGACCTGTGGGTGATTAACTTCCTCTTACTCAGTTACAGAAATCCCTTTGAATAGTGATGCTTTAACAAGCAGCATCATATTCTCATAAGGCAGATAATTCATAAATGTAACTTCTGCATGCTCAGAATTTGATGATTAAAAGGGTTATATTACAGCCTTATGAAATGTACCATATTTGTACAAAAAGAATTGTCACAGTCATAAAGAGTTTAACTTGGGTATTTTCTTTCCTGTTAAGGCAAACTTATCAACATCGATACAAACTCATTACGATCTTCCATGAGACCTGGCTTTGAAGATATAATTCGTCGGTGTATTCAGAGATTCTTATGCCACAATGATGGGCAGTCATGGTCAAATAAACGCCACTATCATGAAGGTAAAAATCAGTTTACAATGTTTGGGTCGCATTGCTTCTCCTAGGGGCTGCATTTTTTTCTGAAAAACAAAAATACTAAATTCTGCCTGTGTTCCTTTTTTTTTCATGGTTTTTGTTAATTACTGTGATGCATTTACAAGCTGAAGGAGGATGACCTCTTGAGAATGAGGAGTTCTGCTGGAATTTGTTTCGGTTTTTCAATGTGTTTGCTTTGGAAATTATCATGGAAAATACCAGATACATGATCTGGGGTCCTCAAGGAAGCTGTTTTTCCACAGATGGATACAGAAATGACAGAGACAGTTATGTTTCTGTGATGATATGTCATATTTAATTATCATTAGCTTGTTATTTTTGGCTAATGTTAGTTTGACATTATTTTGATTCATTCTTTCATTTTGTTAAAGAACCACTCTGAAAGTGGTAACAGTTGTGTTATCCTCATGACACGGGCTCGAAATACTTTCAACATTCCAGTGCCACGTATTTTGTAATGCTGATTTGATAACCTTGATAGATACGTGAAGTACAGCCACAGTCTTCAGTAAGAAAGATGATGTTTTCTAATTATTCCAAAGTCTAATATTTTTGAAGGATTTTAAAAGTAATTCAAGCACAGGTGATATTAAATAAAGAGAAACTCATACTGTCAGAAAATGGATTTTCCATTCCATTGAAAATTCTTCAACATAACTGATCAAATGAATCCTAAATTAACAAGAGATTTAAAGCTCAAATTAAAACCTATAGTTTCCACAATTTTTTGGTTGAAGCAAACTTAAAAATGCTTCGCCAAGTAGGAGTCTATCATCTGGCTTTGGAAGTCTGTTAACAAATGTAGAACTTTGGCAGCTGTGTCTGGTGAGCACAAAATATTGCAGCATCAAAATAATCTTGATTGCTTTTATCTTCCCTCTATTGATAGAGGAGAAATTGTGGAATACTTCCTTTTTCACTCTATCTGTCTTGGGTGTATCTTGTTTGTTTATTTATTTATTTACTTACTTATTCTTAAAGTTTCTTATTTTTTTAATCTTCAGTAAATGAAGGCTATTGTGTAAAAAAAATCTTGTAATTCATATTAGTAATTCTTGAGATTTTAAATATTAACTATATTTGTATATTCCCTTTACAGCGTATACACAAGGTCATGCTGAAACCCCATTGTATCGGTTTTCTTTAGCGGATGGTACAATAGTGACAGCACAAACGAAGAGTAAACTGTTTCGAAATCCTGTAACTAATGATCGCCATGGATTTGTCTCTACCCACTTCCTTCACAGGTGAAATGCGTAGTATCTGTTTATAATTTAAGTGTCACAATTTTTAAAAATACATCTGACCTTGAAGATAGACCGAGAAAAATAGCATACTAAAATATTTTATCTGATTAAAACCTAGATGGGGAATAATTTGGGAAACAGCATATAAACAAATGCGTAAACATAACAGAATCCCATTTTAACTATGTGGCAGAAAGACAGTCACAGTCAAAAGAGAATTTTTTCTCAATACCTGCACAAAGCCTGTCCTACGTTTTTATTAGTTTTTTGTGGTAGCACTGATGAAACACTGAAAATAGAAATGCTCAGTCATATGCTTTTGCAGGCCAATTAAAAAGATAATAAAACCCTCTCAAGATGCATAATCTATAACTGAAATGTACCTTAAGTAGTATTTTTTCTGACCTGTTCTTGTTCTTTGCAAGCATAATTGAAATGTCACTTTGGAGACAATCTGTCTCGTTCTGGCATTAGAGTGCCTCCAAATCCTGAAAAATTAGTAACTGAGCTTGTTCAGGGTCACACATTGTTGATGTCCACAGCAAAGTGGTGTAAGGCGTTGACTCAGGAAGGGGGTAAAAGAAGGAGGATCTTTAAATTGATAAATCTGATTAATAATCTGACCATTGATTAAAACTTTTTGAGGCAGTGATATTGTATGTGCTTGTAACTCAAAGCCCCCAGAGGATCAAGCATTTCTGTAATGAATAAATTAATGTCATGGCTTAGTTCTGCTTTTGTAGAAGTTTTAGAATTCTCACTGATTTGTTTTGGAAAAAAATATTTGGCAATTATTTAAGAATGTATTTGTAGCACATGGTTCCAAATAAGGTTTTAATTTGTTTTCTTTGGGTTTCTGGGGATGATGTTGAATTTACAGAGAACAAAATGGATATCGGCCAAATCCTAATTCTGGTGGGCAAAACATCAGAACACCTGTGACTGGAAACACAAATTCTGGTAATGGTCTTATGAACATGTCACCTGGTCAAGCCATGTCAATGCAGAACAGGAACTATGGGATGGGAGATCCCAATGCAATGGGTCAGCTCACCAGCACTCGATATGGAGGCCCTGGGAATATGGGACCAGTGAACTCTGGACCCGGAATGCAGTCCACTGCTTACCAGTGTAACAGTTTTGGGTTAAATATAAGTAGCCCACCACACGGTAGTCCCGGCTTAACTTCCAACCAACAGAATCTAATGGTATCTCCTAGGAATCAAGGGAGTCCAAAAATGAGTTCACACCAGTATTCTCCAGTTACAGGTATTTTATTTTTGCTATAAGCTCTTACTTTTTTACAAGCTGTCTTTCCTCATTTTTATCTGAATTCCATCTTTCATCCATTTTAGCTATTCTGTATGACCCTATATGTGTTACTTGAATGTAGTATACCTGACTTTATGGTAAAAATTTATTTTAAAATTAATAACTCAATGTGGCAGTCATACATAACCCAAGGAAGACTAGATACAGGCAGTTCTTTAATAAGTTCAATCTCTGTCACATGATACAGGTGTGCACTCGCCAATGGGATCAGCCAGCAACACGTTCTCCAGCAGTTCACTTAGTGCTCTGCAAGCCATTAGTGAGGGTGTTGGAAATACCCTTTTATCGACACTTTCTTCACCGGGTCCAAAATTGGATAATTCCCCAAACATTAGCATAACTCAGCAAAGTAAAACAAGTACCCAGGACTCCACAAGCCCTTCTGGTTTGTATTGTGAACAAAACCAAGTGGAAAGTTCCATCTGCCAGTCAAACAGCAGGGATCTCTTTAGTGAAAAGGACAGTAAAGAGGGAAATCTGGAGGCCTCTGAAAGTCAGAGAGGACCATCTGAGGGCAAAGGGCATAAAAAACTACTTCAGCTACTCACGTGCTCCTCAGATGAAAGAGGACATTCTACGGCATCAAACTCACCTTTAGACTCAAATTGTAAAGAATCTTCTACCAGGGTTACAAGTCCTTCAGGAGTTTCCTCATCGACATCTGGAGGGGTATCTTCCTCCTCAAACATGCATGGGTCGCTCCTGCAAGAGAAGCACAGGATTTTACATAAACTGTTGCAGAATGGTCATTCTCCAGCAGAGGTGGCCAAGATCACAGCTGAAGCTACTGGTAAAGACACATACCATGATGCTAGTAACACAGCCTCCTGTGGAGAAGGCACTGTCAAACACGAACAACTGAGCCCAAAGAAGAAAGAAAACAATGCTTTACTAAGATACCTACTAGATAAAGATGATACTAAGGACCCTCTTTCCAAAGAGTTGAAGCCGAAAATAGAAGGTGTGGATAACAAGATGGGACAATGCACAAGTTCTTCAATTCCTACTTCAAGTCAAGAAAAAGAGATGAAAATAAAAATGGAGCCGGCAGAGGAGGTATAGCACAGTAGATGCAGTATAGAGTAAAATGATGGCAGTGAGCTAACCAGTATTTCATGATTACAGTGAACAACTAAATATAGAACACTCTACAGTATGCATGTGTAAACATTTCTAAAAAAGTTCAGTACAAATGAAACAATAAACTCAGGCTTAATTGTGAATGAGAAAGCACAAACAAAAAGAACTACAAGGTATGTGTATAACCAAATCTGATGTCCTGAAGTCCTAATGTTTTTAAGTTATGGTACGATTAAGGTAATTTTTACAAACTATTTCTTAAAATTAGATCTTAGCACATGTTTGGGTATATGGTTTAGTAAGAAATGGGGCCGTAACTGCCTCTGTAATTAGTTGGCAATACAAAAGCAAAAGGTAACACATGATTTCATTTTGAAAATTTAAAGACTACACAAAAATGTGTAATACTTGAAATAGCCATGATTCGCTTTAGTTCATTCATTGGTTTAGGTGCTCTTTTTCTCTCCTTAAATGAGGGAGTATGTTCTTCCAAATATATATATATTTTTTTTTCAGCATTCAAATAAATGCATACTGAAATGTTTAAATGTATATATAATTCATATAAATAAATGCAAATAAATTCTAGAGCTGGAATTCCAAGAAATGTCATGATACAGAAAACTAGCACCATGGAACAACTATTCTGAAACTAGCAGTGCACTTTTAAGAACAGATGTTCTTAAAATTATAATCTGTATATAATATTTTTGTATTTAAGTCCTAAAATTTGGAACTTCAGAGTAAACCAGTACTGGTCAGTATGGCAGAGCTTACTCAAGATATGTTGATTTCTTAGACCTTGAATTTCCCAAGTCAGTAAATTTGGGTAAAAAAACCCCCAAAAAACCAACACAATTTTTTATATTAGCTACTGGCTGACTATCAATGAAACATCTTATAACATTGCTTGAATACCATTTAACTCATTAACAGCTCTGTAATGGTACACAACATGTAGTTTCAGTACTTGCTCCTGAGATGTAATTAAGGTATTCAGAGAAGCTTCTCTTGTGAAGATATGGATCCACTATCTATGAATTATTTTTCTGTTGATAAAGACAAATTTTTAAAGGAAGTTAGGCCTCCAACTGAAATTATGAAAAGATGCATAATTTTCGTGTCTTGTAGTGTCACTAGTAGCTTTTTGTGTATGATAGATACATTATTTGTCACTGAATGGTACACATTCTGGATGTTGTTCACTATCATTAGTGTTTTTATCTTTGTAACTTGTGATGATTGCAATGTTAATATTCAGAAGTGCTTTTCATTTTAGTTATGTGTGCTTTCTGCTAATTCTCAAAATTACCCAAGCAAAATACTGTTAAAATAAGTATCTAAATGATGTCTGAAGTTCTTTGGAAGTTAAAAGATAGTTCAAGATAGTGTCAGTGAATTAAAACATTTGTCTCCCAGTAATATATTTTTAGATTAGTGAGTAGCTATGTAAAAATGGAAGTGTAGTCATATGACAGTAAATAACCCTGGTATTTTACTGCATCGTTTTCAGATGAATGGAGACTTGGATAATTTGGATGCAATTCTAGGTGATCTTACTAGTTCAGAGTTTTACAATAATGCTATGTCTGCAAATGGAAATAACCCTGGAACAAAGCAAGCATTATTTCAAGGAAATGCCCTGTTGGGTAAGGAATTTAATCTACCACCTCAGTTTTAAAGTTAGGGTTTTCTTCTTACCTGATGTAAATATAATGCATCTTCAAACCCTTAGAGAATACTTTCTTCATCTCCTGTGTCTTCAAGGACAAATATAATGCAAAATGGCTAATTATGATTTCATAGACTATTATATACACTATTAGCTGTTTTGACAGCACTCACCTGTTATATGCACAATGAATAACATTCAGTTCCTTGTTTTATGGTTTATTCTGGCTTCGTCTAACGTAGATTTCTCAGAGACAAGTCATCAGGAAAGAGGTTTTGTGAGTTGTAAATTAAAATTGAGAATTTTTATCCCTTACTGGTGACCAGGGATATAATATGGGATTGGTGACAAGCTTTTAATTTATTTCTTATTCTATGTGAAAACAGTTACTGTGGCCAGTAAATTCTAATCATTTCTCCTCCTTGACATCAAAAGGAATGCCCTTCCTTAGTAGGAGGGGAGGATAACCTAGCTAATAGACCAGCATCATGGTAGTTGTTACTTTCTTTCATGACACTGGTCCTCTCTTGATTATATAGGGCAGTGGATTGCTGAGATAACTGAAGGAGGTGAAACATGGATAATGAAAAATATAAAACCAGGTACAAGAACATGTAAGGCCACCTGTTGCAGCCGGGAAGCCTGGTAGGCTCCCGTGGCGGTCAGTCGCTTAAGGGCAGAAATGCCTAGTCATGGTGACTAGGCCAAAATAACCCTTCTCCCGCGCTTGGACCCTCGCTTATCTCCCTGTAAGACAATAGGTCACTTTGTACCCCGAACCATACCATTGGACACCTTTTCAAAACCTCTGTACCCTATAAAAACCCCACTTTCCCCCAGCTCAGCAGAAGCCGCTGTCCCTGGAACCCTTCACCGAAGAAGCTAATAAAGATTCATCTGTGGAACTCCATACGGCGCTTCTCCTCTCTCTCCCTGCGTCTGCCAAGGCACCTTAGCAAGCTTATGAGCTGAGAATCACTGCTAAAGAGCTGATCACTGCTAAGAGCTGAATATCACTATAACTAAGCTTGCTAAGTGTTGCCTGTGCCCGGGAGTCTTGCCGGAGTTGCTTGGACAGGGGGGTACGTAAGTGCTCCCCTAACCAGGACCAACCAAGGCAGCCGAGACACCGACTGAAGCTACCGGGGAAAAACAAAAGCCACCGATGCTGTTGGCTGTGAAGCACAGTGATTTGTGTGTTAGGGTTAGGGTTGGAGGACACTGTGCTGAGGAACACACCATGTTTGGATTCCAGCTGTGCCAAACAGAACTATTTGTTTCTACCTCCATATGGGAATTAGCCAAAGTCTGGGCAGTCCGCTTACAGATATCAAGAAGTCTGTAATACTAAGTTCATTACAGTACATAAATTAAAATGAACCTCTTTTTTTGTGTAGGGCCAAAGGGAACTGCCTTTGAGATTTTCTGCAAAAGGTCCTAACCATGTGTTCAAAATGAGAATTTTCGTTGAGAACATAAGCAACATAACTGTTCCTGGCATGCTTAAGACCAAAGTATATAAGCTCATAAAGAGATGAGACTAATTTAAGCCATTAGTAGAATGTTTTATTTAAAATGTACAGTTGCATGCATCTTTTAATTCTTTAACAGGTATGAAGAGTCCCCAGTCTGTCACCAGTCTGCAGACCACTCGCCCACCTTTTAACAGAGCCTTGTCTTTAGACAGCCCTATTGGCTCAGGTGCTTCAGTGAGGAATGTCAATGTGTTCTCCATGTTACAAAAGCAAAACTTGATGGGTGGAAGTTCAAGAATGCTTGAAAACCAAGAAAATTTTGGAACAAATCTGGGTTTGTTGGTTGTATACAAACAGCTCTCTCATTGTAAAGGAAATAGCTTTTGTGCAAAAAAATTTGCAATATTAAAATACAAATTTCAGTTAGAAGAAACTTTAACATTAAAGAATTTTTATTTTACCATTATTATTACTTCTGAATTATTATCTTAGCTAAAATTATAAGAACATAACTGTTAACTATCTGTGTCACTACCAGTACTTTAAGTTGTTAAATTATTTTTTACTATTTTGAGTTTTTAGTTTAACATGTGCTTTTGATATATAGAAGCAAGAACACTTGATAGTGGCAGCCAGTCATTATGAATTTCATGTATATTTAGATTCATATAGTTTTTGTATGGTTTAGAACTTGGCATGTTGAGCTCTAGATGCTTTTGTAGGACTTCAGTCAATTGCTCTGACTTTAGCAGATGCACTTGGTGAAATAACAAAATAATTCTAAAACCAAATACATCATGTACTCCAGATAATAAATTTTCATGTTTTCTGCTCTTCATTATAGCAAGCACTCCCAACAGAAATGTGGCAATAAATCAGCACCAGTCAGGAGACTGGGGTTTGCCAAACTCCAAAGTGAACAGATTGGAATCTGCAAGTTCTGTTTCAATGGTGAGACCAGAACCTGAATTTAGTACAACCCTTCCAAGGCCCACAGAGGGTGGCTCTGTGTCTGGGCTGCCTGTTCGCTCTAACAGCATACCTGGTACTAGGCAAATGCCGCAACAGCAAATGATTCACATGAGTAAGTTCTTAACTTCTTATTGTCCTACATAGCACTATCTCACTGGTTTCTTGGTAAGCATTCTTCATAAGAATCTTTGCACTTTTGATAAAATGCTGGATTTTCATTGAAAGGCTTTTTGAGGTAGAGACTCTTATTGTTCATGACATTTTATGACTTTTTGGTGATGTTCTTGTTTTCTTCTGATGCTGTGTGTCTCATACACAGAAAATTTGTTCTGGGTCCCGAGACTGAGTGGAGGGTAATAATTTCTGTGTATTTCTTTAGTACAGTACTTCTCTGCTAAATTCCAGGAACTAAATGGCATCTATGATTCCATATGTGAAGATCCTAGCATCATGGTTATTAATTCATGCAGTTTGATATAGATGCTTTTTTTTCCCCTGTTAACTTCTTTGTAATCGATGTCTTTTGAAGTCTTTCTCTCAATTTTTTTCAAAATTCTTTTCACATGGACTAGCCAAATTTCCTATAAATCCACATTGCAAATACTGTTTTTCTTCAAAGTATTTATGTGTACATGAGAGAAAATAAGCTGTATGTCTAAAGTATGAACAGTCTTAAAGCCTGTGAGTTTTTTCTGTTCTATATGTCTAACAAAGGTTTAGTCTAGAGCTGAAATTCTCCAGTGTACTATGGCAATACCAGTATGCCCCAAATCAGCTTAAATAGACCGCATTCCTTTCTTGTCATGGAAAGCTACCACGGCTGTCACAAGTTCTCTTAAACAGACTCACTATTTCAATGCAACAAATGGATATAAGATTAAATACGGAAGAAATTTTTGCAGTCCTGACTAAGTGAGAATTTTCTAGCTTCCTAAAAATCATTGATGCTAGGTGATTGATACAGACACTGAAATATAATGGGATGACATAAGCTCTCCTATGTAGTGCTGTATGTCCCTGGATAGGTAGAGGGAAGAAAGTACTTCCAAAGAGCAAAATGTTATGTACTTTGTGTTTCTTCTGATTTCCCCTCTGTATTGGAATTTAAAATGCCAGATTTTGATGTCACTGTTACAGTGTATATTTGCTGGTACCCAGATGTCATTGTCCAGAATTTTTGGTGGGTTTTTTTTTGTGTAAAGTGCTGTGTCTATCATGCTCCTATTTAGAGGCTAAAGGATAGAAATAGCAATTCTGCTCTAACAGAGTAGCAGGTTTAAGTCACTGTCTGCCATATTTAAATCTGTCTGTTGTATACGTGAAATTATCTTGACTGCGAGCTTATGTGTGTATACACTGTAAAACATGATAATGGTAAGCTCACAAAGCTGCTTGACAATTTGTATGATCATTCTAATGTGAACACTTAGGAAAGCAAGATGAAACCTTCGGTTTTTAAAAAATACACAAATGTTTTACCTTGCAGGACCAAATGAGATAACCATTGACATGGGAGGGAATCTGTATGGACAGCCTGGACCATCTAACCAGCCTGGATTGTGGCCTGACAATATGATGTCCATGGAGCAAGTGTCACGGTGTTCACAAAACAGGTAGAATTGGGGAAGGTTTTAAGATACTTCTAAATAAAACTATTCGCTGTCTGTTTTAAGAAAAAATTATTCGCTGTCTGTTTAAGAAGAATTTAAGACCTGGAAATAAAATTGTGTAGCATACAAAGTAGGGATAACAGATTGGAGCCTGAATTCCATTTCTGGAATGTTTCAGAAATCTTTCCATTTCTGCTGGTGATCTGACACTGGATATTTTTTAACTCAGCTCCACAAAAGGCAGGGTTAACAAAATCTGTCAATCTTTGAGTTGGGAGGCACAGAAAAAAGAGATGAGAGACTCTGTGGCACATGGCAGAAGCCAGGAGAAAACAGAATTTATGTGTGTTCAAGGATGAAAGGTGACTGGACATTTTAGGACATAAATTTGGGACTTAACTTGTTAAGTCTTAGTTCAGTCGTCTGGATGACTATAATACTTAATCATACCCAGGGTCAATATACTAAATAAAAATGGTAGTTTTCTTTGTAATGGTTGTAATTAATTTCTTCACTGAAAGAGGGGTCAAGCATTGGAATGGGCTGCCCAGGGAGGTGGTGGAGACACCATTCCTAATGTGTTCAAGAAACAACTGGATATTGCACTTAGTGCTTTCTGTAAGTGTGGCTGACAAAGTGGCATTCACTCAAAGGTTGGTTTCCATGATCTTGGAGGCCTTTTCCAACCTTATTGATTCTATTATTTTAGTGGTTTTTTTTTATTTATAGACAATTAGTTAGAAGCTCTTTGGATGATCTCTTATGTTCGGCACCACCAAATGTGGAAGGCCAGAATGATGAAAGGTCGCTTCTGGATCAGCTGCACACACTACTGAGTAATACAGATGTCACAGGTCTGGAAGAAATTGACAGGGCATTAGGAATTCCTGATCTTGTAAACCAAGTAAGTAAACAGATATTTTGGCCATTTATTTTCCAAAGACTAATATTGTTTTGTTACTTGAAAAGAAAGTGAAGAGGGTCTCCTCGTTTACTTCGTCTCCTCACATCCTCATCTTCATCTTCATACATTTCCCTTTGGAAACCTTTGGAATCATCGATTAATGATTTTCAATGGAGAAAATCATCATGGATTAAATTTCTTGTGCATGACAAGAAATATATAAAGTAGCATATTCTTACAGAAGTTTATTGTATAATGCCTTGGTATATATAGGTGGAGTTTGGGGTGTAATCCATTATAATTCTGTAAACTGAGAATTGTGTTTGGTTTCTTTAGTCAGCCTGCTGTCAGCTGAGGTTAGGTTGGGAATTATTTGACTGGGAGTGATGTGGATGCTTCCCTGTCCTTCAGTTCCAGGTTGAATTTGTATCGCTAGCAAATAGGAAAAAGAAATGATGTGAGTAATTTGGAATTTGCTAAGAGCCACATGACACTATCATTTGTACAAATAGCATCAAAAAACACAGAAGGGCTTGAATGGTGACACTGGTCTGCCTTGTGTATGCAGTGTGCAGCTAAATTGATTTTTAAAATAATTATTATTAATCACTTTTGCTATTTCATTAGTTTGGAGACAGAACAGTCGCTATCCGTGCTATGTTTTACCCAAGAAATTGCTGGCTGCTGTATTATGCTGTGTTAGTTTTATTGATTCTTTAGGAATTCTATATATACCGCTAGTGAAAGTTCTTCTGTATCTGTTGAAGGGACAAGCTTTGGAACCCAAGCAAGATTCATTTCAAGGTCAGGAATCTTCAGTTATGATTGAACAGAAGCCTTTGTTATATGGTCAACCCTATCAAGGGCAAGGGGCAGCAATGCCAGGAGGTTTTAATACCATCCAGGGACAACAGCCATCTTTTAATTCAGTGATGAATCAGATGAGCCAACTGAGCAATTTTCCTCTGCAAAGTATGCATCCCCGAGCAAACGTGATGAGACCTCGGACCAGCACACCAAAGCAGCTACGCATGCAGCTCCAGCAGAGGCTCCAGGGACAGCAGGTAATTTTTTGCTCCTACATTTACACTTTCTTCATGTTTCAGAATGGAATCACTTGCACACGGAATTGTGTTGATTCACTTATGGACCAATGGACATTACAACAGATGATTGAGAGGGTGGATCTTCTATTTTGACAGTGCTTCTCACTGAATTGCTGGATGGCTGTAGGAGTGGAAGAACATTTATTAGGACATGTGTTTCTCCTCCATCAGCCTCCCTAGCTACAGATTGGGATTAGTTCCTGCAAGACACAAAATGATCGCTTGTAAAAACAGTGTTTTTGTGGAATGTAACTTTGCATGATCTCTTTATCTGTGTTTAGTATTTTTTCAGAACCCCACAGATAGCATTAAATCACAGCTGTATTTTTTCTGTAAATCAGGTGTTACTTCTTCCTCACTATGTTTTCTGACTAATCCTTTGGGCTTATTGATATATGGGTTTGCTTTCGATTTAGTGATTTGATGTTATTTTAGGTATTTTCTTTGGATGACAGGTGAGACAATAGATACAGCTGCATAGATCTTAACACTAGGCTGAAAACACTGCTTAAAAACTGCTGCATGATTGCAGTGTTGAATTCTCCATGTGAAAATGTAGGCTTGGTATTAAACACAGTGTAGAAATAAAACTAGGAAAACTGAATTACTGCTGTGTGACATGGTGTGTGAACAGAATACATACAGGTGAAACCAAGGCAACAACAACAACACACAGCTGAAGTGCAAAGAGTAGGTTTATTCCATCATCTTGGATACCAAAAAACAGAGATGCATACACTACTAAGCCTATTTTAGCAGGGGCACAAAGCGCCCAGGCTTGAGCCCTGCATTCCATATGAAAAGGGCCTGGAGCATGCAGAGTCCTTCACCAGGCTGTAGTTTCACATCTCCAAACCCTCTTAATCTCCTTTCCCCCACCTTTACAAAGAGGCCCAAGTTTATGGGAAAGGCTTTTAAAAGTCTTTAACAACATCCTGCCATGTTGTGTGAGAAAATTCCATTTCTTCTCCGTAGACAGACAACATCCCAGAGCAAACACAAATATGTGAAATTTCTCAGCCAGAGTATTTTCTAACATTTCCCAGATGCATGGTTGGTCCTTGAGAGAAAACAATTCTAAAAACAACTTGTTTTTCTCTTTCCTTGCCAATCTTCCATTTTTCAACCCTTTCCTCTCCACAGGTGGAATGGCAATGTTAGGAAATACTGTGTTCTCTCTTGGTTTTCTGTGACATTAATTATTTTAAACAAATAGATAGCCTGTTGTTTATTCCAAAAGAGTCCTAATTTCAAGGGAAATAAAAACCAAAGCCAGTTAATGCTGCACTGTTCAAAGGGTTTTTCTTTTTGTGTGTTTGAGCTGTTTAAACAAATAGTTTGATTCTTCAGGTACATTAGACAAGGCAAAAATCAGCCATTGCACTTTATGGATTCAAGATGTCTGTAAAGAAAATGTTTTTGAAGGAGTTGCCATTACTTTGTTCAGGTACTGTTATTTTCAAGCTAATAGTGCTAAAATGTCTCTTTCCAAGTTTATGAATCAGACCCGTCAAACGCTTGAAATAAAAATGGAAAATCCAGTCAGTGGTACTAACTCAGTGATGAGACCAGTTATGCAGCCACAGATGGGCTCCCAGGTAAGTACTTATTACAGTACCCATCTGTTTAGAATTCCAACCTTCTTTCATGGCTTTACAGCATTCCTCTTTGGTGTTGTTCCTCTGCATAATTTTTTAAAAAGGGTTTTTTTTTTTACCTCCCTTATTCCTGGATTGCAGGGAGATTTTTTTATTAGGTCATGCTGTCAATTCATGCCAAGTTTTTCTGTGTAAAATATCATCACCCGTTTAGTACTAATGACAATTTAATGAAAGCTTTTGTCTTAATATTGAGATGATGATTATTTTTTGTATTGACTGTGGGCTTTTCTTGACTTGCTCGGTCTTAGAAATTAGTTTGATTAATTCTGACATGATTTTATTTGTAGAAACATCTTCTAATGTGATTTTTCTTCTCTTTGGGGGATATCAGCAAGGTTTTCTTAATGCTCAAATGGTGGCTCAGCGTAACAGGGAACTAATAAGTCACCATTTTAGACAACAGAGGATGGCAATGATGATGCAGCAGCAACAGCAATCTCAGGCCTTCAGTCCACCACCAAATGTGACAGCCTCAGGAAGCATGGATAGTGCTTTGACAGGCCCTCCAATGGCTCAAGTTCCTTCACAGCAATTCCCCTATCCACCTAATTATGGTACTAGTACTAATATGTTTGGCTTTTTTTCATTTGTCTGGTTTTCTTTTCCCTTTTTATATTAATCCAAACTACCTAAATACCAATCATTCTGAGAAATGGAATATACATTTATATATATAAATGCTACAAAAAAGGATGAGTTTTCCCCTTCCAATCACTGCAAGCAGATAAACTAGAAGTACTAGGTAATGATAACTGAAGTATATTGTATCTGTCTTCTTTATTTTAAGGGATAAGCCAACAACCTGATCCTGCATTTAGTAGAGTATCAAGCCCTCCCAATCCAATGATATCATCAAGAATTGCACCCTCCCAGAACCCTATGCTGCAGCATCCTCAGTCAACAACAATGTACCAGTCCTCAGAGATGAAGGGCTGGCCCACAGGAAGCATGCCCAGAAACAGGTGAACTTTGGGATTACAACCCGTTTCTCAAAAAATCTTTCATTTCGCTGGAAGTAGAAACTATGCTAAATACCATGTAGCAGGAAAAGGATTTACAAGAGGAAAAAGTAACTGTCTTTCTAGTGTCTGTATTGTCCTTCATCCTGCTCTGGTTTAGGAGATAAAATGATTAAGTGTATTTTATGCTAAGCTCCACTGGTTTATATTGGACCTCTACAATCTTTGTAACGAGAAGCAACATTCAGTCTTTAAATCTTGACTTCATATTTGAGGGAAAAATAACTTCGGGGAGGGGGTGAGGAAACACAAAATATCAAATAGTATTATAATGGATGATACAGCTGTAATAGTAGCCTCCAAAAAGGTTACATTAGACAGACACATACAACTGTGGATTTCTAAAAATTAAAATTCCTTTTGGGAGGGGAGTTTCCATGTTAAACAGATACTAGGTAAAAACAGGTAAATGTGAAAATAGTTTTATCTTCCACAGCTGGTGCAGGGAAGGCAATACATCTTCTTGGAAGGTAATTTTATTTGTCCTTTTGTGCTACAGTTCTTTTCCCCAGCAGCAGTTCAGCCATCAAGGTAACCCAGCAGCGTTCAGTATGATGCACATGAATGGCAGCAGTGGCCATATTGGACAGATGAGTATTAATACCATGCCTATGTCAGGACTGCCTATGGGTCCAGACCAGGTAAGCCGTACCTCAAGACTGATGAAAAGGTTTGCTGACTCTTTTTCCATTGAGTAGAGTCTGCTTATATCCATTCCTCTGGCATAATCCTGCCCTCAGTTACTCTGTTTGTATTTGTCCTTGTGGCCATATTAATTTAATGTCCTAAGAAATACTTTCTTTTTGATGATACATAAGAAAATTCACAATGAACCCAAGATGTATGCTGGGATTAGCTGTTGCCTTTAAAGTATCATGGGTAGGATCAAGCCTTAAACTGCACAAAGGATGATGAAATACTTCTGAGGCTTAGAGGAAGCCCAGGAAAAAAACCCATGGACACTATGAAATGCATCTTCAGCAGATCTTGAAAATTGTATGTAACAGCTCTTACGAGTCAGGCTAAGAATCCTCATAGTGCAGTATCCTGGCAGACGCTGATAATGATACTTTCCCTCACAGTACCTTAGAATAACTTGTGTATGCATAGCCAGAAACTATGGAAAATTTAGACCCCTTATGTAAGGTGAAAATGTGCTAATAACAGGCACTGAAAAGAAAGCTGAAATACAAAATACACTTTTACACTTTCACTACAGTCTTTCCACAAAGTACCTTAGATGAGCAACATAATACTGACAATAAGCTGTATCTAGTCAAGTAAAAAGTTCCTCGTCAAATTTTGTCCAGCATACCTGAGCAAGCAGTCAGAATAACGAGGACTTCTGGCGGGTAAGTAAAGTTTTGGAGGACTTTGATACAACAAATGCCTTTTATAAAGAGGAGAATATAAAGGCAAAATGTCAGATTTTCCAAATCTACATGGCATAAAGATACCCGAAGTGCTTGTTGAGGAAATTCTAGGACAGCATTTATTTTCTAGTTTTCAAAGTGGAGCACTAAAAGGCTGTTCTTCTGCTTCTACATATTGATTGTCAGTAGTTCTTTCTTCCAAATGCAGTACACGAACCATTTCTTTCAGCAAAGATGTCTTCTCTGATGAAAGTATCTTTTCTTTAACAGAAATACTGCTGACATCTAGAACCACATCTTCAAACAAGAATGGCTGAATGCACTAGTATTAGAAAGGAAAGTGACACATCTTCATGGCAAGTCATACTGGGCTTACAGAAACCAGTGATAAATTTCCTCATCCAGAGGAAAACAAACCAAAAAAACTCTTATCCAACAAAAAAACATTTTAGTAGAAGCAGCCTATGTATTACTGTATGATGTGGGGTACAAAAAAAAGGTCGTTAATATTTTTGGCACTCCTCCTCTAGAAGTGCAAATTTGGTAATGCCATTTTAATAGATTGATGGGTAGACTCCCGGTATACATTACCTGTTTACTGCAGCTATCCAAAGCTCTTTAGCCCAGGCAGACAAAAGTGCTTGGAAAAGTCACAGTGGTAAGAATTTTCTGATTTCTTTCATAACAATATCTGACAGAGAATGTAGTTCTTAGCCTTGACTCTTTTATATGAATTCCTGAATCTAAATGCTGCTTGTAGTCTCTTACCCCAAGAGTCAGGGATTTCCCTATCAAAGAAGCAGTGCAAAATTAATTGGCACATGCTAGTCCAAAATCCTGTCCGTTGAAGCCAAGGGATAGAAAGAGAGGATAAACAATTTAAATTATTTAAACACAATTGTGACTAATATTTACATATTGCTGTGCAGCTGAGTGCACTTTATAGAAGACTATATAATGGATTAATGCAATATCTTTGATAAGGACTTAATATGAAGGTAGAGTGTGCTCAAGTTCCTTCTCAAACACAGTCTCTTAAGAATTATTTGAAAAGACTGCATAATGTAGTGTTTTCTGTGTATGGAAATTAGAGCAATAATCTTTCATCTTTTTTTGAAAATAACTTCAGAAAACTCAAGACACTGCAGTCAGATTCAGAATTTTGCAGTCTTTTTGTGAATAAATTTTGTAAATATGATCTTTAAAATAATGTACTATATATATAACTTTTGTAGGTCACTAACTCATTTTTGCAGAGTTTGTGAAGCTAAATATTTAACGAAATTGATTTCTGAAAACTGAGTGTAGTTGAGGTCCAAATAGAATTTTTATTATTATTATTATTAAATTTAAGGACTTCAAAGCTGGGTGACTTGGGCCCACATATTTCTCTTCTTTGGTCTGCAACACTTCATTTATTTTTACATCTTTAACATAGAGCTTTTTATAAAAAAAAAGACCAGTTCAATATTTTCTCCACCTGTGAGCACTTTTGTTACATTTGTTTTTACTTAAGGCAATTTGACATGAAGGCTCTGCATTGTGAGATCTTACAGGTTGTCAGGACAGACATGTCTGTCTGTAATAGATTGCCTTTCCAATTGATGAATCCGGATTGTGTCTTTTTGGTCAAATTTAATGAACTCTAAATGTTCGTTGAAAATGTTTGTCTGTTGCAAAATATTTGTTGTTATGTAACATCCAGAAATCTTTAAGGATATTAAGCCACACTTTAACCAAACGTCTGCACCTCATTGGATTGTTCTAATAGTAACGAATGTATTTTCTAAGCAGATTGCTGTCATAGCAGTATTTAAGTCTGGTTACGTATTCTTTGCTGATAGCATGGGAGTTTTTTTCCCCCCTCCATTTTGGATGCTTGACATGAAGATCCCTTTGCACTTTTTGCAATTGCAAGGAATTAAACTGCTAAACCTTCATAAGGGAGGACCCAGAAATGTCTAAGATGTGTGGTGCTTCTGTTCTGTTGTTCACTGTGTAATGGAAAACTGATTTCTCCCATGAGAGTAAAAAAACCCAAAAAACCCTGATCTGTGTTCTTTTTTGCTTATTCGTGGTACTGTTAGCAAGAGGGGTTTTATTGTTCAGAATATTCAAGTGATCTTCCATTTTAATAGAAATTTTAATAGAAACATTCTCAAAAATTCATCCTTAGTGCCTAGCCAGCTGTGTTTCAAAAGGAATGTAGTGTCAATTGATCTACTTCATGCAACCCTGTCTCTTCCATTAGTACTGAGTATATAGATTATCACAGCATTTATTTGAAATTCTCAGTCTAATTCATGTGTGCTTATGATGCAAAAAACTTTAAAAGCCTAAGGAGCTTTTATCTTTTCATTTCTTGGAACATATCTGTTTGTTGAGTAAGTGCTACTTACTGAGGGTGAAAGGCAACAATCCCTTGCTTTTTGTATCATGTCAAGAGTAGAACAATGTTTATATTTTGTAGTTGTTCATTATACTGATGGAAACTACAAACACCAGTTGCTTTCATTAGGTGAGCTCTTACACTGCTATATACATCTTGAACTACAATTTTTTTTAAATTAGTAATTCTATTTATACATCTGTGTAGAACTGGTACCTACCTGACTGACATTATAAAGGCTCAACCTTTCCGCATCTGTTTAGAATGTTGTAGCTTTCAGTACCTACTTTTTTTTTCTGAATTAAAAGATTTTTAGTTTAAACTGGATAAAGGGCCAGGGGACATTTTTGAAATGCATTGACAGCCTCTTTTGTGGCAGCACTAAATAGTACCTCTAGTTTGAAATCTGTTGAGATTTAGTTCCAACCATCAATTTTGCTTTGGTCCTATAGCAGTAGGTTTTTCTGAGTGTTTTTTAAATAAAACCCATGTAACATTCAGCAGTAAGAGATGAATTAGCTAGTACAGCGACCTCTGATCACTGCTGCATTGTTTTGCTATGTCTCTGTTACTTTTTTGATCACAGAAACCATATATTTATTAAACGTGTATGTAGTGTACTTTTTTTCTTGGCCTAAAATACTGGTTACAAAGTGAGAAATTCAGACCATGCTTCTGTCACAAGACAAAACTTACTTGAATGTTGCACCAGTTAGCACAACTTTTATTATAGAATTTATGTGCAGACTACCAGATGACAGAATGATACAGCAAGTGTGAAACCATGTAATTCTGAGAGCAATATTTTAAAAAATTCTCAGGAGAAGGCATACGGTATTGAGAATTGCACCTACGTTTAGTTTACATTATAAGTATTGCTTGAAATATCTGTATCTTTATTTTGCAAAACAGAAAAATCATGGGTTCTGATTTATAAAAGGGTTAGTTGTAAGGTGTAACTGCCCTTCTGGTTTTTGTGTTTGGATGTTAATGTAAATAAAGGTTTCTATTTAAAATCGGAACTTGGTGACACTGTATGAACTCATACTTTAAGGCTGATTATTCCGTAAAGGTAAGAGAAAATTCCCTACTATCACTGATGAAAACTGTACAAAGAATGATTTTCATTTTATGGCTGTAAAAGCTGAGGGAGTAACAACTGAGACCTTTCACTTATGAGAAACACATTTAGCACTGATGGCCACTAGAACTTACGTTTTTTTCAACTTAATTAGCAAGCTGTAGAAGAGTTGAAAGGAGAAGAAATGGTATCTTTCCCCAAACCTGGCAACAACGCACCTTTCATTAAATACCAGCTGTTTCTTATGTCACGTACAAGTCTCACAGCTCTGTATTTTCTATAAAGGACCAAGATAACTTTTCAGCCTTCTGATGGACAAGTAACAGGTGCAGTAACACTGGCCCTGCAGGGTTTTAACAGTCACAGCCTCACCTTGCCAGAGACTTTGGGCTAAACACCGAAGGCCGTGCAAATTCTTTAAAAAATCTGACCTTGTATTCTTTCTGCATGCATACTGGGAATGGCAGATAGCTAAAACTCTTCTCTGGAAAGCAGCAAAAATGTGGGGTGTTTGGGGAACTTAGATTAATCTAAGTATTTTTTTTAACTTACTTGTATGGATCCAAGATCTCATTATCTAGTAGATTTTTCTGATAATCCATGACATTTTTAACAAGTTATCATGAAAATACATGGCTAGATTAAGACAGACACTCAAATTTGGCTTCCATAATTAAGAAAAACTTGCAAGAAAGGACTGGGTGGTGTATTTGACTTACCACATATGATACAAATACTCAAGCCCAATCTCACTTAGACTATACGATGACTCCACTTCTGCTTTTTGAGTGGTTTTTTTTTCTCATTCCTAAATTCCAGTGCATTTTTTGAGTATGGGCTTATGGTACCAGGGATATACATGCCTGGATATAATTCCACATGATCTTCCTAAATGCAAAACGAGGAAGGGTTTCAAAATAATTTCCGTGCTATATTTTTACACTGCATTTCTACAAGGGCAAGTAAAGTTTGCATTTTGAAAAAAATACCTCTTTTTTGAGAGTGAAGGCCACAGTTGGTTGAGTCTGTCCCGTGAGCACCCTCAGGCATTTGACTTTAAACACAGGTAGCAAAGTAACATGAAATAAATGATAAATACAAATCTCACTCCTAGTGCCTGTACTACAATGTATGTAATAATGTTCTTATGAAATTACTGAAATAATTCTGTACACTGTGCTTCCTTAGTAAAATTAGAGGTGGGTTTTTTTCCCTTTCAGCAGTAAATGTTATTCAGAACATTTACTTTTTTGCAGACTAACGTATAACTAGATTATTGACTACAAGTATTGAACTCTCAGAGCTGCCTTTTTAAAAAATAAATGTAAAAGTTACACTGCTAAGCAAACACTGCTTTCTCAAATGAACTCTTTTGGTTTTGAACATACAGTATAATATTACCACGTAAAAAAATCTTCATACAAATCTGATTTTGTTAAAATTTAAGATCTACATTTACTGAAATTTTTCAGTACCTTTAAAAATGAATAAATTCTGACTTAGATTTTGAGAAATGGTGTGTGGGCATTACACTCTTTTATTACCAAATTTCTTCACAACCTGAAGAATTTATTTTCAAACAGTACACTGATCAATATTTACACAACCCCTCCAAAAATCTGGCATCCTGTTAGTCAAGATTTTCTCTAATCTTCATAGAGGTGACAGTATGATGAACAAGTAGACATGGAACTAAAATGTATTCTCAGAAGAAATTCCATGGTGTTGAGAACACTTGGTGTTGCTGACTTCAGTTCCCTAATCTTTTCAAAGTTCTTTTCAACCATTACCTTTACCCTGGTGATAAGCAAAAGCATCCTTGTTTTTTGAATCTTGCTTTAAAGTAGTACTTGGCTTTGAAGTTTTTCTCATGACAACTAAAGATACAGGTGAACTGGAAATTGTTTTAAGGTCCCTTCAAGTGTCTGTGTAAACACTGCTGCTGCAGAGGCAGTCCTCTTTGGGATGTGGCTGGGTTTCCTCCTCTGTCAATTCCTGAATCAGGTGTGTCTTCTTGAACTAAAATACCTTGTGAAGCAGGTGAGGTACAATCCAAAGCAAAAAAGCAGATACAACAGTGGATTTCAGAGACCTGTATTTCTGACAGCATTTCCCATGATTTCATTGCTGCTTTTCAGCTCACTCTATGCAATGCAATGCACCAGTGCAAACATTCTATTTCAGCCTCACAGTTTATCCAGTCCTTCAGGTGAATGTTACAATTCATTTAGTCTGTACGTGGATTCAAGTCCTGGCCCGTTTCTGTCCTCATGGAGGTGCAGCAGCTGGGGGAGATTAGCCCTCCCAGCCTTCCCACAGTTGTCCTCTTTAAAATAAAACAAATGCAGTTTAGTGTATAACATTCTAGTAGAAAGTAGTAAGAAAGGTACTTTTAATGATTCCATGGAGTAAAAAACAATAGAAACACTGTGAACCACCAATAAAAGCATAGCAGGTATGTGACAGAAACAATCCAATGGTGTTTGAAACTTTAACCTGTACAAAGCTTGTTAATTGAACCTTCACTTTGGTTCTAAAGCCAGTCTTAGATCTCTTCAATTAGAAATAAAACCACTGCATTATATAAGCAACTTCTCTTGGGCAAGAAGACCAGACTCTGCCTAGGAAGGGACTGGTACTTGTGTTTTCCACTGCACAGTTTGAGAGCACTTTATGATTTTTAATGAATTGAAGTTTAAGGGGAGTTTCAGAGACAGTAACAGGCAATGGTAACTTTTTAATATACTTAAATTTGTACCTCACCTTTGAGCTCTGGCAATTTGAGAACTGCCAGATTGTGATCAAGTTTTAAAGGGCAGCTCGGTAAGAAGCAGTTTAGATGCAAATCTGTCTTGTAGTCTACTTTCTGTTTAAAAATTCCTCTTTCTGCTCACAGCAAAAGGCTGTAGTTGGATAAAGAGCAAGAAAATACATGATGCTGCTTTACTACTCATTAGAAGTAACAGTCCGTTTTGTTCTTTTGTGCATTGTGTGAAAAACCTCTAGGTAGCTGCTACTAGTCTAATTTTGGACAAAACCAATGTACTGGTCTTTAATTTTTACTGGCAATTGACCATAATTGGTTTCTTCAACTGAGCACCTACCTTTACTTGTTTGAAATTGCCTTAATTGCTTTTGGGAATCTTGACCTTAATGGTCTAAGATTCCCAAAAACCATGTACCAAGAGGTTCTGTGCAGCAGTAGTTGTCAGTAATGATGGCAGTAACATATTTCTTGCATAATTTAGAGGACTTTGCTCCTAAGCATTCCATGAGAATAGATGATGATGTTCAAAAAGATGGTGCATGCAAAAAGACAAGGGAAAAGCTAAGTAAAAGCTAATGTTTTTGATGAATTGCCCCCAACTCACAGTGACTTGGCAGATGATGGTCTCTTCACATCTGGCCATTTTCGACGCTGAAACTGCCTAATTTACAAGCAGCAAAAGGAGAAACAAAGTTAACCATCACCAAGAAAACAACCAGCACCACAATCTGAAAGATGAGGAAGACAAAGAATTCAGCCAGAATTATGACTACTAAGATCAGAACATAGTGTAACATTGAAACAAATCGCTCCAATGTTTCAAAGCAAGTGTGGTGGAAAGGTCTTTCAAATGCCCTTTCAGGCCAGGCCTTTCCATGTGGTTCTCAATCTCAAGGTCTATGATCAGATACCTGATATGGATTGGTATTGAGATCAAAATACTCCAAAAATTCATGCTCTTTCAACATGAAGGTAGTACTTAACAATAGTAACTTAACAAATGTAACTTTTTTTAATAAATGTACCTGTACTGCTCGTAGCTTCCATCTTTAAGTCCTAGGTGAAGAAAAGTTAGCAGTGTTACTAACAATTGCCTGTATGAGGAAAATCACAATTTAAAAAATAAACACGCAAGAATTTAACAAATTTCATGATGCTTTGAGTAACTTAGTATGCCCTCACATCTGATCCTGGACTGAGCAGAACTCTGGAAGTTCCTTCCAAATTGAACTGACCTGTGAGCTTCATAATAGGTATTAGGGTATTCTCTCCCTCTTTCATCAGTATTGTTCCTTCCTTGTCTTCTCCTGCATCTCAGCAATATTTATCACTACGCTAAGGGTCACTCATCATCTTAAAAACATGACATAACACAAACTGAACATGTACAAAAATCTGAGAATACAGCTATCACTCTCAGCAGGACACTACTAGCATAAGTAAATCCTAAAATTCTTTTGACTGCTTGAAGTGTCCTAATGGTAAGAGTTCTTTGGTTCTTTGGGGAGTTTGTGAGTGCAATAGGAGACACTTACCAAGATCCATGTTCCTTGTTCTTGGATTGCATTGTTTATACCCTCTGCAACTTCTCAGTTCCATGAGCTGGACATGGAGTTGATTAAGAACATCTCTGTCAAGCGTATTCACCGCATTAATTAGCTGCAATAAGAAGTGGGTTCTTCTTAGTAACTATTGCTCTGTCATTTGGTAACTTTTGGAATACAGATGGTTTATTTGTAACAGGAGCAAGCCATATTATACTAGTTTAAATTATAGAGGCCTCAACTACATCCTGCAGCAATAATTTGTGATTTCAATTTATTGATGGTAAGTAACAATGATGTATTTCTTGAGCTGTGGTCTCAAGGTCTGTGATCAGATACCTGATATGGATCGGTATTGAGATCAAAATACTCCAAAAATCCAGTAGCAAATTCACAGAACAGGAAATTGTGGGTCTCGTTGATTGTCCTCAAACACCAGTATGTGTTGTTGTTGGCACTGGTACAGGCACAGAAAGGGCCCACTGCAAATTGAAGAGTTACAAAGACATAAGCTACCATGCTTCTGTCTTTAGCACTGCTAATTACTTTCTACTGGGCACTTTATGTTAGTCATAGACATAGTCATTACATATTATGTTAGTCATAGACAGTTATTCTCACTCCTGAGCTCTAAAGCAGAGAATGCCTCCCAGTGTCAGCTTCTTGTTCTGTGCATACCTAACCCACATAACGTGACTAATTACAGTAACATCTTGTCTGGTCCCTTTCTCTGGTGTGAAACATTCCAGATGGTGAGATACCTTGCAGATCAGTATACAGTATTCAATATCTGTAGCTTATTTGCAGTTGGTTTTACCTCCTTGCCTTTTGTGCAGGAATAACAATGCTGAAACAGAGATTATTTGCTATGGAGAAGATTGTATGGCTTTGGTTACAGAGCTAATAAAACCAGTAACTACTAGCAACCCAACATCCCAGCCCAGTTCAGCCAAAATTTGCCCACCTATTCCTTAGTTTACAGTAGTCTTACGTGTCCACAGGGGAGCAGTTTGCCAGTGCTGGTTGTCGTGGGTGAAGCAGGTCAGACCAGGCATGCTGCACGTGTCATTATTTTTAATTCTCTTAAGCAATTTGCGCAGTTTCTTCTTCCGTCTCTGCTCTCGCAGCAGCCACAGCCTGTCTTTCTCCTGTAGGGCTTTCCTGCATGCATGAAATAATATGATCATGCAAACTCTGCTAGACTTCAACATTCCTAAAATATCCCAAAGTAGCTAATAAAATAAGCTGCTCAGAGAGAAAGAATCCACATTTTTTAATTAAATGGCGTTTCATACAAACGCTAATGACTCTGCAATTCAATAGCACTGGTAAAGAAAAGCAGCCAAAGGGACTTGTAAGCCTGAGGTTTGCAATGTCCTTTTTTCAGAAGCAGAGACCTTATCTTATAATTTACAAGCATTTTGATATGGGCTTAGTTCCTTCTCCAGGTGTCTCTGTGTTTATGCTTTTTAATAGAGGATAAATTGAACACTACTACTATTGCCTAGTGTGTAATTGGTGTGTACAGACCAAATATTAATATTACATTTTGCACATCCTCTCTCAAATGAACAGGCCTTCACTTACCTGAAAGGATGAAGACTGGATCCTTTGTGTCTCAGTTTGGTCTTGTGTTTTGAACGGTAACTGGAAAATAAAAACAGCAAGACAACTGCCCTTGTTCTTACCACATTATCAGACTGGATGTAAAGCAGATTTAATCCAGTGTCACTTCTCCCTTCAGTTTATTACTGTATGTGATAAATAAAGGCAACCTCGCTCAGCTAGATCGGGCACTCCCCAGCCTCACTGCACCTTTATTTCCTCAGATCCTTTGTCCACAGTGACACCAGGTGTGCTAACATTGCATTGCAATGTACATCCACATCCAGCTACAATTCACTATTATTTTAGTTTTAACTGGTTGTTTCCCAACATGAGGCACATAAAAGAAATAGATTTGTAATTAAATTTCATCTCTGAAATGGAATATTCCCTAATTTGTTCAGGTAATTACAAGTTTATACTACCCTCCTGTTATTTTACTTCTGAATGCAAAAATTTCAATACCAGCTGTAATTTGTTGAGCTGGGAGGGGGTGTGGGGGTGTCCTCCATTATTACTAGCTGGAAGTTCCAGGAAAACTTTAACAAGATGGACTGAAGTGTCCCAGCAAGAACAGTGTTTAATATATTCAGAGATATGCAGAGTGTAAGCAGGCATACATAATTCTTGCTGGGTTACTACTGCTTTGCCTCTCCAGAAACTCTTACAGAATTTTGCAGAAATTTCCTTTCTGTGGAATTACCGAAGTCAAAAAAAAGAACAACCTCAATAGCAATATTTTCTTAGTGATAAAGTTATGACATACACAAATCAGCAAACACAAACTTAGTTTAATAAATGTTGCTTTCTAAACAGTACATCTGAATTCAATTAGTTGCCAGATAAAAATCCCCTTCAAAACAAACATTTTAAATTCTTAATAATTTTGGCAGCTTTCATAAGTTTAATCAGTATAACAAATTAACAACGTAAGATTATTAAAGAACTTTCTTCTCTGGTCAATTTTTTAATCTAGCACAGATGCTGGGGATTTCATCAACTAATTCTAAATGCTAAATCAAAGCAATTGCAATGCAAACACTTGACCATATGTAACTCAGATGATTAATTTCTTTGACTTCAGTGGGATTAGTCATCTTAATAATGCTATGCACAAATATAAGTGGACCCTATATCAGTCTGAAAAGTAACCTTTTTTTTACATTTTCTATAAAACATTTACGAAAAATAACATCTCTACAGTACATATTAAGTAAACTCAGTTTATGTAAACTCAGTTAATCAGTTTAGAAAGCAATGGATTATAAACCAATATAAACTTTCTGTTTCCGATCTAGAATGATACATCTTAAGCAGTTTTTGACATGGAAATGGATGATTTCCATATTTTATTTGATCTGGTGCCGAAACTATGTTGCAGGATCCACATGGGCCACATCCACAATGCACAGTTACAAACATCCTATCTGTAGAGCATGTTGCACCTCTGAGGTTTTAAGCATTATGCTCAAAAGGTCATTCTGTGATACCCGTGAGACAGAGAAGTTTTATCCACACCCTCTCACAGAGTCTACTTTAACCACAGCTAAAGCACAGCTGCCTTGCAGTTTTGACTCCATTCAGATACATCTTGCTCTTTTTTGGTGATACTCATACCATTCTGCCACTGTGGCTGCAGTACTCTCAGTGACACCTGGCTCTCCACAGCCTCAAAGCTGGCTCTGCCATCATAAGCAGAAGAAGGTGCTCCTGGGTCTCCTTCTGAACAGCTTTTCTCAGGGGCAAATTCTGTTTGTATTACCTTTTGATTTTGGAAGATTTTCTGTTGTGCTTATTTGCAGAACAAGAGCTCGATTGCCCAATTAAACTCCTGGCCTGGTAGACGGGGGGCCTTGTACTGCAGCAGCCCAACTTCCCCTGAATGTGTACACAGGAGTACAGTAAGCAGGCAACCACGGAACAAATGAGATTCTGATCTCTCCCGTGAGGACATAAATCAGTTACAGCTGCACACTACAAATAATTATTCGGAAGTACACAAAAAATACCTTAGCTTGTTACAATCACACTCTTCAGGTCGCTTCTTCTTTAGATGACCTCTCACCTCCCTCAGATTTTTTATTTTATTTTGCAAAGTTTCAATCTAAAAAAAGAAAAAAGGCACAGAGGTTGAAAAAACCCAGCACTATTTAGCCCTATTCTAACCTTCTTGAACTCATTCTACTGTCACGAAAAGCTTTCTTTTTGCTACCTCCCACAGCTCTCGCCAATAACAAGCATTTTGAAATTACCTAGCTTTCCAGAAGGAAGCTGCAGTAGGAGGAAGCTGGCTCGGTTTGCCTGCTCTGATTCTTGAGTGTGAGAGCGGAGTGTGGTGCTGCAGGAATGGGGGAAAACACAGCTGCAGGTAGACAGACACTCCTGCATCCACTGTGATTTCGCCTCTTGTGCTCTACAGCACATTTGCAAGGGAAAAATGGCTGCTCAAAGGCATTAAATTTCAGCATGTTCTGGCACTGGGAAGGGGACGGGGCAGGATTGATCTGAAATCCCCTCCCCCGAGGTTCTGAAAAAGCAAAGCTGCAAGGTTCAGTCACTTTGCATAGCAGGCTTGGACAATGTCTGGACACATGGGATAGCAATCAGCAGTTAATTGTGCCAGTCATGGGGTTTAATTTTAACTACCTTTTTTTCACTAAATGAAACTCTTGCTTTGGCTCAGTCTGGCTTACACACAGCATGGCCCATTTCCACTCGAATAGTGCAGGCCTCTACCTTGACATAGCAGAAAAATCAAAATAATCTATTGAACAACAGTCTCTACAGAACTACCATTAGCCAACGGTGACCATAGGTGTAGTAGAAGCTCATGACTGTTGAAGCAGAGACATGACAGAGTGTTCAAGGAAAATGGACAAAGAATCCAACCCTGTGACCCTAAATCAGGAACACAACTGGACAGAAGTGGGTTCTCATTTCCTTTGACACTCCATATTGGCTACATTTTCTGAAGAAAAAAAAATTACAGGACCATGGTGATACCAAATTGCCCTTTCTTAATCTTAGCAGAGTGGGAAGTTTTTAAGTATCTGCCTTCTGTATCAATCTCTACAATAAAAGGGGGCCAAGAAGTTCTTACATAGAACTTTACTGTGAATTTATGTACTTTGGTAAGAGATACAGAACATCCATCCTTTATGCTTCTCTTTGGCATTTGTTCCATCCTTACCTGGTCCTTAGACCCTCTTTCATACACAATACACACAAAGAGTTTAAGCTTATATTATTGAATATTTGCGACAAAAATGTCAGATAAAGTTTTACTGGCAAATTTCATAGGGCAAATTACCTCCAGGTTCTCCATATACACGATCCTATGAAAGAATTCAATTCCAAAGTGCAAGGTTAAGAAAAGCAGTAGCAAGTGAAAGAAATTAATTCTAGAAGCACCAAAACTAATGAAGCTCACTTTTCCTTGGGCATATATATTTGATACTGACGGACTGGGTTTTGAGAGGTTACCCACTAAGGAACCGGGCTATGAAGATGTTAAAGACCCAGATTATTTTTTCCCAGGATGGGGACAGCTTTAAGCCTTATTTGTCTTGTAAGGCATATGACATTTCTCAGCTGTGCCTTCAGTTGCAGTTCTTTCCTCCACTCAGCATCTTGTCTTCACAAACTTGTAAGAATTTAATTATCTCTGAAACATCTATTCTGAAATCAGCCAGCAAGTTCAAAAGGTTCCATGGAGGGACAAAGACACCCAGAGGCAGACACACACGAACAGTCAGCATGGTCCTATCAGCCCACAAAAAACAATGCTAAAAACACACACTGAAAACATCACTGACCTCATGGTCAATATGAAGTTTATGGTCCTTCCAAGCCTGCAGTGACCTGTACAGATCTGTGTCACACTGAACAGTATCATTCTCCAGGATAGAGCACCTTGGCATGAAAAAGCCAACAGTGTTTATTACAGTGGATACACACACACACACACACACACAGAGCAATGCAAACAGCTGCTCTCAATAACACAGCTCCAGGACAAATGAGATCATGGATTGGAAATGACATGCAGAATTCAAAAAACAATGTTCATTCAAGAAAATACAAGTGTGCTCTGAGCCAGGAAAGAAGTCTGAGTTTGGGTTGCCATGGAAATTTTTAAGTAGAAAAACTAAATGAGAGAATTTCTATTAAGCAGAACCTGTTGATTGTTTCATTTCTATATGTAAATGGTGCTACACAGAATTCTTGCTTACCCGTTAGGCTTTCGGCATAATCATTACTAACTAGCAAGCATTGAAAGCATTACTCAGAAGCAATTTCCCAAAGCATAATTAAGTGATGCAGGGGTAGGAGCAAGGATAAAGTACTTCCTTGTAAAGTGTATTACTATACCATAAAGAAAAGAGAAGATATTCAAAACAACAAATGAGAAGCAAAGATTTGCTATTTCCTGCAAAAGCGATAAAATCTTTCAAGGGTATCTCCTTCACTCTGAAAGCAGAACACCCTCTGACAATATAAAACCTTTATGTTTCACTAACTTCTAGTGAAATCCAGTTTTTAAAATTATTTAATAAAGAGGAAAGCAAAAATCACCACTTGACAGATTTACCTGGAAGGTTTATTAGGGGCTGAATACCATGCGGTCATTACTGAATGCTGGTTTAAATTAAAGCTGAATATTTGCAGTACTCCTTTATTTTCTTTAAACCACCTCATATAAGTTGTCCCATGGCCTTCATTTCTGCTAGGGATGGCTCAAGAATAATAGACAACCTTTCTGACAGTTCCTTGTACAAATCTGAGATTCACCCACTAAGGCAGCAAAAGTCAATTCAATTTGTTCCAGAAGAAAAAACAAACAGTGATTTATGGGTCCTGAACATTCATGAGAGCTAGGGTAGGAGGGCACAATTCTCTGATGCCTACATTTCCCTATATTGGTGAGTTTCCAATTCACTTCTGTGAACAGAAGGCAAATGGAAAACACAGACATCAACAACAGCTATCTGGCTCCTGCATGTTTACATGAGCTAGTCATTAAACAATTTAATGCATGTAATCAATAATGATTGGTGGATTTTCTGATCATTCACAAGAGGAAATGGTGACTAAATGAATTAAAGTACAGCTGAAGAGACACCATCAGTCTCTTCAGATTCACCACTGAGGAAATTATTTTTAGCTGTTACGAGTGGTCAGACAATTGTCTTCCTTCTCTCTCAATATGTTCCATTTCCCAATGCTCCTGGTACATCCAACTTCATTCATAATATAGACTTTCCTCTCCTAGCACTGGCTACAGAAAATTCTGTACAAAGCAACCAGTGACAAAAAAACAGTTCATGCTCCGGTCTCGGCCTTTGGTCTCCAGCTTGGCCAGGTTACCCACTGCACAATGATTTCCAGGGGTAAGGCCTCTCCTGGTTTTCATGCAGGTTTAACGCCCCTGTTGCCAACAGTTCTGCTTGTCCTCACTGGAAACATTCTCACTGATGAGTGGTTACTGTCTCCACCCAACACGGAAGGCTCAAAAGCACTGCTGCAGCTCTTCAGGAGCTTCAGGCCCCTCTGCACTGACAAAACTAAAACAAAACTGAAGACTACTGTACATATGGGAAAAAGAATTTTAGTGAAGCTAGAGTGGGTATCCAAAAGGGACATGACATGCTTAGCACACTTCAACCCACCCGTTTATGTAAAGGAGTTACTTAAGGAGCAAAAGCTTTTCAAAATCTACCACGTCCACTTACCTGTTGGTCACTTTGATCAGATTAGGGGCTGTGTACTCTGCAATGCTACCAGTGCCACTATATTCCCCCATGTCTCTATCTTCCTCCTCGTGGAAAACAGCCCTCTGTACCTTGTGCTGCTTGGTGATGTTCCTTAGTAGGATGGGCTGGTATCCATCCTTCAAAGCCAGGTTATCGGCAGCTCCAACCAGCTCAAAAGATGCAGAACGGATAGAGCGATTCCGGACATAGCTTGGTTTGAATTCTGCATGGAAAAAGTGAAAGAGGGGCAGAAACAGCATATTAAAATTTTCTCCTCTTTGTGGTTTTTGGAAGGAAAAACCCCAGCTCATACTGTGCTGTTTGGAATTAACTGGATGACAGTGTTTGTTGCAGTTGTCCCGTGGCTGCTGCTTCCCTAACTTTGGCATGGGTGGGTGGGTGGATGGATACCTCGGGGCATGAGAGGGCAGGTACAAGGCAAACACAAAAGAATGGCAAAGGGGAAAGAAAACGCTCCAGTCCAGCACCAGTGAGAACAGATAGCTTGTTCAAATGGATGCTTGCTCTTCCCCCACGATCACCAGATGGCAGTCACACCTTAAGCACCAACTGTGACAGTCATGACAGTCAGGTCTTCAGTCATACTCAGGGACCAGTTCTCTGTGCTTTTCTGCTGTTCACCATACAATCCTTCCCTGCAAGAATTCCTGCAGCACTTTCTTGAAGTTATCCCAGTATTCTCAGTGCTCAGACTGAGTCTTTTCCTAGTTCTATATTCATTCTTCAAGGCTAGATCCCTGATTTTTTTGGAAGGGATTAATACCTGAATCATTACTTTTATCCACATGCAATTCTTTTCTTTGCAATTCTTTTCCTGATGTGCAGCCCAGACAGTCAGTTTCTCTGTGAAGCACCACCCTCCAGTGCTATGTACTTCCTCAAACTTTGCTTCTGCATTTGCAGCTCAAAAACAAAATGAAACACTTGTTATGAATTGCCACTGTGCAGTACAAGATTCTCATCGATCTTTTCCCTACTACTATTTTCCAAAGTTCTCTCTTTCAGCCCAAATCCCCAGAACTCCTCTTCTGTTTGCTCTGGAATGGCACAAAGAGAACCTAGTTACGGAACCTAAATCTATATTTAAACTTCCCCATTGTATGATGGGGTCCATCTCTGACCGTATTTCCTGCTCACCACCAACTGCTGAGAGTCACTCATTAGGCACAATGATCTCACTCCTTGAGAAAAAAGTACAACCTAGGTACCACAGACTCTCTTGTGCTCCCTGCCCTAGAAGAGCCTGAGGCTTTACTCCATATATGAGGCTTGGAGTTACCACAGACGTTACTAGAAACAACTGAGTCCCTTTGATCCTTTGGTCACTTCTCATTTAAAGAAACTGAAACACACAGCACACCTCATGAGATGGGACTTCCCTCTGCAATCTGATAAAGGGAAAATTCAACCAATGTGCCAAATGAGAAGAGCGATCCTTCTTGCAATCACAAGCTCTACAGAAAGGCCAGCTTCCTCAGTGAGATACTCTCCCCAGTGAAATAAGCAGGGGGAAAAGAAAATATGAAACCAGAGCTAGAACAACCAAAATTGACAAAGAAGTACCTTAACTATCATGCCTTGGCATTAATGCAGAATTACTTTTTTCAATAAGCCTTACATTCATTTCAAGTAGATTGCACAGTCTCAAAAGCCATTTTGCAGACTGTGGGAAGCAGAATAAACATCTCCTCTGACCTGAAACTGGGCCAAGCATGATATGTTTGTCAGTGCTACACACAGAAAGCAGAATACCAGCTGGATTGTCTGGCTTTGCACATTTTCCCTGTGTTATTCAAAGTTTACTGCTGATATTAAGCCAGGTGAGTCACTGCTGAAGGGATTAAAAAAAGTCACAAAAGACCAGCCCTACTTCAGGCACCCATTCAGGAAATGTTTGAATAAATGAGAAGGAAATTCCCATCTTTTCCAAGGCAAGAGGAAGTTCTGAAAAGCTACACCCTGCCAATGAGATTTGAAGTATAAACTCGCATTTCTCTAATCATTCCTTCATTTTATCTTGTTCAGCTCAGCCAGCTAACAATTAATCTTCCTCCCAAGTCTAAAAGGCCAAACCAGCTGGACCTCAGCAGATAGCCCCAGGGAACCATCAACTACATGTCCCTGAACACCTAGGAACCAGGTTACTCCTCTCTTTGCAGCCAAACTAACACAGCCTTAGCACTAACTAATTGGTGTGGAGTGAGGCAGCTCATAAAGCTTGTACTGCTTTATCCCAACATGCTACTCACAATGCTGACTCAGTGCTGTGATTAGTATCGAACTCTGAAGTGGTTAAAATATTTAATAAGATCAGTATTCTTTTGTACCCTGTGCTCCCACCTGCTAAGTGCACTGCAGGCATAAATACTGGTGTTTCATTACTTATTAGTCAATCCTCCCCCAGGTTTCACTCTCCAATCTATTTACTTCTGTACACAGCCTACAAACAATCAATCCAGAGCTGTTAAATATTTGGCCAAAAACATCTATGCTCCCTTCTTCAGGTTACTAAAGTCTGTCTTCGGTAAGCTCTCTGACTCTGATGCCTCTCTTCCTCAGCTACTACAGAAACCAGCTGTCTTACTGTATTGCTAACAAGATGCAACCTCAAAATTATGTCGCAAAATGGAGTCCAGAGGAATTTAAGCCAAGAAAGCCAACTGCTTCCAGAGCCCCCCTCATGCAGCTGGTGTTGCACCATTTGACCAGCATGTTTGTCTTCACTGGAACCTGAAAGGAACAATGTTTTCCACTAATGTCTATGTAATTTTGGTAGACAAAAGGGCTTTTTTTTTTTTTTGATAACTCAAAGTAAAACTGGGCACTTTAAAGAAATTTTAAAAATGTATCTCTAGTGTCTAGACATATGGCTAAAGTTTAGAGGTACTTTCTTGTATCCCATTCTCACAACTGCCATTAAAAATCATACTTCCAATGCATTATCTGTAAAGTAACAGACTTTTTTTTTTTTAGCAACAAAAAATGTTATTAAAAATGTCATTTTGATCCAGCATTGAGACCACCTCAAAAGCAAAATGAATGTCAGGGAAATTTGAATAAAAATGCACTATCCTCTTTGTACACACTTCTGTTTCTTTAGTCTTCAGTGTGACCTATCATCAGTTTCCTACGTGTAGTTTAAGAATTCCTTTAATCACTTACACTTGTTCATCACAGGAAGAAGAGATCAAATCCACAGCAAGAAAAACACAATAGGCCAGAACACAGCCAAAGATTTGGAGAGCTCATTATTTACTTCAAACTTTCTACCTACTGCAAAGCTCTGTTTGATCTTTCTTAAGAAAATAAGAACATACTGAAGAAATAGACAGGACAAAAATGCAAACATTCCAGACAGCTAGACCCAGACATACCAAATCTAATGTTTACGGATTTCTGGCACTTTAGTGCTTTGCAGTCAAGTTATGTATTTTTACATTGTCCGAATGGCACTTATATGACATGGTCCTATTGTGAAACAGACCTTTCTCAATTTAGAAAAGACCACTGCCTGCTACATGCACTGGTGCACCTGAAAATGCATTCTAGACCATGCCTACACTAGAAAGCAATTATTTTATCAAAACATCTGGTGCTCCAACCCCTGTACCAGCAATTTAATCTGGTTTTTTAGCCCATCTGTTCTCACTATATGTAACTGGTTTCAACCTTTCTGAAAGACCAATCCATATACTGTATTAGGGTTTACAACATGCTTGATGCACCCTAGATGCAGGGCATCCATTCTGCTTTCCTGAAAATGCCTGCAGATTGGAATCCAACAAAATTACCTTTTGCAAATTTATCTCTGTTGTGCACAACAGAAAGGAGTGACCAGGGCATTTCCTTCAAAACTCCGCTACTCCTTGGAACTACTGCATTAATGTGGACATGACCCCCAGTCCAGTTAGAAACTTCTGTTTTCTGTTTGGTAGTGGTTCAAACTAATGAATAGCGTTTACTGGCATTCAAGCAGAGCTACAATGTAATCTCATGCACTCATCAAATTCTGAGTGGCATACCCCAAAGGTGCCCTAACAATTATGCAACCCAGCAGAGACTACAATTTATCCCAAGTCTCATGGAACAGGTCATAAAAACCCAAATACACATCCAGGTCACTCTCTTAACTAACCACAGTCCAGTGAGACAGCTTTCCACATAAGCTATTTGGAAAAATCTTGATATGTTACCTTGACTTGTACTGCTTTGGGCTCACTTGCATTTGGTGTTTGATTTATTAGATAATTGCATGTAGAAAAATAGCCAACACCAAATGAAAAGGTCTCTGTCAATAGGTCCAAGCTAACCTCTTCCCTGTATAGAACACCCTGGATGTGGGAAGACAGAAAAACAAAGCATCTGTGGAGGAAAATACCTTACTTTAGACACAGGCAATGGCAATATGATTGTCAAGATCCTATTTTATGTTGCTGAAGTTTATGCCTTAAGGTTCAACGAGGCTAATAAGCTGAAGGGTACAGTGTAAACTCTGCCTCTTCTGAGCAGAACATGGAAAAAGCACCATTCTGATACCTCTGTGAGAGGGAGCAAGTTCCGCTTTTTTTACCTCAATTTCCTACATACATAAACTAAAGGTAAGCACACACTTAACCACCTCCTTTGGATGTTGTGAAAATTAGTTAATGTCTAGAAAATAACAATGAGAAGTACTTCAGTGTTAAGTATTACCAGATAGCATTATGTTGCCCTCACTTAAAATTTTTTTCCTGTCCTCATTAAGTGCCTTCCATGCACTGCAGTTGACTCCCCATGACTTAACTTCCTTCTGTGACTTAAAAAAAAGTAGTCAAATAATTAGAAATTCTAGTGTTCTTTACAGATTATCAGCTGTACGACATATTTAAACATCAAGTATAGCTGATGGAACCAGTAATTTTTTTTCAACTAAGAATTTGTTTAGTAACTACTAATCAGCTTGCAAGACAAATATAATGAGAGAAAATAAATTTAAACTCTGTGTTTCAAGTTTGTGCCATTATACAGAAAGACTAGTCTGCTAAATAATTAAGGCTCTGGATTTGTGGAGTGAGATGAAAGAAACATTACAAGTAACTAATAATTCTGTGTTACCATTTACATCTAATCTATAATTATACTATATACTTCAAATATAGATATTAGTCTGACTAAGGTTTAACAGAATCATTTTTTTTAAAATGGGCTTTCTGAAAAAGCACTAATCTGTGCCAAGGAAACCAGAAACAGTCATCCCCTTTGGCTATTATCTCTGATTAAAAGTCAGCCTTGTCTCTGCTGACTGAGCAGAAGAAAAGGATGTTACACAATCAAGCAGCTTCTGTAATGAAGTATACACATCCTTATTAAAAATAAATTACTGAAGTAAACTCTCCAAGCATTGCAGGAACTACTGAAAACTGAAGGATTTGCTGTAGAACACAGTTCATGTTCCATGGCCCATGTAACTGTGTGCAATTTGCCTTTTCAGCATGGGTGCTCCATTTCCCTGAACTAAACATTCTTCCTACAGACAGATATTCTCAAATCTGATTGTCCAATATGAGACATGCTGTTTCATAGTTGAGATACACAGGAAATATGCTAACACAATTCAATGCCTATGACAGTCAAGATAATTATGTGAGTTAACAAACAATAGCTTCCTAAGGCAGAGAGAGAAGATGCAGTGGGTTTGCTTACTTTTCTTGGAGAAGAGTTTCTTTCTCTGTCTGAGGTGGCTCAGCTTGTATTCATTCTCTTCACAATTGCAGTCTTCGCTATTCCTATTGTAATATTTGGGCAAAATATTGGAGGTGCCTTTCCCATTGCTTGCAGCTGCCAAGTTTGCCATTCCCTTGCACTTGTGCAGCTTGAGTTTTCCACTGGCATCTTCCACACACTGCCATTTCTGGAAGAAAAATTTGGTCATTAAAAATCTGTCCCGACTGTGGTCTGTCTAATGGCCAGCTCCATCAATTTAACAGATATTCCTTGTAGTAAAATGGGGCTCATCTATCACCTGCTATCAAACCAGATTTTTGTAATCCTCCATTTTTAGACAAAACAGCAACTCTTTGGAACACTGTTGCATTTGTTTCTGATTTTGCCTCTTGGAGGCAGAACAACTGAAATTTCTTTTAAAAAATCAATACTACAGCTAAAAACACAAAAGTGGCAAGTGACAACTTTCAGAAGCATAACTGTGGCATAAACCAAGGACATTCATGCTGTATCCTAATCCTGAGAGACTTACTATAACTCTCAGTGCAGTGGGACCAAAACCTTTCAGCTTTATGGAAGCTCTCCAGATAGAATCCTATACTGGTTTGGGTTGGAAGGGACTTTAAAGCCTATCTCGTTCCACCCCCCTGCCATGTGCAGGGACACCTTTCACCAGGCTTTCATCAGGTTGTTCAGGGCTCCATCTATCCTGTCCTTGAACACCTCCAGGGATTAAGTGTTTTCCAGGATTGCTCTACAGAAGTGCCTGTTTATCTTCAATGACCTTTCAAAGGGTCAGATCAGCTGTGGAAGTCCTTAGCTGGGCAAGTTTATCTCCATCTTGAGTAGTTCTCATAATAGCTTTTTCCATCCAACACCCTTGGCCTTGAGTTGTAATAGTGAGTTGCACTGGATGTCTCTGAAGTGAGAAACTCCTCCCTCTTGCACTCAAACTAGAGAAAATACTGTCCCTGATCTCCAATTCAAACCTATACTAAAGGTTTGTACTATATAAAGATACTCAAAATCTGAAGTAACTTGCTCACAGTTCCTTTGTGCTGTTGTCAGAGGTATACCAAGGGCAAGGGAGTTTAGCTGCCTTCAACTTGGCACAGAAGTTCTACCCACTTCCCAGATACATCACAAAATTATTTCACCTACTCCTTAATTTATCAGCACTTTATTAGCTACAGAGGCTCACAGACATAAAAACCCCTTACAGCAGCAGTTGCTACTGCTTTAAAAAAAGTTTCTCAGAAACCATCAGCTTCTTGTTGAATCTTGAGAAGAGTTCCTCTTCTTCCCTATTACAAAATCCTGTAAGCCTCCAGGACTCACTGGAATATTGAAAATTTTCCAAATAAAAGAAGTAAAAATAGCAGCGTCTTTCAGGGAAGATGATATTTTACAGCAGCCTGCAGCTCTGCGAGGGAGACTCAGCCACTCCAGTTTGCACAGCAAGGTGTACAAAGGCTGGGACAACAAAGCCTGTATCTTCCATTGACATTACTCCAACGTTTGCAGGACAGCGAAGTATGAAAACGTGATCACTGTGCTTTTATTATCTGACTTTAATAGGAGTCAAAAATGAAGTGACCAGTTACAGCACCAATTTACCTATCCCCATGGCAGAACCTCTTATTTAAAAAGATTGGGTTTATGGTGTGCCCATTGATTTCCTCAGACACCTGGATGCCAAGTCTCCTGATCTGTGTTCAGCCTCCTGTACAGCCCAAGCCTTGCTCTCATGCAGATAAAACCCAGCTTAACTTACAGCACAATGAATCAGGAAATCAAGGAGAGATACTGACAATAAGACCTTTGCATGACTATCTTCATCTGTAAAGCAGTATGTATTTACCTAGATGCAGTAAGGAATTAACATCTGAAGAATTAATTGCTCTCTTACTTTTATAAATGCCTAACACTGACTGATACACATAGAGACTGAGGTGTGAACTAGAAGTTATTTTACTAGAATAAGCAATGCTTTCTTTTACAACTAAAAGAGATGTAAAAATGCCTGTTACTGATTCCCATTTCATCTGAACATCATTTTTGAAAATATATAAACAAACTGCATTTTCTGCTCAGTAGAGCTCTATACTCTAGGTACATTTTAATATATGAAAATGAAGTCTCAACAGAGGGCAAGTTCAATGCCATGATGAGAATTACTGCAAGTACTCTGATGTGTGGCCAAAAAATATTTTTTCTCTATTTCTTTCATCTCTTGTCAAGAGACTGATGCTCATTTTTCCCCTCCAGGTGAACTCGAAAAAATCCTTTCGTTTTTGGTGCAGCTGTATGCTACCGTGAAAACATCTCAAAGGCTTCGCTGAAGGGCACACTGTGTGCATTAACAGGCCCCACTGCGAAATGACTGCAGTGCAGAGCTACATAAATTACATTAGAAGAAAACATTGAACCCGTGGGGGGGTGGGGGAAGGGGGAGGGGAGCAGAGAGCAGAGGAACAGAAGTCTCAAGCCTTTACTTTTTTCCCCAAAACCTATACGGGCACGTGTGTGAATATGTCTGGGATTCAACAGCTTATCCTTGGTCTGCTTGTAGGTCCAAATGGAAATTCTCCAGGTTGATATCATGGCTCTATCAATTGCAGTAATTTCCACAGGATGCTTTCAAACTGAGGGGAAAAGGGCAGGAATTGCAAGAAAAATGTGAAAACCTCTGCTTAATAGTTAGAAAGCTTTAAACACTGTTAATTCTGGCCTTTTAAATTGCTTTCTAGTGCACTGCATACCATCTGCTCTGTGGAGGAGGACCTGGGGGGTCCTGGTGGACAATAAGTTGTCCATGAGCCAGCAGTGTGTCTTGGGGGCCAAGAATGCCAGTGGTGTCCTGGAGTGTGCTGTCAGTTCCCTGAGCTGATCCTGCCCCTCTACTCAGCCCTCGGGAGCCACATCTGGAGTGCTGTGTCCAGTTCTGGGCTCCTCAGAGCAAGAGAAACATGAAGCTACCGGAGCAGCTCCAGCAGAGGCTGCAGAAATGAAGAGCCTGGAGCACCTCCCTGCCGAGGAAACGCTGAGGGGGAGCTGGGGCTGTTCAGCTGAGAGGGGACCTAACCCACTTCTGTCAGTGTACACAGGGAGGGCTCAGAGGATGGGGCAGGCTCTGCTCGGTGCTGCCAGCAGGACAAGAGGCCATGGGCAGAAACTGATGCACAGGAAGTTCCACTTGAATATGAGGAAGAACTTCTTTACAGTGCAGGTGACTGAACACTGGAACATTCTGGCCAGAGAGGGTGTAGAAAATAACCCTGGAGAGATTCCAGAAATATCTGGACACAGTCCTGTGCCATGTGCTCCAGAATGACCCTGTTGGATCTTCCTGGTTGGAAGAGATCACCCATGTGTTCCTTTCCAATCATTATGCAATTCTGTGATCATGCATATACCTGTGGAAAACCCTGGAGGCAACTAAAATATTTTTAAGAGACAATTACTTAAATAATTACATCTCTATATGAATAACTTCAGAGTGCCCCAGAGACACTTTGGCTCCCAGATAGACATGATAACCATTGAGCAGCGAAACATAATTATTTATAAATAGTGGATTAACTCAACTGTCAAGAAAACTGAAAGCCCTTAGTTCACCACCTGCCCCAAACTTTTCAGATATTTTCTTCATTAGGGCAAAAGATATGTTCCTAAATCAAGACCTCTAGCTTTTAACACCTCAAAAGCAGAAAGTTCTGAAAGAGAGGGGTGTTTAACACCAACCAAAACTCAGTGGAAAACCCAGACTGCTCCACAATCTTCATCCCAGCTCATATCAAAATTCAAAAGGATGAATCTGTCTTTCCTCCTGCAAAGCCTGGCTGAACAGCTACTCAAACCATCACATAAATGGCTTTTGCAATATATCCTGAAGTCTATCAAGCTCACATTGTACAAAACTTTCTAGACACCTCCTTTTAACATTAAAGCTGTTCCAGCTGGAGATTTCCCACCATCCTCAGGCCAAGTTAGTTGCTGTGCTCATGCTGTCACCAGCTATGCTTAGCTTGTTCTGATGCTTCTGTTTTATCCCCTACCCCACTTCCCATTGCACAACTCATGCTACCCAGCTGTTTTCTTGCAAAGCAGAAAAGTCTGGGGTTTATTAGTTTAACAATTAAGCTGGTGGCAGAAATCTTGTTCAAATGTACACTGCAAAGGAAGAAAAAAATCAAACCACACCTGAAAGAAGCAAAGTCCAAACATTTGGATTTTGAATGTTCTCCTGTGAAAACTGCCATATAAAATGATACTTTTAATGCTATTTAAAAACAATTTCTACTTGTATAAGATTTGCTTGTAAATAAAGCTTTGAAAATAAAATGTATTTGAAAAGGAAATAATGTGGAATCAGGCAACTATTTTTCTTCATGAGTTAGGAGTATTATTGTACTATGCCAGGTCCTGCTAAAGAAAAAATCTCTATCTTTTAATTTTGGGAGTTTTTACACGTACAGCATAGATTCCCTATAGCAATCAGCACTGCTGCAGGTATTGCACGTTTATCAAATGTGCACAAAATTGGCAACTTACTTAAAGGGAGATTTTGTGCAGCTTTGTTATGATACTGTGGAGTTGCTGGAAATACTCTACAGAGCAATGCTGATGTCATAATTGGCTTCCACAAAAGCACATTAATGCAGGCTACCAGATAAAAGTGGGTCAGCTTCCACTCACAAGCCAGCTTAGAATGAAAGGCCAAACTACACTGAAAAGAAAAAATTTGTGTGGAAGCCATTAGTACTAGGAGAAACATTTTTTTATTGTTTCATGTGGGAAGAGCTCATTTCTTTTAAATCCTTGAATATAAATGCTGACTTGCTCTTTCATCTGATTCTACAGTTACCCTTTGCTGGATGCAAACAACTAACACACACCAAATCCTAATAACCGAAAAAGAAAACATGGCAACACACAGATTTCCATTGCTCTCAGAAGAATTTACATACATTAGTGATGCCAAAAGAATCCACATAGTGGATTGTGAAACAAGGTTTTAGACACCATGAATAGTCTCATCTCCATGATCTCGGCACTCTCTTATCAAAATTAAGGAGGGTGACAGAGATTTGCAAAAATCATTTTGTTGCAATAGATCTGTATTCACAAGCTTGCATGCTCACAAAGCAAAATTTCAAATTCTCCATCTCATATTCAAAGCTTTATTTACCTCTCCCTTAAGGTCTGTCCTTGTCTCTTATGCTTCACTCCCCTTCTGAGTCTTTGTTCTCCATTTGTGCTTCTTGTCTCCTGCTCACACTTCAGATTTCCTGGGACTGCTCAGAATTCTCTGTGCATGGAATAGCAGGTCCCCAAACTTGTTTAAGTCAAAAGAAAGAGTCCCAATCACTTCAGCAAGCTTTCACTTAATTCTGACTCAGATGGGTATTTATCTTTGCATCAGGATATGAAAATTCACTTTTTGTATTGAGCACTCCAAGTACTGTTAAATGGAGTGTCCTGCAGGATCAGAAGACATCCACTAAATAACCATTGCATCTGCATAACATCAACTCCCTGAGGCACTGCTATGTCATTAGCTTGGGCTCATTCTACTTACTGTGCAGAGCTGTGAACAGCACCAGCAAACAGACAACACCCATTTGTCATTTGAGAAGTTAGTCTTCCTTCACTCTCAGGAGATTTTTGGGCGCACCCAAATTTAGACACAATTTATCCTCAAATAAGCACATTCATCTCTCAGTATTCCCATTGTTGAGACAGACTACTATGATATATTCTCTAGGGTAGAGGTTAGATGGATTGAGACTCCTTTGAGAGCCCTTCGCAGATTTTAATTGACTTGATTATTGGGCAATTTTTCCTGATGTCCAATGTAAATTTCTTTTTTTGCTCAATTTCATCCTCTCATTTCCTATTATGCCTGACCGAACTGCTCAAAACAATTCTTCTCCTCTCTGTCTCCTGACAATGAGGATACAGCACAAGTATCCCCGATTAGCACATCTATGCTGTGGAATTTATTGGTAACTTTGACTATGGAGCTGACATTTTATATTTCTGTCGAAGTGAAAATAGTGATGGGAAAAAAAAAAAAAAAAAGCCATATTTCCCCATACTACTTACTGGACAGTGTTGTAGTAGGAACAATAGTTTTTTCTCCAGTTCCTCAAATAACATTGCAAATTCATAAAACAATGGCTTGCTCCCATTCAGCTAAAATTTCAGCTTAAGACTTCTTATGACAATAAATTCCTGCATACAGTATTCCTTTAAGTTTGGTATTTTTACAAAGAACAGGACATTGTAATTGCTCTGTATACTAAATCTGACATAGAAGCCACAGGAGGAAAAGAACATCTGGAAAACTCTTAGACATATAAATCCTAAGGAACAATGGACTCATTTCACAGGTGCACTGAACTACATGATCAGTAGAGCTAGAAGCATAGACTCTGGCCTTTGACAGTAAAGAAATTAACTACTGCAGCCTAAGTAACACATTACTGACTATAGTTTGTCATTCATATCCTGTCTGCAAGAACAGTCACATTCCACAGACGAACCTATCCTGACAGCCCTCTGTGTGCTGGGATACGAGGCAGTGCCAGTGCGATACAGACACATTCGCATGCGGGCCCATTTACCTTCACCCCTTCGTCCACAGAATGTGTTACAGTCCTTGAAAGGGGTTCTCTGACCCATGAGAGAGCAATGAAACAGAGTCAATTTTGCCAAGAGTGGTGAATTCTCTGGAGATAGCCATGCTTTACCTTTGCACTGCTCTGGTAAATTTATAAAATCCTCTCCTGTGCATGCCAAGACCATGTATTGATACTACTCTAATTTTTTTCCCATTAATTTCTCCTATGTAACTTGTATCTAAAGTGAACATATTGTCATATCTGTCCATAACAGTTATGCAACAAGGGAAATGACACACAATCAATGAGCTTTATGCCCATATACACACAGGCTGCCTCCAGTCATAACTGTACAGGTGTTTCCCCAGTGTGTTTTTGTTAAGAGGAGTTATACATTGAGTTAACAGAAGTTTAGTTTCCCATTACTCTATGTAATGGGAATGTACTATATGTAATTCCAAGTAACAACAAAATGAATTAAAGAGAGAATTCGAAGCAAAGCAAGCTGTATGTATTTGCAAAAAGCCAATCTGTTAATTTACATTGTAGCTTCTCATCACCCAAACCACATTCTCTTTGGGAAATAAAACATTAGAACAGCCTAGGCGGTTTTCTTAATGGCAGTCAAGAATCAATAAAAAACACTTGAATCATCAATTTCCTGACTGGCAATCTCATAAATGCTGTAATAAAGCTTTGAGCAAAGGCCACAGAACGAGCCACTTGATTTATACACTGACATCAATGATGAGGTGAAGGACACTGACACAGTGAAGGTGTTGAGCTTAGCTTACAACTGCTTACCTGCAGTCAGGGGTAACAATGCCCTACCTGGCCAAGCTGTTCACAAGCTGTTTGATACTCAGCTCGCTGACAGAGGTCTTTCACACGCTGGTACTTGGGTAGGAAGTTTTCTTCTTGGGCATCTACCTTCTCATTCTCCCTTTTATGCAGCAGTTTACTGAAAAGAAAAAAAATATTCTTACATTAACTCCAACATACAATACAGTTAGCTGAAAAGACTCAGAGAAGTAGTTATTTTCCAAGTCCATAGCATCCCTGGTAGCCAAAACTTAGCAGTCCAGTAGAAACTAGCATTTAGCCTGTCCAATAACACACAAGTTATTCATGTCCTGCTCTCAGGGTGCATACAAAAACATATAAAATCAAGACACTGTGTTACATGCCTAAGTGACAGGCAGTGACAACTGTCAATACAGAGAGACCACGTTACAGAGCTGCACTTGGCAAACCCCTCATGCCCCCATTTATGTATTAAGGCAAAGGTGCAGAGGGAATGGCTAGGAGATGAAGATGCAGAGAGGAAGGGCTGTTCATAATCCCTTGATACAAGCAGGAGGGTGGGGGACAGCAGCTGGAAGCAAAACGGGATGCCTTCCCCTCTCTCATTCTAAGTGAACTCCCCTTCCCCCACCACAAGAGCACATTTATGCAGGTTGTAGGCAGAGGCCATCCATTCCCTCCAACCACACAATCACTGCCATTAGGCATACTGCAGCCGTGTCCCTGCTGGCACAGCTAAATGGCTTTAGATTTCGGCAGAGTGCTGCTTTGGCTTTAGCTATTCAATATCCTTCCATTCAGAAAGACTGAGCTTTGTGATTAACACTTTCCTTACCCTCTCTCCACTAGGAACGAGTCTCTCCACACTTTCATCTTTTTCTTTAAATGAAACCTAGGAGGAAACGAGGAGAGGAAGACACAGTTCCCACAAAACCAGTAACCATGTTATGCCCCAGTTTTCTCTCCCACCCCGAAGTCCAACAAGAAACATGCCACGTAACTGCACAAGAGGACATCCAGCTCTATGAAGCAGAGACATACATCTCTCCACTGAAAACCATAGGATGTATTTTTCTCAGAGGAACAAAATCTACAACAAATTTACACAGTACAATTTCTTCAACATTTAGCATGTTTAAGGCACAAGGGATTAACTGAATTTTCCTTGTTGACAAAGGATCACAAATTAAATAAGGATTTCCTGACTCAAATTGGCTCTTGCCCTGCATCTACACAAAAAGTATCCTATTCTAAAGCAGCTGTTCCATTCCCCCTTTCCCTCCAACCAGCTACTTGTAAAGGAAACAGTTCTCCTTCCCTTCTTCTTCTGATTTTCTCTTGCAAGCATTCTCTAGCAAGTCTAATTCTCTTCCTCAGTCTTCTTCCAATGAAAGCACTGATGGAAAGTCTTAAATAAAAACTGCAGTTTTTAGAGCTAGCCTGTCTCTATATTATAGTTCAATACACAATCAACACCTTCAATTATTTGACTATTTATTCTATATGAAATACTTTGCTACAAATTATTCCACAAAGACATTTAAATCTATAACTCATATAGCTAAAGACCTTCATGTGTAGCCCTCTCACTTCTACATTTAGTATATACAGATTGCCATATATGCCATACATCTAGAATATGAACATGCCAAAATGAAAATAAATAACTGAAGTGAGTTGTATATGCCAAATAGTCTTCAGACTTTCCAGTGAATGATGTACTCAGATAGATCGTGAATTTTTTCTATTTTCCTTTAAATTTTTTCCATGCTGCTGAATACTAGTTCAGTCTCTTGTATAAACATGTACATGTTTCCATGCAACATTTCCATTTCTTACCTATTTACTGGTCTCTCAGAATCCAGCAGCTTTAGAATGGATTTACCATCCATATCAGATGGAATATCCAATCCAGCAATATCTAGAATTGTGGGTGCGAGATCAATATTTAACACAATGTGAGGAATTCTAGAAAAAAAAAAAATTGGACAGAAGAGTTCAAAGTCTATACAATAACACTAAGCAACTCCAGCTTCCACTGAGTCCAAAGAACCTGAAAAGGCTTATTTTTTGACACATGCAAATAAAAGAGGACACGATCTGATTCTCTTCCATGAAGGGAATTAACATATAATATATTGATAAGTTGCATAACCTCAAGGGGACTAATACAAATATTTAAAACTTTAGTACGGAGCATTTTTGAGAAATCAAAGTAGTTCATAAGGCAAAGTTAGTAAATTTTTGCAAGACGGTTTAAAAACCATTGGAAAAACTGTGTGTCTTACAGAATCAAAATGTCTGCCAACTATGCTGATGACTTTCTTAAAAAGCAGATTTGGCAGGTAGCACATGCTTTATCTGTTTCAAAATCTGATATAGAAATGAGTACCTAAGATCCTATCAAATCAGGCATGTTCTGAAGAGAACATGAGAAATATATTTCTAGGTACTAGTAACAACTAAAAGTGACTACTAATTTACAGCGTGAGACAGAAAAAGGAAAGGGATGAAGAAAAAAGCAGCACAGGGGGAAGAGTTCTGAAGAAAAAAAGAGAAAATAACAGCTTGAACTAAAACGTTCTTTCGAAGAGCACAAGTTTGCACATTCTGCAAAAACTTACAAATAGCCATCCTCTGGTACTTTGCAGAGTATGGCACGTGCTCCTCAGCCACCACAGTTAACGGTACACCTGAACTCAAACTGACTTCAAATTTGGATAAAATACCAGCATCAACTCCCAAGCAGTCAGACAGCTTCTATCTATCACAGCATCTAGCTCTGATATATGAACTCATATCCATCCAGCCCAGAATTCAGTAGCTAAATGAATGGCCAAAATTTTCAATCATGTGACTTGGTTTTACTATAGGTCTGCTTTTGCGCAAGTGTTTTCCATTTATATTCACAGAATCATAGAGTATCCTGAGTTGGAAAGGACCTACAAGGATCTCTGAGTCCAACTCGCGACCCTGCACAAGCCTGGACAGCCACAAGAACCCAAACATGTACCTGAAAGCCTTGTCCAAAATGCTTCTTGAGCTCTGGCAGGTTCAGTGCCATGACTGCTTCCCCTGGCAGCCTGATCATCCTCTGTGAGATGAGCACTTTCCTAATATCCAACCCATAGCTGCTCTCCAGCCTCTCTCCTTGCAGCCTGTCTGTATCTCCACGGTTGTTCTCTTGCAGGTGCAGATTCCAAAACTTGTCCTTGTTAAACTTCAGACAGTTGATGCTTGCCCATCTCTCTGATTTGTCAATGTCTCTCGGCAGGGCCTCTCTGCCTTTGCAAGGGTTGACAGCTCCTCCCAATTTAGTATCATCAGCAAATTTACTTAGTATTCCTTCATGTCCTGCACCCCAGTTATTTATTACATAGAACCTTAAACACTTAACTTCAGCCATGTGTGTTGAAGTTGAGTGTGTAATTACTCACAATATTAGATATATGAATACTGTTTATCAGCTGTGTGCTATTGCTTTTCTTTACTTCTTTGAAAAACAAGGATTAGACACCAAGAAAGACCCTCATCTTCTTAAAAATGGGAGGTAAAAAAAAAAAGCATACTGCTACAGAGTGTTCTATAGCACTCAGCATATAGAATCACTGTGTTGTAATGTGCAGGCACAAAGGAAGGATAGGACTGGATGGGCTGCAATAAATGTTAGAGCAGATTTCTAGCTCAAAATACAGGACAGAAGAAAGCTGCTAAAGTCACACTATTTAATGAGATACTATTTAAAAATTACCACATCTTTGAGAGAGTAAGCAAATGGGCACTGATAAAAGCATAGGTGATGAATTAAATTGATGTACCTGATTTGATTTTAATTACTAACATATTTGCTAACAGAAATAAGAGGTTAGTAATGACTTGCTACGGTGATTGCTATTAAAATATCCCTGGTACCAAAAGGGAGTCATGACAATTATTCTGCAGGAAAAACATAAAGGCTCACAGAAAACATGGATGACTGAAGTTCTGCCACTTAAAGAAAATCAGGCTGAGAGGAAAGATCTATTTATTATCTGATGTATTCCCTCTCCAAGATGTTTCATCCTGTTCTTCCTATTTGCTCTACTGTGACAGGCTCTGTTCTGTTAAGATTCTGTCAGGCTGACTATTTCAATTCTAGTAGTAACATGTTTTCATCTTCAGAAGTCTTTGAAAAATAAAATTCAATGGGAAGGTTTCAGAGCTTTTATGGCTATCTGGGTGTAAAGATCCTTGAACTACAGTAGATACAATGTGCCTGGCCTCTAGCCTTACATGTTGCAGAAGCACTAGCTCAGACACTTGAGCCATGTTAGCATTGACTCTCCAGGAAGGCAAAAAACTGCAGTCAAAGGAAAAGAGAACAGGTTTTTAGAAGGCTATTCCAGCTCATTTGAAATTCTGGGCGGCTGCAGACAAAACTCTTTCAGTGCTGAGGTAATATGTTTAACTCCAAGTGAGGAATCCCTCCCTGCTCTTTAGAGAATATTGTTTTTTTCACAAGCAGAACTGCTGAAAATAAATCAAAAACACAGTGCAAAATCTACAGCATTTAACATTTTTCTGCCTTTAGATAATGTGAATCGGTGAATTTAACCAGCATATGGAATGAGATGCTTTTAATAACTATTTGCTGTCACGTTACACACTAGATCCATTCCTCTGGGGTAAAGAAAAAATCGTGTATGGAAGACTGCGTGTGTTAATTATGCTAAAACTTGCACACTGATATAAATATTAGGCAGCAATTTATGGCATTCTGTCCAAAATCATTACCTAAGTGCAAATATTTGCTATCTGAAATAACTGCTTAGAAAGTGTTATCAAAGCTACCATTTTAATTAACAGTTATACTCCGCATGCTTGTGTGCGTCCAGCAAACAGTCCTAACCACGCAGTCTCAAAGAATGAGCCAAAAAGAGTATTTTGTGGATGATGATATATGAACTGGTCTTTACAAACTGAAACCAGTGACTCCAAAGTTCAGCAATAATTATCTACATTATACAATATATTTTTTAAAATTTAAAGTGACAGTTATGTGTATAATTTGCACTCCTCAACAGAATGCAAGTGTTTCCTAGATTGGACAAAATTCAAAGTGGTTTTTCAACTGTATCCACAAAAGTGCAGTGGCTTGTGCTGCACATCCATGCAAGCAAAAAGGCAATGGCCTTGAGTTTGTTATACCATCCTGTGCTACCAGTTCTTCTTTCTGAGGAAACATATTTTTCTGCCAAAGATAAGCAGGATGGGCAGAACTTTGTGCCTCCTTTGTGCCAGGTCAATACAACTAGAGATGCGAACATGAAATTTTCAGGTCACAACACACACAAAAGCAAAGAACTTACAAGGACCCAGCCTCCACATTTGGTCCTCGGACGTAGAAAGGAACTCTGATATCAAACTCATATGGCATGGACTTCCCTTTCACCAGCCCGAACTGCCCAATATGATAACCATGGTCTGCTGTGTATATTAGATACGTATTTTCCAGTTCTCCCATTTCAGCCAACATATTGTAAATCTGAAAAAAATACCAAAACAAAATATGAAATTTATTCTACATGTGGAATGCTGGATATCACTTTCTGCCTATGTGTAACATACAAATAAAAAAAGCTAAGGATGGCACTGAGTTATTACAACGAAACACTCTAAATAATACATAATCACATCTTAATTTTACTGACTGAATATTGTGGCTATTACAATACAAAATTCTGTTTTAAGGTAAAACACATTAGCATGCTATTTCAAAAATGTTTGGGTTCAGTATCTTGCGTGAGAGATGCCAAGATAGTACTAAATACATACAGTAACAGACATAAAAGTTTCAAGGTGTCATTTTGAAATTTTCTCTCCATTTTTATCTTTTTCTTGCAGAAACCGGTTTTAATAAAATGACAGCCCTTTGAATCTCACACTCAGCAGTACTCAACAACATTGCCTTCATGGGGAGACAAATGACTCCCCGTTATACAGAATATTTGCAAAGTATCTTCCAGATAAAAACTGCTCAGTCATACTCTCTCACTCTCTCACTATGGAGAATTACAAGGAGATTTAAATGTGAATGCTTCTACAGGTTTACATAAGAAACCATGTGACATGTACCAACTTGAGCATCAAAGATCAATTTTTATGTGTCATTTTCACTTGAGAAAGGTGAGAAGGTGGTGGGATACCACCAAAGTGTTGACTCATTCAAGTGCAAAACATCAGCACAGGAGAAAAACTCATACTGTGTTGTTTTAGGAGTTTATTCAGGTTGTTTTGTTTGCTGGTTTGGCTTTTTTCAGTTTTTGCTTTGGTTTTGGGGTTTTTTTTTGGGGGGAGGGGTTGTTTGATTTTTTGGGGGGTTGTTCTTTTTTTGTTTTGCATTTTTGAGTGTGAGAGGTTTTTTGTTGTTTTTTTCTTTTTAATTTTGAAAGACTATTAACACATATAACTCAGTAGAAAAAGGTTGGGCCAACTTAGTAATCCGAACTAAAAACCAACCTAACTGATTTTGCCTGCAGTGAATCACCCAGAGTGAAACCCTTTTACTAAACAGAAAATCCAAATTGTACAGTAAAATCACCAATTTCCCCTAGTGCTGGTATCTGATCCATCTAAACACTTCATTAACATGAAGCAGAGATCATATTTGCCTGAATCAGTAATTGTAAGACCTTAGTAACAAGCTTATGCAATGCCATCTAAATAATCTCATTTTTGCCTTGGAGGGCTCCTCTAAGTTCCACCTCTTTTGAATAAGAATGCCAAGAGATAAGCAGAAAAACTGCAACACCTTTAAATCTGCAAAACCATTCTTTTTCAGTACAGCTTTTAGTGAATCCAGACATTTTGTTGAAGACACATAGTTTGCATTAAGGAATCTCATTGTTACATGATGTAGACAATTTTAAAAGTACCAATCTATGTATTTATTTACTTCCAGTGTTTAACGTCCCAGAATGGGTGGACCCCAGGGTCATTCCAGTTAGGACTCCTGTATCATGACTTTTTGCTGCTGTTGTTTTCTTCTCTCAGAAGCTCAGCGTTACAGGACCAAAATAAACACACATTTAGGTAGTTATTTCCAACAGGTTGTAGGATGACTTTTTCTTTATCAGAGGATATCAGAGTTTTAGGGGTTTTTTTGTACTTTCTCAGGCAATCCCTTTCTCTTCCCCTTAATCAGTAGTGGTTCTGTAGCAATAAGTCAGCTTATTCACACCACCCAACTCAGGGTACCCGTCTTTAGGAGATAAGGAACCTTACACATTGAATAAACAGACAAAATGATCTGAGGTGAGAGGATTACACACTATTAAAAAACTGATGCAGTCCTCCTCCTCCTTTCTTCCTGTCTTGGGTTGAAAAATGTAACCAAAAATGTGTATTCTATTTTCATCTGTTGCAGTCAGTTGGGAGATATTGTTCTTTATCTCTTGTAACTCCAGGGGGAGAAAGAGGGCGGATGCCTTCTGTTAATGGGACACCTGATAACACCAGATAAGGCAGGGCCTCCTTATCTCTTCCTCCACCCATCCTCCTCCAAGGGACATCCCCTGTGAATGGGCCATTGAAGGCTCTCACAGGACTGATAACATCACCTCATCCCATTGGGAGATGCTCCACCCAGCAGGAGGAGCCAAAGCCTTTCCACGGGATAAAACAGCAATCCCAAACACCAAGGGAGCCTGTTCCCACTGGATTCCCAGAGGATGACTGACTGGACCCTTTCCTGAGGATCATCTTTACTTCAATAGAGCCACAACTGGCACTCTGGGAGGACTTACTTCAGGCTGCTTCCAACACCTTGACCAACAGGGTGTCAGGTTTGCATTCTGACTCTGTCAGTGGTCCTTCGTACTATTGCATTTATCTTATTTTATTTTATCTTTCTTGTTGTTTGTTCTCTCTCTATTAAATTGTATTTCTGACTTGGAGTCTCACTGGTTTTGCTTTCAAACCAGCACACTTCCTTATCTTCATATGAAGGATAATGTGGAGTTTAACTCAAGAAACAAGCACCTGTTTAGCCAACAAAACAAAACAGAAGTGACTATTCATCTTACCATCTCCACAGAGTCATCCACAGACATGAGTGTTTGGAGGCGCTTTCTCTGTAGCATGTTAGTGAACTCCATGTGTATAGGTTTCATGGGACCAGTATACCTCATTATCCAGTGCTTGTCTGGGTTTGGAGCGTAATTATAACTGGGAGTACTAAGGGACAGAGAGAAAACCACATTTTAGCCAAGTAGAAAAAAGTCATAGTAATGAATATTAATTTCTATTTGATCAACGCTCTAGGAAGTACTATCTGAGGTGCACGTGAAAATACTAAGATCACTTTTGAAATGTCTTCTACTTTCATGTTATGAAACATGGGAAAATAAAAACCACTTGGGGGGGATAAAATCTATGAAAACATTAAACAGACCTTATGCTTCCAGTGACTTCAACTAAAAAGTATACATTTCAAGGACAAGAGACTTAGCCTCAGAAGTCTTAGCTCCACAAGTATGATCAGGATGAAGCATGTATTACAGGGCTCCTACTCACACAATTGCTTTGTTTCACTCTACCCACGTTAGCACCAAATACCACGTCTTGTGCAAGCTGTTTAAAAGTAACAATTGAACTTGCTGTAAAGGTTCTACTATGTTCTTTAACAGCTTTTTCGAGTTCAGCACGACAGGTTACTTGAATATTTTCACACTTATGCACCAGAGCAGCACAGGCATTCTGCCTACTGGAACCCAACTGCACGTGAGCGGCAGAACTAGTCACACAGCCAGGTTTTAAAGACCTGTGAAGAAAAGTGGGATGAGGAAATAGGGCTGTATTTTGAAGACTCATTCCAGCCACCAACTCCTTTGCTGGTAGTCCCTGCAAAATCCCGACAACCTGGTTCAATGCCCCCCTGGAATCTCACTGTTCCTCCAAGTTCTCATAGTCCTGGGACATCATTAAAGTGATGAAGAAAAATATTGTCCATAGTTTCACATGGCTGGAAGTCCCAGCAATCACTTTTCTACGCCTAATTATATTACTTTAGTTTAGCTGAAACAAAATAAAAGATTTATTTTACCACCATGATGCCAACTCTCTGTATCATCAACTCACTAAAAGCTATTATTAAAGCTTACATTTGCAAGAATTACTATTCTTACATACTATATTTATTCCTTATTACTTCAGGTTGAAGACTATGTTCTACAATTTCATTACATTATGGCTCAAATACATCACACGCAGAGTCTAAAACACCAAAAATTACTTTTCCTAGGTAATTTAGTTAGGCTTCCTTTTTTCATTCAAAGCAATAAACTCGGTATATGCAAATGCTCAAGCCAAGAGAATGACACAATAATACAGGAAAAAAATATCAAATACTCATTTATTTACCTCTTAGCAACACAGAATTTCCTGATAAATTCCTATTTGGGAAACTTCTACTTTTGGTTTTGCATAGGCAACACAGCAGCAAGGTAAGTTACTAAGCTAAAAAATAATGTAAGTTGAAACTTCTTATTGAAATACTGCATATCTAATGTATCTTTGAATATGACAGTCTTATTAGATTTAATATAAATATTAAACTAATAATCTGACAGTGAACTGTTTTGTGCTGAACGCCTCTGTCAGATGCTATCTGAAAAATGTGCATAGGTGGCAAGGCGAGGCTTCTTCAAACAGGGAGGAAAAGAGCTGGTGCCTATTTTCTCCGTATTGTTAATAGTCTCTTGAATTTCAGAATGTTATTGTGGTTGAAATAATGACATTGCTTCTTTGAAAATGCTGACATTTATGGAAACTGTTGCTATGTGATGCCCAGAATGAATCAAAAATGCTTTGCAAACTCCTTTTCCGCTTACTTTGTGATTTCCTGGCTGATTTGAAACCTCCCACTATTTAATCCAACCAAAGCCCACAGTTTTCTTTGATTACTACAAATGTAACCCTTTAATCCTTAACGGATTTGTCTCTCTTATGGCAAAAATACAGAACTTAATGTTCCTAGAAGCTAGCTGAGACAACTTCGAATGAACCTGAAGGGAAGCCCCAGACAGATTGCATTTGACCATTTGCTCCATGAACAATTTTCAAACAAGACAGGACTGCAGATGCACATGGAGAAGTGCTCTACAGAATGAGATGGAAAGAGTCTGCAGTACAGGGCAGAATGGTCTTACCAGCCAGAACACGGTACAGAATCAAGAGAACAGCAGCATAAATTAGCCTAAGTACATACCAGAACTCAGAAACAAAGCAGCACCCTGACTAAAGTCCATACCACTGGCTTTTAGCTATTACTAGCCATGCCACAAGATGCAGTATGTCAACTGACACCAAAGTACTGACACCAGTCAATGCCAAGCACTACCACCCCGCTTTCCCTTTTCCACAGAATTCACTTACAGACTTCACCAGTGCTGCCACAGGAAAAGGTGGAGGGACCGCTTTCTGCTCTAGGAGCTAGGCCAAGACTTTGTTCAGGGTATTGCTTACTTCTTTAGGGCAATTTGTAACTGTTCCGCCTGCATTCTGATCCTTCCTTACAATATCCACATGACAATGAAACAATAAGTACTGCCTGCAACCCTTTATCATTGACAGATTTATCTCTCACTGAGATTCCTTGGAATTGGGGAACAAGGGGAAAAATGGAAAGTAGAGAATTAATGTGCATGATTCCCCCACTATGTACACATTCTGCATTTTTACATTTACTCCTAAACCCAGGCCAATAAAAGCTGTGGCAGACTACTATTATTATTATCATTGTTATTGTCATTATGCAGTGCTGGAAAAATTGTTTAGAAGATAACTGTCAATTTCTTTGTGTGAGATGTACATGATAGCCTATTTTATGTTCATATCCAAAAGAAAAACATGGTTCCCTAATCTATCAGGATAATTTCTTTTTTTACAAACAAAACTTCTTTTCACAAAGTGATACTTCCTGTGTAATTGTTATCACCTAAAGTTAAAAAAAAATGTAACTACTTTATAATTAGAAAGATAAAACTAATTAATGGGAACAATAAAATTTAAAGTACTAGCAAAAGAAAAATAGATGTATATTGTTTGTATTTTCTATTGCTTCAATCCTTCTACTCTTTTTCATTCAGCTAGGAAGTAAATTGCTGCAGAATGCTGCATGATAATCATCTCCGAGATCCAAATGCCTTCCAAAGGAGCCAAATAAAACTAAGGTCAATACTGCATATAAGCCATGAGAAGTTGTGCACTGGGCATTTCTGTATTTTTCATTTCAAAGAAAATGAACGAGCGTAAGCTGGCAAACAAACAAGAAACACTTCACTGCTGTAGATCTGTGTCACAGGTTCTCTTGGACACAGCAGAAAATAATGAAATATATAATTCTAAGTTACACAGTAACCAGACAATAGAACAAAAGAAGCTTTTTCTCTCAGACTCTATTTTAAATAAAACAAAAAACTCAAATGACTTGCACTGGACTTTGGGCTAGGCCTGAGGAGCTTTGGCCAACAACTGACAATTTTTTTCCACCAGTTCCCAGCTCTTCCACTAACCCAAAGTAAAATAGAATTCCCCTTAAAAAGGGAGGGGGCAACACATAGGAAGAAAGTTACAGATGTTGAACATCAAGGAAGGCATGAAGCCAGTAATTAGAAAACTGTAGGAATGTTCTCAGTTGCATGAAGAAGTGATTTGGGAGAAGCATTCATTTTACCTCTGTGTGAGGAGATACCTGTAATGCAGCATTAAGAGCTGTACGTACAAAATGTCTCTGTGTAATAAACAAGAAACATCTCAACACGAAGCTTATGAACATGTTCCTTCAGGAACCAGGTGATACTGCTCCTGGGATCTGTTCAAGGCATTGCATCATGTACAGACATACCAGCTCATTCAGAAATAGCCTATGTTATTTTTGTTTGAAATTTGGTGCCGCAGGCCTGCAGTTCTGTTCTCTCCATACACGACACAGGAGTAGTACGTACTGCGTACTACAGTTTGTAAGTAAGGACAGGATGATAGAGTTTCTTCCCCTGAAGAGATTATAATCCAAGAATCAGATTTTGATCATCCTGCTCACAACAAAAAGTGCTTTACTTCCCAAATAGTCTGTAACAACGTCCAGTGAATTCAACATGAATCTTCTGATTTATCTCAATGAGCTACAATTCTGAGTTCTAGATGCAGCAGCTATTCTCAAGACAGTTGTACTAGTCTGAAGAGGTACCAAAAAAAAAAAAATCTGGAAACTCTTTTTATATATTCGAGGGTACTATAAAGACAACATTGTTCCCTCTGTGGTACACAGAACTTCCATATTCGAGAACCTGAAAATCAATCAAAGGTTTTGTTTTTTTCTTACATGTGTTCTGAGGCATTAGGAAAGAGTTGTGAGTATTGAGGGGCTGAATCTTCAGGACCATGAGGAGCAGCATGGCTTATAACCATCAGTACAGGCCTGTGAGGATACATCTTCTTTGATATTCTAAAGAAGGTAACACTGTCATTGGTAATCAGATCAGTCAGATAATCCTGCAAGTAGAAGCAAAAGTATAATGAGACACTTGAAAAGGAATTTCAAACCGGGGGGCAACAGGAAAGAGATCTGAGGTATCATAAGAAGTAGGAAAAAAGAAGCTACTTCACCTAGAATGGTACATGGAAGAAGTAAGTTACAGATGTTAACAACTCAAAAAACTAGAACCAAATAATTCTGTTTTCGCTGCCTAGAAATAAAAAAGCCAACAGCTTCTAGCTTTTTCTCAGAACTGAATAGCACTAAAGGAGATCAAACAACACCCTTTCTTCCTAATAATGTGGTGGGTAACTACATTATGAAAAACACATACAGAAACATTTAACTGAACTGATTTCTTAAGGGTTTTTTTTATATATCCACATTGTAGAGGTTCTAGCTGTACAAAGTTAAAATTAATCTTAAAAATGTTAACAGAAACTGAAAAAGAAAAATCAAAGTAGAATATATCCTGTAGGAAAATCTGAAAGAATTTTATTTTCAGAGGAGTTTAGCAGTTATTTTAGAGACAGAATAATCAGTGATTTTTTTTCCCCTAGTTTTCCACTGGTACATAATTAACATTAATGGTGTTAACAGATAGGATTGAAAAAAAAATTATCTGATTATATTGGTCATTCCTGGAAAATCACATTTCCAGCAACAAAAATGGCAGGAAAGAAAAAGTCTTCCATTTCAGCTTCTGTTTGTTCATTTCAACTCCAGTGTTAACATCAACCAGTGCCATATTCTGCACAGTGTTTTCTACTGTAGTTGTTTATTATGCAAGAATATGAAGATTATAACAAGTTTTTATTTTCATCATCCTTATTTTTTATTACCAAACTCCATAAGCAAAACTAAAACAAGTGAAAACAAACATTTTCAAGTCTTGCATACACAAAACAGAGCTGAAGGTATTGGAACATATAAACTCCCTGTTGGCTCCTTGGTACAACGGAGATGGAGAACAGTGCCTATGAAACCACCACACTGACACTGTTCCACACAAGATATATTTCCACCACAACATTTCAGTAGACAGCTGTAAAGATTAGCTCTGTCATTCTTTACAGACCAGAAGAAAAATAGAAGACAATTCTGTATGGTAGTCTGTCCCTTCCCCTTAGCAGCTGGTAATGGAAAAGGTAACCCTAGAAGACTGTGAAGTTTTATATCTCAGCACAAAGTACATCCAATTATAAAAGGCAAATAGGGCAAAGGAAAGTGGAAATCACAGACAGGAAATCCCAGACATCAGCCTTTTAATGGAGAAACTGGCTGGGAACACTATGCTAATGAAACACAAATAGGAAGGCAGGATTTGTGATCAATAAGAGAAAGAGAACAAAACGTGTGTTAAACAAATATACATTACAAATCACTCCAGAGTAAAACAACTTCCTTAGTTATACACTAAAACTAGAGCAGTTTATGGACAGATTTAGTTACCCTCATATACTTCAGAGTCACTTCTGCCTACTTTAGGACTTCACTAAAGCTGGTTCCTTTGGAAAGGAACATTTTAGCTGAAATAAACATATTCCTGATTGTGAACAGGTATTGAACTGTAACATGTTAGATGAAGAAGAAATAAAACTACATTTGACAATGACTATAAAGCGTTTTTGTAAGTTTGGTCAGGATATAGCATCCTTGAAAGGTTATTAAAAAACACACGCATCTCTATGCGCAGAAATACAAATGTAATAGTTACTCTCCACTCATTCAGAATTATCATAAATTGTACCAAGATTTTATGACTACTACATAATATCGCTGTGAAAGTTCCTTAAACTAAGCGGGTAGGTCTAGCTGGAGGGAAATGGATTCTTACTCATTAGTGTTTATGTAACTCCCTGCCACAATAATTATCATACAGAGCACAGAACTAGTTAACATGAAGCATTTAAGTCTACTTTCACAACTTCAGCTTGTGAAATTTAATACAGTCTAAGAGCATTTTACTTGTTTCCACCGTTAGTAACAATGTTTTCAGTAACATAACCCTCCCAGAATGGAAAGTAACAATGTCTTAACACTACTATTAGTGGTTGTAGATCATATTACACATAGCAGTTTTCAAGTACAAAAGGAGACTGAAACCATAAAGTGCAGCTTTCTTGTGGTCATGTCCAAATGTTAATAGAAATAAATCAAGAGGACCTACCCTGGAGTAGTCATATCCATGCTTCTCCTTCACTCCATTTCTACAGAGTGTGTAGTTGTAAAATCGAGAATTTTTAAGTAATCCAACCCATTCTTTCCAACCAGGGGGCACATAGGAGCCATTGTATTCGTTAAGGTACTTTCCAAAGAAAGCTAGGGGTAGAGAAAGCAGAAACGTAGTAAGAAGGCATAACAGAAACACCACAGTTAAACAGATTCTTTCTTTTCTGTTTTTTCTTAAAATAACTTTGTTCTCTCCATTACAACAGATCTAAGATAAGAGATAAGTTCTGAGTCTTAAACTTGCCTCTGTTTTTTTTTTTTCATTTATATCTCCATAATGCAGATATTTTGATTTACAACCTATGTACGGGAGAAACTGGACCATGATTACCATTATACTTTCAGTGCCTGATATATTGGGAGTCAAACCACACATTCCTCCTCCCAGACTCTTCTCTTCATATCATTCATGCTGCTGAGCTGCATCTATCCACCTATTAGTGCCCAGTGAAACTGCACTTACCACCAAGAGTGTGAAATTAAAACTCACATTTGAAGATATTAACACTCTACATTTAAATATGAATGCTGTGCATTAGGTATTTCAAAAATGTATTTACAGCACTGCTCTTCTGACCTATTTCAACAGACAATTTTCCAGTTATTAACTTGAGTTTTGAGCATGAGTGTTAATTACACATAAACATATGTGCATACTGAGCCACATTCAGCCCTAACATAAATTAAGGGAATTCTCTCAGAAGAAGCACTGAAGCAAAAGTGTCCTTCTGCCAGGCTGCAATTGACCCACCACCCCTAGTTCTTTTGAATTTCTTAAGATAAACATGTCTTTTCATTTCCTGCCTGCAGAGAAGGCTGACAATACTCTAGAATCAGTCATCGATTTAAGACCTCATCATTCAGCCAGCCGGACGAGCAGAAAAGAGAAGCTTTCCTCATTAATTAAGGTCAAAAGAAACTTTAAATATGTATTCCAATATAACACCTTGGTATTTGTTGCTTCAGGACCAAAGCATGCAACAATGCATTGTGCATTTTAAAACCCATCTCATAGAAAGATGCATACGTTAATAGAAAACAGATTCTTACAAATGCTTACACGGGAACGCTTGGCAGACAACTGCCATTCAGAAATGTTTGTCACAGGATCTCGTCATTTCTCTTCCATTTTAACCATGTCCTGCTCTCAGCTGACGTACCAGCATCTACTACTTTAAGTTAGTCATGATTCAGATGTACCTTACAGTGACTTTTCCAAAGACTGATTCATCAACTGGGTTAGTTTACTTACATAAACTGCCTTCCCTCGTATTCTTACCTTGTTTAATGTATCAGTTTTATGAAATAAGGCAAAACACGAGTTCCTTTTCATAACATTTTTCTTGGTTTTTCTGCACACTTCAGGTAATTGTAGGCCATATTCTAGGTTTGCTCAGCCTTCAGTTCAAACAAGCACAGTATTTTATTCCCACCTTCTGAAAAACAGAAGTCTTGGGATTTTTGTTGGCTGTTTGTTTGTAAATAAAAATTTCCTCAAGTAAAAATGCAAGGAAGCCAAACCAACACTTAAACTCTGGCGTTATGCACTGCTGCAGCCAAGAAGAAATTAGAATTAAAATTATATACATGAGCCTCTGTACTAGTAAGTCTAAGGAAGCTTTCAGATGGACCCAGTCTTGCTTTTACCTGTCCTGTAGCCTGTATTGTTGAGGTACACTGCAAAGGTGCGAGTTTCGTGCTGAGCCTGCCACGATGGAGAAGAACAGTTCTCATTGTTCGTGTAGGTGTTGTGGTTGTGGACGTACTTCCCCGTCAGGATCGAGGAGCGAGACGGGCAGCACATGGGCGTTGTCACAAAGGCATTGATGAAATGAGCACCTCCATGTTCCATGATACGTCTTGTTTTATTCATCACTTGCATAGAACCTGAAACAGGGAAAACATTTCAGAATTATCTTCTTGTTCCAGTCGCAAGAGTTCAGATGTTACGTAAGAGACCATTAGGAAGCACAAGTAGTAGGGGCATTGTTATCTCTGAGTGAACCCAAATCCAGAGAGATTACTCATTCTGCCTCAGTGAAGGTCTCCCATCATTTCAGTATGGTCTAAATACTGAAGTCCTAAGTAAAGATTTGACTCAAGCATGTTGACATAGATCATAATGCTTCTTTCATTTCCCTCTCTCTAAATCCAAGATTTACAACCATAACTATCTGCAGCATCTCTACATCCTTTCTGGAGCTGCTAGTACCGTTCCAGCAGCTGAGGATGAAAAGCACTTCATGCAGCAACCCTGACCAAAGCTTGCAAACTCCTTAATTGTTATTTAATCTTTAGATTCACAACAAACCCGATAAACTGCCTTTTGTGCCAGCCTTATGCAAAAGGCTGAGGGTTGTAACCACAGAATCATTTCGTTTGGAAGACTATTTAGTTCAAACTACTGCTCAAGTAGGGTCTGCTAGAGTTGTTCTCTAGTTAAATCACTCTAATCCCTAATGTGAGGTGTCAAGAGGTATTGATTTCTGTAACTGTCACTGAACCAAAGACACTGAAAAGCTTCCATATTAATTTCCATAACAGGTTCACTGAGTTCTAGCTGTCTGCTTCATCCATTCTGGTAACAGTCTTACTATCTACATTTTCTTAGGCTTGATTCTGCAGAATCAGATTTTTAGATTATTACTTGGGGCAGGTAACTGTTAAAAACTTTTGTTTTGTTCAAAGACTGAATCTTTACCACAGACATCCCCCTAGCTAAATCTGGATCCATATCAGCACTCTTCCTAAACCCAGAAACACCAAGGATCATAGAAACAAGAAATTTCGTTTCCCTCCTCTATCAGTGACTAATAGTTAAAACAGCATCAGAGCAAGTTAGAAAACATTTTCTTGATGTAAGAAGAATTTCAATTGTTAAAGAATTTGTCCTGGTACCTGTCAACAGCAGGACCTTGCAGAGATTAGACTTACTCATCACCAACCCTTTCTTGTTGTTATGAGCAGAGAAAGCCAATTGACAACATGGAGAGGAAGGCATGGGCTAATGCTAGAATAGGGTTGGAGTTAACTTGCCCAAGGCTGAGTTAGATTAACAGTTCAGCTTTAATCAATGCATCCTGCAACCATCTGGCACAAACCATGTTGTTTCTGTCAATAATGGATTTAGGTTTCTTCTAAGCTCTTTATACAGGGATTTCATGATGAAAATGCAAGAGTAAGTTGATTGATACAGAGCACATTGATATAACCAAGAATCAAAACCTAGAGGGAAAATGGTCTTATGCCACATACAAAATCTGACTCTCTGGCACCATGAAGGAAGGGTAACTGCTATGGTAGGTCATTTTACCTAAAAACTGCCATGACATTAGTTTGAAATCACTTTGCTGGAATGAGTATTAAAAAAAAAAATCTGTGCATTTCTCTGGTCAGAGCACATGTCACATCACTTTGTGACAAGAACCAAGGCAAGTTATTGCACTGCCCCCTTAGAACTTGCTAAACTTCACATATCAAAAAGGAGTTTCAGAAAAAAAGCAGGATTTTACTTTTTTGTTTCTATAATAGCTGTGGGTTAAGTGTTAGTGCTTAAAGATACTAATGACACAGTTAATTATAACAGCTAATTATACATTATGTGAGCCTGAAAACTGTGGATGTTTCCTCCATGTTGTCTTATGAGCTAGCCCAGGCATAAACAGGCAGTCTGAAAGAATGTTTTATCATCCCAATATTGACATACAAACCCTTTAAATGACAGAGGCATCTGTGCATAAATAACAGTACATGTTAAGACTCCCCTTGGGGACAGTAACCTTTTTAATGAAAGAAGCTGTACTGCTGTAATGACAAAGCCCTATATATCAACAGTCTTTAACATAAAAACATATGATTTAATCTGCTTCTCCAGCTTGAGAACTAACACAGAGTGACAGGACAGTGCAAGGTAAAAATCCAGCATACTCTTCTGTATAATCTTAAATAGGCCAGCTTTAAATATTTTAAAAAACATTTAACCAGCCAACCAAAACTTATTTTCTTCAGTTTGCCTCCAATTCACAAACGTTCATTCTCTGGCAGATTACTTATGTGTTAATCAGCAAGTGGATACTCACCACATTACCTTCTGAGCTAGAAAACCTTCTAAGGTTTCACTAGTGGACGTACGACAGGAAATCATCCTTTGAAAGTGTCAATATTTAATTCAGAAAATGTTCTGTTACCTGTCTAAAACCACTGATAATAAACAAAAATCTAGCACTTAAAATTAAAATTTCTAAGCCATTTTAAGAAATATTCATTGGACTACTGTGAAAATATGGAAGTTTAATCAATGTGATATGTAAAGTTACTCAGCGAACAAAGCTAAAGCAAACTGTTGAAACTTCACTTGAAATGTGTGCTTTCCATAACTTCGCTTTGCATATCTTCACAGTTCACCTCAGGGATAAAGCTGATATTTTGACTAATATTTATGGAGAAAATATACCAATTATTTATGAAATAATACTGACTTCCTATTAGTTGTGTTTTGTTGAAGGAGAGAATAATTCACGTTTTATGGAGCTCCAACTGTTGAAGAACTTGTATTAAGTACCAAGTGATTTGCTTACTCTGAAACACAACTTCAGAATTTTTTTCCATTAAACAGAACCCCAGAATTTTAATTAACTGTCCTCTAAAGACTTCTGCTTTTATTGTGTTTGAAACTCATTAGACACTCTTTTCACATCTTCATTTTCCTTTTCTTCACTCCAAGACACCCTCACATTTAACAAAGCTCTAAAGTCTCATCTCCACATATGATGACTAAGAAAAATTATCATCCATGCTACTTTTGTAGCTTTTCAGAGGAAGGTCTCAATACATACAAATCACCTTTCACTCAGACTTCTCTAGTGTGATTGAAATAGTTCCTAAATAATCAGATCTTTCTCCAACTATTATAGACTATTAAATGTGCTGGTTTGTTAAAGCCATAGTAGTATGGTAGGCAAACCTAACTCAAGTGGAGATGCTGAGTCCACCACACAGGGGACATCAGCATAATAGTAACTTGGATTTAAATGCTCTAATGTGGAAAAAAAGTCTTTGTTACTCATTAATTCTTCCTTTTCAGTATATTCTTCTTTTTTATATTATGCTTGTCAATACAACTATTTTTATTAGACAGTCTATCAAATATGTATGTGTCAGTAGTTCTCAGTGCTCTCATTTGTCATCTCCCATTTGTAATCATTACAATCTATACTTATTCTCCTTTGATGTCCTCCAGAGATTATGCATTCAATCTACCAGCCCTTCATCAGTGTTTGCCTTCTTTCAAGAAAAGGCTGAGGTTTGGTTTCCCAAGTAAAACTCCTGATTAACAGTAATGCAAATTTAAAAAAAAAAAAAAAAAGAAAAAAAAAGGAAAAGAAGAAATTGCAAAAAGAAGCTGTACTTCTTTTAGGAAAGGACAATACCATCTTTCTTTTTTTTTTGAACAACACGTTCAATCAATTTTCTAGTAAGCTCCACCTGCTACTGGCACATTGCTAAATCTATAAATGAATAAATAAAGGAAAGGCTGTTAAAGGCACTTGAGATTGTGTTGTATGCCCTTTCACCTCCAAAGCAGCTACAAAAGAACAATGAAAGCTAAACCATCCATCAGTTACAGAATATTCTTAGAAACAGATGAAATCTTACCCACAGCATTCTCTGCTTCCATAGCTTCCAACTTTTCCTTAGCTTTTATTTGTAACTCACATCTTGTTTTCATCTTTCTTAAATGCACAATCACCACAAATGGCAATTTTGATTAACTTGGACAGTTCACCAGACAACAGACAAGAATAAAAATTATTTCAGACAAATACTGCGTCTCCCAAAGCCATTAGTGGCAAATGACAAATTTCCAATCTCAGCTTCATCAAATGGATTTTCCTTAGTTAGATCCTAATTTGCATGGACACATGCCCATTTTCCTTGAAATTGGAAAGCATCAAGTTATCAGGGAAGTAAAATATACTGCCCAAAGGACTTACACAATTGCATCATAAACACAAAGGCTAGCATAAAATAGAAGACAATACATTTTTCAGGATCACCTTCCAAGCCTGCAAGAAAATGTACTTAGGTTCTTTGAGATATACGTTCTTGAAATTGCTTTATTTGTGATCTAAATAACCATTTTAAAAAAGGTGGTAACAACAACACCTGATCTTGGCAATTTGAATGGCATTTACTTTGATGAGATTACTTCCATAGCAGCTTTCTTACCACCTAGGAGAAGAATGTGACATCTATGATACTGCAGACATACAGTAACATTGATATGAAGGAAGCATCTGTAAAAAGACTGCCATGTTGCTGTGATTAACTCCTCAACAAGACGAGTAAGTGCATGAAAAGTACAAGTTGATTAATTTTATGTTCTATTTGTCCTTTTGTGAGGTCTGTTTTCCAAATTTTCCTATCCATGCTAGAAATCGGATGCAGAAAAATTTCATGGCAGAATTCCACCCACCAGACTACACATAACATGAGTTCTCATTTATCCAATGACTCGGGCTTCATACACACGAGAGTATAATTCCAATCCAAAATTAATAATGTTAACTAGTTTGTGTTAATCAATTCTCATAACTAAAGACAGCATTTGGTAAATACAAGTTTGTTCAGGTAACACAACAAAAGCCAAACTCTGTCAGTTAACTCATGATTCCAAATCATTAGGCAAAGCATGTGTTTAATCTTCACCTCCTCTCTTCAACAGTTAACATAGCATTGATAACAGAGTAGATCTTTTCATTCTGTGTCATTTTGGTCAGTAATCACCTACACATCTAAATGGACAATTACAAGAATACTATGACTGTGTTAAGTAACATTTAAGTAAATAAAATGAAAATTGTATATGTAATGAATGCCTGCAATTACACAAAAGAATTTGGATAATTACATGGTGCAATTATCAGTTATGAATTTTAACCTACTGCTTTGGCCTGCAGCTTACCAGGTTATACTTGCAAAGTATAGGTGTTTAGATGAAGACAGACAGGCATGAACTGTGTATTTCCACAGAAACAGGAACTTCAGCATTTTGGGACTAACTTCTGCTGTCCCTGAATTGCAGGCAGATGGAAAGGATGTTCTACATAAAGGCAGGTTTAAACTTGTTTTTCCTATCATTTTTTCACACTGAAAAAAGAGTTCTTATTTTGAACATAAGAATCTAGCTTCAAGAAAAAGCAGTCTCATACTCACTGGCTAAAATTCTCTTTATACTGGGCTCTTACCAAGCTCTACATCCTGATCATCAGTAAGAACAAGGATGATGTTTGGGCGGATGTTTCTACGGTCTCTTTGAAATCTTCCCTTCAGACGTTGATTTAACAGGAAAGCTGAACTTCCATCCAACAGTGATAAAACAGTCATCATGAATAATCCAAGGACAATGCTATGCTGCGCCATGTTGTGCTGATTTAATGTTCTTTCTGAACAAGGTAGCTTAATGGCTTCTATTTCTTTTTCTTTGCAGGTCTCCTATAAGGGAGAGGGAAACAAGTATTTTATCTATATTTTCACCCCTCTGCACCCATCAAGGAACAGCCAGGTTCCCCCCAAAAAAGTAAAAAGCAATGTACTTTAAATAATCTTAACTCCAAAGAAAAAAACCTAACCAAACTCCCAAACAAAAACAAAGAAAACACTTATTTTTCTAGTGCCAGCTAGAAGCAGAAACTTGAAAAATTAAATTCATAAGCTGTTATCAACGTAGGCAATGAAATTTCAATTAAAGCTCAGATCTGGCAGCAAGTTCAAGGGTTTAGAAGAGTTTCAAATTCTTTTGCTTTCATACATATAAACAGCAATCATGTTTTTCCTTCCAGTGATCTGTTTACATACGACATTTTTGTTTATATCAAAAATGCAGATGTTGAAGAGAAAAAACCCCATATCTATCATTATTTTTAAACAGGACTGTAGGAAAATTAACTGAGCTAACAACATATTGGCAAAGTAAAAGAGCACTCAGACAGAAGATTCGTTACACACTGGTTTATCTTGCAAATTCCATTAACGAGCAAAGCTGCCCTGATCTTGGAACTACGGTATGATACTGTTTGAAGTCTAATACAGCTTTGATGTTAGGCCGAGATCCCTTTAGCTTTTCTGTTGGCTTCCAAGATTATACACTTTTTAAAAATACCATTATTAATAATGAACACATTTGAAGGCCCATTACTATAAATGTTTGGGAATGGATGTACCAAAGTGGCTTGCACTGCCTATGACTGGATTGCAAATCAGAGCATAGACCCCAAAAATGACCTGATTGCAAAACAGAGCACATCTAACTGGTACTACTCCTGTTAATGAGGCAATAAAAAAATTGTTAGCAACTCCAACAAGGAGATCGCAAAAAATGAATTAGCATGCTGAAAAATCTTTGAAATTGCAATTTTGCTCAGTTATCTTCTGATATAAAGGGATCTTCTCTTGCTTTCAGAAGTCAAAATAACAACATGAAAATGTACTGAAAATATCAAGTACTAATTATTTCATTAGATCCAGCAATCAATGAGTCAGTTTTTTTATGAATTCTCTACTTGCCTTATCTTTTTCTGGACTGCTGCCAACGATCTCTCACAGGAGAGGAAAAAACAATTAAAAATGAAGCAAGGGAGATTCTCTGCATTTTGTAAAGCGCAGAAATGCCAGAGCAGAAAGAACACAGCTCAATGTGTTTTACCCTAAGAAACATGTTGGCGATTCTGTCCCTGCAGAATATAGTTTTTACTCCAGCCAATTATTTCATAGCCACATTATTACTTCCTCTCTGTCAGCAGTTGCTCTTCGAGAGATACTTTCTTAATCAAAGTTTTCATGCAATAGCAAAACCACTGGTCTGAAAAATTATAGTCAGTTTCTGTGATCATATAGAAATGAATTTTCACATAAGTCAACAGATACACTGCTATACTATGATGGAATGTTTATTAAGGTTACTTTTCAAATTTGCACACTAGTAGGGTTTTGAGGAAATGAAAAATCCTCCTTCCTTACTAGTCTGTCCAGTTGAGTTTCACAGGCAGGTGAAGTTACCTTTCTTCCTAGAAACTAAAAATTTATTTAAATATCCTTGCACTTGTTCCAATGGGCAGGGAAAGAGCTTTCAAATTGTAGATGAAACTTTAGTATCTGCTGATGCTGCTCAGAAATATGCCAGGATATTGCAAAAGAAACACTGAGAAATCCAATCAATTTTCACTCCTTGTACTAAGAATTCCATCTGCGGCAGTACAGCTGGGAAGAGTCATGTCAGAGCCAATGTGTTGCTACTGTCCAGAGTAGTCAAAAGCAGCTTGAGAAAGAAACCTGGATCTGCTTCCACAGGGGAGGATAGAAAGAAAGTTTGCTTTGCAGGCACATGTTCTTGGACACAAGCTTTTTGAGAGAGGAGGTAAAGATATGCCTTCTGCTCTTCAGAAATTACTACATATGTACTTTTGTTAAAAAAAAAAAAAAAAGAAACAATAGACAGTATAGATGTTTTCATTACACACAAACATTTTTCTGAAGGTCTGGAGGTTCATGTGGGTTTTCTTCAGTCTATACGAGCCAAAAGCTTCTCAAAATAAGAGCATTTGCTGACTTTTCTGAAAGCATTTGGAAGGCTGCCCATTCTTGCTATATCTGGTCATAACTACCTTCACTCCAGTGTTGTACATTCAACAGTCTTTCTTACATTTTGCTCATCTTTAAAACAAATGCATGGAAGTAACCTCATGACCTCATTGCCTCTCTCCCCTCAGCCGGTCTTCTCCTCCGTTTATTGCCCCTCACACACTCCATTTGTAACTAAAATTAGAAGTTGTCCCCAGCTCAGAGAGCGGCTTAGGTGTCTATGAAATACTTAAGACATTTGGGCATGCACATAAACTGCTCTCTAGCAGCTATTTTATCCACACTTGTATATTTGTGGTTAAAAGAATTAGTGATCTCTGAAAGGATACTGCAAGTGGAAGAGAGAATGTTGTATCAGGTACAGCATGCATCTTCCACCAAAGCTCTTATCTCTTTCTCACTACTCCACAATGAATATTTTTCAGCTACTGTGATGTGTTATGTTCCCATTGTTATCAGGGTAAGTAGTCCTGGAATCAACTCAAAGTATGCAATTACGTACAAAAGTCATACCAATAACCAGGTAAGAAAATTAAAGCCATTTTTGAAAATAACTATTTCTCAAAGTATGTGTTCACAAGACATACATGCCACAACTAACAGCATATATGCAGTACAGTCCAAAAGCTAGCTTTAAGTAGTTATCAGAATAGCAACACAAGAGTGTCTCATGGATTGCCAGTGGCCAAATCCAGATTGGGTTTTTTAACCCCTAGTCTTTGATGAACTTCCACGAAGGAATGAGACAAAGTCTCCATTAACAGTTCTTTTCCCATTTCTATCAACAAGGTTAACCAGCAACTCACAGATAAAGCCAGAACAGCTCCACAGCAGTGCCCCAATCTGCCGTCACTTTTAATATAGCACCCTCTCCAACAATGCATTTTGATCTGAGTGGTACAGATGGTCCACTGCCCTCTGCGGGCCATCCTCCAGTATTAAAGATGCTTAATCTGCAGTGGTTCTCATGAGAGTTAGGTATGCCTCTTATTTTCTTCCAGATTGCACATATGAACTTGACAAATCTAGTCAGTCATGTTTCATATTTAGGAAACAGCTATCAGAAATTTATGAAATCTTCTTCAGATGGGGCATCTAGCTGAGCTTTTTTAAGCCTATCAAACCTCTTCGAAGGCTGCTTTTGAGAAACTGGTCCTCTTACTTTCTCATACGTGGCAACACAAAATGTTACACTAACTCACATTATAAATGTTGAAGAGCTAAAGCCACACATGCATACTCCATTTATAAAAGAACCCCGCAAAGGGCTATTTCCAAGCAGCATTTACACCAAGAAAAGACTTTTTTATAACACTCCCCTCAGTAATTAATGTCAGTTCTATAGCAGCATAGGCAGAATGCACAGGGATGACTGTTGTCAGTTCTATCCCAGATGGCATTTTTAACACACTATTGATTAGTACTGCTTGGCACAGATGTAAAAGGCCCCATGTAAGCAAAATCAGTAACTGTCAGTAGCTTGCATAGACTGGTGCTCCCAACCTCACTAATGCAAGTCCCAGCTCAACTGTCCCATGTATAAGCTCTGTGGAACTTCACTGAAGCCAGGTAATCAGGTAATGCAATTACCACAACATAACCAAGACTAACATCTGACTCTTCCTATAACTATGTATCAAATATATAAGTTCACTTCAAGTCTACTGCTAGAAATTACTGCTTTTAGTAATGTTTGCATTAACCCGTTTTGGGTTTTATTTGTTTTGGTTTGTTTTTCTTTTAAAGAAGTATATTAACTTATTTAAAAATACTAAATACAGAATTTATATATTATGAACAGTATGACAAGTTCAATTTGCCCAGCAGCCACCACAGAACAGGGTAACTGCATGTGAGCCACACAGTGGAACTGCACAGTAAGGGAAAACTGGCTAGAGGGAAGCAACACATACCTGCTCTCAGTATGGCTGGAGCCAATAGCAGGTGGATTATTTAAGTGTGTCATTCGTCCAACATTTAAATTCATTGAAATACATGGTGCTGGAGTCATTCCCTAGCAACCAACCCAATTAAATCCACTCTGCCAGTTAAATGGATTCAGCTGTGCTGCTGTTCTTTTAACTGGAGTCATTCCTTTGCATCGAGCCTTGGTTATGTTAGGTCTTTTCTAACTGAAGCTGTCAACCATCACTTCAAACCATTATACTGTGTTTGTAAGACATAAACACATTTTCATATGTGGATTGGGAAGAATCTTGTTTGCAATCTAACAAGGTTCCCAGTGGAAGACTGGTATCACCATTACTGCTGTAATCTAACAACATGCTGTATTTGCTTATAGTTTTCTACTTTCTGACTTTCCCCTTCCCAGGCAGTCAAAAATCTATGAGAAAGTACAAAATTCAAATCCCCAATGCTAAATGACTCTTGAAGATTACAGTTGTACCGATTTAAGTCAGGAATGGAGCTTGCAGACTACTAGAGAACTGAATTACTATTCAGACACATTCTTCTAACTTGTTTGCCTTATGCTAGTGAACTTTATACAAAAACTAAATATTGCAGAAAAGCTTGGTAACATTACAAAATCTTGTTAATATTTTGTAACTTCATTTTAAATAAAGCAGAATTGTAAATTAGTTATAAATTTCCCAAGGAATTGATATTTTAAGAAATGTTAAAAGCAGCTCAATCTACTTTCTTTCTGTCCACTGCTTGCATATTACTGTTAGATTTTCCCAGTGACACACAGAGTGTTAATTAGTCCTCTGATAGGTTAAATTCCTATTTGGATCCCCCAAACACACAAAAATAGACACGTATTTCTGTTCCATATGCAACAACCAACAACAACTTGAAAAAAACAATTATTTTGCTATTTTACCTATAATCATGTAATTATACATAATAGATGCAGTCTTTATGATAATTATATTAGCTTGTATTAAGTACAGTAAAAACCACAGATTTTCACTTTTGAAAATACCGTACGGAAATGTACGCAAGCGCTTTAAGATAGAAAAAGTGGGCAAAACCACACACCATTTCACAAATACGTTTTACCAAGTAAACATGATTTTTTTGTAGCTGTATACAGGGAAATAAAAAAGCCTCCCTGTGTTTATAGAGCTGCAAACACACACAGGCATTCAGACACACACACTGCCCGGATCCGTCCGGTGATGTGCCGAACGTGAAGCTGAGAGCGCTGTGGCACCAATTGTCTTTCGGGAGCTGTTTTCCGCACAGCCCCGGCGCGGCGCGGCTCCCCCAGGCCGCACCCCCGGAGCCCCCGCGGCCGGGCCGGGCCCTCTCCCCCTCGCAAGGGAGCGGCACGACCCTCCCGGCCGGTCCGCAGCCTCCGGCGGAGGGAGGAGCGCCCGCCCGCCGGGCCGGCAGGGCCGCAGCAGGGCTGGGGGGCTCCGCGGAGCTTCCAGCAGGGCTGGCGGCACCACATCGCCTCCAGTCCCCGCCCGGCCCCCGGGCCCCCTCACTCAACTTCCAGCCCCACCCGGTCCCTATACAGCTACTTAAACCCACCGCCCAGCTTCCCCACGATGGCAGCCCGGCTCTGTGGCCAGCAACCCCACAAGGGGCACGGCCGCCCCGTCGTCCCCAGCTCCCAAGGCCGAGCGGGGGCTCCAGACCTCCCCTCTAGCGCTCCCCACTTACCGCGGAGCCGGCGCTCAGCCGTGCCAGGCCAGGGCCGGCGCACCCACCGCCCGCCCGCGGAGCACGGGGCCCGGCGGCGCGGGCGAGAGCATCCTCCGGCCGCGGTGCCGCGCAGAAGCCAAATCCCGTCTCCCGAAGAAGTGTTTAGAGGAAGCGCTCGGGCGAGCGCTGCCCCCGCCTCTTCTTCCTCCTCTCCCTTCTTCTCCTTTTCCCGTTTAAAAAGTTCATTTACCTCGAGGATCCTCCTCCCAGGATTGACGCAAGCGGCGCAAGGGCGGAAACCTGTTCCACCAGCCCCGGGCTCGTTCAAAGTCCAGCGGCAGCACCGCGGTGAAGACAATGGCGCAGTCCCGCACCCCGGCGCGTACGGGGGAGCCGGGGAGGTTCCAGAGCCAGCCCCACTCCAAAGGGGCCGACGCTGAGCTCCCGCCCGGTGCACAAAGCCTTTATAAGCAAAGGGGATAGTTCATGGGGGGCGGAGGAAGGGGGATTTATTTGCCCCTCATAGTTTGTGCTCTTCGTGTCCCCCACCACTAGCGTTTGCCGAGGGCTGCCAGCCCCGCGCAGCAGCTGCCCCCCACCCCCAGCGCTGTGGGCTGGAGGATGGAAGTGGCAGACCCGAAAGGGGTCTGCCCCGGACCTGTCCCAAGGCACCTGTGAGCGAGAGCCCAAAGACTTCTAAAGGTCATGCTAACACACATCCCGTTCCACTGGAGCAGTTGAAATTCAAGGGCCTAATATTCATTAGCAATTAAGAACAGCTTAACAAAGCTCTTCGAGATAGAGATTGTGTCCACAAAAGGTGCTGTCTACACTACTGGCAACCGGTTACATTTTACTTGTGGAACTTGTTTGGTAACTATCTAAATCGGTAAGTTCTTCAATGGCTTCTTTAAAGACGTCTTAAATAAGTATGTTTCAAAGGAAGAGGAAGAGGAAGAGGAAGGGGAAGGGGAAGGGGAAGGGGAAGGGGAAGGGGAAGAGGAAGAGGAAGAGGAAGGGGAAGAGGAAGAGGGTCTTCCTCTAGCATTCCCATGCTGATAGTGTCTGACATGCAGCACAGGTTACCTCAGAATTTCCTGATGCTTTTTATTACATCTAATATTATGTTCAATCTACGATTTATTAGGACTTTTGCTTTGAAACAAGCATTGCCCGCAGTGACCTCATCTGGACTTTGCTGGAGAAGGCTAACAGTCTTGAACAATTTTTCATTGCTGGCTCTATTCTTGGCTGTGCATAGACAGATCCTAAATTACCGTCTTGGGGAGACTGTACGATACTGTACAGTGAAATGGCACACACTTGCCTCCAAACACAAGGATGTCACTGCTAAGGTACCAGGTGTGCTCCTGTAAGGACAGGAATGAGCAATAGAGGTGAAACACTGTGTCAGTACTACAGCGTTCGCACTAGGGGCTGCAACAGCACAACTGTAAACCACTCCCTAACAGGGAGTTCCACTAATCCTAGACCCACATGATGTGCATAAAACACGACCTACATCTTGCTAACACTGTGATAAAATTATTTTACTGCTTTCTGAGATAACATTCGACCTTTTGCTAGCAACTTTCAAGTCACAATGAAACAATTTACAGACAATTTTACAACAGACCCGTGAGCCAAGATGTTCTGATTCTGCACACTTTAGACGTGAAGTAGTGTCCAAAGGCAGCTGAGTCACCCAGAGTCAGCCTTTCAGGCCAAGCACAGAACGAGGGACCCAGCATTCCTCTGTCCTAAGCACTCGCCAACAGTTTCCTACCTGCAAATGCAACCTCTAATGCCAGCTCTAAAGGGTCTGCAAGCAGTAACTACAAAGCCAAAGAAAATACTGAGTTTGCTATGCAGTGGTCTACATTTCATATTGAAGAAGAAAATTGACTATCTCCCTGTATTTCTAGGGGACTGCAAATGGGATTTTCCATTTTAAGAAACACATGACCCAATGTAAAGCTACAATTTCACTAATATAAACTACAAGGATCAAAAGATACTAAGACTAGGTTTAGTGACATTATTATAGGAATCTAAACTTGATTTAACGTCACTGGAAGATCTGTCAGAATAGATTGCTCAATTCAACAAAAGAGTATGTTCACCTCACAGGGAGTGCATGTAATTTCCATTAATGTTAATGGGAGTTATGCAAGTGCATTAAGAGGATAATACAACCCTCGGTCTGAGACAACCCCGCAAAGCAAAAGGTGCTTCCTCTTCAAGAGACTGGCATTTCCACCCCATGCATGTCAAAAGAACTTGTTTTGACCTGGTTACAAAACAGGATGGGTAACAACTATTATGCATCCAAACTTAAAGTGGTTTAGTGCTTTCAGGTAGTTTTCCTACTGCGAAAAACTCAAGGCATACAGATGTATTTAAAATACTGTTATTTGAAGTCTAAGGCAATAAAAGAATGTGAAATTACTGGTAAAACAAGAAGGTCTGAAAACTGACTTGTGCAATGATGAAGAAACTTTTCAGATATCTCCCTTTTAAATTAAGGAAGTAATTTTATTCACTATCTGGAAAAGGATTCCATTGGTAATATGGATCATCACAGCTGATCAGAGGTCAAAAGATAAAATGAAAAAGCAAGATCATTCCCTTTCACTGACACATCAGAGCTTTCACACCAAATAAACCTCAGATTTCTCTTGCAGCATGCCATTGAACAGCTTGAATTTACCTTACAGTACCTGAAATAACAAACTGGTAGAAATACAGGAATAATTTAGATGGATCAAGTGAATATGAACTGTCTGTATAGACAGTAAATAACAATAAACCCATGTACATAGATTCCTTCCCTTTAAACAGCTCCAAAAGGCAATAAAAGACAGGAGAGAAGAGAGAAGCAGGCCCAGAATGAAAGTCAACAAGAACTGCATGTAATAAACAAGTCCCAACACCAAGCTTTAGTTTATTCAAAGATAGAAAGGAAAAAAAACCCCAACAACCTGAAGTCTTCACCACTGCTCTATTTTTCCTACTGAATGAGGACCTTTACAAGTCTTTGGTTTTTCATCACAGAAAGAGGAAGCTGTAGCCTCACATCTATGGAGATGTTGCTCTGTGCTGTAACACACGATCCTTCAGGACTCCCTGCTATTATATCTGCCCTAGGAAGAGATTTCTATGTTTCTCTGAGCTTGCTCCCATCCGCACACCTTTAGAAATATAAACATACTTTGCTGTGCAGGAACAGCTTTGAGATACCTCTAGATATTACTCTTTGCCGGGATGCAAATTCGGAACTCCTAAAATATAGAATTTCAACTGAAATCCATAGCACTGTTTCCTGCAGAAGCTGGACTGGTCTGGAAGGTTTTCTTCTCTGACATGGACAACTTAACTCTCAGCTACAGCTAACAAAATTTTTCCTGTTATGTAATACTGACTCCTCTCCATTTCTGCATATTTTCATCTTTGGTGAGCAAGGTAAGGAAACTGTTTCCAGCTAGTCCTCTCTGTTGTCAATAACCAAACACTAGGCATTGTTGAGCATATATCATTAATTTTTTTCCATTATCTCATAAGAGCTCTAGCTTATAAATTGTCTTCTTTGTCTTATGTCCTTGGCAAGTTTCTCTTTTCACTCCTTTGGCAACATTCCTTTATCCCCTGTTTTAATAAGTGTAATTACCATCTTACAAAACCACATGAACACTTGTATCTTTGTACACACAGTCACACTAATCAACAATAATGGTTATTTTGTCTTCTTTGCCAGTCTTGACAACTTTAAACTGTATAAGAAGTAAATAATTTTAATTACCAAGTTTGCATACCTATTTCTTCATGCAGCATGTATTTTATACTCAGAATAAATACACCTTTCTACTTATATATAAAAATACTCTTGGGCCACAAGAGACAATGATGAAGAGGCAAGATTTTTTCCACTGCTTTTTAAAATGGCTGCAGAAGATGCCTTTTTTCAGTCCTTGGAAGATTGATGATTCCATTATTTGCAGTACTCAGCAATAAATCTCTGAGTTTAGGCTGAAGTGAGCACTTTTCCCTACTTTGCATCTTCCATTACACTGTTATTAATCATGTTTAATCATTCATTTACCTCTCACTGCTACTGCATTTTGGGAGTACAGGCATTTTGACTCAAATTATTGATTTTTGACTTTTACCCTTTAGAAGCTGGGTAAAGGGCTTTGCAGTTGCTTAATCAAAAGTGACATGATGAAGGCAGGGGAGCTGCAGACCTCAGGAAAACAGCAACTAAACAACTCATCAAGTCATGATAAAATGAAATTAGAGGTCAACTAAGAAAGCAAAATGTAATAAATGAAAATGATAGCAGATAACCTCATGAGACCACAGAGTACAAAGCATTCCTTTGCCTTGCAAAACAGATTGCTAAGAAAGAGGAGACAAAGATTAAGAAGGGAGTTAAAACTACAAATTCCCACAAAAAGAAAAATGCAAGGTCATGTTTAATGTGATTTGGCTCAAGTAGATTCTCAGCTGCTTATCAAGCTTTTTTTTCAGAGGAAGTATCACTTCAGCACCCCACTAGCAACTGTAACAAGAACAATACACAATGTAATATTTTGATAGCTGGCTTCTTCTCTGCTTACAAAAAAGAAAAATTTGTATTTTTAAGAAAGTCGTAGAACTCCATTTGTATCTTTAAAAAGAGTGCATATAAACCCTTAATTTTATCTACAATATCTAGCAAATTATGCAATAAACAATAGACATAATAAACATTCTCAACTCCGTATGAATAGCAGTAATGTTGGCTTCATATTTCAGAAGAAAGCCCCCTACTCCCCCCCTAACCCATAAAAAGGCATAAGAGATGGTTAAAATTGTCATGTTCTTGCACAACCCAGTTAGAAAAGAGCAACTAAAAGTGGGAGAATTTGTGGACTTACAAATAAAGAGCTCCAGCTCCTATTGCTCCTTCCTGGAATTCTCAGCATTGTTTTTTTCTGACCCTTGACATCGTGTTTTGTCCTGTTTGTCCTAAGTTGTGCCACCTCAATTCCACTAACCTCTGTGCAGAATATGAGAACCAGAGGAAATCAAATGAACTTATCAAGCAATATGTTTAATTAATGCACTTATTTTTTCTGCATATCACACATTAAAATGTGTAACATGCTGATGAAAGATATTCTCAAGACCAAACTACATGAACCAGTAGTTCATGTAGTCTCATCAGTTTTACTCTGAGGAGAGTAAAACTCTCATCAGAAGTTTGTCACGTACCCTGCACCTACAGCACTTAGTTATCAGTAACTGTTTATGGCTACTGTGCAGTAGCAGCTAAGGTCACACGGCAGTGACCTCTTTAGGATCTCCTGCTGGTGAGTAAAATCATCTATTCTGTCAAAGGCCACTGCAAATGTTCCACTATCACATATTTTGTAAGTTAAATGGGAATATGCAAGGTGTATCATCTGCAGTATGAATTTAATCTGGCACAAAGAATGCTGGTTAAGTGTTCTGATATGAAAGGTGGCACTGCTGCAGGAGAGGTGCCGTTCCCTGGCTATGGTAACTGAATGAGGATTATTAATAAACCGTTTATTAAAGTGAAGTTGACCTCCTAGAATATGATAAATGACACAAGAAGCTCAAGAATGGAAAATCAATAATGATACATCTTTAAATAGAGTACACATTAGTCTACATATGTGGAAACAGTATTGGGTGACTCCCCTGGCCAGATTTTCATTTGTCTGGCAAAAGATAATGTCAAGAAGAATGAGCCCTTTGGAAGAAATTTGAAATGGAGTATTTCAAGACTGTACCATATACACAAATTACTAGTAAATTTTCTAAGTCCTGTTATACCTACAAGTTCTCAGAATGTCTATTTCTCACAGTCTGCTACCTTTTCATGTAACTATAACAGAAGACAACAAAATGACAATGTTGCTACTCAAACATCAGTAAGAGTTGCAAGCTCTTGTATACAAAATGAAAGCAAAAATATAAAGTGAAAGGGAAAACATTAAAATTTAGGAAATGCAATTGTTCATACACTGCAATCAATGTATAGCCCATTCACTTTAATTGTCCAATTAAAAATATTTTCATAAATGCTTCAGCATAGAGAATGCAATAACAAAATACAAGGATTGTATTTCTGGGGGTGTTCAATGTCTCGGCAGATCAGAAGGCCTTTCCACCAAGAGGTCTTCTCTGTTTTGCTGGGTTCACTCTTAAGGACAGCATATGCAAAAACTAACTGGTCAAAAAGGAAAAGGAAGAGAAAATAAAGTTACAAAAAAAAAAGGGGCTGTTTTGTTGGGTTGTTTTTTCCTTCCCACAGAAAGCTGCTAGACATGCAAATGAAACCATGGATCATATAACCAACACTGGTTTTAGCTTTTGTGCTTAAGTAAGATTGTTAAATCAGAAAGACCAGTCCCAGAACATCCTCAGCCAAGCTGAGTCCCTGCTCCACATGAGAACAGTTCTTAGCACACATGCACACACTTTTTTTTTTTTCTTAAAGGCTTTTTTTCCTTTTCCTAGGAAACAACTGTATAGTTTTTTTCTCAAAATTCAACTACGTCAAGCTGGCAGAAAAAGCTCAAAGAGACACCAACACATTCCAAAGTTGTTACAAGATAAGGGACAGCAAGCAATGCAATTACAGGAGATAATCCCCGTTTCTTCTGTAATAAGAATGTGTGCTCTATTTCCTGTGGTCTGTTGTCAAGAGAACTGTAAGATGGTACCCTGTAATCGTTATAATTGAATTGTGGTTTCAAATAACATTAAAGGAAATCTATCTTGCTATAGTATGAAGATCTTAGCTGATATCTCTTTATTCCTTAGTATTATCATTATTTACAGCAATTCTGAGCAGTAAGGCCTCCTGTTTACTCAGATGGAAACATGGTGCTTCTTATCTGCAGTACTCAAGCCTTCTGACAGGCATCACGAAAGTTTAGCATCACCTTTCAACCTCACTTCAATCCAGTCCTTTCATGAGGTCTTTTACTTTGTCTAGATACTCAGACCAGCTCGTAGTTGCTGCAACCAACCCCAGTGCAGGAGTTTTGAGGAAATGACAGGGAAGTAAGAACTGCTCCCCAGTTATAAACAACCTGATGAAAAGGTTACTGCTCACCAAATACTGACTGAAAGAAGACAAATTTCTCGATAATTTTTTCCTTATTCTGTCCCCACTCCTGTTAAAAATATTATCAATAATACAAATGTTTCTCACTAATCATTATAGCACACTTGCAAGCTTTATATATTTCATTTTTAAAACAGAAGTGTCTGCATCTAAATAATCCTACCCATTCAGGTACTTGTAAAAAAACCAGCCCCACAAGGAGACAACTACTTTTCTGACACTGTGTGGCAAAGCAGTGCCAAAGTCAGATGCTGTGGAATATAACTACACTGTAAAAACAATGCAATTATCTTCTTGTTATATTTCATAAGCTGAGTAAATTAAAGCAAAATGTTCAGTGCTCACAACAATCAGCAGCAGTAAATTCCAGTAAAACCAGTTTAATTGGGACTACTATTTTGTATAAAATGTTAGTGTTTAAGGAATTAAGCATTTGGTTGCTTGGGTTTCATGCAGTTCATTTTATGTTGCATTGCAGGAAATCTGAACCAAAGGAGCAAGGTAGAACATAGCTGAGCTTGTGGGCACATATTTCCTTTTTTGACATCAAGCATTGTTTGAAAATGTGAGCCAAACCAATTTGCTTATATGACTTGAAATGAATATTCACCATTCTGGTTCAATTCTAATGATTGACATGATTACAGCTCCAGGCAATGAGTTGGTCACACAGTCTAACAGTCTGAAAAGAGCAGCAGTAAAATTAATGGAAGACAGGAATGGAATGGTGGAAATTTGTTACTTACTTAGACCAGACACCTTGAATTCCGCAATTTCTGGCTGGCATCATGTACTGAATCACAGAAACATCCCAAGAGAACAAAACCAATAATGATGCAGTGTGCGTTATAAGATACCCACTCTGACTACCAAACAGTTAATTCAAACCAATGCAGTTTTGAAGATGTAACAGCAAAGTATCTAAAGCTAAAATAATAAAGTGCTGGATATAATAAAGTCATTTCAGAATGATAGTGCCAAATCATTAAACTTGGAACAAGCAAACTCTTTTACTACATCAAGCACAGAGGTAAAGCCGGCCTTGCTCTCACTGTCTCTGAGGTTACACGATAGATTTTAACCACTGCTCAACAGCTAAACAGACAAGAGTCATGGCATGTCTGTTTGGCATCAGAAGCATGCTAACTGGTCAAAAATAATCATTCCGGCAAAAAGGTACCTGTCTAAGACAGGCAAACTGGGAGCCCCCCTCAGCTTGCCAGCAGAGTTGGGAGGCTTAGGGAAGATGTAGCTGTACACTTGTACTGCACTTTCAGGGGCTATACATACAGGCTTTTCTTGAGTCCAGTTGCATGCTGATACAGACTCTGGCATAAAAATTGGAAGTAGAAAAGGGAAAGCTCATTTTGGCAACAGGAGGCCTTCCTGAAAGCATAGTAACTGAACTCTGACACTACTCAGATTCTCTGAATCAACAGAGGCCATTCAATTCGACATCTGTTCAGCAAAGCTAATCACATTCAGTGTCTAAACTTTAGAGTAGACAGTGAGATGAATTAGAAATCTGAATTCTTAGCAAGTAGAATAGGAAACCATTGGCAAGTTTTTAAAAGCCAAAAATTCCCAGGGTTTCCTTAGATGAGGAAAATTTGAGATGTTTGCTTTGGAGTTTTAACTCTCTACTCAGCAGTCAGCAAACATACATTGTCCCATTAGTTGTCAAAACAACTACTGTTCCAACACCTCCAGTATTTGAAGCCTACTTTGCTTTGCAAATCAATTATTAAAACTGTTCTCTCATGAAAAACAGATCCTTTCCCCATTTTCCCCCCTCATTTATAGCACTAAAAGTAAACTATTTTACAACACAAACATTATTTCCAATAAAGCAAATTAGCTGAGATAAGTAAACCACTGAAACTCACTGACAAGAAGTTTTACGAAAAATTAGGTAGCTGATATACGGCAACATTACAATGAGCCTCTTACTCACACTGCTTTATTTCTCAGCATGACACAGGCAAGACTTTGTTTCTGAGGTATAAAGAGGCTCCTAATTAAATCTTCATTCTTAAATGTACCAGGGCTTTACCCCCTTTATATGAGCTCAGATCATTATACTTAATGCTGAAAAACGTTAATTTTCTGCCTAAATTCACCAAATTACAGATGGGATTTCTTTACAATTCTTTGTTGTTTCCAATTTCTTTAAAATGAAGTGCTACACATTCTTTAGGTAGAAATTAATTGCACTACTATTCCAGTCTTCAGAGTGGGCATCTGAACAGCATCATTTTTGAAAAATTTCCATTTTATCATATTGTTAGTATGTTGGAGTAATCTTAATCCACAGTCATAAAATTCCACATAATTGCTGGTGTCATAATGGCCTTAGGCTTTGAATACAATCACTAGTCTTTGCACACTGCCTTTCACTTTTAGTGCTTGAGTATTGACATTGTATCTCTTTTAGGTTCTTTTCAGCCCTTTAATGACTATGCCAATTAATAATGCATCGTTCTCTCTCCTCTAGCTCATTTTAATTGCTGTAATTTATGTCCCTAGACAATTTTTGCACTACAGATGGAATCTATGCTACCATAGCTGAGTTAGAAGATCTCACTCTCAAGGTCCTTGGCAGATAAACAATACAATTTCAAGTTTACAGACATCCTCTATAACTGACATCAATTACTGTTCAAGGAAACAAGTCATGACATTACAGGTAATAAACAGATCATTTTTATGTTCTGGAACAGTGTAGACTTCACCAGTAGGGCTTTGATAATTAATTATAGCTTCATAGTGCTTTATGAAGATACGCAGAGGTCTTGAAAGAGAAAAATCCACCTAAAATTAGCAAATCTAGAGGTTACACACATCTTCAAAGAGGCCTCTACTTTTACATAGATATTCTCAGAAATATATGAATGCCAGCTCTGGGGTGGTATTAGAAGGCAGCATAAACACTCAGGCCTAAAGCCTGAGCAGTGCATAAGATCAGCTTTTTATTACATGTTAGCAAAGCTCATGGGCACAAAGAAAATAAAGCAGAAAGAAAAACTGTTTATCACTAATCTATTCAGCTCTACAGACAGCCCAAAATGAAGGGTATAACCATGAACTGTGTCCCATATTAGATTATTACTCAGTTCATCCCCTTGCCAGTATTAGGGATGCTTCACAAATCATATTCCAGTGTTTTGTTCAGTACAGCTTACACTGATCCACAGCCCTGTAAAGTTCAGTCCCTCTGTTTTTACTGTCATCTCTTCTTACTTTCAGTACACTTCATCAAAACCATAAAGCTCCCTGTGCCAGTTGTTTCTGCTTCCTTCCAAGGCCAAGCATCTTTCTGGCCTAGAACATCACACCATAGCCTCCCTAACAATTTTTCTCAAGCACATTGGCCCCATTCATCTCTGCCCAATGGATGCAGAAACATTAAGAGAGCCTACAACCTGTGTGTACTTCTAACTACGCACAGTACAATCCATTTAATTTACCCAGTAGAACCTCACTCTGTACTAGAACACTTTCTCAAGCGCATCAAAACCCATTAAAGATTTATTACAAATGTCAGTTTTAGACCAAATCATACTTCCCCTTTCATGGGGATGAAAGGTCAGATGAATGGTTCAATATCACTAAAGTAAAAATCCATGAAAAAAGATGCCAGTGGCTAACTTGCTTGCTACCTCAGTAGACTAACACATACATTGGATTTAACTTACTCTTACCTGGAGTCCACCAGGACACTATTGCAGATTACTTTAAGACTAGTCACCTCTCCTTGGGTTCAGTGTTGTACTGAATGAGACTAAAGATCCTGGACATAAGTTGCTATTTCTGCTATTGATATAAGTACTATATTTCATAGGGGACAAAAACTAATGTTATAATGTTTATGCTTGTTACTTGTGCGTTAACAAGCATAATTCTTGCATGACAAATGTGCACCTGGTTAAACAACCAAATAAATTTACCTCTACAAGTGTCACATACTGTGCAATTTGTTCCTGTCATCTTTAACAGACCCTTTCTCTTTACTGATCCTTTCTCTTTTAATAGACAAGATGACTAAATGAAAGAAACTGGAAAGCAAAATTTGCTGTGGCTAGCAATGCGTATATCATAATTCGATTTCCAAGCACCCATTGAAGAATTTTTGAAACAGTACACATTTTTAACTAGTCTATAGTGAACACTATGTTTGCATGTTATCCTAGGAATTCATCCAAAACACTCCATAAATTTACAGGCACAAGTCAACAGAAAAAGGTGAAATCCTTTATCACCCTGATAATATATGTTCATCCAAAGCATGCCAACTTATGCAGGTGACATCTTGATTTCTAGAAATTATCAATTTACACCTGCAGATGAAATTTGCATCTAATGACTTCAGCATTACTGTTAAATTAATTTTGAATTATTTTTTATGCCATACATCTGACAAACTTCATACTGTTGTGAACTGTAGCAGATGAGCCACTTAAGAGGTACATACTTTACACTCATGTCTTATTTAATGCTGCAGTTTCTTCTTTTTAACTTCATGTACTGTATCGTATTCTCAAGCTGTGGGAAAGCTCAGGTTCATCTTCACATCTGCTCATAGTTCTGATGACTCTAGTTTTTGCTCTAAGGCATAAAATGTGCAGAGATGTACCTTCTCTCATGTCTTTCAGAATGTCCTAATCCAATCTCTGCTACCTTCTTTTAACCTCACACCCTTACCACCCCTTTCAGTCTCTAATAACAAATCCACGGCCAGTAGCTGCTTTTCTTTCCAAACCGTATCTGGGGATAGCCAACATGTCAGACCCACAAAATGAACCAACGCTTTTTTCTTTCTGACTACAAAACTCCCCTTCCCCCAAGCTGGCAAATTGAGATCTTTTCTTCACATAGTTACAGTCTCTGCAAACTGCTAATGTCTCTGCCTAACTAAATAAAACATTCAAAACGAAAGAGCTGCTTAAGCTGTAAGCGACCTGAAACAGCTGCTGAATTTTTAAATGCTCACATCCTCCCCTCAAAGCAATGAAATACTCTGTATAAACAAACACCAGCTCTTGAAACCTGCTGGGCTATCAGAAAACAGGGTTAAAGAAGCACAAGAGCTGGGAATTAGCAGAGATAATTAATTTTTCTTGCAGGATTGCAACACTGCCATTAATTGCCTCAACATGTACAGAGTGTAGGAACAGCCTCAATAAAAAGTGATGTTCAAATAACAACTGTACTCCTCTTTTAACCACGTCTTGCTTATTGATTTTGAAATACTATTGAATGAAATACTATTTCAGAAATGTTTTCACTTTTTCCTTTGTCTGTTGCTTTCATGCTTCCCTATCTTCACCTTAAAAAGTTAAACAGCTAACAATACCAAAACAAACAGACTTTGACAGAATAACCTCATAAAAAGAAAAGATCAGGGACTAAGCTGTGGGCCCCTTTAACTGCCTTTATACATAGAATTCCCTGTACTCTTGGATGACTGACAGAATAAGTTCTCATTTTCAAGATGCTCCAGTCAGTAAAGAGAGAGGGATTTAATCTCTCACAGCCTAAAATTCCTTTTGTTTTGACTTAATTTTCACGAAAATCAAAACAAGGCAGAGGATGATATTCTACGTCTTCTGCTGCTATAAGAAAAACAAAACAAAACAAATTTTCATCATTTATGTTTAGGCATAAAGCCATATTGTAACCACATAACAAACCACAACTTTAGTATTATTTCTACAGTTTCACTCTTTTTTTTCCAACTTTACAAAAAGGACAAGGGCTGCAGTGCCCAGTAGGATACAATGCGGTGGATCTTTTACATACATGTTCTTAAAACAGAGGAAAAAAAATCAGTTTAACCACCAGGTAGAAAAAATGCAAAGCCCCATTTGGATGGCAGTGATTTCACAGCAAGCGACATTGCTTGTACAGTGCTGTCTCAGGAATGTTTTTATTGTGTTCCATGTGTTTTACAAGTAACAAGGAAATGAGGACAGCTACAAGAGTATGCCAGTTCTCCCCAGTTGGTGCATGCAGTTGATCTTGAATAAAATTGCAGAAAGTACCCATGGCATACACCAAACAGACACCGCTTTTTTGGTGTGGTGCTCTAAGCTACCTGACTGAACAGACCAAGTTCCCAAGAGTTTGTTAATTGAAATTTCTCCCGTTCCTCTAGATATTGCATATTTGTAACATATTGCCATCAAGAAGCAATTCTTATGTCATAAAAAGTCCCCAAATAAAACAAGTGTCTGAACAAGTGTCCTGTAATAGCCCAAAATTCCACACTCCCCTGCCAAACCCATCTCTCTACATGGATAACAAAGGACTCAGGATTGCTGTAGAAATGTTTCTGTCTGCTTTTTGCAGAACATTCAGTAAGTTGTTCCTAGCTGTTCTTGTTGTTGCCATAGGCAAAGCAAAAAATAAGTGAGGATTTTATCTCCAAAGGAAATTTGTGGTAAAATCTTCAAGGAACAGACAGCGCAGAAAGGACTGGCTCTAGAACAGCTGTTTCTCAAGACCTCACCCTGTGAGCACTGGATGTTCTAATGGTTAGGAAATGCTCAGGTTGTTTTGGATTATGCATTACTTAATAGATCTGTGACACAGACAGTATGAACTGCTCCTATGAATGGGTGTCAATAATCATTCCTCATTCTTCAGCTGATTGTTGTGTAACTTCACTTCCTTCAAAAGAACATATACTTCGTGGATGAGCCCACCCAGGTGCCAGAGAATGCTATTTGCATCAGAAAAGTGGTATTCAGATCTGCCCTTAGACAAGATCTTCATTATTATTTTACAGTTATATTCAGATGTATTTGCATAACACAGCCATTAAATAATAGAATTGCATCAGTTGCAAACTTCCCTGCTAACACCTGTACTGCTTCTAGCTTAATTTAAAGCACGAAAAAGAGAGGAGCTTCTGGGAAGCTGCCAGCAGTAATGTACTCCTGCACTTCAAGCAAATAGTTTGTTTCCTCTGCAGGAGACAGATCAATACTCAAGAAACAAAAACAAAATCAAGAAAAGCTAAAAGCTTAGTCATGTAAATTAGGGTGGAGGAAAAGTGAAAGAAAGCTCCTCATTGGCATTCTACAACTTCTGCAGACCCCCATGGCCCATTAGCTAATTTCTGTTAAAACACAGAGCTCTGGAATGATAAATGCCAGTGGCACATTTCTAAAGGTTTGTGGTTACTGAAATAAACATGTCCCTGTTCCCAGGACACCAAGACACAGAAAACTAACCAGAGGTTAACTGGGTCATTAGCTATAGCATAATATAGGTCACTGCAGCTTTAATTTAGTTTGTATTCGGCTAAAGAATCAAATACAGCAACCAGTTCTCACAGCAGGAAAGCAAGTACCTTATCAGCATGCTGACGTATCTTAGATACCAGGGCACCTTGTCTGTCATGATTCATACCACTTTTAACTGTGTCACATTATTTTGATGTGTACATACAGTGTCTACACACACATGCATACAACTTAAAAGGTACTGAATCTAAGTATTTAAATACATGCACAAATACAGAATATTTAACATCGTATGCAGACTGGGGTTTTGACTTCTTTTTTTTTCCATACACTGGAAAACATTTAAGTAAGCTTTTCCCCCAAAACAGAATTGGCAAGAAAGTGGTCAATACACAAGTCTAAAAAAAATGTCATGTGGGTTAAGAAAAAACCCAAAACACTAGGTTTTAATGACTTTGATCAGCACCTAAATAACGTATATAAGTATTTTGTCTCAATACAGTCTCTTATGAACAACATACCTCAGCAGCTCTAAAATGAGAAGCCCAATAGTCCAAATGCTGCAAGAACTGGCAATACTAAACATTTAGAACCTGTTTGTACCCAACAGATTTGCATCATCTGCACTAAAGAAGAGGGTTCTGAAAGACTGAATGAATTATCAAGAATCCTATATAATGTATTTCAAACTAGTGGGGTTGATTTATTTTTTTAAGTAAAATGATCTTAAGGCCTTGAAACAGGATTAGGTAGAATAAAAAAAAATAAATAGATTTAAGCAAGAACTTCAAAACCTTTAATTCTCTGCAGTAACATTTTATTACAAGTGTCTAGCTTTCCTAAAATTCAGACATACAGCACCTACATTAGTAACTTATAAACCTAACACTTTTTTTCACTTCATGCAGAGCTACAGAAATGTGGCTCATGAGTTTTCTTGCCAGAACTTGGATCAATATCAGAATTGGAAACGTGTTTAACGAAATTCCATCCCGTAGTACTATTCAGTCTTGCTTCGTAATCACGTGAACATACAATTTCTGCAGCACAGGGTTTCCAGAGCAAATGTTCTAAAACGTAACAGCATTTAGACATCAGAAGAACCACCAAGCAAATCCTCTCCCAATACAATATGGTTTCCACACCATATGCTTTAGTGTCATTGTTTGGAATTTGTTTTCCCCCCATCCTCCAACAGAGGATGTGGAATGTTTAGTAAAATCTACAATTCATAGCCAGCTAAATGTTATTACACTCCTGAGACATCTTTTTACGATACAATAGTAAATCAACCCATAAAAGGCTTCCTGGGAAATTAGTTTATTGCCTCAGTTCTATGCCTACCAAGAGTTAAAGAAATCCTCACCGTATTCCAACTTAACACAATAACCTTAAAAAATACCAAACATATTCATAGGTCTTCAGATGCTGCTGCTTGTCAATACAAAGTTTATATGGGACTTAGAAGACAGTTTTAAATTAACAAGTCTTACTGGTTTTTTAAAACTAAGTCACAATCATTTCTTTCATTGGAAATGTTATCTTTCAACCTGCCATTTTTCTAACAGTTTCCTCTCTTTTTCAGCTGTCCTTTTTTCCTAAACAATCTTATTCTAACCATAGTCACATACATATCTTCAAGTTAGTTCCCTTCTCTTCAAGTCACCTTACTGATCCATACTCAACAAAGAGCTCAAAACTGCAAACTACCATCCAGAAGAAAGCTTTAAGAACCTTTGTGAAAAGCACAATCAAAACATTAATTGCCAAGAATTGTTAAAATAGTAGTACAGGTTCAATTTAGTGAAAACATACACTTACAGACAAAGAAATTCCATCAAGGTTACTAATTGTGACATGCAAACCCAGTACAACTTGTAGAATTGCTTCTCAGTATCACACCTCTTCACATCTGTATTATTGTTACATGCTGAAGTGCCTATTATCAGCTGCAAGGAGATGAAACACTGAGTTTGACAGGTCTCTGGAACTGCCTTGGTGTGAGAACAGGAATACCGGGTTAGGCCCTGCAATGGCCCAGTATTATCCTTACTTTTGAGATTCTGAAACAGGCATTTTTTAATTAGACCAATAAAACACACACCAAGTTATTTTCCAGTTTCTGCTGATACAAACTGAGTTGCTACATTGTTCAAAATATGTTTTCATCACCTTCAGTACATGCATAATAACATTGCTTATAAACCCACCCCCAAATAAAGTCTTGAAACAGATATACAACATCCTTGGCCTATTTAGTAAGGCAGAAATGGATAATGTTGTGCCCTCCAACTACGTAAACATGAACATAGCTTGGAAAGTGGCTACTGAGATATGCGCTCTCTCTCTTCTTTTCTGTCATTTAAAGAGACTAACTACTTCAAAACTGTCACACAAGTTTTTCTAAAGAAGGAAAGACAAATCAAGGTACTCAAGTAGAAGTCTCACAGATCAGAAAGATTTGCAGTGAACTGCATTATACTGGAAGAGATTTTTGGCTCAACCCTGCATTTTCTGCAACTTATGCACCATGAATAGGATTACTGTAATATCATTATTAAATCCTACTTCAGAAATAAAAGAAGTTCCTATGTGCAGTAAATAATTTCCCCTTGGAACTCCACTTAAGGCTCCTACCACAAAGAACAGTTTACATCTTCTGCAGAGGTTTCTACTTCAAGTACAACAACTTCCCTGTTTGTGGTTTCAGGAGAATATACACTAACAAAGGAAAGAAGATAACACAGAACAAGTTTAACATTTTTTTCTCTAATGACAGACAATATAATAGAAAAAATAAACTTGGACTATTTCCTTCAGAACACAGTGCAACACTGGAGATACATTTAACCAAGAAGAATCAGACACTCTTCCTAAGACTACTGTAAAACTGGAACAGAATCTGGGATCAAAGGTTCGAAGGAAGCTACTTCCTCAGCTGATGATCTTCCTTTGTGTCAGACCAGTACAGAGGGTGAATATAACAAACAAATTGAATACTGTTGTTCAGTATCAGGATCTATTCTAGGTTATAACCTTTCTGGAGGTAGCAGGAGTTCACTCAAAGGTAAATTAATTTACAGAGGACATTATTTTTGCCTTTTTCCCCCCTCCTGACTCATCTCCCCACAGATGATGATTCATTTCTTCTGATTGATTCCTCTACTGGAAACATTTCTTCAGCTTGTCAGAATAGTGAAGTGCAGGATTACACAATACAATTTTCTGGGAAACATACACTCAAACATTTCATTTTAATTGACCCGAACTTAATAAGTTTAGTTTGTATTGTGCAAAATAAATCAAAACGAGACAGTTCATTTTCTCACAGTATATAAAAAAGGGATAGGAAACAGCAGAAATAAAGAGTATAAAAACTGGTATGTTGTGGTTCAGTATTTTAAAACCCTGATCTGCGAATTGTGAGACTTTTCTCGCCAGAAAATAAAAATTAAGACTATGATCAAGAGTCAAATTAACTGAGTCACTGAGATAAATCCAGAGCAGATTTTTTAAAAACTGAGACCAGATGTTTGAAAGACATTTAATTGTCTTTACCTGTGATGCTTTCAAATTTTATTTCAGGTTTGGGATTTTTTTTTAAATTCAAAAGCACAACTGAAAAATTTGTTTAATTCCTTAGGATTAGTATATATGCTACACACCAGTGCGAACGAGATATTTAAATTTATGTTGCTATGCACACATTTCTATAAGGATAACCAGCACACTGGAAAATTCTGACCTTGGTTTAGATTTGTTTTAAATCAAAACCGCTTTGCAACAACGGTTTCCAATGGATATTAGGTGCTCAACACCAACCATCTTGCTCTAAGAGGCTGCCTAAAGTCTGTTTATTTAGTAATGCAGAATAGCATCTAACTACACACTAGCTGATGAGGAGGAAGCTGCTTAGCATACACTGACACGTAAATCAAGAGCTCAAATTAGTGTTAATTGCTTCTCTGCTTCTGATATAAAATTTCCTTACTACATAGTCCCCATTAAATTTCCTTACTACATAGTCCCCATTAAATTTCTTCTCACATGTAATTAAAGCAAGAGACTAACTTAGCTTTATCCACCACAGTAGTCCTGGAATATTTTTGACAGTTACAAGTTAAATCTTCTAGTAATTCTTAATATTTTTTAAAATTTAATGTAACTATTACTTTTAATTGCTTGTAACATCTCCATTCTTGCAAAGACTGGTAAAAAATTTTTGAGGCATCTGAAAATTATTTTTGTCATTTTGAAAATGACTATCAAGGCTGTCAGGTTCTTTTCAAACTGCAGCCATATTACAAGATAAAACAGGATGAACTCACAGTTTAGTTTTATTGTTTGATACCACAGTAACTTCAGTTGTACCTTTTATGAGATAAATGGCACTAGCTGAAAGTACTCAGACACACTTTAGAACATGGTGCAGAAGCTATAAAATTACTAAAAGTAATTTTAGTAAATTTAATTATAGCACTAAAAGTACAATAAAGTACTTCTAAATTGTACTAGGTAATAAGCTACTCTAAATGCATCACATTGTTGAAGCTTTTATGTTGTGTAGTAGCAACATCAGTACTCCAACACGACACTACAAATCCTTACTCTGCTAGAGACAAGAGTAAAAGTAACCAGGATTATCTGAAACTAGATTAAGCCTTTCCCCAAAGGCCTTTCCTACAGCCATGGTTAATGCATTCACCAATCAAACGTGTAAGTTAGTATTACATGTAGCCATCTGATGGAAAAGGATTTAGGGGAACTAAAACTGTTAAACACAAAGACAGAATCCGGACGAAATATATTAAATGTATAAGCAGATCCAAGAAAATCTACATAACAGGTCAATCCATTAGGACTTCTAGATAGCAAAAACCCATACAGTATTTTCCTTACTCAGTTTCCAGACTGAAAACAACATCAGCTTCGACACAACTCAGCATCTTTTAGGTGCACAATCTTCCTTTCCCAATTACTACTCAAAACCACAAGTTCTTATATACAGCAATTTAATCTACTAAAATGAAGAGTCATAGTCAATGACTCAGTTACCCGATTATCAGAACTGTCGGATCACAGCAGGATACATTTTAACTTTTCAGTTTCACTGCTGTCGGACACTTTATGAAATGCAAGGATAAGTTAAAGTCTATAAAAAGGATGGACTCTGACTACTCTAATAATACTTTTAATCTAAAAGATATCCTCATAGGTGTCAGTTGTACATTCACATAATGAGAAATTCAAATAAACACTAAACATTAGCAGGGATAAACTACAGAACATCTTCGTGCAAACACACTGAAATTATTCTTGGAGAGGAGAGAGAGAAGAGAATTGCTACATATATAACTAGCACCAAAACAAGCACTCCAGTTGCATCCTTTGGAGAACTCAACCACATTACACTCTAGCGCATAAATTCTCAAAGCATGGCCTGCCTTGCCTTATATCTTACATGCTCTGAGAATAAATGCTATTGCACTACAGATTAATTCTGGAATGCAGCTGCAACTTAAGCAATTTAAGGCTAAAGTTGCACTCTCTGATGGTACAAGAAGACATTCACTATTAATAGGAAAAAAACCCCAAAACCCAATTTATTGCCATGGTAAAAGTTTCCGGAAAAACATGGTATTCTTACATTAATTTCCTACTGAAATTAATTTAACATTAGTCACAGAAAAGCATAATCACTTACGCATTCATTCACACGTCTGAAGGTTGGAGAAAACAAAGGAGATGGCACAGATGCTGCACCTCTGAACGCTTTAACATCCATAATATTTTTAAAACAAAACAACAACAATCAAAAATAAAAAAATATCTAATTAGAGTCCTACTTACAGCTCAGCCAGATTTATGCCTGGTGCCTTGCAGGGCTGTTGAACAGCCCAGTACAGGGCTAGAAATCGTAAGTTTTTAGTAGCACGTTATTTGCCACTGCCTCACAGACTGACCTTGGGCAAGCCACTTCCCCCGCATCTCAGCTCCCTATCTGACAATCCGTCCCCCGCTCCCCACCGAGCGCCGACGACAGAAACCCGGTAATTACTCACTACAAGTGACTCTTCATCTGCATCGATGAAGCTGGAATAAAGGGAAAGGGGGAGCGGGAATAGGGAGCGGGGGTTTCCCTTCATCTACAGGTGATAAAATTTCCGTCGGCATGGATTCCGTCTCCCACCCGGGGGAGAATACCCCCAGCCCTTCCTCGTTTCCCCAGAGCCCCCGTTAGACCGGAGGAGGCGGCAGCTCCGGCCCCCGGCCCCGAGCGCCGGCGGCAGCCGCGCCCTCCGGGCCTCGCGCCCTCAGGGCCTCCCGCCTCGCCGCGGGCGCAGCCCGGGGGGCCCGGCCGGCTGCGCGCGGATGCGGCGCCACTCGCAGCCCGCCGGACGGACACTCACAGGTGCTGGAGCCGTGAGAGGCGATCAGCGTTCCGGAGCGGAGGTGGTCTCGGCGGCCCGGCGGGAGGCGAGCGAGCTGGGCTGTGGGCGCTGCGCTCCCGCCGCGGAGCCGGCACTGCGGCGCGCCCGCCCGCCCTTTCCCGCGCCGCTGGCCAATGCAGGCCGCAGCTGGAGCCAGGAGCCGGCTTGAACCATCTGTTGCGAAGCGCCTCCCTCAGCTCTTCGCCGGGGGCTCCCGCCCAAGTGCAGCCGAGGAGGGGGAAGCCTGCAGGGAGCCTGCAGCCCCTGCAAGGAGCTCTTCGCCCTGTGCATCTCTGCCACTTGGGGCCGTGCCCCGCCTCCTTCTCCCCCTGAGAATCGCCCCGTCCCAGGGCTGGCGCTTCTCCCTCAGCGCGCGGCTCCCCTCAGAGCGGGCTCGGCGTCCTGACAGCCGCCTCAAGATTGCCAGGTGGGGCAGCGAGAGGGACGGGGATGCCAGGGAGGAAGACCTGCATGGGACTTATCCTTCCCAGGTGTGCAGGCGATAAAGTCCCGACCTGATAAAATTTTTGCACGTCCCACCTAATAACTGGAATTCTCCACATGGAATATTGCACGGAGAAATGTGCCTCGTCCTGCTTCAGTGTCAGAAACAGGGCTAAAATCTGTGTTTAGACTCACGCACCTCATGTGAGCAAGCTCTCCCCAAAGAGTCAAGTCTCTCACTATTTAACGGGATTGACTTTCACGTCAAACGTGAAAGCCTTTCACGTTCCCAGTCGAGGGGTTTTCCCACAAACATGAGGACAATCTATGTGCTCAGTCCTTTATTTTGGTCTCCACCCCAGGCAACAGTAGTTGAGATACAGTGCAGGTATAGAATTTCACAAAAGCGGAGCTATAGTTCCTGTTTTACTTCTCTTTTTGTATTAATAATTTCCTTGTTACAGACCTCTCTGACCATGTTATGGTCAGAGTGCCTATGTTTCCTGTTAATTTTGCAGAGAAAATCCAGGGACTAAGACACTAGCTTTATTCTAACAAGTTCTAGAGTAATATATTTAGGAAGTCATGTCAAGAAAAAGATGCTAATTTATCTCAACTTTCAACAACTTAAGAAAATAATCTTGAGATTCATGCTGTGTGAATGAAAAAAAGGTGCATTTCTTTAATGGGTTAACACAAGTTCTAATTTTGTCCTTTTTTCCCCCCATCTTTTGACACTGTCAGATTCCTATTTCTCACTAGAACAGTGTCAAATTACAGATTTAAAACCAGAGTTTGCACCAGACACAGTTTGCAGGACTTGAGGATTTGATGTACAGTCAGTTTTATGATGGGGTGAATGTCAAAGGGTCAAAATAAGCTGGATAATCTTGCATTTGAATTAATAATAAATTAATCATACATGCTTTTATTATATAAAAAATATTATTCCTGGAAGCCAACCAGCTGTATTTTATATTAATGCTGTTATGACATGGCTTATAAGTGGTTCAGTATGTTACTCCAGATAGACACTTTCAAAGATGGGATCTATTTCTCACCCACTAAGAGAGTTTTAACTTTGCATTAAAGGGACTCAACACAGTTGAGCTTTCTTATTATTACAAAAAAGGTCTAAAAAGTACACAAAATTAAGTGATTGCAATCTTTCTTGTGAGACTCCAAATGGATGAAATTTTGTCCTCAATATGCATGTGTAATGCCTCTAAATCTGAAGGGACGATTTGTCATTACAAGATTTTTTTAAGGAATGATTTCTATATACTTACAATTACCAGAGTGATAAATTGGCTAGTGAATCTTCCATTAATCTTACAAAGCTATTCTCAAACCTAAGTTATTCCCATATATATTCTAATCAAGACTGATCATAATAATTTTGTGAGATATTATGTCTAGCATTAATGCAAAGCTTTTTCTTACTACTTTAAGAATAATAATATATAGAAATTCCTTCTAACAGCTTAAATAAATTGACCTAGGTACCAAATACATGCATGAAAAATTGCTCTTCACTTTTGAAGGGTGAAGAGCATGCTGTCATCATATATGAAAGGCAAAGGAAGGCTGGAAATAAAACTACATATATGCACACAACTGACCTCTGAAACAGTGAAAATACAAATAACTTGTTCAATTGTACAAGAAATCTTGGCAAAGTCTAAAAGCATAGGCAGGTAAGTGTATCTCAGTCCACTGGTATAATGAACAATGCTGGTAAATATAAAAACTTATGTCTTAAGTCTCAAACTAATATTTCCCTAATGAGTGGTTTAATTTACAAAATGACTCTGAACTTTCATCCCTTTCCTTGATCACACTGGTTTTATGTTTATTTAACCTATTTCTTAGCACAATGCATGAGAGAACTGAATATGAAGGAGAATTTCTCATAAATTGTATTAGATTCCTTTTATTTGCGGCTGTTGTGTTTCTCGCTTTGTGATTACAACAGGCAAATAGTATGGACAAAAACGAGTAGGCACATATAAACAAATCACCAATTCTATGTTTTGTTCTGTTTGATTGTAAAACTCAAAGGTCAGCCCTCAGTTTTTATCAGCAGCTGTTAAAGTAAGGCTGTAGTGGAAATTTCTAAGAAGTGTGGTTAAATAACCTAATAGTGAACCTGGAAAATATTGATTATGACTGGTTGCATATGCATTTTTATTTTGCCTTCTTTTATTATTTGAAGAATTAATCTAAAAATCAGCCCTTCCTTTTTGTGTAGTACATGGTATGCCTTTTTGATGTTGAGTAATATAGAGTAACACACGTGAAGCATAATTTAAAAGCTTTTGCAGATGATGTTTTCTATTTTCTGGGAAAGAGCAGCACAGACAGCTGTACTGACTATATGGTTTTAAGTCTACTTCACTCTAGAGTTCCTATGTCTGGTCTTCCAGTTACTCTGATATTTGCAACTGTATGAGTTATGTATATATCTGGATACAGTCTTTTGAGAATAACAAAAGGCTCAGTTTAACTAGTTGTCAGAAATCTCCTAGGGGCTTTTCCTCAATATCATCATGGTAGGTAAGACTCACCAAATCCAAAATAATCTCTATTTGTTTAATGTACATATTGTTTATTCCTTATAATAAATTTATGTACTTTCATTCTCAGATATCATTAAAGAAAACACCCCAGTTGTACCAAATACAACAAGGAACTTCTGTTGAAGAACTTGTGCATGTTCTTTTATGTTAGAAGAATAAAATTTTGTGTAGGATTTTCATTTGTTCTCCCACCTCCCCAAGGTTTTGTTTTTCCCCCATATGGAACAGGATCCTTTTATTGCTTAGAAATTTATGCTGCTGTATAAACAGTAAGCACATAGACTAGCCTCATAATCAGAGAAATCCACATGTTTTATTTGTTACCTATAAAATCATCAGACTCCTTTAGGTGTTTGCTGGAGGCAACGCTTATAGATACTTTAAAAGAGTTAGGCACATTTTCTTCTGCAATATGGGTGATGTGATTTGCAATGGATTTATTTAGACATTGCATGTTCCATTTCACTCATTCATTCTAATCTTAGTATGCACCTAATAATTTGAGAGACAGTGAAAAGCATAGAATTCAAAAAAATCCATATGAAAAGAATGGCATGGGACAAAAGAAGGGCAAAATATGAATAAGCAGACAAAAAAGAGAAAGTCTGCTGAAAGAAAACAGAATCCTTGAATTTGCTTGTTCCTTTTCTGCTATTAACTAGATTTATGCAAAGTCACTGCTCTACCTGCCTAGTTGCAGGAGATGAGGGAATTACATGGAACTGAGGGAATTCTCTTTGTTGTGATGGTAGAGCAAGACATGCTCATTCATATATTCTAATATTAAAGAGCTGGTTCTTGTATATGTTTCACCTGACTGTGCCCTCTGCTACTGCTCTCTTTTGGGCTTTGTATCTGGCTCTCTGTGTAGGGAATTTGTGTGCTGGGATTTGCATTCTTACTCTTGGATATAGTTTCTTAAAGCCTTTGTCCCACAGACTGTTTATGAGTAACTGCCTGGGAACTCCATTCTGTGATGTTACTGAATGTTTCCTTCGTGCATGTAGGAAACATTTGCAGGTGTTCCCTGTTTTTTAGGGCTTTTTTATGTGCCAAAAGTAACTAGCAAGCACAAACCACTGCAAATTCCCTTTCCTGGTTCTTTTGTGAAAGAAGGGAGAGAAAGATTATGTGAGAAGTGAACTGTTACAAATATATTTTAAAATACAGCTGAGTACATTTACACCGTGGATTTGCAAACCAGAAATTAATTAACTGCTTTGTATTCTGCTAGGATGAGCAAAGTTTTTTCTTCTCTTTTTGATTAAAAAAAAGGAAGGAAGAAAGAAGACCTCTGTTCTTGACCTTGTTCATTGCTAGCATCTGCACAATATATGGTATACAAACAAAGTCTTACATGGAGCTGTGTCTCAGTGGTTTGTTCATGGGCATTGTTATTAAACACATCCTTGTATTTAAGTTAAAATAAATCAACAACATCAAGATAAAAAATAACCAGCTAAGGTTGTGTGAACCCTGATGTTCTGAGTGCAACAAGAGCCAAATGCTGTTTGCATAAAACCAATGAAGCACAAAATATAGCAGCATGTGTCCCTCCCTGTGTGCATTATTATCTCTCACACATTATCTAAGGCACCCCATCTTGCACAGTGTGTGGCTGAATAACCCCCTGCTGCTGAGTGGATTCATGCCTGCTGTTCATTTTTGAAAAGTAATTTTGTACAATTATCCTGCTAAATATTGATAGCTTTCACCACTCCAGCCATGGCTAATTAAAAGACACACTGTGTAAAATTTTAATTAGGATTCATGTCAGGGTGAATAGTGATGAAAAGAAAGAAAAAAATGAAAAGAAAAAAAAAAAGAGGGAAAAAAAAAATGGAAAGAAAGAGAGAAAACCAAAACAGGTTGGCATTTGTGGGGGGATTTTATTTATGACTTGCTGGTTTGCTGTTGAACCTCTTTTTATTCTCAGGTTTATTTCCCATTGCAGGTTGTTCTCAGCTCCTGATCTGAGAGTATGGAAGGAAAGAGTTCCTCAGTGTGAGCCTGTATTTTATACATTCTCAGTAGAAGGTTACATGTTTTCTACTATGTTGGTTGCTATTCTCTCAACCACGCAATAAGGATTGCAGGAACCAGGCATTTCCTGGGGATTGATGGCCACTGAGCTGGAACCTTGGCCCCAAGGAAGAGAAGGCAGTCATTAACTTCAACTATTCTTTATTCATATTCTATACATTGGTTTTGGTTGTACATGTGAGAAACTATGCTCACTTTTAAAATTTCAAAGGTTTATTAAACCTTAAAAAATACAACAAAGGACTGAATAAGGAAAAAATTACAGTGCTGGGAGCGTGGAACTAAACCGCCATTTTGTGCTCACCCACAAAATGGCTGCTCCACCTTTTTACATACTTGGTGTTGCATGGCGTAACCCTCCCAAAGTCCTTCAGTCAACTTCTCTGCCGTCCATTGGTGGGAGATCACTTTCTTACATCGTGATTGGAGGTCAGGTGTTACCATGCTGCACCTCTCAGTAACAAGCTAGCCCTCTCCCAAATGCCCGGGCTACCAAGGCCAGCCAGTGACAACAATACAGGGGGACGGTAAAGAGGACTGTGGGGACAACACACCATAATGACATAACTATACATCTATAAAACTTCTCTTAAAATGTACATAATAGTCATCTCTTAATTGTGAGAGCCAACCATTGCACCATTCATCTATAACATATATATGTCAAAATAATCATTAAAGGGTAGTATGTGTGAGAGAGGGAATGAACCCTTATTTTAAGTTACATGGCCCACATTATTCCATCTGCTTGAAAATGGAAAAAAATATGTCAAATCTATAGGCAGATACTTCTCATGAAGCAATGTGTAAAATTCGAGGCATTTGATAGTTACGTGTCAGCTGCATGGAAGCTTTGTGTTTTTAGGATTCTTTGATAATGTTAATATTTAATGCATGCAAGTTTTAATTAAAAAATTAACAGAAAAGGAGTGAGCAAGTATCCACCAAAAGTAATTTAAATTAAAAAAGCCACCTACATTTTGTAGTGAAATATATTTCTATTTGGGGGCTCACTTTGTCTCCTTCACCACTCTCCATATTTGAGGAATCTGCATTTAGGTGTTAGACAACTACAAGTGTGTCCCTTATACAAGTAATTTCCTCCAGTGCACTGAAATAACATTACTTAGTGTTAACTTTCTAAGACACTTACTAAAGGCACTGCTTTTGTTGGGTTGTTTTTTTGCTTGTTTGTTTGTTTTTTTACCCATTGACTAACAGATTATACTATGGGCTTTCTTCAGTGAGAAAGGTTAAAACCCAGGAGGACTTGTGTTCATGGACAAAACTTTGGGATCTTAGAATGGTAATGAAAGCAACAGTTGGCCACAGCTGAGCCTTTTGGCATCATGTCTTTTTAATACATCATATCTATAGAAGGGGCAAAGTCAGACAACAGATTTTAGAGGACCTTTTGTTACACTTGTGCTACCAGTTTATATTTGCTCTATTCTCCTCAAGCTGTAGGGAAGAATGTAAATTGTAAGTATTGCTGGCTGGAGTATATGAATGATCCAGATTATGTAATGTGAATCAATGAAGAGACATCATCATTTTTTAGAGATAAAATTAACTGAGTATGAAGAAAAGACCATTTGCATTCGTAAAACACTGAAATTGTTATCTTACGTATATTGGATGAAGGTGGATCGGAAGGAAAGCTCCAATGTTAAATATTTGCCAATTGAGCCCGTATTATTTCTCAGTATGTAATTTAGTTACAGGTAATTTATTTTTATTGTTGATTTTAGGGGTTTATTCTCTGTAATTCTCAGCTTGCTGAATTCAGCAACTCCTAAAGCTGGTGGCTTCTTTGAGCTGAGAGTCCAACCCTGGCCCATCTGATCTGTGCTTTGCCTAACTGTTAGTGGAATGTGAACACAATATATCTTATTTTTTAGGTCAAAACTTAACCAGTAGGAAAAAAATTATCTCATGTTATGTGAAACCTATGCATGCACCAATTTATGTATTTATAAATAGGGATTGGGTTCACCAATTTATGTCTCTATAAATAGTTATTGTGGACTAAATTTTAGCTTATTTTCATATTCTGTTGTGGTTTAGATTTTTCTTTAGACAATATAAATATGATGACAGGTTCCTAAATAACTGATTTACAGCTCTTCTGGAACAAATAATAATTAGTAGTCATAAATGTTTGCAATATTTAAACAGATGTAGAAGCCTGACATGACAAATATGTATACTAATTTGGAAATCTGAAAAAGCAAAATGCTGCTGTAACTGTCTTCCAGCATGAAGAATCCTGCTTTTGAAGGGCTGTCTTCCCTGGCAAAACAACAACCTCTGCTAATGAGCGTGTTTGTTTCTGTGGTACATCTGGTGATTTGCTCTTACCACGTCGTTATGGAGCAGTACGTGCCTGAGCCATCAGACACCTGATCAGTATGCTGCAGTTCATTTCACCCCATCTACGTTGGAGGTAATTTCTTGTTATCCACCTTCTGTCCACCAGTCCCTTCCAGCGGAGTTGAACAAATAGTGGGTTCTAATAATGCAAAACAAGAAGCGATCAGTAGTCTCAGGAGCCTTTGGATTAGTCTGTGACAGAATATAATTTGGTTTGGCACTTAGATCTTTACAAAGTTAACGTCTTACCTGCTGAAGAACAGGATCCCCCTCAGGTATGGAAAAATTTGGATAGTTTGGCTGCCACAGAACATGTAGGGGTGCAACATAAATACACAGCATGCCATGGAACTGCCTCTAAGCCTTTGGGGCTCAGCTCTGTGATAAATTGTTTGGTTTCCACAGGTTCCAGATCCTGTGAAGATATTTCAGCTCAGGCATAGCATGAGGATGAGTTGTCTACATTCACACCATGCTGTTCCTGAGTTAAGAAGCTGCCAGCACTCAGAGCCAGGAGGATATTAACTACCCTTTAACAAACAGCACTGAGTGTATAGCATGCTGCAAACATGATACTTCACTATGCCTGTTGCCCTTAATTGTAACTCTTGAATTTCCTGCAGCTGTCAATGATGTTACATGTCTTCTCTCTGGGAACAATACTGCATAAATTATTATAGGGCAGTGGAATTTCTGCAAAATCCAGATAGATAGGAGCTGTCTTTATTGGAAGAATCAAAACACGTACGCTTTTCTACTCCCACTACAATTTGTATGAAACACAACAGGCATTGCAGCATGACCATAGGGAATAGTTGTAAAAAATAATTCTTTGGAATCCATTCTTTCTTGGTGCTGATTTACATATTCATTATTATATGTATAGCATGCATAATCTCACAGTAAACTCAGGGTGAACCCGTTGGTTGCCATAATTTCATTAGCATATGTGTCACAGCAATATTAAATCATATTAACTTCATTATTCTCTTAATCTTACAACAATATTGTACTATTAAAATAATTACTTCTTCATAACATTTTGTCACTACAAACTCTGCAGCAGTATCACTAAGCACTACAGACAGTCCTGCCCACAGACAACTAGCCTGGCATGCTCAGTACTTTTTAAACTTAGTACTTTTTTAAACTCCTATCTCCCTATTAACTGAAAGTTTGTTTGATAAATCTATTGAGCTTGAAGGTAAGGTTCTTTAAAAGAAAATGACGGCCTAGCTGAAGGAGCTGTAAAACGACTGTGAAATGGGTCCAACTTCCATCATCTGAACTGTCCTTCCCGAGAACACTTGCAGCTGTGATATCCCGCATGTCTAGCTGGCAATTAAACAGCTTAAATCGCGACGTGAATGCCAACATCTCTTTCTGCAGGGTGTTCTTAGGGCGGGGTAGCTGATATTTTTATAAAATAAATACTGGAAGTATGGAAGGATAATCGACGGGAAAGCACGTCACCCAACTGGGGAGCGCGTGCAGCTCCCCTCAGGCTGGCAGCTCCCGCGAGAGCGCCCGCGCGCCCCGCGGTGTTTGAAAGGCAGCGCGCAGCGCGCGCAACGCCGCGGGCGGGAGCGCAGGCGGCGCCTGAGGGGGCGCGTGAGGGGACGCGTGAGGGGGCGCGTGAGGGGGCGCGTGAGGGGGCGCCCCTCAGCGCCGAGCCGTGTCCTCTGCAAGGACCAGAACGCGACTTCAAGACGCTCTGGATGTGCGAGGCCGGAAAATACATGATATGGTGATGGCTATTCTGCACCAGAGGTGTTGCCAGGGGCAGAAGGGCCGAACTCTGTGACTCGGTCAAAAGAAAGGTAGGTTATAGTTGTAGATGACTATTCCCCTTTTGAGAGGAATAGAGGATCCAAATGGCAGACCCTCCCTCCTCTTGGGAAAGTCTGCTAATTGCCCAAGTCTAGGTTAAGGATATCCCTAGGAAACATCTTGATCTGGTATGGCCTTTGGACTATTGCCTGTTATTGCTTTTCCTTGTGGGTGGTGATGAAACCACGATGCACAGTCCAGAGTTAATCAAACGTGTCTTCATGGGCAACTGGGGAGGGAATCTGGAGCACAAGTCACATTTTTCTTCCAGCCACAGGTAGCAACATTGGAAGAAATAGATGGGCCCAGTCTGTCGCTGATGTTGGAGACAGGAATGCTGCAAGAACACATCGAGTTCATGCAGCAGCAGCCAAAGTTTATTGTTGGGACTCCCCTTATATAGGTGTTTCATATTTCCCATGCTTACACACGTGATTGGCTGAGGTCTTAGCACTGCCTAGCTCCCTAACCAGTGATATGTATACATTCCTGATTCAATGGGATTGGCCGGGGTCCCCTGTTTGAATTTGAATTCCCTCTATCATTATCATACCCAGGGACTTGTTTACTACTATTCTCTAATGAGCTAGGCTGGTCTGTGTCTGTGATGTGTCTGTGTTGGTGTCTGTGATGGCTGATTTTATTTGTGCAGCTATGGACCAGCTATAGCTGTCAAATGAGTCTGTTGATACATTAATCCGAGATGTGCTGACACGGCTGCAGCACACTGGAAGATTTACAGAGAAGAGCCAGGTGCTCCTCAGGTGATAGGACTCACCAGGGAAACTACTAGTATGTTACTAGTCTATGACAAAAAGGTTTGGTATTTGAAATTTCCAATATATCTTTAAAACATCATTTCTGTTTCTTTACTGTTTTGAGGACTTTGTGTGGCAAAGAGTAATCGCTTCTATGTTAGAGGAGGTACTTTACAAAAATAAATTATTTCTAGGCTTGTGGCCACAGCCAAAATTGTTTAGTGCATCATGGGTCCATTTCATATTGCAGGCTAAAGTTTTCACAACCGGAAATGATTAATAAAATGCTGGATTATTACAAATGCCTATTAAAGGTAGTGTGTTGGGATAAATGTGAATTTTCTAAAATTAATTACTTATTTTGTGAAAACCACTAAACTTCTGGTAGGAACTCTTTTTTTCGTATTTTCTCCTTTTGCAGACAGTGATGTTTGCAAGTAGTATGTTCCATTATGTTAGTGGATTAACAAGGAGCATGGGACATCCTTTTGACTGGCAAAAACCAGCTTAACGTGCTTCAGGCGCTGAATGGACAGTCAGCTGTTGAAACAATGTACTCAAACTTTTGTTTTCCTTCGCCAGTTCTTGGAACATCTTTAACAAAAGGAACAAAACTGCCACCACTGCAGTGCAATATCTTCTCCTCTTTCATTAATTGGCAGTGCATAGATGTTAGGGGAAATGTAAAATAAAGTTACTGATAATGTAGCTTTGTTGTCAGGTCTTGAGAATTACTAATTTTTAGAGACTACACGAAGGGCAACAATGTATAACAGATGTGACAGCATTATAATGTCATACTGACATTTCAGAATTGTAGAATATTGCATTTCTCCTGATGGCAATGAGTATCCTGCATTTATATTTCTTTTTCTCCCTGTGTAATACAAGTTTAACATCACTGTTAAACTGTAACTGTTTTATTAACATTATTTTATTATTCAAATATCAAGATATGCAAACCCTGAGCTTTAAGATACGGCTGTAAACTCCACTGCTCTGCTCTTGTGGTGACACTGATCATTGATGGAAATGAACTAAACCAGGTTTCCTTTTTCATTGTGTAAGGAATAATCTCCATTTCTGCCTTGAGACAGTGTTTTTGTTCCCTGCTCTGATGAATTCTGTGTAGAATGCTTCCATCAGAAGCATAAAAGAAAACAGATGTGTTTACATTGTCTCCATGGAGACACAAACACACAAGATATAGTCACACTAGCATCAGGGAGAAGATTCCTCCGACTTTGTCTTCCAGAGAAGAATTACAGACAGAATAGTTGAAGCAAATGAGACAAAACTGTCTACAGACCATTTTTCTCCCTTGCCTTTTCAGCAGAAAATTCTTTGATCCTTCAGTGCAGATTCCAGAATGCCACAATGGCTGCTTGTAGTTCCACTAAAATTTTGGTAAGAGTTCAAAGTACTGTAAGTTGTACGCCTGTTTTAAGTAATGATAAGCAGGTAGTTCTCTACAACTAGTTCATTCCTTGTCTCCAACATTGGAGTAACTTCAATTTATTCAGTGAGCAAGCGTTACTAAACCAGATGAAGTTCCTTATGCTCCTTGTTTGCATAGACATTAACTATAAAATATTTTCCTACCATATTTTCATCCCTTTGCACATGTCTATTTTTGTGGAAGCAAAAATACAAACCTTTACAAACCACTGTGTTTTTCCCAAGCAACTGCAGTTTAGACCATATGAGACATCTGAAAACTGTTTGAGGCTTATAGTGACTGGGAAGGGAGAAATCTTTTCCCTTTTCTGCTATTTCTCTGGAGACCATGATTTATTTACAAGTGACACAGGGCTGAATATATCCTTTTAAAGTGATGAGGCTTTTTACATTAGCTGGAACTCAGCTATTAAAGGAAGAAGAGATCTTACTGTGACAGACGAAAATAGGTCATTACATTACATATGTGATGTCAAATGAAACTTTGTGCAGTTTCATATTCCACTCACTCTGAGAGTGCTGATCTACTAATTTAGGTAAGGGAACCTGTAAGTCCTGGACCCTAATGCTCTTTTTCCTGATCATAATCTTCCACGTCTCTTCATCTTTTGTCATAGCCTTAATGGCAGCAAGTGTCATTATATCCATCCTGTGGTTAAATAATGAGGTGCTGAGATCCTAAGCAAACAGAGTAAAGGTGATCTATGACTGCTGATCTGATCCATGCTGTTGATTCATGAAGATGACAGAACACAGTAAGGAGATGTCTTATCCAGTTAATTTAGTGAGGGGGAAAGTGAATGTGTAAGGTGATTGTTCTCACACAGCTTAACCTTGCACATCTGATTTAAAATCCCAGGCTGGGAGACTAGTCTGTCTTTGATTCCTACATAGCCAAAAGAGAGAGACAGCCCTTCCACTATCTCTTACAGGAGCAGTAGAGAACAGAAGCCTAATTTTACTTCAGTTCCTGATTCTAAATGGTTGACATTTACTTCATTTTTATATTGGCTTTTTATTAAAAGTCAGTATTATATACTGCAAGATAAACTTATTTATCAGTACTGTTTCTGTCAGGAAAGACAGTTAAAATGGAAGAGCCTCTGTATATTTAAAACAAGATTTGTTGATATACTGTATGAATCTAAAGGAAAACTGCAATTATATGGTGATGGGTTGTGGGCGTTTTCCCTCAGTATTTTACCCAAACATGTTATTTGTTCATTCAGTAAACCTGGAGCACTTCAAAGCAACTATTTACATTAAGGATGAAACACATTTTGATTGGCAGAATTCATGGGTACAGTTGTCAAGCAGATAGATAAATTCAGCTGCCCTCTTTTATCATATGCAGTGCATTTACAGCACAACATGCTCTCAGGTGATTGTTCTCTTATCACTTATGGTATCTAAACTTTTTCCCTGGTTATCTAATTAATGTAGATCAGCAGTTCAAATGATGTGTTTTCTGGGTCTCAGGAGGAAATGTATGGCTCACTTTTCCTTTAGTAACTTACAGAGACTGAGTTGTGAATAATGTAAATGGGAGGCGGGTGATAATGTGTAATGCTGTGAGTGCAATTAGTGAGATAAATACAGAGCTAGATTAATTTTCTCTGAAAAGAGGCAATCTGATTGCTGTGTAGAAAGCACCTTTATTTGTAATACGGGCTGTTCATAATGTGGTTTGCAATGCACAAAGTGGCATTTTGATTTGAGCTTTAAAGAATTCTGGGATGAATAAAACATGAAATTAATTGCCAGGGAAGAACCTTTGCCAGACTAGATGAGATCTACTGTGCTGAGTAGAAGCTATAACTTATGACAGGGTCTGTTCCACTCCCAAAGGAAATTATGTCAATACCAGGAAAGGTTATAAAGCACTTCAAATAATCTGCAGTACCAGAAGTCCTTCTTCATATGTGGGTTGAGGGTAAACATGTATTCATGTGTCCTATCATCCTGCACCAGATATTAGAACAGAAATATGTAAAATATCAAATTCCATGCTTTGTATTAATAAATTTTAATGAGTGTTGCAGTCAATTTTGACCTAGGGAAAGCTAGTAATTTGGGAGAACAGGCAAATTTGGATGTTTTGCTATATGGAGGTGAAATACTCTGAAATATTTGGGATAAGTAAGACTCTTTGCCTTTATAGTGCTAGGGAGTAAGACAGTATTTTATTTTTGGCCAAGAAGTGTGTGTAGCTGACAAAGTTCTGGCCTCCGCATGGACCCCAATACAAGACTTTTTCACTTATCTATACATTTTTAGCAAACAAATTAATGTTCATTGGTTCTAAGTTGCATAACTCTCTTCATTAGTTAGTATTCTGTCCCCTATTGGTTTTTGATTTCTCATTCTTCATGCTAATCTGGTCCACATTCTTTAGTCTTTATCTCTTGCTCTGATGAGTAGTCTGCAGCTTTCCAGGCCTTAATCTCCTCTGTATCCTCTGATTATGCCAATGTCCTTGAAGGGCCATAAATTTAAAATCCCAGATGCCCAGTCTTCAGATCCCTTTGCTTTTGTTTATTGAGGCTTGTCAGGGTCAGTTTTAACAAACTTTAGGTTTGGATGATTTAATGATAAAAGTAACAATGTCTGTGAAGTAACCTAACTGACGCTGGCCAAAAGTGGGCACTGCACACAACTAATTAAAAATTAACTGGTAAACTTATGTCATTTCCAACAGAGGACCCTAAGTCACTATGTGAAATTGTATATGAAATGTTCCAAGTACTTTACAAGACCCTGCTGAAATCAGGGAACACTGCACATACCCATGAGAATCCCAGGGTATCATTTTAGAAATCTCAGTTTATGCACGTGTGTTTGAAAAGGCTGGAAGACTCTGAGTGGGAATCTCTGAATAGCTGTTGCTGAAGTGACTTGCCCTGTCAATAGATGGGTTTAAAGGGGAAATTTGATCATTCAGTTGTGTCTCACAGTAGAAGTCCAGAAGAACAAATTGAATGTACATATATTATTTTAGGAAACATATAGTAGGGAATATTATTTGAGTTGCATTATTTTTTACCAAGCTGTTAAATTCATCTGAGGTTTGTTATGGATTTGCCTTGAATTAATGCAGCAGCAGGTTTTTTTTAGCTTGTTAACAAGTGAATTTTGTTCACTTTAAATCATGTTGTCTTTTATACTTAGAGTCCACTGGAACACACCTTGAAAGTGAAATCCAGAAAACAAACCAGTCTGGAACAAAGTAGGAAAAAGTGCTATGGAGTAAATTAATAAACAAATAAAGAGTAGCAACACCTATCCTTCTTCTGCCAGGTTCTTACACAAAATACACACAAATTCCTACAAATCTAGAGCTGTAAAATTTAATATTCCAATATGCTTTTGGAAAGCACATTAAAGGGTTGTGTACATGTGTCTAGTGTAATATGATATGGAGGAGAAGAAAGATCTTCTCTGAGACATATTTTAAAGGTTTTAAACCTCCTTCTTTAGTGAATGGTGCCAAAGACCTCACTGAAAATCTCAGTCTTTCTGGGGGCTGTGACAGGAGGGAGTCTTACTGATATGGAATATAGTAATGTGATCTCAGTTATAGCTTAATTCTTTTGTTTGTCACCTGAGTGATAATAGATGCGGAAGAAGGAGATAAAAAGGAAGGAATGCATGAGTGAAATTTTTTTTTCCAAAATGTGCATTGGTTTAATGAATTTCTCTTTATCTCTATGTAAATTATGAATTAAAGGTAGAAAGCTTAGGGGACTCACAGGAGCATCCAGCAGAGGGAGAGATAAGCAGAATATTTAGCTAAACACTCTTGAAATTACTAAAACATTCATACCAAAACAATTTTTGCATCAATATTTGTTACACTTTTATTGGTATATTTTAGATGGATATTTTCTGCAGATCTGTGAATACCAGTGAGATGAAATATCTTTGAAGAAAATAGAGAAAGAAGGTGAAGATTTCTCTGAGAAATGAATATCCATACCCTGGATATTCAGGGTTTTGTCTGCAATGTAATTAACGAGAATTTGAGCTCTTTCACATGTAAATTAAGTCACTGAAAGCACTGTCAGTTTTAATCCTTCTTGTTTTTTACTGGACTTTGCAGGTTTGCAGGCTATCTTTTAATTGCAAATCCTTACATTTAAATATTTGGTCTTTTGTGGCTTTTCAGCGTTTCACTGCTATCACATTATATTATATGATGCAAATCATACCATGGTCAATTTAATTTGGGGTTAATGATTATGCCTTCTTAGACTTCTCTGAGGCAGCATTTAATAGAAGGAGAGTTCAAAAAACTATCTTACCTCAAAATTTCTAGACTTAAGAGTATTACCCTGGTCTATGGGTATTGAATCTCTGTATTTGACCTATTGCACTTGTAATAAATAAATGAAATATATTTGTTTATGAAAAACTTCAGTTGCCTATCAGAGCAGCCATGAAAAATTTTCACATATTAAGATCTCTCTAAATCACGAAATGTGATTATAAACCTATTTGAGCCATTTTAACTCCAGTATTGTGGATCAGATCTTCTGTGGTTACCACGTGTGTTGTCTGTGGAAGTATTCAGTTTACATCCAGAGGTCTAGAGAGTAGTTTGTGGCCACTGGAATTTTTCTTTGCTGTATGCAATTCTCACATTTAATCTCTGTACACGTGGCATTTCAAAATACGAGAAAAAGAATGTGTGCAAACTGTGTGTGGGACAGCTGTGAAAAAATTTGATTCACTGGTTAAGAAAGTATGGTTGGGAATTCTCTGGGCAATGTTATGGGTCTTTGGATGAAACCATACAAACCTTCTCCTGTTCAAAGGTCACACATGCCATCTTTGGACTCTCATGCTTTCCAAAGACTGAGTTGTTTACAGAGACAGATTATTACATCAAATCAGCACACGGTGCTGATGCAGCAGTATGGGCATCATTACTTGACATTTCAGTAGCTGCTCTCCAGTGAAAAGAGGTTTGTCATACTGGTAAAAAGATTCAAATACAATTTATTGATGTCCATGGTAGGGATTGTTCAAGTTTGACATTTTAATTAAAGAAAGAGAAATGAAAAACTGGGTTAAGCCATGTACTTAACACTGGTTCAAAAACTAGGTTAAGCAAGCATAAAATAATGCTAGAGGCAGGGGAGGAAGAAACCGCAATCTCTTCATTTTTAGTAACCTTGTGGTGGATTCATGAGATATTAATTGAATATAAATTGATCCAGTGACCCTCTGCTCTGTGGTTTCCTAGACAAATAAGGCCAGAAGGTACACTGAGAGACCGTCAGAACATTCCCTGGGTTCAAAGCAGGGATAACTGTCCTTTGCAGTATGTTTGCTTGGCCTGTACTTAACAACCACCACAATGTAACCAGTCCCCTTGTTTCACTTTGCTTGCTGTTAGAATGGGCCCATTCATTCCACCCACAGATTTAAAAGCTGTTACCATGTTTCCCTAAGACCGAAGAAAATTAAGTCTTTTGCAGAAGGTCTTTGTTCTGGTCATTCTTGTTCTCCTCTCCATTCTCTCCATATTCTTCTTGAGTTTCTTGATATTTTTTTGGATGGAGTTGATATTGCATTCCAGCAGAGGTCTTAGCAGAACCAAAGAGCCCTGAATAATTATTTTGCCCATCTTGCAGGTAGTGTTAGCCTTTAGGAAAACCAGAACTGTGATTGCACTTTTTTGCAAAAGCATGACATTTTTAAAATACGTTGGCTGATTTTTGGGTTCTTTTGTACCATTAATTTGATCTACGTGTCATGCATAGCTATCATCTCTTTAATTTCCATTGCTTTTCTTAATTTTTTCTCCAGTTTTCCAAGATTTTTTTGCTATCCTGTCTATGATCAGAATGTGAAAGTACTTGCTGATGATTGATCATACGCCATGCAGTGCTTTTGCTGGAAATACTTGTCTGTCTCTGGTGTTTAGCAAGGAATCAGATCTGGGTTCCACCTGCCCCTTTCTTGGGACTCCCATGTGGGAAATGTGTGTGTGTGTTCTGATAAATAGGATGGAGGATATGAATTTGTTTCTCATAGAAGATGAAGGTTTTGCAGACGTGCCATCTGTGTAATGTAGCACTGGACCAGCCAAGAATTGTGCATTTTTGTGAACTCTGTTGTAGAGTGACTGCACTTCTCTGTACTCAGACTGATCTGATCTCACAAGGCACACCTTATTAGTGCTCTTGCCAGCTCATCTTGTATCTGCTTGAGCTAGTGGACCTTATGGCCAGGTCGCAAATTTCGCTTTTAAATTTGTTTTGGTTGTTTTGTCAAAAGATTCATCCTTAAAAGCTAAATATTGAAACTTTTCTTGTCTTCAGGATTTGCAGGATGTATCAATACAAATCTTAATACTATTATTTGAAGAATGCCAGAGTGAATAAGAGGAAGTTTATGTTTCTGTAAACCGAGAATGTGATATTGCTACTGTTATATATAATAAACTGCTAGAGAGAATTTTTTTTTAGTTCTGACGTTTGAACAAGCCTATTAAGAACAAGTCACAAGCTATTTTGTTTTCAGCCATTCAAAGCTGCCCAGTTTAGACACATTCCTTGCTTGCTTTGTGGCAGTTTGAAACCACTTTGTCCTACATCTGTATGGTCATCTTGATTAAATTTTAATGTGCAAGCTGGATGCATAAGGCGTGGTGAACTAACAATCAGGGATAAGGTCACCATCTGCTCTTTTAGTAAAGCTTTGTGCTTAGAAGTGCTTTTTACATTCAGTAACAGGCCCTGAATGGCTCTTACAAAGGGTCAAATGAAAACAGGAAACCAACTAAAGGCACCTCTCTATTATACAGAAACTTGTTGCGGAACTTCTTAATGTTTGGGTCAGGCAATACAATTTTTGTTTAAGACAGAAGCTTCTCAACTGTCTGTAACTCGATTCCAAGTCTCAAATTTATTCTTTTTGTCAATCCATTAACTTTCCTGAAGCATTCTTGGGGATACTTTTGGCTTTTACTTTGCTTTCAGAATTTTCTCAGCTCATTACATGTCACTGATCTTCTGTACTGTACGTTTCCCAGCCCGACAGTGTTTTTGTGTACCAAAGAAGATGGGACTGATTGTTTCTCATGGTAACCCAGACCTTCGTAAGGTGGGAACAGGGACTCTTTAGGTGTTTTTAAAGTAGCCAGCCAGTTCCATCATTGCCATCGTCCTGTGCCTCTGCTTAAGAAGAGTAAAATTTTGCAACAATGAATCCAATAAAGTGGACTCATTATTATTTCTGTTCTGTAGGCAAGAGAGACTGTTGTTGTTTTCTTACCTGGCACCATGAAATGATAGCCTGGAAATGGACATATGACTTTTGCTGACTTTCATGAGCCTCGGGAATGTGAATGCATCATGTGGTACATTTTTCCAGTCCTTAAACACTCAAACATTCACCATTTCTTGCAATCCTCAGGAAACAAAGTCTAAGTAAATTAAACCAGAGAAGGTATATTTTTCAACTGAGCTATCTCAATACTACTACTACTACTACTACTACTACTACTACTACTACTACTACTACTACTACTACTACTACTAATTTACATAGCTAGTGCACCTCTTTTACATGCAAAATATGGATACACATGCATAGACTGGATTCTCACTTGGTGAAACTAAAGACTATAAAGAGACTTAGGTTTTTTTATAAAGAACTTTAAGGTCTACTAGTGGAAACACTGTTTAAGAGCTAGATGTTACTATCTTTTATTACTTTCTTCAAAGGAGTGCCAGGGTGCCAAGGGAACCAAATGTATGGAATGGTGTTCTTATTTAGAGACTAGTAAAGATTCAAATAAATAACTAAAGTTCTTTTTATGGTTTTACATAATTTTAGACATTTGAATAATATAATCCCTAATGAAATGATGAACCTCTATTTTGTCACCATTTGTAGACTCTACAGAGAGCCTTAAATAGTGGGAGATTTGTAAAATTTGAATTAGATTTTGATAATTTGTCTTGGGCTACATGTGTATTCATGAAATCTGAGAGAACACAGTTAATCAGAAGATGATGCTCAGCACTTGTACAGCCTCAGTTGCGTGTGCAGCTGCATTAACGTTTGATTGCAGTAATTGGTATTCAGAAATGCTTGTGCTGGTTTTAAGTATGGCTATACATATGTTTGGCCAAATTTTTTGATTATGATAGCACAGTTATGACTACTTTTTAAAAAAATTGGCAAATACACACAGAAAAGCATGATTTTAAGTTGTATGTACTTTCCCCATGACTGTGGGTGGATGTGAATAGGGAATGCAAATATACCTGATTAGTTGATTGCAGCTGAAGGTACAAGTTCTCTGCGTGCTGTTATTGAAAGAATTTGCATAACAGACATGTATACCCAGTGGCAAAATAGTTACTAAAATTGGAACTCTTCAGCTCATTGACACATACAGGTTAGGAATACAAGAGAGAACAGTTTTGGAATGTAGTGGTTCTCTAAACTACACTTCTTGAATGTACAATTTATCATTTAGAAGGGCTTTCCATCAGAAGGTTGTTTTGGCACTGAGGTAATGATGTTGTGCACTGTGAAAGGACGGAAATGAATTGTTCTGCAGTTGCTGGGGAAGTAGCGCTTTGCTTAGCTTGAAAGCAGGGACAATGCAGACTAGAATGGTGTAAAATTGTAATGAATCCTATGTAGTATCAATCCATCTTCATGACAACAGAGCCAAACTTTACAATACTTCAGCTGGCATATAATGAATGTGTTATATCACTATGTTAACAAGCTGCTTCAATGTTTTTGTGGATTCCAAAACACTATTGAGGGCATGAAAGCTGTTTAGATGTATCTAGCTAGAAATGAGAATGAGTGAATATGACTGAAATTCTGTGCAATAGTAAGTTCAGTTTAGATTTGTGTGAAGCTAGATTGCTTTTTTAAAAACCATTTCCATTCTGAAATGGGTGATAGTGATGTAGCTGAATACATTAGCCAAATCAAGATTTTTAATTTTAGCATCAATTGCACATTATTAACTATTTTAGGATTAACTAGCAATGGACCATGTGTTCTTCACTTCGGATTATGATAGTTGTTTTAAAATGAGCAGTCTACTCACTATTAATGTAACAGGGCCAATTTTATCCCTGATGTAACACCCAACAGAAGCCTGTTGCATTTACCTCAGACCCTGGTTTTAAAGTTTGCCGTTTTGTTTTGAAACACTGTTTTATATTGCACTATTCTTCCCATAGACGGCTGTCTAGCTTTGGAGTATTGTACAAGTTCACTAAAACCTTGACAGCTAAGATCTGATCCCATTCCAGAGATTCATGCTTGCCAGCCTAATAAGAACATGGTCAATTATAGTCTTTTTAGTCCCAGTGCATTTCTCTGAGGAGCAAGGAAAGGACTGGGTTCATTGCCTGGCATGTCAGGATTCTGTAAATCTACTGCTGCTATTTCAGTCCTGGTGCTCACATGGAGTAGGAAAAAAAAGTCTTGAAATTTCTCTGGAATTTGAATTGAGGTAGATAAGAAATTAGGCCATGGTAGCTCAGAAAGTAATATGGGTGAGAATAAACGTACACAGCTGGCATAGTTGTTTTTTACTGAACTTGACTATGAATTATATTTTTACTCCTATTTGGATAGTCTGAGAACCAAAAGTGTTCTTATTGTATCCTGACTGCAACCACTTTGAATCCAGCATGGTGATCTGTTGCTCAGAACTGAGAGAGAGAATAGCAATTCCTCTGTTCTTGGTAGGTCACAGAGGAGAAGAAAAGTTTCCATTGGAAGTCTCTGCTCTGGTAGACTTTCAGCCTAGTAAGTAATGAGTAACATTGCTGTTCCACTTCAGCAGGCTGTCAAATTAAATGTTTCTGTGATGATGCTTCTGGCATAGCTGGCCTAATGCATATGCAATTCATGTATTCAAGTAAAATAAAAATGAAATAAAGTGCACAGCGAAAGCGTGAGCTGGAAAACCTTATGCCATTTCTGTGACTAAGGTAGGTGACTTGGGGGTTAAGCGGTGTTTCCCTGGAGCAGGAGGAGAGGCCTCTGGTGGTGAAAGTTGTAGCATTAGTACTGCCAGGGTTCCTGAAATCATCAGAAATCAATAGCCTACATGCCTATCCCCTTGGCACTAAGAGGCAGAGTGAGATGAACTGCAATGGCTCCAGCTGTAGGACATATTAGAGTCTTTTTGCTAATGTAGACATCTGTAGAAATAAATGGCAAAACCTACATTGCAAAGCGAATGGCAAAAGCCTGACTTTGAGACCAAGAAATACTTGAGTGAAGTCAAAATCTCCACAGGCATCTGAGTTTTGGACCTGTTTTTCACAGGGGCCTTGATGTTTGTTGTGGCTTTTAGCAACTGCTGACAAGAGAGACGGGGCTCTTTTAAAAGCCATGTAGGAGCTGTGGCAGCTGACTGACTCTCTGAAAACTTACAAGGGCTACAAATATGGGAAAGCTTCTCCTCTATAATGCTGTTTGCCCTGTCTCTCTTAGAGGTTATACTGAGCACTCTTTGTTATTGAAACGGGGGCTAACCCTGATCCAATAGAAGATCCTAGATTTTTATTTCACAGAGGTAATAATTGCACAACCCCCTCTTCCAGTTAGACAGGTATAAAAATGTTGAGTGAGGCAGACTAATGCCTGCTTACTACTGCTCAGCAGTTGAATACTTTGTGTGCTGGAGGGCATGACGATGCAGGGAGGGAAATGACGAACAAGACTGGGAGAGCAAGGACATCTGGTGCTTGAAGACAAATCTGGTGTAATTGGAGTAATTGAAATGTGCCCTGTTCAGGAAAAAAGGCTATAATATTACATTATCCAGATACAGAGTTTAAGGACAGGCACTTGTCACTGAGAACAGAGGAGGAGATCTGACAGTCTGAATGAGAAAGGACATTATGCTGAAAACATAATAATTCACGGGGATAGCAGCTAAGAGACACCTTGAACTTGAGGCTAGAGACTGAAATGGTTAAACAAGTATAACAGAAAACAATTACAGATCTCCCAGGGCTGGATGAAAAGACAGATCAGGAAATATTTATGCATACAGAGAACTGTACTTGGACATTGATCATATGAAACTGCAATTACTTTGACATTGACTGGAATGAGAGTTACAGAGGGATTTAGGAAACTAGAGCTGTGTGTATTGACAGATTCTTTCTACCCTGCAGCTTGACAACCAACAAGATTAGAGGCCATTTGGAAAAAGCTGCAATGGCTAAGCAAGGCAGCACATCTGCTGATGCCAGCACTCAGGGCAGAATGACATTAGCTGAAAGTTAGGATGGAAGGAAATTGATGTTGAGTGTGAGCATGATTCTGATTTCCAGATGTGAGGAAATCCATGTTCTATTGTACTCTGGGGGCCATAACTTTCAGGTGAGTTGAAGTGGCTGTCATTTTACTGGATGACATACCACATTAGTTCTGGCTATGTGTCCTAACAAAGGTTTGAAACAGAATCACTGACCCTAGTGGGGTTTGGTTGTATTTGCCTTAAACTTTTGAGAAAATACAGCTGATGCAAATATGATTTCTAAGTAGGATCAAGGAATTAGACAACAAGTATCTGGCCAAAATTGCAAAGGCCTAGCTTTTGTAAAAGACAAATGAAAAAGGAGATCTATGCTTGTTAACGAATAGATTTCAAAATATTGGAAAATGACAGGCCCAGAGCACAATTTAATTCAGTTTGTTTTGATTAGACAAAAGGAAAGAATTGGTACTTTTAAAGACAAATATAGAGACCTTGAGAAAAAGTAGATCCTTCTAATGATCAAATATTAGACTGAGGTTAAATAATCAGGATTTATTGTTGCTGAGACATGTTACCACAGTTACAGTAATCACATGCATCAAAAATGTAACTTCTCCAGCTTATCATCATATACTTACCATATATACACACATTAGTTTGCATAGTAAAAGAGCAAGGAACAATAGCTTTTTGGACCTTTTCATTTTCCTGCTAGTCATGTTGTTTCTGATACACTTGAGTTGTGCTGTGACACCTGTCTTCGTTGGAACTAAGCTATTCTCTCACTTAAAGCAATTAACTCATGATTTGGTGTATTCGGCCAAATGGCCTTGTATTTGCTTTGATGTTTTTGTGGCTGTAGGAGGGTAAACCCAGCAAGCTGACACTGAAGGAATGAATCTTTGAAGCTGTATCAGATGTTTACAATATAAATCTAAACCAATATAATATAATAATATTCCTTCTATAGTGAAGGTATAGGAGGAAAGTTTACAAAGAATTTTAAAAGTGTTTAAAGAAACTTACTAAAAGAAAACTGTGAATAAATACTGGCTAGTGGGACAAAATCTTCATCCTTTATCTTGCTCAAATAGTGCCGTAATGTTTAACAGTAACACTTTTTCATATGTATATGACAGTACATTATAAAAAAAATACATATTAATGCAAAGTCTGACATTTCTCTCTTTGGACTGCTATGAGACAGGATGGTAGAAGCTTAATGAAGAAATAATGCTAACCTCTTCCATGTTATTTTCCTTCATGCCATGGCAGTGTCCTTCCATCCAAGTGACATACACTGAGGTACCTGGTGTTGACATACATTTTCTAGCCACTAAGAGACTAAAGCCTGCTTTTGATTTACATATTACATATGATTGATTTACATATTACATTTACATATTATTTATCTGAAAGAGAAGCTGCTCTCCTTAGGGATAGACTACAGTAGTTACCCAAATGTAAGTGCAATTTTTTTAAAGCCAATGGAATCAGTGGAAATGGTTGCATCCACAACTAGTTAAAACAGGACTGGCTTTTGAAGTTGCTGAAGAATTATTGCTTGAAAGGCAATCTCTGTCCTCCAACCCATGGGTGAGGTGAATTTGCTCCACAGTGCTCCAGGCTGTGTTAATGTGACTTTTCAGCTTCTTGGCTTGAAATAAAGTTAACCAGCTAGCACAGAGTATGTCCACATTTCTTTGCAAAATGCCTTCTTGCCACAGTGTGATGCAACAAATCTATTGAACTTAGAGTGTTCTGTCTGCAGAGCCTCAGTGTGAGCTTCGAGTACGCTTATAACGTCCAAGGGACTGGAATATATGGGCCTGGAGGATGGAGGATTGCAGGATGTGGAAGTAGTTAATGCCAGCCTGCAAAAACACAGATTGAGTTGCTCTTGCTGGGTAGAAGGAGTTGAGACTGACAAGGTGAGGATAAATACTTTTTCTATGGGGTGTAGATGACAGCAGTTACGTGGTTCAGATAGACCGCTGGAACCATCACACATGCCTACTGAGAGGCAGATGAGTAAGATGCAGAGAAAGACGTGTTCCAACAGTCCTTGCATAATTTGTCCTGCAAAGGTCTTTTAAAAGCCACAAGACATAATTTACAGGAAGACCTATGCCCTTTCTTACATTGACATAACACTGCGGACTAATTTGTGGTGTATATTTACAGTGATGTAATGAATATTTGATGTAAAAAATTTCTCTCATGGGAGCTTCTGTGAAATGTTTACTGGGAATGTCCATTATGACTTTTGAAGTGTTAACTCTTTAAATAGGCAAATTATACTACTCCACCTATTCTGCCAGATTTTCAGTAAAAATCTGCAGATTTCTTTTGGATTGAGATTAATGGGGCAGCATCACACAAACCTCACCTGGGTCTGCCATAGTAATCTAATAAATTAATAACTTTCATACTTCCATGTGGTGGTGTGGATGGTTGAATTTTCCCCCGTTTAGTGTGTTAAACCCTGGCTGGGCCCTCCGGAGGAAGATTGACATTTTGAGCATGAGAAGGCAGGTGTTTCGAAGGAATGTGTCAAGGAGAAGAAGGACAGACGAGAGAGAAGACTTGACAAGAGACTCAAGGAAGAGAGAGAGGGAGTTGAAAGAAGGATATTAAAGAAAGGGTTTTGGAGATAGGGAAGAGCTGAAGGAAATATGGGTGGGTTACCGGGTGGATTGGATTTAGGCATGAAATAATTGAAAAAGTTAGAATGTTGATGGGTCTAATACTGTATGTATATGTTCTATGTACCCCCTCCCCTAATTGATATGCGTAAGTTGATACATCTTCCCTACAAGCTCCTAAATTTAGTTCACTTCAGTTATATGTCAATCTCCTTTTCCCGCCACAGTGTTTTCCCTCCCCTATTCCCTAATTGGCCCAAGGATCGCAACCCCTCCCCTTGTCTCCCTGGTGATAAGTTACGATTGGAGGCCACAAAGAGGAACTCCCATTTCCCCTCCCCTCTACCGAAGGTTTATAAGATCCCGAATCCCTTTGTTCAGGGTCCAGTCCGATCTGGCCCCGACAGTGTTGTTTAAGATTAAAGTTGGTGTTCAACTGTCTGGCTGACTGGATCCTCCTTTCCTGCTCTCTGCGCTGTCGCTTGAGATATCTTGTTGCCGTTCAGCCTTCTCCCAGGGCAAAGGACCCGCAAGGGCTGACTCCTCATACATTGCTGAGGGGCAGCTCAGAACCACGCTTGCTCCGGTGCATGGGCTAGCTCGGGGCGAAGCCAAGGGGCTTCGAATTCGGCACCGCGACACTTCCAGGATAAATATGATTTTAAAATCTGATTTGCATTAGTATCTTTTAAGAATTACACCAAATTCACTATATTTTTTTCAGCAGTCTGGCCTGGATATTCCCTCTGTAGACTATTTCTAGAGCTTTGGCAAAATGAGGGGAATAAACTGTTTCAAAAGGGGTTTTTTTGTGTATATGCATTTTGCAGGCCAGAGAGTAAGGGTTTCCTACACAGCCACACAATTCCTGCTGCTTCTTTAGGAAAGCAAGTTTTTTTCTACAGAATGCTAGGGGTTGTAAGGGACCCGGTTCCAGTACCCCTTGCCATGAGCAGAGCCACCTTGCGCTGGCCCAGGTCGCTCCAAAACCCATCCAATCTGGCCTTGGACCCTTCTGGTGTCTGGGCACCCACGGCCTCCCCGGGCAGTTCAGGAGTGATGCCGTCAGTGTGGGCCGAGGCTGACGCAGAGAGGATTTACAGAATGTACACAGGATGTGCTCCAGGGGCAATGGTGGGATCTAGGAAGGTGCAGGGAGAGAAGACGGACACAGCACAAAAGGGCAGTGGCAGGTGCAGTGCTGAGAGGCTGCCTGTCCTGAGTCCCAGCACAGGCACAGGAACATGCAGCATTTCTCTGTGGAGGAGCCTGGGGGGAAGATGATCTCTTCTGCCTATTCAGGTTCTAATGTAGAAGCATCTGCACATATTTTCACAAATAACACTGAAATACAAGTAATATTAACATTTGGCTGCTGACTGACAGTTACAAATTTGTTGCTCTTCTTTAAATATGATTGCTGCTAAAATAATACCAAACGGAGAGCTCTGGGAGCTGTGCATCTCCAAGAATTTTTCTTTCCTTTAGACACCAAAGAAATAGTACAGATAGTCACAGAAACAAGAAAAATAGCTTAGCTTTATTCCCTCTGCTATCTGCAACGTGATTTTGTTCACTGAGCTCAAGCACTGAGCTTTCTGCATGCCTTTCCCTGTCTCCTAAATGCAGTTGTGTCTTTTTGGAGCTTTCTTATTTCTGCAAAAGGAATCACTGCCATCTCCTGGTCAAGTGACAGAGAATACTAAAATCCTTCCACGCACTCCTGAGCTGTACCATTGCCCCACTCTGTGGAAGCAGGGATTTTCAGTGGGGATCCCTATGGATTTGGTGCAGGCCATTCCATGACTATTATACCAGATATTTATCTGAGCATTCAGAGAAAGAGGAAACACTTAATTCATCATAGGTTGTCTTTCTGGTCCAATGGGTCATGACTAGTCAAATTTGTACATTTGTTCCATCATTGGTGTAATATGTAAATGGCAATAAATCCATTATTTGTGCTATAAAAGTTGGATAATTTAAGTACTCCTTCCTTAGACAATGCCTTAGACTTCTTTAACAATACCTGTAGAGATCAACAGCACTCCTTTTTGTTACAGATCCACATAAATTAGTTTGCATTTTCAGTTTCCTAAAGTGACCATATCAGCACAGACCATTCAAGAGCATAAAAATTTGTTGGAGTGAACAAATAGCTAAAGGTGCAGCTGGATGCCGTCAGTCCTATCAACCAGTCATATAGTGCCAATAAAAGCCTTATGCTTTCTTTGCTGTTTAGGAAATAGAAATGTCCCTGTGACTGCATGTGAATGGAAAAAACTATTTCCTTTCATTTATTAGGAGCAATTGTTTCCATAAGGACCTTTATGTCTCTCCTAAAAATCTAATTTTCAGTATAATTACATTTTCTATATCTTTCTTCATCAGAAAATTCTGACTTATATTTAAGTCAACTTAAATATTTATTTACTCAAATATCAGTTTGGAATGAGCATTTCCTAATTTTTATCTTCAAATAACTTGCCTTCATTGTGACCTCTGAGTTCATAGCCAGAAGTAGATTAAAAAACCCACTTAAGTACAGCCACTTTGGAGTGAATCTACCAGCTAGTGCTATATGAAGGTTGCATTTCAAAATGTCTGTATGCATTGTACCTTGTGTGTCTGGAAAAGACTAACAGGTAAGGGGGTAAAGCTGGGAAGTACCAGTACAGCATTTTGAGACTTTGGCTTGTGTATTACAAGAAAAAAAATGTTCTTAAAGAATGAGACCAGGGGCTTGGAGCAATTTAACACGTACATTCATTGTTGTTCACATCCTTTCTGCTCTAATTCCACAAGTCTCTCAATTAGGATGCAAGGAAGAAAAAATTTGGCCAGAAGCTGACACCACATCTCAGTAAGATTAGTAATAACCTTGATCTCATTTTTTGTTATTCCTAGTTTCCATTCAAATGTACAATGAAGGACAATAGTTTTTTATTACCCACCATGTAATCTGTGGTACTTTCGCGATAAAGGATTTTGTGTGTAATGGTTTTCATCTTTTTACTTCCTAAAGAGCAGAGCTTATTTTACAGCATTCTTTCTCGTACTCAGCAGGCCTTCCCTCATCCTATTAACTGTTTCTAGCACCTCTAATAATATGAATTTGATTTTTGCACATTAAAACTGTGATAAAGCCATACTAATTATTTTTAATGATCTCAAGATGAAAATATGTCACTGATGTAATTAATTACGTAAATAAAGCTAATGATTCTTTCCACATTGCCTTCAGAGTGCTTATAACTAAACTTAATTTTAAGCAGGATCAAGAAAGTAATCACTTGATTCAAACATTAGGGTTCTAATCAAACCCAGCTTTCCCTTTACCATTTAAATTTCTGATTGCTCCCCATGCCATACAAGTATATCAGAACTTAAAACTGCTCAACAGAATGCAGGGCGAAGGAACTAAAGGGTGTAACAAAAATAAGATCAACCTTCTTTCCTTATAATAAAAACCAACTTTTAATAATAAAAATGTCTCTCAGGTTTTCAGTGAGAATAACACATACATTTCAGTGTAAAACAGTGTACAGTGTAAATGCCCTTGGACACCCTTCTCTGCATCTCTCCTACTGCCAGGGCTGCGGGCAGGAGCCAGGATCCTGCCCAGGCCCTTCTGTGGAGCACAGCTGATAGGGACACAGGCAGGGCTCATCCGACGGGTTCTTTTTCACTTTGGGCTGTTCCTAAGGTTCTTATAGTACTAAGTACATTTGAAATTGAGGATTCAGTGAAGAAACATCCATTTTTTCTTCAGGTAGCAAATGGTAAGAGTAACTTCTCCAAAATTAACAAAAAGTGCATTGAAATAGAGATCTGCTCATCTGGTTGCAGTCCAGAATGGACACCAAAATCCACATCCCAAAGCTGGCAGAACATGGACTGTCCTAGTTCCCTACAACACGTTGCTGTAAATCAGAGGAAACAGTTAAAAAGTAAGAAATAAAAAAAAAAAGAGGTAAAAACAAGTTCCTTCCTCAAAATTATTTCCCTCTGTGAGAGAAGAAAACAAATATTTAAAAACAAAGAAACAAGATGCAGAACAAACTGCATGCCTCAAGTTGCCATAAAGAGTTTTGTGTTCAAGAGAAGATTAGAAAAATTAAAGAGGCCTTCATGTCCAGATGAAAACATCGATTTTTAATTTTTGACTTGCTTTGGATGTTAATAAAATGAAATTAAGCTCACTAAAAAACGAACAACACCACAAATAAAACCCCCAAACCTTTATTTTCTAAAATATACATACTGCAAAGCACTCATGGGTTTTCTGACTGGGAGCTGGTTTAAAGGAGGCTCTGGAGGAAAAGGAATGGGGAGTTTCTTGTACACCTGCCATATTAGGGAGGGTTGGTCATGTTAAGGCACTCATTCCAAAAGAATATTATTTCTGTCCTGAGACTTGCTGACATGCTTTGATTAGTTTCAGCCAGTAATTTGGAAAAAACTACAGTGCTTAGGGTAATACTGACAGAATAGAGAACGATTTCTCAAACAGGAAAATATAAAGAACATTATATACACGATTCCTTTTTTCTTTTAACTTAAAAGCATCCCTAATACATCTTAATAACTGTATTAAAGGCTACTTAAATATTGAAGATTTTAAATAATGAAGATTTTTTCAGTAAACTGGGAGTAGCTGTGTAACTGCCAGTATATTGGTCCCATTTTAAACAATATAATTTTTATTTTAATCTTGTACATATAATAACATGATCGCAAACACGTATTATTCCACTCCACATAAATAAGTATAGTTCTTCTGACCTGTTTTAAAAACTACATCTGTTCAAATAATCAGATTGTAAGACTGTCTTTTTTCTTTGTAGTATTTTCTTAAAAATCCTACACTCCTCTTCACTAGCACTGTATTCCAGAGTACATAATCACAGGGCATTAGTAAAAAGAGTTAATCAAAAACCTGAAATCTACAGTAAGTAAAATGAAGTAATGATAAGAAGTATTACGGAATGTATACTCTGCAGCATAGAGAGATTTTCTCACTGGGCTGAAGTGGAAAATTACTCCAGAAGAAATTCTTTATGTTCCTATTTGAATAAACCGTAGATTGTGCTATTCTTTGCTTAAAAGTGCAGGTCTTTTCATGAAAAAGAGGAATTTATGAAACTACTGCTAGAGGACATTGACCAAAAACCTGCTGGCAGTTAAATGTGTGCCAGGGGCAGTACAGGAAGAGAGAGCCATGTCCAGCAGGAATTTCTGAACCAAGCCATATCTTGAAGTCCACACTTTTCTGGGGGTTGCACAAACAAGTCAGTAGGAGAACTGCACTTTCTAGAAAAATAATGGTCTTTTTCCAGGCATCTGGCGAATGGCAGCAGCATCCATTCTTGCCTGTGGTGTTTGTTTCAAGAATTTCTTCAAGAAGTCAAAGAAATACTCCTGCATGGGCCCCAGGAGTTCAAAGGCAGATTCCTGATGCTTGGGCCAGCAGGGCCCTCTCCTCCAGAGCACAGCAGCACCATCAGGGTCAGTCCGTAGGGTCCTCAGAGCTGACTGCTCTTGTGGGGAGGCCAGGAGGTGCCTCTTACTTCTATAAATCCCCCTCGGTAGGCGGCTGGCACAACCTATAGAGTCTTTAGTGCAAAGGAAGAACAGGGAATTAAAGATCATAGGGATAATAACAAAGTTAGTGGAATCATTATAAGGGTCAGCAGCTTCTTTGTTATTCTGCAAGCTTTAGAGGCAATGATGTATCAAGAATATTCCTATTTTTTAATCTTAGTAATTGCAAGTTTAGAAGTGCCACTAGCCATTTGTTAACTAAAGTATTTACAATTATTGTTTACAATATTATTTGAGACTCTCCATCACATCCTCATAATTTTGGCTCACTTTGTTTCTCAAACAGACCCTTCTCTCTTTTTCTATTTCTTTTGGTTTTAAAGCCAGTTCATCATTTTTCCTGAACAAAAAAAAAAAATTCTCCCCCACATACAGGCTGTATTATCTGTATTAACTGAAGTCAAATTTGCTGTTCGGGAATTTTTCTTTCTAAACATTCCAGAGATGACTGTCTATCTCTAGCTTTGCCAATTCATAGAAATAGTCCAAAAAAGATCAGCTAGGTTTGATTCAGAAAATGTAGAAACCCTTGAATCTGATGATCTACAAATCATAAGCAGCATAGCTGATTAATCTACAGTATGTACTTAGTTTAGTACAGGGAGAAAAAAGAATATTTTTTTTTCTTTTTTTTTTCCAGTATTGCTATTAAGATCATCTTTGGTTATAACAGGAACCCCACACAATTGTTACAGAAACAAAATCAGCACTCAGAGAAAATGTATAATACATATAAGAACCTACCGAGGTGCATGCTGTGGCATTTGGTCCATCACTTTCAGATTCTTGGCAGAGATTTCAACCCTTGGTCCCTGTGGAAACAGAATTTATGGTACTGACAATATTGATAAAGCAAGTGATCCTTAGGAAAAATATTATAATGGGAGAATGGTTCCTATTTGAGAATCCATTAACTACTTCTAAAAGATTTGGAATCCACTGGGTGGATACAATTATCTATGTTTACTTCAAAGATGAATTAGTTCCCAAGCACTTCATAACCACTGCTGTCTAGCACTAGGTAATTTCTGCTGTTTTAACACTATGATACTTGGGGTTTTTTTCCATACAGAAATTGTCTTAAATATGCTGCACATTCTCTCTTTTCTAACCGTCAAGGCACGCACAGTAGACACTGAAGCACAGATTTGAATTGCTGTAGGGGCTGCACATGCAAAAGTTAACTTGTGCCTGTCACACACTAGTTATTCAGCCATTGGTAGGAGTTGGGATATGTAGGTTTGCAGAGCACAAAGCACGGTGCCACACCAAAACGAACTGGTGTTTGCACCGCGATATTACCGGATGGTGGTGGCATGCAGCAGACATGCAAACACACTGACCTGCTTTCGCATGATGTCTGTGGCTTGCATGATGCACTTGGGCAGGAGGCCATGGCTGCGGGCCAGGATGGCTGCTTGCTCCAGGGACACACTCAGCGTGCTCCTGAATGAGGGAACCAGAGTCAGGGAATCACAGATTACAGCTTAAAAGTATAAAGAGGCATGTGCAAGACACTCACCTGTAATGTATTGCTGCTGTCAGCTATTTACTTTTATTTACTTTTTTAGATTTTCTTACATACAAAACTATTAAATGACCTCAGTCTTGTTGCACTTGGATACTGCAATTGTTTGAGTCTCCAGCATCATTACTACAAGGCTGTGTGTCACTGCTCTTCTGCATTGATTCATTTTAAAGGGATTCACAAATTTATCTTTTGAGACACTGGCAGAACAGTAGTGTGTTTCAAAATCAATGTGTGCATATACCACGATTCTGAAGCTATTTTTGAGCAACTTCCTGCATTTTCAGTGTGTCTTTAGACTGAAGACAATGCTGATTACAAGTTCTATGCAACGAGATCACTCGGTCAGTTGCATTGGATGATGAACTGAAACACAAAATCTTTTGTGTCAATATTACTTATTAACAAAAGTATTAAAAGTTACAACCTACTCTGAAGTAAAGTCGTCAGCAGATTTAGGTCCTTATTACATTCCCTTAAAATTTACCTTAATTGCTTTGACTAGGATCACATCTCTAGAAAGGACAGAAGTTACCATCACAGCAGTAGCGCACAGGTTTAGCCCTCCCTCACCTCTGCATCCCGGTAGCGCACATGGTGATCTGACAGGCTCCCAGTCGGTAACAGAGCTCAGAGGAGATGGGCAGCAGGCCGGCTCCTGAGGAGGCACTGCTGGAGCATCCTGACTGCATCGGCTTTGCACTGATGAAAGACTTCAACAGCCTGCAAAGCTCATCCATTGCATTGATGGGACGAATAAGCTAAACAAAGCAATACAAAAACAATCAGTAGCATATTAACACCTTCAAGGATAAAGACATTTACAAGTCTTTATCCTATTATCTAAGCACAGTATCCTACACCACAGTAACTGCCACACCTTAGCAACTATTTACAATATATATGAACTTTGGAAGTGGCAAAATGAAATTACTTAGGCTTGGGACAATTTTTTATCACAAATCACACAGATTGTTTACAGTGTGTATTACAATTGCAAAGATGTTCCCTGCAGTAGCATTTTAATGCTTTACATGCACATATCCACGTCACCTGCCCACTTGGACAGACTCCCTACACCTGAGATAATGGGCAGCACTATTTTCCTGTTTTCTCTGCATCAAAGAGTACCAAGTGAACAAAGTGTCATTTACAAATTGAACATTTGTTCGTTTTCATTCATCTGTGGGAGAGGAAAATTACTCCTTTCTGTCTGGCATCAGACACCATGTTTGGCAAGGGCAGGCAGGGTCACACAGAGTCTCCTTAGTGCTGCAGTCAAGGGGGTTTGTGTCTACCTAGGTTCTGCACATTTTCTTCTCAGCAAAAGAATTGTAGCCAAGCTTCAGAGAAATTCAGATCCCCTCTTAAAGTTTGGGAATATTTTAAAATGCTGTTTGGGTTTATATAGATCTGCCACACAGGTATCTTACAACTGGAATTTTAGAGATGTTGAAATAATACTTTTATGAGAGAATTTATTGCAGAAATAATCGCAGAAACAATACCTGGTCAATCTTCACTGCAGTAGTATTAGAATCAGTGGGCAAGTTTGATCTCTCTAGGTAAAATGTCCTGCAAAAAGGCCAGCAGGTACTACATTAGTCAGGTTTGCCCCACCTCAAGCACATATATGTATACAATCTTGTATAAAACAGCTGAGCAAGCTATGCTAAAAATCTTACATTTGAAGAGCTGCTTCCTTATTGAACCATCGTGATTGCAGTAATTTACAGAGTCTGTACTACCATATTGCAAATCCTATGTTAAGAAAAACATAATTCTAGCTCTGCACAAAATTCTGAGGTCAAATGGGCATTCCTCTTGAATGGGCTAAACTATTGGAAGAAAATTACCGACTTTCCCACACAATGAGAATCTCCAAAAATCCTATTTGTGCAAAAACTGCATCAGGAACAAAACACCTTTTTCATTAAATTATAAGGCCCTTAGCAAGGAGTATTCTGAAATTTTCAATGTTTTTTAAGACAAAGCAGAAGTACAAAATACCTGAGTTTACGGTAGTATTGCTGCACTTTTTCAAGTGAAATACCATTAATTTGCTGTGGGAGTTCTTCTAGAGATGAACCAGCTGGTTGTGATTGCCCCTCTGTACTCTCCAGAGCTGAAGAAGAAAACACTTTACTAAAACCTATGTTATTAGTGGTTTTTTAAAATTCATTTATTTATCTCTGTATCATCTCATTGCTCAGCAGATGACTGTTGGTTTATGTAAAGGCTGATTCTATTACTCTATAACTTTAATGCTTTTCCCAGTATGGGAGTACAGGGGTAGTATCACAGACTTGAGCTTCACAGAAATCAGTTCCGTCTGATAGCAATTACTCCCCATTAATGGTCCCTTGAAAGGAATTTCCTGTGTTGTATTCTGGTGTGTATATATCAAGTTGATTTCTAGCCCCGATGATTCTGTCATGGTGTTCTCTTTTTAAAACACTTCTCTGTAGCCTGGGCACATCTCCTGATCCTAGATCAAACCATCCATGTAGTCCAGTATAATGTCTCTATGGCTGAGGCATAAAAAAGCCCCAAATCAGCACATCTTGTTCTTATGACTGTGTCTAATTCTAAAGTCTAGCACTGCTCAGGGGTTCCTAAAATAGAAATATCTGCTTTCTAAGTGAGTCTGTGGGTCTCAGCTGCTTTTTTAAGAGCTTCATGGTCATTCTTTATTTTAAATCTTTCAAAATCAGTAGTTAGCTTATTTTTCTCAAGAAAGCTTTTTATAGACACCTTTTGTAAAGAGCACTGTGTGCAGTTTCAAGGTTCCTCCATTCTGAAACCGAGCAGGTAGTTTGGAGAAGTAGTAGCTGTCAAGATAAAAGATAACCTTCAAGGCCTGACGACTTCCTTCGATGTGGTAGAAGACATGAGTATCTGGAGAAATAAAGATAAAACATTAGCTGCTTTACTACAGTAGAAGAATTGTGAAACCAGTGCTATTTGTTAGATTACTTAATGACATATCACATCTCCACCGTAAAGTGAATAAGGGAGAGCCTTTATGGAGAGAACACAGGCTCTGAAATCTTATACTTGAAAAGATCATAGTTACTGTGGCCTAGTAGGTTTGATCCAAATACACTAAATATGGTTAATAATTAGGATCCCATGTTGTTTCATGGCATTTCATAGCCAGCAGACATGAGGAGAGAGAGCTGGCAGGGTAAGGCACTGGACACTGAAAAGCTGGGAATTCCCCACAGGGAGCATGGTGCTAATTCTCTGTCATGCCTCCTCTCCCTGCACGGAATCGCACAGGTAAGGCACGCTGGCACAGGCCACAGCTGTGCAGCACAGAACACCCACTGCATTCCCTGGTGTCAGTCCTGCTTTAGGGGCTGTGTGCTTTAAGGGGAAGCTGAGGTAATACAGCCGTGCTTCAGAGAAGCTGCCCAGTGCTCTCCAGGCGTGACATGGTCTCTTAAATTTATAATCATAGAGGATATTAGTGCATAGAACATACCAAAAAAAAAGAGTGCCTCAAAGAAACAGAGAATACTCACTTGCTACAAGACCTTCATCCAGCTGCTTGAAGAAAAAGGTAACTTTGTCTATTTCCGCCAGAGTGACCTGGATGTCTTCCAGCATGGTGCGCTCCTCCTTCTGTAGAGCAAGGCCACAGGTACAAACAGGTTATTATCTACCAGAAGATGAGTGACAACAAGGTACAGGAAGGTTGTAATGGGCATGCTTTGGTTCAGGAAACCTAAAGCAGAGTGCAGAGCTTTCCATTAGCTCCATCCCAGCCAGGAAATCACTATCAGCTTTTTAACTGTGTGATACAACTTTAACCACCCTTTGTTTAGATGTCATTTGATGTGATTCACAAGCAGAGAGGTTTAAGAACTGGGTAAGTTTGAAGGGATCTCTTTCTCCAAACTTTATATCTACAAATGTGAAGAACAGCTGATCAGTTACTGCAAGATGAATACTGATACATTCTATTGCAATGCAAACAAACAGCAGTTACATGCATTGATAGTTTGGATTGTATTTTATAAAAATCTCCACACTCAATCTACAATGTCTACAAAGGAGAGAAAAGAACTTCCCTTCTCTATGTCAGAGCTACTTGTCTGGTTTATGCCTCTTTTCTTAGCATTTTTAGAGTTTCAGCAGCTGATCTCCTGTAGCTGTGGCTCACCTGTTCATTAGGTGCGGAGGAACTATGCAAGCTCCTCTCCTTAGACGTGGTGCCTCAAGCCCCAGCACCACAAACCTGAGAGACAGAATGCACTCTATCTGTTTGTCTGAACTCCTGCAATACTCAGAACTTCCCCACCCATTTGGGAGATGCATGTCCTCACCAGGAGACTCATGCCACCAGCAGCTGGGCACTAAATCCTTTCTAAATGCAGCAGCATTGCTCCAAATATGAAGGCTGACTGTTTTCTGTAGTGTTCTAGTGTGACAATGGGGCCAGCATTTGTGAAGAGGTGAATATGACTGGATAAGGGATAAGGCACTTGGTTGTCAGCTGTGGAAATCTCCAGGGTTTGCAGTAGTGAGAGTCTGAATACGCTGCCGGAATGCAGGGAAGAGTTTCAAAAGCTCTGGCTGTGCTCTGAGTGGCACAGAATCATACAGGCAAATGTAAGCATACCTGAAGATACCATAATTCTTCATCTTACCACTGCCGGGGAGAGAAGAGACTGGTAGTTCAGTAAAACTCCAGTGGCTGCTATCTGTTCCAGCCATTTTCTGCTGGCATCTCTGCTGCTCTCTTCATATTCCCCATTGTTGTTGTACCGATAGTTGAGAGCAGCCAGTAACTGCTCTGAAAAGGTGCAAATAGCAGCCACAAGAGACTGACAGAAGATGGAATCACGTCTCAGCTGTAGCTCAGTATCTGTCAGAGAAGGGGAGAGAAGCATAAAGAAGTCATGAACATACTCATCTTCTCACTGCCAGCAAAGTAGTTTGTGTGTGTGTGTGTGTGTGTGTGCACACATGACGTTCAGCTTCTGCTGCAGCTTTGCACTGACTTCACAGATAACCTCTCCTTGCGGTGTGACCTGGGTGGATAGACAAAGACAGCACAGCTGGCACATAAGCATGTTGCAAAATTTGCTAGTCCAATTGACTGTTCGTTGCTCCCTCTGCGACCTGCATGTTCCTTCTGACTCAAAAGAAACTAACTACTGGAAAGTAACTAACTCCTTAGTTACAGCCATATCTGGAGTGATTCCCTTCTTTTTATGTTTACAGGAGCAAGAGAATTATTGAAAGAAGGTCTTTGCCACTACTTCTCTCCTGGGCTATTAGAGATTAATCTTCCTTATCCATTTGTATTTTGTGGGCTTCCCATATGCCTAATGCATTAACTGGGCCCATCCATACAGTACAAATTGGCTTGTTTCTTGGGAGAATTTCCCCTGTGATACTTTTGCTTTCAGCAATGCCTGCCAGGCAGCCACATGCTGGTCAAATTAATCTTGTCATGCTTCAGGGGATTGCAGGCCAGAGAGGCACATGAATAAGTAAAGAGTTACTTCCCAGGCACCTCCAGCATCTCCAGCAGGCTCTGCAGTGCTGCAGCAGCCTCTCATTGGCAAGGCACTGTTCCCCATGAAAGAAGCTAAAGACATCAGCCAGAGGCTTTGAAGGGTCTGGATTATTTTTATAAGCACTGAACACAATACACTGACTAACACACTCCAGGCCCTGGGCCATATTCTCAGCTTAAGGGTAACACTTCTTTCCAGTGGATGTTCATGGAAATGCTGCAGGAAATGGGGCACACACAGAGAGACGCTTCAGGAAACATTTTATCTGCTATCAAAACCCAGCCTTTATGGTCAGTAGACTGGCACACATCTTGGTTTGGACAGACTCACAGACCAGCCCTGGCAGGAGCTGACAGATAAGTTACAGCAATACAAATCTCTATCCTTCATTCTATGAAGATCTGAGAATCAAGTGTGGCACAGTGAAACACCAGTTTCCAGTTATGTATTATATAATTTTCAAACAAAAGGACACCAAGCAAGTGCTACAATTAAAAAAGATTCTGCCCAGGCTCCTTGTAAAGACCTGTCCCTTGCTCTGCAAGCACAATGGTTGGGGTGTGGTAACAGGTTCTTGATGTCCCCACTATATTTGGGTCTTCCTTGTACATTTAACGTCTTTGTTCTTGGCTGTAATTTCAGTACGCCTGCTCTCTTTGGAATGATGACAGAGTCCATGGGCCTAGAAAAGTTGTGCAATAGATCTCTTTTCTGCTGCGTGTTCTCACCACAGCAGGAACGAGCAAAGGCAAGGAGGGTTCTCTTCTATCTGGGAAGGAGAGTTGTACAAAGGAAAAAATGAAGACAGAAAAACCCTGTCTTAGGGACTTCTTGGGTATGTTGTTTTGTAAAAAATGAAGACCCCCTTACCTGTGCATTTTAACAAGGCCAAAAGCAGCTGATTCTTCCCATCTAAAAGAGTGAAGGAAAGAAATGCTGTAGTCAACATAATAGCAAGGTAGATGTGATTGCAGCTGGTTAACTGTTTCCCCATTTCCCCCAAATCCCTGGCACCTGCATGGCCATGTCTATTTACTATGGTAGCCCCCACTTGCACAGCCATGTTCATGACTGAAACAAACTAAGTGTAAAGCAAAGAATTTTACTGGCTACCATGAATTACTGGGAACAAATTGCATTTGCAGATGAACCCTAAGGAGGTGATCTCTATGCAGTGCTTCACACTGATTTGTAAACACCAGTTTCATCTCCTGTTCCAGTTCAACTAGACTGCAATGGTTTAGGATGTTGTAATATCTGATTAGCATTCACTTCACAGTTTGGAATATACCAAGCATCTGTCTCTTCATTTTCTAAGAGGGTTTAAAAAGCACAGGGAGATAGATCAATCTGAATGGGATGATAAAGTAAGGGGGAAAAAGTTCTTTGAAATTGCTGCACAGGTGCAATTTTACCCTAAAGCAACAGGACTCTGCAAACAGAGTCTCTATCTGGTCCTCTCTTGAGCCCAGGACAGCCTTATTACAAAATGAGTTAAAATTATGAAATCAACTGCTAGATTTGATTAAGATCTCTTCTTCCTCAAGCTAGTAACAAATGTTTCCTTATTTACAGACCTTCCACATGTTTCTGTATGATGTCAACAAGGTTCTTGATGCGCAGTGGAAGGTTCCATGGATCTTCCTGAATGCTGGCTTGAATATTATTCCGGCACCTAACTGTGGTTTCTTCCTTCTGTTTAAATTCTAGAAAACATGCAGTGTGTTAGCCATTTAGGAAACGGCACGTAACTAAGACTGGCTTAGGAGTTATAATGTGAATACAGATGAAAGCAGAGACACGGTACCAATAGCAGTAATTAGGAATTCAAAAGGTCCCTAAATAGAAATAATAGAGAGGGCAAAAAACAATTCCCATAGTCCCATTATTAGCAGTCTCCGTGCACTGCTTTCAGGATTGTGGTCCTGGCTGACATGCACAGTGCAGGGAGCTCTGCCCCATTCACTACACAAAGAACTCCTGCTTCCTCTGCCTTTAGTGACCTGCAGGCAGCTGTACTGGGTAGAGCCAGAGAGTAAGATCAACTTTTTGGCTGCAACTGTCACATGCCATTATGATGAGAACTTCTGAAATATCCTGCTTTCTTTCACCTGATGAAAGCTAACTTTAATTATAGAGCAGAAAATTTATTCTCCATGACTTAGCTGTGTAGTTAAGTCAAACATCCCATTGTTGGTGATGAAGTGCATAACCAGACAGAGAAACAAAAAAAAATATGCCAAATAACTGGACAGGACCAGGAGAGCATTCCAGTGTCCATCCATCACAAAAAGGTGTCTATGGTAGCTGTTAAACAGATACTGTGGCCCAGGATTCCAGCAGAGTGTAAGCAGGCCTTGTCTGTTCCTCAGTGTGATCAGCTAATTTAAAGACTCTCTGAGGGTAATTCATCTACTTTTATTGAGTGAGATTCTGTTTAAGCAAAATAAAAGAAACATCTGTTATTTCTTAATTTCATTCCAACAGTGCATGGAAAAGCTAACATTCTACACAAATGTGAATGTGTTCATAGAGATGAGGACATATAACAGAACTTCACAGGAGTTATTTCTGGAGTCAAGGAAAAAAAAGCAGGAAAAGATGTCTTGTTCTAGAGTTTGCCACCATAATTAAAAACCAGAGCCTGTGGGAGGTTGGAGCTCTCACCTCCTACAGCACCTGGGTGCAGCAGGAGTAATAGGGAATAGTTTGGTTTTCAAGTGGGAAAGGAAATGCATTAAATATTTAGAAAATAAAATTCTGTGTATTTCAGGCAGAAAAAAACCCCACATCCTGAGCCCCAAAACTATTAATACCAAAGAGTCATCATGCTCCCTGAGGAAAAAGAAAATATGGTGTCATCTGTTTGCCCTCTATGGGAATCAGTTTTCAAAATGTTATGTGAGAATGAGTTTCCTCTGGCAATCATCCACCTGAAGAAAAGCAGAGTAAGTCATTAAGCAAACTGAGCTAGAACCTTTGGTGCCTTGGATCTCCAGTGGTCAGCCCCTCAGCAGCTTATCAGAGCACTCCTTTGCCTTGAATCTGACTATCCCTACTTTGTACCTTTTCAAATATGTTCACATCAAAGTGGGGATTTGGAAACTTGTGAAAGAGCTGCGAGAATTGAGCGGTATGTAACAAAAGAGGCTTCTGTGTGTTTCAGGAGAAATTCCCATGAAAATGACCTCTTAGAGATACAAAGTTTCAGTGGTCAGACGGTATTAATGCATGACTGGGCAGACTGCAGAGCTCAGGAACTGTGGCCACAGCACATACGCTTTTGTGTTAAGCTCTTAAGTCTTGGAAATCACATTATTAAATACAGTCAATCTGCCTCTTTACCTTGCAAACTGTGGTCCATGGGAAAGTGCTTGGTTTCTTCAAAGGCCTTATTTATTCCTGGTCCTTTGAGAAGTGCATTGATTGCATCAACCTGCAATTGGAACGTCATCGATCAGTGTCAGTTAGACTTGCAGAAGAACAGAACTCTTGTGGGAAACTGCCGAAGCCTTTACACTATTCGTATTTTGAAATGACTGACACACAGCAGTCAGACTTTGTAGCCATAAACTGGCCTCAGGAGCCTCTCCCATTCAAATAACAGCATTTTGCACAACCATGATCTATGTGCTGATGAGGTAAGAGAATAGCAAACAGCTCTCCAGGGTTACACATCATAAACACATCTGCACGCTAAACTTGTGAGAACCTCCTGAAATCTGCAAACGTAATCCATTTACATCAAACAAAAGTATTAGAAGTTTGTCCTTTTTTCATAAAGGCTTTTTTCCCTTAGAGTCATGCCTTAGGTAGGGCAAGTCAGCCTTGCTTAAATCACAAGGCAACTTCAATAATGCAGACAAAAGTGATTCTGTAATGTAACTGTCCTGTAATATACTTGCTTACAATGTACCCCAGAATCTCGATAGTATGCCTTCCTCAAAATATTATTTCATAACACAATTTAGTACTTCCAATTTCTTGATTGACATTGATAAAGAGAAAGTAATTCTGTGTAAGAATAACGCTTTACATACCTGGTTAAAAAGGTGTTCCAGACAGCCATGAAGTTTGTCTTGCTTGTCTAAAGGTATCCTCATATCATTGGGAAGCTCATCTCCTAATACAGGAGAAATGAAAAGCTTTTAACTTACAAACATGATCTGTGATGAAGCATGGACACATAGTGGTGTGAAGTAAATAATGACTGCTGCTTTATCTCCAATTCTCAGATCAAAATACTAATTATTTTCATATAATGCAAGTATCCAATAACTCAAGAAACTTATTCCTGCCTAATACCTCTCTCATGTTCCAAACTTACCGTGGTTTATTAGAAAAAAAACCCCTGTATCTTTATGTTCTTGTGATTAGTTTTGAAGAGAACACTGGTGCAAATTAAATATGCAAGTGCTTATAATCAGCAAAGCCTCCTCAGTGCTGCAGAAGGGCTGGGCACGAGAAGGATGGCTGTGACCTGAGCCACACTCACCTGATCCCATCTCATCACTGCCCAGGTAAGAGCTGTTGCTCCGCACGCTGGTGTAGGACAACACGGAGTCCCGGTTACTGTTACACTCACTGCAAAGGAGAGGACACAGGGGGTTGAACAAAAGCTGTCCCCATACCCAGGCACCCAAACTGCTATTCTGCCTTTATTAGCACTGTCTCCCCAAACCGAGTTCTGTGAAAATGAAATGACTGTAACTAATGACATGCAGAACAGCCATCAAACAAGGGCTCTGGAGCCGGACTGCCACAGATGCTGCCTTCTGTTTGCAGTTAGCACTGAACGCTCAGTACATCACCCTGCTTCAGGAAATAATGAAAACAGACACCTCTGCTAAATGTTTGCTACCAATTCTCAGGATATTACAGCATCCAAATCCAGCATACAGGGAGGCTGCAGTAGCACAGATACTGGAGGTGGGAGAGAAAATTTAGGGAATCTAAGCTACTGGAGAATCAGGCACTGCAGATCCTATAATGAAGCAAAGGAGTCACAACAGTCAGCTCCACACCAATCTTGGTCTCTGCACACCTGGAAAATTCTAGAGTGAATCTACTCTCTTCAAAGTTCACTTTAACTGTTCTTACTAAAAGTAATCAAAAAAACTATGGATCTCAGGCTGTCCCCTTCCAATGAAGTGACAGTGACAGTGGTTTCAATGGTACAACCCCAAAACAAAGCTTAAGAAGTTCTCCACTGTCTCTGCCTCTGACGTAATGACCTCTGATATCTCTGCCTCTTTTTAACTGAGATGAGAGAAAAATGTAAGAGCAACTGAAAGAACCTAACTGGGATTCTTGCTGTCTGGAAAACAACCTGTTTGTTAAATCCATACTGGAATCAGAACTTTGAAACACTGTATTAGTTAGGTAAAAGTGGCACAATCTTCAGACTGACCTGTAGGAGTCTCTGAAACTCATTGTGTCATGTCCAGAGTCTTCCTGGTCCTCCTCAGAAACTTTGAAACAGACCTTCTTGATTCCACCATGCTCTGCTTTGTCGGGATCACTCTCTTCTGTTCCCAGGGAAGGTGAGGATGCCTCTTCAGTAGATGGCGGCTCACAAGCACCAGCTTCTGTAGGTTCTGTTATGGTGGACAAAAGTCTGCAGAAGCACAACACAGAGCTCTCAGTCCCACAAATGAAGTGTCATGACTAAGGCTAAATGCAGCTATGTGAAATCAGAGCAAACTTTGTGAGCACTCTACACACACTACTGTGTAGTAGTGATCTGATCTGAACATGCTCTCAGTTTGAGGCCGTTCCCCCTTGTCCAGTCACTCCTGGCCCTTGTAAAGAGTCTCCCTCCATCTTTCTTGCAAGCTCCCATCAGGTACTGGATGGTCACAAGGAGGTCACAATTTATACACAAACCCCAGACACACTACTCCACCTCTCATTACTGCTACTAGGACACCTGTGATGATAAAAAGAGAAAGACAAAAAGAGGAAGGGAAACCATAGGTTCCACAGAGAAACTGGCCTGCAATTGCAAGTTTTGCTTGGTCTGCCTTATGACAGACAAAATCTCAAGGGCTCTTGACATATAGATTCTAATTTTTACATAGAAAGCAAAACAGTGACTCTCAAATTCAGGTAGACTTTTAGAAGTAAAGGGCAATAACACAAACACTGGTGGATCTGCCCAGGAGTAGATTTGACACAACCAGCAAGGACTCATCCTACAAGGGCAGGTATGAAGAGGCGAGTGGAGGCTGACAGCTGGGGCCGACTGTACAATGTGTTTTTAGAGGTTACTGCCTCAATGTTATGAGAATTTTTTTCTCCAGTGCATACAGGATTTTGTACTCACTTATTTATCTGAACGACATACTGCTTCATTTCCTTTACTGCAATGTCAAGTCTGTTAAAAAGGTGCAAGTAGGAGTCCTGCATCTCCCAATCTGCCTGTTTCAGCAGAAAACTGAGTCCCCTTTCTTCCCAAATTGTTCCTCCATTCTGCTGGCCAAAACCATCAGCATCTCCATCTTCTGAGGCTGGACATCTCCAGGATGGTGCAGCCATAGTGGTGATGCAATGCTGAGTATATGAGACGGGATTTAAGGTACCTACTAAACATTAAAGGATCTAGTTAGTATGGCTCTCCTGACTTTCCCCACTTCATCCCAGTGATGATTGTTTAGGATAAGTGGAGTTTTAACAGGAAAAACTAAAATTTCACAGAATTTTTTATATAATTACATTCTATGACAAAATCATTCTGTAAAAAACCCAAAAAAGTTGGGCTTTTTTTCTGGCATGCTTAGTAGATATTTTGAATTTACTGCAGTTCAGAAACTGGCTAAATTATGGAAGTAAAGACCTATGTCCACATGTATACTCATACAGACAATACAGAAGATCTCTAAAAGCATTTGTTGAAAAGTTAATGAATTTGGGTTCTCAGGAGTCAGTCTATGCTATTATTCCAGCTCTGTTGACATTTACGCTTGCACACACACACACACACACACATATAAAGGAATAGGATTCTGTCCTTACAGTAGATAAATTAATTCTTTTTCATTTAGAACTGCCGACAGGTTTGGTGCAGTACTTTGCTAATTAGGGTTTAAGCTCACATTAAAAATACTACTGTCCAAGCAGCCAGGGCTTCTTTATAGACCTCAGCTTGAATAGTCGATGCCATTGTTCGGAAGGTTGGTTAGTCTATACTTTCCCTCTTCCAAACATTCCTGCACTCTGACCTTCTCAAGGCAATGAATCAGAAGCATGTTAAGTGAGATCATGATAATGAAATATTGGAACTCAAACAACCAGATTGTATGAGATACGCTGCATAGCAGCAATTTATCAGAAAATAGATCTCCTGACAGAGTAGAGACTTTCAACTCCAGTACATGGAATTTATTTAATAATGAGAGTCGAAAGCAGCACCACAATGTGATTGACTTCTGTTTTCCCCCTGAATAAAGCGTTGCCATCAGTCCCTGATCATTTTTAGTCAGCAAATCACCTCTGCTAAGGCCAACCGCACCCCAGCCGTATAACTACCATGAGATCATGCCTGAACAGTTTAGCTAGCAAAACCATGAAGCCCCTCTATGCTTAAAGCAATTACTTTTTCACAACACGAGAAGGCTGCCATTTAACTATAAAATTTTAAGGAGGAAGAAAGGGTACTGGAAAGACTATGTTTCCTTGGAACTTATATTTGACCTTGCTGAGCAATGGAAAACCACAACTTTTTATACAGAAAAAATCAGTATGACTTGAAAGTTAATTATCACCTTGCTCTGGATCAAGACCAATAATAGAAGGTTTCCGTCCAATGCGAATACTGAACGATCTCCCTGCTGAGGTAGTGCTTTTGGGGTATGATACCTCCATGAGGTTAATATGGCAGTTGGTGGGGCAGAAGTCCATGCTGCTGAGGGAATGTGGTTCCATGACGGCTTGTTTGAAGGCTGGGCTCACCTTTGTTTTCAATTCATCTGCAAACTGGGAGAAATAAAGCAGGTGTGTGCTACTGCACTTCCAAAAAATGCAATACAGACAATTCGTTTCTCTTCCTGCCTCCTATTCCAGAAATCCAGGAATTCAGATTTCTGCTACAGCTGAAATCCACATATTAAAAAAACAGTCATAAAATAACAAAGGAAAGCAATTAGCTATACCTCCTACCACTCTCTTTTCTAGCAGCTCAGGTAACCATACCAAAAAAGCACACACACTTAGTTTGTTTACATCATGATACACTGTTGTTACATTCATGGTAAACAAGACGTGCATCAATCTGTTCTTATATTTATTCATTAATACAGTGGAAATGAATCTGCAATAATATGGTTTAACCCACAGCTCTGACAAGCAGAAAGGAATGATTCACAGACAAGGTATTTTTCACTCAAAACTTGCAATTTCAGTAACTTGCAGAGCTGTTCACATGCCTCAAGGACATCCACCTCAGAAACAATTTGGATTAATTAATAAAGAATACCAAGACCCACTTAATACAATGAAGTATGGTCTCAAGACTCCACCAATAACCAGTAGTGTTGTACCTCTTGGTAGCTCGTGAGCCTCCGGCTGATGCTTTCCAGCTTAGTGTCACAGATTTGCCGGAATTCATACTGGGGCATGGTGGCCACAGCACTGCTTAGGGATATAAGTCTTTCACAGTTCCTTACGAAATTACTGTCCTCTGCAGCAAAGGCCTCTAAAATCTAAAGAAAAAGACAGGATGTCAATGATACAAGTCTTGACAGGGAGGAAAAATACAGTTTTCTTCCACTCAGTGAGTGGCAAAGCCCCATGGCTGAATAAAGCTGCCTCCAGAACAAGGTGCCTTTATTACTGCCTGAGAATCAGGAATGTTTCTAATCCTCAGAGTCATATAGAATTCCTTAAAAATGTTTGGAATCACAGAACTGGATCAAAATATCCACTGTCCGAGTTACCTACTCTAGCACGCTTTCATGGGACATAACAATAACATTACTGGGATGTGACAAACGTTCACTATTAGCTCATTTTTGTCAGAGATGACCAGGCCACTCAGCACCCTCTGCTGCTTTCCAGTAGCAGCAGTTCTACCCAATTCCTGTAGCAACCCATCCAACCTCTCAGGTGGGAAAAAGCCGATTGATTTTCTTGCAAGGTAAAGCAAATTCCCGCCTGAAAAGATTAACCTTAAATATCAGCACAGCATATATTACCAGGCACATAAAAGCAAGAATTCCACCGCTGAGGGCTCCTCTCCATCTGCCTCAACAGCTGAAGTCCTGGAAGCACTTGCCGATACCAAACTTCACTCATACCAAACAAGCTATTGTAACTCAGTGCATTCTAATGAATAAATCTCTAAGCAGGGCTGAGAAGACCAATGTCAACCTCAACTGAAGAGCCAAGCCCACAGCAGCCAGTAATAACCTATATTATTGGTTTCCCATTCTGTTTAGGAACAAAGCTGACCATGTATGGTTTTCGGTACCTTCGCAGTGAGATTGAAGCAGCCTTTTGGTTCCACAATTTTCTCCAGGACAAAGGATTTGATTCCTGCACTGCTAACATATTCATACACCACCCCGTGCTCGAGGTGGGTGTTATCCACAGTCAGGCTGATGAGAGGGGTTTCTTCACCAATGACCAGTGGAGAAATAACAGGCTGTGGTGTCTGGGCTGGAACCAAAGGAAATCATTAGAGGTGTCTGGCAGCATATGTGAACACAGATCTGCCCAGGCAAGAGAAACCTGCTGAGAAGAAGTATTGAATGCAGAGGCACAACCTTTGGCTCAAGCAGTGTCTCAAACTATGTGCTGCTGCAGACTGAGTGAATATTCTTAGGAAGACAATTGCTACATGCTCCAATCCCCATTCTGATGTTCTTCCTTGTATATGTGCACGTATCCATGCTCAGGACACTACTTCTAGTTCTATTCAATGATCCTAGCAGAAGCTTCCCTTATGGGAAGCAATGTTAATCTCTGAGTCCTGTTGTCTGCAATAACACTCTGGAAGACTGAGATGTGAGGGCAGGGATGTGGTGAGGAGATAACATTTTTTACACAAAGCAATTCTATTGTCAGTAGAGACCAGATTCAAGTTCCAGTCAGACTGAGATTTGCCAGGGAGTTGCTCACACACTTCTACCAGGGCTCGGCTGCAGCTGTTCCACTGTGGAACTGTGCTGTGTGCCCGTGAGGTTACAGCATCACCAGACCGTACATGGGATCTGCACAGATGTACTTCTATTCCTGGAGAAGTTGCCAATGGCATTCAGAGTCCAGACTCAGTCCTTTGGATTAAATTTTGCTTTACTAGTCTCCCTTAACATCTTCTTTTCCAAATAAGCCCTTAGCATGAGAATAGAACTGTATTTTGAGCTATGCTTTCAAAAGTTGGAGGAAATACACCCACACCTTTTCATACAGTGGTTACATGCCTTGAAAACTTGCTCCAGATCAAAGTAATTTAACATCCTAATCTTTAATCAAAAATAACAGAAAACACAGATTATTCTAGGTAGAGTTACTTACAGACCTTCCCTCTCTATCAGCTCTTGCCCATAAATGCACGGTTTGAGGGGCTACCAAAGGATTCTAAAAATGCTGAGTCTCTTCATTCCCATAACTGGGTGTCTTGTAAAGAACAGAGAGTCACAGGTGCATGATTTCTATGTGTATATCAATTTTTCCTTCCCTTGAATAAAATGCAGCGAAGAAATACTTTCTCTGGCAGACCTCATTCAATTACAAAGCTTTCCTAAGACAAGAGATATTCTACAATAATAATTATACTTTCTATTTCTACTGTGGTTTTCCTTCTGAAAGCCCCTGAATTGTCCCTAGGTTTTCTTCCCCCACGAGAACCTTTACCTGATTCCTGTTGGCTGCTTTGAAGGGGTTCCAATTCTGCATGTCCTTCTAGTGCCGAGTTGTCTTTCCTGGAGCCTGGGTGACTGCCATTCAAACATGCAGGGGATGCTGCTTGCTGAACTCTGTCCTTTTCAGCATCTTCATGTGTTCTGTACACCCACTGGTACAACCCCTTTCAAGAGATACAGGCTTCAGCTAGGACCTCAAAATGCCCAGTCTCCAAATATTTGGACTACAAAGGTGAATCTAGCCATCAATTCTGTATCTTCCAGCTAGGCTGAAATATTAACATTCCCCCAGGTTTTCTCTGAACTTCAGAGAACATAAAATTTAGATCAATAGCTGGGTAAACTTCTGTGGTTAGTAATAGTTAATGATTTTCAGTACTGCAGGCATGAAATGGCTTTCATATTATTTGTAAGTGTTCTTCAGCTATGGGCAAATGGAATCAGGTCCCCTCAGTGATAGCAGGGCCCTGGCATAGAAGGAAATGAGTCAAAACAAACATGTACATGTTATTTTTCTAAATGTTTAGTGAGCATAAAAGCTCACAGGAAAAGGGGAGGGCAGAAGAAGGGTGGGAATTAATGTATTCATTTGACGTTGTGCATTCATACCAGTGCTTCCTGCTGCCTGGTCCTATAGGCTGTGAAGTGCTCCAGAACTTCCTTGTAATTTCCGTGTGTTGCATTATTCCCATTAACTTTCAAAATACACTGCCCTGGATGAAGGCCCACGGCTGCAGCCTCAGAACCTGAAAAATAACAGGAGAGAAGTTAGACAGAAATGCCGTCTGCCTATGGATGAGAATACTGGAAAGTTTGCAAAAGCCTTCTGGTTAGAAGAAGTAAGAGGAGCTGGGTCAGTCCTGTCATGCCTTTGCTACTGTTCAGAGAGCTTTGTTGTGTAAGGATAACATGATGTGTCTATCCATCATGTTTGCAGCGTTGCAGTGAAAAACAGCAGTCTCCTAGTTCTAAATGCAGTCATGCTATAAATTGACATTTCTGTGGAAAATTGTTTGGGATTCTTATATGGTTGTCCTTTAGCCTTAAGGTTACATTAGCTGCAGTCTTGCTTAAGTACACAGTTTTTTTGTTCCAGCCTCTTGCACTTGGAAGACAGAACATTTGCATGTTACACAATTTGCCACAGAAAAAGACTATGATGTCAAATGTAATTTGTCTTTTCCAGGCAAAATCCTGAAAAAGGACAATCTTCCTAGCTACAACTTTCAGCTTGCACTCCAGACTGTAAAAAAATGGTTCTAGGTGCTGCCATAAAAGGGTGTAATGTGTGTCCCCGGGAACAGCAGCTGTGGGTGCTGCCTAAGCTAACTGCACTCAGCTGCAGACACACGTTTAAGGAAGGAAAGAAGTGCTATACATCTAAAAGATCGTATTTTCTGCATCTACTTGACAGAAAGGTTAAAGCTGTGCTTTGCTTGTAACTCAGTTAGTATATCAGGTACATAAGTAGTAAATATCTCTGTCAAATTGTGTTTTCTCCTTTTAAAAAGATCAAGGAGAGCAGTTTGCCTCTGTCTTACACTGTTAATTTGTAGCAATATATACCTGTGTAAAGGAAGATCCAAATCTTATGTCATACTTTGTGATGTCCAGATCACATTATGACTTGTCTACCAACCTGCTGATCCTACAGCACCTTCAGAACCCAGTGACCCAAATTGTGGATAACTACAGGCAAAAATATTGAGGAAACAACAGACAGCATTACCCCTCAACTCTTTCTCAACCATCTCAGTTTGATGGTATTTTTTCCCTGTGGCTGTTGGGCTTTTCCTTAGTAGTCTCATAAGAAACAAGGGTGGGGTCACTAAGCAAGTCCATTTCTACTTTGCAAGAGCTAAAACGATAATGCCTTCTAAAGAGTCCGTGGTATTGTGCATTGCAGCATTCAAGTTTCTTTCACTGTGGAATTAAATTATGCCTTGTAGTGTGTTGATGGGATTAGAGACCCAACACTCAGTTCATAAGAATGATACCGTTTGTCTTAGAATCTGTTTAGGTGATAAACAGCTTGAGGCAGGAAATCTCACACTGTTCTATGGTTATGTGACTGATTCTTGTTTATCACAGGTTCTTGTCACTGTGTCACTAAATTTGTCAGAACTTGTATAGAACAAGCTGGACAATGACACCTGGATCTGTCCTTGCTGAAATGTATATATACATACACACACTTTATATAAATATCTGTCTATTCAGATGTATTCTCAACTTAACTGTGCCACAGAGTTTCTATTTACCTCTTCCTACTGCGTGAACATATGGTGGTGCTGCTCCCCGGATCTGAAAGCAAAGTGCTTCAGGACAATCTGGGATTTTAATAATCCTGCAGATAAATCAAGGAGAAGAGAAAACATGGTTTTAAATTAGGCTGCCAGAGTTCTGGGCAGCTCTTAGCAGCATCTTTTCTTGGCATTCACAACTGGGTTTGGATGAAAGAAAGCATCCGCAATGTTAACAAATAAATAACAAATAAACAGACCTGAAGACATATACTCCATCTTCAATCTCCAAGGCAGATGGGAGGTTCTTTTGTTAATTAAAATTTGGCACTTCTTAATTTATTGCATCTTAAAGTGAATAACACTTGACAGAAACTTTCTAAGACATTTATATTCACTTCCATTTCTATGCAAACTTCAGCGCAGTTATGTGGACCTATACCAGCAGAGGATGTTTTTCCACCAAAAAATTAAAAAAAATCAAACCAGACTGGACAAGACATTCTGGACTAGAATTCAGCAACAAATGTTCACTGAGATGTTCGGTTCTATGGCACATTACATCAATTCTAGGATTACAGAATCTAGAAATACACAAGACACTAGCAGGGTCTCATCCAAAAATAAGAGAAGCTTTAATGGGTGGGAATCGTTTTCCCATTTCACACATAATAGAATGTGAAAAGCTTCACACCTGAGAAAGAATGACAATCCTTGTGATTCGGTTTGTGCACAAGGAAACCAAAAGTTATCTGCAGTATAAAGAGAACACATGCCAACCTCTCCTAACAGCCCAAGGGTCATCACTAAAAACAAGCTGTGACTCTTGTACCTCTCATTTCTCTCATGTTTTTCTGTTGAGTGGCCTCTGCACAGCCAAATGTTTACACAGGTTTCACTACAACTGTAGACGTACTGCTTAGTAACTGACATTTCTCAATAATCTTCTCTCTCTGCCCATCTTGGCACTTACTCTTTTGACTTGGTGGCTACCAGAAGCCTAAGTGGCCTTCGTGAGCAGAAGGACTGGGATAAGATGGTTTCCACTTCGGCAAACGGGCGTAGGAATACTAAATCCTCATTGATGGAATAGATTTTTCTTCCTGCTTGCAGGCCAGCCATCTGCAAAGGGAACAAATACCACAGAGCACTTTGGTGCACTGCAACTTTCAGCAACTCTGAAAGCTCAGGCTTCAAGGTTCAACTGTTCCTTACTTATGGACATTTCCAGGATTACTTTTACATGGAATACTCTGTAAGTAGTGTTGGTTCATCAAGTCATTTGTCACTCCTCCTTGAAAGTTTTCTGCATTTACAGAAAACAAAGAGATTTCGCCAGTATCCTTGGGAATATGCCACTCTACAGATGAATGGTAAAATGTAACATAAGAACATTTGGACTAGGTTTTAGGTATCAAGGAACCATTAAAAAAATCTTTAAACCTTCCAGATTAGAATCACTTTCTATAACTTCAAGGTTCAGCATTTGGGTTTCCTTCTAGATGTAGCAAAACCTTTTCTATTCTGCCTAGACTCCACTAAAAAGTTTCTTGAAAACGGAGGTCCACACAGCACTACTCTCATATATACTGTGGCTCAGAGAGATGCAGATTTCATTCTTTGCTGAACCAGAATTATTAGATCAAGTTCAGAAGGTGGGCTGATGGTCAAAGATTACCTTGAAAGATCAAGAAAAAGATTCTTTAGAAAATGGTGCTGCCGTTGTCCTCAAACACAACAGATTTGCAGGCTATTCCCCAAGCTTCCAGCCAAAAAAAAGGGCACAGGATTATCTGGCAGGCAATGGTTCACAGCACAGGTTTAGATTAATACCATTTTTGGGCAACATAGCTTGATTTTGAACACTAGATAAAGCACAGGATTGGTTTCTTGAGTGACCATAAACCAAATCACAATCGGGAATAGTGAAATAATTTCGTTCTAACACTAAACTTCAGTTCGAAATTCCTTTCCATGTGACATTTTCAGCTTGCTAAAACCAGTCTCTCCACTTCAGCCATTTCCATTAAGCAAGTTATCTAGGAGTTATTTGTAGTCCAAGGGAGTAACCCACAAATTTTAATGTGGACATTCAAAAATTCTGTAAAAGTCCTGTTGTTCAGGACTTTTGAAGCTCTGTCCAGTGTGCTGCCACAATTTACTCTAAAAACCTTGACAAGTCATTTAGTCCTCTCTTATCTTCATCAGTTTATCTGTGCCGTATTTTGGTAAATGGAATATCACACTGTGTTACCCACATAAAGATTCTGTAGGGCTAAATGGATGATTAAGAAATATTCAGACTGTATGACACTTGGGCCATCTATGTGCTTTAAAGAAACAAAGCAAACATATTCTGCAGAACTCCTAAAAAACACCAGGAGAGAAACGACTGCATGCTTTTTAAGGGAAAAACACAGTTTTCACTCAAATAAACCTGTTTCCCATTGAACATCTTTGCTAACCCAAAAGAGTGTTACTCTCCCTCTGTCCTTAAACTAAAGTTGCTAAGGAACCTGAGGTAAGCTATCATCACACAGATACTGCTCTCATCCTATCACTTACCAATAATATTCAAGTCCTCCACTAGTGCCAAAACACTTATCAATTTACAGAAACAGCTTATTACCAGGAATTGTAGAAGACAGTCATCTTCTATTAGCTGTCTTTAAAGGAAGCAGATTTTAAAAGGATGCTTTGTAACTTATTCTAAGTATTAAAACATTCTTAGATACCAAAACATGAATGTGAGGTCCTACCTCAGCAGAAGATTCTCGTCGAACTGACTTCACCACAATTGCTTTGTTCTTTTCCTCTATGTCAAATCCATAATCATCCTCTTCTGGTAAAATCTTAAACAGAGCACAATATTTACACATATTTATGCATCATAAATACAGAGTTCACAGAAAAGGTGAAGACTAGAGATGAGAAATTCGACTTTTCATCGCAAGCAACAAGTGATCTGGACTTCTGTCTTAAGATGGAAAGCGACTACCAGATGACTCGGTCTGACTGCCTACATAACATGAGCTGTAAAATTTAATCTTAGTTATTTCTGCATTGAATCCTTAGTATATATTAAAGCAGATTTTCCAGAGTTACTCAGCCATGATCTGCAGTCTTTAAGATGTGAAGAATCTATTCCCACCCTTTAGAGTTTGTTCCAATGGTTAATCAACTCTTCTTTTGGAAACTGCATTTTGTTTTAGCTCCTAGCCCTTAATCCTTCAATAGACCTTTCACTTCTAAATTACCGAATTCATCATTATTCAGTATTTTCGATTGGTGAATGTACTACAGACTGTGGTCACTTGTTCATTTTTAGAATACATCCCATCTACCTGATAATGAACGATGTGAGTGCTTCTGAGCTACCAGTTTCAGACAAATTGCAGATCTCAGGCCTACCTGTTATAGACCTAACTACACACAACATAATTCTACAGCATAATGGCAGTCTGATGGCAAAAATTCTATCTGACCAATGAGAGAACAATTCCTGACATCCCTAAGTCCTTCCTCTAGAGAGAGGCACATAGGCTTTGTGTAAGGGAAAAAGCACCAACTCCACACTCTGTGCTCAGCCTGTACCTTATGTGGTAGACAGAAGCTTTCTCAGTTCTTGCTCCTGAATTTCTGCTTCCTCTTGTTTGCACTGAGGTCATACACACCTGCCTTATACCTATTTTTTAAAATCATATCAATCATGGCAAATACACATTTCACTCATCCTCTTATAGGGGTTTATTAACAATGAGTAAAAAGCTTAACAACTTACTTCCCATTACAGAAAAATAAACCACGCCTAGCCACTGGTAAATGGACAAGTGGAAAATCTAACTGATAAACATCCTGCATTTCAGTGAACATGTATTTAAGAACAATGTGATAAAACAGAACTAATTTAAGAAGAAAAATAAAGCTAGTAGAGGAAAAATAAAGCTAGTCATAATCTAGCATGACATGGGGGAAAAGCAATTACTCAGAATTGTTTCCTTGCTTCTGATGATTTTGCACTATTTTAAAATACTGTCCTTTTTCCTTTAAAGTCAATTCCATCAGATTATAAATGCTGTCCTTTTATGGGAAATCACCTTGGGGAAAAAAAAAATCAAGAACTAGAATAATTCTATCCTGCAGGAGCCATACAGTCAGGTTAAAATAACGCATGGCAAAATATCTGGGGAAGAGTCCTTGTCAGGTGATGTTCACATTAGAGGATGCACAGGAAAGTAAAAAGACTGAAAGGTAAGTTTCCCGTTTTGGGCTATTTTTAGCTGTTTTCAGAAACAATGCTAGTAGTGCTTGTTCAATAAAGGACCTTAGAAAAACCACGTAAATTGCTGGTTAGATTTTTAATGTTAAAAGTGGAATGAGTTTCAGCCCCACACAATATGTACTTTTGTCACTTCATATTTGGGATTCAATGGAAAATTTATAGGCTGCCTCTCCCCTACCATTCACACTTTACGTTTGAAGGGACTGTTCAGATTATTTTGTTGAATTTTGAAAGTATTTGTGAAATACACATTGAAAAACCTGGAGGCTTTGATTTGCTCAGCTTCAGCTGCCAGCAGCTACACAACCTTACCTGTCTCTTGGGGTGCAGCCATCATTACTGTGCATGAAGATCTTTTATTTGCTATTTTTAATAGCCTACCTTGCTCTGATCATTGGTATTACAAATATTAATTGTTTGAAAGCAAAGAACTGTAACACTTTTAAGAAACCCCACGTGCATCAACATTAGGAACTTCCTGTGCTGGAGACTCCCCTTATAAAAAGGCAAACTATGGATAATATTCCATTTGCAATACCTGGAAAAGGCAATGATTCATTCTTTATTACGAACTAGGAACACCCTGCCATTCCACAGCTGAACCCTATTCATCCCTAGGGACTCCAAAGCCATTAACTAAATTGCCACCTACAAGAACTATTTCTATGCCTCTGAAGCCCAATCAGTTTTTGGAATGTAAGGCAGCAGCTGTTCAGCCTTGAGAGACAGTCACATTAACAAGTAAGACCATTTTAAAAACAAGCATGCTTAATCCAAAACAGAGGGCAAATGTACTCAGAACACATGCAAAGAAAATTGGGCAGGAGCAAGGGGAATGGGATCTGCAGAGATGAAAAGGTGTGCCAAGAATGGTCTATTACACCTGTCACACACAGCAGCAGGAACTCTCATCCTAAATTCCTGGGGACATGGACACCAGAAGAGGCAGCACAGCAGATCAACCACCATTCCCTGAACCTGGGTCCAGGATGCACAATCTTCTCTCACATTAGCAAAATGGGTTAAATATGTACAGCATGACTCCAAGTTTCATCTGGTTTGTGAGCTTTGAAATTGAGCACTGAACTCAAACTGTTCCTTCTGAACCATCAAAGACTTAAAGCCTAAAAGGTGTTTTTCACTTCAGAGTTCAGTGTTACTATCCAGACCCACTCAAAGCCCTTATGAGGCTGCATACTCTGGATGATGAATGCCTCCTGTCACTGACTTCCCAGCCTGTCCCCTTCAGATCAGAAATCCCTAGAGGATGAGCTCCTTAGTGCTGTCTTCCCAGAGGTGTTTTAAATCCATGACTTTAATTTTATAGCTACAACAGACTATGGTACACCAGCACAATGAAGAATAAAGAGAAAGCTCTTCTTTGCTCTCTCTGCTGAAATTTTGCGGAGTTGGGCAACTACTGCTACACTGAGGATAGGAAATGTGGGATACCCCGGAGGAATGCAGGAGTTATCACAGGTCTGGGAAGTTGATGACATTTAGAGTTCCAGTCCTGATCTCCAAGTCAGCACAAGAGTTTAGAGAACACTACAGAAAATGTACACAGGTATCATCTTCAGAAATCATTGAGAATGCTTCTCTTTTGAGTCTTCTGGGAATCCATCATCATGTGTGCAATAAAACCTTTCACTCAACTCTGATTGTGGCCAATCTCTACAGGAAACTCTCCTTTGTCTGATACTCAGATCCAAGCAAACAACTCTGATTTATGATGTAGTCAGTTCGGGCTAGCAAGCAGAGGTGCTGATGACAAGTTCAGAGCACACTGCAGTAACCAAATCACAATGCCTGGAGTCAGGCCAAAATCCAAATTTTCTTCAACTACACAAAGAATGTTGCATATTTTTTCAGTTTGTCAAGATTTATGTCCTTCAATGAGAAATAATTGTGCAAATAAATAAGTACTAGATCTTGCTTGAATCATGTTTTTCCGGACTGAAAGCACTTTGTTCCTTGGCATTTTTAACAAGTATTTTCTAAGGTTTCCGTTGTTTTCTGTTTTCAAAGGCAAACTCTCCTGTGATAGAGCAAACTCAGATGAAGGGGGTGGGGAAACCTATCACTAAACAACTAGCATTTCACGGCAGTAGGAAAGCGTATTTCAAAAACCAGTGCTGAGGAAATTCCACTAAACTTCCTGTGGTGGGATCAGAGCATGGGAAGGGTTAATGCCCTACCATGAGTGTAGCAGCAAGCAGTGATGTTCCACAGACAGCAAAGCCTCAGGATTACAGCTGCTCATAATTGCTAAACACAGCATAAAGCACAAGTCAGGCACCATTGTTTTATGGATAAGTGTAATGAATTTACTGCACTGCTTTTGCAGGGTCTTCGCAAGTCCCTTCACTCAAGGGACTGTTAATTTATGCATGCAAATGAAAGCAGCTCATGACTTAAGCATGACTACTACACATTTGACACAAATCTGTGCCCTCTTAAGTAGGAGATTTTTTCCTCAGCCATGTGCTCTTCATTTGTTTTCTGTTTGAGACAGGACTGCATTTTGACAGAGGGTGACTGATGCACTTCAGTACTACAACAGCAGCATTCATATAGCTTAGAGAATGATGCCCTGAAATATCTGTGTTCTTATCAGTCTTTTAACTTGCATCTGAATTTACCTCACATATAAGCATGTTTGAATTCAAACTGTGCTTCAACTTGATGGCAGATTGCTTCCAAGAGAGTAGATTTTTCTTTTTTTTTCCATTACTTTTTCCTCCAGCATGTCAACACTTTGGTACCTGCTAAAACATCTCCAGCTCCCAGCTACCTTACACTCTTGCAAGGTCTTCTTGGGAATAAAAAGTGCTTGAGCTGTGCACTGGAAACAGGTGGGAATTTCCATGCACTTGCACCTGTGTGAACTGTCCACCCAAAACTCCCACTACAGCAGGATGGTCATGAGCTCCAGAAAGAGGCCTTCAATGTAAGGATTTCCTGTGCTCCTAGGATAAATTACGCAGTCTGCCTAACTAAAAAGTCAGAGCTATGGAAGTTGGAGATACACAGCAAAGCAGATCAAGAATTAGTAGCATTTATGCAGTGAAGAAAACCCTAGCTACATGTGCAATTGCCCATTTTAATTCTACTCTCTCATTATTCTCCTCTACTATAAAACAGTACCATTTTAGCAGGAACATCAAGGTTTACATGAACATATTTCTTACCAGAAGACTCTTTCCCAGGATGTTTTCCACAAGCTTGAAGTCATTACGTAATTGTTTGCTCTTGGAACTGGTGCCCTCCATCTCCTCATCAGCATAAAAGCGGAAATATAAGGATTCATCCTTAAATTCACTTTTCTCCAGGACTGGAAATTATATGTATATGAAATACATATGTGCATTTACATGGAGAAAAAAAGAGAGAAACAGAGAAGAAAGTTAATCAAAATCCTAAATATTTCCCCAGTCTTTACAGAACACAGACCAGATGCATCTCTATCAGTCAGTTCCTCAGCTCTGTATTTTTAAGCTAATTCTGCATTTTAGGAAAATCATTTTCTTCACAGTGCATAGTAGCTCATGACATGAGGTGACCTCCCTGGCATGCAGAATTTATACAAAATGCAAAAGATGCTCTTGGAAGGAAGATGCTATTTAAAACCTCACACTCCTTTCCCACATCCAAATGAATGTGGTCAAACTATAAAAGGAGCAAAGAGGGGTAAAGGGGCTGTTTAAAAGCATGTAAGGTGTCCACACAGACTAAGGCTCAATCAAAAAAAAAAAAAAAAAAGAGAGAGAGAAGGAAATGAGATCTACAAAATTCTAGAAAGCATGAAAAAGTTCTTTACCAGTTTTTCAAATACGAGACCTGGGGCCTTCAAATAAAAGCAGTAAATGATGAGCAAGTCCTACATTCAACATGTACTTATGCAAAGGTCTTCCTTGCAAAGGATGCAATAAATGCCAGAAGTTTACATGGGCTCAAAACAGACCAAATTCTTTCAAAAAACTCCAACTATTCTTACATTATCATTAACTACTATGCAAATTCTCCATTAGTTATTTACAATAATCTGCTCTCAGAAACACTATTCAAAATACAGTGAGTAAATGTTATCTATGACTAAAACTGAATGTCTCATTTGACAAACTATGTTTACTCTTAGGACTTGTATGTTCTATTTCATACTAATACAGATGTGATTTGTTTAATTCTCTTGTTTGAGGATGGATGATGTCTAATTTGGCAATTTGGCACTTCAGATTTGGATGCCTCAGCACTGAGGATTGTGTTTGTTATCCAAGAGGCAAGAACTAGGCAATTTTACTAAACATCTGATATTTCAGGACAGTACTTGGCTTATGCATTGCTCAGATGGCTCAGGAAGAGATGCAGTGAGAAAACATGCTCCTTCTAGCTTGTCTAATCCCTCCAGTGCTTCCCATAACCATCAGCAAGTGGCTTCCCTAGGGAAGGCCGTGTATTAGCTCGAGGACTGTGTTCTAGAATGGCCTGCAAAAACGCCTGCAAATCCTGTACACAGCATGTATGGCACAGCCTAGGAAAGCTGATCTGGGTGAAGTAAGAGCTCATTTCACTGGCTGTAGGAAGCAAAACTGAGGCATTACCATGATGCATGAAGCCGTTATTGCAGAGTCCCACACCCAGTGCGACAGCTTCTTCCCGAGTCTGACAGTCTCCCTAGAAACAGGAGAATAATGTTACACCTCAGACCATTTTCTAAGCTAAATTATTCCCCCTTCCCCAGTGCATAGCTTGTGGCTCTCAAATTAGCAGGATGATCTGTGCAGGGAACAACAGGAAGCTATTAAAACAGGTATCCCATTGCCCACTGTTTGTTCCTCCAGACAGCATCTCTCCCTCCTACAGGAACCAGGGGAACCAAGACCAGCACTGGGAAAGATACCATATTATACCAAGGTAAAGACTTTTTATTTGAAATCAGAGTGTTGGACTTCTGGACCTTCAGTCACAGACAATAAAACTTCTTCTTTGAAGCTGAGAGATCCCCTCCATATTCAGCTCAAGGGAGAAAAAGCTAAGGATGTGAACTCCAAAGGTCAGACAGGTTAAAACTACAGTGACAGTTTGCTTACACAGCAGATTACAAAAGCTTCCGTTTCTCACTACCTGAAGCCATGAGTGTAGTCATTCAAAACAGGTACCAAAGGCGACTCATAAACTTACAGAAATCCCTGAAATGGCAGCCTTAAGCTTTACATCTACAACTCAGTTAAATATAAGAAATGCCTGGTTTTCTCTATGTATCTACTAATTTGCAGCCACAAGTGAAGACTTTACGAACATGGTTTTACTTCTTAGGCAGACAAGTAAGCTTTAAATAGTGCTGGTAAAAATCAGAAAGCACTGCTGGTCTTACAAAGATTGTTAACACTGGTGCGTTGACGCGAGATGAGCAAAGGGACAGGGGAGGGTGGTGTCTGCTGTCTCAGTGAGAGCAGCTGCGCAGCTTATTCCAGCAGGGGGGGCACCTGCTGCTCTGGCAACAGAGGCAATTTCAGTGTATTACTTTCAGTCCTACTTAATGAGAAGCTGCATCCTACACAAGCATTACACCTTTTCTCCTCTCCATCTGAGGAACGAGATACCTGAAAGCTCTCACAGAAGCTGCAGGGTAGTGTACTGACGTAGTTTTAAGCAACCAAGCACCCTCCGATATTGTCAGCAAAACATCAGTCCTACTTCAAATCCTGCTAAGGGGAGCAGCAGTTATTTGCCAAGCAAATGCTGGCAAAGCCCACCACTATGGTGTATCAGCACTATTTAAATACAGGATAAAATAGGATCAGCTCTGGCCAATCCACAGCACTACTAGCTTTTATTAGAGAGACTGAGAGCAGAAAAGGCACAACATTTGCAGATTAGGAACTAAATATTGTTGTCTTGGTAGAAAAGGGATCAAAGCAGTTCTGAAAGAATTGCATGACTATGTAATCACACAAGGAAACCCAAGAAAATAGCTTTAAGAAACCGGAAGTTTAACTTTTACCATAAACTAATTTCAAGTGTTACACAAGTCTTCTCTCATTTTTAACGTCCTGTCATAAGACAAAGCTCAACACTCACATTGTGTTATTTTATGGGATAAATGGGTAGTTTATTTTACAGAGACTGGGATTTAAAAATCCAATTTAGTATTTCAACTGTAAATAAACTGGAGAAATGCCTCCTAATGTTACCATCTTAAACCTTTAGCAGTCTATGTTTGTTCTAAGCAACAAGATCTTTGCATAGGAATGGTCTAAACCAGACTTGGCTACTCCTGATGATGGTAACGTTACTTTGGCCTCAAAGCATTTGCCCAGCAAAATAGCATTCTCTAATTAGAAAATGCAGCTTTAATTCTTTCAGCTCACTAAGTACATTTAAATGTTATATAGGTATTTGTCCAAATACAATAAAGGCAGCAACAAAAATCTTCAGAAAATAGAGCAGTTTATAATCACCAATCTTGACAAGATGTGTCTCAACCTTTTCATACAGAAACTAGATGTGAAACTAGGTACACTAGTTTTGATGTGATAACTTAGGTTTATTCCATACAATCTCTCCATCTGAGTCATCAGAATTACAGAGACAGTTTAGAGTCAGTACCACAGTGAAGAAGCATGTCCAGAGCATATTACTATTACTCTTATTACTACTGCCACCATTACAGTTATTATTATTGCTGTCTAGTTTTCGTAAGGATGTACAGCCTAAAGCCCTAATCATGGTGGCTGGTTGCTTTGGGATGTGTAAACCCAGCAATTGGGATGGTCTTGGACCAAGACTGTTTAAAGCTCCCTTGGAGGAGGAAAGAAAGCAGATGCACACAGGTAAGAACAGCAACCAAACCACTTTTGAATTTTCCACTGATACATTGAAAAAGGAAAGTTTTAGGATTATGAAATGCCTCTCAGCAAAGAGAGCAACTTCTTACCTGTGCAATAAGCCAGTCCACTAGTTTACTTGCAGGGATTACTGATTTGTATGTCTTTAGGTGGTAGTCACGGTCTCTAATTAAGGAAGAGAATTCAGGGAAAATCAGGACAAAAAGGTATACATTTCTTTTACACTCTAAACTTATATATACTATTCTGACTTACTACTAATAAGCAGCCTTCTTTTTTCTCTAGAAAGTTTTAAACTTTTCCAGCAACTTGAATTAAGAAGATACTTCAGATCAACACGAAGCAGTGTTACTTAAAATTTCTCTAGATGTTGTTTCGAGCCACCTTCAGGGAGCTCACATTCCAGCCAGAGGCAACCAGCAGATTCTTTTCACAGATGTCCTAAGCTGCTGCTGTAACCCAGGTTAGAATACTGCCACCAGCAGTTCCACTAAAAATCACACTCTTCTGGCTGGAAATCATCCAAAATCCATTCATGTCCAACTTAAATCTTTTGGCTCAGTACCAGTCACATCTGTAAACTTCAATAATTCTTCTCTAGTGTTTACCTACTAATGTATTCACAGACAGGGACTCTACACATTCCCTCTGTGCCTCCTTTTTGTGAGGCTCACGGAATTAGGCAGCTTTTAGTCTATTTTGTCAAGAGAGATTTTCCACACTTGTTCAGATTTTACTTCCTTTAGTAAATATCACATAGTAGCCGGACACAAATAGAATATGCAGTATGCTTTTATGGAATTAGACAATTTCAGCCATTGTCAATAAGAAGGGTTGTGTTTAGCTCTGGTAACACAACTGGCACCAGCTCACATCCAGCCCTTGCAGAGAGCAGCACTGTTCCTGCAAGAAGGAAAAGGAGCCCTATTGTAACTTGATGCTTTCTGCAGTTTTCTTCCATTTCTCTTGTCAAAGCCATGGAGACAATTGATGGTTTTAGACTTTTGTGAAATATTTCTAAAGAATTTTGATACAAATATAAGAGGACTGTGTGGTTCAGGACATTGGGCTCTAACACCTTTTACCTCCAAGGTCACTGGATTTAATCCAGTTCAGAAGAGCATAAAAGCCATTTTAAGGCTGTTTACTGGCCCCTGTGAAATAAGTTTCATGGTCCTGATCCAGTTCCTAGTTCCACATCACAAAAGGCACTACCACAATTAATTTGCATTAATTGGCTCCCTCTCATTGAGAGTCTCAGTAGAGAGGCCAAATGACGAATGGGCTATGAAGAATTAATTCCTCTCTCACCCTTGGGGGTGGTCCTTGTATTTGAAGCTTGAGCTCCACTGGCATGACTGTGGAAGGAAGCACAGACAGTGGGGCTGTTTTACAGTCCGGATGGATCCGTGAGGCAGGCCAGGACAAGACTTTATTCTTCAGTTCTGTCCAATCGGCCTCTTTTATGAGCACCACACTATCTGATATTGCCTTTTTCCTAAAAATCTAATACCCAAACACAATCTAAAACCCATCCTACCCAACCCTGTTCCTTTTACTAATCATCTACAGATACAAATATGTTGTGACTGACTGTTGTAAATAAACGCAGCAGAAATGTTTGTGTGTTTGCAGAATGCAGGGTGTGAGAAATTAGAAAGAGAAGTGCAACTTTCAGAGCTTGGGGAAAAAAACTCAACAAAACATGACAGCATTTCCAAAAAAATGTGTGCTCAGAAAAAAAGCTTTCCTCATATTGCTTACACACAGTTTTCAACCTCTCTTCCAGTAATGCACTAAACCCAGCACAAATCTGTAGAAGTTTTCTGGGCAGTTTTTCCCTCTCAACTTTCCTAGAAATGCTGACAGTTCTGAATAAGCTGCCATCAAACTTGGTCCAAGGCCCAGTCTTTCCCTGCTTGCAGGTCAGTGTTGGTCAGGATCATTGTTAGTTCACTCTCTTTTCTCCCCATTTTCATCTACCCTGAACAAGAGCAGAAAATGAAGCTTAGAACATTATCCAGAACCATGAACTTTTTTTTGACTATTCAGGTGCAGCTCAGCAATGCACTGACATATTGTCCATCACATGCATAAGTGGAACAACTTGTCTCACCTCACAACTTCCCAGAAGTACATGACAGACACATTCAGAATTTTCAAAATGTTTTATTTGTTATACTTCAATGCCCAAAGCAGCATGATTTGTTTCCAGTGGTATATATCATCTTGCCCTCAAAGTACTAGAGTGTCAGATTTTATTTGAGGAAAAATATAAAGGCAAAGACTACTGCAAACTCTAAGGTTTCCAGGGAATAAAACTAAGTAGAATTGTATCTCTCAAGGTTGTCAACCAAACAATTTTGAATCTGATTCCTCCAGATCCCTGTGGCACGTGTACCAGCTACTCCAATCAGCTGTGCCCATTTTCTAGAAGGAAGGTTGCACCAGAAAAGGCTGCATGAGTGAAGGGATCAGCAGTCCTGAGATGCCAGATAAAGCAGTGACCCAAAGGCACAGCCCAAAGCAATGGGCTTTGCACAACCAACTTGGCAAAAGCCAGCTTCCTCAGGCTAAGGCGAGGCTTGTCAGAGGCAAAAAGTCATCATAAGAAGACATAAAACAATGACAGCCCGAGAGATTAAGTTTTCTAGCACGGCCACAAAAGGAAGAATGAATAAGAAAGAGAATGGTGGGAAGAAGAGGCTAAACATATTGAGAATTACATCCATCCAGAAGGATCCTAAAACTTCTGAGAGTCTGATACCTTTCACTGATTATACACAGTTTGTGTTCACGATGTCACTAGCACAGATCAATCCTGATATGGGAAGATTCTCCAGCTGGGAAGCTATTACAAAAATAGCACACTGACAGAACACCACAACACCACAAGATGGGCCTGTGGGAGTTATTTTGTCCTTGTTGATTCCCCAAAGCATTAACGTAGATCCACTTCAGTTTGTGGGTACCCTGAGGGACACTTTTTGAACTTCACATCCCATGATTTCTACTCTGCCTATGAATTGCCATCTTCAAGGGTGAAATGCCTACATGCAAATACACATATGCAACCACAGAACCATTTTGTCTGCCACTGGCAGCATCATGCTTTCCTGCTCTCCACACCTTCTGGGCTAAGTGAAATCTGTGCCACTGTAGAAGAGTTATTCTGGGAGAAAAACCCAGAGTTCCAATGATGCAAATTTATGACTTATGAACTCTAACTCATTGCAGCTCCTTTTAACATGACAGTGGCATTTCAGTGAAAATTCAGTTGTACAACTCATGGACAAGAGATCAGTTTTGTTGAATTTGGGAATCCAGCTGTCTCCACTAGAAGTTTTTTCTTCCTCATCAGTTTTTTATTTGTAAAACTTTAAGTTCTCCTAAGTGAAAATGCCTAATCTTCTATCATAAATACCTAAACAGTACAACTACAGAGTTTACGATTGTTTCCATTATAGGCCAGAAATGGACATCATCTGATGTCACAGTGAAGTAACAACATCTGAAAATCATCTCCTGGGCTCTGGGAAGAGAGTTACCTAGCACTAGCAGACTACCTCAATTCTTCAGCAGTTATTTATACAGAGGCAATTTCTTAAGATTCCACACAAAAATTTCAGAGTTTCTTCAAATTACAGCTTCAGCTTTTATTCTGCTTCAGACTGGCTTTGTTTGTTTAGGGTGCTCTGAATGACAGAATCTTAGCACCACACTGGAATCTGTTTACATCGCTTCAGCATCTGTTGACATTTTCTATAACCCAAATACAGCAACTGCAATCCCCACACGTGATCTGCCCTGAACCAGAGCCACTGTAACCATCCCCAGTTCCAACATTCTCCAGGAGCAGCACTGCAACTGCAAGTCTAAGCTGAGGAGAGGCAACGGCAGTAAAAGAGCCAAGAAAATTCAGAAAATTATTGTTTATAGTAAGAAACAAGAAAGATTTCAACAGTAATGTCATCCTTTTAACAAAGTCAGATAATAAATACAAGGGGATCATGAAGGGGAACTTACTTTACCACTGGAGTATACAGGCAGTGCAGTCGGCAGTACAGTCTCACCCCCTGAAGAATGGAAGATGCAGAGTGTTAGCAGCTTTTTTCTTTTCAAAGAAACACTGACTAGCTCATGCTAACAAAACCTGGACACTGATGTCTCTACTCAGCTGGAACTTTCTATTGATTAATATTGATATTCAAAATAGTTCCTTTAGCCTCTCTGTCAAATATTCTTTCTTCTTTCCTGGCTTCCAACAGCCAGAAATCTGTTTTTACCTCTGATCACCTCTATTCCAACACTTTCTCCATTAATACTTTCTCACAATTAACCCATTAACCAATGTCCATAAGAAAAAAAAATCAAATTTATTAAAAGGCAGATGGACAAATATGGATCAACAGAACTCATCTGACAGACAATTATTAGGAACAGTTAAATATTGATCTCTTCTATCCCCCTGAACCACCATGCCCAGATTTGCAGCAAACATGTTACCACCTACTGTTTTGAGACGTTTTGTTACTCTGTTGGGATTGCAATCAGCAGTCTCGGGTGCAGTCACAACTATATTGTTGTTCATTGCTAAACTCTGCTTCCTGTCCCTAACGTGGATGTCTCGTGTGGCACTGGGAGGGACAGCTCAATAGAACATGGATCAACAGCAATGGCAATCTCCCACACAACAGGTCAGTGACATTCAGAGGGAGAGTAAACTTCTGCTGCAAATCACAAAGCTCTGGCTAAGGATGATATACAAACCTTGGACACGATGTCTTCCAATTCACTTCTTGGCTTGTACGTTCCATCATCATAGCGAAATCTGTACATGACCTGTTCATTCTTAAACTGGTGCTTATCTGAAACTAAAACATCAGCATGATCATTAAAATTGTCTTTTGTCCTCACCATGTTCCTTATAGGCCCGTTGGTAAAAACTGAATCTTTTAAATTTTACATCAGGTTCAGTTTATGAAAGGCTTTGGAAACAGTCCTAGTGAAGGGAACTGGGAACATCTGACCTTTCTCGATGAGTTTTGAACAAAGTGTTCCAAATTCCCACAATAGTTATCACAGCATTTATAGCCATTTTTGCAGTTGCCCAAAACTCTGCAACTCCAAAAGCAGAAGCATGCTGGTGGCAGGAACTACAGCTGTCAGAGGTATTCTTCTATCATGGTTCTTACAGTTACCAATGAGCTCCTTCTAAAAATTAGACTGGTTTTTTTTCAACCAGAAAAGCCATTCCACAGCAGAGCAGTTAAAATCTTATTGAGTAATGCTATCTGCTGATGGGCTTTAAAGGTGAGGACACAAATGATGTTTCAATGTGATCAGGAGCCATTTCAAAAGAAGCATTAGCAAAAATCAGAAGATACTTAAAAAACACACCCAGATTCAGATTTATCCAATGCATCAGACTGGAAGATGGCTGAAGTCTACATCCAATTACATGTACGTTTATCCAGTCTCTATTCTAAGGCAAACTATTTCCACAGAAGGTGGAGGTGGGAAACCCTCATCCTGAAGATGGTAATTTAGTAACTAGTAGAAGTTATTTGTTTCACTGAGGAGTAAATAAGTGGGAATTTTAAGTATAAAAGTGCCAAGAATGAGCAAATTACAACTAAGTAATAGAGTATCTTGCAGATTTTGTATGTAGCAGAGAAATGCCATTGTTCCCACCCTAATTTAATGGAAGCCCGTTCCAACAATCCAGAGTAGGAGGAGGAAATCTGGAGAAGAGGTAAGGTAGGGTAGCTGAGTCACTGTATTCTTCCCTGCCTTTGCCCAAATCCATGATCAGGTCTCAGTGCCGGAGCACTCCTGAACACTTTGGATGCACCATTTGATGAACTGAGAGAAGATACGGATTTACACTACTTTAGATGCATCTTAACCTAAGTCTGATTAACCTAAGGAGACTGGCTCCTCAGAATGACTGACGACCTGGGTTAGGCAAACTCCAAAGTACAGGAAACAGTCTGAGATTGTCTGCCCCTTGCAGAGTGGGTGGGATAATTGTTCAGAGGGCAGACACCAGAAATCCTTAAGACCTTCCCTCGCTACAGAGGACATCCTGGTCTATAATTTCATATTCCTACTTTTGATTATATTTTCCCTTAATTTCACAGGATAAAAAAAAATTGCAGGATTCAATGTATCCCCTTTTGTCTACAGCTGACTCTCTAAGACGTGCAAGTTATTGACGTCTTCAAGTGTCTTCAGGCTCTGGATTTATGAATTTCTAAATCAAATTGATTCTGTATTACTAAAGCCAACTGAGAATTGAGTTAGCAGAAAGTATCTTCTGTGTCTGACACACAGATCAGGTTCTGTGCCCTGTTACAGGTACCAGATCTTCCCCATCAGCAGTCCCAGATAAAATAGCCAGAGCTAAAGAAGATAAGGAGGAAATTTCAGGATAAAACACACAGTGCTCAGCATTTAGCAATATTCTACGGCGCTGCTTCTCAGGCAGGCTGAGAGAGCAATGGTGTTACGCCAAGTGAAAATGAAGCATAAAATATAATTGCCTAATGCAGAATGGCGTTCAGGGCCTCCTTATGGTGCTTACAGGTTCTTGCTACGTTAGGAGGCACGACAGGATACTTTCATGATTTTCATTACAAATACCTTCCAATGTTTAACAGTAACTTTCATTGAGACATGAACATCAGAAACTCTGAGGTCACACAAAACCAAATCAGATGCATCTTACTGAGAATAAGGAGAGCAGCAGATCTAACAGCATAACTTTTGAAGTGCAAGTTTGTGTTAAGAGAAAAAAAACACCGATGAAAGTGTCAAAGTATGAACTTACGGCAAGGTAAACAGTCACATGAAGTAACAAGCCTCAGGAGAACTTTCTGCCATGTGTGCACGTTCAGAATGTAGGCCAGTGAGGGTGTGAGAGCCAAAGAGCATTCCTCTTTTAAAGAGGGATCCCTCCACACTGAAGCCAATGCTTCAGTTCTCCAAAACCAAGTTCACAAAAGTGTTTAGTGCTTTTGAACTCATGCTCAAAACTTCAAAGTCTGAATGTGCCTGAAAGCACATCTTGGTATGTGGGGATGGAAGTGCATGAAGGACTATGGGACTGCTTATAACAGATTCCTCTATGTGCTAATTAAAAGAAACTAACATACATAATTTCTTTACAGTGTTACTGTCACCTGAAACACAAGTTTGTGGTGCTAGGTAGCCAAGAGATTAAAGCAAGACTAGCCTAATCAAATTGCTCCCTGATTTCAAAGAGGCTGTATGAAAATGTAGACCAGTGGTGACTTAAGACCCATCTACAGTATTCCTTTGATGGGCATTTTGCAGCTAAACTCACCTGAATGCTGAAATTGGGATATTTGCTGTTTAATTAGAGTAGGACTGTGTTGCTCTGTCTGCATAACGCAATATGGAAACAGTAGGAAACAGCAGGAAACAAGAGGAGAAATCTGAATTTAAACAATGTAATCTGGAAAAAGACTTTTAGTGGAAATGCAGGCAGCAAAGAAAATTTTCAAACAAGCATACTTCAGTCATGCAGCACTTTTGTATGCGCTGTCCTACACTTCTAGAACATCCCTCATCACAACACTTCAAGGTCATCAGCTGGCTGAGATGAATAAATACAGTCCCCCACTATTTTAAAGAAAGACATTCTTGCCAAATGAGCTGGAAACAAAACAAACCCTCCATCGTCTCCTTCTTTTGCAACTAGTAGTCATTTGCATGAGCCATCACCTGTGCCCTGGTCTCAAAGAGTATTGCTCCACTCCTCTGGATTGCTGATGTCTCATGTGCAAAGCTGTATTTATGAACTGCAACAAATTTTCATACATGGTACAAAGGAATATACACCTGATATAGTCCAAAACTAAGACACTGCAGACAAATCAAGCAATTGCAGACACAAACACTTTCTAGATACCAAACAAGTTCTCTTTTCATGGCATAAATTTGCCCACTCATTAATCCCAAAAATCACTAAACATTTTGAGGATTTGATAGGTATGGCAGCAGAAAGTATTTGAACATCATGTGAACAGCTTCAGTAAGTTTTCCACCCTCACTTCCAGGGGATTACTGAAATCTGATATCTTTTCATGGCATAGCATACTCACCATGATGAATGATTCCATTTTCCAATAGTGCCTGTCCCAGGTTGACCCCTTCCTCTGGTTTGCTTATCTCTCCAATCTCAGTGAGCCAGGACACAAACTCGCTGCAAAGGGGAGCAGAACACACACAGTCAGCTCTGAGGAGCAGCACGGGCTGCCTCTGCGAGCCATCGCCAACCACAGGAGACTCTCCTTGACACAAGTGTGAGAACTGTTGTAAGCAATGGTACCTCTACACAGTGGCTTCATTCCTACAGTCCTGCAGGAAATGCTCTGCAGAAGATTTAGGCTCTTCCCATCCTTGCCCTTAGCTCACAGACAGTGTGCACACAAAAAGGAAAGATGACCCGGCCGCATCTATAAGGATGATGCAAATCCTTATCTTATGGAGCAATCCAGACATCCATGGGGGAAAATATTAGAAAGCAAGACTAATTGAGGACCTTAAATCAAGTTCAACAGTAGGGTAGCCTCCCTTCCCAGCTACTTCTTCCCAAGTTACCTATCCAAGTAGTTTTCATGATTTGACTTAATTACACATGCTTATCTTCCTTCTCTGGGTCTGATTTCTGTCCCCAGCCCCACTGGGCAATTGGACTGGCTTTAATGGAACCACAGTAGGACTTAGAACAGAAGACTCAACCTACTGAATTCAAGCACAGAGCAGTACAGATAGCATGAGTCCCACTGACAGGTTAATTCAAGGTCATTTTCTGGAGGTGCTGCCTGGCAGATTACATACATCACGCTTGTAATTTATACACAGAAGATGCAAGTCTCATCTGCTGCTCATGCAGCAAGAAACAAAACCTCTCTGTTGAGGGGCAGAGGTGCACATATGGGCAGAATAAAAGCCAAAACATGGATAGTTGTGTAGGATGCTATTCATTAGAAACAGGAAGTACAAAAAGTGGCCATAGCAAGCCTAATGAATCCAGCTTTGTCAGAGCCCCAGGGGACTGAGCTGTTTGCCAGGTTAATTAGCAATTATGCTAGAAATGTGTTACAGTCACAGAGAAGAACAAAAGGAATATATGAAAGTAGAGCAACTTATGGGAAATGTGAGTTCAATAAAACACTTAGGTGCTTGCCAATGTGCAGAAGGTTGCTGCTTAACAAATGCATCTATCCACCTGTAGGCTTTAACTGAAGTATTTTTAGTCTCTTTGTATTTATCAGCACTGACTGATCTGAGCTGAGCTGTAGGAATTATTTGCATTTTGCCTTTAGAACAACAAAACAACTTCAGGACTGAAAACTTTGGTTTGCTGAGGGGCTACTCTGTAGCTTTCATAGTGCAGAAAAAGCAGCAGAATCTATTCAGCTATGCCAGGAGAATCCCATGGAAACCAGTGGAGTTTTGTGAAGCCCCTAAACCCAGAGTAGTGATGAGTCAGGCTATCTCCTAAGGAACATTCTTTTCCCAGTGATTCTGAAGTGTTTCTGCAAGTATTTAAAAGCTGAAACAAAATTTAAACTGCAGAGGGAGGTGAATTAAGAACAATCCTCCACCCTCACTACTCAGGACACAAGGCAGGCCCGCTGTGCAGGGCCCATCACAGACCTGCTGCCAGGGACTGCACCCACGGGAAGCACCCCAGGGAGAGGCCCCCTTGCTCTGGAGCTCCCCGTAAAGAGCAATGGGTCTGTGACACTTTACAGCACTTAAATGGTTGCCCAAAACTTCAGCTGAAACTACTCTGTTACCTTTCCTGCTTCTTTTGTTTGTAACTTTCTCTGGAGTTTATGTGGATTGTAAATGTAAAGTTGATGTGGTGTGCCGAAACAGGAAAATAACTAAAGGCTACCATCACAGCTCTGAACCTTCCCCGTCATGGCATGGTTTTCTTAAGAGTTGCTTTAAGATTTCTATGACATTTGATTCAGAAGCAAAGTCAGTAATCATTAAATCTGAAGGCTTTACTAGCCCTGAAAAGATCCAAAAATATTCCAAGAGGTTCTTAAGGAATATGCTAGACTGTTTCTAAAAAGTCATCAACACAAAGAGTGGATGGCAAAGCTTGATTTGTTTCCTTATCTTGTCTGAAGCAGTTCTCCAGGATAATTGAGAGTATCTTCACTTCCCAGTGTTGCCATGCTCAGTTTTCATCTGACACCCAAGTCAGGACACCAACTCCCAGCTACACCTTGGAAATTAAGAAACTTGGAACAACTGGGTTTCTGCACAAGAAATACACAGGAAAATCCAACCCGTCCAGGACTGTACAAAGTGATCAGATATGGCTGAAACCTCCTGAGGTCACCAGATGTTCTCTCCTACACACTCAAGGTTTTGCAGTACCGAAAAGAAGCATGGCCAGCATATCATTTACACACAGTGACAACAACAACACACATCATTCCAACTTTATCACCAGTTACTTGCCTAAATGCCTCGAAGAGTGATCAGGAAAATAGATTTCCACTCAAGCCCATCAGTTGCTGAAGTCAGGTTCAATAAACAGCCTTATAAATAAATGCATGTGGTATCACTGAAACTATTAGGATTAGATCATGCTGTTTTCCCCCAAAAATATTTTATCTCTTGAATTATGAGAAGCTATCTGATATTCACAGACTAAGAGGAAAAAAATATTTTTGTGGTCTTGGTGTTGCTCTCAGCTGCATATAACAAAAAACAACACTAAATACATCTCAGCACAGTTATCAGTGATTCCTTCAGGCAGGCGTATCTGCAAAAATAAACAGGCCACAGCCAGTATGCCCTGTTCAGGAAAGCCCTGGGAACAAAACAAAATCTGCCAGTCATGACTGGAATGTACTGACTGAGTTGCACTCAGCTGAGTTTCCCAGGACTATACCAATAAGTGAATGCAGAAAAGATATGAGCAGAGTTGTTTGCTATGAGAACAGCTAGAACATCAGGAGAAATAATCCTTTTGTCAAAGATCAGGATACCGGTAGGTATCTCGGTCTGGGCTCAGTTGCCATTAGCAAAGGTAGGTCAAGTCCTCATTACCACAGTGTCAGGTGGCTGTCAAGCAAACTGAGGGCACTGAGCAGGACAGACAGTAAGAAAACAGACATTTTAAAAGGAAAAGTTGTAGCGGGAAATCCTGGATAAGACTTGAAACTAAGCGTAATATCAGAGAACCCACAACAGGCTCATACATTACAGCACTGGAAGAACGTAAGTTTCTAAACTGGTGCTTCTTTTTGCATGGAAAATAGGAACTGCCACTATCAGATCTAAAAGGTTTCAGTTTTAATACAACAAGATCAGCTGGGGTGGGGGTGGAGGATATGTGAGAAAAGAAAAAAGCAACTGCTTCTCCAATATCAAGAAACTTTTTCTAGCTGAAGTATCACCAACCTATGCTACCAGCCTGCCTTCTGTCAGGCAGAAAGACACTTCCATCCCTGTGCACTGGGAATGCTGCTGCAAACTGCTGTTACGCAGACCAGAGAGGGAAGGAAATGAATGCATATCTGCCTCAGAACTCTTTTCTTCCCACAGCTGATCATTTCAGCCATTAACAGCTGAGGCGGAAAAGCCTTCTTAGGTCAGCTCCTGAGTGCTGTGCCACACAGGACGTGTCCCTACAGCAGCTCCACTGCTGCCACTGCCAGTCACCAACCCAGGACGCGCACAGAGTCTCTTCCACTGCCTCACATGTCATCCTTCAGAATTAGTTTGTCACTATTTTGTAATATCTAGCTAAATCAAAGAGGATTTTTCCAGCCAATAAAGTCCTATACTTCTAATAAACATATCAGGTTGCCCGATGCACAAAATTTCATTTGTGCCTGTTACAGTGACAAACAGGAAACTTCTAAATACAGTCCTGAGGCTTGGACAGTTCTGCTGGATTTAAGTATCACCTGGAAAGCATTTGCTTGTATACAAAAGAGAGTACAGGTTAGGCCACCAACAGCCCTGAGCTCGTGGGAGTTTAAGGTAGTTTTCTTGCTCCTTTTGCTGATCGAAGCAGCTGTTATGACTTACTGTAAAACAGAGTGAGCTGTCATGCCATTCAGCCTGTGCAAGGTGTGAAAGAAAAATCAATGACTATTTTTAATAAATCACCCCTGTAATGGGGCTTATGGTCTTTTTAATTAAACTGCATCAAAGCACATCTGATCTGTGTCACAATGCCATCCCCAGAAAGTCTAGAGTCCATTAATTGGAGTGAAAGATCTTTTCAATTCAGATGTCACTTACTTGCCAAGAAAGCACTTGGGAACAGTACTTAATTTTCTTCTCCTATCTTTGATAAGGTTCACTTTCTTGCTCATCATCATTTGGTACAGCTTCTCTCCTTTCTCAGCAATCATGACATATGCATCCCTCTCCATTCCCAGTTTCAAACCTGGAATATAAAGCAGAAATTCCTTCAGATCTTTAACACAACATAAAATGTTTGCTTGGAGTCAAAAGCTGAGACCAAGCAGCAAAAATTGTAAAACACAAAAATTGATTGACTTATTTTCCACTTAAAGGGGAAATCAGGTAATTTTTTTATCTGAGTACAAAACTAACTGTCATTAATAAGTTTAGCACCACCAAGATGCAGCTTTTCCTCTCCATTTTAAAAAGCAGCTTTAAACTTATGGTTATATCATATCACACAAACTAGAATGGTTTACAGAACATGAAGAAAGTCCAAAGCAAGAAGAACATGGGTCAGGGCAATCCCAAGCACAAATACAGGCTGGGAGAATGGATCGGGAGCAGCCCCGGAGAGAAACGCTTCTGGGTGCAGGTGGATGAAAAGCTGGACGTGCCCCAGCCACACGCACTGCACACAGAACCCCCTCGGGCTGGCTGATGCCCCAGCATGGGCAGCAGAGGAGGGGGGATCCTGCCCCTCTGCTCTGCTCCTGTGGGACCCCATCTGTGCTGTGTTCAGTGTGAGGCCCCAACATGAAAAGGACACGGAGCTGCTGGAGAAGTCCAGAGGAGGCCCCAGAGCTGCTCCCAGGGCTGGAGCCCCTCTGCTCTGGAGACAGGCTGGGAGAGCTGGGAGTGTTCCCCTGGAGAAGGTTCCGGAGAGACCTCAGAGCCCCTGCCAGGGCCTAAAGGGGCTCCAGGAGAGCTGGAGAGGGACTGGGGACAAGGGGTGGAGGGACAGAACACAGGGAACAGACACAGGGAATGTGTCTGTGTGTGCCAGAGGGCAGGGACATGGGATGGGATATTGGGCAGGATTTGTTCCCTGGGAGGATGGGGAGGCTCTCGCACAGGGTGCCCAGAGCAGCTGCAGCTGCCCCTGCCCTGAAAGTGTCCAAGGCCAGGTTGGATGGGGCTTGGAGCAGCCTCGGACAGCAGAAGGTGTCCTCGCCCATGGCCTTAAATGGCCTTTAAGGTTGCTTCCAGTCCAAATTGTTCTATGATTCTGTGATTCTCAACTTTCTGAAACTAATTTCCTGTGGAAATTTCACTTGTGAACCTGTCCAAGTTCCCAAGCACATAATTCATGCTAACTTGAAAATTGCTACAGGCAGGGGGATGATCTCTGAAAACAGCAGGTGTCTCTGTTATAACTATCCTCATAACTGACATTTTCCGCTCCTCTTCTCTTTAGATTTGCAAATTGCTTTAGGAGGACAGCATTCACAAAAGCTGTTCTGGTACTGTAGACACTTTTTGTCTTCTAGCCTGAACACATCATTTTCTGGATATGTTACTCTACAACTTGCAAATGTGGGCAACTCGAGTCCAAAAGAGACACAGATTTTAGACACCTCCAAGACTAGCTTGAGAACAGCCAGCCTGAAGTGGTCCTGTACTTCCATGCCTAATTTTAGCAGAGATTGACATTAGGCAGAATTTGAGTGATCGGTGTAAGAGAAAAGGAGAACTGCAATTTTTTGGGAAGAAAAGTTTATCCTAACTGGATATAAATTCCTATTGCTTTATGGTAAGACACTGCAATGAATTAAGAACCTACTGAGATGTCAGAGCTGTTTCCTAGTTTTAGGAAAACATTGAGAACAGATTTTAATTCTGCCCGTGGAGGAAAATGCACAACCTTTTCTGTTTCTCTCAAATATGTGTATGTGCATACACATTTGTCCTACAAGTCCATTGAGTGTGGTACAAAATACACCATCCACTTACTCTCTCTCTGCTCCCTTTCCTTGATTATAGCATCCAGCCATTTCTGTTTATCTTCGGCAGTCTTGGCCATACAGACAAACCACTTGTTCTTGGCTGTGTTGTGAATCTTCCAGCCGTTTGTCACTGTGTAGCCGTTGCTGTGGTAATCTGCTGCAAAAGACCAAACCGCAGAGCACACAGTGAGCAGGACGCCTGCTCTTTTAATCAAACCACTGTGGGACGCTTTCAGTACAATCATCTTCTTGGAAGACCTTGGTTCCTGAGGTGTTCCTCACTCACTGCCCAGCTGTACTTACCACTCCAGAGGTACAAGTATCAACAGGCTGTTCAAAATGACTGAATGCTTCCGTCCTAAGAGCAACACTTGATGATTTCACCTCAGAAGAACAACTAAAGTCTTTTAAATACAAGGCTGTCAGTGAAAGAGTCTGATGTTTGTTCAGGTTCTGTGTTCTGAATTTTCTGGGGACATGCTATCTTCCTGCACTGTAAGGATTTCTGTCCCCACAACACAGAAACTCTTTATGTGTCGACTGTTTAAAGGACATAATACCAACTCCTGACTTTCTACAATAGGGGCAGCAGTGGTGTGGCCTTTGTGGATGGAATCAGAAACCCATCTGGTCTTCCTGCCTGTGTCAGGATACAAGAAACATAACAGAACTGCCATTCCTGTATTTTGCTCATGGTCACATTCCATGCTACTAATTTGGATACTAAGACTAGTATTTAGTAGCATTCTAAATGAGAAGAAGATCCAGAATTTCTGTTATTTTAGCTGTAATGGCTTATGATGTAAAAAAAGGATGGGAGGAAGACAGAAGTAACTTATTAAATTAACTCGGATCAGGACAAAAAATAGACAGTCTTCTGGGAACACATACTCTAATTAAGGTCATTTCAGAAGGAAGGACTAGTGCCTGAAAGCATTTCCAGTCTTTCAATCATGTAAGTTGGTCCAATAATGAAGGTGCTACAAGTTCTATAGATTGCTTCAGATTTCATTAAAGGAGACAGAAAAGTACTTTTGCACCACCTTCCAACACAAGATCTGAACTTGCTGTGTTCTTAAAAGACAATATTTAGTCACTTACCTGTTCCATCTTCCACATTCTCTACTTCCATGACTTCTGTATTTATTCGGCCCCTGAAGATATAAAGGGACCCGTTGATGGACTTTGTCCTTTTAGATGGTTTTTTCCCAGTAACTCTGTGATTAGGATGAAGACTGTTAGCAACATATAAGCAAACAGTCTAATATATACATGAATAAATCAATCTGAGATATGCCTATTAAAGGAGGATTCCAATATAGTGACTGGTGGTATTTGGACATCTCTGATGTTAAATAATTGGAATACTCATTCCGATTTCCAAGATAGGTGTGTACCGGTGTTAGTACAGCAGTAACAAGCTTGTTTTGCCAGAGCATGTGAAGATGCGGCTGGCTTCAAGATTTCCATTCCTGGTGACTGACTGAAATACATGTCCATGAACAGCACGTGGCCTTGGGACGACAACTGCAGCATCACCTGACAACACGACACTGAACTCCTCTGTTTGCCTACAGCTGTGACCAGCTTGTGGTACGCACCAAGCTTCAAACATGAAATGAACTACCTGCAGAGGCCGGTGTCACACAGCCTGCTGTGTGTGTTACACATTGCTGTAGGGAAAACTCTGCTGGGGCAATTTTGCATCCAAGTTTACATCCTTATCCATAAGCTTTATAGGGTCTCTGCTGAATTCAGGAAAGCACTTTTCATTACTGGTTATGTTCTGATTTTTTATGCCTAAAATAGGTTTAAAATTATCCAAGTGACATCTGTTGTGCTTTACTATCCAAGAATAGCCCTACTAAGCCAAAACACAACTGGCCAAATGGTCATTAAGAGGTGGCAGGAGTCAAAACTCAAGTCAGTGAAGGTTCTGTTGTGGCAGTTTGACAGTACCTCCTAAGATTCAAAAAATACTGCAGTAAAAATCAGCTAGAGAAAAAATTTGCTGCACTGTTTTAACTCCTCTTTGGACTGCACACTTCTCAGAGAGGCACTCCGATACTGCCTGGAATATTTATCCTACCACATAGTGACTTCTCTCTCCTATTGCCTAAGTGATAGAAATAGTCAAGAACAGAGGGAAGTTCCACCTGTGACTCAGCCCTACAAAGCAATAGAGAATACGGTGAGTGATCAGTAATTGATCACAGCTTCCACTTACAAATCTTCTGAATGGTAAAACTGAAAATACAGAGGGACTCACCTGGATTTCCTCTTGCAATAGACCAGGAGATTATCAAACAGAAAGAACATTCTCTCCTGGATGTTTCCTGCTGAGATTTTTAACAAAGTCCCTTGCAGTAAGAGCTGTGTGCAAATATCTGTCAGATTTGATCCCTGAAACATAAAAAAGAGAGATTAACTGTCCTTTATGAGTGCACAATGAAGGTCTTTCACTAACATGCTCTTATTTTATCTTCCATTAAACTGTGAAATAACTGATGCACTCATAAGGATTTCACCCAGCTCTATTTGCCTTTCAAGTGAGATCTGCCCGTCAGAAATATCAGTTTCATTCTAGCTCTAACACCTTCCTTTCTTTCATAATCCGCTTGTTCTGCTACAATTTAGCGGCAGCCTGCACACACAGAATAAACTCTGAATTCTAAATTCGTCAGACTGATGCTGCCCATGCCTTCAAGAGTGTTTACACATCACAAAAGAAACAGAAATAAATCCCTGTACACAGCATGAGTCATTAAACTGTACAGTCAACTGCCTCCAGGGAGCTTGCTGGTCCTGCATCCTACCTCCCATCCCTCAATGTGGGACTGCAACTGTTCAAGGGCTTCCAGTTTCTCCATCTGTCTCTTGGTCTCATTGATATTTGTACAGACTGTCTTCATTGCCTGCAGTGCGTTCTGGACAGCTGGGTGATCAGGATGCTTAGAGGGAGTCCTCTTAGCTAATTCCTTAAAAAAAAAAGAGAAAACATGGAAACTGAGAAGTGGTTCATGGAAAGGTATGAGCATTAGCAAGCAATCCTGTAGGAAAATGTCAGAATCATTGCAAAATTAAAGAGAATTTGGGGACACTTTACTGCAGATGCTGTTCTAACTCACAATTTTTTTTTTTTTTGGTAATTTATGTCAATGTCTCTGCAGAGTATACACTTGACGAGCAATGGTAGATCAGATAAAACAGATTAACTTCAATATGCCACTGAACCTACAATATAATTTAAAATGCAATAGAAATGTGCTTCTGGTTTTATAAATATCAGCAGTTATTTGTGATTATATATGTGTAGAAGACAAAAGCATGATTTATAAATTGGCAGTGCTCCTTATAGCTCTTAAAGGAATAGACGATTTTTAACATTACACTACAGAGTTGGATTTCAACCACACAATATCATGAATCTAAGAGCAACGCAACTTTTCTTGGAGGAGGGGAGGGGAGGAGAAAAAGCCAATCCCCCAAAGATAAATATATTTAATTATGGCCAAATAGAAGGTTCTGTTTCTTGAACATCTACGAGAGGAATGGAGAGATGAGGGAGACAATAAGGTAAGCTTCCTTCATCCTGTTCTGTACGCACACCAGTGGCTTCCCATCTTTCCCCTTCCAAGTGCAGGCAGTGGTTCATGGAGGCCCGTGTGTGCCTGGCCACTGGGCTTTCCTTTCCAGGGGATTCTGACTCTGGTGACTGCTCTCTGCATACAAGTATTTCTGCCCCTCCCAGGGCCAGTGACTCTTCCCCACATGAAGCAATACATAATTACTACCCTAATCGCCCATGGAGTTGTGTATCCTCAGATGTTTTAAAGGATCAGAGGTGGAATGTGCATTTTTGGCTGGAGCGTGAGCAAATCCTTAACAGACCTGACCTCGGGCAAGGCCCAAGCCCTGTGAGCTCTGGGCTCAGGAGCTGCAGGGTGCGGCTGTCATGTGCTGCACATTCCTCCTGAGCCAGAGGAAGAAGACAGAAGTGACTGTGCCTAATCCCCACACGATGGTGTGATTAACCCATGATCTCCACTGCCCCAGGGTTTGCTTCTTGCTGAGAGAAATGCTCTTTATTAAGGGGAAAAGACTATTTTTGTTCAGAGACTGGTTTACACAACAGCTGCTTCTACTCTTAAGCAGTAGGGTTGAGACTAGTTAATAGAGTTCCACAATTAGCAGGGGTGAGACAGAGCTGCCTTCACCCAAACCCCCACGCTGGAAGCATCTGCTGGGCAAGTTCTCCAGCCACCCACCCGTGCTGGCTCCAGTGGCTGACACCGTTTATGCCCTCTGGGTGTCCCTTTACCTCTGCCACCTTCCTCCTTCCCAAAAACCAGTGCCCATCACAGCCAAGAGTTTCGTTTTGCTTGAGCCCAGTCCAAGCCCCTTTCTCACTTACAAGGAATTAATTTACTGACTGAGAAAATTCTACAATAATTTTCTTGCATGCTGTCTGAAGCAGAGAAGAACTGCATTGGGGCAAAAATATTAATATCATGACTTCTCTATTTGTACAGAGATAATGAAATCCCATAGCCAGGTTTGAGTCCCATCCTTCAAACCACATGAAAGGCTTGCAAATTAGACAGAGAAAAAGACACAAAAATTATAAAACTCAAACCCCTCCCCTAAACCCAACCAAAAAAACTCCAGCAAACCCCACCCACAAAATAACACTCCACCCCACCTTTCCCTGGAGAAAATTCCCAAACCAAAAAACTCAAACAAAAACCTGTTTACTGACAGGCACTTCAAAAATGCAATGCTTGTGTCATAAAAACTGGGAAACTATAAATAAAACTGGAATGTATTGATCACCATCATCTGAATCATCGTTCTGTCTCCATCATTTGTTAGTTAAAAAAACCCAAACAGCTTCATCAGAGGATGAGAAAACATTAAGGTCACTTGATGCAGGATGCCATATTTTCACTGGAAATTATTGCAATGCTTAAAGCAGATCAGCACTTGGAGATATTCTAGTGTATTATTCCTAATTAAGTAACCCGAATCAACTCCAGATGCTAGATGCCAGATGCTATTGTTCTGGAGAACACACACACACATATATGTTATTAATAAAAAGTAGTTACAGTATTTAAAATATGTGCCTTACCCTACTACTTCAGTTTACTTTCAAACACAAACAAGTCTGAATTACCTTGTGCATACTAGCTTTATCAAACCCACCGACTCGGCTACACCAAATACTTACATTAGACAAGGTCATATCAAAGTTACCAGATAAACTGGATATTCATAAACTCTTGCTAAAAACAAAGTAAAAGAGGAAAGTAGGCAAGGTTTGGTCTAAGACTTTTCTCATCAGCTGGAATACAATAGTATCTGTTTGCTCTGGGAATTAGAAAAAGTAAGATCTAATCCCCATTAATACAAAAGAGCTATATCAGGAGCCATAACTGAAGTTCAGTAGCAAAGGGAGAGCAAACACTTAATTTGAGGGTTGTGCTATTTTTTAATCTATCTCCATTTTTCCTTGCTTTGAGAGCTCCATTTTCCTGGTCAGCACAAACAGAATCTGCCTGTGTTTTCCCCTTAACTGTTCTCATGTCTGAGACATTTGTGTCCACTCTGGTAATTCCATGCTAGCAACTATCAAATAAGTCTTGAATGGGACACAACTTATTTGCTATGAATTCACTACCTGTGATAATCAGAATCAGCCAGACTGTATAATGGTCACTGATATTTTCTGACTGAACAACTTCTAGTTGTTATTATCTCACTGACTGAGGCAGATTTGTTGCCTAATGAAAAGCTAATTCCTCTTCGTTTTTTCTTAAAACTTTTATTTCCTGTCCATGAAGTTTCAGCTAATGAATAGTGTGTGATCTGACCCCTCGCTGCAAGACTGTTTGTTCAACAGGTACATCTGGGTCTGGGTCAGTTGCCCCAGAGCTAAGAGTAGACACAGGGAAGGCAAGTGGAGGGCAAATTCAGCAGTGGATCTTTGCCCCACTGTGGCTTGAAAGCAAGAAGCACTGTTTCAGTCTTCATCTGGGTGGTATTGGCTTTGGCTTTCAAAGAAAGGATGTTTGGTCCTCAGGAGGTTTGACATACATTCATCACAGAATTCTTACTTTCTTCCAGAACTCATAAAGGGACCTTTCTTTCAAAATATGAGGGAAAGTCTTTGTATTTTTTTAATTACTTTTCTTTTAGTAAACACACTGTGACACTAGCTGAGGAAGAGACTGATATCAAGAAGACTGATGGCTGTTAGCTGTGGACAGCCGTGGAGTCTGTAGCCCGATGGGGATAGCTGCACTCCTCCCAGAGAAAGAGGTGTCTCTAGGGGCAGCCTGCTGGGGCCTGTGGCTGCAAGGGATTCAGCTCTCAGCAGTGGATTCAGCTCTCAGCAGTGGATTCAGCTCTCGGCAGTGCCCTCAGCTCTCGGCAATGCCCTCAGCTCTCGGCAATGCCCTCAGCTCTCGGCAATGCCCTCAGCTCTCGGCAGTGCCTTCAGCTCTCGGCAGTGCCCTCAGCTCTCGGCAGTGCCCTCAGCTCCCGGCAGTGCCCTCAGCTCCCGGCAGTGCCCTCAGCTCCTGGCAGTGCCCTCAGCTCTCAGCATTGGATTCAGCTCTCGGCAGTGCCCTCAGCTCTCGGCGGTGCCCTCAGCTCTCGGCAGTGCCTTCAGCTCTCAGCATTGGATTCAGCTCTCGGCAGTGCCCTCAGCTCTCGGCAGTGCCCTCAGCTCTCAGCATTGGATTCAGCTCTCGGCAGTGCCCTCAGCTCTCGGCAGTGCCCTCAGCTCTCGGCAGTGCCCTCAGCTCTCGGCAGTGCCTTCAGCTCTCGGCAGTGCCCTCAGCTCTCGGCAGTGCCCTCAGCTCTCGGCAGTGCCCTCAGCTCTCGGCAGTGGATTCAGCTCTCGGCAGTGCCCTCAGCTCTCGGCAGTGCCCTCAGCTCTCGGCAGTGCCCTCAGCTCCCGGCAGTGCCCTCAGCTCTCGGCAGTGCCCTCAGCTCTCGGCAGTGCCCTCAGCTCTGCCCTGCGAGGTTCTCCCAGGCTGACTCAGGAACAGAGAGCCAGAGGTGCCCTGTGGCAGATTCCACAGGGCAGCCCTTATTGTCCAGCCCTGCAAAGGGCAGCCAGGTACAGCAGCTCCCTGCCCAGCAGGGGAACCCCTGGGGGTGTTTATGGGGGAGGCAGGGGTGGTACCAAAGGGAAAGACCAATGGGTTTGGAGAGGTATATTAAAGCGTTATGGGAGCCTTGTTCTGACCTGAGAGAGAACTGCCTCATCCATATCCTCTCTCCCAGGGAGGGGTTGAGATGAGCTTATCACATTCCATTCAAGGGACATCCCTCCATGGCAGAGGTCTGGGAGGTTTATCTCCCTCCACAGTTAGCCACACAGTATCTGTGAGGCCACTGGCAAGCTCTCCCAGAAACTGCTTTCTCCTTTTCCCTCTTCTTGTCCCCACCAGGCAGGTGACACAGCCCTGACCAGAAAGGATGAGAGGTAAGTTAGCTCTTTTTATGTCTTTTATGCTTTATCTTCTATGGTAAGAATACTGGCAAGGGGGCCAGTTAGTGCCACATAGCACAGTTAGTCATTTCTGGATTCACACCCGCCCATTGGGAACTCACTGAGACAACCAAGAGCACTGAAGAGCACTGAAGAGCACTGAAGTCAAAAGGCTTTGGTTGGTCAGTAAGTCACCCAGTTTGCTCTACCCAGACCATTACAGGATTTAGCAGCTGCCAGCATCAGGCAGCTTTTTGCCTGTACCCATAAAAAGAAATTTTCTTCAGAGAAGATCCAACTCTCAGAAGAGTAAATCAGGAAAGCAATAGTGGCAACAAAAGTCAAGGCTAAAAAATGCAGAATCATTCCAAGAATAAAACAACCATCTGGAGAAATACTTTTCTGGTTTACCTTGAGCAGAAGAGGGTATTTGCAAATTCTCTGAATTGGAGTCAGCAGATAACCCTCTAGTGGAATGTCTGTTGTCTTTCTGCCTCCCAAAAGCATGCAACCCTATAATCAAAAAAAAAGAAAACCCCAAATGTTACCTCACACACAAAGCCTTCTGATGATTTTTGACACAACTTTATATTTCTAAACATGTGTTATGGTGAGAAAGTACTTTACCACACCTAAGGTACAGGAAATGGCACTTCATTCACCACTGACATAGAGCCATCAAGTCTGAAAAGTTCTGCAGGCATCAGCAGAAGAAAATTTGTAGTGGATAACAATAGCTGTACAGAAAGGTATCTTCTCAGAGAAATATTATACAGCTGATGACTTAAAAACCATCCTAGCAATACAATGGCAAACAGCAAACCTAGATGGACCATCACCTAAAATAATCCAATTTACCCCCACAACAGATATGACCTGTTGTTTTGGTTCACTCTGTAAAGTTGTATACTGTCAGTCCAGAAAACTCTTGAAGGCTAAAATAAAGCCTATTAGTAATTACGTAATTAGCTTTAGTCCAGTTATTATGTCTGCATTGACCTGGAATTGAAACAAATGAGTCATGTCCATAACATTCACCAATTCTCTGGCAAAACATTATGCCTGAGCACAGCTGGACAAACAGCCTGGGCACACTGGCTGGCTAACCAGCACACATGGAAGTTCTCAATAGACTATGGAAAATAATTTCTCAGGATTCATATAGAAAGTTTAAGAGTTTAACAACAGGGTATGGCACTGGGAAGAAAAAAAAAACCCTTATAGTCCTTGATCTGTCGTTAATTTGTAACAATAATCTGTAATCTTTTTGACAAATCAATAGTGCCCTACTGTAAGCTTTTTACACATTTCCCTGATGATTCTACTATTGGCTGATGCCAGAGAGAGGTAGTAGATTCAAGTGGACTTCAAATCTATTTCAGACGAAGTAGTCCACATTCCTATGCTCAACCATGAATACGGACTTTGCTCTGAAAGTCACTCCAGTTGCAAACCTGTCCTGTCCACACAGAAGTTGAACTTCAAAGGCAGTTCAGCCAAGAAGTGCCTGCTTTGGGGCATTGCCAGGAACATTTTCCCCTGTGAAATACACTCAGACACTGAAATTTAGTGAGTCTTGTGGCTGTAGCTCTACAATACTTCTCTTCAAGGAATGTTCACAGACATCATACATAAAATCTCATTAGTCCTAACTGGTATTTTTACAGACAATTGTCTGTAAAATAACCTGTCCCCAGGCTATTCTAGATCTGTGGCATTGGCTACCCAGCTCACAATGCTCCCTGTCCAATTTCCAAGTCTCAGGTGATTCAGTCCTTCCCATCTCTTCTTTCAGCCCTCTCTCTAGCTCTGGCCTTTAACACTGACTGACTTTTCAAGCACATTCCCACATTCTATGTTTCAGCAGCTGTGAGGGGGCAATTGGGCCCAACCTATCCTCACAAGTAATGCTTTGTACTTTAGGCTGCTTTCTCTGCATAGTAGCATTGTAGCACTGGTTTGTGCTGATAGTGCTCAGTTCTGTGCCTCAACTCATCAGCCACTTCAGTACCCCTCCACCATGAGTGCTCCATACCTGCAATGGATAATACCTGCAAAATGTCCAGAATTCCTGGGATACCAAAGAATTATTATGAGCACAGGGCAAATTCAGATCATTCAGTCAAGTGTGCTAGAGAAGGTGCTTACCAGAAGGAATGTTCTGACCGTCGGGATCTTGTTCAATTCCATCAGCAGTCTGAGTGCTTTCTCGTGGTTGCTACAGTACTCCTGGTACACAAAGAATTTATCTTTCTGCAAGGAGAAACAAAGTAACCTATTGATTCAGACACCACTAGAGAGATTATTTTGCCAGAGTCTGTTACCAAATTCTTTACAAAGAAAGGTGGACTCCAAGTGGCATTAGCATTGGAGTTTTCATGAAGTGTATGATACTTGTCTAATGTGAATAATGTATACAGGTATTCACTTATTCCTGACTTACTCTGTAAGTTAACAGAGACTTCTCTGAACACTGAGATTTCAGCACTTTTCCTCTTACTGCTTCACTGAGATCACAGGCATTCTTTCCTGAAAGGATGGATTTTGCTATCTTGGGAATACTTGCATGTGTGTCAGGATATTTCGTGAAAGTAGCCAGGTACAACACAAAGCCAGGAGAAAGGGGGCTGACCACTCCTGCAGAAGGAAGAAAGCCAGGTGGCTGGGAAGAACCAAGGCCTGAAAGAAGCCCTGAGATCTGGAGGGGAACTGTAACACAAAGCTGGAAATCCCCTACCTTTCAAGGAGTGAGAGCCAGGCCCCAGAAGTTGGCTGGTTTACTTTGTGCTCTCAAACAAGAGACAAACAGCAGACAAAACTTAACAGCTTTATATAATAGTTTCTGTTACTGGGAGAATTTCACCAAATAATCAACATATTGCAGAAGGAACGGAACAGGAACAGGAACAGGAACAGGAACAGGAACAGGAACAGGAACAGGAACAGGAACAGGAACAGGAACAGGAACAGGAACAGGAACAGGAAAAGGAGCTTCACAAGTCGATTGAGCTACTAACTCTGGGACACGTCACACCCACCAGCACATGCTGGAATGAAATCCCCTCTTAAGAAATGAAGGTCAACTGGCAGGTCAGGGTCAGCAAGTTCTGCTCTACTGATCTGCAGATTCAAAGACAGTGGAACTCCTTCTATCTAAAATGATCAGAGATGCTGAACCCATTGCAAACACTAGATATCTGGAAACACTGGAGTGATTCACAAAAGAAGCAAGAACAACTATTTCCATGCCCGAGCAGATAAGGCAAGGGGCAAGCTGATCCTCTCAAAGCTGGTAGGAAGGGCTGAACTTTCAGCAGCTATGTTCAGAGCTTCTGGTATTGCATTCACCAGAAAAAAAGGAGGGTCATGAGACTGTATTGCGTTTTCGGCAAAATGAGTGATTCAGAAGCCAAAAAACCCATCATTTTTGAGTGCTTCTCACGATAGTACTTTATTTCCTGGTTCAAGTTGGTTTCTATGCCATAATGCAGCACCACATCGAGGCACCCAGACAAGCTAGTCTGCATATCAAAAGTAATTTCAAAGCATTAGTGCGGTCCTCTGCAGGGTAATAGGTGAGGTTTTTCAGAGCTACCATCTCAGGGCACCAAGCCATGTAGCCAATGCCCTCCAGAGTTTGTGTTGCATTCACAGAAGAATTCTGGTCTGAAAACATTCTATCTGAACCTTTTAATCTCCCCAGATTCTGGAAGTTAATTTTTTTTTAGTTTTGGTTGGAGTCCTAGTACTCTTAGAGGATCCTGTGTCAGCTGAAGGTATTTGCAGCATTGAGCTACTTTCAAGACAGCTCACAGTGATACCTGCAAAAAACTACTGCCAACTGAAGGAGTTTACTAGCAGGAAACCATAGGAATACAGTTGCAGTCCCTGGGTATTCCCTTTGCTATTGTCACAAGGAAGAGAAATTGCATTTATGTTAGTTTAGGAGTCAGATGTTCAATGGTAGATACACATGTTCAGAGTCCATAAAATGCTTTTGGGTTTGGTTTATTCACTAACCTAATTAATTTTTCCCTCTGTGTACTTCAAAAGAAGGAACCGAGAAGAAATAGGTGTATGTCCAAACACAAGAACAATGGTACAAAGCAAATAAAACAACAGCCACAAAAGGTATGGTGCAAAGAGCTGGAATGCAGATGTTCAGGACTTTTACCCTTCATTGGCAGCTGTTCATGTTGGTACTGGGGTGAAATACTGGGAAGCTGCAAAGAAACAAAAGCTTCTGACGACGAGATGCATGAAAAGGCAAGCTTGGGTCCACAGCACAATAGCAAAAAGGCAATAGGATTGTTGTCAACCATAAAAACCGGAGAGTTAGAGAGTGAAACAGATATAGAAGGTTTTTTCCCTCATTTTCTCCTTAACTCTCTGGATGCACACATGCTTGAAACTAAAACCAGCAGCCATTAACACAAGATCATCTGTTACATCAGTGCTCACAAAGTGTCACTGCTCAGGTGTCTGACTGCAGCTTTAAGTGCCTGGAGTTTGGGAAGCTATATTTAGATCATGGCAAAATCCTTTTGCTAAAGCTCAAGACAGTACAATAATTATACACACACCAGAGTGCTTTCATCAAGTCTTTCCCAGCTGTACCCCACGCTGGTGACCCACAAATATGAGAACTATACTTAAAATTACTCCTTGTCTGAAGTGTTTCATTTCCTCTCTGGGTGATACTCAGTCCTGGGCTCTCCCATAGCGTGGTGAGGAAATTATCAGTTACATAATTGCAGATGTTAGCCCAGGAATTCTGAGCCTGCAATTGCTCCAGGTTGAAGTGCAATTATGGTCAGAGACGTGACCAGATAAAAATGGCACTTTCTTACTCAGCAAATCTGCTGGATACACAGCTAGACCTTCTGTTTTGGTGACAGAAGTAAGTCTGTACTATTCTCAGTTTGGTTAAAATAAGTCTTCAACCAGCTTATTCTCCAAACATGTTATTTTGGATCCACTAATTCGTACTGCCCACAAATTAGTGCAAATTTAAAAAACAGTTTTGACTAGAAAAAAGCAAATAAGATATTTGGAAAACTGCAACATTTTCTTTGGACATACTTTTAACAAGGCATGGCATTTTCTTGTTTCAAAGCAGGCTGAAACCAACTTTGCCAACATCAAAAACCTAAACAGAAAACATAATTCTCAACAAAACAATATCCCCGATGAGTTAGCTAGTAAAACTGACCACTCATGTAACATTGCTCCAAAAAATGAAACACACGTTTCCGTAGAACAAGTTTCTAGCTACTACATCCCCAAACCTCTAGCAAAATGGCAATATGAGAAACAAAGGATCTGACAACCCTCTGCCCTTCTGCTCCACACACAGTCACAGCCTCTCCTGCCCTGGACAGTGAGCCTGTGTTCACGAGGTGTGGCCATCACTCCACGGTCAGCGCACACGCCCTCTCTGACATTAGAGACACGTCCCACATGCTGTTTTTGTTTAAGGCTGGACACTGGATTTGGAATGAATATTCAAGGATGTTCTTCACCATTTGTTACAGTCACACTGAACTGCAGCTCCAGAATAAACTCTAGCACCTACCACCAGACAATGAACTTCTGATCACCGACCACATCGAGTACAGTAGGGCAGACAATGTCTTCTGAAGGAAAACAATTTTTCACACCTGAATACCAGAACAAGCACATTTCTTCACCTCTTAAAATACTTCAAAAAGACAATGTGCAATAATTTCTTTTTTGGAATTCTTGCAAAATCTGCTTGCTTGCTTTAGGTGTTACTCAAGACTTCAATCCTTCTAAATTAGAGGTCCTTGGGACAATATTGCATCCATAACAACTACCATCCCTTCATGTATTTAAAAAAGGTGTCAGTGTGGCACTTGAGCACATGGTTTAATGGTGAACATGGCAGAGGTGCTGGGTTGACGTGGGACTCGATGGTCCTAAAGGTCTTTTCCAACCTTGATAATTCCGTGATTCCATAAAAGCAGTGTTCTGTTTCTGAAGGCTGTGGACCGTTGCCGAGTAAGGCTCTTCTAGGCCAAGACAGACCAGGAAGAGTCAGGCCCAGGTAGACTAGAGGACATTAAGGATACACAGATCCCATGAAGAGGACCCAAGCACTGCAGTCTGATGTAATTCCACATGGTGAATCTGGGGACTGCTACAAGGATATATGATACACAGAAACTTAGAGAAAACCTGCTTCACTAAAAAAATGCAGTGGCTGGATAAAACAGTGCTTCAAGAACTTTCAAGCTATTCACCAATTTTTTAAGTATTTTTCACAGTGAGTTTCTAAAGAAAAGCACCTGTGTTAACATCTGGCTGCTGACAAGTACTGGATTCATAATCAGGACTAGGAATGACCTTGCCAAGTGATCACAACAGCAGATACACCAATACACTGAGGATTCAGCGGCCTTATGTCACTTCCTCACTGCAAGCTCCCCACAGAACTCACTGTGATTTGATGATAATGAAAAAGCACCACTGAGGGTGTTCCAGCACTTCTTCTGAGCATATTGCAACAACACAACCCTGTCCAAGATGAAAGACAAAAGAAGTGTTCCCCACGGTTTCCCTGGGTGAAACAGTGCGAGGCTGTGCTGTGAGGAAAGCTCCCCAGCCCTGCCAGGGCCTGCAGCACCGGCAGTGAGCGGCTGCTGCAACCCGTGTGCTGCAACAGCTGCTGCAAGAGCTGCAGAGCAGGAGCACGGGTACCACACACCCCTGCCTGCAACGCCAGGCAAGCACCTGCAGGAGTACTGTTTCTGAGGTGCTTGAAATTGTGCTGCTTTTTTGATGGGTGAGAAAAAAGGAACAAAATTCAACAGGAAAGGGAAGAGCTTCTAAAAATACATTGTTGTTTAGCTCAGTTTGATGTGGTGACCATTGTCCTAACGTCATTCTCAAGTTTTTTCCCACCCTACCTACAACTTCCATACAGGACAGACATTGTCACAGTATTGCTACAAGCCTTAGAGAATGGGGCTTGCCAAGGGGCTAGAGGGCTTACGACAGGAAACTGTATTTTCAGATAGCATTAAGTCATTGTACTTACAAATTTTAAGAAAACATTTCCCAGTTCATGCTGAGACTGGGGTTCTGGTTGCATACAAAATTCCAGAGCAGCCAGGAACTCCTTGTGAACACCAAGAATGTCTTCAATGTTAGAAAATAAGATCTAAAATATAAGGAGAAAAACACTGCTAGTTTTTAATATATCTCAGAGTTTTTTGCTAAGTAGTAACACCAAAATACTGTGGAGCTCTAGACTTACCGTGATAGGATCCAAAGCTCAGACAGGGACTTGTAAAGAATGAATTACACTGTATTTGCCCCTTTCCCAGCCCCTATGAAAATCTTTATTGCTACTGAAGCACCTGCTGTAAATTAAGGTTATCTTTGCAGACCCCTGAGCATGGTAAATGCAAGCAACCTCTTTTAAGTCTTCAGACTAAGCAAATTGGCTAACTGAATACTGTCAAACAAAACAGAAATGGGCTGTGGATTCCTTGCCTTTCCTCTCAAACACATTGAAATGGCCCCTCTGTACTCTACTCAGTGTTTCACAAACCCTGCCAAAAGCTAGTATCTTGACAACACTACACTGTTGTCAAATTTTACTAAAATTAGCCAGTGAGATGAAAAACTACTGGTAGATGACAGCTATAAGAATGGGCAAACAGATTGACAGATAAACTGTCAACATGAGCTCCTTTCCTTAGGGAACCAATTAATAATAAGCACCAATATGACAAGAGGATATTTGATATTCATATCCCTGAATCTAGTTCCATTGCATACCACTTTCCCTACCAAGAAAACAAGGAAGACAGAAGAAATACCTTAACATTCTCCTCTGTTATGTACTTCTCAGCTTTGTCCACTGCATTCTGTCGGATCCGGTGCAGAAATGCCTGCAGAGATGAAAGAAGATTTATGTTCAGAAAGACTGATAATAGTTTGATTTCATTCTTATTTCCTCTAGGTTCCCATCAACACAGTGTGGCTGATTACCTTTAAGACTGAGAGAATGTAAACATTTACGAACTCCCCGCCACAGATGCCCAGGCTGCATGCAGGCACCACCAAAGACATTTCCTACAACACTGTTGGGCTTTGCCTGCAAGAAATGTCATCCCTTCATTGAAGGTTTTAGCTTTAATTATCTATTACTACATGGGGTCCATTTGCTCCTCCGAAGGCTTCCTGTGTGTGCAGGATGCAGCTGTTGTGCTGTACCCCAAGGCAGCGTGGAAGGGATTGTCACACTGCTGGAGCTGAGGCACCTCAGAGCCATGAGCTGGCCAGGACCAAGTTCAACAGTCTCAATATGCAGGGGAGGGAAATGGAATTCACCAGATAGTGCCTGCCATACCCTGTCCTGTTCACTTCATTTCAGCTGGTTAAAAACAGACGAAGCAATGCTGGAACTTTTCACTTAGGTCAGGTCTCCCCTTCTCTCAGCTCTGCACAACTCTGGGTTTAACAGCCACATCAATAAAAAGCTCCAGGCCAGATACAAATGGACAGTGATCTGAATATGGGCCTGAAAAGCCTAACTCTGGCTACTGGAATTTGGGAGGACCTACTTGCATTTGCACTGAACACACCCACAAACCTATTTGATTCAGTGGGAAGGGTTTACAAAAGAACACTGCATAGGATTTCCATCTCAAGACTCCACTGGCTTGGCAACTATTGGCTAAAAGGCACTTCTGAACTGAGAGCAGAGAATTTTCCTATCCACAGGCATCAGCAGAGATGGAAATACCTGCAGGAGAGACTGAAGAGCAGTCCGTGAGGACAGAATCTGCTGCAATAAACTATATAACCTCTGCAAAGAAGGGAAGAGAGCTCTCCTCTATGGTCTTGCCAGTGGTTTCTAACTTGCTTCCCACACAAAGGAGTGACTGCACTGCACACACTGCACCTGGGGAGTGCAGTGAACAAGGATGAAAGAACTTCTGTTATCCACCTCAGAGTGAGGGGAAGTCCATCATGTCTATTTAGGGCACAAAGCAGCTATGTCACAGCTTGATAATATAAAGGCTTTAAAAGATGAACTACTCCTGAGCAAGGTCCATGTCAGCTGGTGCATACTGGTGCATACTTTTGCTTTTTCCCTTTTGCCTGCTGGGATCAGCAGCAGCTTACAACCTGTTAAGAAGCAATGTCACTGAACCAAACTTACAGCTTAGGGAATGCCTTCATCTCAGGTGTTTTCTTGGCATACAGTAAACATGTTCCTCTGACTGACTTTCAGCTCTAAAAGGAGCACATCTCTGTTCCAGCTTAGGCATAGCTCCCTGTCACTCATCAGCTATTCACACTCTACAGGGCAGGCACCAATAAAAAAGACATTAATTAATGAGGCACAGAGACACTACATTTTTAGCCCTGGATTTTCAACCTGCTTTTGAACAAATTTCAGGGACCATAACCACATTGCTCCTCTAGTATTGCAAAATGGGAAGATCTTGGCTAGATTCAGCTAGATATGGAGAACTCAGAGGAGTTCGTAGGAACTAAGAAATCCGAATAGATTCTTACATCAAAGGAACATGTGCCAGTGGCGGAAGAATTATTTTGTAAGGTCCAGCCAGTCCACCCTGCCAATAATCTGGCCAGGAGCTGTGGTGCTCAGCAGCTTGGCAGCAGTCAGAGAGCTGTGGCAGATGAAGTGTTCAGCATGATGACTGATGACAGGAGGAATCACTGCTGCACTCCTGCTTCAGTGTTGGGCGTGAAAGCTGAGCATAAGCAACCAGGCATCTGAGTTATACAGGGTGGAACATCATTCTAGAGTCACTCAGTCACTAACGCTAAATCAGGCAGAGATTTTCCTTGTTTTAATCACAAACATGTTTGGAGACAACAAACTCAACTGAAATGATCAATTAATCTACACAATTAGCAGCTTCACTGGTGACTAACAGTTACCTGCACATTAGTCCCAGTATGAAGGGCCTAATAATAGAGACCTGTATACAGAAGTGCAAATCACATTAGTTTGTTAGAGGCCGCTCAATAAAAAAGTGGAAACTATGTTAATCTAAAAAACAGCTTTTCTGTGATGCTTGTCTGAAAAGACCACTTGATGTGAGCACAAGAAAGGGAGAAAAAAAAAAGAGGAAAATCAAACAAAAAATAAAAAAGGCACAGAAGCAGAGAGAGGAAGAAGGATGAAACACCTAGAAGGGAAACAGACGGTCAGCTTTGTAGATAGTCTTTCAAATCTCTTACAGCCTGATTTGCCTTGATGTGTATGGACAGCAGTCTCTCCAGTAATAATAAAACAAGACAGTTACAAGAGCTTTTGGTCTTACAAATTTAATAGTCTACTTTCCAAAATGCAAGTGTCTTCAAATTATCAAAACTTAGTGGATGCAGAACAAGTTTGTTCCTCATTTTTCAATGCCTACTGAGGTGCATGAAGAATCTTTTGCAACACAGTCATTCAAATAAAAAGTATGAGAAGCACAAGCTAATAAACAGCAGCTCACGAATATAATGCTGCATGCCCTGTTCACATGGCAACACCACTTTCTTCCAAACCACTTCCTGCTTGGAAAAAGCAATTCTTTTCCCAGAGATGTTATTCTGACATTCAGGTCAGCATTTCCCAAACTTCTCCAGTGATTTTTTGTGCTACTTGTTTTATTAGGGTCTAAGCTCATCTGTACTAGCACTAGCCCTCCAATCACCTGGTGACACAGAATCCAAGATCTATGACACAAGTAGTGTGCAACTCTCTGGGGGGAAGGGAGTGCTCTGATCTTTCATTAGACCTATTGATTTAGCTGGATAATCGGACCAGGACATGACAAAAGTGATGCCAAAAGAGAGAAGGTGGTGGTGGATGAATATGAAAAAACTTGCCTTGCCTATATCTTATAAATATTCCAAAACACTTTGTTATAAACGAGGAAGCAGTTGAAAGGGTAAAAGCATGTCTGGCCACCTATAAAGTTACTGAGACAAATTCTCTCTGGCTGCTCCAACCTCTTCACACTCTACACAACTCATATATAAATTCAATGTTCCTCATATATAAATTCAATGGGTCTGGTCCTTGTCATTTTTCACAAGAAGCCTTCAGGGACCCCACAAGTATAACCCTTTTCATCTGCAACAACTTCAATCTGTAGGAACTAACCTCCAAGAATATATGGAAGCATGGGGGTCAGCTTTCTTAGGAGATCTTAGAGGTATGATCTGGGCACTCTGAAAATCATTCCTAGGACAATTAGTATGTTCCATCTTCTATGTAGCAGAAGTAACACAAGGCAAACACTAGGGATGAGGCAGTGACAGTTTGCTCATGTCCCTTCTCAAAATTCATGCTTAAGGCAGATTCTTGCTATTTCTGAATGTTTGAGGAAGTGACTTCTTACTAAACAGTAAGGCAGGCAAAGTGTGCCTGCCCCTGAGGGAAACGAAAAGAAGAACAGAAACAGACAGCAGTGAGGTAACTGGTGCTCCTGTTGCTGGAGAAGCAACAACTTAAAGCACAATCCTGTAAAACCTGTTTCCTGAACAGCTGACTGGAATGTCACGTTGCACTTAAGAGACAAGTGAGACAATTTTGTATAACTAATCAGTGATCAGGACTGATTCCAAACAAGGGTCCAGGGATCTAAATGAGCTTAGAATTTTCAGGGTTAATATTAATAAATTGCTTTACAATTGTGCCATCAATTGTTTAAAGCTTCTTGCAAGTGCAGATATCTTGTTTCCAAGAAAATGTGTTCACAGTGACAAATTAAGAGGAGACATGAACAATGAATTCCAACATTTGACCCTCACTAGCATCTTCACCTAGTAGCTATAGCACAGGGGTCATACACATGAACAAGAACTTGCAAGCATAATTTTCTCTTTTTTTTCACCACCTGAATTAGTGTTGTCACTAAATTTGGCTGTTAGAAGTCTTTGCCTCCATACCAAAACCCTACTGTCTTTAGCAAAGCAGCTTGAAGGTCCTGTGGAAACATAGCTTTACTGAAATACGCTGACAAATTAAAATGAGTGCTTGCTGAAGTCCATGTTTTCAGAGCAGATGCATCCTTGCTCATGTTACTCAATTGTTAGCTTTGAATCTTGTCACTCTGATCATATTCTTTTGTTTTCTATCAGATATGCAGTTCATAAGCTAAAGCTCCACATGAATGACAGGAAACTAATATCCTGCATCCCCATCCCACGTCAGCTGCAGTTCCCACCTGCACTGAGGTCTGAAAGACAATGCAATAAATAATCTCAAAGTAACATAACAATGACTGCACAAGGCTATTTAAATCTTTCAGCATTTCCCTTCAAGCATGCTGTAACTACCTGACTGCAGGACTGCCCTGACTGCTAACCAGGACCTACTGATGTCCATCGCAGACACCGCTGGATTTTACAGACAGATGAAGTAATTCTTGAGTACATACAGATGACTGGTTTTCCAACATCTCTTGCTGTCCTGGGCAAATGCCAGTTCACAGTGTAGAATACTGGGCCTGATTCAGGTTTTTCAGTTGTGAAATTAAGTTAGGATATTGTAAATCAGAAGCAACTCCTTTGACATTACTAGCGTTATACATGTAAAATGGAGCAATACTGAAACAACTTTACTGCTTTGCAAGAGCCTATTACTGTACCTCTTACTAGCAATCCGGTATTCCCTCATTGCTCAATTACTGCTGCTATATTAATATTTCTATAAAAACACCTTCTAAATTATCCGTGTCTAGAGAAGGAAGATTAAGCATCAGATGAGTGCATTATACTAAAATTCTCCTAAACAACAGAGCCACAGCTGTGAGAGAGAGCAACTCTGCAAAAGCATTGTAGCTGTAGCTGAGATCTACAGGCAAATTAATTCATCAGCAAACACCTGAACAGGGACTTGCCTGATAGACAGAAGTGTTTTAGTAAGAGGAAATAGCACCAAAAATATCTCTTATTGCCCTAATTTCAGGTTTCCTGTGTATCAAACTGGCTTTAAAGCCTCAAAGCTTATTGGTACTTTTTTTTTATCTATCCCCTGAAGAGGAACTAAATTATTAGCTAACCAAGATGACTGATAAAAAGAAAAAAAAAAAGAAAAGAAAAAAAAAAAAGAAAAAAAAAAAGGAAAAAAAAAAAAAGGAAAAAAAGAAGGAAAAAAAAGAAAAAAGTCACACACATCATGGAATATCAAACAGCTCAGGCAGTCTGAGCTGTAGAAGCTGCAGAATCATTTCATGCACACAAACTCACAGGAGTTACAGGAGGCACCATCTCTTCCCACAGAAGACTGCATGACGATTTGCCTAAAAAGCAGATTCCATTTCAGGTGAAGTTAGAAAGACCCTCACAAAAGAAATGCAGCTTCAGTCGCAAAATTCAGACATGTCACATGTCACAAGGGAGAGATGCTTTGACCTGAAGCATATTTTTGATGGGTATTTTTTGTAATCGTAGAGATACATAAACAATAAATACATGTACCCATACTACAACACCACCACTCATACTGGCAATTTATTAAACATTAACTAAGCACTGATCACGGCAATTTGAAACTTCTTCCCCACTTCTTAATCTGACATATGGTGGATGCTGATAAATACTAAATGAAATATAGAGGAGCATTCAGAAATGCTATCTAAAATTATGTAAGTGCATGAATGAACAAAACGTTTCAATAAATGAACTTGATTGTTTCTTTAAATACTAGATAAGAGAAATAGCTACTGCTAAGATGAAGTACATGCCTGAGATAATTCCAAAAATCTGATTTGTCCATAGCCAATCCTGAATTTTAAAGTTTGTGCAGTTACAACCACACTTGGCTGAATTATCTTACATCTATCTTGTCATTGTTACACTGTCTATAACATCAAATCAATTACAAAATACTGGCATTGCACAGCACTGGGACTTTCACGTGTGCTTTAAAGACTCAAGACATTCCAACTGCTTTCCTCTTACTTTGAATTTCTTGACAGAGATCCAGCACAAAATGGCTTCTGCCAACAAATCTTTGGGACTTAAATGAGGATTCATCTCGTCTACTCACACCCCTGAAAGCTGAAGCCTTCCCTGAGTTAGTGACCCAGGTTCCCACTCCAACAGAGAACGGGCAGGCAACTCAGAGGATGAGTCACTGTGCTTTAGGAGGCTGTTTAAGAAGAGAGGCTGAATTACCATCTAGAAAGGTTTTCTCTTTCCATCAAGAGTTAGCCTAGGTGACAAATTTAGCTCAGACCACACTCTTCTGCTGTACCCCTCTCACGGCATCGGCAAATACAAACTCCAGGGCAGTGAGTGTTACTGAATCGTCTCTAGAGGTGAACCAGGACTGTCTCGGTCACTCGTGGATGCGTAGCGACATGGCGGCACTGCAAGTTGACACATGCAGAATTCACATGCACGGACATTCTCAGGACGGTGGTATTCCGGGACTAATCACAAGTGAGCTGATCTAGCAGCCCTTCCCAGAAAAAGTCTTTTACAAAGAAAGCGCTAAAAAGATCCCGGACCATTATCTGCATTTCCAACGTACTGCTGTTTACACCGAAATTCTGCAACAAAAAAACCCAGTCAAACCAAATTCATGCTGATGGAGGGAGGTGGAACTGAAGGGAAGTCATGGAGAAATACGTTGCAGTGTTCCTCCCTCCGAAGAGAGGTCCCTTTCTTAAGGAGGAGCTGTTTTCATTTGAATTACAAAAAACCCTTTGTGAAGTGAAAGACAGGCTGGTGCTGCAGAAGGGCCATTGTCTCTCCTCTATCACTGCCCTGACCTCTGCTAGCCCCTCCTCCCACTAGTCACTAATATTTGCATTCTAAGACAGGTCAGAAGATCCCAATTCACTTCAGGGCCCCAAAAGCTACATTTCTCACCTCTGAAATGCTTCAGGACTCATTGTTATTAATTTCTGCATATCTCCCGTACCTTGCCTTCTCTCGACTCCTCTTCATTCATGTTCTCCCTCCTGTGCAATGTTATCTCTATATCGCTTTGAATAATCTCATTATTGTAGACTTAAAAAAAACCCCAAACCCCTCCTCTTCTTTGCTTAAGCATGTTCTTTTGTGAATATCTATCCCTGGAAGATTCCACCCCATTCTATTATCAATAGAAAATGTATTCGTTTGGATTTTCAAAAGAACTTAAGAAAGCTACGTGCATAATTCTCTCAAGCCTTTGGAATATTCTCCCTTTTACTGGCCTCTTCACGTAATTTTCCCTGTTCTACAATCATGAGATTATTTTAATCATCTTACTACCATGAGTACTAAGTACTAAGAGTACCATGGCACTCTTCAAATTGCTTTCTGGACAAGGTTTGGTTGAACAGTGTGGTTTACTTCATTCCACTTGTATGTAGAGAAACAGATCCAGACAAGTCTGTGTCTGCTTGGTCTTTATGGTACTTTAACAAAAGTTTGTTTCAGAAGTAAACACCCAGTAAACAATACAAGAATTTTTCAGGATTCAACTCACATTCCTTACATTCACTGTGTTCATAGTGGAGAGATACCTGCAGATTTCAACCAGTTCTACATTAGAGGTGGCTCCAACTACTAAGATCCTATCAGCACCAGGGGATGTTTACTCAGGTTTCGGGCTCTAGACAGCTACTCTTTTTTCAGGAGGAAGGTAGAAGCATCAGAAAGACTACAAACATCAAGTGGTATCCAAAAACAGTAAAATCAAGACAATAATGTAAGTGCAGCAAAAATTACAATTTCTTCAAGTAATATTTCAGGATAACAATCTAAGCTGAAGAAATTTGCTATCAGAGAGACTATTCTCTTCCTCTTCTACTCTTTCCAGTGATGGTGTCTTAATACACTAAACAGTAAACAGACAACACAGAGGAAAACTTTAAAATTAAATCTAATCCCCTAAAGTCCATGGAACATTCTTCATTAGTTGCAACACACCTAGGACTTCACCTAACTGAAGCAAACCAGTTCCGCCGACTGCCATCAGTTCACTGCCACTTGCTCTAAATTACGTGTGAATCTACACTGGGCCCAGAGAGCATTATCTCGGGTGACCCACAAACCTCATCTACATTGCAAACATGTAACAAAACCCCAGGATCTTATTTCCCTAGGAAAACTGTCTATGCCCTGGTGATGCCTACTTAAAGATTGTCTGTCATAGGCCAGTTTAGCATCAGACTTTGGATGTAAATATTGGGATTGCTGGCAGAGGTTTCCTCTCAAGGGCGGGTCTGTGTGGCGGGGCTGGGCAGCGGCAGCCCGGCTGCCGAACACGGCCGGGAGAGGCTCCCTCGGAGGGAAGGGGGCCCGGGGCTTCCCCTGCGGCACCCGAGCAGATGGCCAAGGGTCCCTGTTTGCTGGGGCAGGGGTTAATAAGGTGCCAACGCAGCGGCCGCTCTGACCAGCAGAGCTTCACTCACGGAAGGAGAAGGCAGCAGGAGACGGCATCCCGCAGAGGTGGCGAGCTCTCCCCACAGCAACCAAGGCCCGTCTCCTCTCCGGTGCCGAGAGAGCTGCGAGCTGCGCCCAGCCCCTTCCCCCGGCCCAAATCTCCTCTGCTCCCCCGAGAGAAACCCCTCAGCCAAGCGAGCAGCCAGCGGCACCCTGCCCCTGGACCCTGGCCGCTGCTGTTGTCTCCCAGAAGGTACCGGTCGTCATTGGCTCTCAGCAACAGATGGCAGAAAATTCCCTGAGAGAAAGTAAAGAAAAGGAGCAATCCTAACCTCCAACACACTGCATTTACACTTCCTACCGCAGGAAAGAAAAGAACACAGCTTTTGATTCGGCAATTTCTCTGCGTGTGCTTCGCCCTCACCCGGTGACTGGGGCTTGCACACACAGAGGGGTTGCACACACAGCTGCACTTACAAAATCTGCCTTGATGTATTTGCAATTATTTACACACAAAAACAGAGGAAAAAAGAAAGGAAGAGCATCTTTCACATATTGGTTTAAAAAAATAATCAGACAAATGCACCTCACGAGTACATTTTCGTTACTACCGCAGAGCAGGAACAGACGGTTCGGCTGAAGGTGCAGCAGCTGATCTGAGGGGGTTTTCCTAAGCAGTCTGCACCGTTCGGAAGTGTGAACCACCTGAGCGCTCACGGGAATGGCTCCGTTTTCCCACCAGATTGCCTATTCTGCACTACACTGGGAAGCACAGACTGTTTGGGAAAAAACAGGCAAGAGAAAATCCTGGATTATGAAATATAATGCCAAAATTTTAACAAAATCAGAAATCTACCTGAAGGCAATGTTAATGAAGACCCATTCATGGGCCTTGGTTGTTTGGTTTTTTTCTCTTTCAGAAACAGCACTACAGACCTAGAGGCCATTGCAGAGTGGCCCAGAGACAACCTCTGACCATAGAGCACCACAGAAACACCCTCAGAAGGTTTACTCATGTCAGGGTTCCTGCCCAGCTTTACACACCTATTCACACACCTGTTTGGGGTGCTTAGACATACCTAAACTCTTCACTGCACCCAATACTCAATGGTAACTAGTCACTTTTCCTCTTGGACAAGTGGAAAATTATGCCATTCTGTCAGATCTAAGAGCTAGACAAGTCTAAAAATACCACCAAGCCACTCTATCTTGTGATAGACTGAAGAAAACCAAACCCTCTCTCTCATTGTGGCATTCCTTCTCTGCACACATGTTCTTGCAGAACACAATCATATCACACACATTCTTAGAATCCAGCTTCCTGTGAAAGAGGGTGAAGAATGAGACCATTATATTTTAAACATAAAGGGGAAGTTGAGCTGGTGAAGCTTGCTGTAGCCCCTGAACTGAAGGGCTCCAGCAGGCAGACAGCCCTCCCCAGCCTTCCCATGGCCTCGGACTGGCCCAAGGTCTGCGAGGCCGTGCTGGTGCCACTGGTGTTCGGGCTTGTGGCACGAGGGTGGTGTTGGCAGCTGTGTTTCAATCTACGCAAAATCTAGAGCAAAGCTAAAAACATAGCTTTGGTATATACGCTTGTTCTTTCTTTACAGAGGTGTAAATAGATGGGAAACCTTAAAAGGAATTACTAAAATTTTAATTTTAGAAGGGGCTTTGTCATCAAAACAGGTTTCTTAAAGTATTATGATATTTTTAAATGAAAATCAGATAAAATTTGATATTCCTTCATCTGAAGCCAACTGCATTACATTGCTAGGAAACATGAAGCACATCTCTCCAATCTTCAATTTGTTTCTGCAACCTGTCCTTTTCTCAGTACTGCCACAGCTTTCTCCCCTGCATTACAAAAACAATTACTAAAACAGCTTGGGGACTTATCACCAGGACACCTCTGGAAACTGAGCAACTATTTTCAATGTAGGTATCTCATACCTGCAGAGCTGCAGTTAGGATTAGGTATGACTTTGTTCACCATTCCATGCAGCCACAGGGATCGTCCCTGCTGAAGAAAGGGCATCAGCCACACTGCCTGCATGCCAATGCACTGGCTGGTGAGTATTGCAAACCATTCATTCAAGCTGCCATCTTCTCTTCTGCAAGACTTTCCCTTCAGCTGCCTTTTCATTAGAGGCTGACTAGTAGCACCTACTATCTCGCAAAGAAATTCACACACACAGAAAGAGCTCCTTTCAGAGCCAATGATCCTGCCACTCATCCTCTCTGCCAGTGCAGCAGCTTCCAGTCCATCGCCAGTCACCTCAGACACGGCTTGCACTACTTCCCCCAAGGATCCATCTCTGTCAGTCCAAAGAACAAAACTCAAAATATGCTGCCAAAGCTCAGGTGCAAGCTGGGCCAAAACAAACAGCTGGTTTAAACCTCATCTACCACATTTACACACTGGATTGAATTTCGCCTTTGCAGGAGTCCCAACTGCATCTGTGAACTCAGCTGATTGCCAGTTACTGAGTGCTCACACAGAGCAGGGCTTTTATTTGTAATAAAATATTTAGAGTGGAAAAACACCACAGAATTTAATAAAAGAAACACTCTCAGACTGCCAGTGCCTTGTGGTGCATCTTTGCAGATGCTTGGAATTCCCTACATAAATAAAGCTGGAATTTAAAGTTCTGCCAATTAAATAAATGTCTGTTTCAACTCAGTTTTGTATTAAAACAGCAACCAATTTTACTTGTACAAAATAAAGTGTAAAGTCCTGGATTATAAATAGGCTCCATTTGTGGATCTCTTTTCAACGTTACTCTGCCTAAATAGCTGACTGTTCAGAGGAAAAAAAAACACATCCAATTTGCATACCTAAGCACAACTGCATTAGCCAACTTAAAAGGCAAAACACACACACAAAGCTGAATTTAGATATCAGACATCTTAAATAAGCCTTGGTCATTCTCTTAAAAAATGCAATAGATCTAAAAGCTTTTTAAGAATACGTATTTAGAAGCTTGTAGAGGCAACATTTTTTCTGGTGAACTGTTTCAGCCTTTGCACAGTAAAGGAAATTCTGGATGCTCCATCAACTGTCACATCAATACAGGATCCTTTATCAAAACCCTTTTTATTTTAGCCATGTACCAAATTAAGGTACTGTGTTTAAATGCACTACAGATGGTGGACAAAGCAAAAACAGGAGGCAAATTGGAACTGCAACCCTTCCTTCTCTGCTAGCAGCTAAGCAGAGTGTCTTGCTCTTTGTACTCTGGGAATCACTCCTCTGAACTGGGAAGTGCCCACCCTCCTTTTTTCAAATCTACTATCACAAAGCTGTCCTGTGGTTTTCTTGTGAGGAAAGCTTAGAATACTCTCTGCTAGTCTTCTAGCAGGAACTACAAGAAAAGCAAAATGAGAAGTGATAAAAAAACTCTCCAGGGCCCTTAACTGAACTTTGAAAAACCAACGCAAAGCTCTGACACCAACACCCCTGACAACACAAAAACAGCCATGCCAAAGCACAGGGCCTTGCTCTTGCTGTCAGCCACTTGGGACTGAAAGCAGGTAATACAAAACACCCACGAGAAACACTGAGAAACCACAGCAGGAAGTAATAAGCACAGGAAGTATTTATATTTATTTCACTTATTCTTTAATTCATCTCCAAAAAAACTAAGATCTTCTTCAGGGTAATCAATGTTCTGCTGAAAGCACCTCACTGCTGGGAGAACATCACCACTATAGCTAGGTGGCTGTGCATGATTTGATTCTGATGCTTACTATCTTTTCAATGGAAAACATGGTTTGTCATGTTATTAGTGCCTCCAGATTTGGGTGGAACCTATAAGCATTACAATCTCTTTATATATATTCTGGCAAGGTGGCTGGAGTTTTTGTTTCGACCTTTATTTCTCCCCTAGCAGGACAGTCCACAAGGCACTGCAAGATCCTTCAATGGGAAAGGGCTGCTGTCTGCTCAAAGCCCTTTTCAGTGACTCCTGGCTCTCTCCAGTTAGCAATCCAAACGTTTGTTGCCTTCACTTACTGTTCTAAAAAGCAACATAAGGCAAGATGTGATTACCCACAAGTCTCTATGCTACTCCTTGCTTTATTACTTCTAGCAAATGGAGTAGAAAACAGTAAAAGCAAAGCATTTGATTACTGCTTGCTAAGTACAGAACCTGTGCAGAGCCTCTTTATTTTTTGAATACCACACCAAAGCTATGCATGACCATTTGGTTTGAAACAGACCACATCTATTACTCCCTGCTCACTGTGTCGACTCGGTTGCTCTTCTATCATTGGCACCATACAATAAAGCACCGACCTGTTTCAAATGCACATGCTTCTTGAATGGGCATAATTCCACAGAATTAGGAAGTTCTGACCTCAGCCTTAAAAGTGACAGGTCCCTTGGTACTGATGGGATTTCTGGCTCGTTATCATAGTGCTAATTTACATGGCTTTTAACCCATCACTCCCAATGCCTTGTCAATTACTGATTGGAAAGGCAGTTTGGTACCTCATCTTTACCTTACCCCTTGCCCTGGGGCTACCAGCAATGCTTCTGATTACAGAACTGTCACAGACCAGACTCCCTCTTTAGGGCAGAACTCTCACAAGAGTGAACCACACATGAAGTGATGCCAGAAATCTTCTGAGATGTCACCCATGGCCCTGGATCCAAGGTCTGCCTGTGCATTACAGTGCTGCTGGCACTCCATACAGGAGGCAGGAAGCTAATAGCAATGACTGTTCAGAATCTAGATGATTAATTACGGTGCTTACTACTTACAAAACCATCCCATTATTCTAGCATTCCCTTCAAAATCCACTGTTCTTCATTAAATATAACATTACTACTATAAAAAGTAATATTAGGCCTTATTACCCAAATGAAGTAATTTCTAGGAAATGTCTTTCTTCCATCACAGATGATGTTGACATTTTTTATTTTCTAAGTATTTAATTTTTCATGTCTGAATGCTGAAGCAACAAAATAGCCACAGGGTTATTTCAGGAAAATCTGCTTTGAGTGCTACTTGGATTTGTTATCTTTCCTACAAAAGCTTAATAAATCTGCATTAATTTATAGGAGAGAGACGGCATGGTTCAAGCGAACTTTGCAAAACACTAGAATATTTCAAACACCTCTGTAAAACAAATAGAACATTGATCATATTAAAACTAAGCCTTTTCAGGTAATTATGAAAGGAAGTTTATCAGAAACCGGGTAACAAAGTAAAAAGAAATCCTAGTACAGCTATGAACAAAGACATGCTATAGATCCTGAAGCCCACTGTTCTCACGAGAATAGTTTCATGATACCTATATACACATTTTACAATTATTCAAAAGAGTCCAATAAAAGGAGGCACACTACAAGTGACAACTTCCTTCCCAGAATTCAAACTTCTTTCCTTCAGCTTTTCCCAGAAACAGCAGAAGAAACAATAGAGAATATGTGGGAAGGAGACAGGCAGACCTGTGAAGGAGTGAGGTGTGTGAACAGACGGCAAATTTTTCCTTACAAGTTTTCACATGGTGCCCTGGCATAAGATAGCACTGGAGTGCTAATGAGCCTGCACCTCAGGGGAGTGGCGGCAGAGGTTCCTTGCTTAAAATTTGTGTGAAAATTCACAAAATGTCAATCGACACACACAGGTAAACCAAGGTTATCACCAAATCACACCCAAAATGCAAGGAGTAGATTTATTTCCTTACATTGTTGACAAGGCTGGGTGGCAGAGACGCACAGGCACACGGGCTGTGCTAGGCTCAGCTCGTATCGGGGCAGAGACGCACAGGCACACGGGCTCTGTTAGGCTCAGCTCATCCCGGGGCAGAGACGCACAGGCACACGGGCTGTGCTAGGCTCAGCTCATCCCGGGGCAGAGACGCACAGGCACACGGGCTGTGCTAGGCTCAGCTCATCCCGGGGCAGAGACGCACAGGCACACGGGCTCTGTTAGGCTCAGCTCATCCCGGGGCAGAGACGCACAGGCACACGGGCTGTGCTAGGCTCAGCTCATCCCGGGGCAGAGACGCACAGGCACACGGGCTGTGCTAGGCTCAGCTCATCCCGGGGCAGAGACGCACAGGCACACGGGCTGTGCTAGGCTCAGCTCATATCAGGGCAGAGACGCACAGGCACACGGGCTGTGCTAGGCTCAGCTCGTATCGGGGCAGAGACGCACAGGCACACGGGCTGTGCTAGGCTCAGCTCGTATCGGGGCAGAGACGCACAGGCACACGGGCTGTGCTAGGCTCAGCTCATCCCGGGGCAGAGACGCACAGGCACACGGGCTCTGTTAGGCTCAGCTCATCCCGGGGCAGAGACGCACAGGCACACGGGCTGTGCTAGGCTCAGCTCATCCCGGGGCAGAGACGCACAGGCACACGGGCTGTGCTAGGCTCAGCTCATATCAGGGCAGAGACGCACAGGCACACGGGCTGTGCTAGGCTCAGCTCGTATCGGGGCAGAGATGCAAGGAGGCACAATGAGAACACAAGAACTATAAGCCTTTGTCAGGCTGACATTTGCATAACATTGCCAAGAGTTCCTTTGAGCCAAGCTTCTGCTCAAGGCCCAGTTTCATGGCTATTTGCCTATGCTGACTGCAATGGTGCTGGCTGTCAAGAAGCTCCAGTTCTAAAAGGCCCCATGAACATTCTATTTGTGGGTTGGAATCTGGAAGGGCATTTTCAACAGGATATGTGATTTTACTGCTCAGGTATCGAGTGTGACACTGATGTTACATCTTTTGTCAAGCAACACAAGGATGGATTCCATCCCTTGCTCTCAGATAGCAACCCTTACAACTGACACTCTAAGGTTCTTCTGTTATTCAGTAAGGATCACATACTCAGATTGTGAAAAAAGGATGTACCATTTCTAAAATCTGAGGATTCATTAAGTTCATGAAACTCTCACTCATACATCTCCAGCATTCTCAGGACTTGGGGCATTTAACTAACAAAATCAGAACAATCAGACATGACTGATCAACTCTGGACATTTATCTAGAACCTGAATGAACCAAAGGCAAGGTCTCACCAGTGTGCCTGAGGGTGCAGCAATCCTCCCTTCTGCAAGCTAGAGCAACGATATGATCAGACTAACTCCATGACACCCAAGAGCCTCCCAAGTTGTCCTATTCACTAAAGATGCTCTCTTCAGTATCACCCACTAAGATGAAATACGAGGAGCCGAAAGCCTCCCTCACAAAGAGAAATAGGCTCAATTACCAAAATGTCACACAGCAACATAAGCTGTCACTGACCCAGAAGCATCAATTTTACATTGCACTAAGTACAATGAGGCAGCCACCGAGGCTGAGGTAAGTCTCCAATCACAAACAATATTCCTAGCAGTATTTCTGCACACAGCAGACCTTCCTTGACAGCTTGCATTTCTATAATTCTGAAGTCTTACCAACAAAAATGCTCTTATAACTTCAGTACCCACAAAAGAAGCCACAGGAAATCTGACTATCAAATGCAAGTAAATTACCAGTGCTGGGAGCACTTAAAAGAAGAAGTGTGCATGCTATTTAAGTTTTGTTATAAATAAGATGAGCAACTGATCAGCACAGCTGTCTCTAGAAAAATCAAGTGCTAAGAACCACTCTGATAATCAAACCAAGATATGCAAAACAGTCCAGGGATTTTTAATGGTAACGTAGGTCGTATTAGTCAAATGCTCACAAATCTCTTAATAATTGCAGCAAAGTGAATACAAAAGAATATTGAAATAAAGATAAAACATTACAGGCAAACAATACAAGAACGCAGAACAGGAATGATTAAGGTCTTTGTGTTCCTAAGGAAACCATCTACCTCTCACTCCCTCCTTTCCATTAATATCTCCCAGGAAAATGTCAGCTTCAAATTCTTCCCAAAGCATTCAGCAATTGAATCTTGGAAACCAGCCTGGAAAGTTGAATCTGGTTCTGATGTGAGAGGTGTCCTTCCCTGGAGGTTTTAGATTTGCCTGTACACAAGAAATTTCAGTGCACTGTCAGGATATTGCATCAACAGAGGAGGACTGGTGACATTTTCTGCTCCTTCCACAGTGGGCGAGAAGCGCAGCCCCTTCAACCCAAGAGCAACTGTGCAGCAGCGAGAGGCTTCAGGCTTTCCCCTCAGCACAGCAGGGCACTGTCCTGGACCCTGACCAGGGCCTGCTTCCCACACTCTGCTGCCCCAGTGACTGCACAGAGCATTAGTTCTGTGCATCCATTATCTGTAGCAGTAACTGACTCTGCAAAACACAAATACTATGATTTAAAAAAACATTACGGACCGAACAGACACCGAACCACATTCCAAAAGCCTTAAGAGCTGTAATTCCTGGACAGCCTTGACCCGTAATCCATTTCCACAACGAGCAAAAGGAATGCTGGTTAATCCTTCATTTCCACTCCTCGCATAATTGGAGCTAGCCAATTAGTCCTGCTTTGGGATGAGAGGACTTTCTGAAATATCTCAAGTTATCATATAAGATGATTGATCTGAATTCCAACCAGCTCTGCACGTAAGATACCCAGACACCTGCCCAGCAATGCACTGGAATAGGTCTGAGAAACCTTTCTGAGTCTGTCAGCTCAGAAAGACAGATTTCCACAGGTGTAGGATTCTTGGTTTTATCCATTCATCTTGAAAATAAATAAGATCTGACTTAGGAACAAAACTCTACTTATTCTTTTGGGGAAAACCAATTAAATATATATATAAGCAGCAGACCTTATGGTAAATGCATCCAAGGCTATATATTGTAACTGCACTTGAAAAGAACTTTGAGTTGATTTATAGTTATAAGATGGGATTAAGAGCTCTGCTTTGTATTGATGTGACTAATGACCAAGGTTCTCATAATAAGCAAATGCAGCTGCCCTTGACAATGGAGAAGTCTCTGGGGAGGAGATGAGGATTGCATAATGAAGTTAACAAGGAATGGAGGACACAATGTTTTGTAGAGGATCTGCATGAAAGCACAGTCTCTCATCTCTCAGTAAATGCTATAGAATGCTTTCATAATTAAAAACATTTTCAGGCCACACATTTCACAAGAAGATACATTCCTTAACAAGTATGAAACTAGTACAAACTTTTCCATTACATAGTTTTTTACTCTGAAAGGGCCTTCACTTGACAACAGTAAGATTGCGCAATGTATGAAAGTATTCTTTATGCACTTCAGAAATGAAGACTATTTTCAAGATGTAAACCTTGTTTCCATGATAACAAAAATATTGAAAGTCAGTATTAATGATGACCTGTAAATGTTATTCTTTAATACTCAAAGCTGTACTAATAGAGAAACAAATATTAACAGAGAAAGAAGGGTTTATGCCAGCAGTCTCCAAACAGAAAACTTTCAGTCGCTCCAATCAGCTTCAGAATCAATCTAATTTTCCAAATCCCAAGTATGCATTTTCTCAGTGACATCAGTGATACCTGCTGGACACCAAATTACTCAAGCTCAGGTAACACTACTTGGATAGATCTTGGGTGGTTTTCCTTTCTCCTATGGAACACCTCGCAGGGCTCTGCTCTCACGGAGCTGCGTTACCTGATCCGCTGCCTCCTGAACAGCTGCACCAGGGACACTTTTGCTGGGGGATGAGAAAACCAGCGTGAGACATCAGCTGTCTTCAGCTTGTCCTACCTTGGGAGTAGAAATGTTTCAGTCTATTTAACAAAACAGTCCCCTCAGTATTCATGGCTGTTAGATAAGATCTTTCAATCCCTGATTGAACGCAGGTGCCATATTCCATTCATAGAAAGGACTAAGGATGAAATAATATTTAATTCAATAACTGACAAAGCTTCTTCAGGAAGACTACTAAGACAAAATCATCTTTTTTCCCACTAAAACAGTTGCTGTCGAGACTGTGGTACTTCATGTATTATTATATATATTTATAAAGACAATACATTAAAAAATACTGAAATAACACCATATAAAGAGACACAACCCATCTAGGATGTCTTTGGACCAGGATATAATATACATATCACCTTTGGATTTCCTATAGCTGCCCTGACAATCAGTGCCAAAACATCTTGGTGATCTCAAGCTGTAATCAGGGCTACTTTAGACTTTAGATAGATAAATCCTGTGAGCAGCAGTATTTCACTTCCAAACTCTGGGGTCTTGCTAAGTATTTTTATTATTTATCATTATCTTTGCAGACAGAGGTTTAAACCTTGCAAATGCTGGACTGAACAACTACAAAGGGTCTTTAAGATGCAAGGACTAGAGAAGGATTTAAAAACACCTCTGTATTATTCCTGAGCTCTCTTTGATTGGTGTCCATAACATGAAAGTCATGAGAAGGAAACGAAATCTCCGTGCAGCGCTGCTCTGCAGTGGTCTCATCTGGGAGAATGTACCACCAGGCAGAACCATCTCCTGGAGATTTGCCCTCCTTTTCTTCTTGTGAACTTGTATAAAATTGTCTCCACTCGACTGCTTCTGAATAATGTACAACAAGAGATGAGCAACAGTGATTGCCAAGGGAGCCCCAGCCAAGGGCAGCTCAGTGAGCCCATTGCTGTGCCCCAGCTTCCACAAGCATTCTGAGGGAATCAGAACAACACACGCTCAGTCAAGAAAGATTCAGACTGTTAAAAAATGCATGTGCCACAAGCACAAAGACAGTTGTGACCTGACAGTTCACTTAGGACTGAAATGAAAGTCCCAAATCACCTTCTGCTTACAAGTTTCCCAACTAAAACCCAGGCAACTCCACAACCTATACCAGACATTACTAAGTAAATAAATAGTTTTTCCTGACTTTTATAACCCACTCTACTACCCTTGGTTACTTCATCCTTAGAGAAAACTGTGTTTGATGACAAACTGAATGATTTGCCTTTTTTTCTTTTTTTTTAATAGGATTGAAGTGTTGATAGAAAAGAGGAATTTACACTTTAGAAAATTAAATCCATCAAAAGGGGAACATAAGATTCATTACATTTACATTTGAGCTGTCAAGACTGCCCAGTCAATCCACAGCAGTCCTGCACTCTGCAGGTAGAGGGAAGGGTGTATATATCTATCTGACAACAGCCTGAACTTGTACCAAAATTAAAAGAACTGCTAATCAGAGGAATCACTGAAGGGCGTCTCCTTTCTAGACAGAACCAGTTGAAGGTGTTTCAATTTGACTAGTTTACTCCCACATCCCACCACCTCACATCAGTGAGGCTGGTCACGTGTAGATATGCAAAGGATGAAACCTTCAGGAGAAAATGCAGGAGTCACAGCAGCCATAACATGCACCATTGTTGGAGTCTAGAACATCCCTCTGGCCACCCTGGAGGGTTTGGAGACCAGACAGGGGGTCTGGGATCTGTACAAGGGGGTCAGAGCCTCACACAGAGCCCAGGAGGACACTGCCTCTGATCCCTGCCATGGGAGTGAATGCCCACAGTGTATGAAGAATCACAAGCTGAGAGAATTCAAAATAAGTAGTATTTAGTTTATCATAGAATGTAAATGTAGAATCTAGGATTCTCAGTATATGGGGTTGAAGAGGCAAGATGGAGGAATTGGGGAGTGGCCCCTGTGCTTCTTGTTCTTGCTCTCGTCCCCCATTTTCTGCTGAGTTGGATCTCAAGGATTGGTTTAGAGTAGAAATGACATGTTAGCATAGGTAGTAGGTATTGGTACAATATTGTAAATAAAAAGTACGTTGTGGACGGTGGTTGGGTCAGGGGTACTGTACATAAGGTGCGGGGCTCTCTGATCCGCCCAGTCTGCCGCGTGTCCTGCTCTGCTGGGGATGCCTTGCAGAGCTGAGAAAGAACTAAGATAAGGTTCCCTGCCAGGGAGGCCTGGCAGAGCTGAAAAAGGACTGAGATAATGAAGAATAAACAGCCTTGGAAATGTGCACTGGGGACTCAGCTTGTCATCTCTACCTCTGGTGTGAAACACCCAGGGCAAAGAGAAGACTGAAAACTTTATTACCTCTGGGAACAGCAACCCAGAGGAAACTCCCAGGGAACAGCAACCCTGGGGAACCCTTAGCACCTTGGGGAACACCAACCCCAAGGAGAATCTCAGGGAATCAACAACCCTGAGACACCACATGCTGCATTACCGCGCTCTACTCAACTGCACCTGAGCTAACACGAAGCCCATCCTGCAGCTCCTTCCGCCTCAGATACGCTGAGTTAGGAGGCAGCTGTGTCGCTTACTCAGTGTTCCACAAGCAGACAGCATTTCCTCTGCAGCACTGCCCCTCGTTCTCAGCCACACCAACTTGCAGTGCTGGATCTCTCCCTGGGTAATAACGTTGTGCTTCAGCCTCTGAGAGAAATGATTCCTCCCTGAAAAGCTTGGACCAGCATCACCTGTCTGCACTGAATCCAAGAGATAGGTCAACTAGTTTACAGCAGAGGACAATCTCTTTCCATTACATCCCTTCACACAACTCAACTCTGAGAGCTTGTCCCAACCCCTATCAGATGTTGGCTGATATTACTCCGTTTTCCTTGCCCTCTTTTCTTACTTTCCCATGCGCACATTTATTTTTAAAATGCTGGTCCTGCTACCAAGAGCATTGTTGCTGCTGCATCTGTTTGTAATCTGTATTACATTATTCAAGAGTCCTGCTAACACACAGTGTAAGTTGTTACTGTGATACTACATTGAGTCCTTATTACAGAGGAAAGAAGAAATATTACCTAAACCAAGAAAATAATTTCTGTCTCCTTATTTTTAATTATGGTGAAACCTGAATAAGAGTGGGAAGGGGCATCTGTTTACACTGAGGCAAGAGTTCATCTGGAGCTAGGGACAGATGGGAGTTTTTCTAATGTGTATCTCCTTTACAGTGCATCATTATGGCTGTGGCTGCAGGACTGCAACACATGATATCTTTGACAGATGTCAATTCCAGCTGCTAATATACCATCAATCTTGCTAAGAACTGAAGGGTTTATTTCCTCTACCTGACTTCCATTCCCACTTGAACCTGAAGTCTTGTCTTTTTCCCATTGTTCATCCTGTCTTCCCATGAATCTGCTGCCCATTTCCACCCATCTTTGCCCAAGCAAAGAATCACGGGTTACGTGCTGGCCAGCTGGTCACAGTGACAGGACTAGAAATGCCACTGGAAGGTGAGTGTTTTCAGAAACAAGCAAATACATGCCTGTCACAGGGCAATGGTCCTTCCAGGGATTCGGGTTAGGCACCAAAAACCACTCCTGCAGCAGCCTGACAATGCTGACTACAAGCAGCAGGCATATATTGATAGCATGTATTTAGGACAGAGCCTGCTCTGTAATTGCTGATCCAGTTCTTCTGCAAACTTGGAAAGTTCCATAAACCTTTTAGGGGGTTCCTCCAATCCAAGAAAAAGTACTTAATGTTCCATGTCACTCCCAGACCTCCAATCATGTCATAGTTTGTGATCAAAGCAGTTGTTCATTATTGCTATCAGCAAAAGGTGACATTTTCAATGGGTTTCCCAGTCATGTCTGGCCATACCCTGCAGTGTGAGGGAGTGTATTATGTGGATAGCAAGGTGTGCTAGGCACAGAACCCAAAATCCACACAAGGCTGGTCTCCCCATATGCCTGTACCCTGACACTGGGTAGTGCAGCGCGGTATGTGGTGCCAGCATACCTGACTGTAAGAAGTCATAAATGCAACAACTACATTTGCATTGCAGAGACAATGTGCAGACAACTGGCATGAGGCAGCCAAATGTCTCCTTTATAACAATGCCTAATCCACATAGCACTGTGGCAACAAAAGGAACTACAAGCTTTGCATCAGCATTCTGTAGCTCTGCTCTGCCAAATGCTAACAGAAAAACCTGCTTGTTGTCCCTTCCACAGCAGCACCAACACGGGCCAGCATCTCAAATCAAACCCTGTACATGTGAAACAAATAAAATAACATTCAAAATCATCAAACAGATACAACCTTGGAAAGAAGTTAAAAGGAAGTAGCAGAATGTTATGACAGTATCGGTCAGAGAGGATATCAAAATAACAACCCCGTTCAAGGGCTTCCATCAGCTTGATTTCATATGCTGAGGCAAACTGGTATTGGAGTTGAAATGCTACAAAGGACTCAGAATGACCTACTTTCACTCTCTACGGGCTAAGACACACTGTAGTCCCTACTAATAATATACACGCTTCAGTTTAAATCATGTGCTACAATCTGAACATTGCTTCAGTCCTCAGAGTACTAAAAACCCCAAAAAAATAGTTTACACAACCATCTTGAATACATGAGCATTTCAGATGCTTGCCACAGATTCATGAGATGAGGCCTGATCCTCAAGAATGTGCTTGTTTTCTGTTGACTCCTTACTGAAGTTAAATCTCCTTTATTTTAGTGGGTTTGGCAGTTTATGGCACAAGAACCCTCCATTCTGTACTCACAGAATGTTATGAAATTTATGATGTTTGTTAAATTCAACAAAGCATCCTTTGTGTTCCACTAAGGTTTTCAAAAACATGAAGAAAATCTATTTCCATTCTATTTCTCAAAAGATATATGGCAAGGGAATAAATGTGACAGCTTTATCCTAACTTTCAAATCACTGTTTGCTCCTGGTTCCCACAAACCTCACCCCCCACCCCCCATCTTTCAGACAAAAAATTCTAAAATGCTTTCAAAGCTCTAGATAATGTTTGGATTATACTTTACCAGGTATAGTTTACCTTCTGACCAGAAGCAAGAAGTAATGGACTCACAGGAGTAAGTGGGGATTACCTCCCACCACCACAGGCTGCTAGAAATGTGTGTGAACTGCCATTAGGAGAGTAGGCAAGCTTTTACTCTGTCTTACCTGTCCCCCCAAAAATAAAAGCACCAAAAAATCTTCAGAACCATCTGGCCAGCCCACAAGGCAACTGACTCCTTTTGGGTGTCTCCATACTGTGAAATAATTCAGGAAAAACTGATCAGGCATGTGTAATTTTCCAAAGCAAAAGAGGAACCAGTTGAGGTTATCTAGGCAAAAGATCAAGAAAAATTCAAGCAGCAGACAATGTATGTCCAAGCCAAACAACAACCAAGGTTCACAGAGCCTCTCTGAGAGCTTGGCCTGGGGAATAAACCCCTTGCTTAGTAGAAAGAGGCCTGTCGACTCAGCACCATGAAATTGAATAGAATCTCTTTTTGTGGCAGCAACCAGGGGAGAAGCACAAAGGGTCTCTGCCACCGCAGCGCTTGTGAATGACAGAGGCCTCCAGCAACTCCAGCACTCCTCCCACCCACAGCAGAATCCCAGGAAACTGAGTGCTTATTCATGACTTGGGCTCTGTCCATTTTCTGAGTTTCCCTCTACATCCTCCAATGCCGACTATTTAACAATATCTTCTTTTAGCTTGTCTTTTGTTCACCACTTCCGCATTTAATTGCAAGTTCATGGGTATAAAGTGGCCTGAACAGCTGAACTCAGTCATCCTGATTTGAAGGCTCCCTTTCCTCATAAAAGGGGAAACAGTTCTTTCTCTGTCTTTCTGTCTGTCTTCATTTCCCTTTCCTTGGCCACTTCTCCCCTTCCCCCTCCAACCCGGCAATTTTTCTCTTTCCTGTTCCCTTTCCCATCTTCTGTTTGTTTCTGTGTCTCCCTCTAAATCAAACTGATACTTCTCAGAGATATTGGTGTGTGCAGGGAAGGGAAGGCAAAGCTCTCAAACGCTGGCACCTGTCCTTGAAAAGGCTCCCGGGCTCCTGCAGCCGTTCCCAGAGTGCAGAACAGAGCAGCCCCCGCCTGCACGCACGGGCACACGGCTGTGTGATAACACAGCTCCCTGATAACAAAATCTCTGCAAAGCTAGCACATCCTCTGTCTCAGACAGCAAGTTTCAAAGGAAAATCTGTACACTGAAGCTGTAACTTCTGCATCAGTTAACTGGGAGGAAGCAGCAGCACAGATAAACAATACACTTGAGTTCCCCATTACAACATGAATTCTGATGTCACCTGTTCTCACTCACTGGACAAAAGTAGTTTATTAACACTGTAGTGTGCAAAAAAAGAAAAAAAAAAAAGAAAATAAATAAAGATGGCAACAGGTGTCAGCTTGAAAAGACCTATAGTCCATGCTGGCCTGTTTTTTGACAATTACCATGCTGAAAAGGGGGAAATCTGGTGCTAAAAACAAAGAGCCATAATAAAACCACTACTGCCCTGTGAAACCTGAGACACAAACCTAGAGAGTTAGTAATTTAATTGGGCCATATGATAAGCAAAGTTTCACCTCTTTCTGCACTCTTGCCTCTTTCTGTGCTCCCCAGATACCTACAATACCACAATTTTATGCAAAAATGAAAACTAGTGGGAAATTGAAGTATAGAAACTATCTGTGACTTACCTAATAACAGGAACAACAATTATTAAAGCTATTTTTGTTGCATTTTATTCCAATTAGTTAAAAAGCAGTGCAGAAGAGAGGAGACCTTCTCAGCAAGGATTAGTGCAATAGTGAGTGTTCTGCTGTGAGAAAACATAGTGGTTTATATTTTGAATATGGCCGTTTGAGGCAATATTGACATGGAATTAAAAACCTCTCCCTGATTTCAGGAATCTGTATGATTTAAAACAAGCCTCAAAGTTCGCTCAACAGTACAATCCACAAGATAAAAAAGACAAGTCCGCATCCTAAATAACCCTCTTGGCACTCTGCTGACCTGAAGACGACTTGAGGTAGCAGAGTCATCGTTTTGCAGAGCTGCACGGGCAGCAGGGCAGCAGCAGGGTAACACCAGCAGGCAGCATGATCAGTGTGCTTGTCCCTGTGCTCCCTGTGCACGCACACACTCACCCCTCCGGACCGCCAGCGCTGCTGTCCTGCGTGTGAGTCCTCTCGTTTCCACCAGTGCCACAGACGGCAGGGGCGACAGCAAACTCCTCCAAGGAACAAACTTCACAACTGCTCACAGTTAACATTATTTAGTTGTGAAAAGAGTGACTTTTTAACAGCTTGTCACTGCTGGGATGGTGACTCTTGGTAAGACAGGTGAGGCAGTTCTAACTTCTCCCAGTCCTATATACCAAAGCATGTATCTGTTTTGTAGCTGTCAACAGTGGCGAGAGGTTGCCTCAAAGAGGTTTTGGGTCACTGTCCTACATGTTCTGTGCAGTGTGGCACTAACACTCAAAAGCAGGCTTTGACAAGTTCTGTTGGCCCTGAATTGGTGGAAGGTGATGATAAAATATTTCTGGTTTGCAGATCTTTTTGACGCCACAAGCACGGTGATTTGAAAGTTCAGGACAGAAGCCATTTGCATTATATTTTTCCACCCACAGTCACTAGTTACTCAGTCTTGTCAAAGCTACTAATGGACTTAAATGCACAGACAAACCAGAGCTGTGTCGCTTGGACAGGCATAGTTTGGGCATTCCACAGAAGATGACAATGCCACCCATGCTCCTCCTTCCTGATCTGCCAGCGTGATTTCTACCTAGAAGAACAAGAAGCTGAGTGTGTTAAAATTATTGATTATGGACCAACAAATGAATTACATGGCAAAGGATAGGCCAGGCAGAGGCCTATCAACCATGAGAGTTTAACTGCCTTTTAAATCAGAAGGCTGTCTGTGGGAGTGGGGGTTGGGACAGAGGTATTTTAATTCTTTGCCTTTTGAATTCTGAAACTTTCAGTGCTCATACACTGATTCCACAAGCTGGTCTCAAAAATTTGCCTGAAGCACAGACTTCACCATTCTCCATCACACACTTCTGCTGTACAACTGTGGAGCTCTTTATTCAATAGAGATACAACTTCATAAAACTGAAGCTGTCAGAGACCTCCTTATGGCATTTAGTGACAATTTACATGATTAAGAAAAAATGCTAAGGCACCCTAAATACCAAAGAATTTTTGTTTGCTGGTTTTAAGAACCAAGGAATGTAGGCACATAAAGAGGTAGCAGAATGAGAGAAAACAAAAAGAAGCAATGCAAATTGCATGAGACCCCAAGAGAAACCAAGAAGAACTGTGTGCAAGCTGCAGCTGGGTAGCTTGGACACAGTCAGGCAGCACAAGCACCATCAAATGCACTGGCACTGAGAAACCCAAACCCCTAGTATGGCTAGAACTACTGCCAAATGTCTCCTGATACAAAGCTAGTAATTACTACTAATTGGATCAATTGCCATTTACTACAGATCATAAAATAGTACTTTTTTCTTATTAAGCTCAAATAGCACTAAGCCTTTCAGAAACAACTCTGACAAAATAGCACATAAGTCTAAGCAGATTTTAGACACTACCTGTGCTGCCGTGACAAACAAAAGGATCCAGTTCCACTGACTCGTGTAATTTAATGGAGCACAACTTTGATACAGCAAAAATAACACAGGAATCCTGAGAGGAGATCTCCCAAAAACAGACTATCAGGCATATGCTCAGGCAGATCATATCTTGCAAACAGATTTCAGAAGCAGACTAAAAAACAGCACCATCTGGATCAAATTTGCAATTCTATCCATAAATAAGAAGGGACAGCTTATGGCACCACTGCAAGCATATTTATAAAGTGTGGGAATACCCGGCTGTGAGGCAAGAGTGCTAGGGGGAAATACTGTCTACAGGAACAAAAAATGCAGCTGAACCACTAAAGAAGTGGAGTGAGGAAACCACTTCTCAGCAAAAGAAAACTACCGAGGACAAAGATGAGTGGAAATGAGGCAGCTGGATGCTGAGAACTTAGAAAAAGGTGAAGCCGGCAAGGTTCTGGAGCTCAGTTGTAACTTAGGAACAAGGGCAAAATTCTTCTGACTGCAGAGCAAACTTCCTTTCTACTGCAGTGCTCCTGTGTACAGAGACTGCAGAGCCAGGCATGGAGGGAAAGCCGACAGTGTCTGGTTTCCCCAGGAGAACCCAGAAAGAGAATTTCAATGTACAACTGAAAACGCTCCAGTGATTTATATCTTTGAGAATCCAAGCAGACAAAGCACACTTATTCTTTTGGCCCGAGTGACTAGCCAGAAATGTGGGGGAGTTACACGCTGTCCCAATTAGAAGGAGAAAATTCTTAAACAACTTAGGTCATTTTGCTTCAAATGACAGAGGATATTAGTGTTCTGACAGTCACATCACAAATTCATATTGTCATGTTCTGCATTGCCACAGAATCTCCAAGTCCCTGTATTTTCAGGACATATTTGGAACCAGAAATAAAACAAACTACCTGGTAAAAACGATTACTTAGGCAGTAATTTTACATTATTAACCTCTCCCAAATGTGGAACACCCACCCAGTATCACAGGATGTCCCCCATGGTATCTTTCCTACCACTGGCAACAGCCTCATAAAACTGGATTTCCCATTTTTACTTTAGTGAAATGCATACTTCCAAGATTACTTTTGTTTCACTTTACTTTTTTATTTTTTCTTTTTAAAGAAACAGTCCACACTTTTTATGTGTCTTTAAAGATTTGTTCTGTTTTTAAATATGCTTGGCTTTTGGAGAAGTCAGGGTAAATTGTCTGGATTGACTTACAAAAATAAGTCACATTTAGTTTGCTAAGAACTGGAATGATTTAGGACTTCAACACCTTTTTTCTTGGTTACCCCTCTGCTGCTGGAAGCTACTGCCCTTGCTCTCAGCCTTACGTGAGCTATTCCTCTGCCTCGGCACATGCCTGACATATTCTTCTGTGTCAGCCTGCTCAGCTTGAGGGACCAATGAAACACCTCAAACTAAACTTCCTAACTTTTCACTCAGATACATTAAAGAACCCTCACAAATTTCAGTGAGGCCAAAAGGATAAGCATTATGAATAGATAAAATCAGGTGACAGGGAATAATCAGTCAGGGAAGCTCCCTAAAAGCCCTGGTGACGCCGCGGTCCGCACGGCGCTGCTGGAGGAGCCCCGCCGGGACTGCCTGTGCCGGCTGGCCCCGCACACGCCCTCGGGGCCAACCCCAGACAGGGCAATAGGGACCGGCTCCTTGCTCTTGGATACAAACTGGGCAGGATATGAAATAGCAGGTCAGACAAATCGCTTTTTAGTTGCTTTTGAAGGGAACAGTAGACCTTGTTCCTCAAATCTACTCATTGGATTTTTTAGCCTTTTTCTTCTCTTTTCAAAAATCCTCTCTTAATTCAATTCCAGAGGCTTGCCTATACCTTAGTGTGCCTACTCCTGGCTCTGCTATGAGCACAACTGTTCTCCAACACAGCAAGTTGTCATCCAGAAATTAAGAGAAAAGCTTTCTTGTTGCTCCCTCATATCTGGCCCTTGGAACAATCATTGTATTCTGCTTGAATTATTTGTCTCTGAAGAACTGGTGGCCTCAAATTCCTCCACTCATTTATAGATTACTTTTCCTCTTAGAGACTGAAGCTTTTACTGTGTTCCCACCACTGAAGTGAATCTATACCCCCCCCACCAGCATTTTACTTTTATGGTATGAAAAAATAGCAAGTTAGCAAGTTTTTTTGGTTCATTTTGATTTTTTGCTGAAGAAACAGCCACTGCAGTTGTAGAATTCAAAACCTAGAAAGGAGATATGAGCTGCTAAGGAGGAGCAGCTTCATCTAATATTTAGCGTCAGACTCTCTATGCAAGAATACCCTACATAACTCACTTCAGATTCTGCCAAGACTTTATGCATGCTTTAGCAGTTCAACAGCTTATGTGTTATCATGTGTTATCACTGCTATGTAAACTTATTGAGACTCCACTCAAATCGGTAAGAGACAAGAATTCACTACAAAAAAACAAGAACCCCATAATTCTGCTATAGCCTAGAAGTACCTCCCATTAATGAACAGGCAAAGTATTTATACATGTACATAGATTGTGTGTGTGTGTGTGTGTCTGTGTGTGTGTGTGTGTGGTGGGGGAGGTAAAATCTGGCATAAGTTTTAGAAACTAAAAACTGAAACACATAGAAAGCGGGAAAGTGCTCCAAACTAGTGGCAATTTACTGCCAAACAAGATTTTTAGGTAGGACTGTGCAAGGACTCCAGGCAGGCCTCATTGCTTCTCTTCCTGGGCATAAGCAGGGTGCAGACCCTCCTGCCCAGAGCAGGCAGCCCCAGGCCCTGTGCAGGTGGGGACCCACACACAACTCCTCTTTTGTGCAGGTACAAACCTAACAGAATCTCATTCCTCTGCTGTTGCGTATTCCTCCATTAATGCACAGAAATCAAATTTCAGAGACGTTGTAGAAGTATTAGCACTTCTCCATTTGTAATACTGCCTGCAAAGTTAAGTTTTTACATATATACACAGACTATAAAATCAACTGAATCTGAGATACGCAAGACCTTATTTTTCTAATCTGTTCTCTTGCCATCTTCTTTATGTCTTTGGAGATATAATTCCCTCATAAGCCAAATGACTGATAAACTTTACATGAAGGGAAAAGAAAACATACTTTATTTCTCAGCAACTCATAACCTTCTGTTTATCACCTTCAAAGTTAAAATAAGTACTAGAGTTGAAAACAGTTGAAAACAGTTATTTTATTCTAAAATCGCTATAAAGGCAGCTCCAATTAAAGCTGGCAAATGAAAAGTAAGGGCAGATGAATCCTCAAAAAAGCGGTTTTGTGCAAATAACACCAAAAATAACAAAAAACCTTGCTGCACAGATCTGAAGAGTAAATTAACAATTTTTCAACATTCTCCCTTAATCAGGAGACCTTTGTACAATTACTTTCATCAAGTTCTGGACCCATGAAACTTTCCCAGTTGATTTTATAGCAGAAACACCGGTATCTCCCTTCTCATACAAACATCCCCCTGCCCATACCCATATTGTCTTCAAGAAGAGAGAACGTGGAGAAATGGCATTTCATGGTTCCTCTCCAGCTCTCTCCTGGAATATGTTTTTCCTGACAACAATGAGAACTTCTTCAATGGGTATGAAACATTGCTATGTGCATCATGCACACCTCACACACATCTCAGTGCTGATTAAAGAAAGATGTGGAGAGAGAACTTCCTATAGCATTTCACCATGTCTGAACTTCACACTTGAAACTGATCTGAAATTGATATACATCTTTTCCTTCTCCCTCACTTCTGCAAACACAATAACTGCACCAACAAGGACAAGGGGTGATAGAAGGATTGTCTCACCAGGGACTGAGTGCCCGTTTCAGAAGTTCTCTTAAGGAGATCTATATCTAATGAAGTACCAAACCTTTTTCTCCTAGGTACTCCAAAGCAGACCACCCTTTTGGAGAGGCATCCCAGAATTCTGACGGCATCACAGAGCCTCATATGAAGTATGTGCAGGAAATCATGCTGAGTGTCTTGGATTGTGTGTCCTACCTAAAAGCTTCTAAAGGCAGGAGGAAAACAGACAAGTGTGACAACTGAATATCACAGTACCTAGACACACAACAGGCAGGGAGATTTCTATCTAGCTCCCACCACTGCCTGATGTTTAGACTGCTGGGAAACAGAGACCTTTTTTTTAAGAAAAGAAAAGATTTGTATAATGAGTGAAGACAGAAATTATTAACTTATCCAAATTCTACTTAAATGTACATTACAGCGGACAGGTAATATTCCTCTAAATGAGAAGCTCTGCAATGCAAAAAAAGTGAGATTTCTGTCACTGGTGCCACAGTTGGTGTATCATTAAACAAAAAAGGACACTCAAGCCTAAATTACTCCCCATACACCAAAAAAACCCACCAAAAAACCAACCAACCAAAACAAAACAAACAAACAAAAAATAACAACAGAACACCAAAAAAAACCACACAGGAAATTTGCTTTCACTTCATTTCAAAGTCTCAACCCTTCTGACCAATTCCACCAGCTCAGCTGAAACTTGCTTACACAGCAAATACAACAAAATAACACAAGCCTAGAAAACAGAAGCAGACTAAGACAGTATGTTTCTCTTCCTCCTTTGAAACTGCAACTCAAACATCATCTGTATTTAACATTTCTTGATTCTAAAAATCAAGGTAAGTGCCTAATCCTCAGCCACTCCAGCTATCATCTCCCAGTCAACTACAAACTGTTAATTAATGTATATTTGGGCTAAGGACTGTGACTCTCATTTGCAAATTGATTTAAACGAGACTACTGAAGCAATTTTTGTCCTCTATTCTGTTCCTTCCTCTCCTGAAGGTTAGACCTCTGTTTTTGACAAGACTGCATTTGTTGCTTAAACATTGCCCTCTACAATTCAACATTTAAGCGCTTAAACAAACCACTGTAGCCCTTAATCTGCATTTATACAGAAAGCTGTAGCAGCTGAGAAGACAAACCCAGACACCCATTCACAGTATGGGACTTCAAGCAATGGGGCGAGGCAAACAGGCACAGCAATAACTGGCATGGTCACCTCACTTTAACACACTTGCAAACGTAAATCAAAGCTCTAAGCAGAGAGTAAGAGTGAAATTGGTGGGAATATCTTCTGGTTTGGGCTACTGCACTCTGAGATAATTAAGTGAAATATGGATTCCAGGATATTGGCATATCACATACACTAGCATTTCCAATGTTTGCAATGGCCAATACCGAAATTATTTTCTCAAATGCACAATATTAATGCTGTGTTGTGTCTGCATCAACCAGTCCTGGTGGACCTTCACCTGCCCATCTCCTTTGAGCCGTGCAACAGTGGCAATGCCCTGCTCTAGTAGGAAGCTGAAAACACCGTGTTCTCTCTTTTCTTTCCCCTTGTACAAAGGTTCTTGCACCCACCCCACAAACTGCTGGAGTGAAGCAGAACAGAAATAGATTGTGGGGACAGAAGAGTTTGCGATGTGGGACATAAGACACAACAGGATGCTGCAGTGGTGCAGGGATGCAGAACTGAGGAAAGCATCCAACCCCACCCTGTGCTACAGTACCCACCAGACCAGGTGTCTCAGCATGTCGTGATTTCCCTAGACAGATCACATCAGCTGGCGTGTGAGAAAAGGCCAGTGGTGCTCCTGTGAGGCCATGACTCCACCTCTCCACACACCACTCCTGCACAAATCTCACCAATCTCTTACGCAAATGGTTCAATAATCTCATGATTTCATGCTAGTTTTTCATTTTGGTAGTGGGTTCGTTTGAATAAAATAGTCATGGCCTCTCAGAGTCAGAACTGGTGAACAAAAATATTTTATATGAAAATAAGGAGAATTTGTAAGGGTAACACCCAACAAATATGGACTGAAGAGATATCTTTAAAATGAATGAAAAGGAAGGAGGTGAAGCCTTAGAAGATCAGAATTGTGCAGAGGGGTACAAAATCTACCAAAAATAAATGCTCCTGTCCTAGAGGACAGATTTCCACTGTGAATTTCAGGATTAAAATACTTCTTTAATTTGCCTTCAAACTTCAAGTCTGAACCTTGGAGCTAGAAAATTTACAGAGGAAGAAACTTCCTTTCTGTGGCATCTCTGAAGTTCCAGCTCCTCACCAAAAAAAAAAAAAAAAAAAAAACCACCCACAAGTGCAGAGAAGCCACAAAAGAGAAATGTTGTAGATGCTAACTTTTGTAACAACTTTTCCAAAATTTCACCTTGGATTCAGCTTGGCATTAGTCAGTATTACTTTGCTTGACCAGACTGTTTTTTTCTAGTGAATGCAGGGGCATTCAAACCCCTGTACAGCAGTACATTCAAACCACTGACATTTTCACTTCATTTCTGGTTTTTACGCCCTTTGTGCTCAATGTGTGCTTGATTGCAGAACTCAGGCTTGTACTTACTGCTTTAAAAAGTACTTCTGCATAGTGTTGAGAAGGATTTGTTTCAGCAGCTAGCACACAGACTAGGCAAGCGTGAAACCAGATGTCCAAGTGTTTGCACTTGGACTTGCTGAGATTTTAGCATGAGCACAACTGTTAAGACAACTGCCACTGAGTAATTCTGAGACCTGACATAGCTTCTTTGTTCACATTTTTACTACTCCCTGAGAGTATTGGGAAAGTGGTGACTGGCAGTTCCTGAAGGGCCAAGACTTACATTCTACACCTAACGTTCACACAGGAACACTTTGGCAGGAAGACTCTCCCAAGGGTCTCCCGCATCCAGCAGAAGTACTCCCAGAAGAGAAAACTGTTAATGCCTCCCATCCCCATGGATTCTTTGTCTCTGCACAGACACTGCCTCTGGTTATGCCTAACAGTTCCCCTGGAACTGAGCTAAGACCAATTCATTGAGTGCTATCTGCCAAGGATGTCAGCTGGTTGTCAGAAGACTGAAATGAAGAATTAACATTTTTGTTGCACTTTTCCACAAAAAAAGTCACATTGTTTATGTGACAACTTTTGCTTAGTTTTTTCTCCTAAAGGTAAGAAATGGTAAGGTAAGGAGACAAGGCTTTGTTGGTTACTTCATCCGCACCCTTTGGACAACTTACTTTGCCTTTCTGCACTTCCACCTTTAGTTTCTCCATCTACTAAATACTGGTGCTCTACTTTGAGATGATCCAGCCAAAAAGGTGCTGCATGAACCAGCACCTTTATTTTTAATGCACTTCACAACAAAACTTTCTTCTTCTCTAAGTGAAATAGTCTGAAAAGTTTCTTTCCACTGGATTGAACTGGTTTTTGATACCATGCTGCCCCAGCAGCTCACTCAGAGCCACATTAAGAGAACTGATGTTATGCAGCCTTGCCTCCACACACCACCTGGACATGGTAACTGCTGCCACTGCAATTTCATTCTTGCTTGCTGTTTGCAAATTTCAGTTCCTCTGGTTGTGTGCTGTAAAAATTTTGATTCATGCTTTACTTTCCAAATATTGTGGCTTTTCTTGTGCAACTGCTTAAGAAAGATGGCCTGCATTGTGCAAACGGATCTCTCATGACAGTGCACGCACAGTATAACAGACAAAGCTCATTAAGAGCCTGGCTGTTCTTTCTAGCTTTATTTCACGTCAAGATGCACATTAGCTGTTTTTCAACAGGGAAGAAAACAGAGGTCACAGTGGAAATACGTGGAAATACCAGATATACCTTGCTGTTCACAGTGTTCACATTCTACAAGCAAAAGGTGCTGATACTGCAAGGTGACGGGCACCTGCTAGAACAGGCTGAGCTTTCCCAGCTCCTCCTGGCTTTTGCACCCCTCAGGATGAAGTCTGTAGAGGTAGCAGAATCCCCAAAACCTGCTCTTCCAGATATCATTCGAAACAGAGTATCACCCTACATATTCCTTCTTTTTCTATTTTCCTCTGCAGCTCAGTGTAACTGCAGAAAACTTCCAGCAACCTTCACCAACAGATTGATCCATAAAACAAGTTTCATCAGCTTGATCTGTTCACCATGCCAAAAATCAAGATGAATCCAAGCACACTTAGAGAAAGAAAGGCTTGCTTAACTGACAAAAAGAGGAAAACACACATTTCTTCAGGGAGTGTTTTGCTCACTGAGTAACTGCCACATTAGGCAAACATACAAAAAACCCAACCCAAACTAACAATGCAAATCAAAACAAAGTAATAAAAATTGTGCATAAGTATTAATTTATAACAACAGGAACTGTCCACAGCTGATTTTTTCAGAGAACCACCATAGCTAGCGAACAGTAAAAGACTGTGTAAGGATGTCATATGTCTTAGTGACCTGTTCTAACCACAGAAGTGTTTACTTCAGTACAGAAGTACTGATCCATGCTTCTTTTTGACTCCTTCCGTTCACCTAAAACCAATACTCTTTCCAATTGTTTTTAGTTCCAAATTCTGGACTATACTGTCAATTCTGTGGTTCGGTTTTGTTTCTAGATGTTTTTTGCTCTTGTTCCCCTAACTTCCAAGTGCAGTTATTCTGGGAAATGTTTCTTCTAAGTGTTGGAAGGATGAATCCACAGAAGTGAAAAAAGCCATCTACAGTAAGATTATCTGTCCTTGCACAAGGGCTTTGCAATCATTGGAAAGGAAGGCACTAGCAAGCAAGAACATGGAGGCAAAGTCACAGCCAAAGGACTGAATACAGCACAACCCTGGGAGTTCAGTGCTGGCAAAGTTGGAGGCCTACTCAGTAAAAAGCCCAGCAAAACACATACTGCAACACTCAGTGCACCGTATTTCATGTCCCCTTACCATTTAATGCCTAAGTTAAAAAATCCAACTTTTCTCTGGTATAAATAACTTAATTGGTAAATCTCACTTTTCAACTATACCTCCCAAAAATACTGTCTTTGTCCATACAGCCTGAAAACCGTTGCTTATTTACTGATGAGTTTTCAGAACACATTCTGCTCATGTGAACAGACGGCTTGTGCCAGCACAGAAGATGGGACATGTATTTGTAACAGTGGTTGTTTCCCACGTACATTTTTAAGAGCCAACAAAGGAGACAAACTCTGCAAAAAGCGTCTCCCCAATATGCATCTCTCCTTTTCCTGTGGAGGGAACATGCCTCTGACAAACCAGTGCTCAAAGCAAATGCACTTCTGCAGCTCTCTTTGGAAAATTTCCCCCATTGTTCTGTCCTTATTGTCTTGTCAACACCCTCTCCTCACAAACAGCTGCTTCCCATCTGAACTGATTTCCGAGCACAGTTTCAATAACACAACAAACAGAACCACCAGCACCCAGAGCGATATGAGTTAAAAAATTACATGCAAGTGTCCAGTGATCATCATTTGAAGCCTTTGATTTTCTTCAATAAAAAGGGAAGTAAATAGAAGAGAAATGATCAAGCACCCTTCATATGAAGGACCAAAATACTTTCAGTCTACAATATCTCAGCTGACAACTGTCGCTGTTGACACTGCATTAGGTAATTAACATCCAGTTCCTTTTCACACTGTCCTGAAGTAGTTGACAGCCATTCAAACTGTATGTCTCCTCCTCCACAGACTAAACAAAAGAACCCAAGTAATGATGGCAAGAGTCAGTAATGACAAAATCTAAGGAAGGCTGACAAAACATATTTCTAGCATTTCTGGCCTGGCACCTAGAACTTTCATATAATAACAAAGCATCAGAAGTAACACCATCCACATCAACACCCTCAAGGAAAAGCTACCACTGGGTCTGAGTGTGAGCTCCAGCCTACCAGAATCCTGCTTTATCACTTGGTGCCAGAGCCTGGCATGGGACCTAGGGCCATGCCTCCATCGGTGAGCCCACAGGGCCAGGACATGCGGCTGAGCCTTGCAGTTCTGGGAGAAGACCGGGAGAACGTTTCCTGGCATGCACTGTCCCGAACAATTGTCAGGATGGTGCCACTCCCAGCAGGCAGTCTGAATGCAGCCACCCTGCTTTGAGACTCAGAGCTCAATGGTACAAGACAGGACCAGATCACGCCAGCTGGCCACAGGGCCAAAGAGCGGCACTGTTTTGTTTATTACATTTGTAGCCTAAGTATCTTGCTTAACAATACAGGGCTTTAACCACTGATGAGGTCTCACAACACAGGTAAACTTTTGCGTCCATGCCTTCTCCTCTGTGACCTACATATTAAATAGCACACAGCCTACTCATACCTACAGAGAGCTTGTCCATTTTTCCCACAACATGGATGCTATTTAAGAATCAGGTTTGAGAGTCCAAAAAACTTTTATAGCCTTCTGTTACTGCCCCTTCATACAACATGGAAGGGGCTTCTTTAGCCACCTAGTGATGAGGTTAACAGCCAAGGCTCCCTGTGAGGTGATGCATTCAAAGCAGTTGCCAGATTAGACTGAAAGTCCCACGAGACCAGAGACTTTGCTGTGTAGCTGAAACTCACCCATCTATCTGAGATAAGAATTTGCATTTTAGTGAGTTCTTATCAGGAGTCTGCCGCCAAAGCAAGGCTTTCCATCAGTGACACACACACTCTGAATATCAGGAAACTCCTCTCATAGTCATCTTCCTCAGCATCCAAAATAATCCCTGAATGCAACCTTTCATGTTTTCCCCTCTTTCCTGGCAAGCATTTCCTTCATGTATCCCACCACGGGCTGTTCCAAATTAACCATGCTAGGATGCCAGAAGCACGAGCAGGCAAAACTTTCAAGACAAAAGTGTTATCACTAATGTGATTTACTGTAGATAAAAGGTGTAAGAGGATATGGATGATGTTAGGCTTTTTTTAAATCTAAGACCATTCTGTCATGCACAAAGGTAGTAAAGATCTGGCAGACATCCAGTAAAATGAGACTCGTGTTTAAAGCTGCTTCTTAGTAAATTGCTCAGATCTCAAAGATGAGTATCAACTCCTTGGTGGCAAGCTCAGCAGCCAGGGTCACTGGTGCAAAGGACTGTAGCAGCCTCTCTGTACAAGAGGTGTTGTCAGGGAAGGGGCAAGCAGTGTGCCTCTCAGGGATCAGCATCTGCCCATTCTGACAGCCTGGGCCAAGACATGTCAGCAGAAAGGATGTGGGTTTGGCGTCACAGGCAGCAGCTCTGGTTCACAACTAAACCAGCAGCCTCATTTGTGCAAGCCAAACTCCTGGCCCAATCATATCAAGTTTCACACCCAAAACATACAGTCTAACAGTTCCTAACATATGCTTGAGGCAGGAGCCCTGGAAATGTTGGTCCTATCACTTAGCTAGTGGTATCTTAACAATTCCACAGGGAATATATAAACAGTACTCTGCCTATCAGATGGTTTGCTCCTTTTTTTTTTTTTTAATTGAAAGTGCATTACTGAGCCAAATAAATTAAGACTACTCTACAAAGATTTTTAAGGGCTAAATAACTGCACTTGTTTTAAAAAAAAGTGTCCTCATTTTAGATAAGCAAAGTGGTTTGGGAACCAACAAATTAACCTGTTGGCATCAGAAGTGACCACAGCAGGTCGTCACAGAAGTACAAAATGAAAGGTTAAGAATGGTCACAAAAATTTACTCCATGAGTCATGAGACATCAGATTAACTGCAACAAGGTATTATTTGTATGGCTGATATGCTTCCATAAAAATAATTTCAGCAATGGTAATAGCAGAGAGAATGACCCAGTATCCTCACATGAACCTAAATGCTCCTGTAACTCAGTTCCACAGTCCCATTATCTCATATGAACCTTTAAATAATCAGGAATTAGAAATCTATGGCCCTTTCTGCAAATCAAAGATACATGACATAAAATTGTCACTGTTTCCAGAACTGTAGGAAGGGACATTGCCAGCTGGTTTGTAACAAGTTCTTGTGCTGACAGCACTGGGTGAAAGGGCAGACAGGCCTAAGATGAGCCTCACAATGCCAGAACAGTCAATTCTGCCTTCCTGTCTCTAGGCTTGAAGTGGCCTATCTGAGCAACATCCAGCTTTGGGCACTCAGTGTCTCATGGCCTGACATATGGCATTCAGCTGTGTAAGCAAGGAGGAAGACTCATTAGGAAGAGTGAATGAACTGTTTTCTCAACACAGAGCTGTTTTCTCTTACTCTGCTTTTGAGATCTGCAGTTCAACAGCAGCCAATGTCTCTTCAGATGAATGGCACCTACAACAGGGTGACGGTGGTATGCTTCAACCAGACAGCCACCCTGAGCTTCTGTCCCAGTATAGACCCACTGTGTTCCCTACGTCTGCTACAGCCTGACTCAATCACACCTGCAGAGGTGGTGTGAAAGCTTTAATCATGCCTGACTGGGTAATTAAGGAGGACTCTTCATCTGAAGCAATATTTAAATCCAACACTTTGGTCAGATCTCACGCATGCTGTTGGTGCAATCCCCAGTCCAAGCCTACAGTTTGTGATACAGAAGGGAAAAGCAGTCAAAGGAAGTGTTCAGTCTGGATGAGATGGCTTTACATGAATTGCATTGCTCCACAAGAAGTCTCTGTAGGTGATTGAGAAATGATATGGTTGCTTATTTCAAGTTTCTCCTTGTCTCTAGCTGTACTCATTCCTGGTAACCAGGACAGGCTGCCATTTGCAGAGGAATTTCAAGCTTCATCAAAACCAAAAGATATATCACCATTACATCCTAAACCACATCACAACTGTGCAAGGCCTTTACCATTGCAGGCTGGAAATCCATTTGGGGAGACAAAACCAGAAAAGGGATTCAATGGCTGGAAAGAAGACAGAAATTAACACAGTCCCTTTATATTTTCTTGTAAGTGCTTGAAGCAAGCAATAGGCAGGCAACAAAAATAAGTAATTTCTTGAAAGCTTAATTAGTCGCAGACTCATCTGGGTGCCTGAAGGCAGACACTGTGCTTGGGAGATCCTGCTTTTTCAGGCCTCAGAAAGCCTCTGTGTGGGATGCCTCTGGGAGTGCCGGGATGTGCACACAGTGCGCCAGCCTGCAAACACTTCTGCAAAGCCTCCTCCCCTGAGGAGGGTTAAGTGCTGCACTTGCAGGGCATCCCCCAGAAGTCTGACTACCTGACTGCTCCCGTAAATGCTTTATGCCAGCACCTAGTCACAGTCACTGGTATGAGCAATGAGTTGTCCCCAAATGCAGGTACAAAATCAGACAAACCTTCCTCTCCTGTAACAATAATACTCTGTGTACTGTACAAAATCTGTTAAGTAATCCACTGCCTCACCTCACTCCAAAGTCTTGGGAGTGCCTTGCTCCTGGTGTTTTGGGGACTACAGTTCAGGACACAGATAGATTAGAGAATCCAGATAACAGCACACGTATTACCAGAAGTAAAATTAAATAGTTTTTGAGAAAGCAAATTAAACAATTTGACAATTTAGCATAATCTGAAGCAAAATGTAAAAACATTCGTGAAGTACTTAATGGATTGATGCAAAGGAAAAAAGAGAGTAAAAAGATTAGACACTATTTTAGGTATTAAGAAGACATTTCTATATATTAACAACATCTAAACACCAGGATAAACCATCAGAAATTACGATCTTTCCATATCAGAACATCTTTGTCAAGATTCTCTCCAAGGCTACTTTTCACGATTCTGTGACAAAACGTAAAATTAAAGAATTACATTTCCTACCCCTGCAAACCAGTACTCCTGCCTATGGCCGAAATACTGTGTGACCTGGGGAGTGGGAAATTATCAAAGCTTTTAAATTTTTTTGCTTCCTATATTTAGGGACAAACAAGTTCCCATAATGGATATCAGTCTACTTCCTGCAAATATCAGGCGGAAATGTTGTAAAAGCAAAAATGCATCCGCACAGTCCAGCTGTGTACTGAGCAACTCTAATCTGTTCTCTGCAATGTTTGGTTCACTTTTTGATGCCCATGCCCTTTCCTGCCAGAGCCCAGGGACTCTGTCCCTCCCCTCCCTCAGCTCCCACAGTGCTATCGCAGGAGAGTTTTGTTGCAGAGGCACCAGCGTGGCTCTGGGAAAGCCCAGGGCAGCCAAGCACTCCCTTCTCCCTCAGAGATCATGGCACATGTTCAAACAACAACTGGCATGCCTGAAATGAGAGGGAGGGACAAACGGCAAAAGGGCTGATTGATCACAGCACAGCAACCAAGAGGAGGGAGAGGTGCTGAGCCAGAACAAGGTCAGACACCTCACTCCAAACGATGGAACAAGACCAAAGTAGGTCTGAGATAAGGGGTAACAAGGATCTGACGAACACCAAGCTGGAATGAGTTAAGAGAAGCAAAAAGAAATTAGTTTTAGTTCTCACCTGTATGGCAGTAAACTGGTGAAACTACAAGCAATTTATTGATATTTTCTCACCATGGAAATTCTGTGAGAGTGCAGAAAGTACAAACACCTTCTTTCACATAAAAACCTGCTGTACTCCTACGTAACTGACCTGTAAAGGCTCACTGCAAAAGGCATGAGCTCAGCACGCTATCTTCAAAGTGACACACTAAGCTCATACAGCTCAGAATAGGAGAGGACCTGGGTATTCTGGATCCTCCAGCCCTGGTCTTAGACCTGTGGTTGTAAACTGGGCTATCTAGACCACGGGCTCAGACAAATAAATATTTTCAGAGCTTTCTCTTCTCTTTGTTTTGCTTTTCAGTTTCTCACTTTTGCTTCATCTTTCTACATCCAGACTGTTTTTTTCACTTTCTTTCTTTGTATCTGGGGCAAAAGAACCTCTTTATTTGCATTTCAGCCTTTAGTTGCTGATTTTGCACTACACTTGGTCTAAATAGAAAACACTACTAGCAGAATTTCCAACCCCAAATTCAAGAGCCTTAACAAAAGGTCCTAAAAACTCAGGAGCATTCTTGTTTTGCTAATGTTCTATCTTCAATTCGTGCTTTATGTCCAGAAGGGCTAAAACCATGTCATTTAAAATGAAAGCCGTCATGTCATTTAAAATGAAAGCCATAATCGTCCGCAATTTACATACTTCAGGAACTAGGCTTTCAAAACAAAACAAAACAAAACAAAACAAAACAAAAAAAAAAAAAAAACCAACAAGCTCTGTGACTTCAAAACTAAACAGAAGAACATCTTGATCATTTGCAGTTCTAACAACCAGCTGTAGGTGACCAACTGACCCAAAATAACAGATCAGCAAAGCTAATTCAGATCACTTCCAAACAATTTCCTTTCCCATCTTCTTCCTCTTCCCCAAGTGCTTTTTTAGCTGTATCATAATAAAGGAGCAACATTACCCAAACTATATGGTTCACCTTCCAGAATCAGCGTTTATCTGTACCTACTGAGGGTGAACAGGCAGAGAACAGGGCAGGACAGGAAACCACAGCTCACAGCTGAGACAAATGGTCTGTTTGCTACCTTATTAGAGCACCAGAGCCTCATCTTGGATGCAAACAAGATTGTGAAACAGAAAGGGAAGGGGGCGGGGGAAGGAAGACTAAACAAAGCCTGTGATGCTTATCATGTCTCAAGATGGGTGGAGTGCAAAATCCAGAGACAGATCAATTACACCTACAAAGCAAGCAAGAAAGGAGAGAAAAACATAAATATTTTGAATCAGTAGGATGTGGACTAATTTATCTGATGGCACATGTCCTAACGTAATATTTATACAGTTGATGGGATTGAAGAGGATTTGCAGTTTTCATACAAAAATAAAGGAATGCACGATACTAAAACCTAAAAATAGTACTGGTACAATTACTTATCCAATTTGATACCTATCTGGTAAGAACAATTCACCTTTCTTACTGTTTTCATGCCTGCACAGAACAAACAGCAATTGCTCAAGTTAAAAGTATATCCTGTCATTCTGACATTAAAATTTACAAGTTGGTGGTTTGTCTCTGGAAAAATGAAAGAGACATACTTATATACAATGTAGAGAACAATTTAGCTTTTTATATTCACAATTATCTAAGCTGTGGGAGCTGCATGTGCAGGTTTGAGCTGAATGTTCAGTGAAATAAATGAATGTGGGGAAAAAAAGGTGATGCAATAAAATATCTACCACTGCAGTCCAGTGTATTGGATAATACTGCTCCAACACCTCCACACGTAATTCATGATTACATCTACAAAATGGTAAAAAACCCTTTAAAACCTTGCCAGCTAACTACTGTGTACTCACTATTTCATCTATTTTTAGAAGGATGCCCAGTATGTCTGAAATTGCTCAGGGCTCCTGTGTCTCCTTACTTGAGAGCTGGTCTTTAATTACTGAAATACTAGTGTCAGATTTGACTGGGTTTCTGTGGAATGACCGTGCAACAGTCAAACGCACCACGACCTTTCCCCAGCACACTGTGCATGACTCCTCCACACAACTGACACGAGCAAGGACAGTTACCCAGAGCCTGGCTAAGCCTGAGGGCTGCACCTCCAGCAGTGCTGGCAGCCCCACATTCCTGCACAGGACTGCATGCCACCAGACAGATGCTGGCATTCATCCAGCTGGTCACTCTAACTTATATTATCACCTGGTGTGATTCCATCACACAAAAAAAAAAGCATTTATAAAATTACATAGGAGAACAAAACCATTTCTGTATATGTTAGAGTTAAAAGAGGCCAAAGAATTAATTGAATCTTAAAGTCTAGAGACTGAGAATCCTTATGGTTTATGATCTCACCAGAGACTTACAACAGATTTATCTGCTTTTATGTCTTTGAAGTTAATCTTACTCCTGAAACTTTTACTGAAGTTCCATTCGGTTCTGACAGTTCTCCATTTTGCTTCCTCTGTGATCAGTAGCTCTTTAATGATGTTAGCAGCAGTACATTTCCATCTACTCCATGCAGTTCTCCCTGCTGCTTAAAAACTTTGGCTGTGTAATGAGCCTTTACTAGTACAGTCAGTAACACAGCTGCATAACTGCTTATTGTCTATTAATACTCCTGAGTTACACAGCTTTTCTTCAATGATGATTCCATAATTAGCAATAATACCATCCCTGCCTCACAAAACGGCAAATAGGACACAATACTCTGTGTGTGTATTCATAATTAAATTAGTAACTTCAGGTCATCAGCTGTGAGCTAGTAGAAAAGAGTTTTGCCCTCTCCTTCCTTATTTTGAGGAAATATCTAGGATACTTGGGACTATTGAAATAATGGTATATATAGTATCATATCTATATCGTATTACAATTTAATATAAAATCTAGACTCTGTTTTAAAAAACAGCTATATCCCTTGAAATTGATCATCTCACCTTGTAAGATGTGGAACAAACCACAGGGTAAAGCTATTGAGTTTAATTCTCTCCATAGTTATGATACATTATACTATAATAAATAATGCACATTAATATATATTTTATATATATATATATATATATATACACTCACATATAATACAAGTATCAACAGGAGCACCAGAAACTAAACAGGAGCTAAACTGACTAGGAAGGCCTTCTCATGTCCAAAATTAAATGGAATAACAATTACTACAAATCACATACAAAGTGAAAAATGAGACACCTAAAGTACATTTACAGATACAGCTCCATTTGTCAACATTACTTTAGGTATGAAACATAACAGATTCTTGACACTATTTTATTTAAATGAATAAACACCTGTAGCATTTTCATTAAATGAGTACACAGCTCACAATAAAATATTCTTAACAGTAACTAACACGATTTTTATTGTTCGAAAATAGAACTCTGTGTTCTATAACTGTGGGCCTGACATTGGTCTGAATTTAGGCTTCAGGCTCTGCTAGTGTCTGTGTGAAAGGCAGGCGAGCAACTTTCTCATGTTAGCCTGAGAAATCTAAAGGAGGAATTCAAACAAACCTTGGGAAGTGAGAAACCATCCGCAGGTGGTGTTTTTCCAACGTGTTTACTGGAAAGAAATGTTTACTAAAGGGTGTAGACGCTGAATAACCAATCATGTTCTTTGTACCGAACTACTCTATAAAAGTAGAATTTAGAAGAATAAAGTTTGCTCTCATCTTTACCATCATGGAGAGTCATGTTGTTATTTCTGTGCCGTCCGAAAACCATAGCAACATCTAACTTTAATTATTTAATTATAACTTTAATTATACTTTATATTAAACTTTATATACTCACTTTATTAATTTACACAACCAAAATATGGACCACAATCTTTTAGGCAAAGCAAATAAGGACTGACTCCTTATGCTAATAATGAACCTATTTTCCCCTGCAGCTAAGTAGAAGAATAAAAAAAGAAAAGAAAAAGGAAACCTTTTCTTAAACATGATCACATATTCATCTCCTAAAACAGATTAAAATACAGTAAGTAAATTGAAGTTACTTTGATTTATTTGCAACCACATAGTATTAAATACTTACAAGATTCTAAATACTTTAGAGATTCTTGTACATTACCAGGGAACACAGGCAGCTGCTGCTAGCAAGCAACTTCAGTGCTGTGAATAAACCCATAGAATTTAGCTGTTTGCTTTTTAAAACACTGTTTATTGAGAACACTTAATGAGGACTAGGGCTTCAATAGCAAATATTTAACCAGGAGCACAGCTTCCCTCAGATAAACACAACTGTCCCAGCCTACTTGGAGGAAACTCATTATGATGATAAAAGAAACGAGATTTAGCTTTCCTTTATTTAACCCAAGCTATTGAAGTTTCTTAAGCAAAGGAACCCATACCCCACATCTGTCCCATCTCCTTTTTGACAGGAACAAGTTTCCAGAAGATCTGGGTACGGCAGTCCTCCTGCACAGAACTGCACTCTTTCAGTGCAGCCAAAATTCCATCTGGATCATATGGAGTACAAACCATTTCAGTACAACTCACACTATGGAAAAAACAACTAACCTTGCCCAAACATACTGGAGTGTTAACCTGGTGCATTGTCCCAGGAAGTACAACAGTGCACATTTATTTTGCACTGGTAAGTGCTGCCCACACAGATGATGAGTGGGAGAAACAGAGACCCATGGGGCAGGAGGGGTGGCTCCTGTGCAGCAATGCCAGCACGCTCAGGAGAGCCAGCACAACGATGTGGCCTGCACTTGTGAGGCCAAGCAGAGCTGAGAATACTGAGTCCCAGGGCTACTGAGGTACCTCCATCAGTGTCATAAAGCAAAACTTTTGGCCTATCACTGCATCTAATCCCAGTGATTATACAGATGATATTATCCTTGCATGTTGTGTTGGCTGTCCAGTGAGGGAGCTAGGGCAGAATTCTTTCCGTGGGCTGTCTTGTTAGAAGGATTAAGTTACGACCATCCACATAATATATACAGAAAATATTTCACACTTCAAATTTTATTTTTAAAAATTTCATCCCATGGCTGCTCCTTTTACCCTCACACGCTGCAGTAGATCCTCATTCTCCTTTCCTTGGGGCTAACACCATTCAGCTATCCGAAAGCAGCTGTACAGATTCGGTCCCTAAGATGTAGGTCAATGACTGAAGAAACTGACATTATTTAGGACAGCACATGAATATTTGACATGTGCAGGAAGTTAAGCTTGTGTATGAATGCTGCTCTAAACTAAGGCCCAGAGATAAGAAAGATCCTATCCTTCAGTGCTTTATTCAAACAATATCCAAAACACAAATTCCGTAGGGAGGTAAAGCTGCAATTCCAGAACCAGCACCACAAGATAACACCACAGCCATTCTACACCTGGTGAAAGAGCCTCAGGAGGGCTCTGACTGCCAGCGGTGCCAGCCAAGACCTCAGTGAGTGCGCTCTGTCAGGAGCTTCTCCTGCCATTACCTAGGGTGTATTACTCACTACTGCTCTAATGAAAACTGCCAAGTTAATGAATACAAATAAATAAAATACCTGTTTTGGTGTTTTAATACATGAAAATCCCATTTAGCTGACACTGTGAATACATTTAGCTGTAGGAACCAGAACTAAAAATATATGTAGCTTGAATCTACATCCTAGCTTGCAGCTAACAAAATCTCAAATTCAGTACTTAGGACAGAGGAGTTTTCTGAGGGATTTTGGTTTTGTTTTGTCTGTAGGGTGGGGCTCCTCTACATCTTACAGCTTTTAGAAGAAAACCTCCTCGCACTGAGAAAGAACCACAGTTCTAAATGAAGCTAACTGGCACTTCAGTTGGAAAACTCAAATTAAAGGCTCTGAGTTCAACTACTGGAGAGAGAAGAGGAGGGTTCAAGTAGAGACTAGTTCATAAAGCAACCGCATCCTTGTCATTTATCTTTTATGCTAGACAGTTTGCCACTTTGGTAAATCTGAAAGACACTGAAGACAAACTGATTTTGAAAACAAACAAACAAAAATCTTGCCAGAAGGACAGGTCAAAAGGGGACCAGGGTCTAAGCCCTTTAGAAACCAGAGTTTAGTCGTTATCTACGAAAACACCAGAAAGAATTTCTGCCCTGACCAACCTTTTAGAAATCTCTGCAGAGACTTCCTTTGCTTTGATTTTTGATCTCTGTGTGATCACTAGTTTATTCCTCTTTTTTTTTTTTTTTTAATCCTATATTGGTTATCTAGTAACTTTTACTGCAGGAGTAGAAGTTTGCAGGAGTGTGGTGGTACACAGATGAATTCCACATTTAGAACCTACATAGGAAAATGGAAATATCCAGATGGATTTTTTTCTTGTGAACTAGCCCGTGAATAATTTCAGAGGCAGGTATAATTGTTTCCATATGCACAGACACACCCGGCACAATCACAAATTTATGTTTACCATTAAACAAAGATAAATGTACAGTATTTATTTATAAATAACCGACAGTAAGGGTAGATTTTCCAAGTGGGTGTGAACAACAACAGCCAAGGGACGAGGCGTTCTGAGAGCAGACGCGCTGCCGGAGCGCGGGGCCGGGCGCGCTGCGGGGGCCGGCGCTGCCCGCGCTCCGCGCCGGGGACCAGAGAGCCGCGGCTCTGCGGCCCCGCGCCGCCCCCGCCGGGCCTCTCCAGCACAAACTCTCTCTCGGCGCTCCGGACTCGGGCACGGGCACTTCCACAACTTGTGCCCTGCCGCCCTCGCAGCCCCCGGCCCGCCGGGAGGAGCCGCCCCGGGCCGTCCGCCCGACTCCGCCGAGCCCCCGACGGCGCTCCCCAGCCCCGCGGTGCCACTCACCGACTGCAGGAAGCGGAGGGTCCCCACGTAGTCGCGCTCCGTGCTGAGGATCTCGTTGAGGACGCAGAGGCGGAGGCGCAGCTGGCGGTCGGTGTCCCTGGGGCAGCCGGCGGGCTCGGCCGCGCCGGGGGCGCCGGGCGGCGGCGGCTCCATGGTGGCGGCGCGGGCCGGGCGCTCCGCTCCCCGCTCCCTCAGGAGCCCCCCATGGCCCCTCGGCCCCTCCTCACCCGTGGCCGGAGGCGCTACAGAGGCCGGGCGCTGGGCGATGCCCGGCTGCGGGACATACCGGAGTAGCGGCGCGGCACCGCTGAATAGAGCGCGAAGGGAAGTCCCGGTGGCGGGGAGGGGGAGCGAGGGGAAGGAGGGACGGGGCGGGCGCAGGCGGTGGAGCCCGGCCCCGAGGGCCGGCGGAGGGCAGCGGGGCGGGGCGAGAGCGCGGGGAGTGTGGCTTTGGCATCTCCGCATCCCGCATCCCGCATCCCCGGTAGCCGCGTGTCCTCCTCACACGGAGCCCCTCGCACGGAGCCCCTCGCACACAGCCCCTCGCACGCACCGCCTCGCATCCGCACTCCCTCACCCCCTCCCACACTCAGACCCCGCTGCAGACCCCTCACACCTCGCCCTCTCGCTCCCCTGCCCTTCACAGTGTTGTGTTGCGGCACGGCCCGCACAGCGCGGTGACAGCGCGGTGACAGCGCGGTGACAGCGCGGTGACAGCGCGGTGACAGCGCGGTGACAGCGCTGCCGGACTGTGCTCAGCCCACGCTCCAGGAGCGCAGCACAGCGCGATGGGCACACCGCGGCTTCCCGCACGAGCGGGCACTGCCGAAGTGCCGAAGTGCCGAAGTGCCGAAGTGCCGAAGTGCCGAAGTGCCGAAGTGCCGAAGTGCCCCCAGCCCCGCCCGCCGCTGAGGGCGGTCACACACACGGCTCCCTTGTCACACAGGAATGCACTCAGCGCAATGGACACAAACGTGCCGAAATAAGGTGGCACGGACATGCCAACAAAGAATAAATGAGAAAAACATGTTTCATTGCTCTCAGTCCAAAATGCAGAGGTTTTAAGTTGGTTGCAATTGCTTGTGCAAAGCATAAGGGCAGGGATGAACAGGGAAAACTGAACACAAAACCAGGCTGAGGCCTGCGATTCAGCATTACTCCCCCATTCCCGGAAAGCTAACTTGGTTCATACCGATGGAGATTCTCCCAAATATCTTCATTTCCCCATAAGACCACTGCCAGGCTTTTGTCAAACTACAAATTCTTTCTTTTTCCTTTTTTCTTTATTTCTTTTTTTTTTCTTTTTTCTTTATTTCTTTTTTTCTTTTTTCTTTTTTCTTTTTTCTTTTTTCTTTTTTCTTTTTTCTTTTTTCTTTTTTCTTTTTTCTTTTTTCTTTTTTCTTTTTTCATTAAGAAAAAAGGTTTCAAGAGGAAGCTTTAAAATGTTAATAATGTGAACTCCTAAGAGGCATAATAATAGAGACACTTACTGGATGTACTACCTTAAAAAAGTAAACTTAGCAAAGCTAAATGTAACAAATAATGTAATAATTGTCATCTTCCCCAGGCTAAACCAAAATACCTCTTGAACTTTTCTTATATCAACATGGGCTCTTTTTTTTCTTCTGATTTGACTGATCATTGTTCTGATTTTAAAGTTTTCTATTCAGGAGTAAATTCAGTAGTCTAACATACCCAATTGTCATCTCAAGGCTTCATGGATATCGCATTTCATGGGATGAAAAAACAGCTCTTGGGTCAAGACACAGTTGGAGCAGGCTGCAGGTCTGCAGTGCAAAGAAAATATCTCAAATGCTTTCAGCCCTAGGTGGGGAAATTGTCTTTATTAAGTGTCAATATTTTATTTCCCCGTGTCTCCTAATAAGGAGACACGAGTAAATAAAATACTGACACTTGGGTCAGGGTGTGCAGTTATCGTGATACCCTGCAGCAGCACCTTCTGCATCCTCATGGGTGGCAAAGTCAGCCTGAAACACGATCGGTCAAAAGAGAACCAGTGGGAAAGGTCTCATCTCCCCGAGTGTCGGGGCCCGAGGAGAAGCCCCGAGGGGAGGCGATCAGAGCCCAGAGGGCTCCGGGCGCTCTGCAGAGCGGGTCTGGGGCATGCACGGGGAAGCAGAACCTCCAGGAAGTGAGATTAGACTCTAAATTCACTGCTTTTCTTTCAAGTTATTTACATTTAACCTTTCGTTTTCTTCTGAAAGTCACCACAGCGTTTTCATTTATTTACTCATTTTGTGTCCAGTTGATCTTTTAAAATCATCAAATGGTTTTCTTGCTGTTTGGGGCAAGAAGCAGGAGGCAAGACTTTCTTTTAAAATATTCTAATTAAACAATATACCCTGTTAGGAGAAATCACCATCACCAAAGCTACGCTCCCACCCTGTGGCTGAGTGAGAAAGTGTGGCTGGACCATTGTTTTACTAGCCAACAATGGGCCTCTTTCCCATTGAATCTTCCTTTGACACACATTTAGGTGTTTGGCTTTTCCAGGATCCTTTAGCAGTTTGTTCCACATTTAATGAGTACTATATGAAAAAAATTTTTTTTGCTTTAGATCTGATACTTTTCTTGGTTGCATCTTAACTTCATTACTGCAAAAAAATAGAGCTCAGTTACTGTCTATGCTTTACTCACCATTTAAAGATCTTACAGACCTTTAGTTTATTTCCTCTCAGTGCTTTCCACACCAAGTTAAAATGCTCTAATGTGTTAGACTCCCCTCACACTGAAGCCATTTTGCACGGCTAACCATCCTTCTTGCACTTCCCTGTACTTAGAGGAGCTCTGATACATGCTCTGAGAGACAGCAGTAAAAGGTTTGTGTGAGATATTAAAGAAGTCTGTGTGCCAGGGACCTGTTCAGGATACAGCAGTGGTCTGTGTGCTGCTTCCACAGAGGGTCCAAAATGCTGCTGCTGAGCAGAGAATAAACCCTGACTCCAGCACCTGTTTATTGAATGGCAGCAGCTAATTTAAATTCCAATATTGCATCTGTGGATATACAGAGCAATTCTAGAAACTTCAGTCAAAATGATGTAGTTAATAGAGATTTCCATGTGCGTGATTAAAATCAGGTTCTGGCCTCTGTGCAGCAGACATGAATCACTTTTCACCTGCCCCTATATAATTCATTGCAGATAACTGATTTTCCTAAAGCCATTGAGGATTTATTCTAGCTAGAACTAATTCCTTTGAGTTCTACAAATGATTAATCTTCAAGCAAGATATATGGAGGTAGTTTGCAGTGAGCTTTGCAGAAATAATTTCTTTTCTTCCCACTCTTCAGGAACCTAGACTGCCAGTGGAGCATTTGCATTTCTCTTTTTAACATCAGCCTAAAAATAGGTTTAAGATAAAGATGCTCAGGTAACTTGACAGCAAAGTAGCTTGGAACAAACAGAGGCTTAGAGTGAATATGGTGAACAAAGAAAAAGAATCGCTAGGAAGGGTTGGATGGAATTCTCTGTGATTAGATGATAATATAATACACAAATTTAGTTAAGCTCTGAAAGCAGTTAATTAGACACATGGTGTGTGGCAGAAGGACATAAGTATTATGTCCATTTGAAAGCAGGAAACTGAGATGCACACATCTGAAGTGGCTGTGAATATGTGTAAAACAGACCCAGCTCCAAGGGGCTCCCTCGATGTCACACGAGTTTCCAGTCAGCAACCCAGGTTTTACCTGTGGGGCCCTTAGGCCAGCTGTGAGTGCCACGAGGCAGCAGCGCCCAAGGCTTGTGCTTCTCCCTGGCATCCCTGCTTATTTGATAACTCTCATATCCTAGAGAAAACTGAAGGTTAACACCACTCCATGACAAAAAAGATTCAGGATTTCAGAAGAAAAAGGGAGATACTATAAACTGTATTGTGGGACCTGCACACAAGCCTTTGTGAAATGTTACATCCATGTCTCACTTGGCAAAGGGGCAACAGAATGAGAACAGAGAGCTGCAGCCTTCCCGTGAGGGCAGGGGAGATGGACAAAACTTTAAAAAAATATTCCTGGTATTGAACTCACTAATTAATCAGAAATGCACCTTTTTTCCTTTCCATAGGTTTCAGATTTGTGTCAAGTCCTAAACACCTATAATTGGGCAAGAAGTGTGTCATACATTCTGTAGTCAGGTCAAAACATTCAGTTTTGGAAGACGCTCTGGGAGAAGGCTGTATTTGCTATTACTCCTCTGATACCTCTTTTCTCTCCACTGTCTCATTCACTTCTTTTATCATATTTTCCATCTTTTGCTCTTTCTCTATTATAACCACCTACTTAAAACTAATCACGTACTAAAAAGTGCATAATTAGATTTTCATTATGTTCTTTCCTGACATAATTTTTGATTATGTAATTAAGGGTTCTCACTGAGCTCTTGAACTGGGATAAGATTTTTGGTTTAATTAATCAAATGGTCCTTCTCAATTCAGGGTGTTTTAAAGCAGTTTTGTTTTTAAGTCAGGTGCAGAAAGTGTTTCTATTCTTCCTGACATAATGCGATATGATCTGATCTTTACCCTCTAAAGCCAACAATGGAGAAGCAGGCTCAGGAATATTTATCTAAAGAAAAGAAGATGCATCAAGCTTCAATACGCTTGAAGTAGGACAATTTATTTTTTAATTTTGCAAATTCTTTTTTTCTTTTGCAAATTGGAAGTTGGTCAGATTTTGATTAAATAGTCCATTAAACTGGGGTTGTTCCAAGTGATTTTTTTCCCATATGAGACCATTTACAAGTTTGCAACTCCTTACATTTTTTTCTGACAAATTAACACTCTTACAAAATGTATTCTTTTGGGGAAGTACTAAAAAAGGCTGCTGGAAGCTTTACAGATTGTATGCAAATCAGCATTTGCCCTGAGCTAACACAATCAAGCAAAGGTTCACTCTCTGTATTTTGTTCTCTGTCAGTGCATGAAATAAAAATAACATGAACAATAGTGCTTGTTTTTGTTTTTGTTGTAAATTGCTTCTTCCTGACTGCATTTGCATTATCTCCTCTGCCAGTACATCGAAGAGGAAAAGCCACCTACCTCTGTGTCAGCACAACCAATGTGCAGAAATTGTAATGAGGGGGTGGGGGCTGGAATTGCTGGTTCAAAACTCGTGGTGTTCTCACAATCAGAGCTGGAAAGAATCTTCCGCATGGAACAGAGAGTTGAAGGTCAGAGAAAAAAATGTTTTATGGCACATAAATACCTGTGGAATACGTGGCATCCATCCACCTGCTCTTCTCTTCTCCAGTTCTATTCTCTGTTTTTCCCGACGCACCTCGGTGAAGCTGAAGCCGTAGAGTGGGACTGTGGGGAAGGGACTGGCACCAGCTCAGCAGCCTGTCTGTCACCTGCTGCCTTCGGCTGCGGCGGCTGCTGCAGGGCTTTGGGGAATTGAACTCAGCCTGAGACCAGGGCAGGCCTGAGGGCCCACGCGTGTGCTGCGTGAGGGAAGGAGCAGACACCACGGAACGTGTCGCTGCATCTCCTGCGTCTGACCCTCGGTGTCCCACGTGCAGCTGTGCAGAGATGCCATTCCTGGGCTCTATTGTCTGCACCTGCAATTTTGGTCAGATTTTTTCTAATACTGGAGTATATGAGTAAACTAACATGCATTTGTGAGATGATGTGTGAATTCTTCTCCACTAAATACTAAGAGTGATGGAGGTAAAATATGATTTTTGATAAAATAAAGATCTTTTCTAAGGATGGGCTGAGCCAGTTTGATATCACATCAGCACAAAATAGAGAGCTTGATTGTAACATGTAATTTTGCCATTTATAGGCTCCCTGTGCATCTTGTATCCACTATAAAACTCTCTCCATGGTAATGTAGAATTCATGTTGAATTCATGTAACTGGGAAACATTTAGTCCTCTGTGCAGCTCGGACTATCTTTTTACTGTTGAACTTGAATTAACTGAAGTGTGAGCTACCCTTTTCTCCTTTTTGACATTGCTGCATGTTTTCACCACTTCCTTTGTGATGCTGTGGTGAGCAGGATCAGGAACTGATCAGCTGATCCAGCTCAAATTAACTGGAAGGCAAACAAACAAAAGGTCCTTTTTTAGTCAGATTTGCTCCCTGTCAGGCTCAGTGTGCAACCCCCAAGAGCTACTGCTGGCATGAGAGGAGGTGTTCAGTCTTGTGGTAAGGGCAGGCCTGGGAGAAGGATGGGATTGCCCCTTTTGGCAGTAACTCACCTGCAGATCAGTTTAAAGCCATTTGTGAAAATACAGCCTTGCACAACTGCCTGCATCAACACATGATGCAGTCTTTGCAATTATAATCACATATATAAGATCAGTGCATGGGCTGTGAACTCAGTGCAGAAGGAGAAAGACGTTCTAGGAAATCATCACCGGCTCTAACAGAATACTAATCAACCACAGCAGTCCCACTAGGGAAGGGGAATCAGATTTTTTGTACTATTGATACTTTCAAAACAGGTTTTCTCTTTTCCTCTGGTTGATCTTGTGCAGAAACATTAGAAGTCCTGAAGGAAATTATTAAAAATGGGCAGAAGAAGGGGAAAGATGTTCTATGCTAGTGCTGGACTGGGAACTAAGCCACTGTACAGACCAGTGCTGGTTTTCTAAGAATTCTCCTGTCCATTCTGCATCTATTTTTAGAGTGTGGTTTCCTTCCTAAAACAAACTATGTAGCAATATGCAGTGGGAAAGCGCTGCGAGGTTAGTCCTGTCAGTCAGCACAGAGCACCTGGCCTCTGGGCAGAAATCCAGAGAGGCTTCCTGCCAAGGAAGTAGCTTGTACAAACTGTGAACTCTGTCCACCTGTTAGGCATTTTTTGCCTAACATGTTTGCTCATGATTTATGTCTCGAACTACAGACGCATTCTCCACAATGAGCTATTTACAGCAGTTTAATAGTAATTCTTGCAATTGGCACTGAATCCACGGCAAACACATGCAGATACATGTATTTTCTCCCCTTGGTCTGCCTTCGCTCCCACTGGAAAGGTTTTCTTTCTTTGTTTGCCTGCAGCCAGTGACACGCGCAGCAGCTGCGCTCTGCAGCGTGGTGCTGTGCTCTGCAGGACTGGGCTGCGCTGCTTTTGAATTAGCCAAATAACTCACATTCTTCCCTCAGAAAAATAGCTACTGTAATCTTAAAATATTTTGAGGAAAAGAGTATTTGAAAATATGAATGATATCAACCCCATCATTCTTGCACTGCGTTTAGTCACACAATGATGTCAGTGTTGGAAGAGCGCTGTGTGCAGTGGGCTCAGTTAGCCATTAGAGCTGTTTGTCTCTGGTGGTTGAGTTCTGTGGCCTGGGAGACACCGAGGCTTTGTGCCATGTGCTGGCAAGCCCAGGTGCATTTGGTGCTCCGGAGAAAGAAGCCCTTGGCTATAACCAAACTTCACCTGGCAGAGCGTGCTCTGAGTTCCTCATCTGCCACTGGCACTCAGAGAGCTCACTGTAACTGAGGCCTGCTACTGCCTCTTGGCTCTTTGAAATCCAAACCCACAAATCAGATACTACTCCATCATTTCAAAAAGAGGGGGTTTGCCTGATAGATTTTTTTTTTAATCTCTGTTAAACTGTTCAATCTATTTTCTAAAAAGTAGCCCATATCCATTTGCTTCTCTCCTGAGAACTAATCCTGTCCCACAATAAAAATCCTAAAATCATAACTGATAATTTGGCTGACAATACGTGAAGAGCTCTGCTGCTTAATTAGTTCTGCGTGCTGCTGACAGTAATTACAGCCTCCTTTTGTGTCAATAACTAACTCAGCAATTCTCAAAAAGGATTCAGAGCCTTCTTTGTCTTTCAGTTATGTCACTTCTGCATCACTGTAATTTCAGTGGTAACAGTAGAATTACCCTCAATGTGCAGCAGTGTAAGTGAAAGGAGAATCGTGTCCAGACTTGAACATTGGGGGTTGGGTTTGCAGTTTCATTTCTGATTGGGAGCATATTTAGAAAATATGTGTCTGACAATACAAGCACCGGTCAATTTTCCTCGGGAAATAATACTAAACTAATGCTTTGCACAGGTGTTTGGAGCCTTTGTTAGTGGTTTTGGGGACAAAAACTGCAGTTTCTGACAAATCGACACTGAAGGTTCATTAATGACATTTTAAAGAGTTAAGAGTCCTGCTGTTTGAGAACAAAGAAGCGAAACTGCACTCCAGAGAATCGATGTGCTCCTGTACTCTCCGTTAGACGTGGCCCCTGCATTCGCCGGTGCCTTTGCGGGGCTCCGGGAGCAGCGAGCGGGGCAGACACGGCCCGGGCTGCGAGGGCCTTACCGCCCCGGCAGAGGGGAAAGCGAGAAGATACAGCTTGGGATAAGGTAATTAACGGACGGTTAATTTCTGTCACTGAAAATTTCTGAGTGAGTCCTCATTAATGTACAACTTTGGCGTCCTCCCATGTGCCCCCATGCCTCGTTACAGGGCTGTGTAACTACAGAGTTAACCGTAATAATGCGAATGGTGAAATACATAAATTAGAAGCATTATAAAACCGAGTATTCCACCAAGACGACCGCTCAGTCAGCAATTTACAGATTCATTCCTGCACGGCCGCGGTTAGGCCTCAGCCCCGCCTCCGGCTCCGCCCTCAGCCCCGCCCTCGGCTCCACCCCGGCTCCGCCCTCAGCCCCGCCCCCGGCTCCTCCCTCAGCCCCGCCCTCGGCTCCTCCCTCAGCCCCGCCCCCGGCCCCGCCCTCAGCTCCACCCGGCTCCGCCCCCGGCTCCCCCCTAGGCTCCTCCCTCAGCCCCGCCCTCGGCTCCTCCCTCAGCCCCGCCTCCGGCTCCTCCCTCAGCCCCGCCCTCGGCTCCACCCCCGGCCCCGCCCTCGGCTCCGCCCCGGCTCAGCCCTCGGCTCCGCCCTCGGCTCCACCCCGGCCCCGCCCTCGGCTCCACCCCCGGCCCCGCCCTCGGCTCCGCCCCGGCTCAGCCCTCGGCTCCGCCCTCGGCTCCACCCCGGCTCCGCCCCGGCTCCGCCCTCAGCTCCGCCCTCAGCTCCGCCCTCAGCTCCGCCCTCAGCTCAGCCCTCAGCTCAGCCCCGGCTCCGCCCCCCGGCTCCGCCCCCGGCTCCGCCCTCAGCTCCGCCCTCAGCTCCGCCCTCAGCTCCGCCCTCAGCTCCGCCCTCAGCTCCGCCCTCAGCTCCGCCCTCAGCTCCGCCCTCAGCTCCGCCCACAGCTCCGCCCTCAGCTCCGCCCTCAGCTCCGCCCCGTCACGCGCGGCCCTGTGGGAGGGGCCAGGGCGGAGGCGAGTCACGTGACGGTGCCAACATGGCGGCGCCGTGGCGGCGCGGCCGCTGAGGGAGGCGCGGCCCTTCCGGGTGGTGCCGCGGGCCCCGAGTGCCCGCCCGGCTCTTGCTCCCGGCCCTCGCCCCGCTCCGGCCTCGTCATGCAGCCACCGGCTCGCGAGCAGGACGCCCGCACTAAGAGCATGTTCGTGTCGCGGGCCCTGGAGAAGATCCTGGCCGAGAAGGAGGCGAAGCGGCCCCCGCACGGGCAGCTGCGGAGAGCCTGCCAGGTGGCGCTGGGTGAGTCGGCCCGGCCCGGGCCGCACGGGGCACGGCGGCGGAGGGGGCCCGGCTCTCCGGCACGTCCCCTCCGCCTCGCGTCCCGGCAGCGTCCGGGAGAGCCTCGGCACCTTGGAGCGGAGCGAGAGTTCTCTCTCCAGGACTGGACGTGCGGATACGAGGGGAAAGCCCCTGAATACCTGTTTCGTTAAGTTCTGGCCTCGGTGTGAAACGGGAGGGATTTGGTCTTTGGTCACTTCGGTTTTGAGAAAATTAATTGCAGCTTTTAGACTAGGAAACAAGAGGTTTTAAGGTCCTCAACCTACGGAGTCCCAGAGCTGCTCGGTGTGTGAAATCTGACCTCTGATCTCCAGGTGGTGTTCGGGCTGGCTAAGGTCTGCTGGCATTGTGGCCAAGGACACGCCGTATCTGTGATGTTTTCAGAGCTGAAAGCGATTTTTGTGAAGTTGGTGGACTTGTCCTGACATCTGCAGTACAAGTTTGTGTAAAGGTCTCTGTGTTAAAAGTTCTGACAACATACGGTGCACCACAGAGAGGGAAAAGGCAAACCGAGTAGAACAGCAGAGCTCTGCAACTCGAGTTCTCTGTGGCCTGTCCTTAATTTGCAGATGTGACATCTCTCAGTTTTGGTTGCTTCCCACCAATATTTTCCTTTGAACTGGGAACATTTAGGGTATCCAAGACAGAAGAAAAGACAGGTTGGGTACGTGAGGAGGCTGGGCAGGTGCAAGTTCTGTCCCAGGCAGAGTGAGAGTGAGCTTGAAGAAATGCTGTCATTTTTATGCTCTCCCTGCAGTCTTTACTGCCAGGAGATCTGTAGGAGCTACCAGTGGTGACAGTAGATCCAGAGAAGGCAACCAGATAGAAGGTATTTTAATTATTGTGTAAAGTTGGCATTGTGAGCAAGAGAGGAACACGAGAGAGCCCCAGCAGTTGGAGACTGCTTTTCCTAATGAGTTCCTGTTCCTGATCTCTTCCCCGGCTGCCCTCACGTGCCCTGGACCCGTTTACAGGACTGAGAACCTGTTTGGCTGCTAGGTAAATCTATTTAGAGATGGAGAAAGGGAACTTCCCTGTGAGGTGCGTGGTGAAGGTCTGTGTTTGCTCAGGCATTCAGTGGGTGGTTTGGGAGGGGTGCAGTGCAACAGCCCCCCTGGCAGCTGCCTCTTGGCCTCTGGCTGTGCCAAGCCTGCGTGTTCCAGGGTGCAGGATGTTGGAGGGTTGCTTGTGATGGTGGACATTTTTTACCTAAACTTGCTTTGAAAAAGAGTCCAAGGCTTTCCTGGACTAAAGCAGAGCTCAGCACAAAGAGATAATCTTCTGTTGACCAACTGTTAGGGGGCTGGATGACTGAATGGGAGGATCTCTGTTACATCGGTTGAATATTATCTATCATTTTAGGTTGCCAACAGCAATGGGGTTTCTTTTATTTACATGTGATTTTTCCTCCCAAACTTTATTCTATTTTGATTAAGTCTTTTTTTTTTTTCTTGAGTGAGAAAGTTTTATTTCCATATACTTAATTTTAATTAAGCTTATACTTTGTATTTACTTAGACTATGATAGTTCCAAACGTGACAGCTTAATTTTCAAGCTCCATGCAATAGTAAATATGTGAGGAAATGTGGGAAGAGTATTACTGGCAGTCTGAAGAATTCAGGCCAAACTATGTAACCTACACAAACTGTCATGGGTGAAAGCAGCTTCAATGTTGTGAGTAACAACAAAAAGCCCAGTTAACACTGAATAAAAAGAATTCAGTTTGGAAGAAATGCAGTCATGGTGTCAGCTGTTGCCTGCTGCACTTTTTTCCAAGTTACATTTTGAATAATCCATTTCTATTTCTTACTAAATCCCTTTTGCTGTGCAGTCTTCTCTGTGTTATTGGAGCCTCGTGGAATTGCACCAGTTATAAACCAGGCAGCACAGGCGTGGAGCATGTGCTCCATCTGCTCCTGGGATGCAGAAGTCTAAGATGAATTATTTTTTTTCTTAATAGAGAGAAACTGGTGTGTTTTACAGCTGCCTAATAGAAATTAACCTGTTTTTGTGGTTTCTGCAGTGGTGTTACTGCAGCAGTGTTTCTGTTACTTAGCTATGCTTTACATTTGTTGTTTGGTGAGAGAGAAAGAAGTTTCTAACTGTGGGAATGATGCTCTTGTTTTCTTACGTGAGTTGTATTGGTTTGTACAGGTAACTCCTGAGAATTTAAGTAAATTAATGCTGAATATTGCTATCTCTCTTGTACAGGAAATATAGATATTCTTTAATTCTATTTTTAATTTTAACCTAGTTTTTAATATTTCTAAATTTAAACTCTTCTTACCCTTTTTTCCCCGTTCAGTCCTTTTACTGGACTAATACTGATCAGTTTTGGACTGCAAAATACACGTGACCTTCTAGAAATCAGAAGTAACATAGGTGCAAGTAGGACAGAAACGCAAGAAGTGTGGGGGAAAAGGAACGAAACCATTTTGTAGTGGTGTTTTTTTGAGGTTTTGGGGCTTTTCGCCTCTTTCCACCCCCTCCTTTGAAATACCCGGCGTTACTGTTAGGTAAGCAGCGTTTGAACAGATCCTTCATTCAGCCCTTGCTCCATCAGTAGGTGTAACGGCTGCCTCCTGCAGCTGTAGTGCCAGTAAACCCCAGGAGAGGCTGGGACAAGTGGAAGGTTTACACAGAGAAGCTGTTTTGCTCTGCTTTAGAAAATTGTGTTTGAAAGAAAATCTGTTTTCAACAGACCACTGTATTGTATAAAAATAGTTGTTTAATAAGCACTTACATTTACATGAGGCTCCAGGTACCCGTGATTCTTAGTAAATCTACTGAAATTGTCCTGAAATTTTGCAGTGAATGCTGACAGTCTGTATCACAGCAGTTCATATTAGACAAATGCTAATTGTGCCCCTGGGTCACTCTGCTGCCCTGCTGGGGCTGTTTTAATGAGAACCTGTGCAGCCACCCTGGTCCTGTGGCCTTCCTCGATAGCCTGGGCAGCTCCAGATGCATAAACAGGGGAATTTGTTTAGTTAGCTGGGTAACAAGTTAAAACCTTTTCAACCATGCCTTCACTTAGGAATCCGGTTGTGTGTTTAGGAGGTCTCTGTGTGTAAATGACAAACGTTCACAATAAGCCGTGTTTCCCAGTCTGGGCTCTTGGCCAGCGTGTTCGGAGGACACAGGGGCAGAGAGGAGGCCGGTCCGTGTCTGCAGGGCTCTGCAGCCGGCTGTGATCCATACCCGGCTCTGGAGGGAGCCAGGGCAGGCAGGGTTGGACAATACTGGGCTCTGCCGGCCCGGAGGAGGGAAGCTGGGGCTGCTCCTCCCCGTGTTTGTGCAGGGGCAGGGGCCGTGTCCTTGCTCCAGCAGGAGCCGTTCCCTGCACAGGAGCTCGCCTGCTGCCGCTGACACAAACCCAGGCATCGAGCTGCAGGCAGACAACAAACGCCTCTGCTTTAAAGTGCAGTTTTCAGTACAAGTGAGCTGAACCCATCCACCTGCTACAGAAAGGCAGCTGCGCCGTGTGAGCTTCATCCTGCCTTTATGGCCAGAAGCTTTGGAAGCAACTGCTGCAGGGCTGTTCTCGTTCCAGTTCCATTGCCTAGTGGGAATGCTGCAGGACTTGCGTTAGGTGGGCAGACAGGGGCTGAGGATGTTCCTGGCTGAAGGAGATGCCATGGGAGAGACAGGGAGCTCCGGTTCCTAAAGCACCAAGTGAGGGGTCAGCATTGTGCTGGGGGCACCAGGTGTTGACCACAGTTGGAGCTGTGTTCTGTAGCTGTGGCAGGGAGCTGCGCTGTGCCCCTTGCTCCTGTGACTGGGGAAACACAGGACCAGTGGCGGGCGGGTTCTGGAAGCTGCCGGGGTCTGGGTAGGGCCTGGCAAGCTGTTCCTGGCAGCAGACTGCAATTAGGCAACTATTTCTGTTTCACTCACTTGTGATGGTCAGACCACCAAATGAGTACTCCAGACACGGAGGTTTTCAAACTGTTTTGTTGCAATCACTAGCAGAAGTATGCCTGTAGCTTCCTTTTGTTCTTTCATTTATTCTTTTCTGCCAGCATTATCTGTTATAATACTGTTGTGGTGAAGACGTTTTTATGTGGCTTTAGAAAAGCTTTTATTATAATAAAATTGTGGGGAACTTGGTCAGGCCTTGGTTAGATTTCTTGTTGTTGTTTATGTAGTACTTCTGAGAGTTAAATAGTTGTTGCTCTCATATGGGATGTTATTCTTGCGTTATTTTTCCCGTGCAAGATCTAAGACAAATATCATGATCATGTCTCCTTAAGGCTATAATCTTTGTGAAGGTTTGATTCAACATCTTTTTACTCTGCAAAACAATCAGTATGGGGGGAAATGATCTCCTTGAAAGAAACGTAGTGGAGGTTTTGCATTAGAAAAGTTTCTTCATTAAGAAAAAGCTCTATACACCTTAGTTCTACAGGGTGTCTGAAATACAGCATTAATTGTGTTTTTGCTGGCCCTGGCATCCTGCTGTACTTGGGATTCTAGCTGTAGCTAAAATATGCCTTTCCCTGCCAAGACCTGGAGGCAGACTAAGCGTTCCGAAGGTGTAAAGCTACCCAGAAGATTCTGTGCTTTTAAGCAGCCAGTTCCTGCCTGGGAATGTGCTGTGCTAACAACAAGGCAGATCAAAACAGGGACGCATTGGTGGGTCACGTATCTTGTTCTCAATAGCTCTTTGGATCATAATATGGTGTTAAAGACAGGGAAAGTAATTAAACCAAAAGGCCTGAATTGAAATTAAGCTGAACTGAATTTCTGACTAGTCACCTTGTTGGTGGGCCAGCTGGATCCTGGAATGAAAACCACAGTGGTTTAAGAGGTGCTGTGCAAGATTTACATTGTCTGTTTGGCACAGAAAACCTTAGTAATTTCTTACCAACAGCCCCATTCTGTTGTCTCCTCTCCAGCTGAAGCCTAAAGCATCAGGGCATGGTGGTGCTGGGTTTGTGCTGTCACAGAGCTGCAAAGTTTCTGCTGATCCTGAAGCCCCAGGCCCCAGCGCTGAGGGCTGGGCTTGGCTTCTGCAGGGCTGGCCAGCGACAGCTGCTCTGTGAAGCTCTGGATGTGGTTGTTTGTGTGGTGGGCACGAGGAGAGCTGGGAGCACTGTGCTCCCAGGACTCTTCCATTTTTCCCAGGTGTCTTTGGCTGACTCTGGGGTGGATAACTTTGCTTCAGTTGTGTGTCAGGATTGCGTGCCATGAGAAGGGAGGGATGTCAGACTGATGCTCATTAACGAGCGGCTATGGCAGAGAGCAGTAATCCTGGATGGAGCTTATCACTCACAGCTTACAGTTACACAGGTTTTCGCTATGTTCTGCCTCCATTTCCTCTATCCAGTCTGGGTAGTAATTGTACAAAATCAGTACACACTGTGAGGATTAATTCCTGTGCCATCCACTGACAAGCAGGCCTGTACAAAGCCCTGTAATCTGTGCTTGCTGCAGTCCTTGTTCCTTAGTGTGATTTGTGTATTGATTCTCTCAGAAGAAACTCCTGAGGGTCACAGACAGCACTGAAATCATCTGAACTGTGGACGTGTGGTCACAAACAGTGGTGCCTCTCCAGAGTTGTGGAGAACAAGTGTTGAATGAATGATTTTCCAATGCCTGCAAATGAAACAGGATTTGTAAGCATGGTAATTTGCAGAGTCGGGGTAGTTTGCAGCATGTGCTGAGGGTGGCACGAAGGTCCCACTGGTGTTACAGTGGATGTGGTTGTGCAGCCTCACTGTGGGTGCTGATTTAGATTTGGATTTGTCAGTGCTCACAGAGGGTGCTTGTGCTGCTCTGTGCTCTGCATCGTGGTCATACCTTCGAAATCCTCAGGAAGCCTTACTAGGATCTTTGGGATCTGCTGCTGTATACAAGAGAAATGAGAAAGGAACTTTCTTTTCCTCTGTATTTAGTTTTATGAAAAGCTCTTTAAAAGTGTAATTTAAAAAAAAAAATCTACTGGCAAAAGGACAGAGTGTATTTGAGTTTTCCCATGTCCTGGGAGCTTGTCCAGCTGGTTCCTGCTGTCAGGCTCAAGCAGGGTGGCTGGCACTGCAGCTAATGGGAAGGCTGGATGCACTGAAGTCATGGTTTATGCAGCAGCCTAAAGGCTTCTGAGTGCTCTGTGATGTGGACTTACACTCGAATAAAAGTTGCATATTACACCTGAGTGCTCTAAAGATACCTTTTGTTGAGAATGTTTGGAAAAAGCAGCTTTTAAAATGTGAAACTGGAGAGATAAACCTTTCAATAACTGGTGAAACTCTGATCTTTGAAGCTGAGGTGTTACAGGAATGGAGTAGCAAATACTGAAGTGAAAAACTGGACTTAAACAACTTTGCTTTATTACTGTGTTATTGATAATGATAACTAAGGCTTGAATTTTTTCTCTCTTCCAGATGAAATAAAAAGTGAGCTGGAAAAGCAAAGGTAAATTATTAATTACTCTAAGTATTGTGTGAAAAGAGCAAATGGAATATATTTGTTGAAGTGTCAGAGTGTATGTACATTGCAGCAGTGGGTTTGTGAATACCCAGTTACCCACCTTTCTGGCAAGAACACATGCCCTGGCCTGTGTTCTTACACAATGTTTGTGGCTCTGGTGCTCAAGCCATAACTGCCTATGAATTTCACCAGGAAAAAATTGCAAAATTTCCAAAAGGTGCCGTTTTTTTTGCTTCCTCTTATTGGACTCAACATCCTGATAGGAACTCCTGGGGAGCAGTACATACCCTCTGTTTGATAGCATGTGCTCTTTATTACCTAGATCAAGAATACCAATTTAAATAGTACTGAAATAAAAATTTTTAAAAGGTTTTCCAGCACTGTGCTGGGATTGAAAATGAGCAAATGGGTCCCCAGATGTGTTTCTGTTTGCTTAGTGTTCTGCTTAAGGGCACTGTTTAATCAATTTTGAATAACATGGATAGATATATCAGTTGTGTAGGAGTTTTCCATTATTTCAGATAGTGGAACAGTGTTGGAGTATAGTGAGGGAAGAGTTAAGGTGAAGAAGACACAAAGAAGATCAGATAGAATATAAATAAATGTAAAATGGGTTTTATTTTAAAAGAAAATTGATCTTTGCTTAAGAAAATATATGCAAGAAAGCTGCAGTACATTTGTATGCTGCTGTGCATTATTTAGCTTTAAATTTACAAAAAGGAAAAAGTGTGATATACGTGTTGATAAAAATTAATAACTCTTCTTTCTTATCTGACCTAGAGAAGGCACTGCTGCTCCACCAAAAGCAAATTTCATTGAAGCAGATAAATACTTCCTTCCATTTGAGCTGGCCTGCCAGTCGAAGTCTCCACGCATCGTCAGCACCTCCCTGGATTGTTTGCAGGTCAGGCTGGGCTGCAGAGAGCTGCAGAGAGCAGCTGTGGAGGGGCTGGGCACAGGGCACGGGGCTGCTGTTGAAAACATTTTCTCTGGTTATGGTATGAAGAAATGGCCTGGGTAAAAAAAGCTTTTGTGTCATCCTAAAATCTGTTTTGTCCACATATGGGAGCAGTCAAAGTATTTGGTGCCAGACTATAGGTAGTGTTAAATTTTTGGGTTAAAACTGGTTAAGTGAGGTATGCTACCTAAACATGCCTTTTTATGCTGTGTGTGTGCTCATCTAAGCTGCATTCTCTCCATCTAGAAACTCATTGCATACGGGCATATCACTGGCAATGCCCCGGACAGCGGAGCTCCCGGGAAACGGCTCATCGACCGAATAGTGGAGACCATTTGCAATTGCTTTCAGGGGCCTCAGACAGATGAAGGAGTACAGCTGCAGATAATTAAGGTATTTTATTCAATTCATTTTGCTGCAACATTCATTTGCTTTCTCTCTTTCATTTTGTAACTGGAAATAAAAGGGTGAAATATTACTGAGCTGCCCGATTTCTTACATTGTCCCGTGCGTCACTGCATTCAGGGAGGCTGTCACCGGGGCAGAACTGGTGAGGAAAGCGTACTTCCTGTTGGGACAGCAGAGTGTGAGGGAATATTTTATAAATGTCCTTTCTGAGGTGAGCCATGTTTCAGACAGCTTGGTGCTCTTCTTAGAGGCTCACAGTGCCCACTCCCATCAGGCCAGGGAGCTGCTTTCAGCCCTGGTAGCAGCCCTGGAGCTGGGGTGCAATGCCATGGAATGCTGTTCAAGCCTCTCTGCTCCCCTGGCCATTTTTCCAGACAGCTGCCAGTGCATGTTCTCAACAGGGCACAGTAATGTCCATCAGTGGTGTGTCCTGGCTCTGGAATCTGCTGTAGCTGGGGCTGGAAGCTGGTGACCCTTCTAGTGATCCAGCCTGATGTTAGCGTAGGCCAGCTGGCTCTGGTGTGGAAATGAAGCTGTGGGATACAGTAACTTCTGTTTGGAGGTGGAGTATCTCCATTGGTGGAAAATTAGCTTTGATAAGGCCCTCTAAGAACAGCTCAGGAGAGAACAGAAATGTGGAGGTCCTTTTAAACTTTTAAATTTCTTAGATTTGAAATGTTGTTTAAAAAAATGTCTGTGTTTTGTAGCAAACCCAGGGATTATTCTGGAAGACATGCATGGAGAAGGGCATGAAGGGCATTGTTGCCTACTTGCTTAGGTTTCATTTTTACTGTATTATGGACTTTTCTAGGCTCTTCTCACTGCAGTAACATCTCCATATATAGAAATTCATGAAGGAACAATTCTTCAAACTGTTAGAACCTGCTACAACATCTATCTGGCCAGTAAAAATCTTATCAACCAGACAACTGCCAAAGCTACCCTGACACAGATGTTAAATGTCATTTTTACACGGATGGAAAATCAAGCTGTAAGTGGCTTATACTTTTTGTCATGTCAAATGTTTAGTCTTTCAAATGACTGCAAACTATTTTATTATTGTTGTTTCTAGTGCATCTGTGGTTGTAGTTGCATATCTGTTGATTTGTCATGTTAGAAAACCTGTCAAATCCTGCAGTGAGGCACGCTAACTGATTTGAAAATAAAAGGTGATAACAAGGCTTCACACCGTAGCTGCTGCCGAATGGATAAACAAATCAGATAAACAAATGGTGCTTTTCAAATAACCTTGAAGCGTATCTTTTTAATCTTATTGACCAAGTGATTGTAGTGTCACTGTTTCCTGCTAACACGTGAATTCACAAAGGATCAGCAGTCATCATAGCCAGGATTTCCCTCAGTGTACTCTGTGCTTGGATGAACCTTTCCACTTGTGTTTTTGAAGCTGCAGGAGTCCAGAGAGGCAGAGCGAGCGCAGAAGCCGCAGTCCCCCGCGGTGGCGGAGTCGCGGTCCCCGCGGCCGGGGCAGCGGCAGCGCGGCTCCGGGGCCGGCACCGCCGGCAGAGCTGGCACCGCCGGCCCCGCGCTGGCCAACGGGGAGCCCGGCCAGGGGGAGCCTGAGCATGGAGAACCCGGCCATGGGCAGCCCGGCCAAGGACAGCCTGAGCATGGAGAACCCGGCCATGGCCAGCCCGGCCGTGGAGAACCCGGCCATGGCCAGCCCGGCCACGGGGAGCTGCCCCGGGCCCCTGCCCTGCCCGCAGCAGGTGAGCACAGCGCGGGGTCTGTTGCGTTCACTCACAGCTGCCGGTTGAAAAGTGCCCTTGGAGGCCGCTTTGAGGAGAGCTGATGGGGCTCCCTTGGCTCTCCTCGGAGTTTCAGAGTGTGCTGCTGTCCTCAGCTTGTGTCACTGCTGCAGAAGGGTTCCTGTTCTCCCTAGAATTCCAGTTAAACCATGCATGCTTTGTCTATAGAGAGTTATCATGGAATTTGACTTGAATGGGTTGATAACGGGTAAGGAAAGGCAGAGAATTGTCATGGTATGTGGGAAGTGACAGAACTGCTCTCAGGTAATTGAAGTCCTGTTGTAAAAATGGTGCATATTGTGAAGACCATATCATCCGTGCATACTGCAGCCAAATTAGGAATGTTTGTAACATCTGATAAAAATGACAAAATAACTGCATTAAAATATCAATGCCTTGATTCAAACAACATAAATAATATCAATGAGTATTTTTGAATGACTTCCCAGAAATGACTTACAATGAGAACTGCTGAAGAAAACTAATAAATTTTTGTGCTTCTGCCTCTGTCATGTTTTTTGTTTTAATCCTCTTCCTAAACAAAAATACTAAATTAAAAATTCTCTCTGTATTTCATCAGAGGAAACAACTGATGCAGGAAAGGAAATGGTTCAAGGCATTTTGGAAGATGTGGTGGAGTCAGCTGTGAAAGGTAGTGAAGTCTTCTAAAGTAAAATAATTGCATATGTATTCATTATAGAAGCATGGAAGTAAAATTTTTGTCACTAAGTATCTTGACGAGAACTAAGTATCTTGTCAAGCAAGAACAGGTTTTGATTGTATCAGAATATTCTTCTGCTGATAGCTGAGAAACTTTCTCATTTGCCAGTGCTGCTTCTGTGCCACTCAGAGCTTCACAAAGTCATGGGATAGAAAACTCCTCATGTGTGATTTTAATCATTTTTCCTTTTTCCCCTTTAGTGGCTGAAGAAAAGCAGGTAACAGAACCTGCCAAGGCTCTGCCTGCATTGGAGGCTGCAGATACTATTCTTTCTGGCTCTAGCAGTGAAAATGTACAAACAAATGGGATTCCAGATGATGGACAGTCTGTTTCCTCCACTGATAATCTGGTAAATAACTGCCCTGTTTGCCAATATACATCTACGAAAGAAGAAATGTTTATTATTAATTTATGTTATTATTTATGTGACAGCTAATAGGGTGGGATTTGGTGGAAGAAAGGGACAGAAACTCCAATGTGTGTGTCCTGCTCAGGTCCAAAAGGGAAGCAGCAGCTGCAATTTAAGCATACATCGAAAATACCTGTCCTAAAATTGATGATATTAGTTGTATTTTAATGCAGAGTGAGGCTGGAGATAAAGGGTCAGTCAACATGTGTGAGAAGTTCCAGGTCCCTTGTAATCATGTTTAGGTTTAGTTTAAACTGTAGCTGGTTCTCAGAGGAGCTGTGGAGTCTCCTGATTGCTCTGTTTCTTTGTCTCACTGAGGGTCTGTGTTGTGTTTGTTACTCTCAAGGAAACAGATGTACCTGGACATCAGGCTGCTGCCAGATTTTCCCATGTTCTACAAAAGGATGCCTTCCTTGTGTTCAGGTCATTGTGCAAGCTCTCCATGAAACCGCTGGGGGAAGGACCACCAGATCCCAAGTAATGAGAATATTTATTGTCCTGTCCCCTCCTGCTGCCTTTGGAGACGGTTAAATAGCTGCTGTATAGTTAAAGCAGGTGTTCAAAATCCACATATCAGGCCCTTGGTTTAGTTAGCTTGATGAATCTAGGATTGAAATAGCTTCAAATTATTAAAAATTCAGTACTTGAGACTGTTGGTTTTTGCATAATAGGCTTATTAATCTTACCAGTTGGAGTGGCCTTGACTGTAGTATTTGTGACGCTTTTGATGGGAGGGGGGGAGGGCTTAAGAAGCACTGAGCTGCATTTATTAGGCTAGTCTAAGATGTTAATATTACTGAAAAAATGTTCAGATTTGGATGGTAGAAGTTCAAAAATCACTTGGCTGATTTCCACCCCTCTTGCCCCCTGCATTTAAATGAATCAAAATAGCAGTAATTTCTTCCTGAAGTGGAAGAAACACTGCAGTGCTGGTGTCGAATGCAAGTATGTACCAAGAAAATATAGAAATACATTTAATGTTGAATTTTTTCTAGATCCCATGAGCTGCGTTCCAAGGTTGTGTCTCTCCAGCTGCTTCTCTCAGTGCTGCAGAATGCTGGTCTGGTTTTCAGGACACATGAAATGTTCATCAATGCAATCAAGCAATATCTTTGTGTAGCATTATCTAAAAATGGAGTCTCTTCTGTTCCTGATGTGTTTGAGCTCTCTCTTGCTATCTTCCTCACACTACTTTCAAATTTTAAGACCCATTTAAAAATGCAGATTGAGGTGAGAGACTTTTAATCTATAAATTGCATATGCTTTAGTTCTCAGAATACTGTAATGGGAAAAAGACAGCTGGAACTTCCATTTTAATGTCTTACTTTGGTTTGCTTACTAAAGTAATATATTACTACTGTATCCAAATTCTACTATGCATGAAATTATATTCTTCAAGAGAAATTACTGAACAGAAATGAATCTGTAAATTTGATGTGGTTCTAATAAGTTTCAGGTCATCAAGTCCTTAGCCCTATTTATTTTGCAGGTGTTCTTCAAAGAGATCTTCCTGAATATTCTAGAGACTTCTTCAAGTTCCTTTGAACACAAATGGATGGTGATTCAGACTTTAACTAGAATTTGTGCAGGTATTTCCACTGTGTAAATGAAACACTTCTGGTAGCAGAAGAAAATTACTTTGAAAAGAAATGCCACATATAATGTTTAAGGATGAAAATTTGAATTTGATCCTAGAGTGCTTGGGTTGAATGTCTGGATTCATCTGTACTGCCTACTCAACTGGTTGATTCCTTTTAAAAATTCTTTTGCACAGAATCCTAATACTTCCATTTCCTTTTATTTTCCAGATGCCCAGTGTGTAGTGGATATTTATGTTAACTATGATTGTGATTTAAATGCTGCTAATATATTTGAACGTCTAGTAAATGATTTGTCCAAAATAGCACAGGGACGGAGTGGGCATGAGCTGGGAATGACACCTTTGCAGGTAGGGAGAACAGCTTTGAGGGTAAGGCACTGTTGTTTCATGAACAGTGCTGTCTTTGCATTGTTACTGACATTCCAGAGGTTCATGCTCTCTGTAACCCACTCATGTTACTTACTTGTTATTAGTTTGATAATTTGAATTGGACACTGAAGCAGTGCCATTGATTACTTGGTGATTTTGCTGCCTGTTTGCACTGTGAGGCCAGGCTGGTTCTGGTGTCTCTGCCTGGACTGCCAGGGGAGAGAGAACCAAAGGAGCCCTCCTCTGCCTCAGTTATGACTTCCTTTCTGGAGCTCATGAACCAGACAGTGGTACTGTCTGTGGGGTTGGCTTTGCACAGGCTTTGTGCCCTATCTCCACCATAAGCATTTTATTTTTAAGATTATACTTTCCAGTCCTTAGAGGGAGTCTCCTCTCCTTAGAGGGAGACTGTTGTAAAGACTATTTTCAGAAGGGTGTTTTGGTTTGGTATTTCTTTTCCTATTTTCTTCTTCTTCTTCTTTGTGTTTTAGGAACTAAGCCTGAGGAAAAAAGGACTTGAATGTTTGGTTTCTATTTTAAAATGTATGGTAGAATGGAGCAAAGACCTTTATGTGAACCCCAATCATCAGACTAGCTTGGGTAAGATGGTTTCTGTATGGAGAGACCGATGTATTTAATCGGTTCATTCTTGTGTTTGTTCAGTGTTTAGAAGCTATTCAGAAGTGTGGATGCCAGGTCTGTACCTAAGAATTTGTTTACACAATTGAGGTGTTTTACAAACAGTTGTTAGTGCTGTTGCAGTAACTGGGTACTCCACACTCCAAGTGTCTGGTTTGAATAACTGGGTTCTGTTGATGAGCTTTAGCCAGGTCCTTGCCTGCTATAAAAGCTCATGTAGAGCAAGACATGTGACTTGTCTCAGCGTTACTAAGTTGAATTGCTGGAATTTCCCCATAGATGTTGCTGCTTTTCTGCCTTTTGTTGGATTATTTTAGAATTGCACCAATAGAGCCTCCTCGTGTAGTGTAGTGCAGACTGCCAAAAAGTATACCTAGTAAAATAAGAATATTGACTCATGGATTTGTGCTTAAAAGTTCTGTAACTAAAAGCCCTTGACTGAAGAAGGATAAATTAAATCTCACCTTGTCTGTGAACAGGTTCATATAAACCATCTGAGCAGGAAGTGGCTGAAGGGAAATGCCTGGACCCTGCAGGGAGGAGGAGCAGTGTCAGCTCCTTGGACTCCACGGTGTCGTCGGGAGTGGGGAGTGTTGGCACCCAGACTGCTGTCCCAGATGACCCAGAGCAGTTTGAAGTCATCAAGCAGCAGAAGGAAATAATTGAACATGGGATAGAGCTGTAAGCCCAGTGTGACAGGAAAACTGAAGTTTGCTAGTAATAAAATGTATTGTTTCTTATGGTCTCACAGTCACACCTGTAGGGACACTTGCAAATTGATATTAATGCTGAAGATTCTCACCTGCTGTTGTCCAAAAACAGGGCTGGAGCTGTTATAGTTAAAAGGAATTTCATAAAATCCTGGAAGGGCTTTTCACAGCTTTCCTTTTTGCTGGCTCAGCTCCACAAGAGTGCGGACATCTAGAGAGAAATTGATTTGAGGGACACAGTTGTCTTGCAGCTTTTACATGATTTGTTGTCCTTTATTGAAATAGAGTTTGTAGAATTAAATCATTGTGCAACCATGCTTTACTTCTTTTTCATTAATTTGAAGGTCTTCATGTCTGTAAATGCTAGAAAAAGGTCTTGAACAGCAGCATTTTTAACATTTCTTGTAAAGTCTCTAATTTTTAATGTTCAAAAAGGTGAGTTTTGGAGTTTTCCAGCAATAATTTCTAATGTTATCAGCAACTCAATGTACCTTATGAGAAGGAGCCTATGGTGTGATATAGGTAATAGATTTGTTACACATTCTTTAACTTTTCTCCTAACTAGAAAGAAAAAACATGTACCTACAGCACAGAATCTTTGATTTATGAGGACTCTATAAAACTCAAATGTTATAGGCTGTGATATTTTTAATTGCATGTCAATTCTCCCATGTTTTTGTCTGAATAGGTTTAATAAGAAACCGAAGAGAGGAATACAGTATCTACAGGAGCAGGGAATGCTTGGCAGCACAGCAGAGGACCTGGCACAGTTCCTGCACCAGGAGGAACGTCTGTGCTCCGTAAGATCACTGCAGCACCGTTAATACCCTTGCCCAGTACCTTTGGCCCTGTCCTGTGCGTGTGCCCAGCTCTGGGGTTCAGATCTGAGACAAATGAACGTGCAGGGCTCCTCATGGACACATCCAGTGCCAAAGCTGCCTGCTGTGTGCTTGCTGTCCAGGCTTCTTAGTGAAGTGCTGTGTTACAGCAGTGCTGGAGGGTTCCCTGTCAGTGGGGTGTGGTTTTGCCTGTCCCTGGGGCTGAGGGAGGCACAGCAGGGGCCGTTTCTGGCAGTGCCCTGCCAGCAGAGCAGTGTCTGTGCTGCAGTGGCAGAGCGTTCTCTGCTGTGTGCAGCTGGGCACGGTTCAGCTGTCCTGGGCTCTGCAGTAATGCAGATTTTGCCTCTGGCAGTGAGGAAGGCAGGAATGTGCAGACTGAGGGGGCAGACCTGGTACCCTGTCCCTGCCCACCCCTCCATCCCAGCTCTGGGAGCTGACAGCTGTGCAGTCCTGGCCTGCAAACCCTCGTGCAGAGCTGGCACTTGGATTGCACAGTAATGACTGTCACTTGTGTTTTTTAGACTCAAGTAGGGGAATTCCTTGGGGAAAGCAGCAAGTTTAACAAGGAGGTGATGTATGCGTACGTGGATCAGCTTGATTTCTGTGGAAAAGACTTTGTCTCTGCTCTGCGTATATTTCTGGAAGGTTTCCGTCTGCCAGGTGAAGCCCAGAAGATTGATAGATTAATGGAGAAGTTTGCTGCTAGATATATTGAGTGCAACCAACGGTAATTCAACCCCTTTGCATCAGATCAGGCCCAAAGAGCATTCCCTGGCTGTACCTGGTGTGGCCCTTGGGGCAGGGGATGGTGAAGCTCACACCAGGCCAGGAGCTTGTGCAGGCTTGTGTGAGGAGATCTTGCTGCTGATATTGGGTAGGAAGGATACTGATGCTGGCATTTCCTTAAATCCCAAGTGCTTGCTGGGAGGAATTACTGGAAAAGGGAAGCCCTAAGTATGTTAAAATGCAACAGCTGATACAATTTTAGACAAATGTAGATCAGTCAAGTATAAAAAACAGTATTAAGCAGCAGAAATGGCTACAATGAAAAATTCATGACATAAACAGCGAATAGGATGTTACAATGCTTTTGCTTGCCTTTCCTTAGTGCAGTTGGTGTATCAGTGGGTTGGTTTTGTACCAATCTTTATGAAACTCTGAGTGAAAAATAAGCTGTCCTTTAACTTTTTTAAGATGATACATTATTGTTCTTTGGGTGATCAGTAGGGAATGTACTTGAAAATCTCAGTCACCTCTAGTTTTCAATATTGCAGATAATGCATTTCCCCCCCTTTTTTTTGTGTTTTAAACTGCTTGGGGTTTGATGCATTTCTAATGGCTAGCTTCAGCCTTTGTTGGCTCTTTGGTTGAATCCATAGCACTTCTGGGTATTTTTCTTGCATATGAAAGGAGCTAATGGATTGAGGAATTGGGAGTCTATAAACCTGTTTGTTTCTTTCCCCCCTCAGGCAAACACTATTTGCTAGTGCAGACACTGCGTATGTTTTGGCATACTCCATTATAATGCTGACTACAGACTTGCACAGTCCACAGGTAAAAATTTAAAAAATCCAAACTTAGAGAAGCTCAAATTTCCCTGGAACTTGCATTCACAATCTGATATCCAACTTATTCCTTCTTACAGGTAAAAAATAAAATGACAAAGGAGCAATACATTAAAATGAATCGAGGAATCAATGACAGTAAAGACCTGCCAGAAGAGTATTTATCCACAATCTATGAAGAAATAGAAGGAAAGAAAATTGCGATGAAAGAGACAAAAGAATATGCAATTACAACCAAGTGTAGCAAACCAAGTAAGAAGGAACTGGAAACTGGGAGGACCACAGAGCTCTGGAGCTACGGCAGGAACTCAGGAATGGCACAGTGGTGTGCAGAGTCCTGTGAAAATGCCTCGAGGCAATACATAAAGTACATTTAGAATGGGTGGTAGAGCTGTAGGGAATGAAACTGGCTTAGTTACAGCTTGGCACTGCTCCTGTGCTGGGAACAGCCGTGGAGGTGCCTCTGGCACCCCTGCAGAGCAGCACTGGGAACCAGAGCTCTGGGCGTTCTACACACCAGTGTGAGGAGCAGCTCAAGGGGGAGCTTTGCAATTAACCTGTTTTTGTGTGCTAGACAATGAGTGAGGGCGTGATTCGGGCTGGTTTTTTGTCTCCCTCCATGGTTCAGTGGCTGGGAGGTGTCACAGTCCTTGTGGTGGTGTTTGCAAACCAGAGAGATCAGAGGGTTTGTCACAGTCTGTGGTCACCTCTCCTCACCCAGACCAAATGAGGGCCTCTGCCTGTAGCGTGCAGTAGAAACCAGTATCCCCAGCTGTACCCTGCTTTCACTCAGAATAGCTGCTATTGCTTTAATTCAGATTAGTGAGTTCTGAATCTTCAGCATAGTGGTTTTTCCAGCATTTTCATGCTGTTTGCATGTTTTCTCAATCAAAGTAGGAACAAAATTAATTTGCTTGAAATTTGAAGTTGCACCCCATAGTATAAGGATAAAGAAAGTTATTAATTAAGTTATTAATATATTTATCGTGTTGGTGAGGGCTTGTTTTGGGGATGTGAGCCTAAGAAGATACAAGATTTTCCATACACTTTTACAGGCAGAATGACTTAATAGAATATGCACCTCTGACTTGGAAAAATTAGATAATAGCATATGTTATATAGTAAAGGGCTGAATTAGTTATTTTGTACAGAATAAAGTCTTAACTTTTGGTGTGGTTTTTAGTGCTGGATTTCCTTGCTTGCAGCCTGGGGCAGCCTCCTGACTTCTAAGATTTTGCAAGGTTTCTATCTTTAGATTCCATTTGCAGTACCTTTATTTGACATTCTGTGGTGCTCAGTGTGAAGAGGTGGAATATGCTCTTGTGAGAAAAGCCAAGCAGTGTCTGTGTGTGGTGTCCCCTCAGGTGTGGCTAACGAGAAGCAGCGAAGGTTGTTGTACAACTTGGAGATGGAGCAAATGGCAAAGACAGCCAAAGCCCTCATGGAGGCAGTGAGCCATGCAAAGGCTCCTTTCACCAGTGCCACTCACCTGGATCACGTCAGGCCCATGTTCAAAGTGAGTGTCAGTTCTCACTGTGTCTGTGTTATCAAGAGTTTCAAGCATGGGAAAAAAGTGGATAATTACTCTGAAGAGTTTGCTAATGCAACAGAGGGACTTCTTGGATATATTTGGCTTCAGGAACCCAGTGTTTTGGGCTAAAGCTGTAAGAGACCTCTGAGTTTGGTTTCTTCCCCTGTTTAGCTTGTCTGGACTCCGCTGCTGGCAGCTTACAGTGTTGGTCTGCAGAACTGCGATGACACGGAGGTGGCGTCCCTGTGTTTGGAAGGGATCCGCTGTGCCATCAGGATCGCCTGTATCTTTGGGATGCAGGTTGGTGCAAGCTGGGCCTGGGGCTTGCTGAGGGCCACGTGGGCTCTGGGGGGCAGCTGAGGAGTTACAAACAGCCTATACATAGAAGATAAAGTGTCTCATCTGTTTGCTTGAAATGGTAAAAGGTCTTGATGCAATCAAGCATTTCTTCAACTCTTCTTTTTCGTGGTGAATCTTCTATTAAGAGCATTTTCTAACTGGAATCCTACTCTCCTTTAGCTGGAAAGTGCTCTAACTGTGCCACCTATCCCTAGAAGAGGAGTTTGTAGGCAAGTTGCTTTCTCTGGTTCTCCAGGGACTTGGCTTTGATGCTTGTTTCTCTGTCTTGTAGCTTGAGCGAGATGCTTATGTACAGGCCCTCGCTCGTTTTTCCTTGTTGACTGCCAGTTCCAGCATCACAGAAATGAAACAGAAGAACATTGATACCATTAAGACACTCATTACAGTTGCTCACACAGATGGCAACTATCTTGGCAATTCTTGGCATGAGGTAAGTTTTTATTAGTTTAAATAGTGAATGTGGAAGAATATTTTTTCTTCTACTATCAGCTCCCAGAACCCTCTTACAAATGTGAAGGAAGTGCATTATATTGTCAAGGTTTTGTTTCTTTTTAATACATATATAAATAATGCATGGCATTTTTCAAGACCCTGTGGGAACTGTGTGATAATTCTGTAATTTCTGTGGCTGCATTTGATATGGAATTTAAATGATATAAAAAGTCACATTTGGCCTCAGAAAATTCTGCATATAAACTATTGTGTTCTTATTCATGGAAACAAAAATATTCTAGTTCACAGGTCCAGACTTGTCTGTGCAATGTTTGGCAATGTTTACACCATAAGCAGATGAAAAGTTAGAGCTAAAATAGTTTGGTGGATGATTGGTGAAGATGAGCTATCAGGATTATATGCATTTTCTTAAAGCCTATTTTCCAGGAGCAATTTTATCAGCTCTAAACCTGTGCTTTGCTAAAGGGAGCAGTTCTGCTGTGTTACGTTCTCTGGCTCTAGTCTTGGGCTAAATGACATAAGCTGAAATGTGCCAGAGGTGACAGAGGCTTCAGAGCTGGCTCACAGCACTCTCCTGAGAGCTTGTGCCAGCCAAGGGAGGTGGCCGTGGGGGCAGAAAAAGGAGGAGTCAGTTTTGTGCTATGGCAAGCACAGCACTGGCATTTAAAATGTCTGGGGTGGGACATGGTTACTCATGTGGTGATAGCTGCAGTGTTTCAGTCTTTTCATCTCCCTGGGACAGCAAAGTCTCTAGATCAGCTCCAACTTGTTCATAGTCTTGAGAGTTGATGCTGTAAAAAGTAATAAAAAGGTGTCCTTTAGTAGTTAGAGATCCAGGTTAGATTTTGGAGCACTGTTTGTTTTATACTTGCACTGGGGTGGGCCATGGTGGCTGATGATATTGAATGAACCACTCAACTTCATTGTCAGTTTTGTTAGTAATGTTTTAGCTCCATCAAAGCTGTTATCATGGCCAAAGTTGTTTGCATGGTTGGAGAACCTGGGAAGGTCATAAATATTAAATACAAATATATGTTAAGAATAAAAAGGTGGTTGTGTGCAGAAACACAATGTTTAATTTCTTTTGGTTTTAGATCTTGAAATGCATTAGCCAGCTGGAGCTGGCACAGCTCATAGGAACTGGTGTGAAAACTCGGTATTTGTCCGGTTCTGGGCGTGAGAGGGAAGGCAGCGTGAAGGGCTACGCCTCTGCAGGAGAAGAGTTTATGAGCCTGGGGTTAGGTAAGATTATTAATCCTGAACTTCACAAAGATCCACACACAACTAGAGTAAGGATGTTAAAGAATCCTCAATGTTGTACTCAAATATGTTTACTTGCTTATAAAGGAAGCTGTGTTGGATTAATGAAACTGTGTATTCCAGCATGTGTTTATAATTACCAAATCTCTTCTAACTTTGGAACTGGGTTGAGCCATTTAATGACTATTTATTTGTTGGAATATGTTGTCAAAACTGTTTTGCCATACGAAGTCATTGTTTTGTTGAAGTATTTATTAATAGAAAAAAGAACCATTTGTTTTTAGGAATTAATAGATGTTTCCATAACTGACAATTGGTATTCCAAAGGAATTTCTTATCTCTGCATGTTTGGCTTCCTGTTCCAGTTCCTAATGTTTCTGCAGTGTGTACAAGAAACAAACCTTAGATTTTTTGCTGTGAAATAGAGAGACAAGGCAAATTGCCTTAATCTTTGTAAAAGCACAAAGGAAACAATTTAATTTAAAAAAACTCTGGAGCGGATGCTATACCTGGTGATTACAATGAACACGGAACTGTGTTCAGCATTAACTATTTGTAGCTGACTTAGGGTTCATATTTTAAAATAGTGTTTTATCTGTTCCAGTTTTATTAACAATATCGTGCTGTGTTAACCTAAAAATAAGATGTTTAGCTGTGTAATATCTGGCACAGATCTGGCAACGGCACCATCTGCTCTATGTAAATTACATGATAACTGGAGGCAGCAGTCACTTCTCTTTGTCTGCTTGTTTGACGTGGAGTTGATAGAAAGCCATTATTTCCTGATGGCGAGTGCTGTTTTTGGTGTGTTTATTGCAGGGAACCTCGTGGGGAGCGGGGCTGACAAGCGGCACATGGCGAGCATCCAGGAGTCCGTGGGCGAGACCAGCTCGCAGAGTGTGGTGGTGGCAGTGGACAGGTACTGAGAGGGTGCTTAGACTAGAAGAGATGCATGTACTGCTGCCAAGGAGCAAGAATGCCAGAGGTGCAGAGTTCATGGCATGCAGGGCTGTGGGGCACCTCCAGATGACCTTTTGCTGCGGCGCTGAGCTGCGAGCGGCTCCTGCGGGTGCGCAGCTGCAGCTCAGCTCCTCTGCTTGTTGCAGGATCTTCACGGGCTCCACCAGGCTGGACGGGAACGCCATAGGTAGGTGTGGTGTGTGGTGTGTGGTGGGGCGCAGGGCCCCGGGCACGGGGGCGGCCCGGCTGACAGCGGGCTCCCCCCTGCAGTTGACTTTGTGCGCTGGCTGTGCGCCGTGTCCATGGACGAGCTGGCGTCCCCGCACCACCCGCGCATGTTCAGCCTGCAGAAGATCGTGGAGATCTCCTACTACAACATGAACCGCATCCGGCTGCAGTGGTCACGGGTCTGGCACGTGATTGGAGACCACTTCAACAAGGTGCTCTTTAAAATCAAGCTACACAATATGCAAATAGTGGGACTTCTTTAATCGACTTTTCCCTTCTGTGCTAGTCGCTTAAACTCTGATACTGAAAAAAATTCAATTCAATGCACCCAAAAGAAACACCTATTTTAAATTCTAAAGTGTACAAATAGAGGTGTTTATAAGAATGTTCTCTAATTAAATAATCTTTATTATACAATTTGATATTTTTGTAATCTTTCTATGTCTTTTTCTTTGGATAAAACTCCAAGTTAGTTTTTCTCTGAAATGTTCATAGGTGATCCTGGAACAACAGTTGTTTTCCTTAGGAAATTGAATCATGCTAGGATGGGATTTTTTTAACCAAAGATTTCATTTATTTTATTGTATTGTACTATATTTTAATTTTAGCATCCAACTGGCTATTATAGTTCTGCTTTGCTGCATTCAAAATCCATGGGTCTGTTTAGATGGATGAAAGGACAGAAAGCTCCCTTCAGCAAGAGCTCCCTCTGTCCCAAGTGTCTGAACACAAGAATGTGCTAGTGATGTTGAGTGGGCTGAGATGGAACCTGAGTGATGAATTTGTTACTCATATAAATGACCCAATAACTGATAAGTGTTTGACAATATGCTTTTCTTCTAGGTTGGGTGTAACCCTAACGAAGATGTTGCCATCTTTGCTGTAGACTCATTAAGGCAGCTGTCAATGAAATTCCTTGAGAAGGGAGAGTTGGCCAACTTCCGCTTCCAGAAAGACTTCCTCAGGCCCTTTGAGCATATTATGAAGAAAAACAGGTGTGAGGCACAGCGATTTCTGCTTTAGCCTGCTTTAGTCCCACTTAAGGATGTCACTTGGTGTGGGTTAGATTGTCATGTGCAGGGAAGTGGGGCAGTTGCTTTGTGCCAAGGTGAAGTAGTCTTGCTTTCCTTTATCTTTTTTTTTTGCAGATCTCCAACTATTCGGGACATGGTGATCCGCTGCATTGCTCAGATGGTGAACTCTCAAGCTGGGAACATTCGCTCAGGCTGGAAGAACATCTTTGCAGTCTTTCACCAGGCAGCGTCAGACCACGATGGGAATATCGTGGAGCTGGCCTTTCAGACCACAGCACACATAGTCAGTAAGTACTGCTGGACAGATGTGTGAGCCTGCTGGGGCCTGCTTCAAAAGGCTCATCTGAGTAAGGCTTTTATATTTCCAGGCAAATAAACACAACCGTGCAGCCAGACTGTTTAAACTCTGCAGCTGGGTCATACCCTTTAGGTCTCCTGAATGCCCTGAACAGGACAAACTAGATAGAGATATTGTACTGTAGAACTTTGGAATGCAGTTGGGTAGGACAGGGAAGAATGCAAGACAGGGTAAAGAACCATATTTTATGCAGAAGATCTGGTCCTTTCGTGTTTGTCTGTTCCATAGCAGCATTCTGTGGGTTAATGCCTAGATTGATGCAGTTTATGTATGGATTTTAATGTCAGTAAATTTTAAGGAGTGTATTTGTTTGTTCTTCGCAGCCAATATTTTTCAGCAGCATTTTCCAGCAGCAATTGACTCCTTTCAGGATGCAGTAAAATGCCTCTCTGAGTTTGCCTGCAACGTTGCCTTCCCGGACACCAGCATGGAAGCCATCAGGCTCATTCGCTATTGTGCAAAATATGTCTCAGAAAGACCACAGGTATATCTGAGTTTTTGCCCTGCTGCTTTTTCATTGTCTCTTCTACCGTTCAGTGGAGATTAATCTACTAAGAAAGAGCTTTCATACTCAAACTTCAATTGTGTTTGTATTCAAAGCTTATTTGGATTTAGGAGAAATTTTGGTATTATGTAAGCAGTAAACTAGGGCTAGTTAAGTAATGTTAAGTCCTGTAAGTCCAAATGGGAAATAACTGAATTAAATAGTCCTTGCGGGGTTTTTTTTTGTTTTTGTGGTGTTAAGGTGACTTGGACAGCAGTGCTTTCTGTTCTAGTTATGTCTAGCTCAGTTGGTTACAAACGTGTATTCTTCTCCTTGGTCTGCTGTGTGAGTACTGAGTGCAGGAGTCACTGGCTGAGGAGAGCCTGCAGTGACACTGCAGCTGCACGTCCCCACTGCCTGCTGCCCTCAGGGTACCACACACTTGTAGAACTGGTTTCTGCCAATTTTAGATTTCCTTGTTACATGTATTGATGAAACTGTTGTCTGTCACTGTTAAAGTTGTTTTCTGAGAAGTCCAAACCTCAGCAACTTGTAAGGCCTTTAGCTGGACTGAAGTAAAAACAGATTGAAGTATTTATTTCCATATATTATTTTCTAGTATTTTTGCAAATAGTTACATCTCAGACCTATACTTACATTTTGCAGAATTGAAGTGTTAAAGTAGGAACTAAGCTAACTCTCCAAGTCTGTACCCCTGGTAATATCTAAATTTGTCACATACAAACATTTTTAAGATATTTTTTTCTTTAAATCTTTCTTTCCTGTTGATATTCAAGGTATTAAGGGAATACACAAGTGATGACATGAATGTGGCTCCTGGGGACAGAGTGTGGGTCAGAGGATGGTTTCCTATTTTGTTTGAACTTTCTTGTATCATCAATCGTTGCAAGTTAGATGTTCGTACAAGGTAACAAAGCTTTTCTTTTTTTCCTTTTTCTTTTAATTCATTTGGTGAAGATATCACAGGAACACATTTTAACATCTGTTCCTATACTTGTCTGGGTTTGTTTATAGAGGCTTAACAGTGATGTTTGAAATCATGAAGAGTTACGGGCATACCTTTGAAAAGCACTGGTGGCAAGACCTGTTTAGAATTGTGTTTCGGATTTTTGATAATATGAAACTCCCTGAACAACAAACTGAGGTAAAACCAAAAAAAAACCCCAAAGCAAGTATTCCCTAGAGTTGTTTTTTTAAGAATTTGCACATCTGAGGCAGCAGTTTCTGCTGACATCAGATACTGCTGCCCCAGACTGAACTAAGCATGTTCTGTAATCTGCTGAATTCTGTGGCGTGAATGAGACTCACCATGGTGTCCAGTGACCTGTGTGTCTGTCTGACTGTTTCCAAGGAGAGTGTTCTCCTTCTGTTGTGAACACGTGCAGTTCGTTGAGCAGTGTTCATGTGTTCAGGAGCTAAGCACTCCTGACAAGACCTCTGCAGTCGTGAGGCTTTAGTTCTGAGTTCTCCTCTCCTCAGAGCTGTGTCTCTTGTTGACCAGCCTGTATAAGCCAAGTGCTGTCATCATGGAAGAATCCCCATAAAACCAAAGACTTTCCATTTTCTGTCCCAGAAATCAGAGTGGATGACCACGACGTGCAACCACGCCCTCTATGCCATCTGTGACGTGTTCACGCAGTTCTATGAGGCTTTGCACCAGATCCTTCTTCCTGACATACTTACACAGTTACACTGGTGTGTAAAACAAGGTACCTTATTTACCTGTATCTTTTGATCAAGTGTAGTTTTAAATGTTTGTTACGTAAGAAGGGGAAGGTTAACTGAATTTCAGAAGAATAAAAGTTCCCATTAGGACAATATGTGTTGCAGTAGATTGATGCAATATCTTGAATATCTGAGCACTAATCTTTTTATTGAGTTAGGCAACTTTTTTGTTACTGTGTTCATAATGGGCTCATGGTGTTACTGTGACACAGCAAAAGCTTTTGGACAGTGGTGTCAATCTTGTGAACCTTCTGCCAACAACCTTTCTTGGTTTGACTGCAATGATACATTGCCTCCTTTATTTACATACACAGATATGTGCATGCATTCTGGCACCCATTTGCCCCCTTCTCCAGCCAACGAGTACTTCTAAATACAGCTTTGTAAAGAACATGTTTTCCTTCTGGCTCTTACACCTGAAATCCTGCATGTTAATAACATGGGATGTTGGGGGACGATCTTGCAGTAAATCTTAAGTTTCCAATTGCTGCTTTGCCTTCCTTTTTCTGTCTGTGTGCTTCCCTTCTTCTGCTGCTCTGTATTTTGTCTTACCTGGTTGGATTTCCATCTCATGAAGACTATTTTGAAACTCTTTTTTTAATTCAGTAGGTTTTTCAGGTTCGCATTGTAACATATTGTTTAGGCAGGCTTTGAGCCAAGAGACTGCATTTCACAGCATTGGTAAAAGTTCTTAATGGGGCAGTAATAGGGAATGCTTAATTTTTCATTGATATTGTAGAAGTTGATAAATATGAAACATTTCTTTCACAGATAATGAGCAGTTGGCACGATCAGGTACAAACTGCCTAGAAAACCTGGTAATACTCAATGGACAGAAATTCAGCCCCGAAGTCTGGGGCCAGACGTGCAATTGTATGCTAGAAATCTTCAAAACAACCATTCCTCATGTGTAAGTTCATAAGTTTAGTTCTCATATTGATACCCAATTCCAAAGCAACAATATTTACCTTTTTTGTTTTGTTCTCTTTTGGTTGATTTTTGTTTGTCTGTTTTGTTGTTTTGTTTCTTTAACTCTGTGAAGTTTGCTGACATGGAAGCCTGTAGGAATGGAGGAAGATTCATCTGAAAAACACCTGGTAAGAGTCAACTCAGGGTGATAAACTGACCTGAAGGGTTTTGTGTTAGGTTAGCTAGTTGAAATATTCTGTTGTAGTCAATACACTTGACTAGGAATTGACAGTAGATTGCATTCGGTGTTATTGTAGAAAAGGATGTAAAGCATGGATGCAGGAAGCCTTTGAATCTAGGATTAGAGAACTCATCTGAAAAGTGATATCTGGTTGGGAGTTGGTGTTTTGGATTGCTGGAACTGCTCTGCACTTTCTTCTAGGATTTGGACCTAGATCACCAGTCTTTAAGCAGCATGGATAAAAATGCCTCTGAAAGAGGACAAAGCCAATATTCAAATCCAACAGATGAGAGCTGGAAAGGTGGTCCTTATGCAAGTAAGGAAAACATACAAGCTTTTTCAATGCACCTTTATAGCCAGTCTTAGTTCACTTCTGTAGTTCTCTACAGAAAGTTTTGGGGCAGTTAAACTTGGGATAAGTCTTTGCAATTTGTGTTTATGCCTTGCAGTGAGATTTTCTTCCTCTCTCTTTGCAGTGAGAAGATAATTCACAGCATTACTAAATTTCAAATTGTTAAGGGGAATGTCATATTATGCTAGCCTTTTGTAAGTGAATCATCATGAATTGCTTCTGAAACTTGTGTTGCTCCATTTCATTAGACCAAAAACTATTTGCTGGCCTCCTGATCAAGTGTGTGGTACAGCTGGAGTTGATTCAGACCATTGATAACATAGTGTTCTATCCAGCAACAAGCAAGAAGGAAGATGCTGAGCACATGGCTGCAGCTCAGGTACCATCAGACTTACTTGTAACTTGTTGTGACAGTAAACTACAAACTATGGAATGCTCTGTTCACAAAATAGGGTCTTTTTCTGACTCTGAGCATTACCCTGAATGTGTGTGTAAATTACTTTCAAGTTGTGATTTTTTTGTGTTGCCTGGCAGCCTGCCTGTTATTGTATTATATTACTTTATTTTTATTATCAATATAATAGATTATAGTTGTTTTTATCGCGAATGCATTCTCATCCAAAAAGGTTTTGGTTTGTTTGGGGGAAAGCATTCTTTTCTGCTCGTTGGACTGAGGCTTTGCTCAATCTTGGTGTTTGCACAGGAGGTGTTGCAGAAGTTGAACTTCAGCAAGGTCAATGGTCAAGATTTTGCCCATTGCTGACCTCGGAGGTGTCCCTGTCCCTCAAAGTTCTGATTCTGCCAGTAGTGCACAGTAGCTCTGGCTTGGCTGTTAATAAAGCCCTAAGTTCTGGGCTAGTGCATTATGGTAGTGTTTTGGGGATGATATAGTTAAAATCCTGGTGAAATTAGCCAAAAATATTGACCCATTTAATTATATTTGCCATGAGCCAAGGATGGGGGATTTCCACACTGGGCTACATTTAACCACACAAACTCTCTTCTTGAGTACCCTTCTGAGAAGAGTGCAGCTCTGATCTTTGACAGGACCCCTCTGCTGTGTTGCCCTGCACTAAAACTGCATTGCACCTATAAATGGAATTAGAGTCACTGGGGTTCATGGCCTGTGCTTTGTCTCTCTCTGTCCCTCTCACCCTGTTATTCAGCGAGACACACTGGATGCAGATATCCACATTGACACAGAAGACCAAGGAATGTATAAATACATGTCTTCACATCACCTTTTTAAGTTACTGGATTGTCTGCAAGAGTCTCACTCATTTTCAAAAGCCTTTAATTCAAATTACGAGCAGCGAACCGTGTTATGGAGAGCAGGTGAGGTTTTTACTTTTATTTGATAAAAGTGCAGAACTACACTTCTAGCTTTAAGTACCATGACACAGCAGTGTGCCATTGCAATCACCTCTAGAGTTTATCGGACAGTCATATGCTTTTATTGCTTGTCTCCTTCCTGATGACTTGAATAATTCTGTTTGCTAAATTATCTGCCTTTTTTGGATTAAAGTAGAGCTACACAGCTAGGTACTGCTGTAGTTAAGTATCCTTATAAATAAATCAGAACTCAATCAAAATCAAGGAGGAGGAAATACTGTCTGGACAAGAAATCGTTACCGTTGACTTGTGCAGATACTGTCGATAGGATTTATTTATGGCTAGTAACACCCGCTGTGGATGTTCCCTCTTGTCCCGTGTGGGCCTGGTTTCTAGGGTTCAAGGGCAAATCCAAACCCAATCTCCTGAAACAAGAGACCAGCAGCCTGGCGTGCTGCCTGCGGATCCTGTTCCGGATGTACGCGGACGAGAGCCGGCGGGAGGCGTGGGGCGCCGTGCAGCAGCGCCTGCTCAGGTGGGGCAGCGCGGGGGGCACCGGGCACGGGGAGCGGAACGGGGGGCACCGGGCACGGGGAGCGGCGCGGGGGGCACCGGGCACGGGGCAGGGCAGCACGGGTGGCACCGGGCACGGGGGGCACCGGGCACGGGGAGCGATACGGGGGGCACCGGGCACGGGGGGCACCGGGCACGGGGAGCGATACGGGGGGCACCGGGCACGGGGGGCACCGGGCACGGGGAGCGGCACGGGGGGCACCGGGCACGGGGCAGGGCAGCACGGGTGGCACCGGGCACAGGGGGCACCGGGCACAGGGGGCACCGGGCACGGGGAGCGGCACGGGGGGCACCGGGCACGGGGGGCACCGGGCACGGGGAGCGATGTGCCCGGGACAGGGCAGGGACCCGGCACGGGGGGCACTGGGCACGGGGAGCGGCGTGCCCGGGGCAGGGCCAGCACCTTCCTGCCTACATGGGCTTCTCTTTATTCCCATCTGATCACATAGCAACAGAGGTATAACAGGACACACTGATTGAAAAGGAGTGCAGTGTAAGCTGCTGTACACCTGGAGTTTAAACAAATGTAGAAAATAGTTCTAAATCAATATAAAAAGGTATTTGGGTGAGTTGGAACATAAAACTAGTCTCTCACCAAATGTACTCAAATGTCTCTTATCAAATGTGAAGATTTCCCAACTTGCTCTTAGTACTAATACAGTGGATTCTGATCTACCAGCATGTTAATCTGCTTAGTCCTTTAATTAAAAGAGTGTCCTAAAAATAGCCATAGTAACTGGTACAGTTTGTACCTTGTGTTGACAGTCTGCAGCAGGGATCAAAAATTTATTAATACTATAATAATTCTTAATGTGTGATGCTGAGCTGTGCAGATCTTTATTAAACCAGTCCAAATTTGGAGGGAGAGCTCTCTCGTGGTGCTGTTGCCTAAGCTGTCCCAATGTCAGGGTTAGGAAATAATGTTTGCAGGTTGAAAGTGACAGCACTTCAATTACAAAATGTTTGTCAGGCACATTAATTTTCCTTTTCCTTCTATGTCACCAATATGAAAAGTATTTCAGTTCAGTTATCTGGAACAATTCCTGTACCAGAAAAAGCTAATTTGTGTAAAGTTGTTGCATGTGATTGAAAACTTTCCCATGGAAGTACATCTTGCTTGAAAACAAAGTACACTGAGAGGACAAACAGAGCGTGTAATCAAAAACTTTGTAAGGGTTTTCTGTATGGTTTGTGTGAACTGTGCCATCTCTGCAGTGTGTGCAGTGAAGCCCTGGCGTATTTTATCACTGTCAACTCAGAGAGCCACAGAGAAGCCTGGACCAATCTCCTGCTGTTGCTTTTAACAAAAACACTAAAAATCAGTGATGATAAGGTAAGAAGGGGCTGGAGGTCATGTCTGCATTTGTGTATGTTTTTCATTCTTGCTTCAGCCTGGGTTCAGTCGTTATTTCCATCCAGACTGGAGGTGGGAGGTTCCTCGTAGCGAGTGCTCTCCCTGCAGCACAGCAGTGGCAGCTGCACTGTCTGCAGGCATTCAGCACTGTGCAAATGGGGCTGCATCCCTGCAACTCCAGCTGTGTGGGAATGTGGATACAATTACTGAACTGCTTTCCTATGAAAGCACAATGAGTGTGCAGCAAGGGAGGGGCTTATGCTGTATTACAGCTGCACAGGAATGGTAAGGGTGAATTTCACCCCTGTAAAATTGGAATTCCAGTTTCCTTGTCAGTGATGGCAAGAGTAATTTCCAGGATCTTGGCCCATTTGAGGAAAAGGGAATGCAAATATTCATGTTGCTACAAATAGACTCTGATACTCCCTCTAGGCTGATAAGTCACAAAACCCTGGCTCTGTTTAGGGAGTGCCACCAAAGCAGCTCCTCTGTGCTGCTGCCACAAACAGCAGGGAGCTCAAGGAGTTGGGAGGGCTTGGCTGAGACCCGGAGTTTTAACAAGCTGGGGTAGTGTGAATGTGTCAACACCTTTTATTTTGCTCCAGCAATGGAGGGTGATGTTGTGTTTGTGTCTCCTGGCTAGTTCAGGGCACACGCCGCCGCCTATTACCCGTACCTGTGCGAGATGGTGCAGTTTGACCTGATCCCCGAGCTGCGCGCGGTGCTGCGCAGGTTCTTCCTGCGCATCGGGGCCGTGTTCCACATCTGCAGCACGCACGGGCAGCACGGGGCCGGGGCTGCCTGCCTGCCTGGCAGCTCTGCCTGAGGCCTCACAGCCCCCGTGCGTGGGGCTGTGTCCAGAGATGGACTGAATGGACGGCAAAACGGGACCGGGAGTGTCGCCACAGGAGCAAGCTGTTCTCACCACAGCGGCATTTGGGAACGAGGAAAATGATCCTGTTCTGCCCATCCTACAGCAGTGTCAGCAGTTTTATTTGAATTATTGCGTACAGAGTCAGTACAGTAGGTGTGCAGTCTCTTGGTTTCAATGCTAATCATTTGTATGATCCAGTATGTCTCTTCTGGTCTTTTATCCACCGCTCAGTCTTTCATCCCAGCTAGAGCTGATGAATCAGCTGGACCTCTCCACACAAGTTATGCCCCTTGGAACTAATGACTGTGCTTGTGTAGCCTTGTGGTGTTGGCACGTGTTCATAATGAACTCGGCTGTGGTGGCCGGGGACCACCCGAGATCCCTCTGGGTTTTCCTCTGTGTCCAGGGCCAGGCCAGGCAGGGCACTGGGCTGTTGGACGGCCTGTAGGATATTTGGAGAAGGTTTTCCTCCTATTTAGCAAATGACTGATTTTTTTTTTTTAAACATCAGTACTGTATCTTCTGAGACTTGTTTTTAGTTTTATGGAAGATTTTACATCCGGAGCAACAACAGCATCTACTCCTTTAGCTTAGGCTTGAGTTAAAGGCATTTAAGAAAAAGAAAAGACTTTCCTTTTTGTTTCATACATTGGCAGATCATGGGCAGAGCATACACAGAACATCAAAAACAAGGCTCAGAACAAATGAAGCCACCTTTTTTACCCTTGAATATAATGTATTTACCAGTAATCGTGACTGCTTAGCAAAAAGTCCAGTCCTTAACAAGTTTGTCACATTTATTGCAGATCTTGTCATTTTGTGCAAATGATTTTTGTTCTCAACTCTTAGTTCCTAGAGGCATCTAAAAAACCCTGGATTTCCAAAAAACTGCTCTAGCAAAATTAAACAAGTTCATTTATGTGCTCTAAGTTACAATTCTGTACTGTGAAGGCTGTGAAGCATCATGTGACATGACACCACAGCTTTGCTTGCCCGAGTTTTCTTTCTTTCCTTGAAATGCAAGTTTCTGTGACAATGTTTCCATGATAGAATGCTGTCTTGACCTTTGAAATGATTTTAAATTTCAAGTTTCAAGGCTTCTCTAAACCAGGAAAGTATGGCAGGATGGGAGGAGAGGCTCCACTTCCTAAAAGAATGCAAAGTGTTATATTCACTGCTGCGCTATCCAGAGTAGCAAACTTAAAATATTAACAGTATTTAAAGAAAAAACAAACCAAGAAACAGCAACAACAACCTGCCTACTTGAATGGAACTAAGTATATAACATTATTTTGTTTTTTGAGTTGAGTTTCCTGGCAGGGTGGCCTCAGGTGTGGTTGTCTTGGATATGCTGCTCTGAGCTGCTGGGAATGCACTTTGGGGTTTTTTTGGTTGTTCTTTGGGGCTTGTTGTTGTTTATCTGTTTGTTTTTTGTGATCTTTTTCCAAAGGGTTTTCATGGTGCTCCTCAATACATCAGTTTGTCCTGTGTAAGCATGGTTTGGAAAAGGTTTTACAGTCAGTAGGAGTGACTAAGCTTTCACAATTTATTTTTACTTTTTATTTTTAACCAAAGAAAAGTAAGCGGTGGTTGTGGCTCTTTGACTTTTAAATGCCCATTAGGTTAAATCTCTATACTGCTATTTAGTAGAAGGGAGTGAATGGCTACACTATAGGAGAAGACTGAAAATAAGCAATGCTGGTATTTAACTTGCTGCATTTGAAATATCCTTTTGTGTTGCATCTCATGCAGCTGCTCATTCCCTGGGAATGTCACTGCATCGGGGACTGCAGAAAATGAAGTATTTATTTTAATTCTATTTAAATCTGTAATAATATGCTGTTCCTTTTCTTCTGGTGGTAGGTAGTCCTAAGGAAAATATTTGAACCGTTATCTTTCAGATTTGGAATGTGTCACTGCCTCATGGAATGTGTTCCCTCATGTCCCAGCAGACACACCTGGCCCAGCTGCATGTTCCTCTGTGTGTCACAGGTTTGAAAGCCCTGCAGTCATGTCTTGAAAAAAGTCTCAGTTTTGAGGTCTTAAATGACTTCACAGTTGCTTCATGGGCTTTCTTTGCTGTAAGGGGCAGCATTTGTACTCTGCACATAGGATAGGGATGTTTAATCCATGCTTCCCTTCAGCCTTTGGTCTGAAGCTGTTCTTTTCCTTAAGAAAAGCTTTTGTTGTATTTATACCAGTTGGAAACTGTTGAAGTTGGGTATGTGATATCCAACCATCCCAGGCTGTGCAGGGCACGCAGGAGGTGGCCTGGGGTGCGACTGCATTTTCAGAGGCTGACCCTGCCCTGTTCCTGCAGGCCGTGTCCCCATGGCAGCAATAACCCGGTGTGTCCAGGCTCTGCACAGCACTTGGTGGTTTTCCTCGGTCTGTCGGTCGGTCAGTCAGTCCCTCAGTCAGTCAGTCCCTCAGTCAGTCAGTCCCTCAGTCAGTCCCTCAGTCCGTCCCCCGCGGTCCTGGCGGTGCTGGCGGTGCTCCCCGGGCCGGGCTGGCTGTGCCGTGGGGCTGGCGGTGCTCCCAGGCGGGCTGGCGGTGCTCCCCGGGCCGGGCTGGCTGTGCCGTGGGGCTGGCGGTGCTCCCCGGGCGGGCTGGCTGTGCCGTGGGGCTGGCGGTGCCCCGGGCCGGGCTGGCGGTGCTCCCCGGGCCGGGCTGGCGGTGCTCCCCGGGCCGGGCTGGCGGTGCTCCCCGGGCCGGGCTGGCGGTGCCCCGGGCCGGGCTGGCGGTGCCCCGGGCCGGGCTGGCGGTGCTCCCCGGGCCGGGCTGGCGGTGCCCCGGGCCGGGCTGGCGGTGCTCCCCGGGCCGGGCTGGCGGTGCCCCGGGCCGGGCTGGCGGTGCTCCCCGGCCGGGCTGGCGGTGCCGTGGGGCTGGCGGTGCCCCGGGCCGGGCTGGCGGTGCTCCCCGGGCCGGGCTGGCGGTGCCGCGGGGCTGTGCACGGACAGCCCCTCTCGGCCGGGGGCAGCAGCGGGAGCCGCGGCTCCTCTGCCCGGGATGGAGAAGCACCGGAGACTCGGTGTTGTTCCCGGGGGAAGGCAGGGGCAGAGGATGCTACCGAGGAAAACCCTAAACCCTCCCTTTTGTGGTGATTAAAACCTCCCTTCGTGTTGTTTCTCTCGTGTCTTACCGTCCAGGAGAAGGTTGGGTGTTTGCTATCCAGATCTGGTACCTCACATTCTAACCTGTAAACAGAACAATCTAAACCGTGTCCACTACTGCAACCCACACCTCCCAGACATCAGCTCAGTCTTACTACTACAGAGAAAGATTAAAATTTATAACTTTATCAAAAGGGCATCTCCCTTTAATCTGTAACTTCAGTTTGTTCAGCACCTTTGTTTAAAATGTATGTTTCACGTATTTAAAATGCCTGAGTTTTAATATCTCTGTATTAAGTGCATTTACTATCAATAATTTAAAAACCATTCCTTGCCAATGGATGTATAGAGTTCTGAGAGAATACCAAAATTATATAATATGAAAAATTATGTAAAGTTTTCTACATGAAAATACGATGTATAATAGTTATACTATTCCATGCTTTAATCAAGTGATAAATCAATAAAGTTTTACGAAGTGTTGCTTTTTTGCTCAGGTGGTTCATTAAGCGGCTCCGAGGCTTCGGCGCCACTCGGGCTCCTCTGCGGGGCTGGGGGAGTTCCGGATCGTGTTTTATACCCCCGCACGCTCGGTGCTCGTCGCTGCTGCGCCGCGGGGCCGGGCCCGCTCCCTTCGCAGTGCAGGGGCTCCGGCCGGGCCCGCTCCCTTCGCAGTGCAGGGGCTCCGGCCGGGCCCGCTCCCTTCGCAGTGCAGGGGCTCCGCTCGCCCCCGCTCCGGGCCCCGCCGCCCCGGCCTGGCTCGCCGCCGTTCCGGGGTTCCGCGCGCCCCCGCTCCGGGGTTCCGGCCGGGCAGCGCCGCCCCCGTTCCGGGGTTCCGCGCGCCCCCGTTCCGGGGCGGGGCGAGGCCGCCCCGCTACGCGAGGGCCGCGGGGCCCTGTGGGAAGGGCCCGGCCATTGGCGGCCGCGCAGGGAGCGCGGCGCGGATTGGCTGCGAGCGGCGCGCCCGGGGCCGATGCGCCCGCTGATTGGGCGGGAGGCAGCGCGTTGTGACCGCCCCGCGCGATGCGGTCACGGAGTCGCCGCCGCGCCCTCGCCCGGCGGTTTGAATGTGAAGTGCAGCCGGAGCGCTCGGAGCCGCCGCCGCCGCCGCCGGGGGGAGCCGCCAGGTAAGGCCGGGACGCGCTGTCCCGCACGGCGATGGGGCTGCGGCGGGCCCGTGCATCGGCGGCCCCGCGGCCGCCCGCGCGCCAACTCCGCGCCGCGCTCGGCACTGGGCCCGCGGCGCGGCCACAGGCGCAGCGCACCATGCTGGGCCCTTCCGCCCGCCTCTCGCGGCCCGCGATTGGTCCGAGGCCGCTGAGCCTGCACGGCCCGCGTCCCTCATTGGCTGCGGCCGCTGCCTGTCCGGGTCGTCGATGGGGAGGGGGACCGAGTTAGTCTGAGGGTTCAGGGGCCGCTCGGGATCTCGCCCAGCCCCGGCCCTGCCGCCCCCTCACGGCCCGGCCCGGCCCGGCCCAGCCCCGGGCCGTCTCTGCGGGGCCGCCGCAGCCGGCAGAGCGGAGCAGGCGTGGTCCAGCGGCGGGACGGACGGAGCAGCCCCGACGCTTCCGCGGGTGAACGGCCTGGCGGGCCGCGGGCGGGCGCGGGCCGGTCCCCGCCGGAGAGTCGCGGCCGCTCCGGCACGGCCTTGCCCCGGCTCGGCGGGAGCGGCCGGGTGCAGGGCCGGTCCCGCCGCCCCCGGCGCTGTGGGGAAGCGGGAAGTGGCCCTGGGGATGCTCGGAGCACTGCCGGGATGGCTGTCCCGGTCAGAGCTCCTCCCGAGCGCTCCTCGGCCCGTGCTGTGAGGGATGCGCTGTGCGGAGCGCTCCGGTCCCAGCCCCGGGGCGCGGGCGCGTTCTGCCTGGGCTTGGGTCTCTTCTCCCTGAGTGGTCTGCATTCATTTGACTAAAGTGATGTACTAAGCACGCTTTATGGGCTTTCTGAGGCCTCTTCTGCGGGCACTTGCTGCAACACAACACAAAACATCAGCGAAAGTACCACCAGTGTTTTTTATACTGGGAAACAAACATGAAGAGCTAGAGGAGGAGAAGGAAATAAGCATATGTCGGTAACAGGTCAAAATATGTTGGTGGCTGTGAGTTGGTGAACAAGACTACGGACAAGTAAACCCCAAAAGCAAAGGGATACATGGGAGGCAGGACTCTTCAGGTAGATTTTTACTTCTTGCAACATATGTTAGGATCTGATTTGCTTATTAACATGCATTTAATTGAAGAGGATACTGCTGCTATGTTCTTAAATTATATAGATGCCATAGCTGACATAAAAATTGTGTCATTAAAGCTCACTGTCTTTGCAAGCCTGCTTATACAAAACTGTTTTTCTTGCACTGGTGATCAGCACGAAACGACTATAAAACGGGACAGGTAAACTTCAGTCAATTTTACTAAACAGAATCTCCAGTGAAAAAATGGAAACCTTTGCTTCCTCATAACCTTTGTAGGAAATGAACTGTGCTGCTGGTGGTGGGAAGGACGGCAGGATTGATGATGATATCCAGAGGAACATCTCCATTAAAGCACATCTTATTGTCAGTGTTGCTGTAATTTTAGTTATTCCAATGCAAGCTGTGAAGTAAATCTATAACTGTGGTACAGATAAGAATATGTGTGGCAGGATTACAAGAGAGGAGCAGTATGGACTTACTGCACAGAGTTATTCTGTAAAAGATACTGCATCTAAATTAACTCCCACCCTAGTCTGAGCTAATTTTACAGGGAGGACAAACTGTCTGGCTTTGCACAGTCTTTTGTCTCTTTTTTAAGAAAGTATTTTCTTTTGAGATTTTTCTTTAATAGGGAGTATTTGATTTTTTGAAAAAGCCTCGACTCTTCCACACACTTTGAGTTGTTTTATTTACAATTATGTAGGGCAGGACTGTTCAGCTATTTCACTCAGGAGCAGTTTCTGGGGCTGGCAGCAGAGCAAAAGCAGAACCAAGTTCCTGTTGTCCTGAAAGGACAAGAGATGATGTTTTGGCTGTACCTGGTTCATGTCTGCTGGAAGTGTGAGCCTTTTCTGGAGCTGGAGGTCTGTGAACCAGACCCTGGCAGTTACCTGTGGCTTGAGAGGGGGAACGTTTGCTGTGCCTGGTGCAGCCTGGTAGGGACTGTGCTTGTGAGGCGTTGTCAGAAAGAGCTGATGTTGCTCCTGTGGGATCTGCTTTTACATGGGCAGCTTTAGGAAAGCTTTTCTGATCTCTGGTTTTAACAAAACTACTTGTGGGTTTTAGGTTCTGCCAAAATGGAGCTCAGTGATGCCAACTTACAAACTTTAACCGAATATCTAAAGAAAACACTAGATCCAGATCCTGCTATAAGGCGTCCTGGTAAGTGATTCTCATGATGGAGAACAAAATAATTCTGTTTCTTTTTGGCTCTTCTGTCTCTGTGTAGCAAACTTCTATGGATATTTTTGCAGTAACTTCTTAGTTATTAAGTTATTAATTTAAGTTCTCAATATCCTTTCAAAATGAAACCCCAAAAGAAACTAATGAAGGATGGATATAAATATAAATGATTTTGTCTGCTTTTTGTGATTTTGTTTTTCTCTATTCTTGCCCTTTTTTCTTTTTTTGCACTGTTGTTATTTAAAGCAGTACTGCTGTTCACAACAAGCCAGGATTTACTTCTCCTGGGTTGTGGCCTTTCCAAGGGTGAGGAGGCAGCACTGCCCCATCCTGCTGGGGATCCCAGAGCTGCTGTTGGCAGCAGGAGCCTTGAGGCCAGCAAAGCTGCTGTGATACTTTAGTCAGACACGCTCCTGTGAAGCCCTGGGAGTGTTTGTGTTGGGTATTTCAAGCTTGAGAAATCGCAGGATTCCCTCAGAGAAAGCAGCTCAGCCTTTGCTGACCGCAGTGTGTTCTCTTACAGCGGAAAAGTTCCTGGAGTCCGTGGAGGGAAGCCAGAACTACCCACTGTTACTGCTAACACTGCTGGAGAAATCACAGGAAAATGTCATCAAAGTCTGTGCGTCTGTGACGTTCAAGAATTACATTAAAAGGAACTGGAGAATTGTAGGTATCCTAGTGAGGAACTGTGCTGAGAACTAGTCATCCTTTTAAGGTACAATAGGCAGATCCACGTCCCACCCTTGGTTTCATCTGTGAACCCACTGAGGGAGTGGGTTCAAGGTGCTGTTTGGTGTGGTGGAGGAGACTTGGTTAAATGTGGGAATTTTATTGCCATGTGCACCCACCCTCACTGCTGCTCAGTTACTGACCTGAAAAGTTACCCTTAGGGAAGGACAAAAAAACTTCTTCTAAGTTTTACAGAAGGACATTATTTCTTTCAGCTTTTTTCAGATACTGCTGTTCCAGATTGGTTGAAGGCAGTGTCTCTAACAGGTCTGCTTCTTAGATTCTTCAGCATTGTAGTAGTTACACAAATCAATATAAACAGTTGGTTTCTGAAATGCCGATCATCTCTCATTGCCTAGAGAATGCTGGTATACCCATAACTTAATTATTATTTTCATTTTAGGTTGAGGATGAACCAAACAAAATTTGTGAATCGGACAGAATAGCCATTAAAGCCAACATAGTGCCCTTGATGCTTAGCAGCCCAGAACAAATTCAAAAGCAGGTAATATGTCTTTCCTGGTTGTATCCATGAAACTTTGGGAATATTCTAAGCATCTCTAGAGGCTGTGGTTATTGGCAGAACTCAGTTCCCTTACCGTGAGCTCATGCTGATCCAAATAACTTCCAGAATATTGTTACAGATATTTCTACCTACTTCAACATTTTTTAAAGATAATTGCTGTGTAATCTTATAGCTAAGTTCTAACATTAGGCAGTTAAACAGCAACTCTAGAAAGTGAGACTGTGTGAACTTCAGGTGAGATTTTTGTATTTGTGTGGAAAGCAGTAGGTATTTAACTCAGTGAGGGATTTTCCGGGATGTTTGCAGCAGCTGGCACCACTGCTGTGTGCTGTGCTGTGACAGTTCCGTTCCCTTTGCAGCTGAGCGATGCCATCAGCATCATCGGGCGCGAGGACTTCCCGCAGAAGTGGCCGGACCTGCTGACAGAGATGGTGAATCGCTTCCAGAGCGGGGACTTCCACGTCATCAACGGCGTCCTGCGCACCGCGCACTCGCTCTTCAAAAGGTACTGCAGAGCAGGGGCCTGGTGTCACTGCCAGGCTTCATTTCGGACATTTGCAAAGCCTACAGCTGGGACTTCCACAGACACCTTTGAAGTAGTTATCAAACTGTACACCTTGCATGGTTTTGAACCATGTTGTTTAATTCTTCTTTACTTGACAGTGTTTGTTTCAAGGTCTGGCACAAGATAAAATTCTGTGTGAATTAATCTGGTAATAAATGTGAAGACTATTCTGTTTTTCATGTGTTTCTCTCTTACTTGTCAGGTACCGCCATGAGTTTAAGTCAAATGAATTATGGACAGAGATCAAGCTTGTTCTTGATGCCTTTGCTTTACCCTTAACAAATCTCTTTAAGGTATTTCTTGTTGAATCATTTCTAAAACAAGTTTAATGTTCTGAATTGCTTGCTGTGGATACCTGTAAAGTTAAAGCTCAAGAATTGTTGTTCAAAACTGTTTAAGGGGTTCAAATTCAAGTAATGAAATGAGACTTAAGATTGATAAGAGGATGAAAAAGAACTGTATTTTTTTGTTTTTAAAAAAAAAATTCCGTGACACTTTTCAATATTTTTTGTTGGTGTGGGTTTTGTACTTGACAATCTTGCATCTTTTTCTAGGCAACTATTGAACTTTGCAGCACACATGCAAATGATGCCAGTGCCCTGAAGGTTCTCTTTTCTTCTCTCATTCTAATTGCGAAGCTGTTCTACAGTTTAAATTTTCAGGTGAATTCCTTTTTCTTGGGGTAGTTTCACTTGGTTCTGAAGAAGCTGTGATTATAGAACTCATTTGAGGCAGCCTTTAAGGCCATGCCTTATGGCAAAAAGAAAAATCACTGGTGCATCTGCTGGAGTCAAAGCACAGTAAGGAAGGGTCATTGAAGACATTGCCTTGGTCCTGTGTAAGCAAGTTCAGGAGTGTGTGAGCTGGCATTGCCCCAGGGCAGTGCTGTGTGGGGCCTCTGAGAGGGAGCTGGGAGAGGAAGGGGTCTGAGGCCTGAGTTCACTGGCCCTTGGTGAGTGTCTGTGCTGGCAGGAGCTGGGCCCTGTACCTGCAGCTCTGTGGCCTGCAGCAGCAGTTCTGGGAGCAGTGGGAGGCTCTGGGTTTGGAACCAGATCTACATTTGGACATTTCTAAATGTGCTGTGTGGGAAATGGTCAAAAGCTCCCTTGCTGGCATTTATTTAGTGTCTCTAGATGAAAGTCTGTGAAATGTGATTGTGCCTGGATTCCCTGGGCTGTTCTTCCCTAGGGGGCAAAAGAACAGGCTGGAGTTAAAAAAGGCTTGTGCTCTCTTGTTCTGAGAGTGAGAGGTGATAAGACTCATTCATGAAAATGTGAGCTGTTTAGAGTCTAAGCAACTGGTTTATTTGGAACTAGTTGTACTGCAGGGCTCTGCCAGAACAGTTTTTGTTTGGGAGGAGGAAGGGGCACTGTTTCAGTTTGAGGATTGTTTTCCACAGGTTATTGTCCCTCAGTAGAATAAGGTGAATGCACCACTTCCAGTGTAGGTGTGATGTCTAAGCAGTGTATTCATAAATTGAAATGTAGATTTATGCTTTTCCTTCACAGGATCTTCCTGAGTTTTTTGAAGATAACATGGAAACATGGATGACAAACTTCCACAGCCTTTTAACTTTAGATAATAAACTCTTGCAGACTGATGTAAGTACCACATAAACCACCTGGTTTGCATCTGTAGGGGAGAGGGTGGACTGACAACGTAGGTCTAATTCTGAACAGTGCAGTGATTTTTTGTGGGGCAAACAAAGCAGTGAAATGACTGTAAGAAAATGGAGTTTAAGAGCAATTGCTCTGCTATCTAAGGAATTTGAGGTTCAGTTCTTCAAGTTGTATGACAGTTACAGGTATACCCAGCTGTGCACAGAAATCAAATTACCAATACCAATACTCACTGAGTTGATTCTTTCAAGAACAGCTGCTGAAGGTACCTGGCCATTAGCATCACAGGGCTCAGGTTTTCTGTACCTTTCATGGTTCATGCACCGTGTTCTAGAAACAGGGTGTCTTAAAGAACTTGAAACAATTGAACATAGAGGGCAGGATATCTCTTAAGTACTTCAGCATTTGGTGTCTTGGTCTAGTTAAAGAATCAGTAATTTCACTGGTGAAAGCTGATACCAGGTCAGGAAAGCTCCAGTTATTTTGTGTGTGTGTTTTCTGCATTTAAAGTGCTGATGTCTTCCAGATACAGCACAATAGTTTGCCACTTGATGGAGCCAAACCCGCTATAAACGTCTTGACAACACATAGAGAGGCATATTAAGTGTATGTTGAGCTCTGATTACCCTGCTGCTAAAAGGAGCTTTGCTGCTCTTTTGTCTCGTGTCTCTGGGCTGCCCCCAGCACCAGCAGTGCAGCTGAACTGGGACAGGCAGTGAAGCTGAAAGGTGGGGTGGAGGGAAGAGGGGCAGACAGAGCTGGGGTGGTGTTTGGTTGTTTTTAATTCCAGCTCAACTTCCCAGTTCACACTGTGGTTCCACAGAGGGGAAGGGGAGGGAACTTCTACAACTACTCCAATTAAAGAATCATGTAGTGGCTTCTAAGCATATTTTCAATGCCTTGTGTTGTCTTTTTCGTTTTACATTTGTTAAATTAATTTTGTGTGAACGATTGTGTCTGTTTTCAAGTGCACAATACCTTGATTTGAAATACAGTATCTAATGTGTATCTAACATGTAGTATCTAAATGGTAACTTGAAGAGCAGTTTGGGTACAGATCAGCAAAATTCAGTAGTTCTAGGGACACGAGAGGCATTTCTTTCACCTGTTTAGGACATGGTGAAACGGTGATGTGAATATTTAACTTAAATATGTTGACACTTCTAATGTTTAAGTAGTGTTGAATTTTGGATGTTTAAGTTCTTAGTTTTGTTTTATGTGAGGATGAAGAGGAAGCTGGATTACTTGAGCTCTTGAAGTCACAAATTTGTGATAATGCTGCTTTATATGCTCAAAAATATGATGAAGAATTCCAGCCCTACCTGCCACGTTTTGTAACAGCAATCTGGAATCTGTTAGTCACAACAGGCCAGGAAGTGAAGTATGACTTGGTGAGTTGCTAAAATCTGATCTTGTCAAATTTAACAATAAATCATAAATGGATTGGTCATGCTAATGTTTGTGTTCTGTTTGTGGTGCTGTAGCTGGTCAGTAATGCAATCCAGTTTCTGGCCTCAGTTTGTGAGAGACCACATTACAAGCATCTGTTTGAAGACCAGAATACATTGACAAGCATCTGTGAAAAAGTTATTGTTCCCAATATGGAATTTAGAGGTAACTATTTGAGACTTCAATTTTGAAAAACACAACAAAAATCTAACTAATTATCGTGACGTTGCTTTGCAGAGCTAAGAACTGAGGATTCCCTCTTGTGTACCTTAGTGCTAGATTCAAACACAAGTTTGAATTCAAACACAAGATTGCTGTCCTGTGGGCTTTGTAGAATTGTATCAATATAACTAAATTTTCATGTTGAAATCCCAGCGGAGGAAGTCTAGGTCATGTGCCACCAATAAATTTCTACAATTAAAGTGAGTATCTGAATAATTCAAGGAGCCTAAATCAGGCCTACCAAATTGCAGTGTTTAGTTCTCCAGGTTTTGGTGGCTCATATTGATCCTGCATTTAAAATGCAGTGAAAATCCATTGCAGTGAAAGGAAGCTTCTCTCTCTTAAGTCTGGTAGACTCTGAAAGCCTCTTCAAATACACCTGGTGCTGAATAGGTGTTAAAGGTTTTTCTTTGAATCAATACATCAGCCTGTGGTATGAGAGACTGATCTGTGGGACAGAAGCTAAACAAGAGTAGACTGGCTGGATATTTCTTGTTAATGAATGTTATAGAAAGGTCCTTGGATAAAATAGCAAGTTCATAATGATACACCCTTTTACCATGAAAAACAGAGACTTCAGTACTTCAACTTCCATGTATTTTACATTTTCAGCGGCTGATGAAGAAGCATTTGAAGATAATTCTGAAGAGTATATAAGAAGGGATTTGGAAGGATCTGGTAATCTACAGATTTATATACTAAGAATACTTGGTCTTTAAATATAGCCCTAAAGAGCTGAAGCAATTTACTGAAGCTTTTATAACTTCATTTTGAAATTGAGAAGGTTTCTATACACCACCCCCAGCTGGATTTTATCCAGGCTGTGATCAAGTCTTCTGTCATGCTCATCACAGTGTCTTTCTGGTTTGAACAGTGTTTTTATAGGGCTTTTTCCTTAATTGGATTGGCATGTCTCCTGCACTGCCCACATTCTCATTTCAGCAAATACAGCCTGTAAGTCAATCCTGAGTAGTAGCCAGTTGTGTGTTTAGTTCCCATGTGTGGAGTTTTAAATAACAGGGAGAGACTCTTGATGTTTAGACTGAAATTCTGCCTGGGGTTGATACACACTGTGCTGAGGCCAGCTGGCCAGCAGCCAGGCTGGATGTGGCATGTGCTCAGAGCAGAGCCTGCCCAGCTGCTGGAGTGCTGGGGGAGCTGTGCTCTGCAGCCAGGCCAGAGCCCCAGGGAGCCAAACCTGCCTCTGTGGGACAGGCCTGGGCCACCAGCACTTCACTGACACTTTGGAAGTGATGGCATTTCATAATAGATTGAAGAAATTACTGTATGCTTGCAGTGGAGGACAAAATTGGAGGAAACATTTTTGAACTTTTTTAAGGAAACCCGCATTCTTATCCAGGATTGGCTGTATTTGAGGTATTTGTGAAGTTTTTTACAAAAACGTCCTGTCAGATATGGTGGGCCAGCAGCTGGCTTGTGCTCCAGCCTGCTGCAGTCTGATGGGGGAGAGAGTGGCAGGGAGGAAAGTGGGAAGACTCATGGATAAAGACAGTTTAATTGAAATAAGAGTGAGGAAAGGGGAAAGAAGTTACTGACTCACCACTGCCCACAGGCAGACTTTTGCCCAGCCTGTTGCTGAGCAATGGCTACTTCCCCCAGACCCCTCCCTTCAGTTTTTATTTCTGAGCATGCCATACAGCATGGAATGTCCTGATGGTCACTTTGGATCAGATGCCCAGGCTGTCCCCTCGCAGCTCCTTGCCTGTCCCAAACTGCAGGGAGGGCCAAGCAGGAGGAAGAGGATGCTGGCAGTGCTCTTCAGCAGCAGCCAGACCCTGGGTATTACCAGCAGCTTTAGCCACTGGTACCAGACGTGGCACCAAATGGGCCACAGGGGTGAGAATGAGCTCCCTCCCAGCCAGAGGCAGTGCCAGCACCCTACATGCCTGCTGCCACTGCTCAGGGACAGGTGTCCCTTCCCCTTGGTGCACAAGCAGTCCAGGTGTGACAGTAAATAAAAGGCTCACAGGTGTTCTTACACAGCACTTCGGAGGCTTGCAATAATTTTAACACGGGGTGTGGCTGTAACTTGAGACGCTGTTGCTGTTTTGGTTATTCTGTTTATTAATATGAAAAACTCTGCTTTCTCATATCCTAAGAATATGTGGTTCTCATGCAGATATTGACACCAGGCGCAGAGCAGCTTGTGATCTGGTCAGAGGCTTGTGCAAATTTTTTGAAGGACCTGTGACTGAGATTTTTTCTGGATATGTTAGTTCTATGCTGCAAGAATATGCAAAGAATCCATCTGTTAACTGGAAGCACAAAGATGCAGCTATTTACCTTGTCACGTCTTTGGCATCCAAAGCTCAAACACAGAAGGTACTTGTACATTCTATTCATTGGAATCTGTCTGCATTCAGATATTGCAGTGCAGGTGATCCTGCTGTTGGTTTAAGCTGCTGCACAAGGGGAGGAGCTGTGTGCAGTAGCTCGTGTTGATGCCCTTTATGTCACCCTATCACAGGTGGTGCTGTATGACCTGTACATGACCTATACATGACCTATACATGACCTATACATGACCTGTATGTGCCAGGTGGATGGGCAGTGTGGCCCTGTGGCAGGCCTGACTGGCACGTGGGATCCAGCCAGACAAAGAGACAAAACTGGCTCAGCTCTGGACCCTCTGAGCTCCGAGTGCTCCTGAGGCAGTCTGGAAGCCATGGAAGGCAAAGGGAGCTTTGCAGAGGATGATCAGAAGTTAGGCAGACTAAAAGGAATTTAAATGACTCTTGGAGTTCTTGTCATGATACTTCCCAATGTTTCCTGCTACTTGAATGTTTGATCTGTGAATGACATGGGAATGCTAACGATGGCTGGAAATGGATCTCATTCATTACTTGCTGGGGAGAAAGCAGCTAATAATGGGCTGGAGACACTGAGAAAGCACAGCTGGGCTAACCTGTACCTGCAGACAGGAGCATTGGCTCAGATGTCCTATGGAAAAGTTTAGATGTACTGCTAGATACTTTAAATGCTGTTACAGTTCAAATCTCTGTGTCTTTACAAGACAGATTTGAGGCAAACACAGTAAAATGTGTACATCATTTTATGCAATTTTGCTGAAGGCTCTCAGTCTTTTCCTGAAGCCAGGTGTGTACTGCTGCCCAGCAGTTGTTGGTGATGTGTAACAGGAACCAGTCTGGTAGCGTTTGGGAAACTGCAAAGTTTGTGTCTTTTTCTGTGCTATTTAATGGCAAATATGGACTAATTTAGAACACTTCATTGAAAAATCTCCATCTAAAAATCCTGGTTTAAAAGAGGTTGCATTTTTTGTAAGAGAAAGCTAATAGTAATTTTTTAGAATTAGTAAGAAAACTAGCAGTTTATATGCCGGCATATAAAAATAAGAGTTGTTTTTTGCGTCTTCCAGCATGGAATAACACAGGCCAATGAACTCGTTAATCTGACAGAATTCTTTGTGAATCACATTCAACCTGACTTGAAGTCAGCTAGTGGTAAGTTAATTTTGATATGGTATTTTTGTGATGTATCATAACCTTGACAGCAGCCGTTGTTTGTGAAGCCTCAAGCACTCCTTTATCAACATAATCTCTGAGATGGGCTGTTCACACCTGGCACAGAGTAATTAATTTTTTTTGGGCAGCAGTGGAGGAGCTGTTACTGCAAGGTGCATTGCCACCTTTCCACCTGCTCTCTGCAGGATCATGGCATGTGTATACGTGGTTGCTATCAACTACATGCTTAAACTTGTTGAATCAAAGTAATTTGATTCCTGTATTTGAGACCTTATGGTAAATATCTGTGCTCTACAAAACCCTGAGAAGTTAAAATGCTGAGGCCAGGTTGTGACCTGTACAGCCCTTATTGATGAGGATGTGGATGTCTAGATTTGAACAACATAGTTTATTTTATTTCAACAATTATTATACTGTATCTGAAGCATAGTGGGTTGTTTTGAAATGTGTAATTGAAAGCTGCTAAATTTGAAACCAGAAGATGAAATTTCATCTGAGCTGGACTGTATTTTTAATGTGATGTGATGTGATTTGTACCTAAAACTGGTATTCCAACAGTGCCCGTACCAAAGTGCAGGAACTAAGAAATGTAGAAAAACGCTGTATTATTTTCTACAGAGGAAAATTATTAGTTAGTGTCAAGTGTCACTTGTATATGTAGTACATGTTCAGTAATCACATTTTTATGAGAAGTATCAACGAAGTTTGCATATTCTTCTATTTCAGTGAATGAATTCCCTGTGCTAAAAGCAGATGGTATCAAGTATATCATGATTTTTAGAAACCAAGTAAGTTTTTCTTTTACTGTTACAGAAAACATACTGTAGGTTGTTACTTTATGCTTGCCAAGCCTAATTGACTGCACTTGGCCATATGCTAACTCATCAGGTGTTTGATAGTCATATACAACACTTCATGCTGAATTTTTAGCTTAGAAAGTAAATGATATTGTTATAAATATCCAGTTAACAAGTAGTCTATATGCTGTCCATATGCTGTGGGAACACTGAATATTTCAGCTGCTTAATTCTGTGACACGCTCAGACGTTTCCTAGTCAGTGTTAGTCCAAATACTCTCGATGGCTTGTGCCATTGCAGTAGCTGTTACAGAGTGCAGCAGTTTTGTCCTTTACCTTTTCTGATTCACGAGATGGGCTGAGAAAATCTGTTGCATATTATTCTAAATCCTAGACTACTTTTATTCATTTCTTATCAAATATCTGTGATTTAGGGTTTTTAAACCTTCATATTTTTAATTACCTATTAAGACAAAGTAAAGTGAAAAGGGAAATTAGGATTACTGCACTTACTGCTAATCCAGTGTCCCAGTGGTGTTCAGGGGAGACAGGAGCAGTGGCAGAAGCAGCTGCCTCCTGCCTGTCAGGATGTGAAGCAGAACAGGAGGAGCTCTCAGGATGCCTCCCTCTGCCGAGCCCTGTGTGTCACTGATGAGCTTGGTTGTGCTCTAGAGCTGAACCATCTGTAATTTCTAATGTACTTCTGATTTGTTGCTGTACTTTTGTAGGTACCAAAAGAACAATTGCTGGTGTCTATTCCTCTCTTGATCAATCATCTCCAAGCCGAAAGTATTGTGGTCCACACCTATGCAGCCCATGCTCTTGAAAGGCTGTTTACCATGAGAGGGACCAATAATGCTACCCTGTAAGTGTTCAAGCAGAAATAAATTCATTGCTGCATAGATTTTGTGTATTAAGGATGAGAAATACCTGTAGGGGATCCTTTGTGTTTGCTATTGTATAAGGTTTGAAGATTGTGGCTGTCTCATCATTAAGGAGCTGTGTTTCACTTACCAGCATTACAGCTGCAGAAATGGCCCCGTTTGTGGAGGTGCTGCTAACAAACCTTTTCAAAGCTCTGACGCTTCCTGGCTCATCTGAAAACGAATACATTATGAAAGGTAAATGCCTAATGAGTCCTGCAAGATAAGAATAACTTGGTTAACTTGAGGTAAAGGCTTGCAGTTACAGGTTCCTGGTATTTTTATTTGCAAAACCTCTTTTGTGCAAATGTGTTTCAGAGCCTGCAGTTACTTATCAGACTGTATCAAGTCATCTTTGACTAAACTTAGGGTACCAAAGTGAAACTCTAAACATAATGGTACTGTGGGAAATCATTTCTGAAATGGTAGTCTTGTACTCAGGACAGACTGGACAGTGTCAGGGCAGGATCTGAGCAGTCTGCTCGTGGGGAGGAGATGTGGTCACAGCTAGAGAGGAGAGATCTGACCATGGCTGAGAGGATGTGGAGGTCAGAGCCCTGCCTAGGACAAGCAATGGCCTTTGTGAAGTTACTTAATCTCCTGTGTTCATCTGTAGAATGGAATAAGGAGGCTTTGTTTTATGCTGTGTCATAATTATAGATGGAATGTTCTTGCAGTGGGTGCTCTTTTATTCTGTACCTAATTCCTTGGGATCCTATTTTAACAGCAAAAGGTACAGGATTTAGGCATGTGTTGAGTGGCAGAAATGTACTTTGTCTTCAGAAGCTAAAATTTTCCATTTATTTGCAGCCATCATGAGGAGTTTTTCTCTGCTACAGGAGTCCATAATTCCATACATCCCTTCTGTCATCACACAGCTCACACAGAAACTGCTGGCTGTCAGTAAGGTAAAGAAACAGAGCAGAAGGATCACCTTCTACCTTTTAGGGCAGTCTGGCTGATGACCTACGTGTGCCTTGGTGGTGGTGTGCTGTTAGAATACTCTAAATAGTTCAATATTTTCTGACACAATGAATTTGAAACAGCATTCTAGCGAGGTACTGCCTTCCTTTTAGAACATATTCTCAGATTGTTCTTCCTGCTCTCATCTGAAATTTAGAAGTAGCATGTGAACTCTTTCTGTAATGCTAGTTTGTGGTAGTATAATGCTTGCTAGTGCAAAGGCCACCAATGCAAACAATCTGGTTTTATCACAAATCCTGTATTCTTTGCCCATGAAACTTCTGTAGCTAATAATAATTGGCATTGAAATGTGGGATTGAATTAAATAAATTACCCTTCTGCTTTTGGTGAGTAAAATTCTCTTAGTTTTTTATTTAGACTTGGCAAATTCTTAACCATTGACAATAAGGAATGATTTAGAATACCTTTCAACTGTCCAGAAAACTACTTCTCTGTACAGTTTAAACTCAACTGCAGATTATAAGGAGTATTCAATAGAGAATTGACTGGACACTTAAAAGATTGAAAAATAGTCTTTTCTGGTTTTGTTCTGTGATATTTTAACTGTTTGCTAGTTTATATAGAGCTTCTGAAAAACACTTGCTACAAAAAAACCCTCCCCTTTTAGAGGTCTTTATGTTTGCTTTTATCTGTGGAATTAATTTTGTAAGCATATTAATACATAAGTTACAAGTATCCCTAGTCTGAAATGCTACTTTAGTCTTCAGTTGAAATAGAAAATACATGTAGCAAAATAAATGACTTGTCTGCAAGTTCGGGTTGATTTGTCTGTTTACAACTTGTTTTCAGAATCCCAGCAAACCTCACTTTAACCATTACATGTTCGAGTCCATCTGCCTGTCGGTACGGATAACGTGCAAGGCGAACCCGGAGGCGGTGGGCAGCTTTGAGGAGGCTCTGTTCCTGGTGTTCACAGAGATCCTGCAGAACGACGTGCAAGGTGAGACAGGCGCTGCCCGCGCGCTCGCTGCCGGTGCCTGCTGGGATTCACCTTCTGGCAGGTGCTTTGGAGCACAGGAAATTCAAGGGGAGGAACAGCATGGTCGCAGTCTGAAAGGGTTTAGATTGTTCCATAGGGTATGTCAACAGCATTCAGTTATTTTAAATTCCATTTTTAAAATATCTACCAATCACTACTCCAAAGCGTCTTAATATTGTTCTTAATTCTATTGCCGTGTTTCTGGTAGTTTGTTTTTTATGTTCTGAAACATTAACGGGTAGAGGAAATAGAGTGTATATATCCGTGCTTGCTATTTTTGGAATAATTACATTTGGGAAGATATGTTTGTTCAGAGTTTTGTTTATTGAAATCTTTGTGATAATAACATAGAATTGTGGGTTCAATCCATAGACAAGTGGTGTCTGGGGACTGACAGTGACCGTGTTGTTGTCTGACTTTGTAATGCCATCGTTTCTCTTCCAGAGTTCATTCCCTATGTGTTTCAAGTGATGTCACTGCTTCTAGAAATGCATAAAAATGAGATCCCCTCCTCCTACATGGCCTTGTTTCCCCACCTGCTGCAGCCGGTGCTGTGGGAGAGGACAGGGAACATTCCCCCCCTGGTGCGGCTGCTGCAGGCGTACCTGGAGCGCGGCGCCAGCACCATCGCCAGCGCCGCCGCCGACAAGATCGTGAGTGGGCAGGGCTGGGAGCTGGCTGCAGGCTGGGGAGCCCCAGCAAACAGCTGGGCCTGGGCACAGCTCGGGGCTTGCACACAGACACAAACCCAGGCTCTGAGTGGGGCTTTGGGGCGCTTTTCCCTTATGGATGAGATGAATTCTAGGCTGTCACTCTTTTGTCAACTGAGATGAAAAATACTGCTCTTAGTTCTTGCAAGCAGATAAGTTTGCACAGTTTTCCTGTTTGCCTCATATTAAACACATGGATAATGAGAACTCTCAGGTTCTGTTCAGAACAGTCTTGAGAAGAGTGAGTGTGAAGAAGCCAAAATGTCTCTTCCTTGACCTGAACTGCAAAAACTGAATCCTGGCTTAGCCTGTGAAGGCTTTTGCCTTGGTGTATGCCTGAAATGGTAATGGTCAATCTTCTGGTAAGTCACACATGAAGAATTGTTGTCTAGGGATTTATATCTGCTTTTCTTGCAGCCTGGACTGTTAGGTGTGTTCCAGAAGTTGATTGCCTCTAAAGCTAATGATCATCAAGGGTTCTATCTTCTAAACAGTATCATCGAGCATATGCCTCCGTGAGTATGAGCTGAAATTACATTTAAAGCTAACTTCTGTGTGACTTTCATCATGTAAACATGCCAAATGTTAATTTTTAATAACTGAAAACATGACATTTTTCAATCAAATAGATTTGAACAGTTCTATACATGTTTTCTGTGAAGTGGCATCAGTAAAATCCTAGTGTGAATTGAATAACTATCCTTTTAAATTTCCAGTGAATCAGTTGACCAGTACAGGAAACAGATCTTCATTCTGCTATTCCAAAGACTTCAAAATTCCAAAACAACAAAATTTATCAAAAGTAAGTTCCTTGCTCTGTGGAAAGCTCTGGTGACAGCAGCAGTTCAGAGGTGCAGCTGCACAGAACAAGTGTCCTGTCGTGCCCATGGATACACAGACAGAGGGATAGTTGTGACAACCACTACACAAATTATGCAGTGTCCATTACTTAACCCTGTAAAATCTGGTTCATGTCACCTGACACGACAAGAATGATAGAGTTGCTTATAATGGTCTTCCACAAACAAAATTGAAGTGGTGCTTTTAATACACTGCACCTGTGAAAAGGGGTCATGCCTTGCCTTAGAGTCTGCATTGTGTGAAGTTTTCTGCTAGAAGTAGAGTTTTTGGAAGAGTTTCTTTGGTTCTTGACCTGAAAAAAATTGCAAATGGCATTTCTAATGCCTTTTTATAAGTGCTGCAAGGGGAAAAGGAATGACTCTTGTCCACCTTGTTTGTGTGTTGTGGTATGTGAAAAGATCAGTTTTTAGGCATATTCATGTACTTCACTTAAAGTGAACACGTATAAAGACTGCCATTTCTGTCCCCTTGGAAAACTTGCTGGAATGTATTTTGCTGCTGACTCTAAAGCTATTCTTCTGTTTCCACGTTGAGTCTCACTTTGACTTTTTTCTCGTTACAGGTTTCCTTGTCTTCATTAACTTGTACTGTGTGAGATATGGGGCATTAGCTCTGCAAGAAATATTTGACAGCATACAGCCAAAGTTAGTATGTTTTGTTTGTTTTGGTTATATTTAATACTGCTTTGTTATTTTTATCTTTTGAAGTAAGAAAGAGTTGTCTGTTTAGCTGGACTGTCAGACTACATTTATCACTAATTTGACTCACCAAATGTTTTTCTTAATGTGGTTCATTTATTTATCTAGAAAGTCTTCTTTTTATGAATTTCTGACACACACAGAGTTCCTCACTGATAGTAAAGATTACTAATCTAAGATTATAAAAAGGAAAGATTGATGTTTTTAGTCGTTATCCTTTGTGAAAAGTTTGTATGTGCAAATGTCTACTGGAACAGGGCAGCATCTTAACAAATTATCTGTTTGTCTCTATTTCCTAGTGATTCATATTGTTTCTGGTTCTCTTTTGTCACCATAAGGCTAAAAAGGCTTTCTAACACTTTTTCTCTCAATGCCACCACAGGATGTTTGGAATGGTGTTGGAGAAAATTATAATTCCTGAAATCCAGAAAGTGTCTGGACAAGTTGAAAAGAAAATCTGTGCTGTTGGCATTACAAAAATATTAACAGAATGTCCTCCCATGATGGACACTGAGTACACCAAGCTGTGGTAGGTACCACACTTCTTCAGGCTGTGCCAGAGAGGCTGTGTGAGTTACTGAAAATGTGAGCTCAGACCAAAACACATCCTTGAAGGAAACTCCATCGTGATCTCCTCAGGCTCATTAAGCTCTTCTGCTTCTGTTTCTCAAGAAATGAAACTGTATTTTCAAAGAGGATGACAGATCTGGTTAGAGATGTGTTTGATGGAGATAGCACGGATTTGGCTAGCTGGGACTGCATTTAGGGAAATACACTGCTTTCCTCCAGTTTGTGTTCTTTCTGAAAAGCCAGGCCCAGTTTTGACTTAACCTCTGTTAGTGGGGACACCTGAGCATATTCATAACCTGACAGAGAAATGTAACAGCTTAGCTTGGGAGTGGAATTTTGGGGAGATCTGCCAGGGGATTTGATTGTCAACCAGTCCAGCAGTCTGGCATGCCAGGCAGTTTGAATTTGATGACAATCACTGGATCCCAGAGTAGATCCCCGAACTAGAACCGTTTTGTAAATGTACTTAGAGAAAAGCTGTGCCCTGAAAATCATTGCTCTTTTTAGGTATGTTTCATGACAATTTGACCTGATAAATACGTACATTGCTCATGCTGTTGATAGGAGTGCCCACATTATGCCTGTAAAATACTCTTCTGGTCCAGCATACCTTGGGCATTTATGATTTCAGTGGCCAAGCAGGTACCTGCAAAGGCTAAGTTATAAGGGGTTCCAGATAATTAGAGCATCCTTGTAAAATACACCTGGTCCTAACTCCTTTTAAGCACTCCAGTTTTGCCCTCCCTCTGTGCTCGCAGGATCCCTTTGCTGCAGGCCCTCATTGGCCTCTTTGAGCTGCCTGAGGATGACACGATCCCTGACGAGGAGCACTTCATCGACATAGAGGACACCCCGGGCTACCAGACTGCCTTCTCCCAGCTGGCCTTTGCTGGGAAGAAAGAGCACGATCCCGTAGGGCAGATGGTGAACAACCCCAGGATCCACCTGGCACAGTCCCTCCACAAACTGTCCACGGCGTGCCCGGGCAGGGTAGGTGATGCTCACTGCGTGCAGGGAGGAAAGGCCTGTGTGAGAATGGCTCTCTGCTCATGTGTGATGCAAGATCGTGCTGTGTTTTATTCTTCATGGGAATATAGCTTTTGTAAAGCTCTTCCTTTAAGGAAGAGCTTTAAGGACCCTTAGACAGGCCTTATTTCACAGCACTTACTTTTGCAGTAAGTTTAAATTCGCCATTTTTAAAAGGAATATTTACACAATGATGGTCTATAACTAATACATGTCTCGAGTTGAATTGGTTGCATGTACTTGGGGAATTCAGGCAGCTCATATAAAATTAGACAAGGTGAGTGTCTAGTTAGCTCTTTTAGCCTGTAGCATCTTTGTTTTGCCCAAGATTTTGGTAAGTAAAGGTTGCCTGAGGGGTCAGCTGCTGTCCCTGAGGCCAGCTGCTGCTGTGTGTGGTTTGTAGCAGTGTGCTGGCGGGAGGCAGGGTTTGTGTTTCCCTCCCTCACAGCTCTGCCCACCGTGTGCTTGCAGGTTCTGTCCATGCTGAGCACCAGCCTGAACGCAGAGGCGCTGCAGTACCTCCAGGGATACCTCCAGGCTGCCAGCGTGAGTCTGCTCTAACTGCACAGAGCCCGGCACCTCAAAGCTGGCTGGGCGTGCAGCAGGCTGACTCTGACTGTTTTATAGCAGAGATCAGACAATGAAAAAACTGCTTGAAATCGTATTGCAGATTCCATCTTGTACGAGATAGGTGTGGCTTTAAGCTGAAACTGAAGAATTTGATGGTTTGTGTACTCATAAATAAAGGTGGCTAACTTCCATTCCCAGTTTAATTTCAAAGGGAATAGTCAGAGTGGTTTGTTACGGGATTGAAATCTGCATCTGCAGTGTTTGGATCTTATTTGGAAATGTGTGGAGAGCACTGGCTGTAGAAACTCACTTCAGTCACTAAAATTCCTTTTCATTTTAATGTTGTCCTTTGTATTTCTTTTGTCTTTCCTTAAACTTTATCTAAATTGTGAATAAATAAGAAGTACTTGTTTAAAATGCCTGTCACTGTGCACTTACTGTTTTAGAAGAATATAGTTGTTTTTAAAAGAAGATGTTTTACACTTAGGATATGAAGTAGTGTGGCGGGGAGGGTTTTTCTTTAGGCAGTAGTGCAGGTACGTGGTAGGGTCGTACAGAGCAAATTTAAAACTCTGGCGGAGGAGCAGAGCTGTGACACACAGCGGCAGCCCGGGAGCTCCGGGCAAAGGCTCCCGCAGCTCTCTGAGCACCGGGACTGCTCCTGGGGCCTTCCAGAGCCGGAGTCATTCCTCCTTCCCGCCCGCGTTCTGGAATGTGAGATTTTATTTGTTAAATGCTCGTCCGTGGGTGCGCTGGTGACACCCGCGCTCCCTCCTGCCTCGGCTCTGCGCTGGCCCCGCTGGTGACCGCCGCGGCAACGGCTGCGCCCGCTCGTCTCACGTTTCTTTTGCCGGAAAGCCCAGAGGCAAGGACTAAACCTGTATTTATTATAGAGCGTGGCCCTTTCCGTGCAGGGAAAGGCGGCGCGGACACCGGGGCTGCGGACGGGAGCGCGCGGGGCCGGAACGGGGGGCGGGGCCGGAAGCGACGGCGGCCGCAGCGGCCCAGCCCTGTCCCGGCCCCGCGCGGGGTACGCCGGGAGCTGTAGTTTCCTGCTCTGGGGCTCTCGTGGAGCACGCCGGGACTCGTAGTCGCCGCGATACGGGCGGTGCTCCCGGCCGGGCTGCGCGCCCATTGGCCAGGGGCTCGGCGGGGGGCGGTGTCGCGGGGGGCTCGCCCGCTGCCGATTGGCTGTGCGGAGGCCCCGCCCCCGGCACGGTGCCGTCAGTTCCGGCGGGCCGCACCGCCCCGCTCATTCTCTTTGGTGTTTGCCCTGTGCCGCCCCGCCGGTCCCGCCCGGCCCATGGACTGAGCGACCCCCGCCCGCCCCGGCCCGGAGCCGAGCCCAGCGCAGGTGAGGGGGCGTGGGCGGCTCGGGCCTGGCGGGGCCACGGGCGGGGGGTGGCGGGGCCTGGCGGGCCCGCGCCGGGCCGGAGCCGGAGCCAGGGCCGTGGGCAGGGGGCGGCCCGGACCCCCCGCCCGTCCGGGGCTCGCCCTGTGCCCGTTCCCGTCCCGGGCTCATCCCGCGCGGCTGCGCTGTGCCCGCTCCAGCGGCGGCGGGCCCGGGAGATCGCCCCGGCGGGGAGCGGGCACCGGACCGCGGTGGGCCCGGCCCTGGCGCCCCCGGCCGCCGGGGAGTGTCGGGGGCGGGCGGTGACAGCGGCGCTCCGGGGGTCCCGAGGCGGTGGCGCCGCACCCCGGGCTGTGCGCGGGGGCTGCTCGCTGCCCCCTGCCCGCCGTCCCCGGGGCGGCTCCGGGGGCTCCGGGCGCAGGGGCCGCGGAGCCTGTGGGGCTGCCGGCCCGCGGGGAGTGCCCGAGCCCGGCAGCGCCGCATCCTCCCCGGGCCCGGACGCGCTGCCGGAGCTCCCGAGCCGCGCCGGCCGCTCGGGCTGTGCGGACAGCACGTGCGGGAGCGGTGACAGCAGCGGGGACAGCGCCAGCCCCTGCTGCCCAGCCGGACCCGCAGCCCCGGCTCTCCCCTCGCTCCCACCGAGTCTGGCAGCCGTCGCTGCTCCACCATCACTCCCCTGTGTCCTGAGCAGGACGCTCGTGTTTGGTGAGATGCAAAGCAACAAGTTCCGTTTAAACCTTTCCTAGACAGTGCAGCTTTGGGTTGCCCGTGCAGGGGATGCTGCACCTGCTAATGCCAGAACCGTTTTCATGATGCGTTCATCTGCTGGGTCTTTTTGTCATTGCTTTTCTGGCGGTTTTGAGGCAAACCTGGGAGGAACATCCTTTGGAATGTCAGTAAAGGCTAGGTGTATATATATATATATATATATATATATATATATATATATATATATATACGTAGATCTGCGAAATAAAATATGTAAATGAAGTCTGTTGTCTGCTTTTGGAATGGTATATTTGTAAAATCGCATTTCTTCTAACTAGAACATGCAGGTGTACTGCACAATTCCCTTGCTCAAACTGGAGGCAGTGTTCTGCCTTTGGTTTTTTTAATACCAGTGGACAGGAGAACTTGAGTTCCAATTATGCAGCTCTGGCTGCAGTGCAATAAAGTGATTTCTGGTTTGTCTGTTGATTATCTCATACATGCAACAAATGTCTTTGTTCTAACTTTCACAGAGATTCACTGAAAGTCTGTCACATCTTGAGGAGAATGTAATGAGCCCAAGGGCTGAATTTTTTATTATATTTTCTATTTTATAAAGTTGGATCACAAACTTATTTCAAAACTCTTCTAAAAGGATGCATGCAAGAAACAATTCTACTTTATATGGTTATTTTAAGCAGGCACTGTGTGCAGAGTTTTTCATAACATCATGAATGATGTTTTCACTATCAGTACAAGTCAGTAAAAATGTGTTTTTTGGCAAAATTATTCACAGGTTGAAATAAATTTGAAGTGGTGTGACTGTACAAAGTCAGAGCAAAACTAGAAATTGCTTTGTGCCTTTCAGATCTTCCTGAAGAAGAGCAGCTTTGTTTTGGAGAGAAATGACCATTCCCAAAGCCCTTTTCTTGGTTCCTTTGGCCAGGACCCGTGCCAGGGTTGGCTGTTTCACCAGAGCTGCTGCAGGTGCCCAGCAGAGTGCAGAGGTCTGGGGGTGTTGGCTCTCAGCAGTGTCCTGGGCTCTGTGACCTGTTCTCCTGCAGGGAAAAAGCCAAAATCTCTGAACTGTTTTGTCACAGCACTGACTGAGCTGGGAGGAAACAGTTGGGTGTTCATTCAGTGTATCACTTCCACTTTATCAGTTTGCATTGTTTGGAACTGGCTGGTTTATGTGTATGTTTGGTAGTTCCCTCTTTTCCTTCAGCTTTTACTTTCAAATTTTAGCTTTTCTTCTCTTATTAGTAAGCCATGTCTTGGCTCCCGTACTAGTGTTTGTGCCCTTAACAAAAAGAGAAGCATCTTTTTCTACACTGTTACTTTTGGGATGGACCCTGTCTTGCGAAAATGTTGCAGAAGATTTATCTAAGAGGAAAACATTGTTCAACCAGTATTTTACATTTTGTGCAAATAGCCTTAAGTCTGTAAAATTTAGTCATTGTTTATCAATGTATAGTGAGTATTAGGTTAGACTTTCCAATTGTAAATTGATGCTCTTAAACACTGTTGCAGCAGCTTGAGAATTTTATGCTGTATGTTACAAAGCTACCCCTAATGTGGGTTTTTCAAAGGTATTTTAGGTAACAGAGCATCTCAAGAAATCTCCTAGAGCTTGCAGATATTTATTTTTTGTGCCTCAAAAGAGTTGAGTGTGGGACAAGAGACTCAGCGACCACACTGGAGTTATTTAAAACTCCTTAAAAACAGGAGGAGAGAGGGAATTGTTCTGATCACTGTTTTGTTCAGGAGCGAGCACACTGGTGTGTTCCCAGTCTGCATACAGGGGGAGCAGAGGTTGTTCCCTGGTGGGGCTGCGTGGGGTGGCCCTGAGTTCTGCTGGGCCTGGTCCCCTCAGCTCCAGGGACCTGCCTGGCCTCAGGGCTGTGTGGGCTGAGCCCCCTGGGTACCCTCACCCCTTGGCAGGGATGGGCTTGGCCTGTGTCTGTGAAATGGGGGTAAATTCACTCCCTGCTTGAGAGCAGTTTGTTGTTGATGAGGAACAAGGAACGTGCCTTGCTCTGGCTGCCATGGCTGCTGACTGCCCCTGCAGTGGAGCTTCTGCTCTTCAGAGAGGAATCAGTGCTTCCTGTAACATTTCATTTCCTGTGGCCGAACCTGCTTCTTGGACATTGTTTGTCACATGGCTTTTATTTGGGGATGTCAGAAAGCCCTCGTAATACAAACGTGGTGGTGGTGTGTGGCACTTGTGCTGCCTCTCAGGCTGCTCTGGGGGTCTGGTGGAGCAGCAGTGGTCAGTGGGCACCCAGGGTGGCAACGGGGACACGGCTGGTTCCTGACAGGGGGCACGAGAGGAGTGTCAGGACCTGCAGCTTCCGAGTCTCCTGAGGAGCAGGACACCTTTGTGTGTGCTGGTCCTGGCAGTGAGGGAGGCCTGCTGCTGGCAGGGTTTAGTCTCTTGTATTTGCCAGTGGCTTCCCAGAGCTCAGGGCCAGCCTGTGGCAGGACCCCCGTGAGGTGCTGTGCTGCCAGAGCTGGTCCCTGACAGGGCCAGGCCCTCGTGTCCCTCGGGTGGAGAGGGGGAAAGGTGCTGGTGCAGCCAGGAGCACAGAGGTGTGTGCAGCCCTGGGAGTGCAGCCCACAGGGACTCAGGGAAGGGCTGCCTCATCCCTCTGCAGGGGCAGGGGTGCCAGCCCCATCCTCCTGAGTGTCCAGGACTTGCAGCTCGCCACCAGCCAGGGAAACCTCTGTCACCAAAGCAGGGCACTTCAGTGTCACTGTCAGGAATGGTTTTCCTGATGCATTTAAGCCCATTGCTTTCACCGTAAAGAACAGATTGTTCTTTTCCTCTCCAAAATCCTTTCAAGTACATGAACCGGTGGTTCTCAGGCCCCAGCCATCCCTCTCTTCCTCAGAATGTGCAGTTCAGATCCTTTGGTAGCTTTCCCATAAGTTGTATTTCTCTGAAGCAGAGTGTTTGGGGCTTTTGCTCCTGCCCAGAGCCTGTCCCCCGGGGGTGTAGGGCTCCAGCTGAGGGCTCAGTGCAGACCTGGCTGGGGCTGGTTCTTGTTGCTGCCCCTCAGGATGGGGAGGGCTTTTCCCAAAGCAGCCTGGCAGCACCAGCCTGTGCTGGGGAGTGCTGTTGGTTGTAACTCCTCTGCTCTGCTGGTGCCATCAGTGGTGTCTGTGCCGTGGTGACCGGTGGGCAGTGCCTGCCCAGCCCCTTGGGCTTCTTCTGCTGAGGTCAAGGGGTTCCAGGAATGGCTGGGGGAGAAAATTCTGTTATCTTTGTGCAACTTGGTCTTGACCCTGCCTGCAAATATGATCCATTTCCTTCCTTTTCAGATGCTTAGTTTAGCCTCCAGAAAACTCTCTAGAAGAGAGGCTGAGCTGACTGCAATCCTCCTGTGTTCCCTCCTCGCTCTCCTGTTGGTGAACAACAGGTGTGATGCCAGCCTGGTTCAGGCTCTGCATCCTCCTCTGTTCTGGAGAGCTGCTCACAGTCCTGGGAGTCAGCCTGAGGGTTTGAAATGCCTGAATGTCTGAAGTAAATCAAGAGCTCTGTCCTCTTCTAACCCGAATCAAGATTGAGCTCTCCCCCATTTTGTGGCTGGGAATGATGTTGCTGGCATCTGCACGCAGTTGGCTTAGGCATGGAAAAGAAGGATTAAACAGTTTGTGCTATATTTGTAAGCAGAATAAAATAGGTTTTGATTTCCATTTAGAGCAGTCCATGCAGTGACAGGTTTCATATGTAGCACTGAGATAATTTTATTCTAAAATGGTTTTAGCCTATTTGTGAGTGTAATCACTAGATTGGAAGTGTAGCCAAAAGGTAGAATTTATATCAATTTTTGCAATTAATAGCCACCAGAGTTTCTCAGTTTGTGGCTTGCTTTTGGTTTGGCTTTGTGAATAAAGGTCTGGGTCTAATTTTGGGAGTTGATCTCTCAGGCTCTTAGAAAGAGGAGCCTCACTAAAGAAGAACTGAAAGCCTCACTACAGAAGGAGAATTGGCAAGTGACTGTTGTAATTCTGCAAAGAACACTGTTGTGAGATTCCACTGCTTGGGTGAGAAACATCGCCTGGGACTGGGGAAAGAGCAAAGAAGATTCTTGGATCAGGTTGGAAATTCTGCTTGGAAAAGCAGCTGTGTTGAGCAGTTTGTCATGGTAATGGAAGGGTCATACAAGTCCTTGTGACCAAACAGATGAGGCAAACTCAGTGTAGGGTGAGAGATTCTCTACACAAGATTTTTTTGTGTCTTTAGGAAGCAAAATGCTAACCCTCTGTTTTTTCTTTTAGGCATTCTCCATCATAAATATCCTATTTAGAACTAAATACAGATCTTCATTCTCTGGATCTCCTAAAGGTACTGGAAACTTACTTAAAACCTTAAAGTTTCTTACCTTTCTATTTGCGTCATATTAAAAAAATGACAAACTGTGGTAAAACATGATTATCCATAGGAAGTATTTGATTTTTTTTGGTTCTCTGGCTTCTGTCTGCAACTCCTGTGTCAATTATAACACAAAAAACAAAAAACAAAAAAAAGAAGAGAAACAACAAAAAACAAAACCCAGGAAAGCTTTTATCTAAAAATTTTACATTATTTTATATGTGAAGATCAGGATTTCTTTTTGGCTGAGTGGACTGGCCATGCTCACATCTTTGTGCAGTTCTTTGGTGACCTTAGTGACTCCCGAACTTTGCATTTTAAGGTCTGGGAATGTTCCAGGCATCGATGCACCAAAAGAAAATAAAAATTTAAGACCAAGTGGTGAGCAGTCCTCTGTCCCCTGTAGATCCATGTAAGTTTAGTGTTGCCCACAGGTCACTGCGATGTTTGATGGCAGCCAGCCCTGCTGGGGATCACCTTTGGGTGCAGCACTGATGTGGTGACACTTAGACACCCTTGGAGGGGTAAGGGAAGGAACTGTGGGAGGGTGGGGAAGGAGAGCTCTGTGAAAGGTGGTGCCCTGCTTTGAAAACAAACTGCCTGTAGAAGTTTGCTGAAATCAATGTCAGACATCCTTTCCAGCGTGATCTCAAACATCCTGATGTTTCTGGCATCAAAATATCAACTTTTGGTGTTGTGTTCCCACAATGGGTGGCTAAAACCTGTAACTTCAGTTTCTTAGAAAGACATTGCACTTCAGCAGGAGAGGAGCATTTGCTTTTCTCACTGCAAGACTTCAGTGCATTTCTTCATCTGCAAGACTTTGGTATAGGCTTTGCCAGGCAATTATTATCGTTGTGTTACACCTGAAAATTTTCAGTGGTTCTAGTAATGCCCTTGGGAATGAAACTTAGTGTCTGTAAGGTTATTACCCTGGAGTCTTATTCTAAATACTTCTCTTCTTTGTCTTACAATTTCTTAGAGGTCCTTAAGACAGACTCTGTGATGCCACTCTCACAGTTACAATGCACCCACTGTGTAACTGCTGCAAATTTAGAAGTCAAATATAGGATTTGTTTTGAGTATAATCTGCATGTGTGTCCTCTGGGCTAAGGAGACCTGAACTTTTTTTGCTCTCTAGTAAAAACAAAGTTATCCAGGTGGTAGTATGGTAAGTCTGACATGCTTAGGATGTTTTTTTCCAAAGTAAAAATACTCCAGGTGGTAGGTTTTGTGGTGTATCTGTTGTTTCGCAGTAGTTTCTTACCTCTTATTTAATAAATAATGAAATCTTTCTGTCCATGAGTGTATTAATTTAGCTTCTCTTAGGCTTGCTTTGTCAGTAACCAGCTAAAAACTTCCCTCTGACTCACTGCTGCTGCTCTCACATTTGGAAATCCATTCACAGGTTCAGAATTTGAAGCTCACAGAGCACTAGTGGAGTTGTGTTGCTGCTAATAGCCCCCTGGTGGTAGCTGGAGCAGTGGTTTCTCCTTTCCACCTAGAAGTTAGGAAAGAATAAACCTTTGTTTGCTGCCCCAATCAGATCTGCAGGTCAGCGGTGTGTGTGTGCGTGTTGAGTGCCTTTGTGTGCGACATGGATTTACTTGGCCGTAAAAAGTCCAAGTAATTTATTTATTTTTAATAAATAAATTGATACGGGGCTTGTAAGTGGATATGGACAGCTGACCTGTTGGTGTCTATTTAGGTTCCACTGCCCAAGCACGAAGATAATTTTGCATCCATGTGTGAGAGAGATCCCATTCGGGTCTGTCCCAGGGGCAGCTCTGTCCCAGGGCGGGGCTGTGCCCCGGCTGTGAAATGGCCACGGGTGCCCGGAGCACTTCTGCACTTGTGAGCAGTGCCAAGGGACAAATCCATGCTTGAACTGTGACTGGGACAGGTCCTGCCTGAAATAGAAGTAACCTTCAGAATACATGTAGCAGATACAGGCTTTGAGCTCTCACACCTTTGCTTTTCGCAGCCACGGCTGCTTCAGCACTCCCTGCTGGACTCCAGCTTCCTCCCCTCATAAGTGCCTTGGCACTCTTGGTGATCCTGGTGGAAACTCTATGATAATAATAAAGGATGTGTTCTCTAAATAGATTTTTGGTAAAGACTGCATTTATTTCTTGCCCCCCAAGTGAAAAAGTTTAACTTCAAATGGTAGAATGCATGAAATGGAATTTGTCCATGGAAGTTGCTCTTTGTTCAGTGTGTAACCAGTGGCTCTGGGTGTAAGTAACAGATTTGCTTCCTAAGTGGAGAAAAGTTGCTTCAGTCATGGAGAAAAGAGATGGACAGCCCTGAACAAGCATAAATAAAGCTTCTGTGACTGCAAGGAGTGTGAAACACGGTGGGGCGTACGGTGGAACTGTGCTGTGCAAACGGGACGTGTGAGCGACTAACTGGACAAAATGGGAACAAAGGGTGCTTGGTTGAACACTGTTTCCCTTTTTGCTGATGGAGAATAATTTCAGTAGGTTGTTAGAGAATGCTAAATATTTCGTATAATCTATTTTTCATCTTTCATCATTTTAGGTCAGCAATTTGGTTTCCAAAATTGGAGTTTGTCTGCGCTCAAAGCTGTTTGCCTACAGTAATCTGCTCTGGTTGGAAGTGAACATGTCTCAAGTTCAGATTCAGAATCCTTCTGCTGCTCTTGCAGGAAGCCAAATACTGAATAAAAACCCATCTCTTTCACAGCCTTTGAGTATTCCTTCTACTACCAGTTCTTTGCCCTCTGAAAATGCAGGCAGACCTATCCAGAACTCTGCTTTGCCCTCTGCTTCAGTTACATCCACCAATGCAGCTGCAGGTAAGATAGAGGGTTAGTAACTGTATATATTCTTAATGCTTGTAGCTTGGCATGATATATTCCTGATGTCTCGCACCTACACATAATTTAAAAGTAATATTTATCCAACTGCAGTGGCTCCCTGTGGAATGAAATCTGTTGGAGACAGGTAGAAGCACACTTTGACATAAAGGTCCAGCAATTAATTGATTTGCTTTTAATAGTAAAGAATATTTTTAATTTTTTTGACATTAAATTTTTGAAACATTGCTATCAATCTTTTCTACCAGTAGCTTGTTTTAAATATGAAAAAGTGTTGTTTGAAGTACTTTGTTTAGTTCTTTTATCTTTAGTTCTTGTATGAGCAGTTTAATGATAAATATATTATGCTAACAAAATGCAATAGAACAAGTAAAGGGTAATAAAATACAGCTTATAAGGGAAAATAAGAGGAGGGAAATTAAATTAACTGAATTTTTGAAATTATTCAAAGCAAGTGATAATGAGGAATACTCGGAAGATTTGGTCCTTGACACGTACTAGATAAGTGAGCTCTGTGCAGGAGTCTTCTAACTTCATACTTGCATTAGAACCTTGAATTTAATAATGGTGCATGAGCACTGAGATTCCTTTTTTAATTGAAATTTGTAGTAGAGTTCACAGTTATCAGTTAATTTATCTGATCTAATGTAACCTTTCAGCTCCTTCAAACATGGCAAACCCCAAAGAGAAAACCCCCATGTGTCTTGTGAATGAACTAGCCCGTTTCAACAAGATTCAGCCTGAGTATAAGCTTCTGAGTGAGCAAGGTCCAGCTCATTCTAAGGTAAATGTTCATCCCAGTTTCTTACTGCTGCTGGTCATGCTCCTTCACCTGCAGGAGTGGAAGGCAATGTGTGTAATTTTAGTGCAAGATAATTCAGAATAATGGAGAAGAAAGGGAAGCCCCCCATGGCATCAGTGGTAGGGAAAGGTGAAGCTGGTACCTAAGAATTAAAAAATTGGATTCCCAAAATATCGCATCAGCTTCAAGGTGTGAAGGAGTTGATATTTACAAAAAGTATTGGAATAACATTCAGAACATCTGTTCAATTGTTTTTCATTCACCTGTGGGCATGGAGCTTAACTTTCTTCAAACTGCTGAAAAATGTGTTTAATAAAGGTTTCAGAGGATTAAAGCAAGGGTGGAGTTTTGTGTCACAAGGAGGGATGAGTTTCCAGTCTGCTGTTCAGTGACATGGGCACAGCAGCTCCTGGGGCTGTCACCTCTGCCCACACTGCTCTGAGTTTTCAGCCTGCCAGGGCTCATGCAGGATACTGGCCAGCTAAATTGTGGAATTCTTAGTTCAGTGTATGGGAAAGTCCTGTTGATGTCCAAAGTGATGGAAATCTGGAGATGCCATGGGAGTTAAGGATTACCATATTCTCAACTTGTGCATCACTGACAGATTTACTGTTCTGTGTAAGAGGGTCTGATAAACTACATGAATTCTGAAGCAGCTTTTTACAAAATACCTGCTTGTGTTTTTGAGGTGTTTACAGTGCAGCTGACTCTTGGGGACCAGCACTGGGAAGCTGAAGGAACTAGTATTAAAAAAGCTCAACATGCAGCAGCTGCCAAAGCTTTGGAAGGGACAAAATTCCCTAAGCCCACGGCTCGTCCATCTCGTAGCGAAGGCAAGAATCCAGGTATCTGCCACAACAAACTGGTTTGAAATAATAATGCATAGAGAAATACACCTCTCTGCTTTGGATATGTACTGACGTTCATGAGGATGAGGAGCTGTGATTCTGCCTGCTTCACAGTTGTGGGCTGGCAGGTCCTTACTGTGGCTGTGATCTGTTCCACAGCTCATTTCCTTTTGGCAGTGACCTTACACCAGAGCCCTTGTGCTGGAGTACAGCTGATTTCTGAGCCAGTGAGGCCTCTGCTAGAAAAAATGACACTTACTGACTGTTCTGTCTCCAGTGAGAATGGGCTGCGAGTCCATTCTTCATGGCTCTGAGAGAAATTGTTTTAGCCTTCAGTGGCAATTTACCTGCCTTTTGACAAGGCCAGTTGCACTTTGAGAGTGAGGAGTCATAGAAACCTTCTTAGGTCATTGAGGACAGAGAAACGTTTGGTCTTTCTCAGTAAGCAAGAGACACAGAAGGAATGTAGCATGTCTGGCAACTTAAAAGTACATTTGAAGAAAGTTCTTTACTGCAGAAAATTCTTTGTCTGCACTTTGTTAGATATGCTGTAAACATAGGTAAATCAGCAGCTTCAGAAATTAAAAGCAAAATGATAAAACCCTCTAAAATAATCCCAAAAGATCTCCCAGCAAATGCACTTTTTTGTAACAGGATTTGTCACAACTGTACTGGGCCGCTTTAATGTGCATCATATAGACCTATCCTCTTTTTGTTCATCAGCTGTTTGGAATTCAGACATTTAAGATACTGCATGTGGCAGAAGTTGAGCTCATTTTTCCCTGCAGTGAGCCAGTAATTAAAGTTTCGATTGTCTCAGGTGCTGGTGCCAGCTGGACACCCCTCTGTGTTGCTCTTTCTGCAGACAGTGTCACCCCCACGGTGGAGCTGAACGCGCTGTGCATGAAGCTGGGGAAGAAGCCCCTGTACAAACCCATCGACCCCTACACGGGGATGAGATCCACCTACAACTACGCCCTGCGCGGCGGCTCCTACCCCCCGCGGTACGTGCAGCCCCGAGCCCTGCCCCAGCGGGCACCCGGGGACACCCAGGGACACCCAGGGACGCCCAGGGGCACCCAGGGACACCCAGGGACACCCAGGGACACCCAGGGGCGTCCAGGGGCACCCGGGGACACCCAGGGACGCCCAGGGGCACCCAGGGACACCCAGGGGCACCCAGGGGCACCCAGGGACGCCCAGGGACACCCAGGGGCATCCAGGGGCGTCCAGGAGCACCCAGGGACACCCAGGGACACCCAGGGGCGTCCAGGGGCACCCAGGGACGCCCAGGGACACCCATGGGCACCTGGGGCACCCAGGGACACCCAGGGGCGTCCAAGGACACCCAGGGGCGTCCAGGGGCACCCAGGGGCACCCAGGGGCGTCCAGGGGCACCCAGGGGCGTCCAAGGACACCCAGGGGCGTCCAGGGGCACCCAGGGGCGTCCAAGGACACCCAGGGGCGTCCAGGGGCACCCAGGGGCGTCCAAGGACACCCAGGGGCGTCCAGGGGCACCCAGGGGCACCCAGGGACGCCCAGGGGCGTCCAGGGACACCCAGGGACACCCAGGGGCGCCCAGGGACGCCCAGGGACACCCAGGGGCGTCCAGGGGCGCCCAGGGACACCCAGGGGCACCCAGGAGCACCCAGGGGCACCCAGGGACGCCCAGGGACGCCCAGGGGCACCCAGGGACACCCAGGGGCGCCCAGGGACACCCAGGGGCACCCAGGGCCACCCAGGGCCACCCAGGGGCATCCAGGGACGCCCAGGGACACCCAGGGACGTCCAGGGGCGTCCAGGGGCGTCCAGGGGTGCCCAGGGACGCCCAGGGACACCCAGGGGCACCCAGGGACACCCAGCTCGTGGGGCAGGGGCTCTGCACAAGCACACCCACCAGCCTCTGGGCTTGCCTTCTTTCCAGCACTTCATTTCTTTGGGGTGGGGCAAGGGAGCTGGACCGAAAGTTGAAGTGTTTCTGAGAGCATTCAGGTATAGCCAGCTTCATTAGGCAAATAGCTAATTATTAGGTAAATATTTCTTGCATTTCCTTTCTGTGTAAAAGCAAAATTGAACAGTTTGATACTTCTTCTGAAACTATGTAAATTAAAGTTGCAGTTTAAAGAATTTTATATAGGCGTAGGAACTTAAAATTCAAACCTTCCTGGCCTGCCGAGTCCATAGAAGCATGGTTGTGTTGTCTTTGTGTAGCACTTAGTCAGAAACGTGTTCTTATTGTAAAAGAGTGTCAATATTTGGTTCAAAGATAGCCACTAAATTCTTTTAGGCTCTAAATCAAAATGTGGCTTTTTAAAACTAGTGCTTCAGTGCTGGTGTGGTTACTGATATCCAAGAGATTGGCCCACATCTGACTTAGGTGTCTGTTTGCTTTGTAGGTGAAATCATTTGCTTATTTACCTCTCTCTTTGCAGGTACTTCTACCCATTTCCTGTGGGGCCTTTACTTTATCAAGTGGAGCTTTCAGTTGGGGGGCAGCAGTTTCATGGAAAGGGAAGAACAAGACAAGCTGCTAAGCATGATGCAGCTGCTAAAGCTCTGAAAGTTCTGCAGAATGAGCCCTTGCCTGAGAAACCAGAGGTGGGAATTAGTCTTAGTCTTGTAAGCATAAATTGCTAGAATGAACTGGGATATTATTGTAGATTTTTTCCTTGTTGAAAGGACGGGGAAATTCTGTCTAGCAGTGGTGAGTAATTTTCCTTTCAAATGTAGTTATTTTGGTGTATCCCATTCGTGTGTATGTGATCAATGATCTTAAAGATATTTTCCAACATAAATGATTCTGTGATTCTAAGAAGAAATCATTGAGTAAAATGATTAGACTTTAAGGGAAAGAATGACCATTTCTGACACCTTTTCGGGCTGCAGATCTAGGAGCCAGTGGCAGGAAAAGATGTGTGATAATGCTGGCTCTTGCTGGAGCAAGCCCTGCCTGAGGAGCTGAGCTGAGCGTTGGAGCTTTGAGAGGGGCTGTGGGGGGAGAGCTGCCAGGGACCCTCAGCGTGCCGGGGTCGGACGTGCTGGTGGAGGAGCACACGGGGTTACGTGGCAAATTCAGAGAGATGATCAAGCATTGGCTTAAAGCTTAGGAAACACGGAAAGCTGGGCTTCCCAGCATGATTCTTAGGCAGGAATTCTAATTTTGCCTCAATGTTTGCTTCTGTGTTTGTTGCCAACTCACTTGGTAAGCGTCAGCTGCTCGTTATGCCCGTGATGAGGGGACAGGCTCAGCTGATGGCTGTGGTCAGTCAGCCCTGCAGCACCTCCCCGGTGCTGAGCAGCCCTGAGGAGGGGCAGGGAGCGGGAGGAGTTCCTGGGAGAGGGCAGTGCCTCGCAGTGCAGCACAGGACTCCTGGAATTTGCTTGGACAATGTGATGAGAGCTAAGAATGGTAAATGCTTTGAGGGCTCATTCAGATCTAGAGACACATAGTTGTTGGAGAGTTTAGTCAATGCAAACATGCAAAATACCTCAAAAGCAAAATTTAATCCAGTAACGAGAAGTCGTGGTCATCTTCACAAAGAAAAACGTTGGAATTTGAACAACTAGAATCTGTCTGAAATTACCAGGAGAGGAAAAGTGCTTGTACTGAAGTTGTGCCAGTGTTGGTGAGTGAGGGCAGGGACAGGCCCTTCCTGGCAGGGCTGGAGGGACCCCTGCAGTGCAGGTGTTCCCCTGGGACACGCCACTGTCCCTTGGCACTGGCACTGGGGTTTGGCAGCTGATGGTGGAGGCTCCAGGCTGCTGGGACTGCGGCTGGGTGGGCCCGGGGTGTGCCCGGGGTGGGCCCGGGGTGTGCCCGGGGTGTGCCCCTTTGTCCCCGCTGTTGTCCCTTTGTCCCCGCTGTTGTCCCCTTGTCCCCGCTGTTGTCCCCTTTGTCCCCGCTGTTGTCCCCTTGTCCCCGCTGTTGCCCCTTTGTCCCCGCTGTTGCCCCTTTGTCCCCGCTGTTGTCCCTTTGTCCCCGCTGTTGCCCCTTTGCCGGCCGCGGGGCCGGGCTGGGTTTGGCTGCCTGGGCTGGGCTCTGGAGCAGAGCAGGGCTCCAGGACAGCCCTGCAGGGCCCCTGCCATGGCACCACAGGGCCAGGCTGTGCCCAGACTCCAGCCTGAGGGACAGGGGAAGCCTGTGACAACAGCAGGGAAAACTTCGGATTAATTTTATCAATTATTTTTTTCCCTAAGATGGGAAAAGCCTGTCTTAACTGGTGGGATAAAAAACTTCTTCATGTTTTAAACTGACCTGTTAGTAGCAGACATGGGGGATGCTCGCTGCTGTCCAGCAAGTTTTAATCTATGAAAACTCTCTAGCTCAGCACCCCTGCTGCTGCTCCAATAAGGTACTGAAATAATTTTTATTACCTGGTTGCATAACTAGTATTGTGGCATGATACAATCAGTGATGTTGTTGTTCATCTTTACCATAATCCGTAGTACTCAAATTTCTCTGTTGCTGTTGACATGCCTTAGCTCATGTTGATGCCAGCATCAGTGGAGACACTTTTGGAATCCCAGTCAAAGTTTCACCTGGAGATACGTGCCTGTAGGAAAGCTTCAGTGGCACTGTTGTCCCAGCAGGTTTGATTCTCAGAGATGGTCAGAGTTTGGTTTAGGGCAAGTTCCTGGCAGGATGTTCCTGACGTGAGAAAACAAAGCTGCAGATGAAGCACTTACAAGGGAGCATGTGAAAGGACAGGACTTTGCCAGGGCTCATCAGCCATCCCTCATTCACGTTGGTCCCACTCTCAGAATCTTTATTTTCCTGCCCTTTCTCTTACCTGATCCTGTCTTAGTGCTTTTGGTGCAAATGTCCAATCAGTATATGAAAATTGTATTTCATAAAGGTACTTCCATTTGGAAATCAGTGCACGTAGCACTTCAATTTTGTTTTCTGTAAACACATTTCGGAACCTATTGGCGCTTATTTCATTTGTTCTTTCTTGTAATGAGCACATGAAAATATGAAGGTTTGAAAGCTTTTACACACACACACCTTAATAAGCTCCTTAAGATTCAGTTCTGTAGGATTTGGGCTGCATTTCTCCACATTCATGTAACATGGCAGTAAAGGTTAGAGTACTTAAAATTTGGAGAGTTCAATAAAGTGGTTGAATGGATAAAATTCAATTTAATAGGATCTTTATTTTAAATAGAGTATGCTTCTTTTAGGTTAACGGAAAAGAACCAGATGATGAAAATCTCAATAAATCTGAAATAAGCCAAGTTTTTGAGATTGCACTTAAAAGGAACTTGCCTGTGAATTTTGAGGTATGTTTACTTTACAAGCTCTAGATTTGTTTTTATTAGACTATTAAGGGTACACATTAAGTTGAGTCTCTCCTAGATAACCCAAACAACTGACTTTTAACGTGTCTTGTTGGTTGTGAATACTCTTTAACCTTTGACAGCCACCCTGATAGTCTTGGAGTTTATATGGTAAAGGGAAGAAAATAAAATCCACCTGTTCACAAGTTCATGCCCTAAAATGATCACATGGAGTGAACATCAACGCTCTGGTTGTCTGTGCAATCTTTTTTCCAAGCTTTTTGAAAAAAACTTATTACAGTGAAGAGCCAAAACACAACCCTGCATTAATGGTTAGAACATGGAAGTGCAGAGTCGAGGCAAAAGAGTAGAGCTCACTCTGAAAGACACATATGGAAGTATTTGCTTAATTAAGCACTGATCTGGACTACCCAAGTGCAGAATCTCACAAGTAGGTTTCTTTTCTTGCCATGAGGTGACCTCATGTGCATCTGACTTTCCTTTCCCTTTGGCCTGGCTGCTTGCTGCCTCTTTACCCCTCCTTGATCATTTCAGTTACCCTAAATCGGGAGCTTCCACAGGAGCATCTCTGTTTCACTAAAATATTGATTGATCATGCTGCTTTCCTGAGCTGGCAGAGTAACATTTAAGCCAACTATCTGAATTATTATAGTAAGAAAATGCAATTGTGTGTAACTAAATTGCTTCTGAGACTGTTCTATGAGATTGTACATGAAACTCTCAATTATTGCAGATTAGCCTGAGCATCACTGGTAAAAATACACTGTCACACCAGCCAGTTGTGGGTGGAAGCTCTTAATTCATTCTTACTTTTTGACTATATGGATATTTTGGAGTATGATGTGTTATGAATGGAGTTAAAAGCCTAAATCTGTAGTGGCCATCTATCTGTTAGATGTCTCCAGAATTCCTCAGAGTTCAGAAATTAAAATTTCTGGACTAAAATGCTAGATCCCAAAGTGTTGCTTTCTCTGCAATGTTTTATTGCTGTACCGTGATGAATTTAATGACATGCTGTAAGCTGTGGGGAGGTACACACTGGTGAAATAGAACAGTCCTATTTTTATACTGAAACAGTAAATCAGTAAATTAATGAGATGGGTTAATGACTCGTGTAAATACTGTTTTCTGCTTGCTGCATCTGCTCTTTTAAAAGTATATGCTTACTTGGGTGGGAATATGTTATTAGAGTGCATATGATTGTATGAGAATCTAAAATCTCTTTATTCTTAGTTCTTGAGAGAAGTTTGCTATAAACAATGTGCCCTGCCATTTTTAATAAGTGTTTATCACGCTTTCACTCAGTTTTTCCCTCTGAAACAGGTGACTAAGGAAACTGGTCCTCCCCATATGAAGAGTTTTGTAACCAAGGTATCAGTTGGAGAATTCATGGGTGAAGGTGAAGGAAAGAGCAAGAAGATCTCAAAGAAAAATGCTGCAATAGCAGTCCTAGAAGAACTGAAAAAATTGCCACCCCTTCCTACGGTTGAGAAAATGAAGCCACGAATCAAAAAGAAAACAAAATCAATAGTGAAGGTAAGGGGGGAAAGGCTGGAAATTTGTGCAAATAATCATCAGAGAGGCTTTTCTGAGTCAGTTACCAACACTCTTCAGCTGCCCAGCCTTTCCCAGCCCTCTGGTACAACAGATGAGCTGGTACTTTGCCCCCACTCCAGTGGGGTTCTGACACCACTTCCAGAGCAGTTATCAGTGAATTCAGGATGAAAGAGAAACCTTATAAAGGAAAGAGCAGCATGTAAAAATCAAGCTCTGATTTTCAAGCCTCAGATTTAACAGCTTCGGGTTTTGCTTGATTTTGCTTGTACAAATTCTCCTGCAAGCTTGTCCCTCCCGATACAGCAGGATTAGAATTTGTAAAACTGTTGGCAGGGTGGATTACATGTGGTCAAGTGTGACGGGGAGCAAAATAAATTCAGTATTTCTCTTTGGCTGTGACAGTGTTTCATTAAGCAACTTTTATTTCAGTATTTTTAAAATGTAGAGATTAATTAATTCAGTGGCATGCTGCATTTTGTCTATTAAACCAAACATTCATGAAGTTTGGCTTATTTCCTAACACTGTTCTGTGTAGCTGCAAACAAGTCCAGAATATGGTCAAGGAATGAATCCCATTAGCAGACTTGCCCAGATCCAGCAGGCCAAGAAGGAGAAGGAGCCCGAGTACATGCTGATCACAGAGCGTGGGCTGCCCCGGCGCAGGGAGTTCGTCATGCAGGTGGGTGTGGCTGCACACCTGGGGGGTGACCCCTGCACACACCTGGGGCTGTGACCCCTGCACACACCTGGGGGTGACCCTGGGACACACCTGGGGGTGACCCCTGCACACACCTGGGGGTGACCCTGGGACACACCTGGGGGTGACCCCTGCACACACCTGGGGGTGACCCCTGCACACACCTGGGGGTGACCCTGGGACACACCTGGGGGGGTGACCATGGCTCACACCTGGGGGGGTGACCATGGCTCACACCTGGGGGGGTGACCATGGCTCACACCTGGGGGGTGACCATGGCTCACACCTGGGGGTGACCCCTGCACACACCTGGAGCTGTGGCTGGCATCTCTCTTTTTTTTGTTATGGTAATCAGGTTGTCATTGTGATATACAGAGTTAAGAGATTTCCATGATTTAACAAAATATCTAATGGGCTACATTCACCAAAGATAAAGGTTCAAGAAAAGTGATCTGAGTCATTAAAAGAAAAATGGCACAGGGCACAAGCAGACTATGTTGTAACTGCCTAATGTTTTAATTAACAGGAGTATTAATATTCTGATAAGAGATACTAACCTGCTTATATTTTGTAATGTAGGATTTATTAACACTAACCTGGTTACCCAAGCTGAGATGATGAAATACAAATCTTTGTGTGACTTCTGCTTTGGTTTTTTGTGCTTGAAGGCCATTGATTATTGATAATAAATGACAACTTGCTTAGAACAATGATCACCTGAACTGTTTTGTGACTCAGGGCATTCTGGAGATACAGATGACTAATAAGGAAATCCTCATACTACTGCTTAAGAATGGAATTTTCTTCCTCTTCTGTCCAGGTGAAAGTTGGTGTACACACAGCTGAAGGAATGGGCACAAACAAAAAAGTTGCTAAACGCAATGCAGCTGAAAATATGTTGGAAATTTTAGGTTTCAAAGTCCCTCAACCTCAGCCTCCAAAACCAGCATTAAAGACAGAAGAGAAGGTGAGTCTTGAGAGAGCAGCAGCTGGTTAATGCTGCAGCAAAGGCTAAGCTGAACAGAGGCAGCTTTCCAAGGCAGTAACAGGGTAGGAAATTCATTCCCTCTGCCCTAGCCAGGAAACAATTGGATTGAGGGGAATGCTCTCTGAAAAGAATATGAAATATCCAGTGTTTTGGATATGTTAAGTGTTTGGGTTTCCAAGTAAATCAAAGTTTCATCAGAAGGATAAATGAATGTATTCCTGCTGTATGAAATGTCTCAGAACCTGTGATAATTTCTGTGTTGGTCTCAGAACCTCACAGACCTGTAGGTTATGGGGCTCTGTCAGCAATAGTTTTACACAGCCTTGGCACAGCTGCAGTGCAGAGTTTGTTAGGAGTCTCTCTGGTGGGGCCCTTAGGGAAGTTTACCTGCCTTTATTCTGCTATCTGGTTCTGGGTAGCTGTGTTCCTAATACCACTTCTCTGGGATGTGGCAGTTTTAGGCTGTCAGTGAATAAGAATCACTGAATTACTCTTTTCTTGATAGCGATGTAATTATTGATATTTTTGAATAATAACTTTTTCAGTAAAATTTTGGCTGGTCAGATCATCTACATCTTGAAAACTTTAAAATTTGAGTGGAAAAAAGTTTTAAAGGGATATTGTGTGTCTGAGTCCTTTTCCTTTTATTTTTAAGACCCCAGTGAAGAAGCCAGGAGACGGAAGAAAAGTAACCTTCTTTGAGCCGGGCTCTGAAGAGACTGCAGCTAGTGAGTAACCTGGGGAAGGCAGAGGGCCCTGCTGGGGTCAGCTCTGTCCCCAGCCCCTTCAGCAGTGCCTTTGAGCACTCTGGGATGGGCAGAGCTGTGCAGCTGCTGCCTTGCAAACCACGTGGAGCCCTTGGGAAGGTTTGGTTCAGACCCCAGAGAGCTCATTCCACCCCAGGCCCCTGCTCCTGGCATGAAGATGGGAAAGGGTGTCAGCACGGACTGGTCAAGCTCAGAGTTGGAGAGGGAGGGAATGGCCTTGTCCAGAACAGCTCAGTCTGTGCCTGCTCTCTGAGGACTGAGAGCAGGAGCTGTGCCTCACCTGTCTCAGGCAGGGAATAGTTGTGGTGTCACACCCAAGGTGGCAGGCTGGAACCAAAAGGCCCCAAACCTGGGCACTGTGTCCACAGAGATGGCATTCTGGAATGTCATCTGGTGGGAGGAATCATTGTGGGAGGTTAGTCTATCACAGATTGCTGCTCTGGGAGCGTGTTTCAGGTACTTTATGCATTTAGTATAACTTGGCTCTTTAAATTATAGTAAGTTGGAATTGACTTGGACTTTTGTACTATTTTACTGCGTCCATAAGACCTTAGGTAAACTTCCTGGCTTCCTATTCAGATTTTGCTATCCCTGTTCTCTTCCATCTACAAATTCTGGCTTTCATCCTTAGATTTGAAACAGCTCAGCCCCGCAGAAATTCATTAATCTGTTCTGCCATAAAAATGACTCCTTGGTTTATTTTGGTGGCACTGTCTTCCCCACCTTTCTTGAGCACACCTGTGCAAGTTTCATCCATAGCCCTGTGTGAGTTCCCCTTAAAAAGCTGTTCTTACCCCTCTTTAATCCAACTTATACCATAATGTCAGCAAATTGCTGCCAATTGACTGTGGCTGGACGTTTGCTGTAAATAGTCTTGTCTCTTTCTTTCTTTCTTGTCTTTCTTTCATAGGAAAGGTAAAATGTTCCATTTTACCTTTCCTATGTGCTTGTTCTCACAATATACAGTTTAAACTTCGTGCACTGTCACTGTCTTTGCATCATTTAATGGTGGCTCTGGCCATTCTGTGGTTTCATTATTTGCTCCTACAGTTTAAATGATGCAATAAAAAATTATGAAAGCAAAAGATGTATCTAGAATGTGGCTGCAGCTGAGGTGTCTGTGAGCTTGAGTGAGCTGGAGAAGCTCCTCCTGGAGGTAAAGGTGCTCCCTTTGGCGGAAGCAAGTGTTGCACTGAGTCAGTAATTCCGTAAGAAAACTCTGTCTTGATGATGCTGAAGCTCTGACCCTCCCTCTGATTGAGCTTACCAAATTTGTTAGTCTTTCAAAAGCAATTTGAAATGAATTATTTTTTTGCAAAGTGACTTTTGGTGCCTGCGTGTGCCTGCAGGAGGGCTCTCAAACAGCAGCAGCTCTTCAGTGTGCACCTCTCTCCCCCCAGGTAATAAAGAAGATGAGTTTAGGATGCCTTATCTCAGCCATCAGCAGCTTCCTGCTGGAATCCTTCCCATGGTCCCCGAGGTTGCACAGGCTGTGGGAGCCAGCCAAGGACACCACACCAAAGAGTTCAGCCGGGCAGCTCCCAACCCCGCCAAGGCCACGGTGACGGCGATGATCGCCCGCGAGCTGCTCTACGGGGGCACGTCCCCCACGGCCGAGACCATCCTCAAGAGCAGCAGCTCCCCGGGCCACGGCCCCCACGGGCCCCTCACCCGGCCCTCCGAGCAGCTGGACTACCTTTCCAACGTCCAAGGAATCCAGGTAAGCGTTGGGCTTTGTGAGGCTTCTTCCAGAGACAGCCAAGCTTTTGTGTGTTCAAAAGCTTTTTAGCTCTGCTGGGGAGAGAGGAGTTCTGAGCCCACTGAAATTCATCTAACAGTTTCACTTTACCTATGACATGTACCAAATTTTACATGTTTTTAAATTTAATTTTTAAATGGACAATTTTGTACCATTCTCAGCCCCAATTCAGTGCTACTCTGAGGTCTTGGAAGAACAAAATTAAAGAATAATTTTCTGAAAATCTTCCTGATGTAGGAAGACAGTGTGGACTTGAACTTGGCTGATGGGAAATGAGGTTTTTTCACTAATCTGTCATACATTAATACTTGCTGTAAGCTCTGCATTTTCTTATGTTTGCTCCCTTTAATGAGAATTGCATTAAGTTCTTACATTCGTATGACAGATGAGGTCAGTGGGTCGAAGCATAGTAGAGAAATTTGAAATGCAGACAGCAGCGATCAGAATAAAGGTTTCAGTAACAATCATTATTAAGTAGGCACTTGCATTCAGGAACCTTGCCAAGCTCTTGTTATTATTAAAAAACATTGTGAGTGAGGTTAAACTTCAAATAGAGTGGTTCTGCTGGCTGAGAGAATAATGAGAAGAAGGGCTCAGCTTCATATATGGGCAAATAATCTGCAGCAGTTGTGATATACTTCCTGTACTTGGTTAACTGAGAAGAAATAAATCCTTCTCTTTCCTTCAGGTTGAATATAAAGACTTTCCAAAAAATAACAAGAACGAGTTTGTATCTCTTATAAACTGTTCCTCTCAGCCACCGCTGATCAGTCACGGGATTGGGAAGGATGTGGAGTCCTGCCACGACATGGTATGATGGGCACTGCTGAAACGCTGCTCCTGGGGCTTCACGGGGACACCAGGCTTTTATAGCACTGCTGGCAGCAATCAGATGTTCCACAGTTCCCTGGCTAGTTTTTGTCTAATATTTCACAGGTTGCAAAAATTATGATTAATATCAGAATCTAATCTAAATAATGCTTAATGTGCTGAACTCATGATCACAGTTTTGGTCTACAAAACGCGTATTTGCTTCATCTTGATAGTATTTGCATAAGCCCATGACAGTACAGGCACAAAAAGGAACATATAAACCTAACTGCACCTCAGCTTATTTCCTCATTATATCAGAAAGGGCTGATGTTTCATTGAGAACTCTGATCTTGGGCTCACCTTCCCAGCCTTGCTGTGAAGGAGGAATCCCCTATGGAAAAAATGCAGTTCAGCATTGGACAGTAAGGGACACTCTAAATCTGTTCAGCTCCCTTCATAAAAAAGGATTTTTATTGCCACTGGCTGAAATATTTATTTTTGAAAGAATGAGCCTGCTATCGTGAAACCTGCAGGGGACTTCAGCTGTAAAAGACTTTAGGTGGAGCTGATAGGAGGTCCCCAGTCTTCTCCCATTCAGAGGAATTGTCCTTGTTCTTTTGGGCTCGAGGTGAGCTGAGTGCAGCAGCCTGAAGGGATCTTTGGAATATGTGAATACACTTAGGAAAACCTGATTTTGCTGATTTTTATACTAAAACCTGTTGCAGTACTTTCCTAATGAGCACAATTTGATACCGATTTTGTTGTTCTTTGTCACTTTCTTTGGACATTTTCGTGCCCCTCTCTACATTCTGCTGTGCAGAGCTCCTGTCAGACTGAGCACAGGGGTCAGGGCAGGGGAGAGAAGGGGAAGGAGCAGCTGGTTTGGAGCTTGACCACTGTGACTGTGAGCCCCCTCCACAATTCAGGGCTCAGCTGTCACTAAGGCACGTGTCAGAATCAAGGATGTGCTGGAAAGCTGCACCTGGAATTAGTCTAAATGGAGTGGAAAGAAAAGCCAGTTCTCAAGGGAGGTGCCCGAGCTTGGCCTGAGCCGTGTCACACTGACCCTGGTAAACAGTCACATGGCCCACCTGTGCTGTATTTTTGATTCTTGTGTAACTTGTTTTCCTTTTTGGAAAAGGACGCTGGTTCTGTGTATTTTTCTGTCCTTTGTCTTTAGCTCTGCACAGTTTGAGCTGTTACTAATTTAGTGTCTCTTTTCTTGCTGTTTCTAGTTCTGCAGTGTTAGTTCCCCCAGTGCTGAAACAAGTGCAGTGTGCAGTGGGAATCCCCAGTCACAGCACCATCCAATTGCTCCATGAAGCAAGATGAAATTCTACACCTTTCCATTTTCCACCAAAACTAGGAACTTAAAAAATTCTTTAAAAATATCGCCAAAATAAGGACATTTGTTTGGGTTAAGAGATTGCCTTCACTAAATGACTGAACTGACCAGAAGTTGAATTGCTGAGTGCTCTCTCTTCTCTTTAGGCTGCACTGAATATTTTAAAGTTGCTGTCTGAGTTGGACCAACAAACCACAGAGATGCCAAGGACAGGAAATGGACCAATGTCTGTGTGAGTGCTCTGCCAGCTTCCCTTGCACTGATGCAAAGTAACCCTATGAGAGTTTTCAGACAAATAACATGAGGGGGGTTTGATTTACCAGAAAGGCTGAAATGCTCTTTGCCCTCCAGCAGGACCAGAGGGAGGGTTGGATGATCAAGCCTGTTGCTTTCATGTGTCAGAGACAGAGCAGTGAGCAGGAGTGAGTGGGTGGAGCGTGGTGGCTGTGGGGTGAGCCCAGCCCAGTGTGACAGCTCTGGGCCCAGCACCTCTGGCCTCCCTCACCTCAGCTGCCCCTTCCCACTTCTCTGTAAGGAGTGTGACTGCCGTGGGCTTGGGGTTCCAGCTGCTCCTCCCTCTCTCTTGCAATCTTGTGTGTCACAGGTAAAGGGATATGCAGGGGTCCAAGCTCATTTTCAGCAGAAACATGGAGAGGAGGGTGCAAATTATTCCCTTGGCTGGGTTTGGGAGGAGAGAAAATTGAGCTTCTTATTGACATAATAAACTCTCAAATCAACAGTAGTGGGATTAACAAAGTGCTAATTGATTAAAAAGTGGGGCAGTTATATGGTAACAAATCGTTAAATGCACATCAAATTATTTGTATCCAATTTAAAGCATCTTATTCATGGAAATAGTGTTTTGTCTCCTAAGTAACAGGTGTTTTCTCATTTTAGATGTGTGAAACAAGAAATGGAAAGTGACCCTCTCCTCAAACCGGCGAGCGCAAACCCTTTGGGACAAACACTGGACAGCACTGCCTGAAACAGGCTCTTGACTGAACCCAAACCTGAAAGCACCAGAGAAAATCAAATGCTTCCTCTTAATGTAACCTAACTGTTGGAGTGCTACAGTCTCTACAACCTACTGTAGTGTCTAAATCATAACTGTTGCTTTTTCTTCAAGCAGTGATACATTTTTAGTTTCATTATGTTGTTTTGATTGAGAGGACACTATAAATTTTTCATTTAAAAGTTTCTTAATTGTATCTAGAACCATAGCACAGTTTAGAAACTTTGTCTTCTGAGACTGACATGTTACCTGTGAACTAACTTGGGAAGATCATATCCATGTATGTGGTTATTTTGGTTTTATTGGAATAGCAGCGTTTCACTGGAAACAGGCTGTGTCCATTTTAAAAAGCCCCATATTTTCGCAAACCAACCCTAATTATCCAATGGTTGAATGAATTTAAACACTTTAGGAATTTTAAACTTGGTTTGATCATTTTTGGTTAATTTCTAGTTTTCTTGAGTGTGGGGTAGGGGAGCTCGAATGCAACGTGACTTTCAGTGATCTCTGAGCTGTGTTTTAGGGACTGTGCGCTGGCGGCTCACAGCTCACTACAGTACAGGATATGATCTCAATGTAGTGCATATAAAACTGCAGATTGATTTTCCTTGAGTGCTTTATACTGTTTAATTACATCTCCATGTAGGGCTGAAAAAAATTACCTATGTTTATATATAACTGTGTTGCTTTTGATGTTGTGTTCCTGCGCGCGGTCGGTGCGCGCTGAGGTTTGCATTGGTCCAGGTACAGCACGATAGCTGCGCGAGTTCAGTACTGCTTCCGTTCATTGTTTACGCTGGAATTTTTTCTCCCCATGGAATGTAAGTAAAACGTAGTGTTTGTCACCAATAAATGGTAATACTAAATTTTTTTGGTTAATTTATTCCTGTACACCACCACAGGGGCTGCTTTTTTATGGATTTGTAATGCTTGTGCTCTAGTCCGGGCAGTGTGTTAAGCTGTGGAGTAACTTCCAGTGGTTCTCGAGTGCATAGAGAATGTTCTGCGTTCTGTGCTGTGCAGGGTGTGCAGACCTGGCAGGAAATGCAAAGTATCGTGGGTACGGTTTGTTATTTGTGCCGCAGTGTTAGTGCAGCTCTGTTAATGGGCGCTCAAACTGGACTTTAAAGTGAAACTTAAAATTCACTTAAAACGAGGAACCTGGCTCAGCCAGTGGATGTGACCTCCTCGAAGCAGAGACTTGAACTCTTTCCTTGTTTGGTTGTAACTTGAGCCACAGCCTTGCCTTGCCTGCGATGCTGGGGCAGTGCTGCAGGGCAGAGCTCGGCTCCTGCAGCAGCACTGGCCCGCAGGCTGTGTCAGTGTCTGTCCAGTGTGAGCTGGGTCAGTGTTCATTACCTGTGACCTGCAGGAGCAGTTCCTACACCTGTGTGCAGTGCCTGCGGGAACCCCTGCCACAGAGAGCAGTTCCTGCAGGTGCTGTCTCAGAGCTAAATGTCTTGGCCATTTTATTTGCATCATCCAAAGCAATTGGGCCACAGGGGCTGCAGACCAGATTGCATTGAATCACGTTGGATGTGATCATTATAAGCTAAAACCCCCAAACATTGTAAAGGTTTTTTGTTTTTTAATTTTTTTTACATTTGTAGAACTAAAATGCTGTACATTTAAAAAATTAAAAGAAACTTGCTAGGCTGAGGCTTTGTATTGCAAATTTTTCCAACTCAGAAACTCCTTACTAAACCATTCCTATTGGAAAGCAGGGAGCACACTGACAGCAGTGGGCCCAGGTTCTCCCTACCTTCATCTGCTGCCGCTGAGTTTTCTCCTCTGATAGGACTAGAGCTGCTCTTGGGGCTGTTCTGCAGCAGTCACTTGTGGCTCGTGCTGTGTTTTACAGGAACCTGGGCTAAGGCCCTTGGCCACAGGGAGCGGTTCAGTGCTGTTAAACACCCTGTGCAAGAGAAGTGTCTCCTCTCCCAGGCCGTGCTGCAGTCACAGCCTCCCGTGGGACACTGGCACCGTGCAGATCCTGGGTTAGCTGACATGAGCTCTGCATAAAAGGGGGCTTCAGCTGAGTGCTGCAGCCCCTCGCTTCTCCTGCTGTCTCCTCTGTGCTTGGTGCAGCAAAGGCAGGAGACGCAGCCGAGGCAGTGTTCTTGTTTCTCCCAGAAGTGCCCCCGTTACTGGCCCAGCCTTTTACCCTTGCAGCGTTCTGCATGCAGGGCAGAGCAGGGAGGGCTGGGCTCTGTGCCTGAAGGCCTGACTCCATAGGGAAGAAATAAGACTCTGTGACCCATTTGTGACAGAGAACACAAATACATTCTTCGGGGCTGTGGTACTTAAAAAAGAAACAAATGTGACTTTTAGCCACATCTGGGCGTGCTGGGCAGGGCCAGAGTGTCCCCTGATGCCCCAGGATGGGCTGTGGGGCACCAGAGCTCCCGCTGCACTGCCCGGGAACAAGAACTAGGACTGGAGAGCCTTTTGCTCTCTTGGGGAATTTCCTGAGTTCAATGAGCCTGACTGAGCTGAAGAACTCATTTTGCTAAAGACATTTTCTACCTGGTTTTGCCACGGAGAATAAAACCCAAACATAAAATCGAATAAATTTAATACTAAGTTCTGCTGCAGCTGTTGACTATCTCAGACCTCCCCACTTTCCCTTCCTTGCCAAGCTAGGCAACACAAATCACATTTACCGTTCCTTTTGTGTTGTGCATGTGACCGGGGTTTACAGTGTAACAAGATTAGTTTTCCCTGTAATCCTCTCAAAATGTCCTTCCTTTGATTGTCTTTTCATCTTCTGGTGTTCTGGAACTTGGATTAACAGCCTTGAGATTTATTCCACAAGTCCTGTTTGATAAGCTGCTTTCAAAAATTAGTTGCCTACAAACACACTTAATTTGGAAAAAGCATTTTAACAGGAGCTGAATCAAGCAGCGTGTATTTTACAAACAGAAAAAACCCCATGACATAATTCTGGGCCAGTCCGGACCAGAGCTTCTCCCTGCTGCACACCGCTGTTCCTCTGCTGTGTTTGGTCCCAGCTGATGTGAGGGCTTCTTCTGCCTCTGTTCCTCTCCTGCCCGTGCTGCTGCTGACTCCATTCCAGCTCCTCTCCTCAGCTGCTGTTACTGCGGAGCGGCGGTGCCTGCCTCTCCCGGCGGGCCCGACCCGGCCCTTCCCTGCCTCTCCCGGCGGGCACGGCCCGGCCCTTCCCTGCCTCTCCCGGCGGGCACGGCCCGGCCCTTCCCTGCCTCTCCCGGCGTGCCCGGTGCAGCTCGGTGTGCCCGGCCCTGCGCGGTGTGCCCGGCGCAGCGCGGTGTGCCCGGGGCAGCTCGGTGTGCCCGGGGCAGTGCGGTGTGCCCTGCGCGGTGTGCCCGGGGCAGCTCGGTGTGCCCGGGGCAGTGCGGTGTGCCCTGCGCGGTGTGCCCGGTGCAGCGCGGTGTGCCCGGTGCAGCTCGGTGTGCCCGGGGCAGCTCGGTGTGCCCGGTGCAGCGCGGTGTGCTCGGGGCAGCTCGGTGTGCCCGGGGCAGCTCGGTGTGCCCGGTGCAGCTCGGTGTGCCCGGGGCAGCTCGGTGTGCCCGGGGCAGCTCGGTGTGCCCGGTGCAGCGCGGTGTGCTCGGGGCAGCGCGGTGTGCCCGGCCCTGCGCGGTGTGCCCGGGGCAGCTCGGTGTGCCCGGGGCAGTGCGGTGTGCCCGGGGCAGTGCGGTGTGCCCGGTGCAGTGCGGTGTGCCCGGTGCAGTTCGGTGTGCCCTGCGCGGTGTGCCCGGGGCAGCGCGGTGTGCCCGGCGCAGCTCGGTGTGCCCGGGGCAGTGCGGTGTGCCCGGGGCAGCGCGGTGTGCCCGGGGCAGTGCGGTGTGCCCTGCGCGGTGTGCCCGGGGCAGTGCGGTGTGCCCTGCGCGGTGTGCCCGGGGCAGTGCGGTGTGCCCTGCGCGGTGTGCCCGGTGCAGCTCGGCGTGCCCGGGGCAGCGCGGTATGCCCGGCCCTGCGCGGTGTGCCCGGGGCAGCGCGGTGTGCCCGGCGCAGCTCGGCACGGGGAGCTCCTCACGCTGCTGCCGTGTGCGCTGGGAACGCCCTCAGGGCATCCATGCGGCACGGCTCCACCGGAGCTGCACGACTGCAGACACCCGTGTCCAGTTTGAACTTTCAGGTATACAAATCACCACTCACGGCAGTGCTTGGGTCACAAACTGGGCTGTTTTCATTCACGACACATCCTTTGCATCCATTCCTCATGTTACTCAGTGGCAAACTGAGTACCATAATTTACCCGTCTAAAGCGCCTAAATCCAAGTCCCTGTGCAGCGCAGACAGGGGCAGGTCCCCCGCGGCACAACCCCGAGCCGGGCTGAGCGGGCACAGCACTCACGGGGGAGCACGGGCGCCGTGATGCCGGCGCTGCAGTGCCTTTGGGCAACTCACTGAACATCTCTTAACTGTTGTATTTTATTTTATTTGGTAAAACAAAATGAAGTGTCCAAAGCCAGGCTCGCCCAGCGTGCCTTCCCCCGCCCACAGCCCAGCCAGGCCTGGCCATGCGGCGCTGCCACTCCGGCAGCTGCGAAATGGCGGCGGGTCCTGCCCGTGAGCCCGGCCCGGCCCCGTGAGCCCGGCCCGGCCCCTGAGCCCGGCCCGTGAGCCCGGCCCGTGAGCCCGGCCCCCTGAGCCCGGCCCGGCCCCCTGAGCCCGGCCCGGCCCCCTGAGCCCGACCTGGCCCCGTGAGCCCGGCCCGCCCCCTGAGCCCGGCCCGCCCCGTGAGCCCGGCCCGGCCCCGTCAGCCCGGCCCGGCCCCGTCAGCCCGGCCCCCTGAGCCCGGCCCGGCCCCGTGAGCCCGTGAGCCCGGCCCCGTGAGCCCGGCCCGGCCCCCGAGCCCGGCCCGGCCCCGTCAGCCCGGCCCCCTGAGCCCGGCCCGGCCCCTGAGCCCGGCCCAGCCCGTCCCGGCAGCCGCGGCTGCGCAGGGCCGCGGGCACGCCCGGCATGGCGGCGGTGGCGCCCCCTCACGCGGGCACGGGGCGGGCCCGGGGCGGGGCCTGCGGGGTCCATAAATGGCCCCGCGCGGCTCTTTCCGCCCTCTTGCTCCGGATCGGCCGAGGTGGGTGCGGGTTCTGGCGGGCCCGGGGCGGGCCCGGGGTCCCCGTCTGCCCCTTCCTGCGGGGGCGGCCAGGGGCGCCCGCCGCGCCGTGTGAGCGCCTCGTTCCGCTCGGCCCGGGCCCGTCCCCAAGGGCGCCTCCCGGGCTCGGGCCGCTCCTCCCGGCAAGGTCACGCGGAGGCCCCGGACGCGTGTGGGCGCTCGCTGGTAGAGGTGATGACTCTTTCCCCGTCAGAGCGACAGTGTTGATTACCTCTGTCCAAGCCAGGTCGTGTCTGATGCACCAGCGGGGCGGCCGCGGGCCGGTGCTCCCCGTCCGCTGCTCCCGGTGCTCACTGTGCTTTGTTTCCCCGCAGGGCGCGGCGGAGCCCGAGGCGCCCGGCGCAGCCCCGTGCCCGAGCCAGGCCGGCCATGAGGGCATCATCCCGCCTCTGCCGGGGCCAGGCGGTAAGTGTGCGAAATAACTGTTCTATAGCTAACTAAACCCGCACGTGTTTATATTTGCCCTTTCAAAGGAGTTAGAGAATTACTGGCCGCGCATTGCCAGGGTGGTGCCACTGGAGCGGTACCACGTGCGGGTCCCTCCTGCAGGAGCCCGGCGCGGGGGTTCCGGGGGCTCCGTGTCCTGTCCTGCCCCGGCCCCGGGCGGGGCTCACGGCCCCGGGCAGCGCAGCGCCCCCGCCGGGAATCGCGACCCCCGCGGGGGCTCCAGGCCTGGGCTTGCAAGAGGCGATAAGAACTGTTCATCTCTGCCTGGCGCCTCTTTTCCTGTTGACTGTCTTGGCTGTCTTGAACTCTGCTCTAGTACCTCCATACATTGGTTTTCTCCATTTTTTGGGGAGTATTTCCCTACTGTGTATACCTGTAGAGCATGCCAACCAGCCACGTTTTGGGGGAGGATTTACATGGCCTCTCTCATGGCCCATGGTTCTGCCAGGGGATGTGGGTGTGCAGCCACAGCTCCTAGGGACTTGCTGGTGTAAGTGATGACTGAATTTTTTCCCCATCAGAGCGACAGTGTTGATTTCTTGCTGTTCAAGCCAGATCGTGTCTGATGCACCAGCAGGGCAGTGCTGCTGTGTCCCACCCTGGTGTTAAAAGATGCCTGAAATACTGGAATCAGGGGTCCTTTGCTGATGGTTCCCTTTTGCTTCACCCCCAGGGCACGGATGGCAGATGCGGGGGGTTGAGTCTTGGGGAGACCTGAAGTTAAGGCTGCAGCTGACAATAAAGAAGTGTGTGATGTGGGCACTTGTCTGGTTTGCTCCACCATGCCTGAACCTCTAGCAAATAATGGTAAGCCCTTGAAGTAAGTGTGAATCACATGTTTGATTAAATTTAAAAAAAAAAGAAGGGAGGAAGGGGAAGAAATATTTTTCTTCAAGGGAGTTGCTTCCAGTTTATCCCTAGAGACCACACTGATGAATGTTAACCTAGGTATTGTAGAAGTGGGAGTTCAGGGATTTTGCTCCTGTAGAGGTATTTCAATGAGGTCCTTAGGGCCTCCTGTCCCATCATGTCCAGAGTGAACAGCAGCCAGGAGGCTGCAGGCTGCCCGTGTGCAGAGCTGGAGCAGCAGGGTGGCTCACAGCTCAGCCCTGCTTGCTCCCCTGCTGCCGTGTGCAGAGGGCTCGTTTGAAGGGCACTGCACTGACAGCCGTGGGTGATGGGCTGCCCCGAGCAGCTGCCCCAGCAAGGAGCAGGGAGCATTCTGGCTGGAGTGTGTCCCTGTGGGAGCTGCTGCTGGCAAGGCTCGTCTGCCCTGGCCCTTGCTGGCCGGTTAAGGGAGTGCAAAGGGGTTGCCAGTGTGGGCACAGCTCTGCCCCTTGCTCTGCCCTTGGCTCATGGTGCCTGTGCCTCTGCCAGGGGACGTGGGTGTGCAGCCACAGCTCCTAGGGACTTGCTGGTGTAAGTGATGACTGAATTTTTTCCCCATCAGAGCGACAGTGTTGATTTCTTGCTGTTCAAGCCAGATCGTGTCTGATGCACCAGCAGGGCAGTGCTGCTGTGTCCCACACCCTGGTGTTAAAAGATGCCTGAAATACTGGAATCAGGGGTCCTTTGCTGATGGTTCCCTTTTGCTTCACCCCCAGGTCACTGGGAAGGCAGATGTGAGGGGTTGAGACCTGGGGGGACCTGAAGTTAAGGCTGCAGCTCACAGTGAAGAAGTGTGATGAGGACATCGTCAGGTTGCTCCATGTGTGCCCCTTTGTCAAGGGAAAATAGTAAGTCTAATGCACTGGGGTGCATTTGAAAGCTGTATATTTGCTTTTTACAAATTTGCTGTTACAGTGGGTAGACAAAATACGGACTGTTCTCTTCACAGGTTGAGATTTACAAGAAGTTCCTGAGCCCTGCTGGAGTTTGTGTTCTGCTAAAGAAGAAGGATGGTTCTGCTGCTCCCGTGCTGCTGCCTGGGATTCTCATCCAAGCCACAGCATTCCCATCTCCCTGCAAACAGCTCTGACCTCTCAAAGCTGTCAGGAGTGATGAATTTGTGTCCTTTGGTACAAGGCGTGTAACTGGAATGAATCCTGGAACTTGCTGCATGTTTAATGCAGTTGGATGCTTTTGTTAGCAGGGGTTGCACTCCCTGCCTGGCAACTCCAGTTATTCTGGAGTTATTCATAATCATGAGAGGCAGGGAAGCCTCTCCTGGGAGCACTGTCGGGTATGGGGGGATGGCCTTGTGTAAGGAAGGGAGTCAGGGCTTGATTCTCTCCTGCCATCCAGAAAGCTTCCGTGGTGTATCCCTGTGAAGTGGGCAGGGGGTGTCAGATGCTGCAGCACAGTGTGTTTCTGTACTGCTGGGAGCCTGTTTTTAATAAAATCTGAGTAATGGTGAGTTGGGTGACTGGCATTCTCTTGACCCACGTTAAGCAGCTCATTCCTGCATCTCCCAGTTGTGAGGGGAGTGGGAGAGCACAGCACCAGTGTGCTGCTGGAGCTGCCTGCTGCCTCCAGCCAAAAGAAGAGGCATGATCTCATGGCAACAGGGTTCCACGTACCCTGGATAGAAGTGCATTCAAAGCAGTCTTCCATTAAATTGAGATGACATTCTTCTCATTAAATTAATGTAAGTGGTGTGATCTCTTAAAACTACAACATATTGGTGAGGGGCCAGTAAACATTCTGTAGGGAGGAGGGAGGTTGTCCAGTGGGAGCTGGAGGGACAGATTAGGCTGAAACATGTCCATGGCATGTGTTATTACCACGGCAAGAAGGTCCGGTTTCAATCTCTGCTGCGATTGCATATATGAATCAGGATGAAATTTAAAACTTAGGTTATTAATTATCCTGGTTGGTAGGTTACTAATCCCAGGCAACCTCTGGATGCTGGAGGGATGGTTAGGGTGCCTGGAGGGATGATTTAGGGTGCCCGGAGGGATGATTTAGGGACCGGGGCAGGGTTTGGGGACCCGGAGCAAGATTGGGGGACCGGGGCACCTGCGGCCCGCAGGGGGCGCTGTGCGGCCGCTGCTGCCCCTCAGGGCGGTGCCGGCCCGGCCCAGCCCGGGGACAGCCGGAGCCCCCGGACCCGCTGCGGTGTCCCCAGAGTGCCCGGAGCCCCCAGACCCGCTGCGGTGTCCCCAGAGCCCCCGGACCCGCTGCCGTGTCCCCAGAGCCCCCGGACCCGCTGCCGTGTCCCCAGAGTGCCCGGAGCCCCCGGACCCGCTGCGGTGTCCCCGTGTCCCCAGAGCCCCCGGACCCGCCCCGGTGTCCCCGGAGCAGCCGTGACAGAACCTCCTGGGGCACGGGCGATCGCTACAGACGCTGCTTGGGCTGTAGCGGCCGCGGGGGGCAGACAGCCCCGTTGGTAAGAGGTGGGCATGAAGAGATTTAAAGCAGCCTGACTTTAGCTGGCCCTGGTGAGCTCCCGAGTTTGTCCCTGGTGATTTGAGTGAGGGGATGGGGGTCAGCAGTGTGCTCTGGGCGAAGGCTGCCCCGTGCCGGGGGCTCTGCAGGGCTCTCGGTTCCAGCAGCTGTAGCAGAAGCAGACTGTGCTGTTGGTACTTGTGTAACTTTCTAAACTGAAGCCTGCAGTCACTCACTGGGCTGGTATGTTTAAGCAAATGTTTACTTTTCTCAAACAGATCTGTTTCTTGGTGCCATGAGCATTTGAGAGAAAAACAGCACAGATTATTTCCCTGTCTAATGTTGCTTTTAATAGAAATTTTCATACACAGGGAGAGTTTTAACATTTGTATTCCCAAAGACCCAGGCATATTTTGACTGCATGATGATTATTATATTCTTTTTAGGCCCATGTGTTAGCTGCTGCATTAGCTTATGCACAGTCCATTACTCACTGGTGCTTCTACTTGCTGTGTTATTTCCTCTGCTTTCATCTCTGTTCAGTGATCAGATTATCTGACACATCAGCTGTGTGAGAGTCTGGACATTACCATGGACAGCCAGTGGCTCTTCTGCTCCTGAACCTCTCCCTGTATCATCTACGAGCCACATTTCTTCTCTAAAAGCACACTTGTTTGGCTCCTCACAAGGCCAGCAGATCCACCCACACTGGGCACTTTGTCTTGCAAGAAATCTATTGCTGGACTGATGGTCCAGCGTGTCTTGGGCCATGTTTCCTTGGCACTTTAAGAGCCTGTCAGGAAAAAAAAGCCAAAACCCAAACCCTAAAAAATCCCCAGGGCTATGTCAAACCAGAACAAGAGAGAACTGCTTTCACTCTGGGAATGTAAGATAAGAAACAAAGTTTGCTCCCAGGAGCTTGCTGGGGGGATTGAATGTAAACCCTTCTGAGATGCTTGGACTCAAATCCAATTTTCTAACCTCACAGGGTCAGCCAAAATTGCAGTCTTCATGTAGACCCATAACTTTCTGAAGCTGATTTTCATTCAGTCAGTATCTCAGAATAATGTTCCTCCTACCTCAGCTGTTGGCAGGGGGCTGTGAGTGCTGGGCCTGGGGAGTGTGGTGTCCTTCTGCCCCTCAGGAATTGCGCAGGAGCCGCGCCCCTCTGGTTGGTGTGAACTGATTACTGAGTCATGCAGCCTCCTTTTGAGTGTCCTTCCTGTTCTAGATCAAAGAACGAGATGGGAATTGGTTAAGTGACTTACCCGAGGTCACACAGAGTGACTCGTTGGCAGAGGCAGGAATTAACAGGATGTCTTTCAATTCCATCTCCCTACACCCCAGAGCTACTGATTTCTAGCTCTCTTTCCTCTCCCAGCTTTTATGCCTCTTGCTCACTGAAGGCTTTGCCACACGTGCAATTTCGAAGGTGACAATATCTGACCACTGCCAAGAAAATTAGAGGCCTGTTCTTTGCTGCAGACATCTAGCAAAATACAAAGAAGATACAGTTCTTTCTATTGCTTATCATTTTGGAACATTTTACCATGTTATGCCAAGCTGATGCAGTGCCAGGTCTCCTCTGTGCCCATGCCTCCAAAACTGTACATGGTGAAGGTGCTAACCTATCCTCTAATGTTATTTTCTATTTTTCTAGAAACATCTTTGCTGCAGTTTCCCTGAAATGGGGACACTCTGTCCATACCCAGTCTTAGTACAATAGCATAATCACTTGCAAAATAAAAATAAAAAAATAAAAAAAGAAAAATAGAAAAAAAAGAAAAAGAAAAAAAAGAAAAAATAAAATCAGTGGGTGGGTTTTATAAGTCCCAGTTCAGAGTTCAGCAAGGTATAACATCTGTTGTGATCAATATTTTAGAGCAAGCCTCTTTGATTAAAAAGTTACAGTAAAGCCCTTTGCTTTGTACTGAATAGCTAAATAATTCACAGGAATGGTTGTAATATCTCTCTAAGCTTCTTGCATTTCAAATTAAGAAGAAAATTCAGGGTAACTCTGTAGAGAGGTAGCGTAGCCAGCTGGATCATTCTCCTTAGGAGCTGCTGTACTGGCAGTGAAGTACTTTCCATTTTTTAATGGCTCCCCAGGTATGCTGGAGTCAAATTCGTCAAAAAAGATGGTCTCCTTTAGCATCTGTTTTGGATATTTTTTCGATAAGCTGGTGGGTAAATGCCCGTAGCAAGGGCTGAAGAGTTTTTGGTTTAGAGACCACAGAAAGGGAGTGTCGCAGCCAGAGTGAAGTGCCACAGAGAGGGCGGCAGGAGGGGAGGGCAGCGGGGGAGCAGCACCTGCGGCACCGGGCTGGGCAGGGCGGGCTGTGCCCGGGCCGGGGCCGCGCCGGCCCCGCGGTCCCGGGGAGCGGCCCCACGGGCCTCGCCCGGCCCCGCCCGGTGCGGGCGCCTCCTGCCCTCCTGCCCCGTGCGGGGCCGGGCCGGCTGCTCCGCCATGGGCAGCGGTCCCCGCTGGCTGCCGGCGCTGCCGCTGCTGCTGCCGCTGCTGCTGCCGCCGGCGCTGCCCCGCCGCGCCCCGGGCTGCGCCGCCCGCGGGCTGTGCTGCCCCGGCCGCGACCCCGCCTGCCTGAGCGCCGGCCGCCGGCCCGACGGCTCCGCCGGGCCCTGCTACTGCGACCAGGAGTGCGCCCGCACCCTCGACTGCTGCCACGACTACGCCCAGGCCTGCCCAGGTGAGCCCCGGCCGCGTGTCCGGGCGCCGCCGGGCCCGGCCGGCTTGGGGGGAAGGCGGAGGAGCCTGGGGAACTGCCGAGAACTGCCCAAGACAGCTGTGGGGAGGTCTGGAATAAGGGAAGTTGTACTGAGCAGTGTCAATAGGTGTTATTTCTGGAGCAGGTGTTTCACTGGCGTCCTTCCTGTAACCTTGCTCAGCCGCGGTTGTTGCTCCTCCTGCAGTTGTCCCCTGTGTCGTGTCTCAGTGGAGCGCCTGGAGCGGCTGTGCAGAGCCCTGCAGGACAACCCATCGTGTGCGGGTGCGGCGCATCCTGCAGGAGCCGCGGAACGGCGGGCACGCGTGCCCTGCCCTGGAGCAGAGGGCCGGCTGCGTCGAGTACTGGAGCCGGCAGGGAACCGAGTGCCAGCAGGCCCTCGGTGAGTCCGCTGGAAGGGTCTGGTGGTCGTGGGGAGGGCTCCGGTTTGGGTCAGCAGAGCTGTTTTTTCCTTTGTTTGAAGAGCTGCTTTTAGACACCGGCATGTTTGCCGTGGGCCTGCCTGGGCTGACGGAGAGCTGAGCCCTTCACACAGGGGCTCAGACAATTTCCTTCCCGGACAGTGCTGGAGGTGGTGCCGGCCATCTGCTGTGATCCACCGTGTCTCAAAAGTGAGATGTTACAGGTCTGTGCTCCCACTTACACAAGTGCAAATCTCTGGAAATTTTGGTGAGATTGGCAGATTTACATCTGTTTAAAACTTCTGTAATTGGGTATTGAACATTTTTTTTTTCCACTTATATGTATGTATTTTTTTATTTTATGACTTATCTGCAAAAAGTCTCAAAGGAGTGATACCTCTCCATGCCTTCTCTGAGCTGGAGCAGAGTGCAGGCGAGGGACACCTCTGGATAGTTTCTGGAGAAAACCCCTGGGTTTAGTTTGTTCAAATCAGGTGTTTGGGGAATGCCTTTGCTGATTTTTTTAGAAGAACTGCTTGTCATTTTGGTTGGTATTTTGGGGTCAAAATCTGTCCAGTCTGGATGTCAGCTGCAAGTGACTCCTTCAAACCTGTTGAGAGCTGGCATTAAGTGAATATTGCCTCTCCCTCTGTCTTGGGGTGTTCCCATATGTAGGCTTACTCTGCTCAGGCAAAAATCTGGCAGCTATACAGATTCTCTTCCCAGTGAAAATACAATGAAAATATGAAAATACAACCTAGAATTGTTTTTGTCTCCTGCTAAAGATGAAACCCTGGCATTAAAAGCCCATCTTTTCTGTTTTGCAGACATAACGAGCCTTAGAGCAGCATTGCCACTGACGCTCTGTACCCTTTCTCTTTGGTATACACAGTCCCAGCACTAATAACCACGGGAGGGTTTGGAAAAGCAAGGAAGAAAAGAGCTTCAGCTGATGGCAGTGAAAGGGCAGGGTAAGTTGGAGGCTCAGCTCAGGGACTCAGCCACACTCCACCCACAGAGTCTCCCTGGATGCAGGAGGGAGATCATCACAAGGAAATTCTTTACAGCCCAAATCTTGGTGCCTGTCACAGCCTGCTCTACAAAATCCAGTCAAAGTAACTGAGAGGAGATGATAGAGGAAGTGTGGCTCAGCAAGAGCCAGACTTAGAATTAGATCAGTCAAATGCTTGACCAGTCTGTGTCCCTGTTGGTAAAAACAGACGCCAGTCATACCTGATATTTTTGATGTTAGCTGAAAGCACCAGCAGAGTAGTTTTATTCCCTGTTTACCTTGTCAAAAGGCAGGTACACCACACGTTCTGCTCTTAATGACCTTGGATGGGGTGGATTGTTTGGTTTGGTTGGGTTTGGTTTGATTTGGTTTGGTTGGGTTTGGTTTGGTTTGGTTGCTCTCTCTCGGTGATCTGTGCAGGTGAGTGTGGCTGTGCAGCCCCGGTCTCCGAGCTGACGTGCCGTTCTTGGTTGCAGGTACTGTGTGGAGTTCCAGCTGGTGGCCCTGGCGCCGGGCTGCCGGCACCGCCAGCCCTGGCACACGCGCTGGACGCGCCGGCTGGGCGAGGGCGGCCCGGTGTGCGTGGAGTGCCGGGCGCCGGCGCTGCGCCGCGGGCAGCGCTGCCGCGGGGACGGCGCCACCAGCCAGCTGTAAGGGCTCCAGCTCTTGCTTTGTGTGCCATCTGTTGTTCTTCCCCCTGATCCTCTTGTCCCAGGGTCACAGTGCACTGCGTGCAGCGCTCTGGAGAAATTGGGGGTCTTTGGGCTGTCTGTGGGCAACCCTCTGTGTAGGACAAGTTGTGGTATCTGTGCTTCTCCAGAGTCAGGGCTGGGAGATGCTGTTGTGAGGAGTTCCCTGAAACCACTGAAGGATAAAATCTGGGAAGGGGCACCATGCTACAGAAAAATGTTCCTGTCACTGTCAGGTTTCACTTCACACCAGTACAGCCTGTGGGCCTCACTGTGGCTGCTGCTGCCTTGCAGTGGTAGAGAGGCAGAATTGGGGCTATGGAGTAAAAATGGATGTTATCAGACTAAATGGGATTTACTGGGTGATTTAAGCCCTGTTGTAGCTCGTGGTGACCGCCTGTGATGGAGGTGCAGCTCATTTTCTCTCCCTGTAATAACTGTTATTCCCTGTTTCAGGAATCAGCTGTTGCACTGGCAGGCGGTGGGGAACCCTCGGTGCAAGGGAACCTGGAGGAGAATTCGCCAGCTGGACTCCTGTTCCTGCCCTTCTGTTCACAGCCTCTTGTTCATCTGACCCCTCCGGGCAGCCCCAGCCAAAGCAGGGACCTCTCTGTGCCAGAGGCTTTCACTGCCTGTGCAGGGCACCTGGAATCCTCTCCGTGTGTGCTCCTCCATTTCCAAGGAAACCAGGCTGCCTGGGAAGGGCCCATCTCTTTTTTCCCTGAGAGAGTCTTGTCTCACCTTGACGACTTCTTGCAATTCCTCCTTTCTTGAAAGGAATGAGAATTTACCAAATAACAAATCAAACAAAAAAGGCCGTAAGAAGCCAGGTTTAACTGTTCTTTTTTAAAAGTCTCAATGAAGAAGCGACAATTCAAAATAAATTAATCCAAGTGCCTTCTTTTTGTAGCAACAGGGCTCTGTGGGTCAAATCTGTGAGAATAGGGACAAACTGGCCCTTGGACTTCAGCTTCAAGGAACTTCTCTGGGCTGGCCCAAAATGCAGTGCAGTCCTGGGGTCTAAATAAGAAGTCAGCTCAGCTGTGCCAGGGCTGACTACAGTCTTGTGGTTTTGACTGGGAAATACTTGCAATATTTTCCTTATTCTGCTTACTAATATTCATACTTTTCTATAAATGAAAATAAAGGAGACTGGAGATATTCTCCCAATGTCTATCTGTTTGATTAATCTGTGTGGTGCTACCTCTTTAGCTTCTTAACCCAATTTGTCCCAGACAGGAGCTCACTGCAGGGTGAGATTGAGTTCGTTCCATTTGTCACACCCAGGTGAGCCAGGCTGGGCCTGGCTCCAGCAGGGAATTTTAATGCTCAGCTCCAACTCTGGTCTGGAATTGGATCACAAAGCCCTCTAATGCTTGCAGGGAGACATCAAGGGGCCCTGTGGATTTGTGCTGCAGATGCTGAAGTGTGTGGGGGCCATGAGAGCCCTGGAAGCTCCTGATGCCTTTGGCCAGGGCAGCAGGGATTTGAGAGCAGGCCTCATCATGTGTTACAAGCTGTCTGTGAATTAAAGACTCACGGGGTGACATCATCCCAGAGGAGGAAGACTTTAAGGAAAAAACCAAAGGGATTTGTATTTCACTGTGTAACATAACCTGCCACTAACTGCTCAGGAACACTTGGTGTGTGAGTGGAGGGGTGTGATCCCCAGAGATGGGCTGGGAATCAATCACTGGAGCACGGAATTCTGGTTTCTGCAGTGAGGATCTCTGTCAAGATGACAGCTAGTTTCATTTCTTGGTGGTCTGTAATGAGAGCAGCATTTTGTCACTGAAAGGTTTTCTTTGTCCTGCAGATGCCCCTTACTGAGCCACTGCCTCCTGAAGAGGCAGCTGGTTATTTCAGGAGCAGAATGGAAACAGCTATTGGAAAAGTCTTTCATTTTCAAAATCTACCCAAACTGTTGATCCTAGGAAACCCTGCTTTTACCACATTCTTTCAGAATTGAGTACTGAAGCTATAAAGGATCCAGTTTTTGTTTAGGAGTTTTTTAAAAATCAAAGTCTTCCACTTTTTTTTTTTTTTTTTTTTTTTTTTTTTTTCTGCTGCTGCCTCATCCCTGAGAGCTGATAGCATAAGGTCTTATCAAGAGCTACTGTTGGTGGCATGGTAGGACTGCCAGGCCTTTCCTTCTGTCACTGTATCCTGGAGATGCAGGATATGAAAAATTCAGTCCCCAAGGGACCCTCACAGCAGCTGTTTCTGCACAGGCCGTCACTCGATGACACAAGGCATTGCAAATACCTCTTCATCAGCACATCCTAAAAGGGCTGTGCTCTGTGCTGGCTTCACCTCCACACCTTGTGCAACTGCACAAACAGATCCTGTTGGTAAATTCCTGGGGGAAGTGTGTGTGTGAGGGAGCAAGAGTGAGCCTTTTGAGGAGGAGAAGGTAATGAAGCTGTCAGATCACTTTCCCTACAAATGAAAATTGGCTCATGGTGTTGACACATACTGGGTGCTGCCTGTTTCCCTTTAGGAGATTGATCACCACTCATCGTTATGATGGCCATAATTTCTACTGCCGGGGTTTTGGAAAAAGTGGAACTGTTGGAAATCCAAGGCAAAATACTCCTGATAAATGGCTTTGTACTGTAAACAAGCAAGGCAGCCTTGCATGGAGGAGAGGCTGCTCTCTGAGGATGACAGCCGTTCCCATGACAACGCTGAAAACCTTTCACCACTGGTTATCAACGGGAGAGCATCTCCCCAGCAAAGCCAGGAGAGTCCCACCCTCTGTGGATCCTTTTGGTTTGAAAATCAGTTGATATCTCTAGATTGGCTGGAAATCCATTGTTCCCAGGAGTCTCAGCTCTTTGTTCCCTGGTCTCTTGGCATCACAAACCAGGCATGCCAATCCTGAAGGAATCTCAGTGGAGAAGTCCCAAGAGTGGGTGATGTTTGCAGGTACAGGAATCTGCATTTCCCCTGTGCTGTGTGGGGCAAGAGGGGCAGAGGGCTGGGCAAGCATCCTGAGAGCTTCTGACTCACTGCTTGCTCCTACTCCCAGGCTAAATCTTGGTCAAGTTCTCACCCTTCCCCTGCTTTTTCTGCTCTGTGCTCAGCTGGCTCCAGTCCCCGGGGCTGTGGCTGTCTCTGTGTGTCATTACTGTTTGTGTGTCTGGCTGGGAGTTCACCTGTTCCTCCACAGCCTCTGAGACCTCCTGTCTCAGCTCTGCAGCCTGGAGAGGGCTGAAGGATACGGAAAGGAAGGAATCAACAAGGAAAGTAAAACAGCTAATTTTTTGTTTCATTTCCCAAGAAATAAGAGAAGATTTTTGCAGCTAATGAATTATTTCTGAAAACAGTAGTAATAGCTGCAGGCAACATTAGCTCCAAGTTTCCCAATGAGCAAGAATCACTTATGTACCATCCTAAAATTCTAATGAATTTTCATTTGCTGTAGCTCAACTCTAACATGACTGGAGGTCTGGAAAGAGGCCAGAAAAAGTAGCCATGTTTCCAACAGATTACTGTCTCCTCAGCTGAAGCAGTGGGAAGCAGTTCCTGGATCCTATTGAAGCCTGGGGCTACCAATTATCTCAGCAGAGAGGCTCCAGAGCCTTCGTTAGTGCTGGGGACGGGCTATTTCAGCTAAGCAGAAAAATTGGTTGTGTCAGAGGTTAAATAGCTCTGCTGCTATTTTATGCTTAAAACCAGGTTTGCTCTGGACCACAGAGGCATCGGGGTTTCTGCCTCCTTTTCAAAGAAACCTATGGCAGATCTGGAGGCAAAACCCAGGCAGGAATGTGGACTGGAACGGAGTGACAGCACACGGTCCCCTCGTTGTCCCAGGGGCAGGGGATGGTCTGGAGTCCCACTCCCAGCCAGATCTGAGGCTGGGGCACAGGGAAAAGGGAAGGTGCTGCTCTGGCAGAGCCTCCAGGCCTGCCATGGCACTGCTCAGTGACTGAGGGATGTTTCATCTGAGAGAAAAAGAGGAACAGATGGTAGAGGGAGTTACAGTGGGAGGAAAACCCAATTAGAAGTCCCAGCATGGTTTGTGTTGGGGATATGGATCTTATACCTTAGGTAACAGCCAGGAAAAGAGAGATACCAGGCTTTGTCAGCCATGGTGGAGAAAATTCTTGTTTCAGGCAGAGAATGATATGAAATAAAAACTTTGGGAAAGCTTCTGGGAGATTCTTCTGTGAAGGGAGAGTGAGCGAGGGAGATACACAGTAGGAGAGATGGACTCAATGTGTCCAGTGTGTGGGCTCAGTATTCCAATAGAGGTTTTTTACCTTCCCCCTCCCAGAAGAATGTTTAATAGTTAAAACAGCAGCCTCAGACTTGGAAGTCTGGGGAATATCTCAGATATTCCCCAGGGAATACCCCTGGGAATATCCCCAGCTCCTCCTGGCACAAGCACCTTGGCATCAGTCTTGGAGGGGGTCACTTGCACCCCATTTCGGCCATTCAGAAGTTAATTTTCAGAAGCAGAGAGCATTCCATGAGCTGGACTTGGGCAGTGACACCTCTTGGCCTCAGCTGCTGTAGAATCCTCATTGCTGAGACAGAGTTTGCAACTTTTTTTGCCACGTGTAGGGATGGGGCTGCCTGGGAAACACTCGTCCCTGGGAGGGGAGCAAGCACTGGCTCTCGGAGTCCGGGGACTGTGAAAAGGCCTAAGACAGCACATTTCCAGCTCCCAGGAAGTGCTATGGGGCTGCTGGACTCAAATTCAGCTGGGACAGTGGCTGTGGGAGGGGAACAGTTCTGAGCAGGGGTCCTGGGCAGCTCCCTGTGGGCAACGGGAGAGAGAACAACCTACAACCCTGCCGAGCCGCGGCCGGGTGTCATTCCTAACATCCCCCAGCCCTGCTGAGCTGCGGCCGGGTGTCATTCCTAACATCCCCCAGCCCTGCTGAGCCGCGGCCGGGTGTCATTCCTAACATCCCCCAGCCCTGCCGAGCCGCGGCCGGGTGTCATTCCTAACATCCCCCAGCCCTGCCGAGCCGCGGCCGGGTGTCATTCCCTGCCACAAACCCCAGCCCCAGCGCTCCTTTCTGTGTCCGGCGCTCCCTGCCCCGCCCGGCCCTGTCCTGCCCCGCCTGGCCCCGCCCGGCCCCACCCTGCCCCGCCCTGCCCCGCCCTGCCCCGCCCTGCCCCGCCCGGCCCCGCCCTGCCCTGCCCTGCCCTGCCCTGCCCCGCCCTGCCCCGCCCTGCCCCGCCCTGCCCCGCCCTGCCCCGCCCGGCCCCGCCCTGCCCCGCCCAGCCCAGCCCCGCCCAGCCCCGCCCTGCCCCGCCCTGCCCTGCCCGGCCCCGCCCTGCCCCGCCCGGCCCCGCCCTGCCCCGCCCAGCCCAGCCCCGCCCAGCCCCGCCCTGCCCTGCCCTGCCCCGCCCGGCCCCGCCCTGCCCCGCCCCGCTGTCCAGTATCTCTGACCACCTCAGCGTCTGTAGAATCTTGTGCCGCTCAGGGCATGGCCCAGCGCAGCCCACCTCAGCTTCCACCCGTCCACCCTGACACCAGAACAGCAAAAGGATTTACTCAGGAAACGGGCACTTACAAAACCCTCCCTTCACTCTCTTCATTTCTGTTACATAAATTCTGTATTTCCTGGAATGGAGGCTGTGAACTGCTGAACTCAGTCTGAAGGCAGCCCAGATAACGAGCTCGTTTACATTAATAAGAAATCAGCTGTTCCTTTCACTGGATTCCCAGGGGAGCAGCTGGTGGTCTGCTTTTTCCCTGCAGCCATTCTCCTCCATGCTGAAGTGCCTCAGAAATATTTGTTTGCCTGAAAATGTGTTGTGAAAAACAAATAGTGAAAGTCGTGGATTGTTCTGGTCAATGAGACCTTTGGAAATGGTCAAATACTTTGCAGACTGTTCGGTCGCTGTATTCAAGCCTCGTGGCTCTTAGTTTACACTTTCTCATGCCTGGATCAATCTTCATCTCAGTGTCCCCAGGATCTGCCTCTCCACTGCTCAGGACAGTGCTAAAAGCTGCATCAATGTGTGGTTCATTTTAAGACTAATTATCATCAAGGCATGAAAACAGCATTTTACATAATGTAATTTTGGGTTTGCACATAGACCAATTCATTTAAGCTTCAATTATTACTAACCATGTCTGCTGATTAGAAAAATGGTACTGGGTATAGCAAAGTGTAAACAATTATGGCCTTTTAAAATCTAAATCTATTTTCTATAGATTTAGAGATATATCTTTTAGATATTTATAGATATACATCTATAAACAAATATATAAATAAGTGTATATACATCTATAAATACAGATAAAAAAGATAAAATATTTTAAAATTCAATTAGCAGTGTGGGTTGTTTAATTATATAAGGATTAAACTCAATGATGCAGTGTTGCACATATTTGCTTTTATTTTTCAAGACTCGGGTTAATGCTCAGTTCTTGTGTTTCCAGCCAGAAACCACAAACTTTCATTGCTGTGACACATCAGTCTCAGCTTGTGCCTGGATGTTGAAAAGGATACTCTGGGGCAAAGTTACCTCTAAATGCTCTTGCTTGCAGAATAAAAGTGATGTTGCATCTCTTAGTAGCCCAATTTCCTTACAGAAAGTAGCAAGAAGGGTAAGTAAGTAGAAAGAGACAGTACGGAAGAATCTAATTCATATTTTATAAATACCTTGTAAATTATTTATATTATTACTTTCTCTTCAGAAATTATCAAAATATATTGAAAAGCTGACCCTTTCCTCGTGTTTATCTGTGCTGAAATGCCTCAAGATCCTCACTTCAGCCTGCTCCAGTCAGTGCCTTGGCTTGGCATCAAGCACGCGTGGTTATGGGGCTGAGAGGACGTGGGGTGAAGGGCCCAGGCAAGGCAAGGCAAATTTCTGCAGTGTGTTCTAACTAGGGCAAAAATATTTCCTATCTAGAGATCTGGGACACAATAATGAACCACCACGCCTCAGGAGATAGGCATTATTTTAATTGGCTTGATAAAGTAAATCAACCGAAAGGGAAAACCTCCTTGGACAGTATAATTACAGATACTGGGTTGTAACTCTTGAGCTTGCACGCTTGGGCTGGCAGGCAAATAACAAGAGAAGTCATTAGCAGAAAGTAAAAGAGGAAGACATATGCTATAGGAATTTCTCCACTTTCTAATTCTTCGTTTGTAAACTTCCCTTCATGCTCAGTGCCTTATTCTTCCTAGATGTGACTGTCACTGCTTGTGATGTGATCATTTAGATTTTTCTTATTAAGACCTAAACTGAAAATGAACACAAGCAAACGCAGAACATTAAATACACTTTCTGTGGTATTTGTCCACTCGTGCATTTAACTTTCTGGTTTTCTTTTGCAGCTGTATAAAGTGAGATGTAGAACTGCACAGTGCACTGTTTGTGTGTGCAGAAACCTGCCAGGGTGCGTGGTGTGGGTAGAACGTGCGCTTACTTGGCCTTTGTTCTTCTCATTTTTAATGGCCATAAGTCAAGGTCTCCATAAATCAGGGGGTTCACATTAGAACTTTGAAGACTCCAACAGAAATAGCATTCCAATATAAAACAGCATTTGATGTAATAAACTTAGAAAATATTCCTGAGCAGTTTGAACTATCCTTGCTCTGATGGCTTGCATAATTTAACCAACGCAGTCTAATGGAGCAGAAGCCCACGGCGGCTCTCTGAGAAAACCATTTCTGTCTCAAGCAGCAGCCGAAGCTGCCTGTTTGTCAGATCTTCACACCCAGAGCTCCTTGTCTCCAAACATCAGCTGCTCTCCCATCTGCATCTGGTTTTGCATCTGCACAATTGCGTGATCAGGACGCTGATCTCCTGGTACAGCGCGAGTGCCAGGGCACACGTGTGTGCCAGGGATTGTGTGTGTGTGAGGGAACAGGTGTGTGTGCCAGGGAACACGTGTGTGTGAGTGCCAGGGAACACGTGTGTGTGCCAGGGAACACGTGTGTGTGTGTGCCAGGGAACACGTGTGTGTGCCAGGGAACACGGGTGTGCGTGTGAGGGAACAGGTGTGTGTGCCAGGGAACACGTGTGTGTGCCAGGGAACACGTGTGTGCGCCAGGAAACATGTGTGTGTGTGCCAGGGAACACGTGTGTGTGCCAGGGAACACGTGTGTGTGAGTGCCAGGGAACACGTGTGTGTGCCAGGGAACACGTGTGTGTGTGTGCCAGGGAACACGTGTGTGTGAGTGCCAGGGAACAGGTGTGTGTGCCAGGGAACATGTGTGTGTGTGTGCCAGGGACTCTGTGTGTGTGTGCCAGGGAACAGGTGTGTGTGCCAGGGAACACATGTGTGTGTGCCAGGGAACACCTGTGTGTGTGTGTGCCAGGGACTCTGTGTGTGTGCCAGGGATTGTGCCCGTGCCCGGCCGGGGTCTCGGTGCCCAGCCGGGGTCTCCGTGCCCGGCCGGGGTCCCGGTGCCGGCAGGGGCTGCGGTCTGAGCGCTGCTTGTGCCGGGCTCCGGACAGGAGGGGTCGGGCTCGGCGCGGCTCTCCCGCCCCACAAGGGGCCGCAAGAGGCGCCTGAGCCTGCGGGAAGCTGCAGGGCTGAACTCGGGGCCCCCCAGCCGGAGCTGTATTTTAGTATGTGTGACCACGAAATAGAGCAATAAGGGCTTCAGGTTTTTCCATTCCTTTTTATTTATTTCTGTAGGCTGTAGTAAGGGACCATTGCTTTAAAACCCTTAGACATTTGGACATATTTTACAAGACAGTACAGTTTCTGAATGTCACACATTGATCACAGTTTCATACTATTACATGCATATAAAGACACGGATTTTTTTTTTTAATAATTTGTTTTACAGAAACAACTGGAGAGGTCAATAAACTTCAACGAAGAATGACTAAATCAAAGTTACAAAAAATGTAAGACTCTAAGTACGCTAGTATATGGCTAATGTTGCTGTAATCACCCCAAAGTGCCAGGGCATTGAAACATTTCTTAAAAGGGAAGAAAACATCTGCTGGTGCATTGGACCAATAGAATTGATGGATTGAGTGAATTCCAATATAACCCAATGGAGAGATTGTGCAAGACATGCAGGATCTGCTGGGCTATGGGGCACAAGCACTGCCCCTCCTCACAGACTGCCTGGACTGGGCTCCCCATTGATTCCCCATTGCAGTTTGAAGAGCAGCTCAGTGCGGGGCAATGGAAAAACCTGTCTGAGTCAGTCAGTCTCAGTTTCCAGCTATAAAAGCAATTGCAGCAGCAGAGCCACAGGAAGCACATTTTCCAGTTTTTATTTGTCGTTAAGTGTCACTTTTTTAAAACGACCCCCCCAGCTCTCCTGTCCCTCAGTGCCTGTGGGTGCCCTTGGGGTGTCCCTGGGGAGCCTTGGCCTGGTCGGGGGCTCTGCGGGCACGGGGACACCCCGGAGCAGCACTGGCAGATGCTTCCTCCCGTTTCTGAAACTGCTCACTGGCCTGAGAGAGAGCAGGATTCTGCTGCAGGAATCGGGGGTGCATTTTTAAATGCTAATCTAGCTGGAAAACAAGTTTGGTTGGTAGCTGTGGCTGGCCTTTCTGAGTACAGGATCATGGCTTCGAAATTCAAAGTAAAGTGGAGATGCTGCTCCCCCACCCTCCCCCCAGACACAGCAGTGGGGAATGGTTCAGTGCAAAAGCCACTTTCTGCACTGCCCACCAAAGAGCCAGAGAATGGGGAAAAAAGTGCTCCTCACAAGCCAACAAAACTGACATAAACAAAATAAATCCCAGGGGTTGCAGGAACCAACGTGTGGCAAATTGTATGTGGAGGCAATAAAACATAGCAGGAAGAAGAGTCATAAATGGCAGAGCTCCTAAATGAAAAACACAGAGTAGAGAAGAGCAGATGAATGGTGTTAAATGCAGGTGACCAACAGGAGCAGAGGTTCTGTGCCACGGTTCAGAGTAACCCACGGCCCATCTGCCAGCAGGGTCCTCCCGGCCTCTGCAGGCCCCTGGACCGAGGGCAGCGTTGAGCCCTGGGCTGGGGCTGGGTCCTGGGGCAGGGACAGTCCCCTGCCACTCTGGGGTGCTCTTGTGGCATCGGGAGGGAGCTGCCTGGGGGTGCTCGGTCAGGACTGTCACCCTCCTGCCCGAGGGGTTCGCCCTCTGCCAGGCTTCCACTCCCCGGCCTCTGCCTCCCTTCCCTCACCCCATGGATGTCCAGGGAGGTGCTGTGGGCAGACACCTCCAGCCCTGAGGCCATACAGAACCATTAATTTTCCATTAGCTTTTAGAGACGTGGGTCCAAATTCTTTACTGATCTAAAGGGGCACAGCTCCATTGGCCTCAATGGGCTTTAACTTACAGCAGCAAAGAATTCGGTATTTCATATAAATTTGGCTCCCTGGCTCTAGTTTTGAGGGGTCTTTGTAGGGACTTCAGCCTTATTATTAATTTTTGAAGGTAATGTCGCTGCAGTCTTAGAAAGCTCCCTTTAAAAATAAAGGTTAATCCTTGTTCAGTCCTACAGAGCATCAACAGTATTATTTCTAGTTAAAAGGAAGCAGGAAGGTTTTGCTTTCTCTTCTAAGCCTCTAAGACTGAAAACTTCTTGTGCAATGAAGCCAGAATCAAGCAAAGCAAAATTTGGAGTAGTATTTACAGATAGGAACACTTGTGGCACCCAACCATTGGTGTCAAAGGACACTTATTGTGGCTTAGGTAACACCAGCAATGCACGGGATACACGTCCTGGATGCAGACTTTCAGTTTTCCAAAGGTTTCCTTTGCCTGGCCCGGACAAAGTTTCAGTGCAAGAGCCTAAAGGTGATCAGCATGGGGTGTGAGATGCATGCTGGAAAATCAACATTTCTTCAAAGGGCTGGGTGGGTTTGGGCCATCCCTGTCCTGTGTGGGAGGGCAAAGTTAAGAGTGGTCTGCCTAGAAGCTTTCTGTGGTTCTATTGGTTATGCTCTAACGAGCTTGCTGAGGTGGAAGGTGCCTTTTGAAGGGATTTGTGTGATCACTGGCAATAGATATGGCAGCCTCTCACATTAATTGCTTCTTAAGAAAGAAAAATCCCACCCAGCTTTAATACCATCACTTGTGAAGAAGTCTTGCTGATAACCACATGCAAAACTGTGTCCACTGGTTATTCCTTTCACTCAAGGGGTACCTGGACTTTCTGAAACACACACCTTTCCAAATTACTTCTGTTTCAGGTTTATTGGCTATTATGGTGAGCATGTAAGAAAATCTCACAAACAAACGAGAGGAAATGGAACCAAAGCTGCATCTTTGGCAAAAGCATGGTCACTGACCACACTGCTGGCCGAATCAGGAGGAAACGCCCGTGCAGAGCTGGAGTGGCTCTGAAGCTCCTCCTGTGCTAAACCTCAACAGGCCATGAGAGCTTCAGGATGAACATTTGTCTCATGGGCTTCTTATTAAATTTCTGTGAATATAGCTGTGGGTACAGCTACAAAGGAGCAAAGAAGATCATGATGAAAGCAGGTACATGGAAGATTTTACCATAACTAAATCAAAATCTGGTTCCTTTCTAAATGTTTGTGTTTCTCATTCTCCCCAATTTTTTCTCATTTCCTGATTTTCTCTGGAACCAAAAGTAAAAATTCCAAAACCCAGTGGGAAATGAAAGTCTGGACATTCATGGTTTAATACAGGAAAAACTTCTCTGAAGGTGCCTGAGCATGGTCAGGTCACAGCCTTGAATGAGAGCCTAGATTTTGATGCTTATCCCAACTCCATCATGTCACTTTTAGGACAATTAGATTCAAAACCTGTCTCTTCTTTCTGTTCTCAGCTTACTCGATGTAGATCTGGAGAGATTGCAGCCCGGGGTGCTGGGTGACCTTCCCCCCGCTGCCACCAAGGCAGAGCCTGGCCTGCTCTGCGTTTGTCAGCAGGAACATCTCAGTTCCCACAGCCAGTCCCTGGTTAAGGTATCGCAAACAGGAAAATACGAAAACACGACAACATCAGACAAACCCCGTGACCTTTCACAGATGCACTTCCAGGAGGAATGTTGCAGGTGCTTATCGGAAAAAAAGAAAATAACAACAACAAAAAGGTTGGGGGATCAGCTGTGTAAATGAACACTGAGAGAGCATCTAATATATTATTCTGTAATACAAAAAGAAGAAATCTGACTTGATTGCCCTATTATAAATTTGCTAAAAATACAGATATATATTTATATTTTTTATATATATATAATTTTTTTTTAAATCTGAACAGAAAAATAGACTACTCTGGAATGCATGAAAGTCACATGACTTTTCCATACATCAGATACTTATAAAGCCAACACAATGGCAAGCAGGACGTACAGAGGTAACTAGAACATCTGTACTCTGTTCAAGAGCTGTTTAAAGCCATATTCTCCCCAGGTGGGGGATCCAAATGAACCCCAGGCCGGACTGCTCTGTGCAGAAGGGACTGCCCAGACACGGAGGGGCTGGGGGGAGCCCGGCTGGCTGCAGGAGGGCACCCAGGAGCTGCGGGTTTGCTTCAGAGCGAGCGGGAGCTCACCCACAGAGAGAACGTGGCTTTACAAACCTTGTCTTTGTGAGGAGTTTTACACAACCTTGTTATTTACTATAAACTGTACTGGTCATAGCTCTGTCCAGACATAAATATACAGTAGGTACAAATATTAACAATACATTACAATTTTACAGAAGAGAATACTGTTTTCCTTAGAAATGTGTATCTTATTAGCTGCAAGGGAAGAAAAGGCTACAGTTTATCACAGCCATAGTTGCCAAACAACCTGACCGCCTCAGATGCGTTTCTCATGACTCGCCCAGGCAGATATTCCCTGGCATTTGACACACGGCATGTTCAGGAGGGGAATGTGCGTTCCACGGATTGCTTTTCCTCTCTCTTGCTTTTGGGCTTTTTTTCCTTTCTTCTACCTTTTTTTTTGACTCTCAAACATTTCAGAAAAATGTGGATTTCACAGGAGACTCTTTTGTTTTGGGTTAGGTTTTTTTCCATAAGTGTGCTTAGATGAAGTTTTTAAGAAAAGGCACTGAGAAATCTACTGCAAAGTCACTGCTTTTTTCCTCTGTTCAAGGCTAAAACTCAAAGAATCTTTAGCCTCCTGGTTAAGAAAGCTGCACCCTCTCCTTCCACACACACATATATATGTATGTTCTATATATATATTTATAGGTATGAGTTAAAAGTGATGTTGATGGTGTAAGATACACACCAGTGCAGACATCACTCACGCAGAGCGGGTCCTTGCAGGTGTGATGTCTTCTGCAGCAGCAGGTCGGGCTCTGCCCGCTGGCTTCACACTTGGTGCACAGTAAATTTGCAGACCTGAATGCCAAATATCAGTGATTAAACTCCACGCTTCAGCTGACTGCAGGAGGTGTTGCTTGTTTTCCACAACCACTATGAGCTTTGGGAAACATGCATCAGACAGAAATTTAATTGTCTTTCTAGGATCTATAGGATCTGGTGAGCTTTATGTTTTCAAAGCCTTTCCTTTGCAATGAGTACAGATTCAGTCTACCATAGCTTTAGGTTAGAGTAGATTTCCCAGTGCTTACATTATATATATGTGTATTATGCACACGCACGCATATATAGATACATACTTTGTATTCAGACTTTATTTCATCAAAATTAATTAAACATACTTCCTTTTTAATTGGGCACAAAATGAGAGCTACATCTTTGTACACAAATAGGAAAGAAATGCTCTTCAAGCATATTATATGCTTAAATTTAAATTATTTGCTTTCTATAAGAAATAGGACTTTGGCTATTCAGACTTAGAAGGAAGATTTTTTAAATGATACTTTTGAATTTGGCTTTCAAAAGTGACTCAGTAAAATGCTACTTTAAAGGTAGGACTAAATAGATGACATAAGGTGTGTGTCATGAGCGACCACGCAAGGCAGACAGAGGGCCTTTGGTTACAAGGAGAGTTGCACCAGTTGACTGTCAGATAAAAAATGATAGGATTGTTGATTTATACATTTTTGTCAGTGCCATCTATAAACCAAATACATCAATTTGGATGAGAGCGTGGTAAATACTACACTATATGGCTATATTTAAATACGTTCAGTTTTGTGATATGTAAAATATGACTTTTTTTTTCCACATGAAAGCATCAGCTCTAAAAATATTTAACTTGGAAATCACTATTATTTTATTAAAAAAAATTCCCTGATTTTTTTTTCTTTTTACATTTGTGCTGATGGCAGACATGACTGATCACTGAAACACAGAGATTATATTAAAACTGTTCTCTTTAAGATTTCTTGTTGCCTGTCTGTGGCTTCAGAAAGCCACAGAATAAATCAGTATTTAAAGCTTATCTGCTGGAAAGTTGCTTTTGACTTTTTCGTGACGCCTCAATCCTAGCCAGTATCTCAGCAACACGTCGGATCCTCTAAGTACACTTGTATTGACTATGGCCAAATCCTACAGTCCTTCGCCAGGCAGAGCCACCGGAGGAGCGGCGGGAGCGGGAGCGGGAGAGAGCGAACCCCGGCAAGGGCCCCGGGAGCACCGGGGGGTTCGGGCACCGCTCCGTGCCCCGGGGAACACCCGGGGGGTTCGGGCACCGCTCCGTGCCCTGCCCCGGGAACACCCGGGGGTTCGGGCACCGCTCCGTGCCCCGGGGAACACCCGGGGGTTCGGGCACCGCTCCGTGCCCTGGGGAACACCCGGGGGTTCGGGCACCGCTCCGTGCCCTGCCCCGGGGGGTTCGGGCACCGCTCCGTGCCCTGCCCCGGGAATGCCCGGGGGTTCGGGCACCGCTCCGTGCCCCGGGGAACACCCGGGGGGTTCGGGCACCGCTCCGTGCCCTGGGGAACACCCGGGGGTTCGGGCACCGCTCCGTGCCCTGCCCCGGGGGGTTCGGGCACCGCTCCGTGCCCTGCCCCGGGAATGCCCGGGGGGTTCGGGCACCGCTCCGTGCCCCGGGGAACACCCGGGGGGTTCGGGCACCGCTCCGTGCCCTGGGGAACACCCGGGGGTTCGGGCACCGCTCCGTGCCCTGCCCCGGGGGGTTCGGGCACCGCTCCGTGCCCTGCCCCGGGAACACCCGGGGGGTTCGGGCACCGCTCCGTGCCCGGCCCCGCGGGGCTCTGGTGCCCCGGGCCCATCCCGGGCCGTGGCTCGGCTCCTCCCGGCCGTGCCCCGCCGGGCCCCGGGCGGCTCCGGGAGGGGCCCTGGGCCGTGTCCCAGCGCCGGGGCCGGGCCGGGTGAGCAGGGCAGAGTCACTGCGGCGCGGGCACAGCTCCGTGCCAGGGCACTGCTCAGTGCCAGGGCACAGCCCGCAGAGCCGTGCTCACAACCCACCCCAGCTCCTGAAACAGAAATGTGCTTATTGCTTTTGTCCGTACATGCTGCATTCACTATTACGGGTTACAGACAGTGCTGCACGGCCGGGACGGACACACGGCTACATTCAGGACTAACCAACACCTGGTTTTACAATAGGAAGGAACAAAATGCAGTGGACTCGAGCGGCTTCGGGGGGTCTTCCTCCCACGTGTGCCCTCTGCTCCCACGTCCCGTGTCTCAGCTCATCCCCGGACCTGCTGCCTGCAGATTGCTACACACCCGGCAGGACCTCAGGGACAGGTCAGGAAACGCCCAGTGACAGAGTTATTTACAACTCAGTTTTACAGTAGAAACAGAGAACAACATAAAATTACCATCACAGTTATCACAGGACAATTTGTGACTTGCTACAAGCGTGTAACAAATCACAGTCACAACAAGAGGCACAAATTAAAGTAGTGCTTGGTTAAAGTGCTTGATTGTTACACTCTGCTATCCTACTCCAGCATTGCAACAACGACAACAAAAAGTCAACGTAAAGTGCTTTTCCCCCCGAGATTAAAAACCAAACACAAATTATTTCCTACACAATTTGACATAACTTTATTGAAACAATATATTTTAAAAACCTAGGCTGGTGGCTGCTAGTTCTGTTCACTAAAATGGTAAGATCTTTTTTCTTTCCTCTTTCTTTATTTTCTTGTTTCATTTAAAAATGACTGGATGTTATTAAAACGTCAGGCCTGATTCTCCTGCCTCTTGCAGCTGCTTGGTGCCCTGCAGGAGCCTCTCCTGGCGAGAGGGAGCACAGCCAGGCCCGGGACGGGTCCCTAACGAATCCCTCTTTTTGCATATTTATGTAACACTTGCATATCTTTCACTGCGCTGCTCGGGCGCAAAAAGCTGCGGACCAAGCTGCCGCCGTGCTGCGGCCGGGCCGGGGAGCGGAGCCCGGGCCGGGCAGGGCCGGGCAGGGCCGGGCAGGGCCGGGCTGGGCTCCCCGGCAGGGCAGGGCAGGGCCAGAGCCGCGCTCCCCTCGCAGCCCTGCGCTCCCGGCCCGGCAGCCGCTTCTGCATGGCCCCTCCGAGCTCCCCCGGGGCAGGCACCGCCTGTTCGCAAAGGTAAGTGCGAGTCTCACTACGGTCTTAGGGCATGTTTGGAATTAGATACAAGTGGTGCAACTCACCCTGCTGATATTTCAAAAGAAAACATCAGGTCCTACAGGATATCAGATTGTTAAACACACAAAGAGCATTTTAAGAATTGGTTTCTCTAGACCATTATACGTTTCAAATGCTTTTCACTTGGCTTTTCCAATAATGCAAGTGTTCCCTGTTACCTTTAAACATAATATCCATCAGAGAAAGCTGTAGATGGGGAACAGCTGCCCTGAAGCAGTGAGCATTGTGTTTTTGAAAGCTTTATACCAACCCCAGCAATTTATTCCAGAGTTCAAATCTGGCTGCCTTGGCATCCTTTATGGAACTAATGCAATTCAGATGTTAGTGTTTCCAAAAGGAGCTCTAGCATTCAAGGGGAATGGATGGATATTTGGTCACATTGGCTTCACTGGACAACATGAAAGGAGATCAATGTGTGATCATGATTTGCAATCATTTTTTTGACTGATGTGGGCAATGTCTTTAGAGTTGTTTCAGAGAAGAACATTTTCACAAACCCACACTGGACCTCCCCCAGACTTTTAGAAACAGGTGGCTTGTTTCAGCCAAGTTCATGCCATGCAGAAGCTCTTTTGTTTGTGTTGACTGTGAAGATATTCCTTTAAACTCTCAGTAAGTTCTTTCAGACCCCACCTCAGATGCTTTGATCATGTGTGTTAGCATGTCCTCCGCTGCCTGGTAATACATGGACTTCTGGGGAAATGTGATTTTCTAGTCTGACAGTCTCCTGATTGCCCTGGGTTCTTCCGGTGATACCTTCCATAGAGTAAATGCAGTTCTGCCCTATTAGCTTAGGAGAGGTGGGTAAAGCAGCAGCTTCTAGATGGTTCTTCTCTGTTCTATAAACATGGTCCTTTTGCTTTAGATAGCCACTGTTTGCAACGCTGTACTTGGGGCTCACATTTCCAGGCGGACTCGAGTCATACATCAGCTGACCTTCGTCGTCAGTGTCAGCGTCTATGTATTTGTGTATGCCAGCATCGTGGAAGTTGAAAGCTATGGCTGCCTGGGGCTCCGGTGACTTTGGGGGGGTTCTCGCACTCGCGGTTGTGTAGATGGAGGCTTCTGGGCTCATGAGAGACCTGTCAGAGAGGAAGGAAGTATCTGTGGCCGCAGCAGTAGCTCCCCGGCCCTTGAGGGGGTCTGGGTATGTTCTCAGTACATTTGATGCTGGTACTAACGTGCTGGTGTCCTCTTCCATGAAGTTGACCTTCAGAGATCTCAGCTTTAACGGGTTACTGGCCTTTATGGAGCTTTTGGGACTGTCAATGAAGAAAGCAGAGCGGTGGGCGCTCTCGGAGCCGGGGTTGGCCTCGGCGTACCTGGCGGCGCTGCCGTCCTGCCTGCCCGGCTCCGGCAGGAGGCCGAGGCCGCCCTTGCAGGGCAGGGCGGTGAGCGGGCTGTGCGGGAAGCGCGCGCACTCGGGGAACTCGGCGGCGCAGCTGATGAAGCTGTCGATGCTGGACATGCTCCTCATGTCCACCACGCCGTCCGTGCGAGTCGCCAGCAGCGGCACCATGGGGCCGGGAAGGGTTTCCATTTCCAGCTCCTCCTTCGGCTTTCCAGCTTGACTCGACTCCTTAGTGTTAAGGTTTGGCTGGGACTGAGTCTTTGCCATTTTGTTGTACATGTCCTCGAGCTGTTGGACATTCAGGTGTTGGGGACTCGAAGATGACCTGGCTTTTTCCGGGGATCCTTGTTCCTTAGTTTCAAAAGATTTACTAGAACTAGTTTCAGAGAGGGTTCTCTTGGTCCATTTCCATTTGCTTGGAGATAAATGATTGTCCTGAACTTTATCCTTTTTGGCTATGCTTTCTCCATTCTTTTCAACCACGATGTCCATGAGTTCTATGCTACGGGCAAATGCATCCTTCATGTTCATGGAAACAATACTGCCATTTCTTTTTGCTCTTTCAAGAGCTTCCCTGCGCTTAATGGCTTTCTCCTGCCTCTTCTGCTCTTTGTAAAACTCGGAGAAGTTATTGACAATAATTGGGATGGGAAGAGCTATCACCAGCACACCAGCGATGCAGCACAGTCCTCCTACTATTTTACCCAACAGAGTTTTGGGGTAAATGTCTCCATAGCCTACTGTTGTCATGGTGATTGTTGCCCACCAGAAAGAAGCTGGGATGCTCTTGAATTTTGTATCATCCTCATCCTTTTCTGCAAAGAACACTAAACTGGAGAAAATCATAATGCCCATAGCCAGAAACAAGATGAGTAATCCAAGTTCGTTGTAACTCCTCCTCAGTGTAAACCCCAAGGACTGCAAACCCGTGGAGTGCCGGGCGAGTTTGAGAATGCGGAGTATCCTCATAATCCGAAATATTTGGACCACTCTTCGTACATTTTGGAACTGAAGTACACTTTTATTGGATTCTGTGAGGAAGATAGTAACATAGTAGGGTAAGATAGCCAGCAAATCTATGGCATTCAGCGGGCCTTTGAAAAACTTCCACTTCTTGGGGGAGGAGAGGAAGCGCAGGAGGTATTCCATGGTGAACCACGCGATGCACACCGCTTCCACGTGGGCCAGCTGCGGGTTGTCTGTGGTCTGCCCAAATTCATCCACGCCTTGTAGCTCAGGAAGCGTATTAAGGGACAAGGCAATTGTAGATAGTACAATAAACATGATGGAAATGATTGCCAAAATCTGGAAAGGAAAGAGAAAACAGTGAGTTAATCTCGGAATACACGACGCTGTCTCTCGCTGCTGTTAACCCCTGGCTGTATTTTCACTCACACGTTGCCAGACCCATCTTGCTCAGCACACAGAAGTTGGATAACCAATGCATCCTGAGCTGAGTTTATTTTGGAAGCTGGTTTAGTTATGGCAGATGCATAAAGGAGAGAAATCTACTTCTAATCCTGTGCTTTCATCTCCGTGCAGTCAAGGAACACGTGAGGAACAGCCAGGATTCCAGGAGGGCCGTGAAGCAGTTCACAGCAGGAGCTTTTGATTAACTACTAATTAGGTGCCCAGCAAGGCCCATCTGGACAACAAGCTCTGAAATTTAAGCAAGAAGGAATGCAATTGTGAATACCTGACTCGATCAGAGCGATGTCCTCCATTTAATGAACAGTTACTGCTGTAATTTGGGGTGCTGATGGCTAATTACAGAGATGTGTGTACAATTCTACTACATAAGCATACAAATAATATGCTCTTGTTTAATGACTCATCTCTAATTTGATTCTTGATGGTTGCGAAAAACATGAAAACTTCACCAAGCTTTCTAAGCCATTTTGAGTTTTCCAGAGGAGGGAGCAATCATCTGAGCAAACCAAATTAGACAACACTGACACAGCCAAGGCAGGGCAGGTCCAGTCACTGGAGGCCTCACACATTTCAAACTCGAGAGAATAAAATGTAAGCCAAGTGTCTCATGGTGAACTGTGGGGAAATTTAGACATTAATTACTTCTGCACGGTGGCGTGTTTCAAAAGAGCATTTCCTGGAGACCAGGTGCTAGCCCTGAGAAGCAGAGAGCCTGATTTGCTTTCCTAGAAGGCTCTTTTGGTGGTTTTGCTGTCATTTCTTTGTTTACAGCCCACCATTTCTGAAGGTGTTTGGGATGTTTTCAAGGGTAATTTCAATTAGTTTTGCTTGGCTTTATCTCTGCCCACTGTACACAGAAGGGCTTATTTGTAGGCTTAGATGTATGTACCTGTTGGGTTTTATCTCCTTCACTTTCAGTGCAAATATTAACACTCCATCTTTATTCAGTGAATGGAATCCAGCAGCAGTAATTGGTGTCAAACCTTCTGTTTCCTTTGATATACCTTCCTGCTTTGAAGATCAAGGCAATGCCAGATGAATATAAATAAACTGGGAGATCTAAGGGTAAAATTTGATTTTGGTTTAGGAGATTTAGTCACAAAGCTAAGCAATAAACAGAGACAGACATTTATCATTTCTCCCACAAATTGCAGCAAGATGTCACTTGTGCTCCCAAGACACAGATTTTCCCCCTTACTCATCTACTGCCACCACATATTTGAGAATTGTCTTAGGCTAAGAAAAACTTATAAATGTGAGTTGGTTGTCCTCAGTTATTCAAGGCACTTTTCAATTGGGAAGTACATAAAGCTGAGATGGAGCACCTCCAGCAGGGTTTAGAAGATCCTTCTCCTGTAAGGGATGCCTTGTCCTGGTGGCATCTACCATCCACTAAAAGCCACCCATGGAGCAGCTGTGCACAAAAACCTGGATCCAGCTGCTGCTGTCAGGCTTTAGCACTGTTCAGTTGCACAGGGCTCTGTCCCAAAGTATTTACAGTCTGGGATTTCAGATTATAGAAATCACCATCTGTCTCTCTAATAAGGTTTCTCATCTTGGCTGTACTGAACCCCTAGCTTGGCAGCTCTTGTACTTCCCACTGTCAGTAATGAGAGGCAGAAAGCTGAAGGGAAGACGTTTACACTCCCAGGGAGGCCTCTAGGAATGCTCTGCTTTGCAGGCAGCCTTTTCATTCCAGTCCTGGCCTTTCCTCTCCCTTTCCTCTTCCAGGTTCGTTTCTCTCTAACAAGAGAAGCCAATGGGACCAACCTGGACTTGAGCAGAAACTCCCTCTGCAGTGCATGAGGCTCCAGCTCTTATGAAACTGGAAATCTTTTTCCTAGTCCCAGTATGGGCAGGATTTCAGGAAAAAACATCTCCTCCACTGAATCAGCTGCTTCACAAAGGTTTTTGTGGAGTGAATCCCTGGATTGCTGCTATGGTTCCTTTGTGGAAGCTAAATAACCCAAGGACAGGCAGGGCAGGGTTTTGGATGAATTTAAAGCAGTTGTCTCAAAATGATTAGCATGATTGTACATACATGCTGGTTATTACACATGCAAATTAGACAAGTGAGCTGATTTTGGGAGCAAGTGCAGCCAGTGTGTGCAACTGCTGTTTCCTGAGGCAAGAAGGATGTGCCATGCTGGCAAGCCTTCAACCAAGCCTTCAACTCCTCCACAGCCCCCCAGACCAGGCAGCCCCCGGCAGCTTCCAGAAATAAACCCCGCCCTGGGCTGGCCCTGCTGCTGGGTGAGGGCGGCCCAGAGATTCCCCTTTGTGATGCCCCGGTCTGTGCTCATCCCGGGGGAAGAGGGCTCCCCCTGCCCAGCAGTTTCCCATCCCTGTCTCTGCAGCAGCAGTTTGTGTCCCCACCCCCGGGTGGCTCAGACAGGGGTGAGTTCTGGGCAGCAGGGACTGACCCAGCAGGGAGGTTCGGTGATATTTATTGCTTGGTTGTTTTCTTTGTGCTGCTAAAAACCCTAACAGAGATAAAGGCATAAGACAGGAGGCTTCCAAGGCCATTAAAATTTATGAGAACTGGCTGTCCCAATCCCATAGATGGCTCTAAAATCTCAGGGTAAGCAGCTGAGATCTCTCTGCTCGTGGCAACGTGCCCTATACTTTTTCTGTCTTGGTACTCGGTAATGAAGCTGATATAGCAGGGAGAAGGGGTGGTGTGTGGGAGAGAGTAGGAGGGTGTTTGAATATAGATTCGATATTCTTGGAAATACGATGAGGAAATTGTTATGTAATCAAGAAGTTCAATGATGGTTTTGTCTAATGTGGTTTTTAGCTCCATCAAGGCCTGCAGGATAAAGCTGGCATCAGGAGCAGGTTTCATTCATGTGCTCCATTTACTAAGGCATTTTTCCTGCAGCCCCTCTGCTTTCCCGAGCTACAATACACTTTGAGCCAGACTGTCCAGCTCCAGCCTGCCACGCCTATGCCAGCCTCTGTCTCCCCAGCTCTGAGAAAGAGAGCAGAGTGTATTTTGAGTGATATCCCACGTGCTGCCAGTGCAGAAACAGATGGAGAGTTCCTTAATCTCCTCCCCACTTGATTCTGCACAGGAATAACATCTCCTGCTCACAGCAGCTATACATGTCTCTGGTATTTATTGACAGAGACTTGTTTTAGGAAACATCTCTTCCCTAGAAAACGCCTGTTTATTCATAAACTGGAAGAGTTTGCAGAACACAGTCACTTCTGATGTCAGGATTCTGGCCACTGGACTTGCAGGATGATTCTTCTAGAAAATGCTGAAGCCACAGTGAAAGGGAGCACTTGTTTCTTGCATCATGGCAAGTTGAGGTAGAAGTGGGGGATATGGTTGCAAGGGAAGTACAGGAAACCTTTAATCCACTTTTTTCACGTGGAAGGATGTTAAGATGTAAGACCTCAAATCTCCAAACCCCTTAAGTCCCACTGGTTCCTGTGGAGTATAAACCTCTGCTTTGGGGTTTTCCCTGACCTGGCACTTTATTTGTCACTTCCAGGCGCTGCCCCCACAGGGTCCCTGGGCATCCTCTGCCCCAGGAGCTCTGGGGGGGCCCTGCACACCCAGCTCAGCTCCCTGCAGAGCCCGGGCACCGTGCACACAATCTGCAGGAAGGCAAACCCCTAAACTCCTCTGCAAGCCCTGCTGCACTCCATAACATCCATAAAAACAAAATCAAGATAAAGCCACTTACATTTTGCTTTGGAAACACATGAGATCTTAATTTTGACTTTTGCCTGGAAAAGCCAAGATTGAATAATGCTTAATTATTTGATTTCAATTATAGCTGTAATAAGTTTATCTGTTGAGAGAGTAAGTCTATTTGGTTTAAAAGAGGATGCAATACTTCTGCTGATTCTGTGTCAACGTTTCATTTGCCTACAGGCACCCAGAGAGCTGCAGCTACAACTGCTGCTGACTAAGGCAGAGTGGGCAGAGAGTCGCCTTCAGGCACAGCTGGCTGTAAACTCTTTAATACTCTTAAGAACATGTTTAGTTGTCAGAGAGCTATCAAACCCCATTAAATGATAAATGGTGTCAGTCTTCTTTCAGAGCAAAGCCCTGATGCAAATGGTGCGCTGGAGAAGAAAATGATAGATGAATGAAAATACTGAAAAGGCAAACTTGAAAGACGTACACTGCCTTTAGACATCAGTGCAGTGACAGCTCTCAGGAGAGGATGAGAGGGAAGCATGTCCTATTTCTGCTGCTGCTAGCATGGGGGAAATCAAAAAAGAAAACAAATGAATGGCACATGGAAGCTGAAGTTTCCCATTTTTCTCCCGGCCTTGCCTTGTGCCCAGGATGATGCAACCCCAGCAAGCAGCACTGCTGGGAGATCTCCACCTCACACTGGAGCTGCCTCCACCTCACACTGGTCCTGCCCTCCACCTCACACTGGTCCTGCCCTCCACCTCACACTGGTCCTGCCCTCCACCTCACACTGGAGCTGCTTGGGAACAGCTCTGCAAAGGGGCCTTTGGGATTTTACCCTGCACCAGGGAGAGACGATGCTTGTGATCAACTCCCACCATGGAAGCAGTCTGCTCAGCCTCAGACACTATTTACAGGGGATGCTGGGCTCACAGTGTTGCTGTTTGCAGGAGTAGTTGTGGGAGGGTTTTTTTTTAATGGTTAAATTCAATCAGGAATGTGCCAAGATAGCATGAAATCAACTAAATGTAATTAAGCAAAAACTATTAGCTTGATTGCTAAACCAGTCTTCCTCTCATGAATATGCATGAGAATAATTGATATTAATTCTTCTCAAATCTGAGGCAAATTAGTCCTGCATATTATAGTGTAGAATCTTTTGGAAGACTAAACCAGTTCCACTGCTGCTTTCTCACCAAAAGGCATAACGAGTCTTGCTGCAGGGAGATTCACCGAGTCATTGGTACCATCCTGAGTTGCTGCATGGAGAGGAAATTAGAACAGAGCTCAAGTGATGTTTTGTCTGCAAAAGACAACGACCTGTTTAACATTTCTTCCAGAAATGTGTTAGGAAAAGTGGCAAATCCATTTCCCAGCATCAGCCTCACTAATGACATTCTGAAGAGACAGGGAAGCCTGCAGGAGCAGCAAATCCCTGTGGACAGAAAGGCAATACCCTGTCCTGTTTAATGTGTTTGGTACCAGCATGGCCCTGCCAGCTGGGGGTCCAGGGGTCCCCAGGCTGCTCCCTGGGGCTGACTTCAGCTCCCTGGGGCTGCTGCAGGTCGTGGGGCTTCTTCACTGGGTTTCAGAGGGCATTTTTTTTAAAATGGATGCCTAGACTAAGGGTAAAAAGTTTAGGCTGAGGCATTTCTGCTGCCTCACGAGCTGTGCTTGGGGTGCAGCCTCCCAGCAGTGTTTGCCTGGACACACCCAGCCTGAGGTAAGGAGAGCTTTGGTGGCATCCCTTGCACGGATGGGAGAACCTCGGGCTCACACAGGGGATGGCAGCTGTTACCCTTGCAGTGCCCAGCAAAGAAACTGAATATTAACATTCTTCTTTTTTTTTCAGAAGAGACTTATGAAGCTTCTGCAGCTGGTGGGAAACAGAGTTGCAGGATCACTTCAAGCTCTCAGCACCTTCCCAGCTCTTCGTTCTTTCTTCTGCTAAAACCTTTTGCTTTCTTCTCAGCTTCTTGGCTCTCCACCATGCCCACACCCCTCCTCCTGTCTGGCAGGCAGAGCTTGTGTCAGACAAAGGACTTTGATGCAGGGACACTTCCACACAGGAGTCACCTCCCCAAGCCAGGGTTCCCAAGGCTTTTCTCTGGAGCAGAGCGTGGAACCCTCGCTGACAGCTTTGGCACAAAGTGAATGAAGTCTTTTAATCTCAAGCACAGATGGTTCTTCCCTTTATAAGCACCAAACACTGGATTAGATGTCACATATTTAATAAATAGCAACAACTGTATACAAACTGTTTACAAAAGCAGCTAACAAGTAATCCTTGGCAGCAAATCATTCATATTAGCATGAGGCTATAGCAAGTGGTAAGTGGAGCCAGTGGACAGCAAATCTGAGTGAACATAAAAGCAAAGGCAGCTCTACATCAGCAGTTCAATAAGAGAGTTTGATCTTGCCTCACTATGAGAGTTTTGGTGTATTCCAGCTATAAATATAGAGGATGAAACAGAGCTATGAAGATATGTATCTTTGTTGGGATTCTTCCCCCTTTTTTTCTGTTTGTTTATTGTTGTGTTGCTTTTGAGGTTTTTTTAAACTCAATTTGAGCTCAGAAAATGCTCAAACTGAAGTGTTTGCTGGCAGTCTGGGAATAATCACTCCATGCTCGCTGACTTCTGGACATTGACACGAGAACAAACCTTTCCAAAGCACAGGGGATGAACTCCTGCTTGGACAGCCCTCGGCTCTCCCACAGCTTTGCCAGCCCTTCCCACCTCCCTGCAGCCCCACGTGCTCCCAGCACGCACAGCCCAGGCAGCGCCTGCCTCACCCAGAGCAGCCCCTTCCTGCTCCAGCCCCCTGGAATTGCATTTACAGGAGGAAAGGGAACCAAGCCCCACTGGCCGCTTCGATGGGGAGCAGAGCTGGGGTTTGTTCTGTTTCCTGGAGGGGTTGGGCTGTTCGATTTTTAGTGGTTGGTTTATTGATATTTTGCACTTTCTCCTAATAAAAGTCACCTGAAACTGTTTGGAAGATGCAGGTGCTGCCTTCTAGTGAAGGTTTATTGGAGAGAGGGGAGAGGAAGATAAAGGCTTCCTGGAAGTGGCAGCTGAACAGTGCCAGGTGGTACATCCTATTTTAATCCAAGTGGAGAATTGCAAAGAGCAGCATTGAAAATTAAGGGAAATTATACACCTCACTGGGTTTTAGTGCATTTTTCAGTTACTTTTTTTTTTTTTTAATTTTTTTTAAATTTTTTTTTTAATTTGGGGTTTCTGTGTTAATATAGGATGGTCCCACACTGTACACTGGGTGTACAGTGGTACTGGGTGGTAGAAATTAATCTTGTCATGAATGTACTTCTCTGAAGGGCTGAGCCTTCCTGAGCACTTAATTTGAGCTGATTGGACTGGCTCATTAGCATAGCAGCAGATTTTGGAATAGCAAAGTCAGACCTTACTTGAACTTGTTGGCTACATTAACACTGTTTTTCTTTTTCACCCCCACCTCTGTCCATGAATAATAATACCCAGTACCCCCTTTTTTAAAAACCCTACCAACTGTCCTAGTAACTATCTGCCAAACAAACACACACTGACATTAAGAGAAGCACACTAAAGCGCCTGAGTTTTGTTTGGCAGAGACAGAACTTGTCATTCCAGGGAAACGTGCGGTTTTGATGTCCTGGGAAACTCGAGATCTTCTGTCAGGCACAGGGTCCTGTTATCTCACCCATGGAGCACACTGTGAGTGCAGCAGCTTTGGGGTTTGCAAACACACACAGCGCCTGGCCTGGGGCCAGGTCCCGGCTGCTCCGTGGTTCTGCTCTGGAATGCCAGAGCTCTGGAATGTCACTGCAGCTCAGCTGGACACCCTGGCCCGGCCTCGCTGCTCCTCTCAGAGCAGGGCTCTGCCTGACCCACCCTGTGGTTCAGGGCACTGCAGGGAAGCAGCCCGAGCGTGGTCTGGATGTTTCAGTTCTGGCTCTGCTTGGCCAGCAGAAAACCCCTCCCCGTTCCCCTGCACAGCCGGGAACAGGGGCTGGGACAGGTCCAGGTACCAGCGTGTGCAGGGCTGTGCATCCCCTGCAGGCTGGGACAGGTGCAGTGCATGCAGGGCCAGCGTGTGCGAGGCCAGCGTGTGCAAGGCCAGCGTGTGCGAGGCCAGCGTGTGCAAGGCCAGCGTGTGCAGGGCCAGCCTGTGCAGGGCCAGCGTGTGCAGGGTGTGCATCCCCCGCGGGCTGCGGGCACTGCAGGGGCAGAGGCTGCCCGGGAGAGCCCCTGCCCTGCCGGGCAAGGTCAGCACAGCCTCCGCCTCCCCCAGCGGCTGTGTCTGCCATCAGGCTGCATTATCCCTAACGAGCTGTGGCACACGCTCCGGCTCCCTGCTCTGCCATCAGGACGCGCTGCCGGGGCCGCTGCAGCGCTCCTGCGGCGGGGGAGCCTCCCCAGCCTCCCTGCGGGCAGCAGCGCTGCCGGGGCTCCGCAGCTCTGCCGTGCCCGCGACCCCAGCGGGGTTTGCAGACCATCCCCGCTCCGATGTCGCCGCTCAAACACGGCTCCCCCTGCCCGCAGTGCCAGCACCTCTCACTGGCAGCCTGTGACCCTCACTGCTGCCCGGTGCCACCTGCCCGTCCTGGCCAGGGGGAAGCTGCTCAGCAGGTTTGGAAATGGAACACAGGGAGAAACCTGCTGCTGAGGGGGAAAAACAAATCCAGTCCAGACTGGGAGCTGTTTAAAGAGGGCAAAATAATAAGGGAAAAAACACTCACGTGCCAGGGAAATGAGTTTATAAGAATTATCAAGGGATGTAGAATAACCTTTCAACGGTTGCAGTCTGGCACAGATGTGAATGAGCATCCCTGGCAGCTGAGGGCTCTCTCTCCATGTGTTCCATGGAATGAGCTGGCAATTCCCACGGCCGTCCTGAGCAGCCAGGCTGCTCAGAGCAGCTAATATTGGCTGATGGTTTTCCTTTATTTCTTGGAAAGAAAAAACAGTCCTAAGGGCAGTGACACTGGAGCCATGTGTCCCAATTAACCTGCTGCAGGTTGTGTCAATCTGCTCCCTGCTGCATCCCCTTTGTGGGGCACAAAGCGTGTCTGTTCCCATGGCCACTCTCCCCTGGGAAAGAGAGAGGAAGCAAAAAATGTGCTGCTTTCTATTTATGAATGTCCTGCCTTTCCTGCAGCCAGGATGAAGGGTCTGACTTCTTTTCACTCTCTCTCTCTTTCCCATTTCTCTGTCAATTGATTGCTCACTGCCAAAGGGCATTATTGGCTTCAAAAGCTTCATTTTCTGGTTCCTGAGCTGCTCATCCTCTCCTGGCTCATTGCTGTTACTGGAGGTCACATCCAAGCCCCAGAGTCTTTAGGCTGTTTTGGATTTGACCTTGAGAGCTTCTTTTGCTCACCCCATCACATGAAACAGTCCTTTGATCACTGTAGGCATATACTTAAAAAAAAATAAATCCAGTGGGCAGAGATTATTTAATTGTATCCGTGGTTAGTGGAAATAAGCTGGAACCAAAACATTCCCAGCCAGGTTTGAAGAACAGCAGTGCCAGGGGCACCCCTGCTCTCTGTGGGGTCAGGGTCTGTGGCACACACCAAAACTGGCTTCAGTTCTGTACCTGAGCAGCAACCGTGCAGGGCCGGAGAGGGAGGGATGGGTCCTGTTCAAAGAGGTCTTAATCAAATCCACCCCCTTCTACACCTCAAGGTTTTGCTCCGAAGTCGAGTTAAACCACAAAGCTACTAAAGATCCCAATTAGCAAAGGGAGGGATAATGAAGACACAAGGAGGAACATTAGTGGCAAAGCTGTGCTCCTGGATTGTTTCGGTACTCCACGGGGGAGCACTGAGTTCCTGACAATTTACCTTTCAAATCTCTCAAATAAACAACTCCTGGAAATTGCCAAAACATCATTAACACGAGCAGCAGCAAACAGCAGGGTGGCTTTGTCAGCCGCCAGCAGAGGCTGCTCTCCCCAGCCGCCGAGAGCAGAGGCTGAGGCCACGCCGGCCGCTTTGGCTCCTTGTGCAGGGGGCACGGCTGTGGGACCCCTCCCTGCACCCCCGGTGGGAGCCCACCACCCCCACTCACACCGGTGTGCCCCTGCTGCAGCCCGAGCACAACTCCAGCAGCCTAAACAGCATTTTGAAAGATCGGAGTACGGGCTGGAACGGGTCTCCCCTTAGAGCCACCTTCTGCAAAACCTCTTCTGTCTGCCCGAAAAAGGAATTCCCAAAGAAATGAGCTTGAAGCTAGTGTGGGACCACGGTCAGCCCCTGGAAAGGCAGCCTGGAAGAAGGGGTCTGGAGTGCATCTTGCAGGGCTCTCCCTTTCTCTTCCAAGACTTCTCCCTCCAGGTTTGGATGCTCAGCAGAATCTCACTTGGATCCTGTATCCCCTTCCAAACCTGCTGCTTACAGAAAACAATTGCAGCCAATTTTCTTTTATGCGAATATGGTGGAAGATGGAAAAGAAATGGGGGATTTGGAGGGGATTGGGCAGTTTCTCAAAGAAAAATATGTTACTGTTAAAAAATTCTTTTGAAGAAAAAGTAACAATCACCAAGTTACTGTGTTTGCAGTGCAGTGGCTGTGATGCCTAAAGATTTTTTAGCTTTTTAGATATTTTTCATATATTTGTAGCCTTGTAGGTTTTTAATCTACAGTTCCGTGGTTTCTAGTACTTTTCCTGCCTTTTCTCACAGTAAGCTAACCCTTACTAACACATTCTTGAAAATCTGTTTAGTCTTATTCTTAAGAAGATAATTTCTGACAAAATCTTGTTTTCTACCAGAACTTAAGAGACATAACAAGAAATGGGGCAAAGAAACCCCAGGACCAACTCCAAGGGGCTGACCCAAGGGTGGGTTACTGGGTCAGCTGATCTATTGGATGTACCTGCTAGATATACTAATTAATTAACCTTATAAAATTGTAGAAATCCTTTATCACGTGTGCGCAGAGCCATATTTGTGCACCTGAAAGCTTTCACCAAGGAGTTGCTTTTTATATTATCACTTTTAATACTGATTGGAAAGTTTGTGTGTTTTTATTCCAGGCAACAGCTGCTGCTTTGAAATCAGGCTCTGGCAGATGTTATTTTGGGGTATTTAAGCCAGGCTCTTGCTGTCACCATCTCAATGTTCTTGGCTTTGTTACTGTTTCTCTGTTTTATTATTCTGAAGAAAATAGCTCTGTCAGTGTTCTTTTTCTGGCGAGGAGGGGCCGAGCCGGCAGCACATGGACGGGCTCCGGCAGCGGTGCTCGATGCTGTCCCTGCCTCCTGCTGCCGCCAGGTGCCTCAACCCCGGGATCCCCTCCCGGGGCTCTGCGGTTCTGTGCCTCAACCCCGGGATCCCCTCCCGGGGCTCTGAGGGTCCGTGCCCCGTCCCCGGGATCCCCTCCCGGGGCTCCGCTGTCCGGTGCCCCTTCCCCGGATTCCCTCCCACGGCCCTGTGGGTCCGTGCCCCGTCCCCGGGATCCCGTCCCGGGGCTCCGCTGTCCGGTGCCCCCCGTGCCGCCTCCCGCAGCCCCCGGTCCGAGCCGCGGTCCCGCGGCCGAGCCCTGCCGGGGCTGCCCTGCCCGGCTGCGGAGCTCCAAAGTCGCGGCGCTCCAAGGTCCCGGTGCCCCCGCACGGGGCACGGCCCAGCCACGTTTTCACAGAGAACAGCTCCAGAAGAGCCGAGTGTGTCTGCCTGGGGGAGGTTCCTGGGCTGCTTCTCCTCCCAGTTCAGGCTGCTCCAAAAAGCAAACACAGAACCTGCTCTGCTCAACGTTTCCTGACACAAAGCCACTGCTCTGCTGTGTTGCTTGTGACAGTGCCACCACAAAGTGTCTGTTCCTTGTGCTCCCTATTCTGATATCCCAGCCTGAGGCTTAAAAGTTGGCTTATTCCCCCTTTCCCAGCCGTCTCCCACATCACCTCCTATGGGGCCAGGAGTACAAAAACACTAAGCCTTGTTGCTAATGGCCTAAAAAATGATTTGATCAGTGATGTAAAAGGAGTGACGAGCCTGCAGGATGGAAAAAATGCCAGATAGACAGTAAGACTAATGAGGCAATGCGTAAATCCAGGCATTTTCTAACAGACGGGACACGGCAGCGTTGACATGTATATTATTAAAAGGGACATTAAAACACAGACAAAACAATAGCCCGGGTTGGCCATAGCTTGATTTACGCAGTGGAAACATTTTTTCTTCTGAAGGCAAAGGCAAGAAACATAGAAAGCTACGCTTGGGAGTAAAGCCACAGCACGGTGAGCAGAGATGCTTGGCTGTATCCAAGCACAGCTGGCTCTGCAGCTCTGGGGCCAGGCTGCTCCTGCAGCGTTCCCTGGGCTCCACGAGATAAACCAGCACTGTGTCCCCACAGGGAAAGGGGAGCCAGATCCCTGAGACAGCTGGGGGACAGCTGGGGGGACAGTTCAGGGGACAGTTCAGGGGACAGCTGGGGGGACAGTTCAGGGGACAGCCCAGGGACAGCTCGGTTCGGTAGGCACGGGGGCTGTCGGCAGCAGCAGCCCTGGAGCGCAGGGCTGGGGAGGGGAGGAGAACTCCTGGACGGGAGCACGGCTCACTATGGGGTGTCTAATGTGACAAGTCTGTATTTTTGCCTGCCTGCTTTAACTGGAGAACCCCTTGGAAATTCCAGTGGTAAAGTGCAGAAAACCGTACAGCAAAAACCCTGAGTCATCTGTCTCAAACTGTCATAGCAGCTTCCCCTGTCAATCCACATGACCCACTCAATTCTCATCCATTTTCCTCCGTTTTGGGGGAGTTGTGAAAAATAACTACAACCATTCCAACTGATTGGTTATAACATATGCTCAAACTACAGTGATTTGGCCAAATTTTCCTAAGGCTGTGCCACATCTTAGGCTTTTTATAATCCAGACAAGAGCAGCAGACACAATCAGGGGACTTGGTCTGTGCCCAGGGCAGACAGGCCACAGCTCAGTGCTCTGCAGCAGCTCAGACAGGGGAAAATATAAAAAAAGAATGTAATTACTAATGTCATTTTCCATTGAGATAGCACATGAAATCAATCTATCATGCTAAATCTACAAGTTCCAATCTGTATACATAAGGTATATTAAGGGCTTTGGAAAGATTAAGACTAGCTCCTACGTGTCTGTGTGCGTATAAGCACCGATTGTTTTATCTGTGAATTACCTGCCTCTGCAGACAAGGCAAAGATAAGGAAAGCAGCCTTGTGGGGAGCAGCATCTGTGGGAGTGTTGGCTCAGAGCTGAGCTCTGCCTCTGCTGATGTAAAAACATCCAGAGCCAGGGGAGCCCAGAGCAGCTGCCCTCGGCCGTGTGCTCTGCCCCGAGCCTTGCTCCCTGCCCAGCCATGTCCCCAGCTAACCAAGGTGTTCCTGACACCTCTGCCGACTGCCTCCTCCTCAAAAAAATATCACTGATCATTTCCGTGTTAAAAAATACAGCGTTGATAAAATACAGCATTAAAATGCCGTAGTGACTGGGGCTGCTGGGAAGAAGCTCCTTCCTCAGAGCGGGAGGGGATCCCCCGTGGCCTTTCCAGGAGAAATTCCTTAAGGAGCACCTGGGACAGGCTGAATGAGAGCTCAGGACTCGGTGATTTTCACACTCCCTCTGGTTTGGGGGCTGCTCCCCTTGCCCCGACAGCCGCCGGGGTCTGTGGCTGCTCCCAGAGAGTGACTGGGGCTCAGCCGGGCTGTGGGCCCGGCTCTGGCAGGGCTCTGGCAGGGCTCTGGCAGGGCTCTGGCAGGGCTGTGGCTCTGGTGGGGCTCTGGCTCTGGCTGTGGCTCTGGCAGGGCTGTGGCAGGGCTCTGGCAGGGCTGTGGCTCTGGCAGGGCTGTGGCAGGGCTCTGGCAGGGCTGTGGCTCTGGCAGGTCTCTGGCTCTGGCTCTGGCAGGGCTGTGGCAGGGCTGTGGCAGGGCTGTGGCAGGGCTCTGGCAGGGCTCTGGCTGTGGCAGGGCTGTGGCAGGGCTCTGGCTCTGGCTCTGGCAGGGCTCTGGCTCTGGCTCTGGCTCTGGCTCTGGCTCTGGCTCTGGCTCTGGCTCTGGCTCTGGCTCTGGCTCTGGCTCTGGCTCTGGCAGGGCTCTGGCAGGGCTCTGGCACAGCCTGCCTGAGGGAACCCGTGCGGCTCCTCAGAGCTCACCTGGGCTGGCCCCAGCCCAGCAGAGCCCTCCCAGCACTCCCAGCCTGCGGGCCACCAACGCCACCCCTGAAAAGATTGTCGTGCTGGGTAAAGGCCCATTACCAGGACTTCCTGGCTTAGGCGGCTGTATATAGCAGCAGCAATCCTATTATGCTGATCCTAAACTGTCCTCCACCGAGCAGTGAAGTGAACTTTCAGAACACCAGAAGCCTAATTAAGCCTGCAAGCCCGCTGTGAGCAGCTCGATTCTGCCTGTGTGCAGCCGCGGGGTCAGGTTATGGCAGGAAACACAAACACCTGTACCACACACACGCCAGGGGCTGCTCCCTGTCCCCAGTCTGCTGCTTCGAGGAAATGCAGTGAGTTCTTTGTAGGAAGAGCTGTCCTACTAATTCTTTATGACAGAGAGCCCAAATCCATGCCCACATACCCGCGGCAATGACTCTGCCCTCGCAAATGGCTGTGCCAAGGCTGAAGGCTCACACGCTTCTGTATTTTTGTTGCACAGCTGTGAGATTAGAGAAACCTGGTACTGATCAGCGAGGCCCTGAGCCTGGCCTTTCTGCAGAGGCTGTGAAAAAAGCAATATTCTGCCTACACCAGTGCAGGGCAGCTGGGGTGCAGCAGCCCTGGTGCCTGAGCAGCTGCCTCAGGCTGTGCCACAGTGTCAAGGCAGATTGGAACGGCCTGGCTGCCTCAGCCTGGCTGCATCAGGCTGGGTGACAACATCCGTGTTTCTCCCAAACAGCTTTTCACACCTGACAGTCCTTGAATGCCTCCAGAAAAAGCTGAGTATGGAGGAGCATTCCTGGGCTCCAGAAAACCAAAGGGATGAGCAAGGGGGGAGCAGCTGCAGCTGGAAAGGGCTAAATGGATGATTATCCTAAAATTTTAACATTGCTAACTAATGTCTTAGAGATTGCGTTAGAAACCCCCGCACAGCTCTCAGTGCTGCACACAGCTCATCTCTCCCTGCTATGGCACTCTGTGAGGCATGGGCAGGAGCAGACCTGACCCCAGGGTGTCACAGCACATCTGAGCACAGCAAGAGGTGCTGGCATCACCCTGTGCACGGCCAGCACGGCTCAGCTGCTAACCACCACTAAACGTGGATTTCTGCAACTTTTTCAAAGCTTCCTTGTGCCTTTTCCTAATGGAGGGCACATTTAGCTCTAGAAATGAATATCTTCAAATGCTTGCTTTCTTGGTGTAACAGACTGAGACAGGCTAAATATTTGTGCTCTTGTCTTGCCTGGCTGGTAACCCAGATTCTATTAGTGAAGCACAACTGGGTCATGAGAATTAATATTAGCATCTGCGTTAGCTGTTTTATTTACAGCACTGTGGCTGTCAAAAGTTGTGGTAGCTCAGAAGGAACGTGGTTTATTCATGCTGACACCAGCAGTGCAAGAGCTGGATGAAGGCTGGCTGGCTCCTCAGGCCCAGGCTGGGCAAACGCCCTGTGAGCAGCCTGGGCAGTGTGGGGTGAGGGGGACAGCTCGTCCCAGTCCTCATGGGCCAGCAAAAGCCTTGGCTGGCAACAGCCCAACAGCATCCACTGTTCCTCTGTACTGCCCAAACCAGAGCCAGCGCTCCTGAAGAACAGGATGGAAGGACCCTTAGGTTATGGTTCAGTTATAAAAACTCTGATCACTGCTTCAATATAATTAAGGAATTAATTAACTTCCAGCTCAGTAATTATGGAAGCTCCAGCCCCATGAAGCAGCAGCGCATCCCACAGGTCCTGTGGGGCTGGCAGTGGCCAGCGGGGGGGACACCCCACAGGTCCTGCCTGGGGCAGAGGGGTGGGGCTGCAGCAGCCTGGCAGGAGCCGGGCACGCAGGGCTGGGGGGCAGCACCGCTCCTGTGCTCACCAAGGGCAGAAGATGCACTGGAGGGGGGCCCGTGGCTCCTCTCCCCACAATGCTGCAGCCAGAGCTGTGCATGCACTGCAGGGCCAGCCTGTGCCTCCCCCCTGCAGCCTGAGCTGTGGGGCTGCCAGCAGTGCAGCTGCAGCCCTGCAAGGTGGAGCTCCACTGCCGTCTCAGGCAGCTGCCACCTCCCTGCCATGCTCTGTCTCCTTTCCAAAAACACCAAGATTGATGACCAAGGGCCAACCATCCTGTAAACAAAGCCATGCTGGGTTTCAGCTTTATATGAACTGAGATAATACAAATTTCTGAGTAACTGAAGTCCCAGCAGGGAGGTCTTTAAATAACTATTGTCAGGGGGCTTTTTATCAGCAGAATTATTAGAAATATTTTATCTTATCAGACAAAACAGTATCAATTTATCATTCAGTCTGCTCAGAAAAATCATGAACAAAGAAAACTAGAAAACAGTTTCACAAACTGTCTTTACTAGGCAACAACACCGTCAATTCTCTGGTAGCTAAAAGTCATGTTAAACAGTATAAAACAGCAGAGCAGAGCTTGAGACAGCCGTGCCAGGCAGGAGAGGAGCTGGGCTGGGCTCTGCTGGTGCCCAGGGGAGCTGCCTTTGCCTTGTGCTCAGGCCAGGGATGGAACGAGCTTGGGAGCTCAGGGCAGGGCAGCACTGCACTGAAATTCTCCCTCAACCACGGTAACTGCACTGTCCTTTCACCACGGGGGCCAGGACATCGCCTCCTGCCCTGCCTCCTGCCCCTGCCTGCCTGCTGGGCAGCCCAGGGATCACTGAACTCACCAGAGCATCCTCCCACGTGGGCCACAGAAATTCTCACACTGCTCTCGTATTCCTGTCTCAGTTGTTGTATGGATAAATTCTTAAGCTATTATATCACAATAAAGGCAACATCTATTTTTTAAAATGAGGAATCTGGTGGTCCCAGAGCCAGAGGTATTGTTCCCTGTTGGATACATCAGCTGCTGAGTTTCTTTTTTCCTTCAGGACACACAATTAGCCATCTGGAAGCTTCATCAACACTCTGAAACAGCAGCTATAATTGTGCTTATCAAAGAAGAGCCTAAATCTGTCCCAGAGAAAGCAGAACTCTCCCTAGCACAGGAACCCCTGGCAAGTGTGACCTCCCGTAAGCAGCAGTAACTGGTGAGAAGAGAAGCTGTGCCTGAAGCAGGAGCTCTGGGGAGAGGGACGAGCCCCCTGCTCTCAGCTTTGCTGGGACCCACCGAAGCCTCCAGCCTGAGCACAAAAACCCCCAAACTGCAGAACCCAGCAGCACCAGTGACTGCCTCAGAGCGTGCTTTACGTGGCAAGAAAATGCCACTCCTTGGAATTCTACCGGCCTGCTTAGGCTGAGGATGAGCAGAAGAGAGGTGGGAGCACTGGGACCTTCCCCAGGGTGTGACTTTGTCCTCGGGAGCACCGCAGGGACAGCACAGCAGAGCCTGCACCTGGCTTGGCAAACACCCAGTCCAACCACGCCCTGCCTGTCCCACCACCTCACCCCTGCTCACTCTGCAGACCTAGATCCCAAAGATCCCACTGTGCACGTCAGTGGCAGAGATTTGTCCCTAGGGGTTCTGACCACGTGTGGTAGTGGGTAGCAGCTATTTGCATACAAACAAGTCTGGTTAACCTCGAGAATACATTACTGCCACTCAGCTCCCCAGGACCACCCCCAGCCTCCCCCCAGCCCTGCCTACAGCAGACTGAATTTCCTTGAACAAGAAAATTTCCAGAGACCAAGGTGATGCTTCACTGCACCCCCTCCCACAAGACCGGCAGATCCCACCTAAGGATTACACAGAATTCCTCCCAGCAGTAAAAGCTCCAGGAGCACAAAGTAAAAGCATTTGGAATACTTGAAAATACTAACAACTGCTGCTCCTGGATCTGAGGAATGAGCTGGAGCTGTTCTGTTGCTCTCTGCATTGCTGTTGGGGCCAAGAGATTGGTCCAGGGGCTGCTCTCCTCATCCAGAGGTTCATGGGAAGGAAATGCAGGGAGAACAGACAATATATGAAGAACTGGTGGAAAAAAAGAGTTGCTCTTTTCAGCTGGTTATTTCTGACAGAGAGCTCTAAGCTTCTGCTGGCTTTAGTTTTGCTAACTGTACTTTTTAATTCTGGCAAGGATGCCTGGAGCCCAGGAAAGGAATGTACTGTATATATAATTATAAATCAAAATATAATATAATACAATAAGTAAAATGAACACTGAAGAATACCACTCACTGGCTGCATATGACATCTACCTAATTGTTCCAAGCTGTGAGTCACCGCTTGAATTAAAGAGGCGCAGCGAGGCGGAGCGGGGCCAGCTCCGCACAGGGCTCGGGCTCCCCTGGCTCCCACCCCGTGTGGAAGTGAAATCCGAGCACTCAGCGTCCCCCCGGGCCTGAGCTCAGCCCTGCCTCACCTCGGACCCCGCAGAAACCCCAGCGCCAGGCTCTACCTCCTGCGATTTATAGGCAAGGGTTAAATGCCTGAGAAATGGGATCACGGACCTGAGACCAGCCCAGGCAGCCAAAGGAACCCCGGGCTGGGGCAGAGCTGAACATCACCGTAAAAGGCAGGCACTGGAACGTCCAGGGGATGGACACCTATCCCAGGGCAGTCCCTTCCCGCAGGAAAAGAGGGAGAAAGAGAGGTTGTTGCCATGCCCTGAGGGCTGGAGCACGTGTTTGTGACTAGAGGAGCCAGTCCAGACTCTAATCCCTGCTCTGCCAGGCTGGAGCAAACCCTGCAGGGAGGGAAACCATCTGACAGTGCTGCTGAGCTTTGGTGCTGGGTCATGGAGGCTGCGAGGAGCAGGAAAAGCTGGTGCAGTTGGTGTTTTTAAGTGGCCATTTAATCACAGAATATCCTGAGTTGGAAGGCACCCACACGGATCACTGAAGTGCAGCTCCTGCACAGGACAGCCCCAACAGTCCCTCCGTGTGTGATCAAGGATTTTGGGAATGGAAATGTGAGGGTGAGAGGGACAAGGATGCAAATTCAGCAGGTTTCTGCTGCTGACATTTATGCCCTGAACGAAAGATCAAATTTGCACAAAGGTAATGAGCAGGAGGATGGGTGTAAGAGGAAAACATCACCCCCTGTGCAGTAACACACTCCCAAAGACATCCGCACACGCAGACCTGCACCCCGAGCTGGAATGCCCCGGCCAAGCCACAGCCACAGGCAGGACCTTTCCTGAGCCCCCTTTCCTGCCTGTGGACTTCCAGAAACCAGCAGTGCAGAATAATTTAGTGCTGCTTCTCTGCAAGCTGTCAGGACCCCATAATGATAAGTCATGATGATTTCACAGCAACTTTAAGCCAGTTTCCATCCTGCTGTCAAAGCCATGAGTCCTTGGCTTTAAAATGCTTTCTCCCCACTGGAATTCAGCCACTCTGCACTGGACACACTGGGATTTTTTAATCCTGTAATTGACAGCATCAATCCTGGCCGCAGGGGCTTCCCTGGGAGCGAGGAACATGCTGCACCATCCTTCAGTTGTGTTTTCAGACAATCAAATATTTCCAGCAAGCTGTTAATCTTTGAGAAGAGAGCTGGGCTTTGGTCATCATTACCTAAATGGAGTGGATGGCAGAAGGTAGGTACCTGAAACCTCAATAAAAACCCCGGCCAAAAGGTGTGACTATTGCATTCCTCTGCTAGAGCAGCAGCTACAGGACATGACAGTGCTGATGGCTTGCTGCCTTGCAGCTCTGGCTGGCCAAAACGAGGCAAAAAAACCTTTATTACACATTTTTCTTTTCAGGATTCCAGAAAAGCTCCTGGTCTTTTTGAAACATCAGCAACAACCTGAGAAGGGCAGGAGTGTTTTCTTTGCAGGGTTTTAGTTCCTGACATACTCTGTGATGCTTGGGATGGGAATGACAACCATTAAAACCCGTACATGGAGGCTCCCAACACCTTGTGTGGTTTCAGTGGAGCAGATTTGTTTATGGCATATTAAGGGCACGGCGAGGTTTGAGCATTTTCCCAGCTGTTCCTTGTGGTTTTTTGGCAGCTCTCAGGATGTCATTGTCATCCCCAGCATATCCCAAGGTGGCCCTCAGGACCCCAGGGAATGGCAGCCGGGCACACTCCTGGAGGTTCCTGTGCCCTGCACACTCTGTGTCTTTGTGAAGGAAAATCCTTCTCACCAGAAGCTTCTGGCTTGCTGAGAGAAACAAAAAGATATTAACTGCAATGCTGACAGTAGAGCCCCTGTCCTCAGGCTGAACCTGGACAGGGACTCTCCAGAAGATCTCGCAGCACACCTGGTTTATGTGATTGTCCCTTACAGTCACTCTTTCTGATCTTTCGACCCACATCTGCTTTCCTCTGCAGGAAATTAACTGCTGTGCTTGGTGGCTGCTCCTTCATCTGCTGAGGGATGGATCTTTATGGTTCTCATAAGACCTTCAAGATATATAGGCTGTAATTTAGATATTTCCCTTTCTTGCCCATCAAATTAATTTTTGATTTTCTCCTGCTATAGAGATTTTTATGTGGTTTGTTAATGTATTTTCGTTCTTCATTACTAATGCTTCAGGTGACTGTGACACATTTACCTGTGAACTCCAGCAATACAGAGCACATTTTGTCCTGGGACGAGGCTCACCCACTTCTGCAAGGAATTAACTCAGATACTGCTGGTGCCCATGCTGATGCAGTACCTGCTCCTGACACTTTCAAACATGATTACAGACAAAAGGGCCCTTGGCCACCAGGATAACCAGAGACTGAAGGGCTTTACTGTGTTCACAGACCAAGCTTATCTCAGCCACAGTTTAGGCTGATGAAAATCAGTCCCACTATTTCACAGAACTTCACAGCTTTTAAGCCCCTGTCATTATTAAAGGTCAAAAAAAGCTGTAGTCTCTCATCTCTTCCCAATGCAAAACAGAGCACAAATGAGTACAAACCCGAGCCTCAACACAAGTGTGTAATTTTCATTTAGAGTGCTGAAGAGCTGAACTCAAACCTACCCTGAGGACACGAGTGTGCAGTGACACTGCTGAGCCAGAAGGGAGATGTGGGTATGACCAAGTGACAAAGGGCCTGGGCTGACAGGGCAGGAGGGGTGGAAAGCTGGGGAGAGCCAGCCCCAGCGAGGGGGAATAGCACTTGCTGTGGAGGCACACAGACTGCAGCTGGGCAGTCTGGGTCCTTTTCCCAATTACGGCATTCTGGATTTGTTCTATGACCTTGGGTAAATAATTTATTCTCTTTGTGCACAGTTTCCTCATCTCTCAGAGAAGGTTAATGGCTACTGCTCAGAAAGGTTGGCTTTTCCTGGCTTAGGTGAATGTGTGAGTCAGGGCAGACTTTGGCAGATGTGCTAAGAGACACCACAGAGGTAAAAAGTGCAAATCATTACTATTTCCTTCACAGGTAGGTGTTAATGACAGACGTGTCAATGATGTAGCACTGACCAGAGGAGCTGCCAGCCATGGGAGCAGGATGAGTTGCCAGGCCAAGAAGAATAACAGAATATTGCATTTTCTCTAGGTTTTCTCCAGCCTAACTGTAATGCACAGTAGATGTGCTCACTTAGGATCTTGTGAGCTGGCTGAGGGTGACACAAAAATCCCTCACATAGAGCAGTTTGGATGTGACCACGCTTTCAGTCCCTTTCCACAGCAGTTGTTGATCCTAGTGCACAACACTCCTCCCCTCAGAGCCTTCCTGTCTGCTTTCAGGACCTAAAATGGATTTTTGGGGTCCAAACCCGACCATTTTTACTGCACTCCAGAGTAACTGTGAGGAGTAACTCCAGAGTAACCACCACGCAGTGGGATGTGGATTAATCACACAACATTCAGTGACTTGATCAACACAGCAGCTGAAGGAGCTGACACATGGTCTGACCAAAGCACTGAATGCCTGTGAACAGCCACATTTGCACCAATGCACCCCAGCAGAGGATTTATCTCCCCACAGATAGAAACCCTCTAAAGTCAAGCTATAATGCTGATGGTCTGTGTAACTTCACATTCCCTTCTTGTTTCTGGCAGTGTTGGTGACGTACAGAGTCTCCTTCATGCCAAGTGCCCACAGAACACTACAAATTCACTGTTCCACTCTCCCTGCTGAGTTAGTGGTGTGAAAATGCAGAGCCCAGCTCGTTCTCAGTGTGCCAGTGCTGGCCTGAACCCCTGTGAGGCTGCTCAATTCCATCCCGGTGCACAGCACAGGGAAAATCCAGGAGCAGCAATGCTGCCGTGGCATCAGGCTGTGTCTCACCCAGGGGACACGTGGGGACACTGCACGGGGGCAGAGGGGACAGAGCTGGGCTGGCAAGGCAGGGCCCCCCGCTCTGCTCCTGTGGGGTGTAAAACATCCACTCTGTGCCCCACAGTGAGCAGGCCGTGCACTGCTCAGGCGAATAATAAACCAGCCTGGACTGCAGATGGTTTCCCCTGGTCATACAACAGCCAGCAGCATCCATATAATTTTATGGAATTGCTTAGATTTCTGTATCTTTTACAAAAAAGAAGCTGTGTGTGCATATAAGGGAGCTCACATTTTAGGAGTTTCCTATTATAGATGTCATTCCCAATGGTTAACTCATCCAAGTGTGACTGGAGTAGCCCACATCATCAATATTAAATGTGACATTTACTATCAAGAGCAGAGTTTTGGGGCTGCTGCCAGCCCCACTCACTGAGCTGTAAATATTTTGATCAGGGAAGAGGCAGGAGAGGGAGCAGCACCGGAGCTGCTGGGTGATCCCACAGAGCCCCCAGCACAGCAGGGCAGCCCTGGCAGGAGAGACCAGGCTGGGAGCAGCCCTGTGCCCAGGCTGGTCCCCGTGTGCTGCTGGGTGTGTGACGGGCACACGGGGAGGATGGAGGTGTTCCCTGCACTGGGGCACACCGGGGGGATGGATGCAGATGTTCCCAGATGTTCCCTGCAGTGGGGCACATGGGGAGGATGGATGCAGATGTTCCCAGATGTTCCCTGCAGTGAGGGCACACAGGGAGGATGCAGATGTTCCCAGGTGTTCCCTGCAGTGGGGGCACACAGGGAGGATGGATGCAGATGTTCCCAGCTGTTCCCTGCAGTGGGGGCACACAGGGAGGATGCAGATGTTCCCAGCTGTTCCTGCACTGGGGGCACACAGGGAGGATGCAGATGTTCCCAGGTGTTCCCTGCAGTGAGGGCACACAGGGAGGATGCAGATGTTCCCAGGTGTTCCCTGCAGTGGGGCACACAGGGAGGATGGATGCAGATGTTCCCAGCTGTTCCTGCACTGGGGGCACACAGGGAGGATGCAGATGTTCCCAGGTGTTCCCTGCAGTGGGGGCACACAGGGAGGATGGATGCAGATGTTCCCAGGTGTTCCCTGCAGTGGGGGCACACAGGGAGGATGGATGCAGATGTTCCCAGCTGTTCCCTGCAGTGGGGGCACACAGGGAGGATACAGATGTTCCCAGCTGTTCCTGCACTGGGGGCACACAGGGAGGATGCAGATGCTGCAGCATCGCTGTGGAACTGGGGAGAAGAGAGGCCCCTGTGAGGGACCCCCCATCAGAGCCTTCTCCTCGGTTTCACCCTTCCCAGTCACACCTCTCAGCACTGCAGGCCCAGCTGCTCCTGCCTGCAAGCTCTGCAATGCCTCCTTTCCACACAAAAAGGAATATTTTGACAACTACATGATTTTCCAAAAAATACATCGCTCAGCTATGGCAGTAAGGAAACACCAAAGAAATACTGGTGAATAGTTGGGGATTTTTTCAGGGGTCAGTATTTTAAGGGGAAGACTTTTTGGAGGACTATCAACCTTTTGTGTTTTTGTGAATGTGACCCTACAACTGCACATGATGAAGTCTGCAAAGTCTCATTACTAAGGAATGGAAAAGTATAAAAACTGCAAAGACCAAACAGCTTCATTACTTCCATTATCATATTTTATCTTTGTTTAATTGTATGTATCAATTTTTAATAAAGAAACTTCATGTGCCCATGATTTAGATCTTCCTGAGAGAGGCTTTCATTGACTGCAGGAACACAGCCAGGCTGGCTGGGTCATGCAGACAGAGAAACAGGGGGGAGCAGGGTGGAGCACCTTGGTCACTGAGGAACAGAAACACTTGTTAAACTTTACTCGGTGCCATTTGATGTTATTAGCCCTCCTGCACCAGAGGGATTTTGCTGCTCCTCCAAATAATGACAAATGGTGCAGCGGGACAGAGATGAGCTGCTCGCTCCCGTGATAATTGCTGCACAATGATACTAAAGAAGCAGTCACCAAAAACTTCCCCAGTTAATGATGTTGAATTCATTATTAAATGCAGCTCATTACAGTTGGAAATAAGGCCATTTAGCAGCCATCAGCTTTGCTAATATTGCTGAATGTCCTGCAGTGGTCAGACAGCAGGGGGGGGAAGGCAAGTTTTAAAAATATATTTTCACTTCAGAATATTGGCTGAGGTGCCAATTTCCTCCAAGAAGGTAGCTCAGCACTAATACACATCTTCTGAGCTGAAGAAATGCACAGGGTAATGTCAGGTTATAAAACAGGCCCTTGACTTGCCCTGGTTTAATTAAGATAATGAGAAGTGTAGGATGATGAGCTATGGTTCCAGACAGCAGGAAAAAAGGATGAAGAGCAATTACATTTGGAACAGAGAGAGAGGAGTCTATGGAGCTAGGATCTGGGGAACAGGCTGTGACAAAGGGGATGTCTACAGGAGATTTATTGGTACTGAAAATAGAGCAGGGCATGACTGGGTGACTGGAGAAGTTTGGTGAAGCAGAGCCTTCTGCACCTGGAAGGAAGGTACTGGTGCAGCCAGGAGTGTCTGAGAGGTGGAGGAAAAAAGAGCTGGCAGCTCTCACAGGTCCCTCAGAGACAGCCATGGGCAGGTCTGTGCAGCACTGGCTTCTCCCTGAGCTTCTCCAGCCCAGGGCAGCACTGGCTGCCCCTAAACCTTCCCCAGCCCAGGGCAGCACTGGCTGCCCCTAAACCTTCCCCAGCCCAGGGCAGCACTGGCTGCCCCTAAACCTTCCCCAGCCCAGGGCAGCACTGGCTGCCCCTCCCAGCCCTGCCCCAGCCCAGGGCAGCGCTGCCGGCGAGGGAACCTTTGAGGGAACCCTTTGCTCTCAGGGATGAGGGAACCCTGTGCTCTCACGGTGTGTTGAGCACTCCCAGCAGGCTCTGACAAACAGCCTGAGCATGTGTTTGAGTCTCACAGATTTTGTGGGACTCGTGTGGACCCAAGCTGAAGCATCTGTTCCATCGCTCTGCTGAGCTGAGCTCAGCCACTCCCAGCACCCAGACACACACAAGAACATTTCTTCCTTCATGCAAAGTGCTGGGAAACCCTTACCATCTCTGCTAGCTCTGGATCAAACCCAGAGGAGGTTCAGTGCTTTGTAGTTTAAATATAACCTGTCCTCCCTTTAGCACAGCCCCGTGTCTTATTTCTGTCCCAGCTCAGAGCCCACCATGACAGAATTTGGGTGAAGGTGTGAGAGAACCTGATGCTTTCCTTATTGCAGTAACCACAACAATGTAGTGACAGCAGCCCCGTCCCACCAGCTCTGGAGCTGGTGTGCCTGAATTTACCATTCTGCAGCGAGTGATGTTTGCTTCTCCTGCACCACCATTGCCTGGAGAAAGAGACCCCTGAGCCTCAGATCTGCCCCGTCCCTGCTTACCTTGGAGAACAGCTCGGGACTGTGCTCCAGGAAATGAGGATCACACGCTGCACTGGACAGAGGGGAACCCCAAACGGGTCTTTATGTGAGTGCTGCAATTCACCAGCACCACAGTGAATCCAGATCACGTAGCTTTACAAGAAGTGCTTCTGCTGAGTAATTAAGCTTATGAGTGAGCAGACTGGGTTCAACTTCAGAATTAAAAGAGCAGTAGAGAAACAACTGGGAACAACGGGTGTGAAGAGGAGAGTTTAGACAAGTGACAGTTGATCAATATTGGGGTGACATGAGACTGATTATAGATCTCCTTAATAAATATACATTAATTTCTGGTCCACTGTATCAAACCCACTTGTCTGACACTGTATTGCATTACATTTCTATGCTGTCTTTATAGGTTGAGTCCCAAGAACCATAATTTATTGACACTACTTTATAAATCTTTAAAAGGGCAAGAGAGACTGACCTAATCAGAACGAATCGTTTCCCTTTTGTTTGGACTAGTTTAAAACAAGTTGCTTGCTACTTGAAACAATTTAAATGACTAATTATGACTTGATTTTCTCCCCTCCCTATCCCTTTGAATCACTATCAGTGCTTTCAGCTAATGAATTTACCATTTTCAGAGCACTATTAAAGAAAGACTTGGTCTTCTCTGTGAATAGTCTTACATATACAAGCTCCCCATTGACTTCAGAGAGCCGAGTGATTAATTCACAAATAATTTATCTGACAAATGTTGCTTCCCCTCTCCCCCTCCCCAGCCTTGCAAACTGCCTGTGGGCGAGTTCGAAATTTCTCAATTATTCATTATTCAGAATTCTTGCGGGTTTTTCCCCAGTAAATGATTTTTGCTCTACACACTGAGTAGCTGCCGTGCTCGTGGGCACGCTCTGTGCCCCGGGGCAGCTCCCGAAGCCCCTGGCCCCGTTTCCTCGGGATGCTCTCCACACCCGGCCAGCACAGGAGCCAGGGGAGTGTCACCTTCTGACACACGAAATTACAGCTGATTCCGTATCAGCTTCAATTATTTATCTATAGGCACACTTTGAAGTATTTTAGGCAGGAGTTACATAAGAGGAAAGTATTGTCATTCCTTCGGTGCCCTCCTTTTCCCGGGACGGGCTCTGCGGGAGCAGCTCCCGGCAGGATCCGCCGGGGCTCGGGGAGCTGCTGCTCCCGTCCCTCGGCGTGCCCAGGGCAGGGAAATCCCGTGGGACCCCTCCTGCCACCCCGGCACTGCCGAGCCACGGGGCGCGGGCTTTAAACGGGATGGACCGGGCTTGTGGGGCTGTGCGAGCCCAGTGACAGCTCCGGGGACAGCGCCAGGGACAGCGCCAGGGATAACCCCATGGATAACCCCATGGATAACCCCAGGGACAGCCCCGGGGACAGCCCCAGGGACAAACCCAGGGACAAACCCAGGGACAGCGCCAGGGATAACCCCATGGATAACCCCATGGATAACCCCAGGGACAGCCCCGGGGACAGCCCCGGGGACAGCCCCAGGGAAAACCCAGGGACAAACCCAGGGACAAACCCAGGGACAAACCCAGGGACAGCGCCAGGGAGCCGCTTATTCCGCTCTTTGTGGGAAAGGTTTTTCCACTTTTTGGACCTAGTATTACATGGAAATACAATGGATTTATGTCTGGAGAGGAAGCTCCTCAGTGAAGGGAAACAACCAAGGTGTGCAGAGGGAGCTTTGCCAGGGAACATGTGATGCCTCTCCTCCAGCAAGGGGCTTCTGTAGAAAACCCTTTGCTGGAGAAGTGCTCGAGGCTAAAAGAGCTTCATCTAATTTAAATGAAATAACTCCCTCGCTTTCCCTCTGACCTCTGGTTCTTGCTGGTTGTCATGGAAAATGGACAGATTAAACCCAGAAAGAATTTGCAGGAGAACTTAACCAAATTGGAATTGTAGCCCTGGAGCCTTGTTTCTCAGCCTGCTTCTGTGGTGGTCCTGCTGTTAAATAATTGAGCAGTGACACTTGTTAAGCACTCGGGACAAACCGAGAGGAGGGGGGCAGGTAAGTAAAGGCAGCCTGTCCAGCGCTCTGCCCTGTGTGCAGCCCAGCACCCCTCAGCCTGTGTGCAAGGGCAGCTGGCGTGTCTGGCTGTACCTGCACACCCTTCTGCTGTCCCTTCTTGCTGCCAGAGTGAGGGGTGGACAGAGGACAGGGACCTGAGCCCTGTCAGCTGCACAGGGGGGAGATCTGCAGGGCTCATTAACAAGGGCTGGGAGTTCCCTGCCACATTTTATGGCCCCTCTGACCCTCTCTTCACTTAGCAACATCAGGGGAAGGGGGGAAGAGAAGAAAAGCAGGTATCTGTGATGCATAAATAACCTCGTTGCCATGACAGCAGCAGGATCTGCAAGCACTACCCGTATTGAGAGGTTCGAGGTAAATGAGACCTGACCCTGCTCACAAAATGAAACTCCTGGGTTAAGCAGGTGAAGAAGAAGTCAGGTCACCTGCCAAAGGGCAAGGGGCTGCATAGACGTGGTTTGGTTTTCAGAGAGATTTCTGAACAAATATTCATTCATGGAACAATATTCCATTGCCCTGCCTTTGCAAGGAACCCGTGTGTGAGTGGCAGGCTGGGGGGTGGCACAGGCAGGGTGGCACAGCAGGGACAGCACATCCTGCCTCCCCGTGGGGCCCTGATGGCCTGGGCTCACCCCTGTGTGCCCATCCTGCCCCACGAGTGACACCGGGCACTCATAGAGGAGCTGCTGTCTCTGAAAGATTTTACACTCTTCCCAAGAGCTCCTTTTGGGTTTTGAAATGAACAATGAACAGTGGCACACTCGCTGCAGGGAGAGCCAAACTGTGGGCATGGACATGGCGGGGGCAGGTTTGGTCCATGCCAACAGAGAGGGGCACAATGGATCATCCCAGTGCTCCAGTTCATCATCATCATCATCATCATCGTCATCATCATCATCATCATCATCATCATCATCATCATCATCATCATCATCATCAATCATCATCATCATCATCATCATCAATCATCATCATCATCATCATCTCCCAGGGCAACCACAACCAGACCAGGCCTCTCAGTTTCCCCCTTCTGCTTGCAGAAGCTGCCTCTTGCCTCTCAAGACCCCTTAGAAAAGAGAAAGGGAGTGCAAGGAGAAGATGTCACTGGCACGCTGTGAAGGAGACTGGCCTTTTGCAGAGTATTCACCTTTGCGAGAGAAGGGAGATGCAAGGTGGGAGCTGTGGCCCTGCTTTGTGTGTGCTTTATCTGACTCTGAGCCTCCAGAAACCAAGGCAGACCCGCAGCACACAGCAGCCGTGCTCTCCCTGCTGCACAGCCTGGCTGAGTCCCGAGCTCCGGGTGTCCTCTCTGCCTTTTTAAAGCCCGAGGAGTGACAATCGTGGATGAGGCATTTCCAGCCTCTGGAGGTCCTTGTGACTCAGGTGACCAGTCAGCCCCCCAACGCTCTGGGGTCAGGTTTCCCCTGCCTTCCTGTCCCCAAACACATGCCTAATGAGCTTAATGTCCCAGGTAATCACTTCAGGAGAGCTCATCTGCTATTCCAGCCTGGTTTCAACCCAAACGTCGAGAAATCTCTCATGGATAATGTACAAGGCAGCAAGGACACAGAAGAGCAGCGGCTCCCCCTCACCTTCAGACCCTGCTTCAGGGACCTTTTCCCCAGAGCACTTTTGAATATGATTTGCAAGTATTCAGTACAACTGGGGAGGTTGGTTTCATCCCAAAATGTATTGCTCAGTCTTAGGTTTTGCTTCTGGAGAGTGATGTCTGCCTCAGGGGATCCCTGCCCCGTGCTCTGCCCCCCACTCCCAGGACTGTTCCCATCCCCACCGTGTCCAGCCCCATGGTGACCCGGGCCAGTGCCCGCTTCCAAGTTTATTTTTAAAAACTTTTGCTCTGCGTGGTCACTGGTGCCAATGCAAATCTCTGCTGGTCCCAGATGGAGCAGAGAGGCCAACAGGTCACTCCTGCTGCAGGAGAGCCTTTGCCAGGGGAGCTGAACCCATGAGCTGAGCCCTCTTGTGACCCCTCTTGTGTGAACTGATGACTCCAAATTTTCCATGCAGAGTACTCCAAGAGAAAATTTCCCTCACTGACTGCTACTGCTCTCCAAGGAGCCACTCCAGAACTGTTCTCTGTATATCCCACTTTGGGAATTACTAGTGTAACTGGTCTGTATTTTCCCCAGGGGAAAAACAGAGGAGTTTTTTTCTGAAACATTTTTTCTCCTTACCCGAAAAAGCTTCACTACTGGAGTTTCAAACATGAGGTGTAAATCTTTCTTTCAGATCATTAACTCTTCCTTAGTTCTTAATTTTTTCAACTGACTCCTAAAGACGTGCAGGTGCTGGAGGAGGGGAGATGTGCAAGAGGAAGCCTCTGCAAGGAGCCTGTGGGGGGAACAGGAGGGAACCTGGTATGAGGCCCTGATGGCCTTTTTGGCCCCTTCTTTGAGAGGAAGGGGGATCCAGATGTAAGTCAATCTGTGATTTGCAGCTCATATCTTCTCATTTAATTTTAGCAAAAATCAGCAGGTATCAGAGCCCCCTGCACACTCTGTGGCAGCCAGCAGGGTCTGGTGATGCTGCAGAGCCGTGGGTGCTGCAGGTTTCTCTGGGGAGGACACAGGGAACAGACTCACCCTGGCTGCACAGGGCACTCAGACTCCCACAGCCCATGGGATGTGCTACACACCCCTCTCCTTTCTGGAGGACAGATACAGACCCACGAACTACCAAAGGAACCATCCACATTCACCTACTTAAGGCACAAATAAGTGCACCGACTTAAATGGGAAACATCCAGCCTGCTTTTCCCAGCATGAACCTCTCCTTGCACAGTAACCTTATCACAGCCAGCCAAGTGACCAGTGCTGGCCTTGTTTAGGTTTCTCAGCACGTATAAGAAGATTACTATATACATCTTATTTCTGTGGTGATAAGCAGCTTAGACAATATGACTAAGGGTCACTGCATACAATGAGCCTATGGAATTATTGTAATTTTCTGGTGGGCAATGAAGTGAGCTGAAGGTTTCCAGCATGCAGCCTCGGGGCTTTGCCATTAACCAAGCAGCTCCATGCTAAGGCTGGAGCCTGTCAAGAGGCTGATTTTTCTGTTTCCCATAGGAAGTAAGGATATATTGACATTTAGCACATGACAACATTTCTGAAAATAAGGACAGATAAATAAGAACATGTTGAGAATACCGAAGAAGTTTGTTCCAATCATGACCTTAAGAAACGCTGTGTTACCTGTGTGATAGAAAATAGGATAAACCTTGGAAAAGGAAAGTCACTCCAAAACCAAAGCTGAGACCATCTCAGCTGCACTGAACACAGTATCCCCCTTGCTGTGGCCTTCCACAACACACCCCACTGCCACCTCCTCTCCAGGACAGGCAGGCAGCACACCTCACACCCAGGGCTCAGGCAGGGCAGCAGGACTGACCAAGCCCACCCTGCCCCACAGAACCCTCAGGGGATCCCAGGGCTGCTGCCCCTGCACTGGGTGCAAACCATTTCTTGGCCTCAGCTCACAGCCGAGATCTGCTCCTTTGTGAGCTGCATCAGCCCAAAGTAATCCCAAACTTGGGACCACAGCAGTGCAGAAAAACAGCCAAAGCAGCTTTTAGCATGAGCTCCATGGGGGCTGGAGGAGTTCTCAGGAGCCAGGCAGGTCCAGGCAGGAGGCACTCTGCTCCTCCCTGGTTCCCAGCCTTACACAATTCCTTCACTCAAAGCTGGAGCCACTGCTCACCTGCACTCCTCAGGTGTGCTGCTATCCTGCAGATGTGGCAGCACTTCAGAGCTGCGCTCTACCCCCCAGCAGCATTTGAGGCTGCAGTACAGTGCATTAGGAAACAGGTCAAAGTGCCGCTGACTGAATTTGTCAAGGGAAAAAGCAGTGGAACATTAAGGAATTCAATAGAAAATGTGGCTCCAGGTGCAGGCAAAGCCAACTGACCCGTGAACACTTGCAAATGTCAAGTTATGGGTTGCTAAAGGAGAACCTGGGGTGTTTTAACTGTACCAAGACATTCTGACTCTTAAAATGCCACCCCAGGGACACCTTGGCTCCCTGCTCCAAGCCCTGTGTGACCCCAGGGGTGACCCCAGGCCCTGCTGCCACCCTCGTGCTGAGGTGCAGGGTCTGGGGGCACTGAGCAGCCTGTGCCACAGCTGCAGGGCACCCAGGGCTGGGCAGGGGACAGGGGACAGGGGGGCAGGACATGCCGGGGTTTGGGGAGAGAGCAGCACAGGCGGTGGATGGGATTTACAGACAGCACATTCCCACTGGGAAGGGGACGGTGTCTTTGAGAGGGAGCAAGAAAGGGGAAAGGAGATCATGTTTTCTCAATGCTCTTAGCTGAAGCAAACCCTTAATAAGGATTGGGATGAGCCTGGATAGAAGGGAGGGTTACCTGTGGTGTGGTGAAGAGGTGGTGGCAGGTGGGGGCAAGTGTGGGGCTCAGCTGGCCCGGGGACGGGCTGGCAGACATCACCCCCAGACAGAGGAGCACAGGGCACCCTGCCATGCCAGGCTGCACTGCCAGCCAGCACTGCCCACTGCCAGCCAGCACTGCCCACTGCCAGCCAGCACTGCCCACTGCCAGCGCCCCTCGGCCTCCAGAAAGGGTTGGGATGCTTCCTGGGCTGATCATGACCAACACTGCCTTGGGTGAGCGGAGCAGGGTCCAAATGAACCCAAACCCCAAGGATGGGGACAGGATGCAGCAGGACTCCTCTGGCACCTTCCCTCTCCCCTCACCAGGACCCCCAGTTCTCAGCACTGCTGGTCCTCCAGTGGTTGAGCTCTTGTGGCTCTTAAGGTTTTGGGGCAAAAGGTGAAAATTCAGTCTTTTTTGATAAAAAAAGTTCTCTCTCAATCTCTAAAGAAAGTTAAGGCAGAAGTGTGCAGGCTTTGTGGTATTTGATGTGCTGTAAAGAGAGGCCAAGGAATACAGGAGGTCTGGGAAACACCTCCATCAGCAAAGTGCTTTCCTTACAAACCCAGCGTGGGAGCAGTGGGACAGGGGAAATTCGCAGGCTCCCCTGCAGAGCAGCAGACACAGCCCTGAGCTCTGGCACCAGGGGCTCAGGGGACACTCGGGGGGGTTGTGCCCAGCACCCCCTGAGTTATCCTGAGTGGATCTCCATCCCCTGCGCTCAGGGGCTGGCAGTGACTCCAGCCCCTCCGTGTTTCCATCCATCCTGAGAAGCTGCTCTGCTGACTGGAGGCCAAATATAGCAGGAAACATCAGTTGTGACAGAAGTTTCTCTCTGAGGGCTTGGAGAACTCAGAAGTGCCATTATTTCCTGCATTTAAAATGACTGGTAATCAAAAGCCTTGTTTGGGAAGCCCCATTTGTGCCTCACACAACTCTAGGCTCTGATGCACACTAAAATATCACATTAATTATGCATAAAATGTACATCTTTGGCTTTTAGGGACAGAGGAAACAGTTTTGTCTTGGGAATAACAGAGAATTATTTTGGCCTGGAGTCAAGAACACACAGCCCAGTTTTTGTTCATTTCATTTGGTTTTGGGTTCCTTTCTAAATGCAGGCAGCTATTTGAAAAGGGCCTGTTTCCTGCAGAAAAGGAAGTTATTGTGCTCTCCGCACATTCTTTCAATGCACCATTTCAGAACCTGAGCAGGCAGAGCCCTGCCTGTTTCCCTGGCCCCAGGGCTGGAGTGGTCTCAGGTGACTCCAGAGGAGATGTCACTCTGTTCTGGGTTTTATTCCACCCCTCTGCATCTAAAAATCCAGCTGGGAATCCTCCAGCACCTACCAAGCAGTGGGCTAAGGAGCCTGGACAAGGACTGCAAACGACAGAAGTGATCCCCTGGGATCCTGGGCTGGAGGGGGAAGATCCCCAGGGGCACAGGGGGACACAGGAGGACACAGGGCCCCCTCAGACACCAGGCTCCAACACAGCCTTTGCCTTTCCCCACCTGCACAGAGCAGGCTCTCAAGAGGTGAATGTAAAACACCCAAGGGCTGTTACAGTCCGGGGCCTCCACAGCCACGGGGGGCTGTTCCCTCACCCAGCTGGGCCACCCCTGGGTTTTGGTGGATGTGGCACAGAGGGGACATTCCTCCCTAAAGCTGGCCCGAGCAGAGGCAGGGAGGGTGCAGCACACCCTGCAGCAGCGCCCTGCTCTCACCTCAGCCCGGGAGCGCCCCAGGAGCTGCCCCTCTCCAGATGAGGCTTCCAAGGAGGAACAAACAATGCAGAGCTGCTGTGATATATTTAACGATGAGTCATTCTCTTAAAAATGATCAGCTGTGAAAGGCTTTCACCACTCTGGGAATAATGCAATGATGTATTCCATGTGAATCAGTGCGGAGCGTATCCATGGCAACCCCATCCTTGCAGTTTGCCAACAGTTGGGGTAACCGGCCTGGAAGAGTTGCAGAAAATAAACCCGCATATTATGGGCTTTGAAAGGAAAAATCAGGCTTGTTTTGGGTTACAAGTGTCCTGTCTGTGTGCTTAGCTTAGGCTGGCTGGGTTGGCACCTTGTGGGACCTCCCAGGGGTGCCCCCTCCCCAGAGCCCCGTGGCTCCTGTCCCTGCCGTGCCACCGAGCTGAGCCGGGCATGGTGCCGGGCTCAGCCCTGCCCTGCCCCTGCCCAGCCCGACCGGGGCACGGGCAGAGCCCAGCCCGCCCCGAGGGCACCCAGCAGGGCCAGCTCCGGCCACGGGCACAGCCTTTCTGCCTGCTGGGAGTCCCAGAGCAGCTGAAACGCCTGTGCAACATCTCTGCCTGCTGGGAGCCCCAGAGCAGCTCAAATGCTTGTGCCTGCCCAGAGCCCGGGCTGCAGCCGGTGTTCCAGAGCCTGGGTTACTCGGGAGGACAGACCCTCTCGGGGGCTTGATCCACAGGATGCGTTTTCCTCCTGCTGTGTTCCCGGTGTGAGCTCCAGAGAGGTGGTTTGTGGAAAGCTGCTGCCCCTGCTCCCCAGAAATGTAAGAGCAAGACACAGACATGCCCTGTGTGAATGAGAAGTTGTTCTGAGCAGCCTCTTGCCTTACTCGGGAGCTGAATTTTGAAAACTGTACATAAAGCATTGTGGAAAACCTCAAAGAAAAAATGCATTCCAATGTATTTGGAATGACTCTTTGCTCTGGCACAGGTGTCAGACTCTCCCTGGTTCAGCAATGTGGATCCTATAGAAAATGAAAAAAGGAATTTTTCTGTATGGTAGCAGGGTTTTCATGAAGTTGTTTAAACACAGCACCTCCAGGAAGAGTACCTGGTCTTGTTTGGCACTTGCTGGGTCAGTCTGGGGTCTGCGTCTGCCCCAGGAAAGAAAAAGCAGAGAAGGACAAGTTCCTTCGGGGGATGAGAGGTTTGATGCAGATCTCTGGGCGTTAACAGGCTGCCCTTGGTGTGCTCCCTGCAAACTCAGAGCAGGAATGCTCAGGAGGGGGAGACCAGCAGAGCTGGGCCATCCCCCCAAGTGCTCGTCCCTCCCGAGCCTCCGTTCATCCCGGGGCTCAGCTGAGCCCTGCTCAGACCCTAATGGGTTTTGTGGAGCTGGAAAGCCCAGCCTGAGGCAGCATAAAACACGATTTTCCCTTCAGTGTTAGGAGGTGAGTGACTCCAGCCCATCTTTATTTTCTCTGGAGCATTATGAAAGACTAAACACTCCAAGAAAATGGCATCCATTCACAGCATGCCAAGGCCACTGGCGTGCTGATAAAAATTCTAATTGCAGGAGGGTAACTATCAATCTCTCTGACTCATGCTACAGAAGATGCTGAAATGGCACTCTTGTTTTCCTCTCAAGCATTCTGCTGCAACAATCGTCTCTTTATGATAACACCCATAAAACACACGCAGTTCTTGATAGGTTTCCTAATTTCACTGAACAAGTACTTTATATTTCCCTATTAAAAATAAGGAAAAACAAACAGGGAAAGGATGAAAACTGGTACAAAGAAGAAAATGGGGAGAAAACTGGGTAAAGGAGGGTTAGGAAGAGAAACAGTTTGGATCTGCCAAGCCAAGATTTTTCAATGTTATAAAAAATTAGAACCAAATATTTATCCATTTCTCTACCTCTCCAAAACGTCACCATCCTATGTGCCAGCAGGTCAGCCGGGCTGCCATGCCCACACATGCCACCTCCTCTGCCACAGTGGACACGAGTCACTTGTCTGCAAGCACTGCTCAGGGCTCCAGTCCCTCTGCCACGGGCAGAATCTCCAGGGTGCTTGGATATACCCCAAAACCAGCAGACCCAGCTCAGGGAAGTGAATTTATGGATGAATCCATTATCCTATTAATCCCCTGACTAACTCCCAGACAGCAGAGCTGTGTCTTGGCACGGCCCCAGAGCTCCTGAGCCCATCCAGGCTGTCAGCAGCGCTGCCTTGGCCCCGGCCAGGACCAGACAGCCTCAGGGAACAAACGTGAGCAAAATTAATGTTCTGCTGGATCCACCTGAACTGTACACCAGGAGCTGGGTTTCTGACTGCTTGGTAGGGCGTGCTGGCACTGACCAGGACAGCAGCTCTGGAAGTCCTGGTCAGTGCCTGTCCCAGGTGGCAGGAGCTGGGTGAGGAAGAAGGGATGGGCACAGGAACTCAGAGCCAGGAACCTCCATGGGCAGCTCCCAACACTCCTGCTGCAGCACCAGAACAGGATCTGACTGGTTTTAAGGAGCCTGCAAAGCTCCTTGGGGTGCAGGACTGGGACCTGCAGTGCTGTTTCAGGGCTGTGTTCTCCTCATATTCATACCAGTGCTGGATCTGCAGCAGGCAGGCAGGCAAGGCACAGAGGGGAGGTCAGAAACAGCTTCTCTGAACACATACCCCAAACAGGGCAGACCGAGTTTCAGCTGTTGAGATAAGCAAATTGAATATGACATTCTGACAACACTATTTTCAAAAGGTGAGTTTTCCTCTGGAAGCTGCCACCCCATTAATATCTCATATCCAGGTCTTACCTTCCATCACTAAGTGGCACCTCTGGTGAAGATAAACTATCCACTGATGACACTGGGCAATCCAGTGGGCAAATGACTTTATCAATGTTCTATTGATAAAGACTCCATTGCTCTTTACTGCCTGCTTCCTTCTAGGTACCCTGAAGCCTGGATTTCCACCATGGCTGAGAGCAAACTCCTCGTGATCTCAACCCTCAGCTCCCTGGTCCAGCCCTGAGGACCCCCAGGCTCCCATCAGAGAAGGTGTAATGTAATTTCACAGAGGAGCTCAACCATGTGCTTTTACTGGGTTGCTGTAGAGCTGCAAAAGACAGTCATGGCTTAGTTCCAAATGCTCACTTTTTTTTATCCCTCTGATTTTGTTTGTTTCCTGGACTGTGTAAATGGCAGCTTGTACTTGTGGGATTTTAAAGATGGGTTTTACAATAATTCTTTGCAACCAGTTTCTCCTAGGGACCAGTTGAGAACAGCTGACCAGAGCCTGAGGATGCTCTGGAGGAAAACAGCCTGGGCATCCTCTCCCTGGTCCTCAGTGTCACCAAAAGCCAAAACTCCCACAAGGTCTCTAAACCCTTCTACTGCTGAAGGTCTGGCAGCTAAAGAACCATCCATTTCCTCAAAAACCAACCTATGAAACGAATCATTTTGATAAGTGCCGGGATAACACTGTCCTATTTTGTAAGAATTCATGTTCTGAAATGAGTTGAGCTACAAATGAAGTAAGTAAAAAGCAGAAAGATATGTGAACACAGATTTACATAGTTGGTATGACAACAGGGATGTTTTGTTCAGATAAGACTGAAAGGCCTTGAGAGGAGAATGAAAGAATATGTACATCAAAAAACCTGCAAATCTGGAATGGCTTCCCCAAGACAGACAAGAATTTATTAATAATTTCCTTCAGAGAGAAGATAAGGCTGGCACACAGGAGAATTAACCTGAGACTCGTCAGTTCTCAGTGAGCTGAAGCCAAGCAGAGAACAAACCTCTGGTTACATCAGAGCTGCAGCAGGGAGGGATGGTTAGTTATTAATTGTTAATTGTGTGAACATTTCCTCTGCCTTTCCTAACAAAGTTCAGTGTGTTTGAGAGATAAAGAGCTGCAGCCCTTCTGAACCATTTACAGCCAGCCTTAAAAGATCCCCCAGGGTTCAGCTTTGAGTGTCTATGCCTGGAACCTCCAGGAATTCCCATTTTTGTGGGTGGAGCCCTGGAGGTCTTGCTGTCCCTCACAGGGAGGCACAAACTGGGGAAACCCTGCAGTCAGGAGTGGCCAACCTGGCAGAGTAAGACAAAAACCGGCCCCTGGTTTTGTCATTTACAATGAATTCTGGTTTCAGAGCTCCCACAGGAACAAAGCACCAGGGCTGCCTGGAGCAGCTGCTGCTTCCCAGCGTGGCACTTGCATGGTGGAGAAAACCCCACGCCCTTCCCAGGAAACTTGTGCCGGGGCTGTGGGGACGGTGGGCGGTGGAAAACGCCACCAGAGCAGGTCTGTGCTGCTCCCGGCTGCAGCAGAGCAGACACGGAGCCAAACCTGCCCGTCCCTCCCAAGCCGAGAGCTTTCCTGCTGGTTCCCCTCCTAACAGCCTGGGGGGCTCTGCCCCTCTCCTGAACGAGGAGGAGCTGCGGGGAGGCAGGGCCGGGGCTGTTGTCCCCTTTCCCTGCGGGGTGCAGCAGGGGCTGTCCCTGAGCCAGCCCGTGGCGGCACCAGGAGTACCCCCAAGGAAATTCAGGTTTTCTGTGCACAGCAAAACCACAGGCACGTTCTGATAAGTACCCAAAGACACTTCTGATGGGGGAAGATGGACAAACTGCAGTGCAGAGTCTGAACATTTCTCACTCCGTTATCCCCTGATTTTATGAGCAACAAGGAACTTTCAGTTCTCCAAACTTAACAGGTATGACTGTTTTTATCTCGAATTTAGCAATGTTAATCAGAAAAATCTGTTTTGTGGAAAGTTGTGATACTCTGGAGAGCTGTCATTTTTATGTTTTCTTTGGGGCAACGGAAAAGAGAGCACGAGATAATGGACTTTGATAATGCTGAATTGTTTCAGTTTGATGAATTATGATGTTTTGTGCTAAAACTACAAAGTCAGACTCCACTGTAAAAAAACCTAAACAGCTTATGTACCTTAGACTCTTATACATTCCCATTTTAGAACTTGTGTTTTCATCTGCCTCAGAAGCCAAAATGACACAAATTGAAATGATCAAATCAAAGGGAAACGTTTTTACCTCACCAAAATGAAACACCTTTGATGTTATTGAAGCTAAACAAGAAAGTCAAAATGATTTGACGTTTCCCATCCGAACCCAGTGCTGACACACTTCTGTGAAAGGTTTCTGATGTGAGGATTCAGGAGGCCCTGTGCCCCCCCAGCAAAGCCCCCCTGTCCCCACCTCCTGCTCCCTTCCTGTGTGCTGCCTTCATCTATAGCATCCTGTATTTCTTTAAGAAAGAACTTACAAACTCTTGTTTAAGAAGGAACGCTATGCTTTGTAAAATCCTGTAGAAATTTTTATGAGAGACCTAAGAAAGGAAACAAGAACTGGATATTCCATCTGATGCATTCAGTATCCAAGAAGCATCTTAATAAAGTTAGAAAACAAGATAATGCAGTCCAAAAATACTGAAAGTCCTTCAGTCCAGGCCTCCCCGATACAGGCTGGTTCAGGTGGAACAAAAAGAGGAATTAGTTGTAAAAGTCATTAGTATGTGAGTTTATTCCAAAATGCTCAATATTTCTAGGCCTGCCCTTCAATATTCTAGGGAGGAGAAATCTTAAACTCTGATTTTTGTGTTTTGACTTCAGGGAGCTCCTGTTTACAGAGCAGTGTCTGAATCAGCCCATGATTGAATTATCACAACAGAGACATCAGCTCGACCCTGACCCTGTTCAGCTGTTCCTCTACCTGTGCAAGCCCAGGGTCTCCCTCTTGCTCTGGGGCTTTTCTCTGCCCGGCTGCTAAAGACACAGCCTGGCCAGAAACGCTGCTCTGGGCCCCTTCCAGCCCATTCCCCCGCAGAGGGAGAGGAAAACTCATTTACACGCGATTCTTTCCCGTGCTTCCATGAGAGCAAGAGGGACTGGCTGTGCTGCAGTCACCAGAACCAGGGTAGAGCAAACAGAGGTAAGAGTGAGGTCAGAGGCAGCCTTTAAATTGTTAAATAGCAAACCATGCTGGCTTCATTGTTTCATTTAGTGACACATGAACTATGGAGTGTGGGAGTAGAAAATTAATATCTGGAAAAGCCAAGACTCGAATGAAAACATTTTATCAGACAAAGATTCTTTTCCTTTCTTTAAAAGGCTAAAAAAAGAAGAGGGAAATATCCAGAATAATTAGCCCAAATAACACCATTTATCCTGAGCAGGAAAAGACACTTGTTCTTCCAGGATCCCTGGAGTGGGATGAGAACATTTCATCCTATGCAGCGTTGTGATTTCCCCTGTTTACTTGTTGCACATTGTATGCTCCTCTTCCAACAAGCAGCAGCCATTGCCAGTCCTTCAGCAGAGCCCAGCCTCGGTGCTCAGCTCGTGTTCATCGCTGTTTCAGAGCCAAAATGCTGAAAATAATCTACACTGGAACTTGCTATTCTCTGGACTGCCAGAGCCAGCTGCTCTTGCTGCCTAGCATCCCCTGTCAGAGGAAACTCGCTTCTTCTCCCAGCCTTGGGTCTCCTCTCACACTGGTGGAAGCAGGACAGTTCTGAGGCCAGTGGAGCTGTACAGGTGTGATCTTGAGGCAGGTGAGAGGCATTTATTGCCCTGGGGGCACAGCACAGCCCTGGGGGCACAGCACAGCCCTGCAGGCACAGCACAGCCCTGGGGACACAACACAGCCCCGGGGACACAGCACAGCCCTGGAGACACAGCACAGCCCTGGGGGCACAGCACAGCCCTGGGGACACAGCCCTGGGGACACAGCCCCAGCCCTGGGGGCACAGCACAGCCCTGCAGGCACAGCACAGCCCTGGAGACACAGCACAGCCCTGGGGGCACAGCACAGCCCTGGGGACACAGCACAGCCCTGGGGACACAACCCCAGCCCTGGGGACACAGCACAGCCCTGGGGGCACAGCCCCAGCCCTGGGGACACAGCACAGCCCTGTAGGAACAGCACAGCCCTGCAGGCACAGCACAGCCCTGGGGACACAGCACAGCCCTGCAGGCACAGCCCTGGGGACACAGCACAGCCCTGCAGGCACAGCCCCAGCCCTGGGGACACAGCACAGCCCTGCAGGCACAGCCCCAGCCCTGGAGACACAGCACAGCCCTGGGGACACAGCACAGCCCTGGGGACACAGCACAGCCCTGGGGACACAGCCCTGGGGACACAGCACAGCCCTGGGGACACAGCACAGCCCTGGAGGCAGCCCCAGCCCTGGGGACACAGCACAGCCCTGGGGGCACAGCACAGCCCTGGAGGCAGCCCTAGCCCTGTGCCCCTCTGCCACCGCTGGCATCATCCTTCAGGTGATGTTCCTGCACTGTTTGGTGCCTGTGCCAGTCCTGCCGGGGTCTGGAGACGGCCTCAGAGTGCCCTGCCAAGGATCCAGCTCCAGACCTGTCCTTCACAGCAGCAGCAGCAGCAGGGAGGGGAACAGCCCTGGCCTGGGGCTTCCCCCCGGCACAGGCTGGAGTCTGCTCCCAGCACCTTCAGTGCTTTATTAGCCACATCAAACACCACAAAGACAAGCCTAAGCCATGCTGTGGTCCCCATGGAAACAGGTCCGAAGAGCTCTGGTTGATTATTAATCAAGATATATGAATGACCTTTCTCTTCCAAAGGTCCTGCTGGAAGCCCCAGCAGCAGAGGGACAGCAGGACACACACCTGGGACAGTGTAGCTGGGGCTGGCATGGGGTTTTACCTGCTTTACCTGCAAGAAAATGGAAAGAGGGAAACCTGTTCGAATCTTTAGCATGTTTCCAGCCTTTTAATCCCAGGATGGAATTGTTTAGAGACATGAAGTCACACTCTGTGTCCTTGGTCTCGTTCTTGAAAGCCAGAGGTGGCATTTTTAGGGATGGTATTTGGGCTGACAAAGTGTTTGTAAGCAGGGGTGAATCATTTCCCTAAGGACACCCTCACACTCGTGTTCAGAAGAAGAAAATGTTCTGCCTTAGGTCTTGACAGCCTTTGAGCATCTCCCGGGTCCACCCTGAGACACGTCAGTCACGCACGGTGTGGGCCCTGCTCAATACCAAACACAAACCTCAGCTCCAAACAGGAGCTCTGGGGCACCCCTGAGACAGCACAGCCAGGAAGGGCCTTTGGACAGCTCAGAGCCCTTTTCCCTTGGAGCAGATGACAGTCCCCAAGGAACTGTGCTGGCAGGAAATGTGTGCCCCCTCCTCCACCCCTGTCTGCTCCCCAGACTAAATTTGCACTTTAGAGTGATGGAAAATTTAAGTCTATATCAGAAAATAAGAAAAAAAAATCATATAAGCAGGATAATCTAAATTTCAGATCCCTATAATTTCAAAATATTTATGTAATGTAAAAAGGTTAATTTTTAATATTAATTTTTAGCATAAATTAGCAGAAGTTCTATTGTAAAAGCTGTTTTGAATCACACATCACAAAATAATTTCAAAGCTTCTCTTAAACTGCTGTTTTAAATTTGTTTCCAAGAAGGGAACCCTGCAAACTGTCATTTTCCTGTATCAGCTTCAGCTTCACCAGTCATCTTCCAACAAAAATATTTTGCCAGAAAGTTCCCAAACAGAGTTTCTACGGCACCACATTGTTCCTAGAGCTTAAAATAGGAGACTTGGGGTTATCAATCCCAAAGCCTTTCTTGGTCATTAACACTTCTTTTCTCGAAGGGAAAGCAGAGTCACGAGCACCTTCCCCAGCTGGTCCTGCGGCCCCTCCGTGCCTGCTCTGCAGGAGATTCTGCAGGAGATTCTGCAGCCCGGGAACCGCCAGGGGCACGGTGAGATGGGGGGTGGCACCGGGGGTGGCACCGGGGGTCACAGGGAGCGGGGGTGACACCGGGGGTGGCACCGGGGGGATCACAGGGAGCGGGGGTGACACCGGGGGTGGCACCGGGGGTGTCACAGGGAGCCGGGGTGGCACAGGGGATGGCACCGGGGGTGGCACCGCGGTGTCACAGGAGCCCGCAGGGGCTGCACCGAGAGCAGCGCCGGGGCTCGAATCAAACGCCGCCCCCCGAGCCCCCCCAGGTGATGGCTGTGTGCTCTGAGCCATCACTCGTCCTTCGAGCAGTGACACTGGGAACAGGAGCACGGCAAGCAGAAATGAGAACCGGGCAGTTTTACAGAGTGACACTCACTGCAGCTCAGAGCGGCTGCCCAGAGGACACGCACGGCTCCTGCATCCATCCTCAAGCTCAAACGGGAACTGCTTCCCCTCTGACAAGCGACTCTGTTCTCAGTTTCCAGGTAAACTCTGAGTCAGAGGCATTTTTACAAAGAAAAGAAAGAGCCATCATCTCCTGTGCCACAGATGGACAGCTGGTTCAGGGTCAGAACAGGTCTGAGTTTGCTATTTCTAGTCAAAAGCTTTACAAAATAACTCTGTGCCAGCAACTCCCACAACCTTCTTGGCATGGAAAGGGCAGTGACCTCCTGGCCAGCTGAAAAATGAAAATACCCAAGGTTCTTCTGACCTCTTTCCTTTCTTGCAGAAGAAGAAAGTCTGGAAGAGGAGACGGAGCCCACGGTGACTGGGGGACATCCAGGGTGCCCTGTTACCCTCCTTCCAAATGACTCCTGGATCCAGCCAGGCTCCAGCTTTTCACAGCAGCGTCAGCACAAAGCAAAACACAGAGCTAATCCCCAGAGGCAGCAGCTGAAATAACTGGAGGTCAGACAGCCACATCCTGCTGGGTGTGTTTGAGTCTTCCAGAGAATGATGAAGCTTTTCATAGAAAGAAAAGGTTCTGTCTGAGCTCCAGGCTCTGCTCAGAACTCGGGAGTCCTGGTCCCTCCTCGCCACCCTCTGCTCTGCCCTGGAGGGAGCCACAGTTGAGTCCATAAGCCAAGAAACAACAAAATATTTAGATACTTATGTCCTAGTTGGACTCACAGACATGGGCTGTTAGGCATTTGCATAGGAATTAGGGCCATTAGAGCCTTTCAAAACTGGACTTAAAATCTGTTTTATCCTTACTGAGCAAAAGCCTCTGGCATCATCACGAGAACAAATCACACAGGGGCTGGCTATTTTCCACATCACTGCCTTGTCCCTTGGGCGTTAACAATTTTGAAAATTCATGGGAAACGCACACATGAGACTGCTGTGGGCAAAAATCCCTGGCCTTACAGAAAATACAGTGGGGAACAATGATCTCAACATAAAATTAATGACCTGAGAATATTTTTTACTTTTCTTGCCATAATGATGAATTTGTTGAACTAATAAAGACAGTGGATAAATGGTTAATGTTCCCCTGCAGATGGTCACACTTTATTACTATTATTACTATATTATTATCATAATGATTCAGAGACTGGCAGGGAGAACCAGCAGTGCAAAATGTCCTGGAGGTGAATGTCCCTTTTAGTTCCTCCAGAACTGTCCCTTCTTTAGAGTTCTCTAACAGTAACTGCTGCACAAGAGCCTCTCCAAACATTTATCCCTATCGTTTGCCTGTGTTTCCTCAAGGAAATAGAAATAGGAATTTCTGCAGACAATTTCCTTTCTGAGCAGGCACAGGCCCACAGGTTCTTGCCAGGGATCACTGGCAAAGTGTGGTGGTGCTTTTCAACCCTAGACAACTGAAAGGAAGAGCCATTTGTGACCTGTCAGGATTTTAAATGGGAAGCAGAACTAAAATGTTTCATAGCAGCAAAGTTTCCTGAACTTGACTTCTAGCTGAGCAGCCTTCCTGAGCACAGCTCAGCTGTCCTTCCCAAAATACAGCGTGTACTGAGCACTCTCTGCTGTGTCTGGACAGTTTTACTGCTCTACTTTCTCTCCAAAACCATGCATATTCTATGGTTGTTTTTCTTTAAATAGTCTGGTCCGGCCTGGCAGGAATGAAAGGCACAGAGGGACAGGCCAGTTCTCTGCTCATCTCTTTGCCATAATTCTGGTCGTGGTCCAGTCTCCTGCTGAGCAAGAGGGAATCTTTCAGGTTAGGAAAAACCAGGGCCAGGATCTGAGTTCCACACCTGGGGGAACTGCTGCACAGAGAAGAGTTTCTCTGGAATCAAGCCTTGATCCTGAGCCTCTTAGATCAGTGCCTGGCTGACAGCATCTCCTTCCCTGGTTTGTCCTGCTCCTCCACCAGCTTTGCTTACTCAACTTTGAGCAAAGTGAGATAATTCAGCCAGAAGAGAGGCCTTGGGAAGTCTCTGTGTGTTCCCAGCCAGGACAGACAGGAGTGATTTCCACTGCTGCCAACAGCCAGAGGAGCACAGGGAGCTGAGAGCTGCCAGGAGCTGAAAGCAGCAGGGCCCAGGAGAGCCAGGAGCTGCGAGGGATGGGATGGACCTCATGTCCTCATGTCCTCATGTCCTCATGTCCTCATGTCCTCATGTCCTCGTGTCCTGATCTCCTCCTCTCCTGATCTCCAACCAGCACAGGAGGCACTCCCCAGTAAAGGCTCTGTGACACTGCAGCCGTGAGCCCCCTGCTCGTTCCTGTCCCCGCCAGCCCAAAGCGTGTCTGATCCTCTCTGCTGGGCAGGGCTGCCTGTGTCCCACCCGCCGCCCTCAGCAGCTCAGGGACCTGCTCTGCACCACCTCCCCCTGACACTGGATGTGATTGTACTGTCCCCAGGACACCGCTTGTTATACAAAGCAAGAAATAAAATTCAAACCAAAATAAAGCTGATTTTCATTACTCCAGAGATTTTAATTTGGTGGGACTGCCTCCTACTACTTACCATAAAATGTTACATTAAAATCAAATTATGTTACAGAGTAAGAGCATGTTGCAGAGTAAGAGCGTGAGATTAAAAGCCAGCTGTAATTTTAGCAGTCTTGTCTGTAACACCAGTGCTGCTCGGCCTCTGGATGAGGATGATGCATGTTTTACAGACACGCTTCTGCTGGCTGTAATTTATAGCCTGAAGCACCATTGTCTTTGTATGAGAAGAGCAATTCTGTTTTTCAGTGAGCAGAGAGCTCTCCAGAAGGCACCCAAGTCCTCCAGAGAGAGGAAAGGCAACAAAATGTTTAAGGCAGAATAAAGAATTTACTGCTGGACCAACAGAGACCGTGCATAACCTCTTCTGCCAGTGACCTGCCCTGAGCAGCACCAGCGACAGGCTCCAGCCTGACAACGAGACACAGCAAGCTGCTGCTGTGCAGTGTCCCAGGGGACAGCACACTCACTTTTTTGGCAAAAAGGGACGTGTTCTGTGCAAAACACCAGCTCTGAGCTGCCCTGCAGGGCAGCAGCCCGGTGGGCAGAGGCTTTCACAGTGACAGAAGAGCCCTGAGGGGATCCTCACCACGGTTCTAAGGGATAGCACTGAGCACCAGCACTGGAAGAAAACCACATTTTGCAGAACCAAACCCAGCCTCTTTTGCTCCCCAGTAAAAATGGATTTGTCTCACATCAGTTATCCAGCACTAATAACCCATCTGAGCTCTAACTAATAAAGAGGTGAAAAACATTCATTTCAAACATGCCTGTTTCCCAAAAACGGACCCAATTTATGCACATTTAATTACTGCCGTTGCAGGATAAAATAGCCTTTTCCTGTATGTTCCCAGTAATTGCACATGGTCATTTGCATAATCTATGCATTAAAGAACATCTTAATATTTAGTGGTAAAAATAGTATCAGCTCTGTGGATGGTAGAAATGAATGGCTCTGAAGTTCTCACAGTTTACTTCCAGTAAGGATTGCTCTGTAATTTTTAACCAATCAACGTATTTTTGGTTGACAAATGTGAGCCGATATGGATCATGTTGCCTTGTGAGGCTCAAAATAGATTTTGCAAATGTTTCAGGCTGCGGAGGTGGCTCATGCAGGGGAAGCAAACGACGAGGAGAGAAAAGATGGACACGTTTGGTTCCCCAGGCTGGGCTGGAGTCTGTCTCATCTGTCTGTGCTCATTAATCAGTCCAGAAAGGAAACACTGATCCCTTCCACAGAGTGCACTGGGGGCAGGGAGCGCCCCTGGGAGTGACAGTGCTCCACACGCCTGCAAAGGACACAGCAGAATCCCCACCTCGGTGTCCTCCCGTGCCACAGCGAGGGAAGGAGCAGCATTCCTGCTCAGGATCCAGCTCTGATGGAGCCTGCAGCAGTGACTTTAGAAAATATACATCTAGAGACTTGTAGGGTGAAATAGAATTTGACAGAAGTGCTTTTTCCTTTCCACTCACATTCTGCACATACGAGAAATGTAGAGAAGGGCATTGTTGAGGTTACACACACCAAAACCAGGCTTAGTCAGACTTTCTGCAGCCTGGGGCAGCACAGTCCAGCTTGGGGCAGTGGGTGTGGAGAGCCAGGGGCTGTGTGTGTGCATGGACAGGGTGAGGATGGAGGGCCCAGGAGCATCACACAGCTCAGCTGAACCCCACACGCTCAGAAAATCTGGTGTTTAAAATCTGGTGTATCTCAAACCTTCTCCTAAAACTTAAGATCCAAGGTAACCCTAATATTCTCTGAACCCACATAGAAACTGGAAGTTTGATTGGGTTTTAGTTGGAAGACAATTTCATGATGTAAAAACAAATCTCTATTAGTGCTTAATATTTTGTCATACCCCAACTTTTTGTTTCTTCTAGAGAAAAAGAGCCACTTCATTGACTTGCTCATTCATTTCAAGAAGAACAATATTTGGGAACTCTGAAAAATGTTCAAGAGCAACTTACATGAAGAGCTGTAACAGCTGGAGTGGAATCATTACTTGTTCAAAACTAAAATTTGCTACAACTCTATGATTTTACGTCTGGCAAAATATAGTAAAATCATTGCATAATAAATTACTTACAACTGACCTATTTTTATTTAGAGCAAGCAGAGAAAAAATATCTGCAAATGAGCTGGAGGAGGAGGAGGGGCTCAGGGAGTGTCTACAGGAGCTACAGGGAGCGAAGCCCATTGAGGGAGAGATCCAGGAGAAACCAGCCCGTGTCTCAGGGATGGGGCAGCCTGCACTCAGAAGAGAGGGGAGGGGAACCTGGGGATCCAGTTGGACAGCACGGGCATGAAAAGTACCTAACTGAGCAAAATCTGCATGGCTGCCTTCCCCACAGCTTTGATTTGGTAAAATTCCAGTGGGTGGCTCCCAGCTCCTGGTCCATGGAGCCGTAAGGGAAGAAGCAATTTCATGGGGCTGCAGGACCATGCACAAGGAGCTCCTGAAAGGGCCTGGCCTCTTGGCAGGACACAGGATGAGGAAGGAGGGGGCTGTTCAAGCTCCCTTGGTGAAGCCAAGGCAGCTCAATGCCTTGTGTCAGGCTCCAGGGCCAGGGAAGGGCTGGGGAGCGCCTGGGGCAGCCACCCTGGGAGCTGCTCCCGTGTCAAACCTGGGAGCTCACAGGGCCTCAGCCTCAAGGAAAGCACGACAAGAGAGCAGACAGCTGGCTCTGAGGTCCCAGCCCATTTGTACGCTGCAGAGCAATGGGTTTGTTTTCCTATGGTTTGCTAGATTAATTATAAAGTACCCACCCAATTTGCCACTGAAATTGTGCAGAGGAAAGTGAGCTGAAGCAGGTTCTGGAGCTGTCTGCTGGTGACATCCAAGCCTGTTTCAAAGTTTATGATCTTAACCAACACACACTGCTCTGTGCCTAGGACACTGACACAGTCAATCACATTCTCAAAGAAAGCAGCAATTTTCTGCCTTTCTCCTGTTACTCAAACTAATGTAGACACTAAATGGACTTCTGTCACATACCTCAAAGAGTCTGTTACATACCAGCACCCACCGCTGCCTTTAGCTTGGCTTTTCTCAAAAATCAAAGGTGCAGTCTTAATTCCATTAAAGCTGAGGCAAAATCCCCAGTTTTGGTGTTACATCCTTTGTGCTTAGCCTGCCAATGTGATAGGAAGAGATACAACAGGACAGGAGCAGAATACATACACTTTGATGGGAAATGCCCTTTTTCAAACAGAAATTCTCCAAGTTAAATTTTATCCAAACACTGCCCATTGAAAAAAAACCCCATCTGTTTTATGGTTGCAGCTCGTTCCTCCCATGCCCCCAATTCTATTTACGAACGTTTTTTAGAAAACCCTTTTCCCATTAAAGCAGCGTAGCATTGAATTTTTCTGAGTGACAGTGGAAATGCATAAAGGGGGAAGGAGGGAGAGCAGGGAGGGCATTTCCATTCCCACACTGCCCGTGCTCCCGAGGCACAGCCAGCAGCAAACCCGCACAGCACAGGCAGGGCCAGGCTGCTGTGTCTGACAGGAGGTGGCACAGGGTGTCACAGCAGCGCTGTGTCACACAGGCAGGGACAGGAAACCGCAGGAGACACCTCCCAGCTGCCCGGACTGAGGTTTGAGCACTGCAGGGGCAGAAACTTCTCCTCAGGTCTCTACAGAGCACGTATCCTTCTATTCATGGCAAAACCGCACCAGAATTAGACACATTCTTCTCCGGAGCTTCCTTCTCCTCCCGTGTATTTATAGCCCCTTTCAATCCAGATAACGTGGCTGACAAAGCAGGATTGATTTGATTAGCATGTAAATAAAGCCTCATTGCTGCTCCTAGCTTGTCTGTCACGGTTATGTTTTGATGGGATTTCTGTCTGCCTTTTCTATTTACATCTGCTTCTTAGAATCTTAGAACCATTCAGGGTGGAAAAGACTTCCCAGATCATCAGGTCCAATTATTAACCCAGCACTGCCAAGGCCACCACTAACCCGTGTCCCCAAGTGTCACATCTACACAGCTTTCAAATCCCTCCAGGGATGGGACACCCCCAGTGCTCTGGGCAGCCTCGCTCGTGGCGTTCCTGAGCCTGTGTTTTGGGAAGGGTTCGGGTCTCTGGAAACAAAGGACACAGCAAATCTCTTGAGATTTGGCACTTGCTCCTGACCCACTGTGGGAGCAGGGTCCCATCAAGGCCATCCTGCACCTCCCTCCTCATGAGGGACAGTGAATACTGGTACACCAATGTCTCATTTCTCAAGCAGAAGGGTTTTGAACAGCTTATGGGGGAAATAAAGAATTCAAGCACGTTCCAGTGAATGCCGGAACAGAGCAAAGGGAGCCTCAGATGGAGAGGTTCCAGATTGCACAGTTCAAGTAATGGTTAAATACACGCTCCCCAGAATTAAACAAACAAGTCCCCTTTCCAAATAAATTCTGCCACACCCCTGTCACTTCCAGAGCTGGGGCTGGTTTGAATGACTAGAGTGAGGAAGGACAAATCTGCAGAATTTTCTAACAGTAAGAGCTCCAGGACTGGATCCTGCCAGTGAAAGATGGTTCACAATAACCTGTTAACAGGAGACAGAATCCCAATAAATGGAAGTGGCAGAAATCCACAATACAAAGCAGCAGACTGTGAGCTAAAACTGATGATCAGATTAGCTGCTATTACCAACACAGGACTTTAAAATAAACACAGAAATTGTCTTGCAAAACTATCAGAAGAGATGCTAAGCGAAGGATGGGGTCTCTCTACAGAGGCACGTATGTGCACACTCACACTCCAAGGATGGGCTCCCTGGAATCAGATGTGCAGTCAGCTGTTAGATCAGGAAAAACAGAACTTCTGATTCAAACTGAAAGGAAGAAATCACATTTTTGAGGTTTACCCGGAACAGCACTGCAGAAAGGTTTTGTTACAGCAATGCCACATTAGTTTGTTTCCAATGCTGGAGCAGCCAAGGGAATAAACATGCTGAACCTTGACACGGCTCACTCTGGAAACACAGGGGAAAGGGTTCATCTCATGTGAGGAAGAAACAGAAGGGCAAAAAATAAGTTTAACTAGTGTCTCTCCAAATAAATCCAACAAAGCTGTGCTTTCAGATGGAATGCTATTCTTCAAAACCTACTCCTTTTCAATCCCTGAGGAAGCCCAGGGGAGGACCCAGCACCTGGGACACTCCTGGCCCTTCCATGCACTGCCAGGCTCCTCAGGTGACGTTGGCAAAGCCACCGCTGGGTGCCTGCTGCCCCTTCCTGAGGTGGGATCGAGGCTGTTCTGCAGTAACCCGGTCCCATCCCAGGCTGCGGGCAGTAACCACAGCCAGGGCAGGGACCAGGGACGAAGGAGCCAGCCCAGCTCTTCCACCTGCACTTGCCTATAACCTCCCATGTAATGCTGGGGGAGGGATTTATTGTTATTAGCCCAGCAAAGAAACCACCTCAGAAGCACTCCCTCACTTCTGTGCCACTCTGGGCTGTGGAAATGACGGGATGTTGGTTTGTGACCGTGGGCAGAGCAGTGGGCTGCTCCTGCCCAGGGCAGGACCCAGGAGCTGAGCCTTGGCTGCTGCTGGGGCTTGGTGCTGCAGCCATGGCAGGACGCAGCACGGGGGCTCTGCAGCACCGGCCCTTAGAAACTCTGCATGTGGACAAATTTTTTTATGAGATAAATCACAATATATCCAATTAATCTCCCTGTTTGTGGCAGCAGGGTTGGACTGCAGGCTGACGGCCTGCATGCTTGGATTATATTATCCTGAGGAAGCACCAGCCAAAGACTGCCTAATGTCATTTTCCCTCATTAGAAGGTTGTTAGTGATTGCACTCGCAGTGCTGCACTGCACCCCGGCGCTCTGCACTGTTTCAGGGGATGGCATTTCCCACTCTCATTTACAGGGAAAGGGGAGCGATAAAAGCTCCCCATCATCAATCTCTGGGCAGGGAAATGTTCATCCCCGCCTTGCTCACGTGCTCCTGGAATCAGGGGTCCGTGGCCATCGGATGGCAGGACACCAGCAGGACACTGTCAGCAGGAATGTCCCGGGACTGGGCTCAGGGGAGGGACAGGACCTGGCACACCCCGGTGGCACCAACGGCCCAGGCAGGGCACGGGGGCTCCTGCTGCCAGCAGGGTGAGCAGGGTGAGCCCAGGTGTGAGCAGGTGTGACCAGGTGTGAGCCACACACAGGCTGTGCCCAGCTGTACCTGGCTGTGTCTCACTGTGTCCCGCTCTGGCCCCCTGTGTCCCTCTGTGCTCAGCTGTGTCCCCCTGTGCCTGGCTGTCTCCTCCTGTGTCTCACTGTGTCTCTCTGTCCCCCTCTGTCCCCCTCTGTCCCCCTGTGTCCCGCCCTGCCCAGCCCAGCCCCGGCACAGCCCCGGGATCGCGGCTGCAGCCGGCCCCGATGGAGCTGTGCTGGCAGGGAACCACCACTGCCAGCAGCAGGAAATCCGGGTTATTATGGCTTTGGTAATAAAACCCTCCTGCCTTGGAGAGAAAAAGCTCAAATCTTGAAATTTCCCAGGGAATGAAGTTCAAGGAAAAGCTGACTCACTGGAACGCTGTGCTTTAACCAGATTGGTATGCATGATATGAATATTAACTGTAATAATGAAATTACAGTTAAATACAATATCCGTATTTAACGTAAAATTAAACAAAACAAGACCATCAGTTCATTTGGGCTATTCCAGTGGGGAATTCAGACTAAATTAACACAGCCCACAAAGCATCTTAATTTGAAGATGTGACTGAAATGTTGTGGTTCTGTTGGCAGATTTCTTAACAAAACCAAAGTTTTAGCTAAGTTATGTGGCTTCAACAGTAACCCCCTTTTTCCTGGGGCACAGTCCTACCCTAATAAAACCCTGGACAAGGTCTGAACATCTCCAAAACCAAGGACCGTTCCCAGCTGGTGGGAACACAGTCCCTGCCCGCATTTTGCTCTCCCACAGCCTCCTGCTGACATGAAAACAGGGAGCAAAACACCACAGTGAAGCAGACATTATCCAAATTCTGTTCAGAATAGTTTCTGCTGGTTCCTCAGGGGCGGACACCTCTCATGGCACGGGTGCTTTGAGCCCCTCCTTCAGCTCCTCCCTCGCAGCCGGGGCTGCAGCGCTCAGACACGGACACGAACCGGGACAGGCAGCCCGGGGCGGGCACGCCTCTCCTCGCTGCGAGCGTACCAGCTATTTATATCCATTACAGAGAGCGAAAAAAAGGGTTTGCTTCTATTTTTTTTTTTTTTAATAAGAAGTACTTCAGGGAAAAAGAGACTGCGCCGAAGCCTTCAGTGATTTCTGAGCCGCTGATCCCCCGCACTCAGCGCCCGCAGCCCCTTCCCCTGCCCGCCCTCCGCTCTGAGCAGGGACTCCACGGGAAGGGCCGGGGGGTTCCGGCTGCCTGCGCCCCCCGGGGCTGCTCCAGCCCCCACCACAGCGTGCCCCAGCGCTGCTTGCCATTTTTGGCAGTCAGGCCCAGAAATATGCAGGAGACATAAATAATTCCTTTTCCGCGGCCGGTCAAGAGCACGGAGCGCTGGCGGGGCAGGGCGGGGCGGGCACCGCGGGCACCCCAAACACCGCGGGGCTCTCTGCGCCCGCCGCTGCCCACCCCCGCCCAGGGAACCCAGGGCTCTGCCGGCAGCCCTGGGACAGAAGGTGTTCTGATCAGGAGTCGCTGCGGGAGCGCTGGGCAGGACAGCAGAGGCTGATCCAGAGGCACCGCAGTGCCGAGGGTCCCTGCCCCGCAGCGCTCCCGGCCAGGATCTGGGGGAGCAGAGCTCCTTGGGCTGCCCTGTGAGGCAGGACCTCGCCGTGGCTCAGGCAGGGAGGGGTTTGGTGAAACGGGAGCCGCTGCCCATCTTGCCCGTCTCTTACATCTCACCACAGCTGCTCAGAGGGGTTCTGTGCTGGAAAAGTGCCCCTGGAGAGCGAATTCCCCTTGCCTCCATCCAACCTGTGGCATGTACCTGATGCTGCCACCCACCCTTGGCTTCCCCACAGCTCTGCCTGCGGGAGGCTGCAGTGAGGGTCACAGGCAGGGAGAGGCTCCCGTGTTAGGGAACAACCGCTCCTCCTCCCGTTGGAGCACGGCTGAGCCTCACTGGGACATCCGACAGTGTCCCTGGGCTCTGAGCCTCTGCAGGGCGCACTGTCCCTGTGCAGGGCTGCTGGCACCAGGCTCTCTGCCTCCCCGGCTGGGACAACAGGGGCGCTGGAAGCTTTGGCTCCCCTCCCGCTGCTGGGGTCCCCCAGCCTGTGAGCACCACTACAGGAGCTGCAGTGGCATCAGACCCCGGCTCTCAGTGGGAAAGTCTCAGCCAGAGCATCTGAGCAGGTCCCTGAAAGTGGCCTGTGACCAAGTGACCAAGTCTCATGTGGAGAAATAACCTCCCCCCTTGAGGGACCCTGTGACTCCATCAGCTGCCAAGGAGCCTGGCCAGCAGAGTCCTGAGCACTGAGACAGCTGCTTCACTCCACTGTTTACTTCAGCTCTCCAAAGGCAAGAAGAAAAAAAACAACCCTGAAATATTTTCCTGGTGCCCTGAAAACAAAACACTCCGGAGTTTTGGCCCCACTTGCTGATCCCTGGTAGGTGGAGATTTGTGCTGACTCCAGCTGAGCTCTGCTCTTTGACATCAGCACGGGAACTCGCCTGCGCCTGCAGACGCCCCCCTTGTGCAAAGCCACTGGGAGCGCTCCCTGCTGCTGCTCCAGCGGCTGGGCAGCGCAGCCCGCCCCGGGAGCAGGGATGTGCCGGGACACAGGGATGTGCCGGGACACAGGGATGTGCCAGGACACAGGGATGTGCCAGGGAACAGGGATGTGCCAGGGAACAGGGATGTGCCGGGACACAGGGATGTGCCAGGGAACAGGGATGTGCCGGGACACAGGGATGTGCCAGGGAACAGGGATGTGCCGGGACACAGGGATGTGCCAGGACACAGGGATGTGCCAGGGAACAGGGATGTGCCGGGATGTGCCGGGACACAGGGATGTGCCGGGAGCCCTCCTGGCTTCTCAGCTCCTGCCCTGGACACACAACCTTCCCTTGAGATGTGGGAAAGGGATTCAGGAAGGCAAACACCCAAACTATCCCCTGAGTCCTGGAAGAGCCTCTCGACAAGAGCCCCTGCTGTGAGAGCCATGCTCTCGTACCAACCACCCAAGTTTCACACTGAATTTCCCGGCGTATTTGTTGTTTTAATAAGTTCTGTGGAGCCTGAAGCAAGGACAGCTGATGAGATCTGTGTGAGTTTACCGAGGCAGCCATCAAGGGAGATCCTGACAGACTGGTAAGCACCCAAATGTAATTCTTGTGACAAGAGTTACCAGACAGTTTAAAGATTAATGAGCAGCAGCAGCCCCTGTGAACAAGGCCTGCAGAGCTGTGGGGCTCTTCCAGAAGACACCGAGCCACATCCAGGACATGCCCAGACTGCAGGAACAGGGACAGAGGTGGGGAGGAAGCACCAGACACAAAAGTACTGCACAATTCATCACACGGCTTGGATTTGGGTTTCTTCTGCTCAGCATTCAGGTCATTCCACTTGCCTCGATGAGAGGAGGGAGGAGTTCAGAAGCCAGCTAGAAATTATTTCAACCAAACCATGCACGAGCGTTGCCAGAGCACATTGCAGGCAAAGCTGAGAGGGCTGGAAGGGAGAGGAGAGGCCACTGTTCGTTTGTTTGAGCCCAGGACATCATTCTGGGTTTCAGCACTCACCTGTGTGGCCACGGACCCCTCAGCCTTCTCCCCATCAGCCAAGAGGGCTCCAGGCTGCTGCTCAAACACCACTTCACTGCTGGCCATCGAGGGGAAGGTCCTGCAGCAGCACAGCGTCAGCCCGGGGTACGCCCCTGCCATCCATTCCTTTGTTCACTTGTTGTGCCTGGCTAATCTGTCTTTAATCACTTTAAATTATCCAGCATTCAGAGGAGATGCCATTTATAGGCTCTAATTGCCAAGCTCCTACCAGTTCTTGTTGCTGCAAAGCTCTTGTGCTGTCACTCAGGGATGGTCCCTTGCTGCACGATAACAACGCAAAATTTCACTACACAGAAAGAGACCTTGTACAAGATTGGCGTCCAATTACCAGGAAGAATCTAGAAGTTGGTAATATCTTTATCAGAACAAGCATGTTGGACACACAGGGTAACCAAGGCTTAGGGCCCAGGTTTGTCCCAGTGCTCCCTGGGACCTCATTTAATTATCACGAGTGTGCAAGTCCTGGAAACACACTCACCACCAGGATTAGTTCCCCATCCTGTACCTGAGGGAGGCAATGAGCAGCACCTTCCTTCCCGCCAGCTGCAGCCAGCACTCGGCCCAAAGCTCCTGCTGGAGCACAGCAGGGTCACACAAGCCCCAGAGCTCTGTCCGTGCCCACGCAGGGCTGCAGCAAGGCAGGGAGCGGAGCAGAGGGGCAGGGCCCTCCCTCCCCACCTCCTGAAGCCCTGGGGGCTGGCTCAGGGCTGAGGTCCCCATGCCAGGAGAGGGATGTCCCTGTTCCACTGCAGATCCCAGCACTCCTGGGTGGCTTTGGGCTCCTGACTTACAGGCCAGACCCAGCAAACCTGCTCCAGGCTCAGCAAGGGCCACTGGGGAAGCTCCTGTGGGCACCTGGAAATACCTGGAGTCCAGGTGGGCTTGCTCTTCTCCCTCTTTCTGACTCCCCAGCCTTGGTTCCATGATGTCCCTCCAGCTCTGCAGCAGAGCCAGGCACTGTCCTGGTGGCTGGGAACAGTCCTGTGCTCTGTGCTCAGAGCTCAGCACATAAGTCCCTCAGGAATATCTTTTCCCTCAAAGGCTGCTTGCATGGAGACAGTCTGACCTCTCCTCAAGGCCTCCGTGGGCTGGCAGTAAAGAAAATTGCAGCAGATTCCTGCCCTTGAGTTAGCTGGGCTCATTCCATCCAGGATCTGATTGCTCTTTGCCTGTTTTCCTTCTCTTTTGCAGGGGCTTTTCCAGCCCCTTCCCTTCCTGCTGGCGAGCCCTGCCATGGCCAAAGCTCCTGTGACTCCCCAGTCCCCAGGGACTGCACCCAGTTCAGCTCCCCTCCCTGCACAGGCTCAGCTCTGCCTGCAGGACTTCCACAGCCTCCCTGGGAATCTTCCAGATGCTCCTTTAACTTCTCTTTTTTTTTGAAGCCTACAGCTCTTTATTAGAATTTGTTCTAATCTTATTTTAATTCCTTCTGCAAAGTCTCTTGCTGCCTTAGATCTACTTTAATTCCTTTTGCAAGATCTCCACCTCTCGTTTTATGTCTCCATTTAAGTCTTTTGGCCTAAGGTCTGGGCTCTGTGCAGGGCTCGGGTGTTGGCTCCATCACAGCTTTGCTCCTGATAGCCAGACTCATGCCTGTTTGATCTGGATCAGAGTCTGGGGCCCCACTAAGATGACCCAATTAATAGGAAAAACTGACAAAACACTCAGGCATTTCTCTGATGAAACCCTACTTATTTATGCAGATTGGACAGCCCCAGTTCCCTGAAAAGAAACAGGAGTGAGGTTTCCTTTCTCACAGCTCCAGGCATGCATCGAACAAGACTCAGTCTCCCCAACTGCTCCTTTAAACTTTCCTGGGATAACTCCCTGGATGACCCTCCTGATTTATTCCCCTCCCTGTCTCTGTTTCTCCATTCTTTATTCTCCTCGTGCCTAGATTGATGAAAATTCATCAAACAGCTGCCTGGAGGTCTTCCTCAAGCTGTACCAGTGAGCAGACAGAAGGAAAGGGATAAATTTTGGAGGCAGAAAACCAAGGGGTCAGCTCCTACTGACCCTGCAGCTCCCACCAGTGCAGCCCGGGGTGAGTCACTTCTTCCTTTGAATTACATTCTCCTGTTTCAAAAACCAGGACATGACAAACAAAGCCTTCAAGAAAATTTTGCTCTGGTCTGGACAGAAACTGCAGAGTTTGTAAAGGAACAACCCCAGAGTGTGCAGCCAGCTGTGCCAGAGCAGGTGCTGCCCCTGCCCCGCACACATGTGACCATCCCCGGATCCTCCCGGCATCTCTCTCTAAAAGCAGGATCTCCAAATAACATCCCAGGTTGCCAAAACCCCCTGGAAGCGACTGCAGGGGGAATTCTGCAACTGCCCGGCCTTACAGAGGGGAGAGAGGGAAGGGAGAAGGGAGCTTGGTTTTCTGCTTGTCAGCTTTTGGGAGTGAAACCAGCAGCATGAAGAACTGCACTGGCAGACAGAAAGACAACTTTTCACTGGTGGTAAGACCTTAAAAGACAATTGTTTATTTAAACTAATTCAAGGTCGCAGAGATGTCCAGTTTGAGAGAACTCTTTTTTTTTTTTTTTTTTTTTTTTTTTTTTTTTTTTTTTTTCCCCTCAAATTCTGCATCTCTATGGCTGAAGGGGGGAAATTTGGAGCAGTCATGTGGCAGAGAAGAGGTTTGAGCCCTTTCTTGGGAAGAAACTGCCTGAAGTGTTGGAATTAGAAGGTGTCTGGAGAGAGCTTGGAAAATCAGATCTTGACTGTAAGCAAAACCAAAGTGAAGCCTCATTTTGTAACTGAAAAGACAAAAGTGTCAAAGCTCTTTGGATTTATGGCTACTGGAAGCCACCTTCCAACTATTTTCTAAATTGGTTCTCTCCAAAATCAAAAAGAAGCTCTAAAGCTCTATCTCTGCAGAGATTTTGCTAAAGAGGAAAAGCACAGTTCTTGGGATTTAAATTATTTGTTTTCTCAGGGATTGGGTGATTTTTTTTCCAGTACAACAGAAATTGACTGATGTCAGTACCATGGGAAATGGAAAATGTTTTATAAGAGTTAATTCACTATTTTCCTGAGCTTTCCTTCACGGGTTTATATCCTTGGGACCGTGTGTTGAACAGACCCATGACTTAGTCACTTCTTGGAGTCCTGCAGACAAAATACCTCTTCAGCTGGGCCCTTGCATGGCACAAAGTCTTGGGACTGTCCTGCTGCAGTGCTGCAGTGAGCAGACGGGAGCAGCAGGCCCTGGGGCAGCTCGTGCAGGGCACGCCAGCTCACACCTGCCTTGGAGCTTTCTGCCCCTGCTGATCGCATTGGGAAGGAGCTGATCAATCCTCCTAGCACTGGGCTGTTGCTCCACGCACACCAGTCAAGGGCAGAAAAAATCCAGTGACGGATTCCCAGCCATTGGATGGTGATGGGGAGCGATAATTAAAAATTATGGAGCAATGCAATGCCAGAGATATTGCATATGCTTTCAGGATAAAGCTGAATGGCTCCAAACTGGAAATTGTGCTGTCTTCTCTTGCCAGAAAACGTTTGCAATTTTGAACCCATCTTTTATCCTGACTGGTCAAATATCCACATCCACATAAATCTGCACTTGCAGCCCTCAGCAGCTCTGGGAATTGCCCTGCAGAACAGTCTCTCACTACAGGTAGATCTAGGGGGAGCACAGCCTGTGGGTGGAGCAGGTTTCTGGTGTTTATAAATACAGGTACTGTATATGTACCTGCTCAATAAATAGATATCTGTAGTCTTTTGGTCCTACATAATGAACCACCTCAAAACCATCCCCTACCCAGGGCAGTCTGCAGACACTAAAGCCTTCCACGTGCCACGTCCCAGCCTGGAAACCACAACTGTTTCATTTTCCAGCTCTAACAGCCCTGACCTCTCCCAGCCTTTCGTACACTCCCGAGACTCATACTTTTCTCAGGATCACAGTGAGCTTGTGTTTTTCATTCTCATGTGATTAATAAATTATGCTCTACAGATATTCAAGCGGCTCGTGTTTATTTTTTTGTCAATAGAAAGAGAATGTTTATTTGATCTGGGAGCACTATTTTCCATTGTCTGAATTTAAACTTCAAAACAAAAACTTGAGATGTTAGGTGATTTATGAGGCTCTGCTAAAAATAGCTCAGCTCATTCTCATCAGTGAATCTCCCATTTTGCTCTCCCAGCAAAGCCATGGGGAAAGAGGAATGGAAGTCCCTGGCTCCTGGTAAACTCTCAGACCTTGAGTGAACACAGACCACAGACAGTGACCCTGCCCCAGCGCTGCTCTGACCACACCCTGCCCACGTGGAGGGACCCCCAGACACTGAGCAAGGCCCCAGCTCTGACTCCCCAAGAAACATGAACAGGCTTTGTTCAGGTCATGAAAACTCACAGCTTCAGTTCTTGGATTCTTATCCTCTCAGCTGTGGCATCTAATGTGTGAATACCTCTTAATTTAATCCTCACCTCTGGGCAACAACTCCTGAACTTCCCTTACTGTGTGGATTTCTCCCCTCATGAACCTCTGTGGTACCCCAAGGAGAGTTTGTTCAGTCCTGGGATCTCAGAGCAGAGGGAGGAACAGGCACACAAGGCACTGGACTACAATTCCCACAAATCTCTGCAAAAGTATTTCCAAATAATTCCAGGTTTTTGGAAAAGAAAAAATCCCAAATGATCTACAGGGGAAAAAAACCCAAGCGAACCCACTCCCAGAAACAGCCCCAACCCCCTTGTTCTGCTGGAATACAGCTTTCAGTTGGAAAAGAGCTTTTCTGGCCATTTCCCCAGCACCTGTAGGAGCCGTGCCCCAGGGCCTGGAGCAGGCTGGAGGGTGATGAGCCGCTGTGGCCGGGGCAGGGAGCCAGAGCCCGGCCTTCCTCCTCCTCCTCCTCCTCCTCCCGGGAAGGTGCTGGGAGCCCTGTGCGAGGCAACCCCCGGGGCGGCTGGGGAGTGCGGTTCCCACCTCTATATAAAGAGATTCCCCGCGGTGCCGGGCGCGGGGGCGGGATGATGTTTTCTGTCAGGGATGGCAGCGCCGGGTGAGCGAGCGCTCCCCGCTCCAGGCAGCGCCGGGACGCGGCGGCTGCCCGAGCCTGGAGGGGAGCATCCCTCGGGACACGATCTGCCCCATCCCTGGGACACGATCTGTCCCCATCCCTCGGGACACGATCTGTCCCCATCCCTGGGACACGGTCTGTCCCCATCCCTGGGACACGGTCTGTCCCCATCCCTAGGGACACGATCTGTCCCCATCCCTGGGACACGATCTGTCTCATCCCTCGGGACACGATCTGTCCCATCCCTTGGACAGGGTCTGTCCCATCCCTCGGGACACGATCTGTCCCCATCCCTCGGGACACGATCTGTCCCATCCCTGGGACACGATCTGTCCCATCCCTGGGACACGATCTGTCCCCATTCCCTGGGACACCCCCTGTCCCCTCCCCTCCCTCCCCGAGTGCTCACAGCTCACCGAAACGCTCAAACTCCCGCTCTGCCCCGGGCAGGGCTGGGCTCTGTCCGGAGCCCCTGCCTGGCACCCACGGGATAAAGAGCAAAACACAACAGGTATCCACAGGGCGAGGAAGGGCTCCACGGTGGCAGCTTATGGGATAACTCGTGGAAAGCAGACAACCAGTCTGCTGGCAGAGCCCAAAGCTGGAGAACAATCCTCAGCCATTCTCACAACAGGCTCAAACTCAACAGCTGGGTCCCCCCAAAATCAATCAGGTTCTTGGCTGCCCAGCAGGGGCAAACTGCCACTGTTTCCTCCTGCAGGGATGCTCATCCATGGATAACCTGTCTGGGGGGCAGTTAATGGCTCCCACACTGCTCCCTCCAAAATCCACCACCACCAGCTCCTGCTCAATGCCAGCTGTGCTGGTGACAGGGATTCCTCCCCATGGAGAGGGGACAGGACTGTTCCCCCCTCTCTGTGCTGGGCATGGCAGGTCAGATCCTGTATGGGGAGGGAGTCAGGGGTCAGGGCTGTCGGGATCATCCCCCCCAGTAACTCACTGGGGTGGGCAACCCAGGCTCACGCTCTCTTTCAATCCCTAATTTCCAGAATACGTCAGAAAACTATAATTAAGGAGCCCTCCCCTTCTGGTGGAAGTCTGCTTGTGTCAACAGAGAGACTGGAGTATTTAGCAGACTTCTTTTTCCATCCTGCTAATTTTAGGCCCTTATATAACATTTCTTTCAATACAACCCAGTTCTGTAGCCCACTGAAGGAACGGCACCTCTCATTTGTCTTACACCAGTGCCCAAAATATTCCCCAGAGCCGGAGGGCTGGCTCTGTGCTCCCCTCCACGCACGGGGCCAGCTCTGCCCACCACAGCACGGTGTTTGAATGGCCCAGGCACACACACAGAGCCAAAAGAGGGGCAGTGCTGGTGCAGCAGCGGGATGAAGAAAAGCTGGTCACCCCTGTCCCTCACCACCCCAGGCATGAGAGAAAAGGCTTGAGGAGGTGACACCTGACACGCTGATGCCTGAGCCTCCCGGTGAGCACTGAAGCTCCACATGGTGATGCTTCAGCTTTCAGCCCTCACTGCAAATTCCCTCAGCCCCTTCCTGCACTGTCATCTTTGATGAGAAGCGGTTCTTACCTTCCCAAGTAAACCTCAAAGTTTGTGATGCTCCAGAGCACATCAAAAATACATCAAAATAACTCAAACTCCCTTTGACAGACCACATAAAGTTTGCAATTTGCATTTCAAAGCCACAGTAAGGCATGGAAGGCAAAAGCAAACAAGGCAGCAGCAGACACCCAGACCTGTCAATTATCCCGCTGTTTTTTTGCACGAGGCTGGGAGAGCTGCAGAAATTACTGCCTTGGGCCAAGCTCATCCCTGCCCTGGCGCTGCTCTACCTCAGCTCAGTGGCTCTACACGTGTAGACAAGGTTTAGCTTTTCTGCAAACTCTTCCGTGTGAAAGGGCTGCTGATCAGCATCACTGTGCGGGGCAGCCTCGGACACACCGGTGTAGCACAGCTGACAGGCCAGGGGGGTCCAGCCGGTTCACTGGGTAAAAAGGAAGGAGTTTTCACTACTACTGAGGGGGAAAAAGGAGTTGGAGTTGTCTGAAAGCACAGAGAATGCTACGGAGATGCCACTGAGACGCAGTGTGTGAACGAGTGTCAGCAGTGGGAGCAAGGTGTGGTGGTTCCCCGGGAACAGGCTCTTCCCACGCCGCGGGTGCGGCTCCTGCTCTCCCCGGGGGCAGCCGCTCCTTCCCTCCCTCCCTCCCTCCCTGGGCCGGGCAGACTCCACCCCGCTCCCTGTCCTGCCCACCCGGTCACACCGCCCAGCACCGAGGGCTTCTAGTGAAGCTTTGAATAAATAATGAGCACCTGATTTCATTTTACAGTAATTAATCTAGGGGATAACACACCAATTTGCCAATGCTGGGAGCATTTATATTCTCCTCAGAAAGAAGTTTTTCTATGAAAGAGTCATGGTAAGCCAGCAAAATCTAAACCTCTGTATCCATCTTACAGCAGTAACTGGTTTTAGCACCAGCATGGAAAGGGAATATTTTCTCTGCAGCACAGCGGTGTGGTCCCCTCCCCTATCCAGGAAAGCAAAAGCTGTCTCTCCTTCCCAGCATCTCCTAAGAAGGTTTGGCAGGAAGACAAATGGTATTGCCCAGCCTTTGTGGGTGACTCCTGCCTTTCCCTGCCCTTCTCTTTCCTCCTAGAAGCACCAGTGCAGCCTCTGGGCCAGGATGCTGTGCAGCACCTCACTAACACAGCAGGCTCCTGGCCCAGGGCTAGACCTCCCAAGCACTACCCTAATATAAATAAATATGATTCATAAAGTCTAACTTCGAATCTGGCAACTGATCCTCTGAACAAAGCTGGTGAGTCAAGCTCTGAAGAGGTGGAAGCAGCCACAGCCTTCACGATCGTGTTAGTCAGCACGGAGGAAACCATTGCAACTGCTCTGACGTGTGGACTCAGCACAGCTGAGGTAAGCACTGGCAGGAAAGTATTTGCATCATAACCCAGAGCTGCTGGGCCGTCTCACTGGAGATCAGACCAAGGAATGTTCTCTGTTCCAGCCACCCAAGCACCGGCACTGCTGTGCCAGGCCCCGAGCCGGCGTCAGTCAGCACAAACTGCACACACGGCGGGGCTGGGGGCTGGGACACTGCAAAGGGACAGAGGGGTTACCTGGCCACGGCCCTGGCACCTGCAGGGCAGGAGAGCTGTCAGTGCAGCTCCGAGGGCGGCACCACAGCTGGCACCACAGCTGGCACCACGAGCTGTCACATAACTCAGTGCCTTGAACCCCGCGGGCTTTGGAACCTGGCACTGAAACCTTCCCCTCGTGTCGGGCCGGCGGAGCTGCTGCTGCACAGGGCGCCTTTCTCCCGGGACAGGCACGGTCACTCAGGTGCTGGAGGGGACAGCGAACACCCTCAGGCGGGGCAGCCTCGCTCCCCGCTCCGGAGCTGGCCCGGGGAGCTCCCGGAGCCGCCCCGCGGGGCTGCGCTGGTGCCGAGGAGCGCAGGGACACCCCGGGCACTCTCGGGGACAGGGACACCTCGAGAGCTCCCGGGGACAGGGACGGGGACACCCTGAGCGCTCCCGGGGACAGGGACAGGGACAGCCGAGCGCTCCCGGCGGGGCCGGACTCGCCGGGCAGGAGCCGCGCTTTGTTCTCAGCTGAGCTTCTTATTGTGACAAGTGAATCACCAGGAATGAATCTAACAAAGACAGCGTGGTAAACTTAACAGAAAAATTATATCCCTCTGGATGTGTGTTATATTTTGAGAATAAACCGAAGAACAAGGCATTCCTGTTTAATCCATGTCCTGGGTTTGCCTGGGGTAAAAATACAAACCCTACAAACAAGCGTTGTTTTCATGGGGAATATTCCTGATTTCAGGTAGCTCCTGCAGTTTGGGGGTGTGGATGGGTGTGTGGGGGAAGTGCCTGCATGGGGTGCCCCAGATGTCCCCTGCACTTCCCTGCACTGAGGGAGATAAACTCAACCCCAGAGCTGACTGCCAGCCTCACGGCACCCTCATCTTCCCAGCCAATACTTATAAAGCTCAATATTTGTGCAGTGTTGTGCAAGGGGAGGAATATTAACCACCATGTCCGTGGGGCATCCAGGAGAGCAGCTCTTGCTGCGGGCCAGGCACGGCCCCTCCCTGCCGTGGGCACCACTGCCACACAGAGGGACGGGATCATCACAGAGAGAGTCTGAGCCCTGGGCATTTAATTCAGGCTCCATGTGCAAGCGTGGCTGCAGAGATAAAGGGCAGCCAGGATAAATCCCAGAGCACAGCAAAATGGAGTTAAAACACTGCCACGTTCCCAGCACCTGGAAATCCGGCCAAGAAACCAGACTTTAGGGAAAGATCAAAGGATAAGAACATCTCGCCAACATGTTTCTTTGTTGGTTTTTTTTTAACTGTGATCAAATTCGCAGGAGTAGAGCTGGGTTTTGGAGAGGCAGGGCAGGCTGTCCCTCCTGAGGGCTCCCCCCTGCCCTGCAGGAGCTGCATTAGCTCTGGCTCCGGGAGGAGCCCTGCCATGACTCATACTTTCCACTCCCCATAATCCCTCTCAGTAGGGTACAGACTTAAGAGTTTTCCTCTGACTTCTGACTTCTATTTTGTTTTAATTTATGCACCTGCTTTGGAAGAGCCTTTGAAAAATCTGACAGTGGAGAAAAAAGGAGCCTGTTTTATCTGTCTGACGGGCAGGCTGAAAAAATGCCCCAGCGCAGTGAAATTCTGCATTACCAGGAAAACAACGTCTGCATGCACAGCTTCCTACAGGCTGTTAGCAACAGAAACTAAACTACTAGAAATCCTTTGTCAGAACAAGGGCAGCGCTTCAGTGAAAGAATAAGCACTTGAACGGAGTCAGAAGCGTGTGGCTGACACAAGACAGAGCAAAAGTCTTTTTAGAAAACCACCCCAGTGAATTATGGCCAAGCCCAGGCCCAGAGCCTGTGTCTGCCTTGCAGTGGTACCAGCAGCAGCCGTGCCGGGTCCCACACGCCCCCCGAGCCTCCGGAGCCAGGCACGAGGCAGCAGCTGCTTCTGTAAAAGGACTTCTTTTTGTGGGTTTTGGAAAGGTCAATAAATAAGATCTAGGTTTTGACATGCCAGCTATTTTAGGAGAAGTGACTTTTTTCCATTGTCCCTGGGTCTGGAACAGGGAACACCACTGCTTAAAGCCCCTCTGCAGCTGCAGCTTTGTACACAATGCCGGACTGTCACCACTGCAACTCAGCCTGCAGTAACGCGGGACCCTCCCCACTCCAGGGGCCCCCACAGTCAGTGGGGCTGATCCCTCAGAGCCTCTGCAGCCTGTCCTCAGCACAGGCAGTGGGGCTGATGCCTCTGAGCCTCTCTGCAGCCTGTCCTCAGCACAGGCAGCGAGGCTGATCCCTCAGAGCCTCTCTGCAGCCTGTGCTCAGCACAGGCAGTGGGGCTGATCCCTCAGAGCCTCTCTGCAGCCTGTCCTCAGCACAGTCAGTGGGGCTGATCCCTCAGAGCCTCTGCAGCCTGTGCTCAGCACAGTCAGTGGGGCTGATCCCTCAGAGCCTCTCTGCAGCCTGTCCTCGGCACAGTCAGTGGGGCTGATGCCTCAGAGCCTCTCTGCAGCCTGTGCTCAGCACAGGCAGTGGGGCTGATCCCTCAGAGCCTCTCTGCAGCCTGTCCTCAGCACAGGCAGTGGGGCTGATCCCTCAGAGCCTCTCTGCAGCCTGTGCTCAGCACAGGCAGTGGGGCTGATGCCTCAGAGCCTCTCTGCAGCCTGTCCTCAGCACAGGCGGTGCAGCTGAGCCTGCAGCCAGCCCCTCTGCAGCTCAGGTTCCTTCCCTGGCTCCTGCCGCGGTCCCAGGGCGTGGATCTGTCCCCGGGCCCCCGCTCCATCCCAGCTCCCTGCTCGGTGCTGCAGAGGGGAAACACAAACTGCCCCTCCTCTCGGGCTCCTCTGGCAGCAGAGCCCATCTCAAAGGACAGATTTCACTGCTCACAGCCCATCTTAAACCTCCCAAGGGCAGCTGCCCTGCTGTGTCCCCTGGCTGTGTCCCCATGCTAAGGGATGTCCCCAGAGCACTGCCCACTGCCCCCCTCCAATAAAATCCTGCCCTATAACCTTTTCTGCCCTACCCAGAAGATAAAACTGTAATGAGGAAGATTTCCTTGACTTACTGTTTATTTAACATCATTTTACAGCTCTGTTGGTCTAAGGTGTGTATTTTTAGTGTCTCAGATTGCTTCTTCCATCTAGAGAAATAACACTGAGTACACAACCCGTGCTGGAAAAACAAACAGTTTTACTGCTGGCTTTCTGGAAGCTTTTGGTAAATATCTGCACCTGGTTCCAAGTGTACTTTGCTCTAAGCTGCTGGTGGTACCTGCCTGATGTCATTCTCTCTGAGGTTGCTAATTAAGAACGTTGTGTTTTATTGGCGTTTGCATCTGGGGTTGTGTTCTGAATGTATGAATGAATGGTGCCCCTAGAGAATATTATTATTTCTCCTGGAATACAAATTGAAGAAATATATGAATAATAGAGACAGATACTCTTAAAGCAGCTCGGTTTATCCGATCCATTTCCAGAAAGTCATATTATCCAGTTGAGAGTACATCAATGAGAGGTGGGGAGCTATTTCAGGATATTCCAAACCCAAGTAATAACATCTTGGTACTCCTGTGATGGATTTATTGAGTGCTAATCCTTCTGCACACCCTTGTCCTGCAGTCAATGAGCAGCTCTGCTCTGAAAGCTCAGGAGCCTTTAGCATCTGATGACTGCAAATCCCTGTAACGGGGCAAGCCCCGGGAAGGGTTTGCAGCTGTAGGAGGGTATGAGATTTTAGGAGTACTCCTTTCCCTGGAACTTCCCTGAATGTTAATAATGGGAAGGAGGCAAGAGGGCAGTGGGAAGAGTTTTGGAAGTTTGCTGGTCTGCATTAGAGATGGATCTCAGGTAACATCTCCACGTTACCTTTGACCTTCACTGTTGTTAGTGCTGCTGATATAACACCTTACTCCACACAAACCACCTTGTATCATTCAACAAATCTAAAAGGAGCAAATTTGACAGTTTAAGCACTTTTATAGCCTTCCCCCAGCAGTGGGGGAAGCATTTGCTCAGAAATCTCAACTACAACCCTGCTCTTATCTCTATATTTAGACCAGTTGGGTCATTTTGAACGCAGCGTGCGTTGCTCACCTCAAACAGCAAACAACCTTTCATTCCAGCCACCCTCTGTGCACCTCTCCAGAGGCTCGGGAGCCTGGCTGCCCGTGCGGGGCCGTGCCCTGCCCCTGCACTGCTCTGGGGGTGCTGAGCAGCCCTCGTGGGCTCCAAGCAGCTGCCACAGGGGAAGGAGGGAGCTCGGGGCTGCTCCTGCAGCAGAGGGGAGCTGAGGGCTCACTTCAACCACTGCCACACCATCAACTGCTGAATCCAAAGGAAATATTTTTATTTCCTCTTTCCCTGAAGGTATGGGACAATCCCATGGCAACCAGCCTTTCAGAGGGGCTGTCTGGTCAATACAGCTCAAGTCATCAGTCAGAAAGCCAGGTCCTTTCACCTCATCTGTTTCTTTGTAAAGAAGTAATTTGGCCTGTACAGATGCTGTAAAACGTCCCCCTGTGTGAGCTGTTTTGGGATAATGTGCAGTGGGGTCACAGAGCACAGAACCTTTTGCTGTGTCAGACTTTCCTCCAGCCCCAGTGAGTGCCTCAGTGGCAGACCATCACCACCCCTGCTTCACCTTCAGCAGCTTCCAGGGGCTCCCCGGGGTGGTGGTGGTGTGTGCTGGGGACAGTTTAATCCTCAGCCCTGTTTGAAGCCGTGGGGACCGGGCTGCAAAGGCCACCCCGTGTGTGCCCCTTCCCCAGCACGTGCAAACCTGCAGTGGCTGGCCCCGAGTCCCTGTGCAGTGACCATCACAGACAGGCAGGGTTTGCCTGCCTGTACGAGGTGAGGAGGGGAGGCTCTGCTCTCCCAGACCTGGCCATTCCCTCACCTCCACAGGGCCGTGGCTTTCCAGCACAGCCTCCCCAGGAGTCTCTCTCAGCAGACAGCAGACTCTCGTGCTTACAGTCTAACACACAAGCATGCAGAAGGACACTGTCCAGAAGGAAAACAGAGCCCAGGATGCATATTAATTACTGGTGGCACAAAGCCCAGGCAAGGCTGCTGCTCCACAGTCAGGCTGTAAATCTGTCCAGAGAGGATTCTGACCACATCTGCCCTGTTTATATTACAAAATTTTATGGCCATGTGATTCTTCACCTGGAGAGGAAGAGTATCCTTGCAGAGCCAGTTAAGGGCTGAGATTTATTACCTGGGGAGAAGGGCCTGGCTGCTCCTTGGCTGGGCAGTGCCCGTGGTGCAGTGCTCCTGGCACGGGGGCTGCCCCTGGGACCCCCAGACCCTGCCACCAGCTCCTGGAGAAGTTCTGTGCCTTTGTTTTCCCCAAAAGCTTCAGAATGACAGAGAGCTTCGAGCCCCCAGCCAGGCTCTGGAGCTAAGCAAGCTCCTGCCAGGGCACCCACCCTCTGTCCTGGAGCAGCCTGGCCCAGACTTCTGCCACGGGGATTTCTGCTTTCAGAGGCCTTGCTGTGCAGTTTGGGAGGGTATTTCCCAAGGAGGTCAAGAAGTTCTCCCCACTCTCCTGCAATGCCAGAAGGAGAGAGAATCAAGGGTTGCTTTCACCAGGGAAGGGAAAGGGCTTGGGCTGAATATGCAGTGGCACATTGTTGAATTAGAGAAAAAACCCATGTTTCCTTCCCTGTGTCAGCCCTTTCTCACAGCTGCTGGGCCCAGCACTGTCACAACTACAGGCACAAAAAGCAGATGACAAGAAAGTGTCCAAACAGACAAAAACATAAAATAAAATTCAGATTGTTAAACATCTGTTCCACAGAAACAAATCTCTGTAGGCTTCTTGGATGTTGCAGATGCCACATTAACCTGAAGCACCTGAGAATTTTAACTAGAGGAGGAAAATGTCCCTGTTTTTATTGAAAATTCATCAGCACATGCTCCTGGCCTCTTCAGTGAAATGGGTCCTTCAAATGCACCACAACAGGCTCCCTCTTTGCTACATGCTTAGTGTTAAGAAGCTGTTAAGACCTGTTGACCTTGAGGAGATCACTCCAGTACGGAGCTGTGTGTGTGCTGAAGATTCCCACTCTTGGCAAGGGTTTCCTTTGGCCTCCAGGCAGGTGCAGGCTCAGCTGGACCAGAGCCCTGCCGTGCCAGAGGCAGAGGGGATCAGCTCTGCCCAACACTTGCTCTGGAGGCAACTTTGAAAAAGGGTGGGGGAAGGCATCTTCCATCCCTTGTTATTACATGAACACATAGCTCCAAAAAAATCTTCATTCTGTGCTGTGTCCCAAAGGAAAACATTTGAAATAATCCATATTCATTGGAGTTTTTAATCCCTCACAAACCAGAATTCAGCAGGCAGCTAATGAAGAAGACAATTATGCAGCACTCCACACAAAGAGCAAACCAGAACAGGTGCAAAGGCTGGAGCACTGCCACACTGCTCTGTTCCTTGGCACAGGCATGGGTGCTTTACTCAAAATGTATTCACACATCCCAACAGTTTAAGGACTCAGTCTGAGAGGAAAAGAGGTGGCATTTAGGATTAATCATTAGCTGTTGACCACCTAGGACACTAAATCAGAAAGGAGACAGCTGCCCAAACTCAGCTTATCTGTGCTCCTTCTGAGGAACACGGGCAGGAACGGTGCTGTAGCAGCAGGGCAGTGAAAACACAGATTGTGTTTGGTTTGCTCCTCTATTGGGGCTCCAGTGTACAAGCACAGGGCAAAGAGTGGTGTCCAAAGGGTTCAGGTCCAACCAGACAAGGAGGGGAAAAGCAAAGAGAGAGTTTCAGTCTCTCAAAAGCAAAGAGAGAGTTTTGCAGATGTTGGTCAGGGGTGCAAGAGACTAAAAACCCCCTCTTGGAGCTGGTGCAGGAAACTCAAAGCAGAGCCATGCCCCAGGTGTGCTGAGAGCAGGGAACGCCCCAGGGAGCAGGAGGGAATGCCCAGGGAATGCCCCAGGGAGCAGCAGGGAATGCCCAGGGAATGCCCCAGGGCTGCTCGGGGTCAGCTCTGAGCAGCAGCCCTGGGGCACAGGTGAGGGACCAGGCACAGCCGGAGCACTGAGCTCCTGTGTCTGCCCCACTCCCTGCTCTCAGCCCCACTCCCTGCCCTCAGCCCCACTCCCTGCCCTCAGCCCCACTCCCTGCCCTCAGCCCCACTCCCTGCTCCCAGCCCCACTCCCTGCTCTCAGCCCTGCTCCCTGCTCTCAGCCCCACTCCCTGCCCTCAGCCCCACTGCCCCTCAGCCCTCCGTGCTCCCCAGAGCCCTGCTGGGATCCCAGCCCGGGGCTGAGCAGTGCTCAGGCACATCCTCCTCCTCCTCCTCCTCCTGGGGAAGCAGGCCAGTCTGCTAACGGGGTCAGCACCCAGGGACACTAATCCCACACCTTTCCACAGCAGGTTTGCTTTCTCTGTAAAACATATTTACTGCTCCTTTTGGGGTAGCATACACGAGCTGTGAGTCAAGACCCTGCTGTACTTAGTGCTGTATAAACACAGAACAAAAAGACAGAACTTCCTTCTAAGAGTTTATGGGTTAAATTAATTACATCTATAACTCCTGGAAGTGGCATTGCCATGCTCAAGTTATCTGGACCATGAAGCAGATTTTCCAGAGGACAGTGCAAACTAAGATGTGTTTCACAGCCACTTTACAGAAGCTCTTAAGAGCATCTTTAAAAATAACTATTAAGTCAAGTGGGTTTTGTTCATGGCCATTCATTTATAGCCAGAAACTTCTGCAAATGTGTTCTTTAGCTTAAGGAACATCCAAAAAAGGTGGAATTGCACCTGCTCCAGTGTTCAGCAAAGAGAGGCCAAAGGCCCCTCTGGTGAGACCCAACGCACTCGCCTAGCATGATGAAAATCTGATATTTGAGCAGGCATGGGCTGGAGCTTTGCCCAGGGCTGCAGATGTTAAACGAGACCATTCCCTGGGACTGGAGGAAGTCTAAAGTTACACCTACAGAATGACAGTGTGTGGAAACACAGACAGAGAGTGCACAAACATGTCAATTAGCAAAATACACCTGATAAGCTGGTGTGCTCTAGAATGCAGCACATCTCATGTGTGGGGGAAATATCTCCTGCTCAGGACAGCCCAGAGGGCCCCGTCCTGCTGAGCCACAGGCAGGACCCTGCAGCCAGGACTGCTCAGTCACAGCGGGCTGGGGCTGAAAGCACCTTGGGGCAGGAAGGGTCCCTGAGGCTCTGGGTCCTCAAAAACCCCTTTGACAACTCCTGCTTTGCCAGGGCAGGGCTAGCAGAGCTCTGAGCAGTAGGAATTAATTGTAATTCTTAGACTACACTTCACCTGCTTCAAATTTACTGTAAAGGATCAAAAGAACAGTAAGCAGGATGCAATATACCTGGAGTTCCCAAACCCACCACTTCTTCAGAATAAACCAAAAGTAAATGCAGTCATGTCACTTGACATCCCCTCCATGAAGAGAAATGAGAGGCTGATGTATCTGAGAGCTCTCGTGGCACCCCAGGGTGTTCAGCACTCCTGGGAACCCAGGCCCAGCCAGCCCCCAACACTGACATCACCTGAGGGCACCCCAAAACCTGGCAGATACTTCCATTGCCAGCCCAGCCTGCTGCTGTGTGAGCCCACCTGCCTCACAGGAACAGGAGCACCTTCCCAGGGCACTGCAAACCTGCTGACATCAGCCAGACTCTGACCTGGGGAGGATTAGAGGCAAAGAAATCTCTGTGGTCACTGCCCTGAGTTTAATTCAGCAACAGGTGGGAGCTGCAGCTGCAGACTGAGGGGCATTTGCTGGCAGAACATTGGTGTTCATTTGCTTTTCCTCTCGGTTCTACCCTAACAAAAACTGCTCCTGAGGGGTGCCAGGCAAGGTAGTGAGACAGAGTTCTGCCCAAGGCCCCAAGGAGAGAACTGAGGTGAGCTTTGCAGCCCACCTGTGCAGGACTTGCCAAAGCTTTGTGAGCAGAAGAGAAGGAGAAACATTGTGTGGGACACCACAAAGCCTGTGAGGGTCCCCTGGGTGTTCAGCTGAGGGTTGAAGAGACCCTCTGTGGGACACTGCCTGCACTTGCTGGCTTCCCCTGAGGGCCCCTCCTGCCCAGGGTGACACACAGAGCCTGGAGCAGGGGTCAGTGAATCCCAGCTGAGGCTGCCCCAGAGAGAGCTGCTGCCACCAGCCCTGCTGCTCTCCACAGGACACAGCTCTGCTGCCAGTCACAGTCACAGCTCTCCTCTTGCCAGCACAGAAAACACTGCACTGGGCAAGAAAATCTCCTGTCTGCTGTGCCCAGCCTGTCCAACAGCCCTGAGCTCCAGAGGGAGCGAAGAACTGCCAGGGAAACTGCTGGATTCAAAAAGTCCAGCCCCGGAATGATGGCATCTGCCCCAGCCTGCTCTGCCTTTCCATACCAGCTTTGCTCCAGCCTGTCTCTGGAAGATTTTCTTATTTACTGTGCCTTCTGCACTGTCATATTTCAGTGCAGATTGATAGCAATAGTTACTGCACCAGGCAGGCGTGAGGATTACTTAATTAATGTTTGTGAAGCACTTTTAGATCCTCACATGAAAGCAGCTAAGGAAAGCAACATATAATTATTATGTATTATTAATAAACTTCTGGCACATTGACAGGAGGGAAGACAACGCTTTTTTTTAAATCCTTTTATTTTCTAAAAAGATTCAACTTTTATGCTATGAAGGACAGATTTAACAAAAATTCACGAGCAAGTAAACAAGGAGTGAAAGCTCCTTATTCCTCCAGGAAGGCAGACAGCAAACACTGCCTGAGGAAGAGAGTTCCACTCCTCCTCCACCCAGACACTTGAGGAATCCACAGTTTTTGAGAGTAGCCAGATATGGAGCAGCACAGGGTGCTGCAGACATTGCTAGCAGTGCAAGTGGTCAAATGCACCCGTTACAGGGAGCAGGGGTTTGTTTAGTGTGTGGTCACTGTGGCTGACAAAAGCATGTGCTGCCGCAGCAGTGAGGCGTGCAGAGCGAGGGATGGACATTTCCAAACAAACAGAGGAGTCACAGCTGTGTGAACCAAGCCTGTCAGAGCTGAGAACGTGCCAGACACAAACCCAATTCCCAGAAATGACAAAACCCAGCCTCAGATGGATCCTGGGCAGCTCCATGGGAGGGGTCAGCTCTCGTACTCCAGCTGCTGCTGGAGCTCCTGTGGCTGGGATCCAGCTGCACCAGGGAAAAGGGGCCCAGGGATGAGGAGTGGATCACAACTCTGCCCCTTTCTCTGCCACAGAGCCTGAGAAGCCTCTGCACCCTCTCCAGATAACCCAGGACAATCCCACTGCTCCACCTGACAAGGCAGCTGGGAGGACAAACACGGGATGCACTCAGATGGCAGGAAAGCCAGGGACAGACAGACACCAAACCACTGCAGAGAGGGCAGGAAAAGAGCAGGCAGTGACACAAAAGGGTCCTCAGGGATCCCAGCTGCTGCTCCTGGGGCCTTGTGCCACATTTCCATTCCCTGTTTCACTGCCATTTGACACTACTGAACCACCCAAGCAAGGCTCAGCTGGCACATGGAAAAATTCCTTGACATGGGAAGGGAAGGTGCTTACCACAGTTCCTGCCTTACAAAAGGTTTTAAGTGGTGATGCTCACACCTTTAGTTTATTCTTTTAGCAAAATGAGGGGTTTTTAAGAGATACCCACAAGGAATCCTGAGTCTGAACATTTGGTAAGCGTAATCACGCTTCAGAAGCGTTTTGCCTATCAGTACCAATGAGAGAGCATTTCTAGTGTTTATGCTGTTTATGTACTGCAAATGAGATTTACAGCTCCATTTTGTTCAAAAATGAGCAAGAGCAAATGGACTTAAATAAAATAAAACAAAACTAATCTGTGCTTTTGGCTAGAGACTCTGCACGAATCCTAGTCCAAACAGCATTGAGTAAGTTCAGCTCGTAATAACAGGAACTGATTATGTACAGTAGAAAAAAACTTTCAAATAAATTGTTCCTTCGATTTGCTTTGACAATTTGTTCACCAGCTTTTGTTAGGGACGCAGGTTTTTTATCAGACCAGACAGGCACCTGGTGGGTGCCATCAGTGTTAGCTGAGTACCAGCAAGAGGCTCTGCTGTTCATTTTTCCTGCCCAAACACACAGCCAAGAGCCCGAGTGCTGAGCTGAGGCCACCTGCCCCCACTGCAGAGCCACCAGCTCAGGGGAGGGTCACAAATCATCCCCAGCCCTTGGACCAATGGTCCACATCGCTGGCCCAGAGTAACTGCAAACCTCAGCACAAACTCACAGGACTCACAACAGGACTTGTGAATAGAGAAAGGGGAAACACACCAAAGAATGCAAATCCACCTTCAGGGCCAGGCTGGAAGGAGCTCCCAAGCTACCCGAGCCTTATTAGCTCTTAACTGAAAATAAATGCCTTCCTTAAGAGGTTAGGTTTGGTAAAAAGGAATCTCCACACAGATGGACAGGTTTAATATCTGTTCCGCCATACCAATATAGAGTGGAGCAGATCTGTATCATGATTTGATCATTTCAGGTTTTTCTGTGTGTTAGTCTGACATCTGCGCTCCCTCACTGCTCAAAACACTTCAGCAGCATCCCCTTCCTGGAGCCAGAGCTCTGTGCAGTACCCAGGGCAGACCTTCTGATTTAGATCCAGCCCAGGAAAACCTGCTATTTTCCTGTAACCACTCATCCCTCAGGGCTGGCAAACACTTCCAGCACTTTCCTGAGCAGGCTGGGCCCATTTCAGTAGGAATACCTGAAACAATGAGTGGGTTCTTTTCTCTCCCCATCCCTTTGGATAAAGTGTCAGAGGGCTGCCAGCCCCTTTCCCTCTAATCAGACCTCAGGGTGGGCAGTGCCAGGGACCACGGGAAGCTCATCCAGGCCATGGAAATGTCCTGGTGATGTGGAGGGTGGAAGCCAGGGTCCCCCAGCCCTGCCCTGCCCTCCTCGCTGACCTTGGGCAATGGTCACTCCTCAGGTTAAGATGGGGATAATACAATATCACAGGTTTGTCCTGGCCTTAACTAATCCATCTTTTCAAAGCACTTTGGGAGCTTTGCTTGATGAGCACAGACATTATAATACTCATCTGCTCCCAATACACTCAGTGGGAGTGTTACCCTCCAGCAGAGGGGCTGCTGGTGTTATTGGGGACCTAGAAAATAAATCTGCTTGGGAATCCAGAGCTTGGGGCAGGGCACAGCCGGGCACCAGGGCACAGGGCTCACCTCAGCCCTCTTCCAGGCTGTCCCTACAATAAAGGGTGGAATTTCTCATTAGCAATCACAGCAAGACCTCCCCCAGGCCTGCTGCTAACCATGTTCAGAGGGTGCCAGGCTGTGTGGGAGACAGGAGAGGCCAGAAGAGAAGCCAGGGCAGTGGGGAGAAAGCAGAGAGCAGCCAGCTCGGGGGGAAGGTCTCTACAAGGTTTGCAATTGCTGCACTAACTGGGAATGCCAGGAGGCAAACACGAGGCTGCTGACCCAGGGACTGAACTCAGGGCCAGCCTCAGGATGAGGAGTGCCAAGGCTAAAGCAGCTGGGGCAGGCCAGGGGCGTGTGGGGTGTGGGCAGGGAGCCCTGGGCTGTCACTAGCCCCTGGCACAGCAGCTCAGTCACCCCCAGCCCCAGCTGCTGCTCCCAGTCCTGGGGCAAACCCTGGGAAACCAACCCAGCCCAGGAGGAGCTGAGGCTCCAGATGACCCAGGAACCGAACCACACACGCCTCTCATCCCATCTGATCCTCGTCTGCCCTAACACACCAGCACAGATGCAGAGAGAGAGGGCTCATGTGAATGCCTTGCTCAAGCACAGCAGCCCCATTGTGCTTCTGCTGCTGCCAGATCCCTCCACAGAGTAAATCACAGTGACTGTGTTTATTGTAAGAGCTAAGTGATCAGCTGTGAACTTTCTTTGACATAAATATTTTGCCATTAGCAATGACAAATAGCAACGCTCATGTTGTAAAAGTAACATTGGGTTATTCCTCTCCGTGGGGCATTCACATCATGAGAAATCTGGAGGAAATTGTGGTTGGAGAAATGGGCAGAAGGAGGAATGTGACGGCAGGGGTATTTATCCACTGTGTAAGAAGAGTTCAGAGAAGGATGGGTTTTTCCACAGAGCTCTGGAATGGCTCTGCAGAGCCAGCTCTGGACACTGCTGGGCAGGGCAGGGCAGGGCCACACGGGCAGGAGCTGCCCACGGGTACCTGCCAAAGCCACTCCTGCACCCCGTGCACCTTACACCACCACACCTGCAGATCCTGGGGGGCTGGGCCCAGAACTTTTCTTCTGAATCCCATTGTTACTAAACCTCTGCAGTTACAGCTGAATAAAAAAGGAATTTTCCATTGTTACAAGATCTTCTACTGTTTGACTGGTGATGCTGGCACCTCAGACCCTGTCTGCTCTCAGGCTGAGCAGGATGGGAGAACACTGAGCAGTGAGGGGAATTAATTTCTCAGAGATTTTTTCCAAAGGTACAAATGAGAGCTGGTGCTTTAAAAATAGCATCAACTATACTTCTGTAGCACACGTCCTCCAAGGAATTCAGCCCAAGCATGTGAGCTTGTCACTTCCCTCCAGAGGCAGGCAGGCTCTCCTGGATGTGGATGCTCAGGCAGCACCACAAACTCACTCCAGCCTCTCCTAGCAGGAAGTTAGAGAAGTTAAAAACCCAGGAGTGTGCCAACACACACGTTTGTGTGTACTGGTACTCCATGGGCTGGATGGCAAGAACATCAAACCAAGCACAAGGCCCAACAATTAACTCTCTTTTTATAGAACTCTGCAGAGATTGCAGAGCTGCAGGCTCAGGTCAGAAAGGGCTGAACCCAAAGCATCCCCAGCAAGGAGTGCCAGGCAGCAGCCCGGGCCCACGGGCTGAAATCACAGCCTGGGGAAGGGGAGAGACCCGCCTGGGGGGCTCAGAGCCGTGAGCTGGCAGCTCCATCCCGTGCAGGGTGCAGGGCCACAGGCCAGGCCGCGCCTCAAGGGCTCCCAGCAGGTCTCTGGAGAGCCAGGAAAGAACCCCAGCACACAACTGCCAAGCTGGCAGCTTTACTGGGAGTTTGTGGAGGCTGTAATGGAGAGGAGCTCTGGGAAGGGCAGCACAGCAGCCCATTGTGGGAAGGTCCAGTGGTGAGACACAGAGAGGGCACTGCAGGGAGCTAAACACAGGAATTAGGGCTCCCCAGACAAAAGATTTAAGTCCACTGGAAGAACAAGAGCCAGAAAAGCAGCTGCAGGATGAGAAGAGATTGATCCAGAATAGGAATCACTTGTGTGTCCACAGGACAGGGCTGTGCTGGAAGCCCAGAGATAAGCTACAGACCAAAGTGGCAAATCCCCAAACCCAGGGGAGAGGCTTTGGAATGAGGCTCTGCTTTTGAGGACTGCTGCAGATACAAGTTCATTTTGGATGAAGGGAAAAAGTCTCCTATATATAGCAAAAAAGCCAAGGCAGTAGCTGCATCACACTTAAAAAAAGTTACAGATGGAGGACAAATATGGGCAATCTGCCTTTAATAGCAAAGTCAACATCTGCCCTGGGATGGGACCCTTGGAGACAGACAGGACACGGCTAAGATGCGACCCCTGTGATTCAGGAGAGGGGTTTCCTCTGCCAAATGCTAAATTCAGGCAGGTTGGGAGATGAATGAAAACTGCACACCATAAGGGAGGGCCAGGAATAGAAAGCCCATGTGGGGGAAGAACGCTCTAGATGTAGCAAATGCATCTCCAAGAGGCTTTTATCATTCTTATTTTGTCACTACTATCAACAATAACAAGAAAAGAGCTTACAGAGCATCCTCCCCAGTGCCTAAGCCATGCATCCAGAGATTAGCAGCAGAGAGCAGTGGGCAGCAGAGAAAAGCTGTTCAAGGAATGTAGAGGCATGCATAATGAGATTACCGAGTTGGAGTTGCATGTTTTCAGGGATAAATGTGATATTATTGCACTGGGAAAGCATAGCAGGAGCAAGGGGAAGGATGAGAAATAGCCTGTGAGAAGGGAGGGATCACTGCAGCTGAGCTCCCAACAGGACAGGGACAAGTGGGAAGTGGAGGCAGCGAGGAGGAGAGGAAGTGCACATCCTACTTGACATGCAGATATGCAGAGAAGCTTTCTGCAAAGTGGGTGATGTCATCGTGTTTTTCTCAGCCTTCAGGACAGCAAGAGAAAAATAGATGAAACCAGCACATGCAGAGGAGTCTGTAAGACGAGCAGACTTCCCCCCCACCCCATGCAACACTAATTGCTCAAATATTGATCGGGGAGATCATTTGTAAGGACTAAAGGAGGAAAAGAAATACTTTCCTCTTAAGAAGAAAAAAGGGCAATGTTCTTGCAGAGTTGCTGGAAAGGTCCAGGTGATCAGAGAATTTCCAGAACCACAGACATTAATCTAAGATGTTGAGTTGGTCTAATTTGTTATTTGTTTATACTTGAGAGCTTGAACAACTGCAGTCTTATTTTTCAGGATATCACATGAAGTCTGGTTGGAATTCCAGCTAGGCTGGTTCTCCAAGGGCCAGGCAGGTGGGACCCACGGATCTAACAAGCCTTGGTCAGTGGAAGCAAGAGCTTCAGAGGGGGCTTTGGCAAGCCAGGACTGGCAGCTGGGCTGAGGGTGACAGGAACCAGCTGCCCAAGCTCGGCCTTGGCAGGGGAAGCAGCAATTAGCATCCAAAGCCCAACCCAGAAGCTGGAGCAGCACTCACCACTGCTGCCCTGGCAGGGACCCACGCCCCGAGGAGGAGCAGCAGCTCTGCTGGGCTTCGGGAGGGCTGCTCTCCTCTCCTGACAAAACTGCCATGCGACAAAGTGTAAGAGCTACTCCAGAAAATATCTGCACCTCATCAGCCTCTAGAGTAAACCATGACAGAAGTGAGCACCAGAGTTCTCTGTGGTTAAAAATGGATGTTGTGAGTACACCAAAGTACATGAAGAATACTATTTAAAAAACAAAACCAAGAATCAGCCACCAAACTATTAAGATAGACTGAGGGAATGATAAAAATAAGCATGAACATGCAAAAACAGTGATTGCAGGAAGAGTAGAAAGCATCCACAAAGCCTGCAGTGAATGTTTCTCAGGGATATGCAGGCAAATAACCACAGGAAAAGGGACAACCAGATCTTTAAAACATATTCTAATGTTAGAGGGAGATGAAGACAGTTTTGTTTAATAACAACCTGATATCTTTTTCCATTTGACAGAGGGCAAGTCCCTCGAGTGCTCCCCCTTGCACACAGGGGTTCCCTCAGGGCAGCACAGAGCATCAGCCCGAGGCACTGGGGCTGAACTGGAACCAGCTGGGCACAGGGTGCCCCTGGGCCGAGCTGGAGCGGGGCTGTGGGTCCCCAGGGGGACAGAGGGACAGGGCTGTGGGTCTGACAGCTCCCAGGGGGACAGAGGGACAGGGCTGTGGGTCCCCAGGGGGACAGAGGGACAGGGCTGTGGGTCTGACAGCTCCCAGAGGGACAGAGGGACAGGGCTGTGGGTCTCACACCTCCCAGGGGGACAGAGGGACAGGGCTGTGGGTCTGACAGCTCCCAGGGGGACAGAGGGACAGGGCTGTGGGTCTGACAGCTCCCAGGGGGACAGAGGGACAGTGCTGTGGGTCTCACACCTCCCAGGGGGACAGAGGGACAGGGCTGTGGGTCTCACACCTCTCAGAGGGATGGGGCTGTGGGCACAGCCCGAGGGAGGGCAGCCCTGCCCCTCTGGTGGAGGGTGACAGTGGGGCTGCAGCCCCAGCACCTCCTCTGCAAACCTGGGGCCTCTCAAGGAGTGGGAGTTGGAAAATCCAGGAGTGCTCTCTCCAGTCACGCACAGGGCAAAGCCTCACACACAAATAAGACCCTGCTTGCCATGGGGTGGTTTGTTTAGAAGCCAGAGTATCAGAAGGCACGGGTAAACCTCCAGTGGATAAGAAAGCAACAAAACCCTAAGGTCTGCGGGACTCCTCTTATTTGAATGTTATTTTACACCTTGGGGTATACCACATATTGTCTCATTTAAATAAATAATAAAAATAAAATCCATAAAAACCAAAACCAACCCAAAACATCTCAGAATCAAAAAAAGGCAACTCCAAATCCCTGAAAATCAAACAAATGAAAAGCAACTCTGTCTGCTTAACTGGTCCCAGTATAACCCTGGAGTCAGCTGGTATGGAGGGGCCAGGGGAGGTGCTGTGCAGAAAATGTTAAAATACAGCCAGTGCTGGCAGCCAAAGGCCCCGGCTTGGCCTGGGGGAGAACCTGCACCTGTAGCCATTTTCTGGACTCCTTAAAGAGAACATGAAGGTATCTTGTGTTTGTTGCACAGAAAACCCTTTGCACTGAGTGGCACAAGTCTGAAGAGAAAAAATAAGCAAGAGCTGTTCAGATGTCCCCAAGGGCAGTTTCAGGATCTTGCGTGACACAAACCTCCCAACAGTTTACTTTGTTCCCTTTCCATAGGAACAGTCTGAGCTCCCAGAGCTGGCAAAGCAAGGGAGTCTGGCTTTAGGAGAGTGACAGAAGCTCCCAGAGGCTCCAGCTGGGGAAGGCTGGCCAGGAGCTGTCAGCCAGGGCTCGGATTCAGCACACACAGCCTGAAAGGGAGCCCGGCCACAGCTGGAGAGGGCACACAGCAGGTCGGGCTGCCAAGTCCCCATGTCCTTCCACCAGAAGTTGGAGAGTGAGTCCAACCTATTCGATATCACCTTCCCTACTGAATTCTCGGGACGGTGATCAAAGCAAAGGGCACCCTCTGGCACGGGGGAAAGGCTATCCAGCAGCAGGGAGCAAATGGGATAAAGAACAGGCTTAGCAGAGCTGCTGTCCCTGCCTGCTAAGCTAATTGTTCATCAGGCCTGCTTGCCCTGCTAACACATGAAACGAGTGGGAATCTGTTTGGGAACTGCTGGAATATTTGAGATTTGAGAACACACAGCATCACTTCCATTGCAGTAATGAAGGCACAGAATGGCAGCTTTAAATGCTGAGGGTAATGATGCATTACCATTCCCTCTCAATTAATCCAGAGCCTGCAATGCCGGCTGCACTTACTCCTAGAATTTTCTCAGAAAATGAAGCTAGAGTATTTCATTTATAAATCACAAAAGACACTTATTTGGCAAGAATGACCCTTGCTCATATACAATAAATCATGAACATCAACAGTCTCTAATGGATTTTGAGTCAGTGCCACAGACAGCAAAGCCTGGGGCCTGTGTTTCAGGATTCCAGGACTGTGCCAAAGGAGCCTTATAAATTATTAATGTGCTCATCACGGTGTCATCTGTGCCACCGGAGAGACAGAGACACTCTGGGGCTCTGTTTGACATTTAAAAAAGTGATAATGGGTTCAGCAGGCAGGCCATGCCTCCCCTCCCCGTGCCGAGCCAGTCCACACCTCATAAAATCCCTTCCCCAAAGTTTCATACATGCTCGTGGTTCATGATGTGCAGCATTTTGAGAAGGGGAAAAAGGAGTTAAAGAAGCCAATTCTCACCAGTGGCCCATCCAACCCAGACTTCCTAAGGGATGGAGCCGAGGTCTTGTTTGCAGATGTTTGTACAGAGGCAGCCAGGGCTGCCTGTGACTTCTCTGCCACACAGTGAGGACGTGGGTATATAGAAAACTCAAGTTTTGGTCCCCACTGCTCAGTCTCTCAGGCTTTTCAGTTATTCATCCCACAGTTTTCAACCTCTCCCCCTTCACTTTTGTCCCCATGGTTACTGAATCACTGTTCGCAGAGATTTTCCTCACTAAAGAAAATGTGACTAACATGAGGCAGCTAAATTATCAGAGCCAACTCTGACATTGGTTTCTCCCAAAATGGATCTTATCTTCAAAATGCCTTCAAGTAGATCTGTCCACTGGAACCAACTTCAGAGTAAGCAGCACTTCAGCTATTGACAGAGACAGAGCTGCATCACTGGCACAGGGAAGACTTAAAAAAGGCTGGAATCAGGTAAAGGATGAAATTCAGACACCAGCTTTAGCAGACACGCAGCTTAGGAGTGCGTGATACAAATATATAGGAGATACATTTCACTACAAAAATAACGAAATTAAGCCCTGGAATGGAAGACATTATTTCCTCACTGCACCTGGGTCTAAGAGTTCAGGCAGAAGTGGGTTCTGGAAAGCCAATTTGGTTAAGCACAGAAGACACACACGTTTTAGGCCCAAGGAAATCTCTATTACAAACTGCACCAACGCAGGTCAGTGGGTAACAAGACTGAAGTGTCCAGCCACAGCAGCCTTGGCACGCTGAGCCACTGCTCAGAGGAGCTGCTCCCACACTGAGCAGCCCAGGCTGCCCCAGGGACGCTCAAACCAGATCCCTTCCAAACCACCAATAAAACACCCCAAAACACTGAAATTCATTTGTATATGAGAGCCCTTCCTCTTCTTCACTCACGGCATCCATCCAGCCACAAGTGCCCAGACACTAAAGCAAGGGCAGAGACAACACCTCAGGTAAGCATCACCAGCCAGGAGCCCGCAGACAACAGAGAGGTGGAACGCTTACCTTGGCCGCTACGGAGGAGTTGGGCTTCTCCAGGAGGTCCCAGAGCTTTTTCCTTTTCTCGGCACAGCAAGTGTTATCGAATTCCTCCCCTTCCCTTTCCCTCAAGGTCTCTGCTTCTCTCTTCAGCTCCTCATTCATCTGCTCTTTCTTCTGGTGGTAGCGGGCCTGGCAGCAGGACTCCAGGTAGATCTCGTCCACCCCCCAGTAGTCCAGCTCCTGGCTGAAGGACAAGGCGCACATCTCCTCCATCATGTGCAGCTTGCCGGTGCGATAGAAGTTCAAGATAGAGGTGAATGCCCCCGGGTGCCTGTCGAAGAAGTACTCGTTCTCCTCCAGGTTGTAGTCGTCGCAGATCTCCATGAGGGAGTCGTGCGTGTTGCAGTCTCTGAGCTTACCCAGCCTGGTCCGCGGCAACCTGTCCAAGGTCCGCCAGAGAACCTCGTGGGCCAGCCCCCCCACGTTGAGCTTGACCCTTCGGGAGCAGGCCTTGCTCCTGACGATCTCGGTGGGGTCCGGAGGCAAAGAGGTAGTAGAGCGAGATCCATGCTTGTTCATCCCCAGAGGCATCGCTGGTCCCCGTCAGGCTGGACGCTGGCGGCGCGGGGCAGGCGGGGGCCGGCTCTGCTCACCTCTCCCTCCCCTCCATGCCCGGAGCTGCAAGAGAGGCCGCGCGTGGGTCCCCGCCCGCCCCGCTAATCCGCGGGGGGGCCGGCGCTGTCCGCCCGCCGGTGCTGAACCGGCCCGGCCGCTCCACGTGCGCGGCCGCTGCCGCCGAGCTCCCCCGGGCGGCGGCCGGGCTGCCCCCGCCCCGGCGGCTGCGGAGCCCGGCACGGCCCCGAGCGCCGCTCCGGGGGCCGGCTCGGGCGCGGCGCTGAGCCCCGGGAGGCGCGGGGCCGCCGGCCGGGGCTGCGCTGCCACCGGGCCCCCATCCCGGAGCGCCTGGCCCCGCCGGAGCCCCAGCGGCTCCCGGGAGTGCCCCCCGCCCTGCCCGGCCCTGCAGGCTGTGGGGAGACGCGGAGGCTTTTAGTAACTCCAGCCGTAGAGATTTCCCCAGGAAAGGGCTGGGGCAGGGAAAAGGGAGGATTTACAGCCGCTCTAACGACGCGCTCTGCCTCTCTGGGCTGCCCAGGGACGCCCCCCCAAACCCCCCACACCGGCCTCTGCGTAACCGGGAAAGCAGCGAAAAGGGAATGAGAACAAGCCCCGAGCCTGCCCTAGGGAGCCGGGCGGCTCCTGACAGCCCCGAGCACTGTTGCTTACACAAGATGGCACGAAGAGAAACCCCGGCGCAGGCAGGAGCGGCTCCCGTGCCCAGCCGGCACAGCCCCGGCTCGGCCCCGTCCCCGCCGAGCCACGTCCCCCCAGCCCCAAAATCGGACCCCGCCGCTGCCTGTGGCCGCCGCGCACGGGAAGAGGCTCCCGTGGCCCGGCCCGAGCCCAGCCCTCACCTACCTCCTCCTGCGGGCTCCCGGCGAGGCGGCGCGGGGAGTGCGGGGCCGAGGGCGGCTACATCCTGCGGCGGGGCGGGCGGCAGGGGCGGCCCCGCTCGCATCCCCCCCGGGCAGCCTCGGGGCGGAGGGATGGCGGCGGCGCTCCCGGCTGTCCGCGGAGCCCAGGGGGAGGGGAAGGGAAACGAGGTAAATCGGATCCTTCGGCAGGAAGCTTTCCGCGGCCTTCCCTCGGCTGCGGCTCCTCGCTCCTACCCACAGCCAGCGCCGGAGCCGCGTCTGCGCCGCCCCCCGGCCCTGTCCCCGGGCAGACACGAGGGAAGCGCCGGTGCCTCCTGCGCTGCCCCGGCGCGGGGATCAACAAGTGCGGCCCGTGGCGGAGGGCTCGGGGCCGGGGCCGGGCAGCTCCGCCGCCAGCTGGAGCCCGGCATCGCAGCGGGGCCGCTCCGCGCCCGCCCGCCCCCTGCCCGCGGCGGCGGCGGCTCCCGGGGCCGGCAGCCCTGGAACGGGAGCGGTGCCGGGGCAAGGCGGGAGCGGAGAGAGCGGCCCGGGCCCCGCCGCCCCCGCGCGGGTCCGCGCCCAGCCGGGGCACCGGGGCTCGGGGAGGCCGCTCATGGCCCCGGTGCCAGGGCGAGCCGGGCCCTCGCCCCCGCCCCGGCTGCCCCTCGGCGAGGGAACGAGCCCGCAGCGATGGGTGCGGATATTCGCAGAAACAGATAGGAGGAATAGGAATGGATCTCTGCTGCTGGTTAGGACTATAAATATAATGTAAAGCAGCATTTACTAACCTGAAAACACAGCAGAAATAGAGGAAACGTCGACTTTCCAGGCAAGAGCACAGCAATCGAAATACTCCTCTGCCAGGCTGTCCCTCCTGTGTCTTTCCTTCACTCCCACCAGGGGAAGTGACCCTCACCTGCAGCCTGGAGCTCCGTCCGTTAGTGCCAATTTTATCACTTAATGCAGTTCACCTGTCCGGGCTGGGCTACCAGGGGCACACAGCTGTGCCCTCCTCTTGCTTGATTGCTCGTGTTCCTGGACTCCAGTGACAGTTCCTGTAATTGGAGCCCGGTGTCTGATTTTGTGTCATTAACTAGGAAAAACGACCCCCGGTGCTGCTTTTCCCCATTTTCTATGCTTCTCTTGCCCCTGCCTGATGCCCAGTGCTCTCAATGTCAGAACTAGACAATTACATTTGGTGTTTGAATGCCTACCTCTTCCTGAGAGGTCCCCTTCTGAAATCCCAGACAGTGCTTTTGCCCAGTACTTCACACAACTGTGTATCAGCTGTATATTTAGGAATTTCTTACAACAAGTTGGTCACGACCTTCCTTTTGGAGATGAGGAAACTAAGATATAGAAAAGCAGGATCACCCAGAAAGGGGTGGAAGGAAGAATTGGGAATAAAATCTGTTGACCAGCTTAATCCCAGCCCAGTGCCCCTCCAGTGAAGAGGCTCCTCCTACCTCATGAATACTGCCAGTACAGGACAGGCATTAGGGCAATATTCAGAGCACTTCAGCTCTCCTGTTGCTTTGTCATCACCTCCAGACCCTACTTTACTCTTTCGACAGAGCCAAAACCCCTGATCAGGGCTAGGAAGCTCAATCTGTTAATGATTACAAAATGCTTTCAAACTTCCAGCTGGCAGGAGCAACAGGACAGCAAGGGTCTGTCAGCACTGACCTCCTGGACATGCTATCTGCCCTCGTGGTGCCGGGAGGGAAGGGGACAATGGCCTAATGCAGGGACATTCGCCAGTGAACTCACGGGGGAGAGGCACCTTGGCTTTGTTGGCAGGGGGGAGAGGCACCTTGGCTTTGTTGGCAGGGCGTTTGTACCTCCCTGTGCCCTCCGGGCTCCCCTCCGCTGCCGTTCACATTCATGTGCTGCCAAGAGGCTGGAGAAGAGCCTTGGAGGGGGCACCAGGAGGGGCGGGGGCAGCTCCAGAGCCGGGGCTCCCCTTCCACACAGCTCTTCTGGCCAGTGCTGGAAATGGTGCTGAGGCAGCTGGGAGAGGGGCCCTGCCCCGGGCAGTGCCTCCAGCTGGCTGTGCCTGGGGTGATCCACGAGGCTGGGGAGAGGAGAGGATGTTTCCACCCCCACGACATCTGTTCCCTGCAGCATTGCTTGTCCCACACGGAGAGTTTGTCAGCAAGGGGCAGTGCAGGCCTGAAGATGCAGAAATGTGCATCCTGCTCGCTCTTCTCCAAGGTTATTTCACCCACTCTTGGTTTGGATACACATTTCAATTGATATTTTTGTACTCTGAGCTTTGCAAACTCAATTTATGGTTTGTTATTTCCCCAGCCTATGGAGCCAGCCAAATGTTTGGATGCAGTTTGTGCAAATCCTGTTTCTCTCCAGGTATTACAGCAGCTATTGACAAGGAAACAGCTTAAACCCCAAGTCTGTCAGAGGAAATACGCAGAGCACAGCACAGACGTGTTCTCCTGGGCTTGCATTCAGTGGCACAGACACACCTGGATTTCCCTGCCAGGAGGAACAGGTCTGCAAGGCAGTGTTTGTTGAGCTGCAACAAGAGAGGGAAATAGGCTGAGCCTAACTGTGGAAATAAATATCCCTTTGCTGGTCTGCAGTGACTCCTCTGCCTGCTAAGGAAAATACCACATCTTCCCAAACACCTGCGCCGTGTGACAGTCTGGCATCTTCCTGTCCATCCTGCGAAGCAAGAGGGAAGGCTGCTTTCCATCATTTCACTGCCTGCAGGGAAACAAGGGGCTGTGAGAGAAGGAGGGCTGCTGGCCCGTGTGCCAAGCAGCGCTCAGCCCCGCCAGAGCAGCGGCACGGGGGACAGGGGGTCTCCCAGAGAGGGGAGCAGCAGCTTTGGTGGCCCCCAGGTTTTGGCTGGTTCCCCATTGCTGGGTTTCACATTGTGAAATGAACCCTAAGACATAACAATAACTCATGTTGTTCTTGAGCCCAAGGGCCTCGTGCTTGTCCCTGGGAGTGGGAAAGGCAATCATGCACAACAAACTGCCTCTGTTGCAGAGTGTTTCCTATTATGTCCCTTTAAGGCTTCCCTCGGTATCCAGGGATTTTCTTTCCAGACTGGAAACACTTTTGGTACAATGGAGATTTTCTTTTATAGCCCAAAATTTTTTCCCTTAAATGGGAAAATTTATCAGGTTCTTTGGCAAAGGTCCATAACAAGTGTTGAAAGGTGCAAAAAGACCTGAGGTAGACAGTGCTTGTGCTACTGAGAGCCCAGGAGCATGGACACACTGGAATGCCAGGAGGAAATACTGGGAGCAGACAGCAAAACATGATCCAAAAAATGAACCTTAAAGAAAGATAAAGAATTGAAGTTTCCAGCTTGTCCAAACTTTTTGGATGCATTTTGAAGTCCCAGAAGTGCCCCAAACGCCCTCGTTCCAGGCTGGCTTCCCTCCCTGCTGCTGCCTGGAGGATCTGAGTTGCCCCAAGCCTTGAATAAACACCGTCCTTCTCCCCTCCTTTGTGCCATTCCACAGTAGGAGGTGGAGATGCTTTGGGGTCAGGAAGCCTCGTACCAGTGGCTCTGAAGTGACATAGTGAGGATGGAGTCAAGCTGAATTTCAATGTTTTAACGTTCCTGCAGTGCTGAGGAAGCCCAGCTCCCCTGGGAACAGGGTGCTGGGCACCTCGTGGCACAGCGGGGCTGGCTCCTGGGGGGAGCAGCTTTGATCTCAGTGGCATCCAGTCACAGCACAGGAACAGCAGGAATTGTCTCTGGGAAGGGCCACCTCCAGAGCTGCGAGCACAGGCCCGGGAAGCCTCCCTGGCACAGGGCCCTGCAGGGGAGGTGGCACCCGTGGGCAGGGGCACCCAGCCCAGCCAGGGCTGAGCCCTCAGCCCAGCCAGGGCTGAGCCAGGTGCAGGGGTGAGACCTGGTCACAGCAGTCACTGCCTGGGGCCCTCCTGTCCTGTGTCCTCCCTGCCACTCAGACTGCAAGCTTCTGGCCACCCCCGTCCCGTGGTCCCTGGCACACAGAGGTTTCTCTCCCTCCTCCCAGCCTTTATGTTCTGTCATTCCAGTAACCGAAGTAACACCAATACAAAGATTCCTCAGAATTGTCATAATAGAGATTTTTATTTTAAGAGAGTTGTCAGGTACCTAACAGCTATTCAAAGATTCCTCGGGATTGTCATAATAGAGATTTTTATTTTAGAGGCATTATCAGCTACCTACCTTTGTCTTTTTCCATTCATTAAATATTAACAACATAATTAACAACAGCCAACGTAATGCAAAATTTAAAAAGCCATCAATTCAAGCTGTTAAGCCCCATTAAATCAGGAAGTCCCAGCAAACTCCCAAACTTGACAATAACCATCATATTTGAAAAGCAAGCAACCATTAAGGTATTTCACAGCCGTTCTCCAAAACACTTCGATGGCCTTTCAAGTTCAAGCTTAGCCTGCATTTTTAACTGACCTCCTGCTCCTGTTGCTCTGCAGACCTGGGCAGGGCCCCTGGGGCTGTGGGAGGCTGCTGAGGGCTGCCCCACCCCGGCTCTGCCCAGGCATCGCCACAGCCCCGAGCAGCCACGTCCTCTGCCCGGGCAGCTGGAGCTGGGGGCATCAGCTCCCTCTTCCCTCTGATCCCCCTGCAAGAGCTGTCTCTGCCCACAGCTCGCCTGCTGCAGGGAGGGGGTGCCTGCCCACCCTCACCCCACCCGTGGGCAGCGCAGGTGGAGAGGTTCTCTCCGGTTTTCCTCAGCTCCCTCGCCCTGTCTCTGTTTTCTGGCATGTTCACAAAGGTCAGCCACAGTCTTGCACAAAACCCCAGAGCACATCCCGGCGCTCCCTTGGCATCCTCCTCATGGCTGCCCTTCAGTCTTTTTCCCCTGCACATAAAGAGTGAAGGTGGTTCTCCATGCAGATCAATAGAGGAGGTTAATTAAACACCTCTGCCCAGCGCCACATCAAGTTCTGCTCTGCAGGCCCAGCGAGAGTGGGTGCCTGCCTTGGCCAGGACAAGCCCTTGGGCTGGGGAAGGGCTGTGCAGGGGCAGAGGCAGCCACGCAGCTCCTCTGGGTAGCCAGGACAGCACAAGTTCCATTCCAGGAGATCTTGGGCTGCAGAAAGCAGAGACAATTTCTTCCCAGCCTAAAGCTCTTGGTCCTGCGGGGGCGTTTTCCAACTCTCTGCAGTAAAAGTCCTGATAAAATGTGAATTGACTTTTGGGGTGCTACTCGAGGGTGCACAAACCCTTCCTGCTTCTGAAGGAGAGGAGGAGGGGAGATGGATGGCAGCAGCGTGAGGCTGATGTGGGCTGAGTGAATCTCAGGGGCTGCGGCTTCAGGGAATGCGCCACCTCAGGGAGGGAGTGCCCACGGCCCGGCAGCTTTTCCCTTTGAAGCAGCCAATAGCCCCCAGAAGTCCTGCAGACAAGGGAATTCCGTGAAGATGAGTTGTAAAAAGTCAGACTCAACAATGTGAACAGCGAGGCTCTGAGTATCTGTTCCTAAAGCATCTATCTTTGTGGATTTCAATTCAGTGAACCAAAAAAGATCAGTTCAATTTTGCAAAAAAAATTGACTAAAACTAGAGTTTCCCTGTGGAAAAAGTTTAATTAGGATAGGAACAAGCACAAACAAGCAGCATTGTCTGGGGAACCACCCAGGGACTTCAGTGGTTTGCTTTACAAGTCTGCAGTGCAATTTGAAACCAAACCTCCCAATCGTTTGCTTAATCAAGAGAAATGTGATGCTCCAGCCCTAATATGGACTAAAGTACATTTTAGGGGGGTGACTTTGTAGATACAAACAAATCCTTTAGCCTGCTCAGTTTCCAGGTTTGAATTCAGTGCTCCTGGAGCCTGGAGGAGCCCCTCAAAGAGAGAGGAGGCTGAATCAGCACTGAGCAGCTGGAGAGCTGCAGCCGGAGAGGAGACGGACCCCGCAGGCAGTGCCCCCAGGAGGGCCCCTGCAAACACCCATGATCACAGCCCAGCCCTCCAGAGCCTCCGTGGCACTGAAATCAATCAATGTGCAGAGTTAATTGCAAGCTGCAGCCTTTAGATTGGCAGTTGTTTTCCCTTGAAACGCATCTCCAGGATGAGCCTCCAGTGCGGGCACTGGGAACGAGTGCAGAGCTCACCAGACACCCTCAGACAGCCCCGAAGCTGCAGCCCCACAGCTACACACCTGATGTGAGCAAACGTGGGCTGGATGCAACCTTTTCCACCCTTCATCATCCCAGTGCACTGCTCAGTTCGTTGGTTGGGTTAAAAAGTAACAAATCTCAAGAAACAGAGAAGTGGAGGATGACAGCCAGGTGATGGAAAGCAAGTCCTTGCTGTTTTGCTCAATGTTCAATTGATATTGAACCCTGATGTCCTTTTTCAGGCTGTGATATCCCAGAGGTGTCTTTCCTTGTTAAGCCCCGAGATTTATGACCTATTGTCTTCAAATCCAGTTCAGAAGAGGTCAACAGAAGGAAAATGAATGTGAAGGGATAGAGGAGTCGGTGTGGAAGAGCTGCCTCCCATTGCTGCATTCGGGAGGCACCTGCCTGACCTGCCCAAGCTCTCTGTATTCAGTTACCTGTAACTTTGCCAAAGTTAGAAATGCTCAGGTTGGAATTTTCCACCATTGTTTTGGTCTCTAGAAGGAATGAAAGGCCATTTCAGGGAAGTTAGCTGCTTTCAATGACTCAACCAGGAGAAAATTACACAATATTAAGAGGGATAAGATGTTATTGGAGATGGTAAAGAATAAGGGATTCATCTGACATTTGCAGGTTGCACTTCTCTGTAGATTAACAAGGGAGAGGAATTAGGATTTTATGAGAAAACCTTAATTTTAGCATTTCATACCAATCAGCAGCTTTGTTTTGCAATCCAAGCATCCTCCTTACAAACTAACAGAATGAAATTACTTCAAATACACCACCATAATGAAACCAACACAGTACAGCCAGTGTTCTGGGAGATCTCACTATATTGCACCAATAAATAATTCCTGCAAGTTTAGGGCTCTTCCTGATCCATGGTATAAACCCCATTTTTTTATTAAATAGATAAACAAGGACTTCTAAAAGCATCTACACAATTTGCTGGGCAATAAACACAAACGTAACAGATGGTCTTGCAGTGTAATCATACACTGGAGATACCAAAGGCACACAGTAAATATTCTGTGTGATGGCCTTTCTCTCAGGCTAAGGGACTTCAGCTGGACATGGGACCATCCCTGCCAGGAGAGCTGCACTGTGCCCGGATGGATCTGGGACCATCCCTGCCAGGAGAGCTGCATTGTGCCTGGATGGATCTGGGACCATCCCTGCCAGGAGAGCTGCACTGTGCCCGGATGGATCTGGGATCATCCCTGCCAGGAGAGCTGCACTGTGCCCGGATGGATCTGGGACCATCCCTGCCAGGAGAGCTGCATTGTGCCTGGATGGATTCGGCACCCTCCCACCCCACAGCCACAGCTGTTCCAGCAGTTACATGTTCTCCCCTCCTCCAGGGATCTCCTCTTTCAGCCCAGCCTCCTCGAGGATTTCCTCTGGGCCAAACCAGAATTTGGGCCCCACACACCAAAGCTGTGAATGGAGCAGAACCCCAGAGTCGTGGTCAGGGTCCCCATACCCCACAGCCCACACGTGGCTGTAGAGGGGCCCCCATTTGTGACCTTTGGGCTTCCACAGGTGGCAAGGAGGGCGCCCAGCCCGCCTGCTCCGTGTTCCAGAAGGAAGGACAGAGCGGGGCTGTGGGGTAGAGCAGGTTCTATATTTAAGGGCTGCACTGGGTTGTTATGGCAACAGGAATTCCAGCCACCGCCGCGGGCTCCTCCGACGCCTCCTGCCATCCTCTGCAGAGCCCAACTTTGCATCACGCAGCAGCCTCCTGCCGAACGCTTGGGCTGAAGGGGAGGGGGGAAATGTGCAGCTCATCTTCTCACAGGGAGCTTTTTCCTTCAGGAGTGGAAAGCAAATGAGAACGGCTTTAACAACTGCCTGTGGATACAGGCACCAAAAACCAGCTCCAGCAGCAGGAAGGGTCAGACCCTGTGAGCTCCCACAGGGACTGAAGCCCCCAGCATGGCAAACCCAGCTGCTGTGTCCCCAGGGAGACCCAGGGCTCCTGACGTGTCCTGTGGGGTGGGAATGAGCCTCCTCCCACAGCTCAGCAGGGCAGAGCCGGGGCTCTCAAACACCAGCAGCCACCGCTGCCCCCAGCTTGGTTCCTTTTGTCTCACTGGTGAAAGTCTGCATTTCATCCACACACCCATCTGTGTACTTATATGGTCCTCATCTCCACCATGTCCAAATCTCAAGGGCTACCACGACATTGTTTGCTTTTTTTTTGCAGCTATCATGCTGGAATTCATAAACAGAAAAGAGACACAAGCCCTGCCACCGCAGCCTCGGCTCGAGCCCTGCATCCAAGTTTGGGCACTGCTCATCAAGAAAGTCAGGCCCCAACTGGCAAGAGCCCAGAGGGCAGCAAAAGGAGTGACCAGGGATATAGAAAACGGCCTCTGAGGAGGGGTGGAAGAAAATGGGTCAGCTCATGGAGATGGAAGGCAGAGCAGAGATGGGGTAACAGTTTCCCATTCATAAAAGGCTTCTGTAGAAGAGAGCAGTGGTTTCTGTCCCTTGTCTGGAGGGAATTGGACAAAATATAGTAGGATGGGAGAATTAGGATGACTGTTGGGGAAAAGAGTGGTAAGTCCTGGGGTAGCTTGCCCAAGGAGAATAGGGAGTGGAGACATCATTAGGGCTTTCAAGAAAAATATCCTTAAGCACCTGTCAGGATGGTCTAGACATATTGATCGTGGCTTGGTACAGGGGGAGGGATTAGGGTACATCTCCATCTCCCTCCGTGCCACGCTGGGCCTGTTCTGTGAGAGCCTCACGTGTGCACTGCACTTCCACCCCCAGCAGCCCTCTGCAGCAGGAGGAGGCATCTTGGTCGCAGTGACCGGAATTAGAGCTGGTATTTCAGAAGGTGCCCGAGGTTTTCAGTGTCCCCTGGGCCCACCTCACGTCACTCAGCAGCTCAGCCTGCCCTTCCATGGCCACAGCAGCCTGGGAGCTCCGTGTGCCACCAGCAGCACTCAGGGGGTCTCTGCTCCACTCCTCTGTGGTTCTCCTTTACCTGTAACTAGCAAATCCTGTTATTAATCTACAGACCCCTTAGAAAAGGCTGTAATGCAGCAACACCTTCCTGCAGCCCATCAGTTCCTCGTTTCCAAAGCTGCTTCCCCTGAACCATCTTGCCTGTTCTGGAATTTACAGCATAGTAACACCAACATGTCAGTCCCAATGGGGGGGCTGCTGAGCAGCAGGGCAGCTTGAATCCCAACTGATTTGAATGGCAAATATTAAAAAGAAAAAAAAATTGAAAAAAAGAAAAAATGAAGAGTTACTGGTAACCAAAACAGGGAGAGAGGAGCACCAGCCCAGAACCACTGCATCACCCAGCTACACCCACACATCAGCTTTGCAGCATGTCCTCTGCTTCAGTCACTTCTTCTAATTCACCTTGAACTGCTGCCACGGCTGAAGGAAACTTTAGGAGAAATAGGAGAAGCCAGAAAAACGCAGGGCCTTCATTACCCTAAAAATAAACTCCCGAAAGGACTCAGAGTTGTTCAGAGGTGAGTGGTTGGAGGAAGCAGAGCCCCCACAAAGCAGCACAGGGGTGAGTGACAACAGCACCGAGGTGACAAACGCAGGGGGTGAGAGGAGCCCCATCCTGGCTCACACGTGGCACCAGGACCTTCGGGGGGCTGTGGGGGAGCCCCCTAACAGCAGAACCACAGAACTTACTGCAGTGTAAGGCTGGGAGGAGGAGCAAACCATCAGCGGTGCAGCAAAGTATCAGATGGACCAGCTCGGGTATTTTTGTTCTTGGTAATAAATAAATAAATAAAATTGTGATGATTAAGTGGAAGCAAAATAGCCCTGTTATCGATACAAGCGCCTTTGCAGTGCATTAAACCCAAGTAATTTAAAGAGCATTTCGGAGACCAGAGCATTTGATATAAATAATTAATTCTTTTTTGGTTAGCACGATGCCACTATAGCTGCCTAAATTCTCAAAGAGGGGGTTACTTTTTAATTAGAATATGGTCATTATCAATGCACGTGGGTCTTTAATCATTCATGTTGGAAACAAGCTGACTTGGTCATGCATCAGAAAGAATAAAGCAGCTCTTATCCCTCTCCAATCACACCCAGCAAACCTCAGGGCTGTGAATAAGAGGGGAAGTCTGCCTTGTGATGGGAGCGGGTTTTCATCCCCTGTGCAGCAGAGTCCTCTGGGAAGACGCGTTTGCTGAGGTCAGACTGAGAAGAGAATGAAGCTCTGGAGAGCCAATCTGATGCAGAATCAACCTGCTCCAGCACCAGTCTCGAAGCAGGTTCTCCCCAGGAGCTGGGGATGTTATGGAGGTGGGCAACCAGAGTGCAGAGGATTTCAAAGGGTTTAATTGCTTTCTTGGTAACAACACTGCAGGCAACGGCCCTCTCCCTCCTTTCCCGGATCTCTGGCTCAGTGGAGAGTCCCAGCTGGTTTGTGGGGTCTGGACCTGGTCCAGGCGAGGACAGGGCTCCGGGAACCTCAGCCCTGAGCAGATATCGTGGGTACCTCCCAGCTGCTCTGCCTCTCCAGATGGAACTTCCCAGAGCATGGAAACAGAAGCCAGAATCCAGGTGCTGACACGGGGCCGTGCCGCAGTGCTCGGGGCAGGTTTTCCCCACCGGCGGATCCGCAGCCCGGCCCCGCAGCCCGGGCGGAGGCGGCTCCGCGGTGCCCCCGGGCCGGCACCGAGCGGCGGCTGCAGCCGTGCCGGCAGTGCCATCTATTGCCGCGCTCGGGCAGGGAGGGAGCAGAGCGAGGCCAATCCCCACCCGGAGAGCGGAGACTTCCCTGTTAGCCCAGACACTGCTCCGCTTTTCCAAAAGCAGAGAGCGTTTAAAATACCCGTGTGTGTTAGAGCACGCTGATCTCAAACCCCGTGATATCCGAGAGCCGAGCTCCCCAGCAGAGGCTGGGTCCATAGGGATCACCTCCGTCAAGTCCATCTCCACATCCAACTCTCTCAAGCCCAGCAGGAGGAACCACTGTCCCTGAGGCAGTGGAAAGCAAGGAGGAGAACAGGGTTCGGTGGGTGCTCACTCGTGTCCAGGGACACCTCAAGCCAAACATCCATTCTCAGGGTGTCTTAAGGAAAACAAACCCCCCAAACCCAGCACCCAGACAGCAGCTGGGTTTCAGAAGCCCTGCCCAGCACTCACTGCCCAAGGCTGTCAGGCAGTGTCGGTCTCCATCCTCCTCCCACAGCACCACCAGGACCCGGCAGAGGCAGCTGGGGCTGTGCAGCCCCCACGCCCTGCCCGAGCAGGCCTTGGGGTGCACTGGACAAAGAGAAACATTCCTCTTCCTCACTTCGCTTCAGCCAAACACTTCAGCAGCTCGTCTCTTCCCTCACACATCTTGCAATACTTTGTCACCATAAATTGACTCTGGTTCATATTAACTAAAGCCCTCTCTTGTTCAGTATCTGGTTTGGAAAATGTTGGCAATAAGCAGATTTATACCCACAGACTGTGTGGAGCACTGGAATGAGTTTCCCAGAACATGAACCCAAGTTTACCAAATAAGAACACGAAAACTTAAAGAACTCGTTCACTTCATCCAGCTCACACATGGCAGATCCACGAGGGCAGCGGGAATCCAACAACACAAACCACAGGCAGACACTGCAGTGCTCGTGGATATGGAAGAAAAACGCAGACTGCAGTGTCTCAAGAGGAGACAGAACCTGAAAGGACAGCAGGATCCAGTTTAAAAATTCATCACATCCTAAACTGCACCAGGTGGGACACAGGAGATGCCTCCAGGGGATCAGCTGCTGCCACTGGCTAGCACAGGGCTTGGGAGCAGGGACAAGGGAGTTAAGCCCTCAACACCTTGATTTTCCAGGAGGCACATTGTTCCCAGCAAGCTTCCCACTGGGGAAAAAACCTCTAAAGATAGAGTCATGGAATGTGCAGAAACACCTGTCTCCTTTTCCAAATGCCTTTCCAGACTGTCCCACCTTACACCCCAACCTCCTGCTGTGCAGTCCAACATCTGGCTTGTGGGCCAAAACAGGAAGGGAAGGAAAATAGAGGAAACTCAGAAATGTTCAAGCTTTAAAAGAAAAATTATTTTTAAAAAAACATTTTTTTTTGTTAAAACAAAGATATGACATTGTTTAAAAAAAGAAAAATGTTGTGTTGATAAATAATAATAGAGAAAAATACTAAACTGAAAGGTAAAACAGCACAAATATGAAACATAATTTTTGAGTTTCGGGAGATATCTGAGCTCTCGTTAACTCAGAACTTCACCTGGTTTTGGTCAGGGGGCAAGAAAATCCCCAGCAGACCCAGACCTGCCCTGTGGAGGGGCAGTGAGAAGGGGCATCTTTACTGGGCAGGCCAGTTAAATAGCTGAAAACCAGTTACAAGGATTTCCTCTTGGTGGAAGGTGGCAGCTGCAGGAGCAGGGAGAACTCACCCGGGGAGACTGAGGTGTCACCAGGGTGTCTGGGAGCATCCTCAGGGCCAGGCCAGGCAGCAAAAGCCACCAGCTGCTCCCCAGGGGCTGCCCTGGCCCGTGGGGACTGCGCCTTCCCTCCGCTCGGTATCGCCGAGAAACCGGGAATTCTCCCCCCGGCAGGAACCGGAGCACGGACACGCTTGGCAGCCCCGCAGGAGGGGACACGGGGACACGGGGACACGGGGACAGACACGCGTGGCAGCCCCGCAGCCGGGCCGTGCCGTGCCGTGCCGGGGCCGCTCCTCCCGGCGCCGCCAGAGATCGCTGTGGGAGCGCGCTCCGCCTCGGGCCCGGCCCTGCGCAGCTCGACCCGGCCCGGCCCCGCCGCTGAGGGCCCGGTTCGGGTCGCACCGAACCTCCAGCGCACCTGCGGCGTGTTGAGCTGAGGGGGCTGCGGCTGCGGGGGCCCGGGGCTGCCCTCCTCCAGCCCCCCGGCCGGTTCGGGGCTGAGCTCTTGCTCCTCGCCCCGGAGTCCCCGGGGCTGCCCAGGTGTGCCCGCGCAGGTGACACCGCAGCCCCGCCTGCAGCCTCGAGGGCCCCCGCGGCGAGACGGGCAGAGCCGGGCAGGGGCTCCCCGAGCCGGGGCTGAGCTGTGCTCCCGCAGCTGCCCCCTGTGCCCAGGCACAGCCCCGAGCTCTCTCCCTGCCCACTGCCGGACCGTCCCCGCCCGTTGTGTTACCGTAAGTCCCGACCGTGGCTCGTTTTCCACCCCGACACAGGCTCCAAACCCCAGGGGGAGCGAGCTGTGCCCAGCACGGCAGCCCCGCACCCCTCCGTGCCCGGGCACTGCCCGGCCTCCTCCGGGCTGCCCAGCTCAGTCACCTGTGAGGCGCTCCCAGCTGCAGCAGTGGCTCTGAATTATGAATGACCGCGCTTTATCGAGCTCGGGCTGTGCTGGGGCCCGGGGATGCGCTCCGAGCCCTGTGCCGGAGGCAGCTGCTGCCAACAAAGGCCCTGCCACACACGGGCAAGGGTCCGGGGCCATCACCGCAGGGATGCCCTCGGCGGCTCTAATGCCCTCGCAGGGAAGCCGGGGTGAGGGTGGGGAGGGGAGGCCTGGACCCCCGGGAGGGATTTCCTGAGCAGCACCAGCAGCACCCGTCCGTGCCGGGGCTGCGGCCCTTCCCGCGGGAAATGCGGCTGCGGAGAGGCCGAGGGGCGGCTGCAGGGGCTGCGCCGGGGCCACCGGCTCCGCTGCCGCCCCGCCCGACACCTCCGGGACAGAGCACGGGAGGGAGGGAGGGTTTGCCGGTGCCGCAGGGAGCGTGGCACTGCCTCGGCTCGCACCGGCCCCGGAGCAGGGCACTGTCACAAAGTGACTCGGGGGCTGTGGCCGCCAGGAAGCCGCCGTGCAGGTGAGCAGGTGGCTCCAGCCGTGCGGGTGGTTGTGCAAGAGAGTCCCGGGCGTGCCACCGCCCCCGTGGCCTTCAGACGGTCCCAGTGGCTCGAGGCCGCGCCGATGGAGGTGATGTCCGTGTGTCCAGGCGCCCTGTGGCGCAGCAGCAGGGAAGAGGGAGAGCCCCCTGCTCCGGTGGTTGGGTTTTTGTTGGGCTGGGGTTTTTTACAGGCTGCAGAGAGGCGCTGCAGCGCAGAAGGCTGAGCTGCTGTCAGCAGGGAATGCTGTCCCCCGCGGCGGGGGCTGCTCCCGGGGCAGCCGGGCCGGGCCGGGCCGGGCCGGGCTCCTCTCCTCGGCACTGCCCCCACAACACGGGCTCTGCTCCCAGCTTGGTGCTTGTTGCTGGCCCCAGCAAGGGGGTCCCATGCACTCAGCCGGGACACGGGCTGAGGTTTCCCTGCCCCTGAGCAATCCCAGCCTTCCCCCTCCAGCCCCTGCGCGGCCGCCGAGGGGCACACGGGCAGTGAAACCCCCCCGGCCGGGCACCCCTGCAGCACCATGGGGACCCCCGAACAGGCCAGGGACCCCCAGCACGGCGTGCCCGGGAGCCCCTGGGGCTGCCACCCTCCCTGTGCCAGCGCCGGGGAGCGAGGCGGCCTCGGCAGGGGCTGCGAGGAGCCCGCACCCCGCAGGATCCGGCCCAGCGCCGCGGGTGGGAGGAAGCTTCCCAGAAGAGGGAGAGCTAAAAAAAGGCAAGGCTTGGAGCAACCCAGGACTGCCAGCTATTTATTCTAGCATGCCTGTATGCTGCAGAGCTGGATAGATATTTTAAAGCTGCTGCAAGGAAGCTTGTCTGTCTGCCCGGGTTTGTTTTTCAAAAATTCAATTACCAGCAGTCCCCAGCATCAGTCCCGAGCCCTGCACCTTCAGCCAAGGGTCTTCCTAACGCCCTAAGGCAGCCAACCCCTCCATCAGAACTACACTGAAGCAGATGCTTGGAAAAAAGGCTCAGGCACCAACACACCAGGAAGAGTTTGGGGAGCATCCACATCTCAGACTCAGTTGTTTCTGGCCAGACCTAATGACCCTTAATGGCTCAAATTCTCATAGGCACTTACCCCTCTGGGCTTACAAATCTCACCTTCTACTAAAACAGCACACCCCAGGCTCCTGTAAAACAAGCAAACAAACAAACAAACCCAAAGCACTGCAATCTGTTCTTGGATATGTATTTTTTACTGAAAAAATCATTCATAAATTAACAAATACAAAAATGTACAAACACATGGGTAAATAAATGTAATGACACAAAGGATTGCTTTGCTGAGAAGTGTGTGTGTGTTGTAAAACACTAATCTTCAGTGCAAAAACGTCCCCCTGGTACCTCTTAAAAACATAACAGTAAGCTCAAAAGCCATGATGATGGAAAGCTGCTTGAGAGTTTAAAGCCACTTCTGATGGTGAGGGGCCTGAAGTGCACGGCCGTTGCTCAGACAGTACCTCCCTCAGAGAAGCAGAGCTTTACGGAGAATCGACTGTCAATAAATAGTTTTGCAAATAAAACCCACATGGCTCATTTAAAAAAAACAAATCAGCATCGCCCAGGACCTGCCCTCCAGCAGGGCTGACTGGCGGCGCTGACGTGGAAGGGGCAAACGAGTGGCCTTGTCGAACTTCAGCTGCCAGAATATGTACAAGTTCTCCTTAATACAAGAATTTTTACACCATAACAGCACATGCGCTTGACAGTATGTTTTTAACAGTTACATTTACTATACAGTATTTGACATAGCTGATAAGATTAACAGTGCACATTTTCAGATAATCCACATTTTAAAAAGGGAAAATAAATTCGACATGGTTAGAAGGAAGGATGGGATGCTGCTGGGGATGGACCCTTCTGTGCAGAGTGCAGTTCTGAGCAGAGGTAACGGCGTTTGTTCCACACCAGGTGCGACGCGTGTCAGGGACATGGAGGGCCGAGGATCCCAACTAAGGTAGTCCAACACCTACTCACACACACATGCATGATTCCGGGGAAGTGAACTTGGACTGGTTGAAATACATTCCTTGTTTGAAGCACCATTAAACAAAGACAGGTTCCTAGCAAGGTCTCAAGATGAAAGAAAAGAGGGGCAGGGCAACGCGGGTTCAGCACCCGGAAAGGGTCCACGTGAATTACAGATCAAGACTCCGAAGCAAAAATCTTTATTGCTGTATGCGCCAGAAAAAGCAAATCCTCACCTCTGCCTATAAATAACCAGGCTGAATCCCCTCGGGAAGCGAGTTTAAAGCACATGTAAGTTCAGAGACTTTAAAACTTAGTTACAAACTCATCAGCACCTTTCAAGGGCAGGCTCGCTGTCCTCTCATGCCGGCCGATAAGATCTACACAAAACCTGTGTTTTCTAAACTAACGTTTTCTGGATACAGGTTAGGAATGCCCTGGGCAGTCACACCCACCACAGATGCGTATGGGGATCATACGTCCACGGAACTGAGAGAACAATGTAAACCATGAGAAGTTAAGGAAACCGAAGGCAAACAATGCAATGAAAAGAGTTAAAGTCCTTCGGAGGTCAAGTACCCGCCCTTGTTGTGTGGAAATACAAACTGAAACCAACACCCAATGTATTTACTTTTAAGTCAGAGAGGTCGAGTGAAAGTGGTGGTGCCAGTGCTGTGTAAGGGCTGGACTGTGTCCGTGGGGACAGGGCCCAAAGTCCAGCCTGCCCACGGTGGCTGTGAAGAAAAGAGAGATGACACTGGATGGCTGGATGGGCTGTCAGACCAAGCTCTGGCTCCCAGTCCTCATATTTTCGTGTGTCCTTCATGTCTCTGGCTGAGCTGTGACCCCCGTCCCACCGCTGTGCCCATGCCAGTGCTGCCAGCCAGGGCACTGCCTGGGGCTCTGATATCACTGGCATGATAAATGCCAACTAAACCAACCTCCCACACCGTTCCAGCCCGTTCCAGACGAGGGCAAGCGCTGCTGTGCGGGCAGGGCTCACGGGGAGCAGCGGCTCCATCCCGGCCGGGCCGCGCTCCCCGAGCGCCCGCCGGGCTCAGCCCGCCCTCCTGGGACACAGGCAGCAGCCACGGGACCGTGCTCCGTATGGCTTTTGGATTCCTTTGCTCATCGTGTGCAAAAGTGACAGAAAAGGGAGGTTTTTTAATAAACACTCCCATTTCCTCACCCTCCCTGGAACGAGCCAGCCCTGCGGTTTCTGGGACGAGCGATGACCCGGAGTATTTCTTACCCACTGTGCTGGAAGGTTCTGGGCCCTGGCCCACAAACATTTCTGCACAGGCCCAGCTGGAATCATGCGAGCATCTCACTGGCTTAAAAGGGAACACCTTGCACAAGTACAGTGATGCTCACACAAGTGTTTACAGAACTCAGGACTAAAATGAGTGACCGTATGTAAACCTCTCGCTTGGACTTGAGCCACAGGAGGAAAAGAAAAAGGGGCAATTTACACAGCATATTTACACTTACACTTCTTTAAGAAGCGATTCTGTTGTATATACTTCAAGCAGGTCATTTAAAAAACCGCACAGACATAGAAGAACGGCATCAGAAGTCGTTTGATCTCCCACCAGGGCAGTTGCCAAGCAAATTGCTCCCGACGTTCGCCGCCAAGAAGCCAGAGTCCCTCAGTGCATCCGAGGAGAGTCCCAGTGCCAGAGATTGCGGGAGGAGGAATGTGGAGACGACAGCAGCAGGTCCAACTGTTGTCCTGAAACCCAGAAAGCAAGTGGCAGAAAAAGTAAAGAGACTGCTGAGCTCGCTGCCCGGGAATCGGGCTGGATTGGTACAGCTAGGGCAATTTGTGCGTGCACTTTCAGCCTCATTCTCCAAAATACTGTGATCCTTCATTAGACAAAGTGTTGCTTGTCCTCAATAACCCTTGGAAAAGAAAGTCTAGCGTGGTGCTTTCTTGGTGAAGGGCAGAGCAAAGTTATTTTCTCCTCTTAATATTCGGTCACCAGAGCCAGCTCCGGTGTCAGGTTAACAGTGATGTTCTTATACAAGGCGTCATATGTGACGTTTGGAAAGTAGTTCAAGTTATTGAGGCCGTCCAGGGCTTGCCTTTCTTTTGACTTCCTCAGCAAGGCGTACCTGTGCAACGAGAACCAGAGGCCAGAGTCAGCTCCACGCATCCCACAGCACCTGCAAACTCCTCCCAAGGCTACTACAGCACCTTCCAAAGAGCCAGGCACAGCAGCAGCTACAAAACAGCGAACTTCTGAGTCCTTCATAAAGGCAACCACCACATTTAAATACTCCGTGTTAGTAAATATCAGAAAAGTCCATCACTTGATAAAGGGAAAATGCTCACTGTGCCACCAGCACACATTCAGCTGCCAAAACAACCTGTGGCACCTGCCCAAAGCCTGCAGGTCCCATTCCCGGGGGGCTGATTTGGGATCCTGCCAAGCCCACCCTCCACACCATCCTAGAGAGACACAGCTGAGGGGTGACGTGGCCCTTGCCACTTTCATGAAACCAGACAGGAACAAGAACAGAACTAAATGGCTTTAGACTGAGGGATGGAGCGAGGAAGTAAAACTAGCAGAATGGTGTATGGGGAAGGAAACTGCAGCTGGTGCACAAAAAGAGCCTCAAGCACATTCAGAGGCAGCGTGAGGAGATAGGAGGAGGAGGGTTGGGAGGGGGAAATAGGCAGAAACATCTCCACAGGACAGTGACTCCCTTCAGCACAGTGCTGAGGGCCTGGAGGCACCAGGGCAAGCGGGAGCTGGGCTTAAGACCTGGGGACAGAGAAGGGACCAGGGAAGAGTTGTGCCATGAGGCAGGGGAAGGTGCTGGGTGAGAACAAAGAGGGAAGCAGAGCTCAGTCCCATGCCTTTATCAGCCTGCCATGCTTCGAGGGTTTTTAATATCCTTTTTTAAACCAAAAGCAACTTCTCTTTTTCAAGAGTGAAGAGAAGCGTCTCTGGCTGGCTGCATTCTGTCCCACAGAGAAATGAAAAGTAGGGCTAAAGATGGAAATTCAAATAGAGACACCCCCGAAAATGAGTCTTCTGCAAAAAAAGACCAGCAGAGAGCTCAAATCTCTGCAGCAGCCTAAAGCCCCTCTGCAGAACAGAGCTTGCACTGCTTGTCCAGCAGCTGCTCAGCTGCAAGTGTTAATTCCTGAAGCTTTTGTGAAAGATGTATTTCTTTAGTTTTCTGCTGCACAGTTTTCAGAAGACTCAAATTCCTCTGTGGTCTTCAGGCAAAAGCAATCAGTCAACCCTTGTGCTCTATGAAACAACCCTGGCTCTGGGACAAAGGGGTTGGAGCCCTCCTGGAGAGCTCCAGGGAGAATTTATCTTGAGAAAAATGCTCTCACAGTTCTTGTCCTCCTCTGGTCCAGGGCAGTTACCTCTCCTGATGGAGATCTGCAGCCTCACAAGAGAGCAAACCCTGCGTCCAGGGGTTCTGTACACCCCCCCAGTCTGGGGCCAAGAAGCAGAAACAAGAATGAAAGGGTGCTGCAGCTGAGTTTGTGAGTGCTGCCAGGGACACCTGATGCTTTAGCAGCCACGCTGCAGGTCAGCCTCTCCTAGAAGCACTGAAGCTCCTCTGGCAGCTGCCATTAGCCACCCTGTACACTCTGGAGACACAGGCCAGGCCCTCGGCCTGCCAGGCTGACAATCCCTCCTTTGGATGGCAGCCAAGCAGCCACAACGCAAGGAGCCCCTGCTGCAGGGATGTGGGGTGCAAAATGCAGGAGGGATCCTGGCAAAGCTCTGCCTCATCCCCCTGCAGTTAGTTCCCTTCAAGAGCTCAGGCTGTCACTGCCCTCAAACAGCTGCAGGAAACCTCCTACATGCTACAGACTCTTTGTGAAAGGCTTTGGGAGTCTTAAAAAAAATTACTTGCCTTCCTAGGAACTGCACTTCTCCCCGATGATGGTGGGGAATTGATTTGTATTTCCCTGTGTCTCCCTCTGGTCGAGTCACTGAGTAGCCTGCATACTGTACTCTGCGTTAGAAAGGGGAGAAATGAAATAAAATAAACAACAAATAATCACCCGTTGTGTTTGCAGTGCTGGCAGTGCCTGCAGGCTGCAGCCAGAGCTCCCGGGGCTCTGGCCGTGGCTCGGCCTTCCCACCCACAGAGGAGCCACAGGAACTCCTGCTGCAGCTCGGGGCAGGGCACTGGGAGCCCTGCTCAGCCCTGCGGGACGCTGAGCACAGAGCCAGCAGCTCCAGCAGCTCCCCAGGCCGCTCCTCTCTGCCTCCCACCACAGCCAGGGCGGGCTGCAGCAGCCCCTGCCCCGGGGCCAGCCTCGTCCCCAGCCCGGGCACAGCCAGCCCAGCTGCCCAAGGGGACAACTGTCCCCCAGGCTCAGTGACAGAGCCACCGCCAGGGAGCCGTACCTGTTCCAGAGGTCGTCATCCTCGCCTCCCCAGCCCCAGAAGGCGTTGGGGAACCCGTTGATCTTCTGGAACTGCTCGACGGTCAGGCCACTCACCCCCCCGAAGAACTCGTTGTACGGGAGCCTGGGCAGGAGAGAGGGGTCAGGGCAGAGCCCACGGCCTCCCCGCCCGCCGTGGGAAAGCCCAGGCCCTGAGGATGCTCTCTGCCATTCCCTCGCATGCTCCCTTTGCACACAGCTTGAGAAAAAACCCAGATTCATTCCCTGCCTTAAAAATAAACAAATTAAACCTAACACTGGCCCCTTGGCAGTAATGGAAGCAGGGAGGAGCAGTGCTTACAGGTACATGTACTTATCCAGCTTGGCTGCAAAGTGCCTGGGCATCTGTCCACACCCGTAGTAGTTGCGGTCGTTCTCTGGTATGTGGTCCACGTCGTGGAAGATGAGGCAGTCCCAGTCCAAGTCCTTCATTGCTTCCCGAAAGCCAACGTTGAAGAGCATGGCACGGTTGAAGGGTTGGTTTCCAGCCTGGCAGGGAGAAAGTTCCTTCTCAAGAGGGGTCCCTGCAGCTCTTGCTCTGTGTGTGTGTTCTCAGCCCTGCCCACAAAACTGCAGAGGGCAAGCAGCTCCCACACTGGCACCATGAAAGAAGTGATGTGTTGGAGCAAACTAGTGAGATCAACCAACACTGAAATATTCAATTCACAGTACAGGAGCAGAAATAAAGACACCAAATACTCAGACTTGGAAAAAAAAAACCAATTTTGATCAATCTTTTTAAGCTAGAGCCAAATATGGAGGCACATTTCCTGGGCGGATGAAGTCAAACAGCTTGAGTGAGAGGTCCAAATACACATCAAATGACAGTCATGTTCTATGTGAGATGTCTAACTCTGGTCAGGCCACTCTGTGCCTGGGGGATGCTGCCTGGAACTACTGCAGGGATATACATACAACCCGTGGCATTATCTGAACTGCAAATACCTGGTCCAAAGCTTTTTTTAAAAAAATAACTCCTCCAAAACAGAATTAAAAAGATAAAACAAAAAAATAAACAAACCACAGATTCCTGAATTTCTATTTTTCATATAAAACCAGTAATTCCTGGGCACATCTCTTAGCTGTGCCACCTGCAGACAGAACGGGACAACTTCCACGTTGCAACGTGACCCGTGGCACGTCAGAGGTGTGACCTGGCAGGGGCAGTGCCCGGGCAGGGCAGGGCTGCAGCGCTCACTCACCTGCTCCACCACGTAGAAGGCGAACTGTAAACGTTGTCGCTGCAGCATGGGAATGAGGTGTCTGAAGAGGACGGGGAGGTGCTCGTATCGATTCCGGAATGGGATCAGGATGGCCACCTGAGGACACAGGGCACGGCTCAGCACACCACAGTGCTGCCGGCCCGGCAGCAGGGCTGCCTGTGCGGGGCTATAGCACCGGGAGCAGCACTAAAGAAGGGGTCTGAGCTCTCCCATGCAGAGCAGCCTGAAACCCTTCCCACTCCCAAAGCATGGATTTCCCATTCACTTTTTGAGGAATTGTTGCTTTGGAAAAATTCAATGTCACCTCGAGTGGAAGGGGGAGTTGTAGTGTCCCCTCGTCCTCCCTGCCCAGCACTGGGGACCCTTAAGCAGCTCCTGAGTTCACGATTTCTTCCCTGGGCACTGCATTCCCACACTTCAGAGCTCCTCACATCCTGAAGATGCAGCACACCAGGGGTGCTCCCGTTCCCACCTCCCTGCTGCCCTCCCGGGACTCCCACGCCCTGTGCTGAGCAGGACGTGGGGCTGCCCAGCTCCCGGTACCTTCCAGCGAGGCAGGCAGTCACTCGGCTTCCAGTGCCCTCCCAGCTTGATGGAAGGGTCTTTGGAGAAGAACTGGTGGATATCCTCCATGGTGATCTCGCTCATATTTACATCAATGGGGCCCTCTGCAGAGTGGGAGAAGCACAGGGGTGAGGAACTGCTGCGGCCCTGGGGCAGCACTTTGCTGTATCCCTGTCCTCCAGCCCCAGCACTCAAATTCTTTTCTCCAGCACCAGCAAAAACAATTAGGAAATGCTGCAACACTTCAGTCTCCTCAGCCTCTGTGGCTGCTGCTGGATGCAGAGCCCCACGCCAGCCAGGGTACCCCTCCAGTCCTCCCTGCGTGTTTCCAGCAGAATAAACCCCCCACCTCAGCAGAGATCATTCCCTCTTTTTGGAAACCTTTGCCCTCAAAAGCCCAATTTTCCACCTGAGAGCAGCTTTGGTGAAGCTGCTGCTCCCCTGGGGGGTCCAGCCCATCTCCCACAGCAGCCCTGACACAGCTCGGGGCTGGGCCTGGCAGCACTGCCCCGGCACAAGGGAGCCACCCCGCCGTCCCTGCCCCTGGAAAAGGCCTGGCAGAGCCTTTTCACCGGCTCCCAGCACACAATCCCTCTTTTGTTCGTGTTTGCCAAGCGATGGGCTCCTGCTTCAGCAGGGAGACATGCCTCCGACACAGCAGGGATTAATTCCTGAGGGTGGGTAAACAATGATTTCCCAGGAGGGAGCTGGGCTCTAAACAGCGCTCCCATTCATCCCGAGGTGCCTGGCAGGGAAAGGTGCAGTGGTGGTGAGCCTGGGAGTGCCACGGTGTGCCCTGCAAAGCCCTGGGCAGCAGGAGAGGGGCACAGGATGGCAGGATGCTACTCACTCATAGAAGGGAGCCTCTCAGGACAGGTATTGTTGGGGAAGTAGGTAAAGTCTTCAGGAAGAAACGTTGTGGCTTGCAGAAAGGTGTCGTTGTGGCTCAGATCAAGAGGATAATCTGAGGGATTAAAAAAAAAAAAAGAGAGAGAGAGAAGTTTTCACCTGAGCTATAGGTCTGTTGTTTCCAGCCACCTCCCCATGCCACTGTGAGCAGACTCCAAAGTCAGCCAGAGCTGTGCTGTCCCCAGCAGCACAGCTGTGCCCCAGTGGAACGTGCTTTAGCCTTGCAACCCAGCTGGGGACAGGCGGCTGCAGAAGCCCCAGCAGCCTTCACACCATATTAAAGAAACCTTTGCATTTCCTGGCCAAAGGAAGAACTTTGAAAATCGCCTTTAGGTTTCACAAAGGAGCACGTGGATCTTGAAAGGAAAAGCCACCAGTGCCTTGTCCCTGAGGGACCCTGGCACAGCAAGAGGGGATGTGCTCCTCCAGCAGGTCCTTTCCCAACAGGAGAGAGAGAAATCCCCAGGCAGGTCTCAATGCCAGCTAGGACTGCCAGTGCTGTATCCTACACTGGGCAATCCTGCCTGGAATCCTCGCCATAGGATCAATAAAAATGATCACATTACACACAGGCTTCCCTCTGCTTTGCGTGGTGCAAGAGCAGAGGAGCCCCTGTGCTGCAGCAGGGCCCAGCACGGCTCTGCAGCCTCCCCATTCCCACACCTGGAACCTCCTGGGCACCACCCCCAGCCTGTTACACCTGGAGGGGCTTTAGGGAGGTGTTCCACTGGAACAGGTAATCTGCTGTGTTGTGCTGGTGGTCATGTCAGTAACATTGTTATTTGTTATAGCAGACAGTACCCAAACTATCTCAAAACTCGAGGGGGGCTGTACACAGAACCTACGGGCTTTTCAAGCAGGATCACTGTTATTTGGGATGCTTGATACTGTCCCAAATTTCCATAAGTAATTTTCCCTGTAAACTCCCACTACCAGAGCACACCTGCCGTTCCCAGCCCAGGTCACAGCCCACAGTGAAGCTCACCTGCTCTGTTTTGTACCAAGGGCTGCCTTTCTGCTGGGTTTCCTCTCACAGCTGTCACAGCCTGACTGCCCACAGCAGTGGGGACAGTGCACGATGCCCCAGGCAGTGACACCCGCCCAGCTCCCAAATTCAGCCAGGGAGGGAAGGTTCTGAGCCCTGTGTTAATGCAGTCCTGGTGGCCACAGCACCAAGAGCCTTCCAGACATCACCACCACCCATCCTGGGTCTGCTCTGACCTGCCTGCCAGGGGATGGTGCACAGTGCTTGTATGTGCTAAAAGTGTCCCCATGGCTGGAGCCGTGGGGAGGGACGGGTGTCCTCCTGTGCCTGCACAGCTGGGACTGGTACGAGGTCCAAGCAAAGCCCAGTACTGCAGCAGCAGTGCTGGCATCACTGCTGCTGTGCTCACCAGTTCCCTGCCTGCTGCAGGACACAGGTTTTTGGATCACTTGAAGTTCCCCAGGCAGAGCCTCAGCAGGATGAAGGCTCTCATCTCTGCAAGCAGCAGCAATGGAGTATCTAACCCTCCTCCCCCAGGGGATCAGCCACTTCCTCACCCTGGCTCTGCTTTACTTGATGTTTCCAGTCTTAAAAATAGCCCAGGGTGGCTGCCCTGGCTGACTTGGTGCAGCACAGGAGGTGACCCGGGGCGTTCATCTCCTGCCTAAGTTGACAATTCCCCCCGTGCCCATCCCCAGGCAGGCACAGCTGAACTGGTGGCTGCACCTCAGCAGCCTGGGCAGCAAGGACACGGCTCGTACCTCTGCTAAGGGGGAAATGATCTTGCCTTGTAAAACTCTGTCAGCCCCTGCTGCTGAGCCCTGGCAGGCGAGGAGCCGAGCTCCCCACAGCCCACACCAGCCTGATGCCAACAGCACGGGCGGGAGGCTGCGGGGACATGCCAGCAGGGAAGGGACAGGCCGGTGTCACCAGCCCGGCAGCAACGCCTCGCACACAGCCAGGGGCAGCTCTGCCCCTGCACCACGCTGGCACCACAGCAGTCACCCCACAGGCTCACACGCGTGTGCACAAAGAGGGCTGGGAGGGAGTTCAGAGTATCACTCGTGGCAGATCTGCAGCCAGGCCACCTCGGCTCCTACGTGCATGGCAGGAGCGACGCTGACAGCACAGGCTCCTCCACGTGCCCAGAGCCAGGGCCCTGTGCAGGCACACGCCGGGGAAGGGATTTCTTAAATATGAAACCCGACCCTTGCACTGAATTTGAAAGTGTTTGTCCTCAGAGTGGTTGAAGCTACAAGTTGGATTCCTGGAAAGCAAAGAGCTTTTCAGCTCAAATCCCATCATTTCAGACCTTTCAAGATTTTCACCCCTTATACAAGTTAGAAGCATTTGAACTTTTCACATATATAAATAAATAAATATCATTTTTATATTTTGACAGTATTTCTATACATAGGGTATTTTTCTGTTATGTGTATATTTTTACACATAAAAATAAAAGAGCCAAACAATTAATCAAAGCTTCCACCCTGCATTTACCAGCATAATTCCTTCAACTTAATTTTCAATGAAAATGGAACCTCTAGTCAAAATTACAGTCATCCAAGAAATACCTGAGTCATTCACACTGCTGTTCCTCTTGGCATAGGCACTGCGGACCACCTGCTCGTACACCTGAGCTCCTATCGTGCGCATGTTCTCACGGATCATGATGCCCTGGGCTTGCATCATGAAGAGGTAGGTGTTCACTGCAAGGGAGGAAGAAAAAGGAGTATTTCCATGAGCATCAGCTTTGATAGAGAAAAGAAATCAGGGTCTTTTGGAAGTATTCCCAGCCTCCTGCTTGACTTCAGCGCCCTCACGGCAGAAGGAGCCCGAGCCTGCCGTGGGAAGGGCAGGGAATGGGGCAGTGGAGGCGTGGGGCACCTTTGGAAACCCGGCTGGTTGACAAGGGGGAGGTACCCAGCCAAACCTGACTACCAGGCTGTCAGACAGCACTGCAGCTTAACCAACAGCACGTTCTGCTGCTTAATTAGGGAAGTTCAATTAGGAAATATCATTATAACAGGAAACCCAGCTGTGTGCCTGGAGAAGGGCAGCTGTTCCAGACTGAGCACCGAGGGCTGGCTCTTGTCTGGCAGAGGCACCACAGAAAGCACCCCCACACCAGGCTCCGAGCCCCCGGCATGTCACACCCCGGGGCAGGCAGCAGCACAGGCCCTGGGTCCCCGGGGCAGCCCCCCAGCCACATTTCCTCCCCTCTCGTCTGCTGCTGACCCTGTGCCCTGGCACAGCTCAGCCTGAGCCTGATTAGGTTTCAGTTTAAGCTGACACCCAGCTGGCAGGACCAGGCCCCAAAGCAAACAGCAGCAAGCACAGCCCTGTGTCACCAGCAGCTCCCACGGGGCAGCAGGACAGCCCCCGGGCACAGCACAGCACCCCTGCCAACATCACTGTGCCAGCCACAGCCCTCTCGGTGTCGTTTTAGACTTAAAAATGAAGTGGAAAATAAATAAAGTCTTGACATGAAGCTACTAAGAAGGGGCAATCTAGAACCTATTCTGCACTAGTAATTAAAAAAAAAAACAGGTAAAAAGACACTCCAGGAGGGATGAAGAGGACACCGGGCCAAGGGAACAACAGGGACCCTGCTCAGAGGAGGGCAGAAGCTGATGCAATGACACCAGGAAACATCCACACCAGACAGGTCCTTTCTGCAGCAGGCATATCACAGCCTGGAGCCAGCAGCTACCAGTGCCAGGAAGGCACAGCCACGGCTGGAGCCAGCGGGAGCACAGGCTGGACACGGCACTGCCCGGGGAGAGCAGGGGTCCCCACCCTGGGGTACACACACCCTGCACCCCCACGGACTGCTGCCCGCCCCCCTTCTGCACCCACACACCGAGGCAGCTCCAAAAGGCTGCCCAGACACATTTCCCCATCCAGCCATATTTTTGTTTTCACACAGTAAGGTAAATATTTGAAAGGGGGTCGGAGCCTCACGTCATGCCCGGCTGCTGCCCAGCTCGTCTCTGAGCCATGGGGAATCACTGGATTTTCAGACAGAAGGAGGTCAATGACACTAAGGGCTTGGCAACTAAATGTCTTGAACTGCAATTTTAGATGTCCATTTCCAGCCCCTCCTTTCCCATACACGTACCCCTTGCAGTCAGGCCAGCAATGGCACCTTAAGCCAGTGGTTACAGCAGCAATGAGCAGGAGCTGGCTCAGACAAAGCTGCACCCAGCCCCTCTGGGCTCACCCCCTGTTCTGGGGCCAGCTCTGGAACCAGAGGGACCGCCAGGCCAGCTGGTGACAGCCAAAGCTCAAACGTGAGCTCTGCTGCAGCTTCTCGGCAAGGCAGCCCTGCTGCAAGGACAGCCAGAGGCATCAGGTGCTGCTCCTCCTCACAGAGACAGGGAATTTGCTCCAGCAGATGCCCGGGGAGAAGGCTCAGGGAAAAGCTGGCATTTTGATACAGCTCCACAGGCCAGAAACAGAAGTAGCTGAAATTCCCCATGCAAAGCCTTACACCCAAGCCCCAAAAGCTTCCTAAGTTTCCAGCTGTCAGCTCAGAGTTCAGCACCAAACAGCATCGCCTCCTAGCACCAGCAGCCCAGCCCCAGCACCTTCCCCAGCACAGCCCCAGCCTTGCCAGGCAGCTGCCAGCAGGGTTTATGGAAATGGGAGTTCCTGCGGGGGTTGTCAGAATGAGCAGTGAACAGTGAGCGAGGCAGTGGGGCTGTCAGAGCCTCGGGAAGGATGCAGAGGGCAGCCCCAGCCCCACCTGCCCGCGCTGATCTCCCCGATGACCACAAGGCTCTCCTTGGCTTATCAGCCCCGTCACAGCCCTGCCCCGGGCACGGGTTTAGGGTTGGTGCTGGGGGCACCCGGCCCCGAGGCCGTGTCCTGCCCCACCACAGCGCCCACCCTGCTGGCACAGGCTCTGCCGGCCGGCAGCACCCGGAGCGGGGTGTCCCAGAGCCAGGCGAGCACGGCAGGGCTGGGCTGGGGCACCACGGCCTCAGCACGGCCTCCAGCAACACGGACAGCCCAGCAGCCCTCCCGAAAACACAGAGCCTGCCCAAGAGCTCCTCTCCTCTCCCAAAAACACAAAACCTGCCCGAGAGCCAGCACAGCTCCTTTGCTCTACCAAAACACAAAACCTGCCCGAGAGCCAGCACAGCTCCTCTGCTCTGCCCAAAACACAAAACCTGCCCAAGAGCCAGCACAGCTCCTCTGCTCTCCCAAAAACACAAAACCTGCCCGAGAGCCAGCACAGCTCCTCTCCTCTGCCCAAAACACAAAACCTGCCCAAGAGCCAGCACAGCTCCTCTGCTTTCCCAAAAACACAGAGCCTGCCCAGGAGCTAGCACAGCTCCTCTGCTCTGCCCAGCCATGCGGGGCTGAAGCCTCTCAGCCCAGCTGGTTACGGGCCCGGGCTGCTGCCAGGGAAGGGCAGCGAGCTGCACCCTCCAGCCCACACGGAGCTGGGCCAGCGGTGGAAAACAACGCGCGGATGCTGATCGAGTAATTTCACTTTCTACTTCATTATGCTTTGACTTGCTGGGTAAAGCAGATCCAGGTTTGGTGAAGCATGAAAGAACAGGAGAGACAAATCAGCGCCCAGTCCCCGGTTAATCCGAGGAAGAGGGAGGTTTGCCGGGCGCGCTGAAAGCGCCGTTTGTTCCCGGCAGACGGAGCCGGGCCCCGCCGCAGCCACATGACCGGGCCGGGCTGCCCGGGGATCCTGAGCATCCCTCCATCCCAGGGGAGCGCGGGCAGCAACAACACCAGCTTTGTGCCGGGCTGCGGTTGCCTGTTCACATATTAACCCCTTAAAGCAGACGATTAAGGAGGTACCTAGCCAAGGATGATGTCCCATCAACACGCCAAACACCCAACAACAACAGCCCCCACGATCAGAGCCCCTTCTCCCACCCTCACAACAAACCGCCTGCATGAGATAAGCTTCACAAACACTGTGTTTATCCAGAACACGCAATTCATTCAGGTCAGAAAATCGGATTTCAAACGCTATTGCAAACATTCCATTCCCTGTGTGCACACGGTGCTAGATCAGCTCCAGGGGCTGCCGTGGCCAGGGCTGGGGCTGCACCAACATTTGGGAATCGCTATACCGATATAAATCTCACTCCTCCTCCATTCACTGCCCTTTTGATGAGCAAATTAGCCACGTTTTAAATTTATTAAGCCTGGCCTGGCTGACCCTCCAGGGCCCAGGGCTGCTGTACCCAGAGGCGTTTCCCAGAGGTGCCCATCACCCCGGAGCATTCACTGCTGCACACACAGGCTCTGCTGGGCTTGGCCTGAACCCTGGTTCAGCCCGAAAGCAATTCTCCCTGTTGTGATATATTGCTAATCTCATCACACAGGATGATCTCGAAAATTACATCGAGCCTTCTGCCTTCCTTCCCTTTGAGCATGCGGCACTTCAGAGCACAAGCACGGTGACAACAGCCCGGCTCCTGCCACAGGGCAGCTGGACAAGCAGTGATGGCACAGGGAGCTGTCCCTTCTGTTCATTTCCAGCAAACCCTCACTCCCCACCCAGAAAACAAGCAAAATTTAAGAATCCATTTGCCCATGTAACTGCCTGATTATTCTTGTTGGTTCATTAAAGAGCAAGTCAACCCTGCTGTGATTTAAACACATGGAAAACATGACAGCTTGTCACCAGCTGGAACAGAGGCACGAGGCTGCACCCCGGGGCACGGCACCCCTCGGGATGTTGCACCCTAACCTCTCTGCTCACGAGAAAACTGGGAGGGCAAGTGCTCACTCAAGCTGGGAGTGGGTGCAACAACTTCAGCCAGGGAAATAAAGTCCAATTACATAAATGAGCACTGAAGTCTTCCTGTAATAATTTCTCTGTTAGTATTTTTGGAGCACTTCTAATCAAGAAACAGCTGACTCTCTCATGGAAAATTAGTTTCATTGTGATGATACATACTAGAAGAGGCAAGAGGGTGATTTGCAGCCTGGGAGCTGATTCAGGAGAGGAGTGACTGTGCTCTGTGCCAGGCAGTGACACAGGGCAGGGACAGCCCTGACACGTCTCACTCCTGACCCTGACACGCTTCCACTGCCTGGGAAAGGCTTCCTGCAGCACCCCGCAGTGGGGGGACAGGGACCCGGGCTGGGACAGACAGACTGCTCTGGGGGCAGGAAGAGGGGCCCGGGGGCTCACGGCAGCCCTGCATGCCTGCAGCAGTATCAGGCAGCCAGGCTTTCCTGAGGAAGGAGCCGGTCTTCCTCTGCTTTGAGATTTAGGGCTTTCTGTCACCTTCTGCATTTTTCCCATTCATCAGTCCACTCGTGCTGCACAAGCACAGAGGGGCTGCGTGAGTTCATCGTGGTCTCAGTGCTACACACAGCCAACCCCCACAGCCCCCACTTCAGCCAGCACAGCCACGAACCCAGGCACTGCCAGAGAAACTCCTGCTGAGCACCCACCAGATGCTCTGAGTGGGCACAAGGTGCCCAGCAGAGCTTGTGGGACACCTCACACGGGAGATGCAGCAGCGACCTGGAAGGGGTGAGGGTCCTGCAGGGTGGGTGCCCAGGTCCCCCTGCCTGGGCTGGGAGGTCCTGCCTGCTGCACACACCTCCCGCAGGGCCCAAGACAGCGAAACCAGCAGTCGTGTCTACGCTAAGCCTTTTGCTAAGCTCTCCCCGAAGATCCCCAGCGTCAATCCAGCTCCATTAGCATTAGCAATATAAAGGGGTTTAATCAAACTAAGCCTCTAAGGCACTGATAGACAGCTACGATAGTCTTAACTCATAAATAACCCAACCAGGAAAAGTAGCAGCATCCCAGCGTTAATACACCATGAGACCTCTGTCTCTATTAGCTTTCCAGTGGCACTGCATTCCCCAGGCATGCTGAGTGCCAGAACAATTAAATAAGAGGTTCCTATTAGTTTTAGAGAATTTAATATTAATGCCATCACTGTTACTTAGCCCTTTGCCTCTAAATAGTACAGGAAGGAATAATTTGATACATTAAATGGTCTAAGAATTAACAGTGCAGCGGCAGCACTGAGCTGGTAATTACAAACCACTTGTCCCCAAAATTGGCAAGCTGGCAGCTTGCACGTGCACACAGCAAGCAGGAAGATGGGAGGCTGAAGTGACATTTGGTCAAAACCTGAATATAGGAAATTTGTATCTGAACTTACAGAAAAATGACTCTGGGGAAGCCTCAGCAAGCAGAGGAAAATCCACATCATTCTAAGAGACCCTCAATTTTTCATGTACACATTTAAGATGTCAACTTCCATTTGCACTCCTGCAGCTGCCTGCACTAAGGTGTTTGTGCCACTCGATCTGAAAAGTGCTGCCCTGGCTTTAGGATACCCAGCAAAAGGAGCACAGCGTGCTCTGTGCACATGGGAAAACCCATAAAACATCTGCAGCACCAGAGCACCTCTGGAAGGAGCTCTGCAGCCCAAGAGCAGGCAAGGCTGGCGGTGGGATGGAGCCCTGGGGTGCCCAGTGCAGCATCAGCACGTGCAGCACCCAGCTCCGTGCAGGTGGGCAAGCCAGCAGCACACAATTCACCTGTGCACCGGGCAGGCATGCCAAGGGTGGCTGTGAAATCACAGCGGGTGCTGCAAACCCCAAGAGCAATCCAGGGGCGATTCCTGCTGCAGCTCCTCTCTGTGAGGAAGGGCAGTGACAAGCGCCGGCTGGAGCACAGAGCACAACAAGTGCTTGCCCCAGTTAAACATTACCCTTCCTCCAGACCCGGACTCTCCTGCTTTAATTGCCATTCAGGAGATGCGATTGCACACGAGTGCACGTCCTGCTTGTTTCCCCCCTCCGTGCCCAGCTCCGTGCGGAGCAGCGCTGGCAGCGCCCTCCCGTGCGGGCAGAGCACCCGGCCCACACCCGAACCAGCAACCAAAGGCTCCTCAGCAGCCCGGCACCGACACCGAGCCCAGCTCCGGCCAGCACCAGCCCGGCACCGACACCGAGCCCAGCTCCGGCCAGCACCAGCCCGGCACCGACACCGAGCCCAGCTCCGGGCCAGCACCAGCCCGGCACCGAGCCCAGCTCCGGGCCAGAGCAGCCTGACACCGACACCGAGCCCAGCTCCGGGGCGGCACCAGCCCGGCACCGACACCGAGCCCAGCTCCGGCCAGCACCAGCCCGGCACCGACACCGAGCCCAGCTCCGGGCCAGCACCAGCCTGACACCGACACCGAGCCCAGCTCTGGGCCAGAGCAGCCTGACACCGACACCGAGCCCAGCTCCGGGCCAGCACCAGCCCGGCACCGACACCGAGCCCAGCTCCGGGCCAGCACCAGCCCGGCACCGACACCGAGCCCAGCTCCGCGACACCGAGCCCAGCTCCGCGACACCGAGCCCAGCTCCGGGCCAGCATCAGTCCGGCACCGACACCGAGCCCAGCTCCACGACACCGAGCCCAGCTCCGGGCCAGAGCACCAGCTGCTGCTGCAAACATCCACACTTCCAAACACAGCGCCTGCTCCTTCGGTACTTCAGCAGACAAAGGGGTGGGAATTCCTGCATCCCGGACACTCCGAAGGCATCAGGAATCCCAGCCCCTGAGCCCAGAGCTCAGGATGCACAGAGGGAGAGCTTTCGTTGAGAAAAATAATAAATAACAATTAAGTGAACGCTTGGACAAGCAAGGGAGAGGAAAACCAGGCAGATCCTTCCCAGTGCTGTCCTTGAAGCGGGAGGGCAGGGAAGGACATGGGCAGCTCAGGACAGCTCCTCATCCCCTGAGCCATGGGAACTGGAACAGCTGCAGGGGACACGGGAAATCCTCTACAGCAGGCAGCTCCTGCCACCAACCTGGGCATCCTGCTCAAGCAGGCAGTGACAGGACATCAGGAGAACGGGACATGTGCAGTGGTGCTGCCTAAAATGCAGTCAGTGAGGGGTTTCACCAGTGCTGTCCTTCAGCAGCTGGAAGCAATTCAGAATACAGGCAGACCACAGCAGAGAACAGGAGATGGGGGATTTGGATTTAAAATTTCCATATACATCAAACACCAGTTAAATAGATTTTGAAATCATTGATTTGTTAGTCTTCCAAATTAGGAGAGTATGCCCATTGGAGAGTACCCATTGGAAATTGTTAAAAAACAACTTAAGAGTAACGGATCTACTGACTCAGTTCACACACTACAAACTGCACTGTCTGGAGTTGTAACACCCTGAATTCAACGGAGAAAAAGAGAACAGGTTCTGTTGTTTTGGCTATTCCCCTCCCAAAAAACCAAAGACCTGATTTTTCAAGCATGTTTTACAAGTTCAGTGTGGCTGAACAAAAAGGGTTATCACATGTACAGCCTCATGCCTGCTGCAAGGGAGCTCTTCCAAGGGCGGGTCCGAGAGGCTGTTCCAGGTCAGTGCTTTGCCTGTCACACCAGGCAGGGCTGTCCCTGAGGAGCCATCCCACCACACTGGGCTCTGAGGAGCCATCCCATCACACCAGGCAGGGCTGTCCCTGAGGATCCATCCCATCACTCTGGGCTCTGAGGATCCATCCCATCGCTCCGGGCAGGGCTCGCAGCCTGCAGGACAGCAGCCGCTCCTCGCTCCATGCAGCCAGACCCATGGCACATCTCCCACTACCATTTACAGCCAGAGCATGGTCCAGCATCTCCTGTTGACGTTGTCTCAAAAAGAAAATAGCACGGGGAGAGCCCTGCTGCCAGCTGAGCTCGCCCACGATGCCAGCACGGGGATGAGCGGCAGCGGCCAGGCAGGGATCCTCACCCGGGGAGGGCTGGCTGTGCCCAGCCTGTCCCTGCTCCCACCTCTGCAGGGCAGGTGGGGACACCCAGCAGCCCCAGGGAGGGGCAGGGCAGGGGCAGAGCGCCACACCCAGCCCCGGCTCACCCTGGGCACACCCAGCACCACCAGGACTGCCCTGTGGCCTGAGCTGCTGCTCCCACTCCCACAGGGGCTGAGAGCCCCGAGCCAGCCCATCTCTGCAATGCCATGGCCAGCCCCTGCTCACGGGGATAGAGCGTCCTGAGCTGCCCCAGCCCCGGCAGGACACAGGCTGCTTAGCAGAGAGCACGATTTGCACCACGGAGACCAAGGAGAGCTCCCTCTGTAACAATACCCCAGGACTGTCCCTGTGGTGGTTTCTCCCCTGTACAGTGCCAGGTCCTGGGACAGCAGCCATCCCAGCAGCCAGGGAAGGAGCACAGCCACAGCCCCACCTCCACACTACGCATCTGCCTGGCTTGCCAGCCCTTTCAACTCCTAAAAAATCCTCCAAGCTGGAATTCCTCGATCACGTGGGATGATTGTTGTCCGAGATTTTCAAAGGCAGCAGCTCAGAGCTCCCTGCCAAGGGTACTCTCACCAAGCAGTGCCATTTCAGACCCACAGCAGCTTGGCCTCCACAGTCAGATTACAGAGTTCTTCTTGTCTGCAATAATTAAAGGCAACACTGTGAATGGCCTCTCCAGCTGCTGTGTTTTACTAGAAACTAAAAAGCTATCAGGGAGAGGGTGCAACTTTGAACTTCCAACGCACAGACCATTACCTACGGGATTTTGTAAGAACTCTGATGTCCTAAGACATTTATTAGCTTGTGAGCTACGCAACCTTGGAATACACAACATTTTTATATGATTTTCTTTTGCCTGACAAGCAAACTGGTAACACAGCTGCTGTAAATAAATTTACTGATTCCACTATCAGCGTAGGGAATGACTTCACTGGAAAAAAATCATCCCTCTATCTATGAACTCATTTAACACCTAAGAGACTGTCCATCAAACCCCCGCCCGGGTGACGCCTTCCTGCGTCAGCAGAAAAGCAATGGCCTGAGTCTGTTTGGGATGGGACAAACAGGGGAGAAGAAAAAGCCCTTCCTTCCTTCCTTCCTTCCATCACCCCCCAGAGCTGTGCTGTCCGTGCCCCTCAGGACCCCCGGGCTCGGCACTCCAGGCTCTGTGCAGGGACAGGCTCGTGGCTTGCCCCAGCCCTGCCCTTCTCTCCTGCTCTGCTGGCTCGTCCCTGCTTCCCAGACAGGGCCACATTTACCAACAGCACGGCCAGGCTGGCGCCAGGCACAGCAAAACCCTAAAGCTTATCACGGGAAGGGGGAAGAGAATGCCCTGGCGTCAGGGAGCAGCTCCGCACCGCCCTGCGCACAGCGCCGCGCTCGGAGCTGCGCCCCAGCACTGCCATTAGGTTACACATTAATCCCAGATAAGCAGCACAAGGCTATTGAGCCAGCCAGCTCAGCAAGGGATCAGCACTGCCACAGCCCCGAGCTGCAGCGGGGGTCACGGGACATCACCCACCGGGAGCCACGGGGAGCTCCCGGCCCTGCTCCCGCCCCACCGGGCTCAGCAGGGTTTGTACAAACAGGGAGGAACCCGGGGCAGGGGCTGGCTGTGGCCAGGCTGAGGAGATGGGGCACAGAACACCCTGCCTGTCCCTCTGCCCCGGGCCACCAGCAATGCCCTGGCTGTGGCCAGGCTGAGGAGATGGGGCACAGAACACCCTGCCTGTCCCTCTGCCCCGGGCCACCAGCAATGCCCTGGCTGTGGCCAGGCTGAGGAGATGGGGCACAGAACACCCTGCCTGTCCCTCTGCCCTGGGCCACCAGCAATGCCCTGGCTGTGGCCAGGCTGAGGAGATGGGGCACAGAACACCCTGCCTGTCCCTCTGCGGGCAGTGGCCATCACTGCCCCCCTGCCCCGGCCACCAGCACCCTCCTGGCTCTGCAGCTGCCCGGGCAGGGATGAGCACACACAGGGGCAGAGGGAACAGAACCAGCCTTCTCCTCCTCCCCTTTCCCACTGTAACACCTTTAAGCTCCTTGCACACAGCAGCAACTCAGGTTTCCTTAAGAGACTTGAGTGTCTGCCAGGGCTTCTGACCACTCTCTCATTGATATGTGCAACAGGGCAGAGGGGGAAAAATAATAAACGAATCAATTCCAGCCCGTCTGCAGCCAGAGGCCGAGCTCTGCAATCATGAGTCAGACACCTGGCTACTTGGGAAAACTGAACACATCGGGAATGGCAGGCCAGGGCTCCCAGGTGGAACAGCCAGAGGAGCTGAGCAGGCAGTGAGGGCAGGACTCCTCTGGGCCAGGGCAGCCCGAGGGGCCTCAGGAAGGAGCTGGCTGAGGCTGGCATCCCCCAAACCCTGCCCACGGGGCACCTCCAACTGACTGGGCACGGCATGAGCCCACAGCAGCGCAGCAGCCACCCTCCTCCTCCTCCTGCCAAGGCACCAGCCATCCCCTCCACACCGGATAACGAGATTTTAGATTTTAGATTAACCAAGTTATCCACTCAAGTCACCCGATTTGTGCAGGTCGTGTTTGCTCCCCCAAGGTATTTCATCTGAAGGCCATCCTCTCCCACTGGCCCCTTGCCCCACGTGGCTGAACCCTTGGCAGCCCCAGAAATGCCGTGGTGCTCCCCGCAGCACCCTGGGGTGTTCGGGGATTTGTGAGCCCTCCCCAGCAGGGGTGGGCACCCCCCGTGTGAGGGGAGGCAGCTGGGGGAGGGCAGGGTGGGAGAAGGGTCAGTGCCAGCACCGGGGTCCCTGCTCTGCCAGCAGCTTCCTGCAGTGCCGCAGCACACCCGACAATCACCGTGTTGACAGGCGTTTTCTCTTTTTTAATTAGGTGAAAGCAGCATCAACCTAGAGCACCCTGAAGCTGGAAAGCCCCCGCCCCCCTTCCTGCCACAGCTCCCTCCATCTGCTCCTGCCCTCCAGCCCTTCCCAGCCATGCACAGAACCAAGCCCGGAGCTGCCTGGCAGGGCCAGGTACCAGCACAGACCCTGCTGCTGCAGCCATCAGACCCTTGGGTGCAGCCCAAGCCAGCCCAGAGCCAGGCAGGTGGGTGATTGCACACCTACAGACCTGCCCAGCCCTTCCAAACACAAATGATGCTTGACCAATCCTTGCCTATAACTCCACATACGAGTCAGGGCAGGAAGATGCATAATGGGCCTGGGCAGGAGGAGAACTGAGGCAGCACCTTATTTGCAGGTTTGATTAGCAATAAATTAAACATGGAACATTTAACACCTGGCTGTCACACAAGATGCTCTGTCAGCCCCAAACCAGGGCTCAGCAGAGATGGGGCAGCCAGGACAGGGGCCCCACAGCACAGGCAGGATGTGACAGAGCATGTCCCTGCCTTTGCTCCAGGGTTATTCCCACTGCAGCAGGCAACGAGGCAGAAACAAGGAGGTCTGAGAGGCAGAGGGGAGAGATGTTTGCAAAGTCCCAGGGCTGCTTTATGCTAAGGAAGGAGCAGTGATGCTGTGGGGAGCACCTGCTGCTGCCTGAGAACAGGCTGATTCACCTCAAAGCAGAGGGTGAAGCTGCCCGTACCCACCTCCTCCAGCCAAGCCTTTTGGTTGGGCTATTTTCAGTTCTACAGGCAGTGCCCACAGTCACGTTCACAGAGCAGGAGAGCTGTGACCTCTGTTTGCTGTCCTTGCATCAAGTGGCACCAGGACAGAGGTGGGTTCCTAGAACAAACTTCTCCTTTTCAGAAAAGAAGGCGCTCTGAATAACCAGTGTATTTTCAACAGCTTGCTCAGCTGGAGCATCTCACTGCGTGCAGGTGAAGCAGTGCAGACCATGCTCACGGCTCACACACGTGGAGACAGGGCACCCCAGAGCACCAACACACCTCTCGGGGCAAAAACCCAACCCTGCAGGAAAGAGACACCACACACCTCAGGCAGTGTGCTCACCCTGCCACTCCAGGCAGACCCTGGCAAGCACAGCAGCTCTTAACTGGAAAGTAATGTTAAACTCACCTCAATACCTGCCTACAGGGACAGCTCTGAACCCTCTGCACAGCCAAGGCCACAGCAAGGAGCACCCTCTGCCTCACTCCTCTGCAGCCAGCACCAGCTCCTGTGCAGCCACAGCCCTGCAGGTCCTGGGGCAACGCTGCACTGGGGGCCAGGACAAGGGGGGAGCAGGCCCTCGAGCTCCAGCGCTGCTGACAGCCACTGCAGGGAGATGTGGGGCTCCCTGTGAGGGCAAGAGAGAGGCTGGGCTCTGCTGCAGAGCCACACAGGCTCACAGGAGTCACAGCTGCTTTTCTAGAAGGTGGAAGCCTGACTGCCAAACGCCAGAGCATCTCACTTAGCTGTCAGCACGAAGCTTTATGTATCTGGAAACACAGTTTCAAGCTGAAAACTAGAAAAGGAAGCCTTTCCCCAAAATCCTCCATGATGGTCAATGACTAACAACACTCTCACACTCCTACCTCCCCAGTCACCTCAGACTTCTCCAATCTGGTTTTGCATTTGGTCACTGCTGCCGTCAGCCCTGCCCGCTGAACCTCCGGCTTCTTCGAAAGCACGGCTTGCCACACACGGCTGGGGAATATTCCCACTCAATAGCTGGTCTCCAGGCTAGCATTTCCAAGGGCTTTGATCCATTCCAAATAAGGCAATCAGCTTAGCCCTTGATTAAATACATAGCATAATCCACCTAAATCTTGTTAGCCGAGAAGCAAGTTGCTCGTCTCACCAGTTGTGGGTGGCACTGTGTCACTGCGGGGCCAGCGGGGTGGTGGCAGAGCAGAGGGGCTCTCAGGGCATGTCCTGGGCAGGCAGCAGCACTGGGGCAGCTGGGGACCACAGCACGGCCACTCCAGCAAGCCCCTGGGGACTCAAGGTGCAGAAGTTCATGGGATCCTTCTGCAAAGCTTCCCCTGTAGTGTGCTAAAAGCACCCACAGAAGGCTCTTGCCCCCTCCCAGCTGGCAGGGACAGGGAGGGTGCCCCCGAGGCACTGGGCACCCAACAGCCAGCAAAACCCTTAAAAAAAAAAAAACAAACCAGGAAAAGAGCAATCACTGACCCTGAGCAGGGAGCCAGGCTGCAGCAAGGAAGGAGGATGTGCTGCAGCTTTGGGAGAATTTCACACCACAGCAGTTCTCCCCTCCTCGGGAGGAACGGATCTGCAGCCAGCACTGCAGGGCCTCAGCAGAACAGGACGGTGCTGAGGGGAAAGCACGCCACAAGGGCGGCTGGGCAGGGCAACTGCTGCCCTCCAGGCAGGAGCCTGGCCCAGGGGAGATGCAGGTGTGCAGCAGGACATGGGCCTCACACACCTCTTGGGCTGCCCTGGCCAGTTCTCCAGCTGAGAAAGCAGGGACAAGCAGTGCCACTCCCCTCGTGGTCCCAGAGCAGACACCACTGTGGGTGCACACTGCTTGTGCTGACCCCAGCAGTGGGACACGGCATTGAGGCAGTTTGGGAAGTCTGGCAAAAGGAAACCCTCCTTCCCCAGGAGAGCCCCGTTCCCTTCCCGCCCTGCTCTGGGATAACATTTACAGGTGAGTGCTCAAAGCCTGCCAAGGCAGAGCAGCGAGCAGGGGGACCATGGGGAGCCTTTCCCACACTGAGGCTGTGCCCTCATGCCCCAGCAGCCACTCCCACCCGAAGTTCTACTCTACAGGAGACAGGAGAGATCTTCTCATTACAGTGAGGTGTTATTTAAGGCTTTGGAAGACAAACTCCCTGACAAGTGCTATTGCTCCCTATTTCCCTCCAGGTCTGGCCCAGCAGGTGGGGACTGGCTCTGCATGCAGGTGACCCACTGGGGCTGCCAGCAGCCCTGCAGATCTCTGTTCCACGCTGCATTAGCAACTCCAGCGCTTCTTGCAGCAGCCAGGCACTGTTTCAACAGCTCCTGGAAGGGTTTTAAGTTAACTCAACCCCGTTAACACATTATATGGCTTCTGTCATCCCAATTACCCTAAAAAGCCCAGGTATAGATCTCGAGGGGAGTGCAGGGAGGAGGGAAAAAATGTTTTAAAAATTAGTGTGGAAGGGGAAAAAAAGGAAGTCTTGGGCACAATCCCAAAACACAGTTTCAGGCAGATCAGGAAAAAAAATTCATAGGATTTCAAACAACAAAAAAAGCAGCCAACAGAGGCAATATCTGCTTTCACCAAACACTAGCCAGGAAGGCTGGGCAGAGCTCAGCTCGCCAGTCACCAGCTGGTGTAACAGGAATCAGGTTTTTGGCATGGGGATCCTCCCCCCAAGCCGGGCAAGGGAACAGGCTGCCCGCAGAGGAGCTGGGATGATAAATGACAGCAGTTGAGCACTGCAGGGGCATTTCACCGCTTCAGAGGTTGCTGCTATAACAATCTTCTCTGACTCAGCAGCTGAAAGGGACGCTGGGAAGGAAGCACCATAAAAAAAAAGTCATGCATTATTAATATGGACTCTGGCAGCAAGACATGAGTTGGAAAAACACTGAGGGGGGGAAAAAAAATGACTGCAGAATAAGAGCAAGCTGCATGTGTGGAAGCATTTCACATTCATGTGGGAGTGGGGGCCAGCCTGTGCCCCTGCAGGGTCCCCAGCCCCAAGGGAGCCCCGTGTTTGGTGCTGTCCCTGGAGCTGGGCTGCTGCAGCCCTGTGCAGGAGCCACCATGAGCCCTGGGCACTGGCTGCAGCTGCAGCAGCCCTGGGCTGTCCTGCTCACGGCTGTTCCAGCAGGCTGTTTGTATTTACCTGTGCTCTGCCTCGCCTGCTGACTGCCCACAGCCTCCCCCCGTGCATCCAGCCCTGCCCAGCCGTGCCAGCAGCGCCCACGGCTCGCAGCCACAGCCCGCAGCCTCTGCCAGCCCCGCTGACGCAGAGGGCACCGAGGCAGGCACTGGAATGCCTTCCTTTTCCTGCCAGGTAGCGAGGGGAAAAATATCTGCTTGCACTTGACTACCTGGTGCACTGCAGTGTTTGCTTTCCTCTCCTATCCCAGCTGCTTTGTACGGGTTTTTTTGGAGGCAATTTATAAACATTTGTGCTCACGTAGCCGTCCTCTCCACTTCCCACCCAAAATCCTGGCTCCCAACCTGCTGCTGTGGGGACATGCCATCCCTCAAGAGTGTCACAGGCATCCCACGGCCTCGCCAGCCTGCCCTGGCAGTGCAGGGAACCCCCCCAGCCCCACTCAGGAGCCTCTTGGCAGGGTATGAGCACAGTGCAGGTCTCAGCCCAGCTTGGTCCCCGGTATCTCCAAAGCAAGGGAGGTGCCTAACACAGCCCCAGGTTTGCAGAGCCTCCTTCTATTTGTATGGCAATAGCATTCAATAAAACCAGTCAATTATTTTGCCATAAAATTCTCTGGACACACAAACAAGCACACACTGCCCCAGCTGCTCACACCACAGCCCAGCCCACAGCAGGGCAGGGTGTCCTGTATTTGCTTTCTGCCATTACGTGTGCACTGGCATCCTCCCTACAGAAACAGCTCCCAGCCTTTACCTTTCAGATTAGAAAGGCACAGGGAGGGAAGAGCTCCACGGCAGCTGTCACACACAGCCCAGCCATCACACGGGGACACGCCTGCTCATCGGGCAGGAAAGCGGCAGGGAAAGCAGCACAGGGGCAGAAGAGCAGCAGGGAAAGCAGCACAGGGGCAGAAAAGCAGCAGGGAAAGCAGCACAGGCTCCCACCAAGCACGGGAGACTGAGGCACAAACCAAAGGACAAAACCACGGTGCTATTTGAACTCACATCCCCTGGAAGCAGCCCCTTCCCTGCCACAAGGGCCAGGGGACAGACAGACACCCCAGCTTGGGTGCCGTGTGCTGCAAGGGGGGCTGCCCAGCACCCCAACAGCATCTCCAGAGGGGCCCAGGATGGAAGCTCTGCTCAGGGCACGGGCTCGAGAGAGGTTTGTGCCAGCCCACGGATGCCACACAGGACTGCAGGCTAGCAAAGGGCAGAACCCCTCGGTTTTGCACCTCAAACAAAAACCTGGGAAAATGACCTTTAGGAAGTCACACACAACGTCACACGCTGCCAGCTAAAGCCCCAGCAAGCCGGCACTGACCTGTCACCTCCCCCACACAGCCCGGAGGGAGGCAGGGGCTCAAACTGGGCTTCTTGCACCCCTGCAGAAACATCTGCGTGCCTTGAGAAAGAAAAGGGTCAAATGAAGCTTGTGGCTCTATCAAAAACACCCACAGCCACTACAAGGCACCATGGAACCCCCAAATACACCTCTCCAGGTCCCTCCTTCACTTTAGCAAGACCAGCAAGCCCCAGAAAATTCCTTTTATAATGAAAAAAGGACCCCATGGCCCTGCCCATCATACTCCACACCACAGCTGCACCCGCCAGGACGAGGGCCACGTGTGCCATAGGCTGCCACCTCTGGACCCTTCCACGCTGAGGACAGCCAGGGGCACTGGCATCACCCTCACTTTCCAATCCTTTCCTTTCAGAGTAAGAGCAGCTCCAGGGTAATGCTGAAAGCCCTGGTGGTTTTAATGTTATCTATGTCACATTCCCCAAAACACCACACCCACCAATATCTCTCAAAAAATTCTGATTTGGGCTTATCTTGTATTTTAACAGCACAGACCACTATACATTTTCCCCTCCATCTCTCCAAACAGGACTAATCCCCAAGGTATTCAGAGCTAGTGCTAGAAAAGCTTCAAACACACATTAACCACCCTAAAGCATCCCTGTTCAAAATGCTGCCAGCCAAAACCACAGCCAGAACAGTCTGAATGTAATGGAGAAGAAAAAGCCTGCATGGAAATAAACTTTACTAAAATAACCCAGAAAAGGTTTTGTCAAAGTAAGTTCACACATTGTGTTGTGACAATGATGTTTTAAAAATATAGCTGCTCAGGGAAGGCTTTTCTTGCTCTGTACAGCTGCAGATCAGCCTCTGTTCCAGCCCTCACCCCGCAGGGCGAGCAGAGCCAACAGCTCCTCAGACGTGCCACCACCACTGCTGCCACCCCTGTGAGGCTCCCAGAAATTTCAGTTAAGATTAAGTATTTAAAGACTCCATGTGCTCGGATATTTAAATCCACCAATTGTAACAGCATTAGAATGGGATCAAGTGCAAACATACAGCTCCCCACACTGCTCATCTCCATTCCCTGCACTGGTCCCCAGGGGGTTCACGGTACCCTGCAGAGCAGATGCTGCCTGGGTTAATGCAATTAATGAGTCCACCTGGAAGAGAGGCAGAGGATGAGCTCAGGAAATGAAGCAGCAGTGTCAGAGCCCTTATCTCCACCAGAGCCACCTGAAGCAGCTCAGTGCCTGCTGAAGCCCTGGCCCTCCATGGCCTCCCAAGGCCATGAAGACCATGTCTCCTGGGCTGACAGCATGGGTTCTTTCACTTTAAGGTCTACTCTGCTACAGATTATTGAAGTTTTGAAGCACTCAATTTGCAGGAATGAACCAGTACCTGGAAGCTTTTGTGTCTGCCAGTCAGCTTCCACAGGCCAGGCTTCCAGAGACACATGGATGAAATATGAACTCCTCACATACTCTTGCAACACCAGTGAGCCACCAGCAAAATAACCCAAACCAGATGTGCCTGACAAACAGCACAGGTGCTTACAGGCAAAGAAAACCCAGTCATTCATCTGCCCTCAAACAAACCTTGTAATCTGGTAGCCTTGAGCAAGAGGTGGTCACCAGCCCATGCTCTGCTCCACCAGCACCACGGATGCACTGGCACAGAGCAGCTGAGGGGACAGGGCTGTTCCCAGCCCAGAGCTGCCTTGTAGGAGCCTTTGCTGGAAGAACGTGGTGCTGCCAAGGGAATGATCTCCCACAGCTGCCACCAGTCTCCTTCCGCTCGTTGCACAGGAGATCCCAAGCTCAAATTCTTGTATCAAGGAGCACTTGAGGATTCCTTACAAGCCCCAATCACTGTCAGATCCAATGACTGCAACATCCTCTGTGGGATACACTGTGGAACCAGGCTGCTCCTTCCTTAGGTTGTGAAATGCTGCTTGGCAGATCTGAGGGTGAAGGAGGGCACCACACTCCTTGTGCTGCCCGGGGAGGTGAAAGCCAGGGCTATGACAGTACAAAGCTCATTTCATTCTTCCAAGCTGCACCTTCACCTTCTGTCCCTGCTCAGACAGCACCAGGCACTCAGCATGCTGCCAGCAAACCCCGAAGGACACCTGCACCCAGAGGGACACCTGCACCCCGAGGGACACCTGCACCCCGAGGGACACCTGCACCCAGCCCCTGTCCGGCCAAGCCGAGGCCATGGTGGCTCACCAGGGTCCTGCTGGGACGGGCTCCAGCATCCCAGGCACGGCCAGTGGGTGCTGCCCCTTGCTCAGACCCTGCCCTGCCACCCCCTTTGTGCCCACATTCCCACAGCAGTGCTCAGCAGGCAGAGCAGCAGCAATCCACTGCCCCACACAGCTCATGGCCCAGCTCCATGCCCCCACAGTGCCACCCCCTGCCCGGGACCTCGGCCACCACAGCCCCTTCAGCTGGGACAAGCTGGCAGTAGCAAAATCTTTTGTCCTTTCCTCCCCTGGAACTCCTCCGTGCTAAGATCTGCCAGGCTGATGCATTAAATGACCAAACTGGATCAGCCACCTTGGGTGATAGAATATCGTTCCAAAAGTGACAAAGGAGCTGCAGGGAGGCAGCTGTTGGTCCCCACAGCCCCGGTCTGCTGGCCACCAACACACAGCCCGACAGAACAGTGTTTCAAAGCGCTCCTGCTGACCAAAATCAAGTTCTTGCGCCATAAATTCAGGGCTATGGCGCTACCTCATGCCCTGTAAGACTGGTTGGGAGCAATTGCTGATAAGTTTGGAGGAAGTAAAGCCAGACTGAATTACAGCTCTCTCTCAAAGGTAACAATCTTTCACCCAATAATTTAAATTCTCTACATTATTTTCCTGCGTCAGATCCAGCCAAGTACGAGTCCTGGGGAAATTTAAATTTCAAAAAAATAAAATCAAATAAAGAGGCTCCAACATCCATTGATATAACAGAGGAAAGGCCAAGAGCTGCTACCAGGGAAGGCACCTCCAGCCCTCCCAGCCACGCAGCAGCCACCCTCTACACCAGGGCCAAGTCCAAGGTCTGGGAAGTTCCAAGGGTTGCAGTTACAGGTATCAAGATGAAATAATTTGCAGCTTGAAAAAGCATTACTGCTTTCAGCTGCAGGAGGAAGTTCCCTTAATTTCCTAGGCCCTGTTCAAAGAGAATAAAACCAGACACTTGTAGGAAAGCTGTATGAGCCATGTGGAAACAGAACATGCAGGGATGACCCCATATCCCATGGATGAATTCAGAAGCGGAGGACAAGATGAAATAGAAACAGCTCCTCGAGGTGTTCCACCTCCAAGCCAGCACACTCTGTGCCCACATCATCCCTGCTCCAACACAGGGGTCTGGGCATGGACAGAGTGACTCTGGCAAGCACATTTCTCCCCATCCCATCTAGGGAAGGCAAGAGGCGCAGAGAGCAGCTGTCCCAGGAGGGCAAGAGCCTCAGTGCCAAGAACAAGCCCTGCAAAATAACCTGTCCAGGTGGCCCCTGACCTCCATAGCAGGACAAAACTGTTTGCCCAGTGCCAAGCTCTGGTTTTTTCCAGGATGAGGCCAGTGTGACTTCTTGCAGCGAAGGCCCAGCCTGCCCTACAGCCCTGCTGGTGCCAGCTCTGAGCACAGCAGCGAGCACAGGTGCCCTCCCCATCCACCCGAGCATCCCCAGGTACCTGCTGCCTGCAGGGTCTGTGTGCACACAGGGCAGCTCCTGCAGCCTCCAGCCCCAGCAGCCCCGGCCTCTGCCCGTGGCTGCAGAACAATTGGCCACCTCATCCTGCACACAATGGGCACGATGAGACAGCCCCACACAGCCAGCGCCGGGAGCAGCGAGCCCGGGAGCAGCGCAGGGCACAGGAGAGAGGCTGTGCCTGTGCCATGGGAGCAGCCTGGGGCACAGGAGAGAGGCTGTGGCTGTGCCATGGGAGCAGCGCAGGGCAGAGGAGAGCGGCTGTGGCTGTGCCATGGGAGCAGCGCAGGGCACAGGAGAGAGGCTGTGCCTGTGCCATGGGAGCAGCGTGGGGCACAGGAGAGCGGCTGTGCCTGTGCCACGGGAGCAGCGTGGGGCACAGGAGAGCTGCCTGTGCCATGGGATCAGTGTGGGGCACAGGAGAGCGGCTGTGCCCGTGCCATGGGCTGCCCCCCTGGCAGCTCACCTGCCAAGGCGGCCCTGGGAGCCCAGGGGTGTAATCAGGGTGCTGTGTGGGGAGGACAGACGGGTGCTGGATGCTAGAGCTGGGAAGGAGTCAGCACTGGCTGTTTACATTGGATCGCTCTGCACAAATGTGAGGCCACAAGAACATTTCAGTTCCGTAGGAGGAAACCTTGGTGAAGAATAGAAACAAGGAGGTACCTTGGGCATCACATAAGTCCAGGCACAACACAAATGTAAGGCTCAAAAGCCCTGGACTCCCTGCAGGAGCCAAGCATGGCTATTTGCTGACAGTAAACATGAATTTTTTCCTGCATTTCCGTCTGGAGCAGATGCTGGGTTACCTGGGCTGTGAGGAGCCAAACGCCACGATCAATCAGGTAGCAGGCCAGCCCTGGGCAGGCAACTCAGAACCCAGACTGGGCTCCCCTTCCCCATCTCCAAAGGGCACCAGGAGCAGTTATCCAGCTTTTCCAGCTGACAAGCACGCCAGCTCCACACCGATGCGCTGAGACAGCACCCAGAAGTGCAACTGTCCCAGTTTTCTCCTGGCACTGGAGCACAACTGCTTGAACACGGCACGCCTGGCAGTGCCGATGAAATTTTCCCCCACAGACCTGGGGCCAGGCTCCCACCCATGGTGCAGCACACCTGCCTGGGGATGCCATCGTGCCACAGCCCAGTCCCAGCCCTGAGGGCTGGCGCTGCCCTGGCAGGGCAGGCTGGCTCCAGCCCTGCTGACCCCACCAGCAGAGCTGGCCGTAGCAGACCCCTCCCAGCAGCCTGTGGCACACAGAAGCCCTTCCAGGCTCCAGCTGGTTCAAGCTCACTTGCAGCTTCAGGTCCCATTTATTTGGATGCTTTTCTTTTCAATTGGGGTACAATGGAGGAATGCATTAATCACTTCCCTGCCCGTGGTTTAGCCAATGGACTGCAAGTCCTTCCTCAGCCACTTCCCCAGCATGCCCTCCAAGGGATGGGCTCAGGACAGAGGTGTCCCCAGGCCCTTCAGTGGCCACGGAAGAGCAGCCCAGCCTCACCCCGTGCACTGAGGCAGCAGCAGGCAGGACAAATGCCCCAGAACTCTCTGCTGACAGCATCTCTCCATCACCCGCACGTGGTCGATTTATTCAAATCCTCGGCTCTGCTTATGTCCTATCTCACTTGCTCTTCTCCCAAGCTTCTGCTCACCACTGCAGCCTGGAAACCAACTCCCTCCAAGTGCTGAGAGGATTAGCACAGCCATCCCAGGAATACTGGGCTGGGTTTTCATGATGAAACATTTTTGGCTGAAAGAGGAAGGAAATAAAAAAAAAAAGAAAAGGAAGCAGATCTTCTGTCACCTGATGAGAAGATGACTCAGAACATCACTGACATCCATGGGCGGGTGGGGACAGGGACCACTCACACCTCCCTGCCTCCTCTTTGGGCACCACAGATAGCAAGAACATTGGGTGGGACGTGACCATGCCATCCAAGGTCCACACAGGGAAAGGCCTCTTGGCACAGAACGAGTCTTCAACATATTTATACCCTACACCATCTCTAAGACTGGTGACCCTGCAGAAGTAACGCGAAATTAATCAAAATACTCTAAAAAAGGAATAAAGCCATCCTTACATGAGAAATTTCCTTCTTAAAGTGCACTTCCACCTGGGCCCCGGGAAGCCCATCCACAGCCTCGCCATTCCCTGTGCCTGCCCCACTGGGCTGCAGGATGCACTGGATAAGGAGCCACCGGCCCCCAGCAGCACCAGAGCAGGAGGAGCCAGGCTGTGCTCACAGAGGGAGCAGACGGCTCCGTTACCACCCGTGTGGAACCATCCTCCAACCATCGTCGGCAGCCCCGGCCAGCCTGCGGGATGGTGGCAGGGGCTTGGGGGCCTGCCCATCAGGACAGCAGAGCTCTGGGCCACCACCGAGGCTCAGCACACACAGCCTCACTTGGGATGTGAGCAGAGCACGAGCAGAGCTTCGTACACCGGCCAACCCTACTCAGCCCAGGGAACGGCTCCCAAAGCCCAGAGGCAGCCACGGGACATCATTTGTAAATAAAAACCCACAGAAGTCACCTTGAAAGTGCACAGAGATCTCCTTGGGATGTCCAAGATAGGAACGGCACGAGCAATACCAATGACATTTCAAGGAGAAACTCCCTACTTCTTTGGAAAGGGCTGTTTCTATAGAAATAAATTGTTGCCAAAGTTTGGTTGAAGGCCAAACCACGAGCCTTGGCTCCTCGCAGAAACGAGATACACCGTATGAAGAGAACAGATGCTTTCCGGGCACAAGGCTTCCCGTATCTCCAAGATGGACAGGCAGCCCCACCAGCACCGGGTGCTGGCCATATTGACACACAGCTCCTCCAGCTCCCCGCGAAGCTGTGACAAGGAACACTGGAACGAGTACACTCTCCGTCTAAAATATACACTTCGCATCTTCCCACTTGACAATCTGAGTAGGATTTCCGCCAGGGAGCACGTTCGGATCACAAGCACTTGGACAACACTCCACGACTTCCAAACAAACTCCGGGCGAGCAGCGGGCAGGAGCGGGCTGGCTGCCCCGGTTCGGCCCCGCGGGGAGCGCGGCCGGCACCTCCCGCGCCCCGGGACCCGCACCCGCCCCGAGGGGCGCCGGGCGCTCCGCGGGCAGCGCCTCCTCCTCCGGCCGCGGCGGGAGATGGGGACGCGCTGCCAGCCCCGGGCACCGCGGAGCCGCGGCCGGGGGCGCCGGGCCCGGGCCGCCCCTCGCCGGGGATGCCGCGGCCCCCGGGCCGGCCGGGCGCGGATTACTCAGCGTTTCCAGCGGCGCACGGCGCGCCCGCGCCCCTGCCCGCGCCCCCCCGCCCCGGGCCCCGGCCCGCCGCTTACCGATGCCCGGCGCCACATACACGAAGTAGAGGAAGGAGGAGGAGAGCGAGAAGAGGAAGAGCGCGGCCAGCAGCGAGCGCCGGGGCAGCAGCCGCCAGGCGCCGCGGGGGCCGCGGGGCCACCGCATGGCCGATGCGGCGCCGCCGCCGCCCTGCTGCCGCTCCGCCGCCGCTCACATGCGCCGAGGCCCGGCGGGAGGCGCCGCGCCGGGGCCGCTCCGAGCCGCCGCCCGCGCCCAGCGCCGCCGCATGAATGTGCCGCGGCGGGGCGGGCCGGGGCGGGGCGGCGAGCGGGGCGGGCCCGGCCCCGGCCCCCGCCGCACCGACCGCGCTCGGCAGACGCCGCCCCGCCACCGCCGGGGGTCCCCGGAGTACCGGGCCGTGACCTCGGCACACCCGGCCGTGGTGCCGGTGTGCCACGGATGCTGCTGGCATGGCCGGCGTTAGCCCCGGGGCGTGCGGCGGGGGCTCCGGGCAGGGCCCTGAGACACACGGCAATGGCCCCGGGGAAGCCACCCGTGACCCCAGGACACCCAGCCATGGCCCCGGCACGTTTATCAATGGCTCAGGGCATCCAGCCAGGGTTTGGGGACACCCAGCCAGAGTCGGGGGACACCCAGCCATGGTTTGGGGACACCCAGCCGGGTCCAGGGACACCCAGCCATGGTTTGGGGACACCCAGCCCTGCACCTGGGTCACGCAGCCGCAGGAGAGCAGGGACTCACCCCCTACCCCGGCCCACCAAGCAGCAGGGCTCTGGGTGCCCCCGACATTGTGCAGGGAGAGACGGAGCCAGAGGGGAGGTGATGGACAGAGATGGGTGCAAGGGCAGAGGGGCAAAGTCATCACTTTGTCAGTGCAACAATCAGCACGACCAGCAGTCCAGAGTAATTGGTTACAGAGTAATTGGTTACAGCGTAATTAAGTAGTTTTGCACACATTTGTGAGCAGCTCCCCTGATGTGTGTAGGAGGAGTTGGAAGGAGATACGGAGATGCCTGAAAACGAAAATATGGGAGACCAGAAACACAGTCTTTATTGAGGGAGCCGGAAGTAGCTGCAGAGCAGATGGGGCCCAGCCCAGCCCAGAGGACTGGGGTTTGCCTCATTTATGATTGCAGACTTTGCTCGGAGGAGGCTGGAAGGAGAGAGAATTCTTATTTCACCAACAGATAGTGTTGAGAAAACCAAGCCCAGGCTCCAGGCAGGAAATGAGGCTGTGGGCCAGACATGGCCAGCTGCCACTGCCCAGGGTGGGCAGCAAAGGCAGCAGCACTCCAGGATTGACGGGCTGTGGGATAGGAGATGGGGATGGGCCATCGGCCAGGACATGCCCTGCATGTCCCTCCAGACACGAGTCCTGGGATGAGTCTCTCCCAGGCAGGGAGTGGGAAACTGCTCAGCCCAAACTTGTGACCCCCAACACGGTGGCAGCGGGGCCCCCTGCCAGCCCGGCCCCACACACTGGGATAAAGGATTCTCCAGGGCTGGCTGTGTGTCACAGTGACCCCTGGGAGGACTAGACCCCTTCCAGCCTGGATGCAGCAAGGGCAAATAAAGAAAACAGTTCCTACGTCCAACAAACGGGACACAAGCAAGCTTCTCTTAGATACAGAGTCCCAGTGGAGCGAGGAAATAAAAATAAAGTTAAAAGAGGGGAATTTAGCAGAAAAGTAGAAATCTCTTATTAAAAGGTAAGGCATTCATTTTCTTCATGTGCCAAGGCACGGAAGGATGCTGAGGAGGAAAACAGGGATTTCCCTGGAGAGGCTGCATGAGCTGCATTAACTTCAGGAATGAAGAAACTGGTACTTGTTCTTGTTTTCCAGGAGTGCCACTCCATCACCACCTTCATTGAAATAAATTAAATCCTGAGCCCTGTTAACTTGTGACAGTCCACAGTGCTGCAGCAGAACTGCTTGGCCAAGTGGCGGCTGGATTTGCTGTTCACAAAATAGCGTTTAGCCAACTCCTAAAAGGATGCCTTGGGCAAGGAAATGCATGAAGATTTCTTGCTTGGTTTATGATTTGTTTGATGCAGACATGGTCAAAGGTGAGACATCGTCGCAACCAATAATCTAACCTTTAGAACATATTTAATTAGCAATGACATTGCTGGAGGAGCCACCCAGAAACTCGCTCGCAGGCCTGGGCTGCCACAATGGGACTGTCACAGACAAGTGAAGCCAGGGGAGCCTTGGAGCCACACTGGGACATGCCTGCCCTGCTCTGACTCACCTCCCATCTCCCTCGCTACCCACAGCGCCAGTCAACCACTTCACTTTGACCCTTTAATTTTGCTTAGCCTCTTCCCCTCTTGTCTCTCCCTGCCTCTCCTCTGCATCCCAGCTAACACTGGAACATCAGTCAAAGCCATGCTCCCACTCTTCACCCTCTTCCAATAAAAAAAAATGGCATTGAACAGGATGAGAGGTTTCAAAGTCTCGGATCATTCCACAGGCAGGGTTAGGACTCGGGGCGGGAGCAGTGCCAAGTGGGGCTGTGGCAGGGAGTGCCCGGGGAGCCCTGGCTCTGCCCCACCTCCAGCCTGCCCCGGCTGCTCAGCCCTCCCAGCTGTGGGGAGCAGCAAACTCCCACTTTGTGCAGACTTTAACGAGCCCACGGTGCCTGAGACACCTCAGGAGGGTTTGTGCGAGCAGCTTTGCCGACAGGGGAAGGCAAGCTCTGTTAGTGCGTGGCCATGAGCAGGAACGGAGGGACAGGTCCTGCCAGTGCACCCACACTCCCGGGAAGATGTAGCTGCACCCTTGGAGCACGTCTCCACAAAAGACATTTTGTATCTGGAGGGAGAGCACTTTTGGTGGCTCGGGGGGCTCAGAGGGAGGGTATGGACACTGTTACACCACGTGTGGTGGGGGGACATTGGAGCTCCACATTCCCAGCAGCAGGGACATGGCTGCTCCAGTGCTGCACAGCTGCTCCAGTGCTGCACAGCTGCTCCAGTGCTGCGTGTGAGAGGCAGCTCACTGCTCACCCCAGCGAACACTGGCCATGGCATGGCTGGGCAGAGGTCTGGCAGGTCACATCCTGCACCCAGCCACCCAACAGCCATGGAGAGGGAGGCTGGGGCTGCCTGGGGCCCTGCACGGAGCAAACCCCCCTGCCCAGGGGGTGTCCCGAGGTCCTGGCCCTCAGATGGGCAATGCCACACGCTCCAAGGGCCCCAGGGGGCACAGAGCTGGGGAGCACTGCCGGGCACGGCCAGCAGCAAAGCCTTACTGGAGCTGACCCCAGGGGCGGTAGAGGACTGCTGGGGAGCACTCAACACTCAGGCTTGGAGTTTGAAACCATCATGCAAAGGATGCTCCACTTTAGCTGCACTTCTCTTCTCTTGTAACTTTCCACAGATACTTGATGTGGACTAATCTGGGCGGATAATCTTTGTTCTGCCACTACAGGGAAGGACAGGTCATAGCCAGGACGTCACTGCCCTGGCCAGCATTTTGCAGTCTTTTCCACGAATTCTGGGGCCTCTGGCACTTCAGCCCCAGTGGCAGAGTCTTTCCAGAATAGACTTCATGCTGTGATTAGGAAAATGCCTCCATTTATAAAGGCAGGACAGTCAGCATCACACCGTGTCAGCCCTCCAGCTGCTCAGCAATGCGCTTGCTTTAGCTCTTCCCTGGAGTTTCTGCTGCCAGATGGTTTGTGAGGGAAGTGGGAACCTGAGCTGTGTCTCTGAGACAGACAGAAACTTGGGGTGGACTGGATGCTGACCAGCTCTCGGCTTGCAGGAGCGATGTGCTCCCTCTCTGTCTTCCTCAATGTCTCCTGGCAGCACGGGGCTTGCTCCAGCTCCATTAAAGACAACACAGTCTCATCCTGGGCTCGGAGCAGGAGCAGAGGACACGTGCACAGGAGGAATGTAAATATTTTTTACATGCACACCCACAGCCCCAGCATATGCAATAAATACTCAGCATATGCTATGTGCCAGATCAGAGACATAATTATTGATGCAGCAGGTTTTCAGAAAGACACAACAGGGTGTGTCCTTAATTTGGCAATCAGAGCACACCTAAGTGGCCCTGGCATTTTCACCTGGGTATCAGACCACTGCCACCCACGGATGCAGCTATTTAATCTCACACTGGTGTGCCAGCAGTAACAGAGAGGAAACCAAACGCAGGTATTTATTTGTTTGTTAAGATGGAAAATCTCCACTGAAGGCTGCAAGGTGCTCCTTGCACACAAGCTGTAGACCAGTTCTCAGATTATGCCACCCACTTCACTTTCTAACAAGGCTCTTAGGCTCTGATCTCAGTGGCACCTGTACACGTGCCCAACCATGGGGATGACTCACTCTGCCACAGTCAACAGATGCGTCATAGCTCCCAAAGAGGCAATATCCACAGGAACACTCCACGTTCACTGGGAAGGGAGCTCTCATCACAGAAATGGGCTAAAATGTTTATCTGCTCATGGCACACTGAAGAGATCCAAATGATTTTGTTGCACAAGCCCACTTCTGAAAGTCGATCATCTGACCCAGTCAAAGTGGACTTGTGCAAAGACTCATAAAACGCCTTTGGGATCCAAGTATTCAGTCAAGGGAATACAGCAGCCTGTACTTCCCAAAACTTCCCAGGGAGGGAAATTGCAGCTGATGAGATAAAATTATTGTGTAATTCAGTGCAAGTAATTTATCCATATTTTAAAATACTCTTTTAAAAAGTCCCTCTCAAAAGTCTATGACAATGGCTGGGGTAAACTGCTGCCAAACAGCCCAAACTGTCTAAGAGTCAGAAAATAAACAGGCTATTTCCAGTACTCCTGGAGGTCAAGAGGAGAGTGCCAGAAAGCTCTCCACTGGGGCCAGCCTTGTTTGTGGATCAGATGGAAGAATGCTGCTCTTCCCTGGCCTGTGAAGGATTGCAAGGACATCAGGCAAAACCAGATGAAAAGGCAATTCAAGCAGAGGTGAAATCATTTAATTCCTGCTAAGTGACAGGGATGGAAAAACATCTGCATTATTCAGGCACAGAGCTGGATTTCGAAACTAGCAGCAGAGGCAAGAAATTAGGGTGGAATTCTGTCTCTCTCGAAGCCACCTGACTTCACGACTTCACACCATGTAGAAATGCAACTGCCTGCCAGAAATCTGGGGACAAGGACAACCAGGAACAAAATAATATTTCAGAGGAAATTGCTTTCTATTAACTCATAATTACATAATGCAAAATTAACTCACAAAGGCCAGTAGCTTAATTGGATTCCCAAGAGAGGAAAACAGTTGTATGGTGAATAAGAACCTTCCACGATCACATTAAGTATGATGGTTCAAATGCAGAATATAAATCCTTCTGCTATGAAGGAAAAAATGCCCATTTCCTCCCATGGCTGTTAGAGAGGGTGTTTTAAGGATTTCCACTCAATTGCTGACCAGTGCAAGCTGCTCAGGTGACCATTTGAAATGGTTCCCTTCTGGATGCCTCCTTCCACTTTCAGCCACACACAAAATCATAATTAATCCTGTGAATATATTTGGATATGCTGCTGGAATAAAGTATAAAGCCTTCTAGCCACCTTAATCTTCCTCGCAACTTGGATTTTGATTAACTGGAACAAATATTTAATTAGAAAGGCGAAGAGATGAACCTCTTGACCACCCAGGCGCTGCCTCTGTAGTCACTGCCCTTTGATGTACAAGGAAAGGGCTTGTCGGACTTCCTTAAAACATGTGCAGCCTTTCTTTTCTCTTAAAATTGTAGCAAGGTCGGGCTCTGGTTTTGGAGGTGCCACTCAGAAGCGGTGCAGCGACAGAGTGACTTCTGCTCCTCTTGTTCAGATGAGTGAGGGGAGGTTTGCCTCGCCCCCCGCCGCCAGCAGGGGCTTGGGCGTTGTTTGCCAGGTCCCCCCGTGTCCCCGTGGAGAGCAGGGCTGGGAAGCTGTCGCTGCTGTCCCCAACAGCCCCAGAGCAGCGCTGCTGCCGCCCCCGGCAGGGCCCCGAGGGCTCGGGGCGCTCCTCCCGCCGGAGCAGCGATGTGGAGCTGACACGGGCCGGGAACAGCGCACACGCCGGGCTGGGCTGTAGCCAGGCATCCCTTTCCCTTTCCCCTCCCTTTCCCGTCCCCTGCGATCTGACAGAGCGCTCGGGTACCTGCTGAAAAGTCACCGAGCTCAGCCTGTGGGAGACCTGCTGGAACCAGCCCCGCCGCCCTTTCGGATTCCCTCTCCTCTGGGCTTAATTAGCGCCTGCTTTTGGCACAGCACCGTGTGTGCCATGTGCTCTTACTTTCCCCCGAAGGAGAGTTTGCACCTTTACTACATTTATTTTATTCTGAGGAAATCCTAATGATTTCCTGTCATGCTTGATTCTGATCCTGTTTGCTGTGGGACTCCTGCTGTCCTCTATAAATATCTGACTCTCAAATCTTTGCAGAAGCGAACGTGACTGTGAGCAGGGAAGGTGAAGTCAAGCTAAAGAGACCTTCACCAGCTCTAAAAACAGCTCTTCTCCTGCTGGTGCCGCTGATTTATTCCTCATCTGGAGAAAAACAGTTCAGAGCTCAGAATCGTTGTCTTCAATTATTTATTTGTCTATGCTGGAGACTGGTGAGGTGCTGTAGAATGTTTATTGCATGGAAGTGTCGCTCTGAGGGAGGTTTAATTGCTTTAAACGTGGATGGTGATGAGAACGCCTTGGAAAAGCCATTTGCATACATTTTCTCAAATGCCAAATGTGTAACTTCCTCCACGCTCAGGCAGTCTGAGGCTGCTTCCCTGCATTACTCAGCTTTGCTGGGTGCCTCTGCAAAACTGACAACCAGAAATTCCCCAGCATGGAGCAGGAAGGGAAACTCGGGGTTTGAATGTGGGATTGTCTGTAACAGCCAAACCAGCAGGACTCTGAATCCAGGGCTGCAATTCTGCACACAGACCTCCCCTGCCCTCGGGGCTCCGTGCCGACAGCACCGAGCACCGCCTGCTCCCGGCAGTGCCTTGACCTGCTGACCAAAGGAAAGCAAATCGGTGATTTCAACAACACAAGGCCGGCGAGCTGCCACCAAGGGCAGGGCACACACCTGTGCCACGCTGCACCCACAGCGCTGCTCACAGCCCTGATTGCGGAAAAGGCTCACCAGAAACATCGCTCCAGGGATCTTCACGCAAGGCCGTGCACAGACCTCTCGTCCTTCCTCCTCCAGAATTCAAGGGCAAAGTGTTTCTCGAGTGGCCTCGCAGGTTATCCAGCTTCAGTCACAACAATCTAGTCTAAACAGAGCTTTACTCCATGGAATATCTCACTCTGCAGGGCAGTTCCTCTTTGTAATTACTTAATGCTGTCAAATATCAGCTGTTGACACAGGCAGGACCCTGCCTATAGGAGTGAAATGGGTGTTGATTTAATGCCCTCACTGCAAGGGATTCGTAAGGCGTCTTGAAACAACTTATTTCACAACTGCAGCTATCCCTGAAGAGGAGCTTGCTGCCTGCCTGCCTTTCCCCAGATACCTGCTCTTTTTCAGCTGAGATGTTGTACTTGGAGAGAAGAGAGGTTTACAGCAGCCGGGGGGGTGCAGGCTGGCCAGCAGGGCTGCACAGCAGCCCCAGCGGCGTTGCACACAGCAGAGTCAGGGACAACAGTGTTTTCTGTCTGCCACACAGTCCCCGTGCTGCAAGACCAACACCTCCTGGAAGCATTGGGTTTATGGTGGAGGTGCTGTGCAGCTGCATGTCTGTGATGGGTCAGCACCTTTCGAGTGCCGTGGATTTGCTGAGCCTGTACAAATCATCCGCCCAGGAAAGCCATAAAGAAAGGCACCAGCCCCAGTCCCCACAAAGGACAGCAGCTGTGCCAAGGGGGCTCTGAAAGAGGCAGAACATTTCCCAGGGGACAGCGTGGATCCAGTGTGACAGGGTTGTTTGTGCCATCAGAACAGGAACAGGGGCTGCAGTCCACAATCAGGCTGACCCTGCTCTGGTATTTCCTCCAGGAACCTCCGAATCCCCACCCAGGCCCACACCAGGGTCTGCAGCTGACAGTGCAGAATAACCCTGAGATGTGGGGCAGGGCAGAAAAGGCAGAGCATCACCAGCTGGTACAGCAATGGCGGGGAGCTGTGGCAAAGCAGAATAGGATCACCTAAACTGGAATTTGTCCAGGACACCAGGGTTCATGCTTCTTATGAACAACCTGAGTGGCCACACAGCATAACTGAAATATTCCAATTGAAAGTCAGGCTGAATTTTGTCAGAGCAAAAGTGGAAGTGATAGTTTGTTTAATGTCTTGCTGTCACCCAGTTAAAGCTGCGTACTTCCATGGAATCGAAGTGTCAGCCACACATCCTGAAATACAAGCTATGGGGCTCATGACAGGGTTTCACAGAGGGTGGCCAGCAAAGGTCACCTCATGGGTGTGCTGGCCCCAGCTGCTGTGTCCCAAACAATCACCACCCCATGATTCAGCAGGGTGAGAGGTGCTCCCTGTGTGACCAGCTGGTTTCAGCCAGGTTCGCAGAGTTTCTCTTCTTATGCAACCTCCACTGGTTATTCACAATGGTTGACTGAGGCTGGCAGCTGAATTTGCTAAGAACCGTGCCTAGTTACAACAACAAACCAGGCTTGGCCTTGCCATCAGCATATTTTTCTCAGGCAAACCAAGAAAAAGATTTTTTTTACAGTGTGCAGTTCATTGTACACAACCTGGATTTAAGCTGTTTAGTTTGTAAGGGTATTTTAAACTAAACAAACAGCTTTTTGTTAACGTTTTTCCCTGGTGCTGCAGATTTCTGGGTTTAGAATAGCGTGGATCACTTTGAGCCATCCCTGCTTTGCTGGGACAGAGGGATGTCATGTTATATGTCCCAGCTGAAACTCTGAGACTTTGCAACCCTTTTTCAGTCCTGAAATTAATTGGAGTATCAGAGGAGGACCTGGCCCTTGGAGAGCAGGGGGAGCTGCTGGTTACAGCTTTATCTTAGCCCCCAGCCAGGGACAGCCACGGGCAGCAGCACCACAGGAACGGGCAGTGCACCCGCTTCAGTCTGTGCACCATGGCTGGATGGATGTGGCAGCGAGGAGCAGCTGGGTCCATCAAAAGAGTCATTGCTGTGGTGAAAGGAGGCTGGTAGAGCTCATTTCTTCTTGGAGAGTGGAGTGTCCAAGGAAAATGGCCTTGCCAAGGAAATAAATAATTCCCTTGCCCTTGGCTTTTGCTCTTCTCTCACCAGGCGCTCCTCCAGCACTTCCAGACTGGGTCTGGCCAGGGAGGGGTGGAGTTTTTCAGTGGCGCTGGTCGGGTGCTGTGGTTTGTAGCTGTGACTAAATCAACACTGGTGACAGCCCAGTGCTCTGCCCACTGTCCAGCAGGGCTGGCACAGCTTCAGGGCCTTTCCTTTTCCACACTCTGCCCCCACAGCGAGCAGGCTGGGGAGCTGAGAGACTGCGGGGGGACACAGTGACCCTGAGTGCCCAAAGGGACATTCCACACCACAGGACATTGTGCTCAGCAATAACAGCTCAGGGACAGGATGAGGAAAGAGAGATGTTCAAGGTTAAGGTGTTTGTCTTCCCAAGTAACATTTATGAGCTTCCCTAGGAATGGCCCAACACCCACCTGCTGATGCAAAGTGGTGACTGAACTCCTTATCTTGCTTGTACAGCTTTGCTTCACTTACTAAACTGCCTCTGTCCCAACACACTCCTTTTTTCTCACTTTAGTCCTTCTGATCTTCTCCCCCGTCTGACTGGACAGGAACAAGCACCTGGCTGGGTATTTACCAGCCCACCACAGCTAGATAGCTTTCCTTCCATTGTCTTTTCTCTTTTTTTGATAATATATCCCCTTTTTCCTGTGAGATAGTTATTGCTTGTGTGGCATTAAATCTTTGTTATTGTTGCTTTTCCACTTTACCTCTCTAAAATCTGCATTTGTCCCCTTATCTATGCTTCAGGATGCAGGAGCCATGTTCTCTGTCCAGGGCAAGACAGGCCACAGGGCCCTGGGGAGGGATGTGGCTCTGTGTCCTGTGGGTGCTGCATGCTGTGTGTCACAAGTGATTTGTGAAGTAGGTGTGAACAGGAGCTGTGTTTTATCAACAAAGCAACTGCTGTCCTGATGAGGGATTGCAGAGATAACAGAAGCAGGGGAACATTCTTTTACTTCTTACACTTCCGAGAATGCCCATAAAAACCAGCAGCAGCAGATTCTGAGAGGAAGGAGACATGGGAGAGTGCAGTGTACCAGGCTGAGCAGAACATTCTCTCTGCTCTGACTTTGCTGTGTACTGAATAGAATACTTGTAGCATTTCAGCTGTGAAACTTCTCTCTCCCAGCAGAGGCACCATGGACAAGGTAATAGAGCCTTCCAAAAATCCTGGGTCCTCCTGCTTGTATTCCCAACAATCTGCTAAAAGGCTCTGGGCAGAGGTGTCTGGCTAGCTGCAGCAGGGCTACAGGCACTCCGTGTGCCCCCCTGTGTGCCAGCTGCCCTTGCCAGGCTGTCCCATTACTGGCAAAGGGCAGACAAGGCAGGCATCCTTCCTGGAAGGGTCCTGCATTTCCTCCTGAGAGGGCTGGCAATTCTGGAGGCAGCTTGAGAGTAAAAAATGCTTGTGTGAGCGAGAGGTGACAAGTCCTGGGAGTGCCCAGCAGCTCCAGGCTACTGCTGTGAGCGAGAAATGCAGTTGTTTGTACAGTTGCTCTCTTTTCCAATTGCCATTTGTTTGTAGACATGTCACAGCAGATGCACCTCACCACTACAACAGATACTTGGACTCATTTACAGCTGGCACCAGTAAACGTAATCCAGCTAACCAAACACTCTGTTTATCAGAGCTGTCACAAAGATTGTTAATTCCCGTTGACAGAAGGGCTTTCAGGAAAGTCCGTAATAAGGAAAGAGGAAGAACTTTTAATTTATAGACCAACAAGAATGTAATCCAGAGAATAGTGAGCCCTGCCCTTAACGAACAGGTATTGAGCATTTAAAGGAACCCTGGGCGGAGGGCAGGCAGTGAGGAGGGGAGCAGTGCAGGAAGGAGGGCAGGGCTCAGGCAAGGCCCAGCTCTCTGCAGATGGTTTTGAGGTTTCACCTCCCTGGTGACAAATGGCCCCTGTCGGGGCAGCAGCTGCCACTGCCACCGAGGGCAAACGTAGACACAGCACTCACAGCTCCCCGCAGCACACGGGCCCCTGTCCAAGGAATCTGGTGGCAACCAGGTCCAGAACAGAAAAGGAGGTGGCTGAGCTCACAGTCCAGTGGGGACGGGCTGCCAGAGGAAGCTGCAGATACTGGAAGTTTCCATGATTTTTATATACTAAGGAATCACTGGAGAGGCTTTTGGGAGCCAGGCTTACCCTGCTCTTTGCCTCCTGAGTTGCCTCCTTACAGCCTCTGCTGGGTTTGGGCATGGGAAAGGGGGGCAGTTGGTTGTTTAAATTCTAATTCTGGCCTGGCCATAATTGATTGTTCCATTCTTCATATTTTATTATTTTTTTCTTAATTTACAAATGTTGCTTTCTACTGCTGTTGTCTTCTTTCCCTGTCATTCCCTTACACAAACACACATGCAATGTGCCAAATTCTGGGGTAGATACACATGCACCAAATACATAAATACACTCCAGAAACCACGCCTGGGGCCAGATGCAGGAGGCTCAGTCTTGCAATGCTGGTTTGAAATGAAGGATTGAACAGCCCTTTGAAAAAGAAAGTAGATTGACTTGAGGAAGACATTCAGGAAGAAATGGAAAAGCATGTGACTTAGTCATCACTGCCTTCCCACATCTCATGTCGTGAGTGTGCAGAAGCCTTTGGTCACTGCTGGGAAGAAGGCGTGGGGCCTGCAGGACCCCCTGGGCTGTGCAGTGTGGCCATGTCCCTGGGACTGGCAGGGGACACGAGCTGCCCATGCTGGTGCAGAATGGGCAGATCAGCAAATGGGGTTAGTGAGACCCATCTGTGCCTGTAAACAGCCCAAACCCTCTTTACTACGAGATTGGGGTAAAAAAGTGGAAGCAGGTTTCCCCAGTGTGTTTGGGTCTCGAGATAAAGTGTTGGTCAGAAGGCAGGTGGAAAGAACCCTGTGAGATTCTTCCCAGCTCACCCGCTGACTTGCTGTCTGTTCTGGGCCCGTTTCTCCAGCCTCTCTGTGCCTCAGTTTAGGCATTTGTAAAACAGCAACTGCCTCCTGCCGAAGCCTGTCACTAAACATAGCCCGTTTGTGCTGGGAGAGTCACGTCGTGAGACAGAAGGCCCATCACACACTGCTGGGAGAGGGGACTCGATGAGTCACGGCACAGCACCAGCTCTGAAATTCATGAAATGCCTGAGTTCACAGTCAAAAAAATTCAGTGTTTAAAACAAAAAACAAGAGAGGAAAATTCCTCCCTGTCCTGTCTCTGGGGTAGCACCTCCTGGCTGTACCTGCCAGTCTGAAGCACGCAGCCAGCAGAGCCTGTCTGCTGGTGCAGCAGGAGCTCTGTGCATGGGGACAGCGCTGTGCCTGCCTGCCTGGCAGGGCAGCTGTTGGCCTGTGGCAGGGCACAAGGCAGCATGAACGAACCAAAAATGAAGAAATGATGTTGGGGTCAGGAGAGCTGCGTTTCCCTGAACAGCAGTCAGGGCTGGAGAGGCATTGCTGGCATTGCTCCTCAGCAAGGTGCTCTTCATCCAAAGCGAGGGAGGAGCTCGGTCTCCCCAGCCTGTGTGTTCAGCCTCTCAGCGAGCAGTGCCAGCAGGTGAGGTGGCAGTGTCCTTGGGGACACTCCCTCAAATGCCCTTCGGGTCTCTGTTTCCCAGGGCTGATCTCCTTTGCATTCCAGGTGAATCACAGCCTTTGGTGCCAGCAGCACATCTCGCTGGGCACTGGCTGCAGCCACGCACTGGGATTCCCACTGTCAATGCTTCCTCCTGGATAAACTCCAGATTGAGCATGTCAAAACCAGACTAAACATGCAATGAAAAGCAAACAAACCAAGCATCCAATAGTTTCAAACAACAGATAACAAAGCAACAGGAGAGACATTATCTAGTGAGAACTAGTGCCTGGAATTTGCCTACCTATGTATTTATTTATGTTTATACGTGCAAGTCTGTGTACATATATGCACCCAGGCATATGCCTAGTGCATATAGCTGGAGAACAAGAGAATAAAATGTTATACATGCTAAGACACATTAAGAAATGGAAAAACAACTCCGTACAGTGAAGGGTCTAAAAGTATTTTCAGCATTTCTTCAGTCAGCCTAAGAGAATCTTTCACATCTATCCCAAAGCAAGAAAGCAAATCACACACTGATGCTTTCCCTGACCCCTTAGCGGCAGCTGAACCTTCACCTGTGTAATAAAGAAATGTCCTGGGTTTAATGACAAAGATCATTCATCTGCCCTGTGAAAGTACTGCCAGTTCTTTCTTTTTCAGTCTCAGACCGAGAGAAGGGAGTGAGAGAAGATGATCCATTTGTGCAGAGGTTGTTCTCAGGTCAGTGCAGCTCTCCAGCACCCACATCCCAGCCTGCCAAGATCTTCAGCAGCTGTAATGGGGCCAGTCCTGGGTGAGGCTGAAGCCCCCAAAAGGCAGATCTTTTGTATGCAATAACTTTGAAAACACTGGCTCGTTTTGGATTTTGGCCTATACTATATTCCACGCCAGAATCAGGATCTGGCTTCAGGTGCGTTTAGAGCTGAATCCCCCTCCATAACCCAGGAAATATTTTATCTTTACTATGAATCGAAGCTTGAAGGGAACTGATATATTTAAATACTTGTAGGTTAGTTCTACAGTAACTCCAGTTGAAGCACTTCCACCTTCCCTGCTGGCAGCCTCCTCCCACGGTTGCTGCCCCCCACTGCAGAAGGAAGTTCAGCACCCTGTTTCAGAGAGATTTGACTCAAGGGTACTTCAACATGCCTGAGATCACCATGTTTGTAGATAATCTAAAAGGCAAACCCACATGTCTTCAAGGCCAAAGACTGTCATAAGAGCTAAAACAACTCCCTAGAGTAAATCTGGCATGCCCTTGGTCTTTAGAGCCGATAGAGACCACTCCTGAGCAAGAACAAAGTCCTGGGCTGTGAATTAGCACCTTCCCCAACATTTCCAGCACAAGGTCACAGCTGGTCACTCACGCATCTGTGCCTGCCCTCAGTGTTCTGCATACCTATCTATTTAGGCTGCTCTGCATAATTTAAGAATTAAAACTAAACACTATGTTACTACAGTCACATCATCTTAGATGAGCTTAAACAACTGTGAAATTCCTGTGATCTATCAAAAGCAACGTTCAGTTCATGTATTAATCAACAGATGCTCAGTAGCTGTGCATCAGAAAACCACAAGTGAGAAGCAGCCTGAACAGCCTCCTACCAAAATTATTACTTTCCTTGTGACTAAGTCCTTGAAATACCAAGTGCACCACGATGCTGGAGAGGTGCTTGGCTTGGCTACCTCAGTGGTAGTGGCATGGACTGGCCTCTTCTCACTGGAAACAACAGGTCAAACAAGCCATTTGACAAGCAGCGATTTCCTGCTGATGAGTCAGAGATGAGACACGAAAATCACCCTCTCTTCCCACAGAACATTTGAGACATTATAATTGGGTATCACCTGTGGTTACTTCACCCAGAGTGTGCTGGGCCAAGCATGTGTGTGCAGTGGAAAGAAGACAGTTCACAGTATCTGACCAGCTGCTACGTGCTGCCTGCTGCAATTTCCTGTTCTCACACAGTAGCCTGACCCAGCAGCCTGTTGCCTCCAACTGCTCTGATGCTCCCTCTCCAACAGGGCTCCCTGTGACCCTTATTCTCTATCTACCTTTTGCCCTCTTCCTGTTTGATGTTTTTTTCCCTTCAGATCCTGGCCTTTGTGAGGTTCAGTGCTGGGTCTGTGTTTATGTCGCCAGGCCTCTACTTTCCTGGCTAAATCTTCCTCCCTTTCACATCCCTTCCTGAACCCTTCCCATCCTCCCAAGCCCATCTGTGGTTTTCCTTTGGCCAGGGCCAGCAGGCACAGTGAGGACAAGGTCAGTCACATCCTCAAGAGTTACATCTGCACTCATCCCTTTTCTGCACCAGTCCCTCATGATCAAAAGCACATGACAGCTAAAAGGCCAGGAAAAGAAAACAAGTCTGGAGCTTTCTGATCGCGCTAGTCGAAAGATTTAAGGAACAAAAACAACCCAAAAAATGAGGCTGAGGCCAAAGCCAAAACCAAAAAACCCCAAACAAAACAAAAGCAAAGAAGTAGCAAAGAAAAAGCAAATCAGTACAATTCCTGGCCTTCTTTCTTAGGCCAGATGACCTACTCCTTATGCCAAACACAACTCAAGTGACTAGGAAAGAGAGTTTCAAGATTTTGCTTGTTCTGCAGCAGCCTGGTACAGAACTGAACATTGCTCTGGTGGCAAGGGCAGGAGCCCTTTGCCACTGGTGAAGATCACACAGGACTCCAGCCGTGCCTTTTCCCTGACCAGCACAGCTGCCGTGGCTCTTCCACCACTGGCTGGCTGGATTTTAAACCACCAAGAATGGACACAGCTACTCCTGCCTCAGATCAGAGGGGCACAGCCGGGAGGGAGGAGAAGCAGACGCCTGCCATGGCACCAGCTGTGCCATGAGGGGTGACAAGGTGGCTTCCAGCTGTGTGACAGAAAGAGTCCTTCACCCTGAGAGCAGCGAGCACGAGGACAGGTCTCCCAGAGCAGCTCCCTCCATGCTCCATCCATGGACATTCCATCCTCAGAGATTTTCAAAATTTCTCTGGACAAGACCCTGAGCAGCCTCCTCCGACCATAAAGCTGGACCTGCTGTGAACAGAGGATGGACTGGAGCTCTCCAGAGGGGCTTCCAATGATATTTTTCTCTGATTCCCAAGAGGACAGGATAAGGACCTGCCAAAGAGGACTGGGCTGCACAGCTGGGGAGATTCTTCCTATCCTGTGACCCAGGGCATGAGCCATACTGCAGGGAGGAGAGAGGCACAAAGGTCCCCACTGTCCTTCTCTGCCACAATCCCGCTGACCCTCCCTCAATCCCTTTCAATATAACTTCTGCCTTTTTCACTGTGCTTCCCAGGCAAGCAGAGAAAAACTCCAGAAGTTATTATGAACTAAAAACATGCAAGTTTGCAGAAGACTAATTTCTTCTTAGAGGCATTCTCAAGGGAAACCCTGATGATTCACCTTTAACTGACCAGCTACTTCTGGCCATCCTTGGCAAACTCCGAATTTTAGTTTTCACAGGAAAAAGGAAGACAATATTAATAAGGAAATTTCCCGTTTCATCAGCTTAAGTGCATCTCATTCTGGATCAAGCTTCATTATTTATGGATGAAGTGTTCCAAATCGCTACTCCAGTACATCATGAAAACAGATCAAAAAGCAGAAGTGTCTGAGTTTCTGATGTGTTGGAGGCCTGCAGTCCGGCCGTTTCCAAGTGGAGGAAGATGTGCACATCACTCTGGAAATCAGCTTGCACCGCTTTGCAAAGTGCCAGTCTCATTTTTCACTGGCACCTGTGAGCTCTGAGTCACCCCAGGAGCTGTGCCCCGGCTGAAGCCATGCACTCCGTCCCAAATGCCACTGGGATACAGAGAATGGGTTAAAGCAGGTGGGGATTAGCAAACTGCCGATTGTCGGAAATTAGCCACTGTGGAAAAAAAGCCTTGGTCATAACTGTGGTAAGACTATCTAAGTAGGTCACCACAAACCACATCAGATGAGTGAAGATGAGTGTAGGTTCAGTCTGTCAACATGAAACCAGACATTCTCCAGCTCTGTCCTGCCAGTAACATTCAGAAAAACAGCTGCTGTCCTAGTTTTAAAAATTCAGACATGTTCATACCTATTCAGATGGCTTTCACTTTTATGTAAATGAGTGTCAGTGTCTCTGTCATAAATCTGCAATTTTATTTTAATAAGTTAATGGCTGATATTTCAGAGGGCCTTTAAAACAATCTGAGGTATTCAAATCAATAAGTGTGTTTGTACAACTGCCCTTTTATTTCCTGAGCTAGTCCAACCAGAAGTGAACAGAAATGCATGTGATGCTTTATACACTGTCTCATGTCCCTGTCAGGCCAGCATCTCAGCCTTGCACTGGACGGGTGGGTGGGTGGATGGGTGGAGGGAAGGATGGATGGATGGATGGATGGATGGAGGGAAGGATGGATGGATGGATGGAAGGATGGATGGATAGATGGATGGACGGATGGATGGATGGATGGACGGACGGATGGATGGACAGACGGATGGATGGATGGACAAATGGATGGATGGATGGATGGATGGACAGATGGACAGATGGATGGATGGACAGATGGACAGATGGATGGATGGGTGGGTGGATGGATGGATATCCTCAACTGGCTTTGTAAGCTGAAAGGTGCTAATTAGACTCATTTTCCAGGATGCCCAGGAGAGTTTAGAGATCCAATCCCACCAGCAGGGTGCCATGGCGGCTCTGAGGGACAGGGAGCAGAGGTGGCTCTGAGGGACAGGGAGCAGAGGTGGCTCTGAGGGACAGGGTGCCGTGGTGTCTCTGGGACAGGGTGCCGTGGTGTCTCTGGGACAGGGTGCCGTGGTGTCTCTGGGACAGGGTGCCGTGGTGTCTCTGGGACAGGGTGCCGTGGTGTCTCTAGGACAGGGTGCCGTGGTGTCTCTGGGACAGGGTGCCGTGGTGTCTCTGGGACAGGGAGCAGAGGTGTCTCTGGGACAGGGTGCCGTGGTGGCTCTGGGACAGGGTGCCGTGGTGGCTCTGGGACAGGGTGCCCTGGTGGCTCTGAGGGACAGGGAGCAGAGGTGGCTCTGTGGGACAGGGTGCCATGGTGGCTCTGAGGGACAGGGTGCCGTGGTGTCTCTGGGACAGGGAGTAGAGGTGGCTCTGGGACAGGGTGCCGTGGTGTCTCTGGGACAGGGTGCCGTGGTGTCTCTGGGACAGGGAGCAGAGGTGTCTCTGGGACAGGGTGCCGTGGTGGCTCTGAGGGACAGGGAGCAGAGGTGTCTCTGGGACAGGGAGCAGAGGTGGCTCTGGGACAGGGTGCCCTGGTGTCTCTGGGACAGGGTGCCGTGGTGTCTCTGGGACAGGGTGCCATGGTGGCTCTAGGACAGGGAGCAGAGGTGTCTCTGGGACAGGGTGCCGTGGTGTCTCTAGGACAGGGTGCCGTGGTGTCTCTGGGACAGGGTGCCATGGTGTCTCTGGGACAGGGTGCCGTGGTGTCTCTAGGACAGGGTGCCGTGGTGTCTCTGGGACAGGGTGCCGTGGTGGCTCTGGGACAGGGTGCCGTGGTGTCTCTGGGACAGGGTGCCGTGGTGTCTCTGGGACAGGGAGCAGAGGTGTCTCTGGGACAGGGTGCCGTGGTGTCTCTGGGACAGGGTGCCGTGGTGGCTCTGGGACAGGGTGCCGTGGTGTCTCTAGGACAGGGTGCCATGGTGTCTCTGGGACAGGGTGCCGTGGTGTCTCTGGGACAGGGTGCCATGGTGTCTCTGGGACAGGGTGCCATGGTGTCTCTGGGACAGGGAGCAGAGGTGTCTCTGGGACAGGGTGCCGTGGTGTCTCTGAGGGACAGGGTGCCATGGTGGCTCTGGGACAGGGTGCCATGGTGTCTCTGGGACAGGGTGCCATGGTGGCTCTGGGACAGGGTGCCATGGTGGCTCTGAGGGACAGGGTGCCGTGGTGTCTCTGAGGGACAGGGTGCCATGGTGTCTCTGGGACAGGGTGCCGTGGTGTCTCTGAGGGACAGGGTGCCATGGTGGCTCTGGGACAGGGTGCCGTGGTGTCTCTGGGACAGGGTGCCGTGGTGGCTCTGGGACAGGGTGCCGTGGTGGCTCTGGGACAGGGTGCCGTGGTGTCTCTGGGACAGGGTGCCATGGTGGCTCTGAGGGACAGGGTGCCATGGTGGCTCTGAGGGACAGGGTGCCGTGGTGGCTCTGGGACAGGGTGCCGTGGTGGCTCTGGGACAGGGTGCCGTGGTGTCTCTGGGACAGGGTGCCGTGGTGGCTCTGGGACAGGGTGCCATGGTGGCTCTGGGACAGGGTGCCATGGTGGCTCTGGGACAGGGTGCCATGGTGGCTCTGAGGGACAGGGTGCCGTGGTGTCTCTGAGGGACAGGGTGCCATGGTGTCTCTGGGACAGGGTGCCGTGGTGTCTCTGAGGGACAGGGTGCCATGGTGGCTCTGGGACAGGGTGCCGTGGTGTCTCTGGGACAGGGTGCCGTGGTGTCTCTGGGACAGGGTGCCGTGGTGGCTCTGGGACAGGGTGCCATGGTGTCTCTGGGACAGGGTGCCATGGTGTCTCTGAGGGACAGGGTGCCGTGGTGGCTCTGGGACAGGGTGCCGTGGTGGCTCTGGGACAGGGTGCCGTGGTGGCTCTGGGACAGGGTGCCATGGTGGCTCTGGGACAGGGTGCCATGGTGTCTCTGAGGGACAGGGTGCCGTGGTGGCTCTGGGACAGGGTGCCGTGGTGGCTCTGGGACAGGGTGCCGTGGTGGCTCTGGGACAGGGTGCCATGGTGGCTCTGGGACAGGGTGCCGTGGTGGCTCTGGGACAGGGTGCCGTGGTGTCTCTGGGACAGGGTGCCGTGGTGGCTCTGAGGGACAGGGTGCCGTGGTGGCTCTGGGACAGGGTGCCACGCTGGCGGTGCTGCAGGAGCTGCCCCGGCCGACAGGGGGCGCCCCAGCGCGAGAACCGCGACGTGCCCAGCGCGCGCGCCGCCGTTCCGCTGTCACGTGACGCGGCGGGGGCGCGCGCCCGCGGCCGTTCCGCGGCCGGATGTGGCCGCCCGAGCGCCGGAAGCGGCGCGCGCGGGGCGCCGCGGGAGCGTCAGCCCGGCAAGATGGCGGAGTGAGTGCGGGGCGGCGGGGGCGGCCCGGGCTGCGGGCCACGGCCGGGCCCGGATCGGATCGGTCCTGCTGCGGGGCACGGCTGTACTACCGTGCTGTGTGTTGCCGTGCCGTGGCGGCCGGGGTCGGTCGTGCTGCGGGGCACGGCTGTACCGGGCTGTGCCGTTCCTGCCGGGGGTGCCTCTCCCCTCGGCAGCGGCTCGCGGTGCGGGGGCTCCGGGGGCGGCGGGCGCGGGCCGCAGTGCCGGCGCTGTGCACACCCGGCTGCGCTGCGGCGCCGTGGGCCTGCGGTGCGTGGAGCACCTCAGCAATAGTGAGCTCCGTGAACTTGAACTTCCAGTGTCCGTCTGACCAGAGACTGCTTTTAAAACGCCACCGTAAGGAGCTGGTCGCCAGTGCGAGTTCAGCGTGATCTGGTGGTTGGCTGATGTGTGCATGTCTGTCTGTAGTGGGCTTTGTCGTGCTGCTCCCACCCAGTATAATCACATATTATATCATCCTGACAGGTCTGCAAATGCCACCCATGAAGTCATCAATGCCACCCTCCACACTCTGCTGGCTGCTACTACCAAGCTGGTGGCACCTACACCTCCCAAACCCATCCTCCCAGTTCAGACTGGAGTCCAGGCACAGCAAGAGGAACAGTCTAGTGGCATGACGATTTTTTTTAGTCTTCTTGTTATAGGTGAATGATGAACTGACAGTCTGTTAATCTCTGTAAACTGCAGTCTGTGTCTGAGGACATAGGCCAGCCCAAAGTCAGAGTGGTTTATTTCTCCTCTGCTTCTCTCTCTGAAGTGGGATTTTGCACAGGCACAGGGATTTAGAACATTTATGGTGGTGGGAGCTACTGCTTACACTGGTGCTTCTGGGTTTATTGCCAAAGTGAAGTCTGCTAAATCATTAGGAGAACTTTGCATGTGTATTTTAAAAATACTACTTTAAAGCATATTTTATTCCTTTCCAACTCTCCTGAATCTCATTTTTTCCCCCTTCACAGCTATTTGCATCATATTGGTGCATTTACTGATAGAATACCGGCTTCATTTCTTACCAGAGAGCGTGGCTGTTGTTTCCCTAGGTGAGTAACCGTGGCATTTTTGTGTTGGATTTGTGTCAATCCAGGCACTGTCAGTAGTGTGAAGGAGACAGTGCACTGCTGTGTGTTAGCCATCACTAGAAAGATGCACCAAACTGGATGCACTGGAGAAAACAGCTAATTCATAGAGTTAAATTGATTGAAGAAATAAAGAAATGAGTATACATGCAGAGACTGGCCGAGGAGAATGACACCTACAGAGATGTCACCACCTGAGTCCTTTGGCATCTTCCTCCAGTTTGCATCCTCAGGGCAGGAAAGATGTGCAGCACTCCCTGGTCACGAGGCTGCAGCCTTCCCTTTGAGGGGGTAAATGTGTTTATATCGGTGTTGACAGAATTATGTCTGAGTGTGGGATTTTAATGTAGCTGGGCATTGCAGCTGTCCCAAAAACTCTCCTGGACTGCTGGATCCTATCCCAGCAGGACCATGACAAGAGATCTTCCTATGGCCTGAGCTGTAAGAATGTCACCCTTCATGGAGATTGAGTGTGTACGTAATTTGGATTAAATTTGGACTATTCCTGAGCCTGTAGTTTTATGTCAGGGTAATTTAATCTGTTTGTACGCTGTTGCTCCTGATTTATAAATGTGTAAATGAGGAGCAAATCATGCCAAATACATTCATTATTTTCTCTGCATGCTGTCTGATGTTTAAAGGACCTGGTCTGAGTGTTCCCAGCACCCCAATATAAAGTGCAGCAGTACAGTGGTTGCTCTTGTTGGCATAGTTTTGGATTTTCTTTGCTGCCATTGTGTGTATCCTGGGCAGTGCAGGGCAGAGGTGTTGGGGCAGCCTGTGTGCCTGCTCCTGCTGAGCTGTGCAGAGCAGCAGAGGCACAGACATTCTCTTTCTGTTCCTCAATATTGGCATCTCAGCTGCAGGAGAAGGGTTTTACCTGTTGGATTAGGATTGGTGTGTGCTGTGTTGGTGTGAGCCCCAACAAAATCTGTTCAAGGCACAGGAAATCTTTTTGCCACTGCTGCAGCTCAGGGGGGTCAGAGGGAGCAGTGCTGCTCTGAGGCCGTGCAGGAGGGGGCTCAGTTGGGTTTTGGGGTGAGCCACAGCAGTGTGTCCCCCCAGTGAGGTGACAGGACACCAGCAGATGCAATTCCTGTGCGTCACAGGGTGCCACACCCAGCAGCAGCCCGGGTGGCAGATGGCCCGTGTCACCTCAGCCTCCTGTAGTAGTTTATAGCTCTGTCACACTGGGGGTGCCCTCGGCCCTGGTGACAGGGCTCAGCACTGGGCCATCGCTGGAGCTGCCAGCCCAGGGCTGCTCGGTGACCCTCTGCTCCTGGGCATGCCCTGCTCAGCTGCAAGAGCACAGCTTGTGTCAGGTATGCAGTTTTGCCAGCAGTGCCAGAAGTGAGGTGTGTCCTGCTTTGACTTGTAAATTAAGCAAATGCTCTCAGGAAGTTATTCAAGGCTAATAAAAGTGGCAGCAGAGAAGAGATGTATGATTTTCACGAGTGTTTTTCCTCCCATTGTCTGAGCTGCTTGGAAGCTTCTGGTTTATGATTTCCAGAGGGTGTGTCTCTCTGGTGGACAGGGTAGGAGTGCATTCTCTGAGGCTGGATGTTGATCCATCCTATTTTGTGGGTAAAAATAGTTTCCTGAAATGCTTTTTCTCTTTGATTTGTTACTGAGTTTTAACATGTTCTCAGGAAAAATAAAGGTGGGTTGCAACAAGACAATGCCTATAAAAATTTCAAAAAAATGAGGTATAGATTAACTGTTACAGACTTACCCTTCTAATTAGCCCCTTGTCAAAACCGACCTGCCTGATTTAATAGAAATAGCTGATCAAAACCTGCAATCATTCCTTTAGTAATAAAGGAAGAGTAGTTTGTAAATGTATGTGGCATGTGAGTAGCTATATCTGCATCCTGTCCTTCAAGGAACTTTGATGTTCCTTCACTTATGTTTTCCTTTCCATAGAAACCATTTCATGGAACAATTATTTCTACCCTCTGGGACTGATGCCTTCACAGATTTTTGTATAAAAGAAGGCTTAGGCCTCCTGGCTCTGTGTGTGTGACACATCCATCAGGAGTAATCCATGTGATTCTGTTTGTGAGACTCTTTGTTAGCTGCAGCATGAGAGGAGGTCCCATGAGCTACGGGAAAGCACACTTAACTGGAGTTACAGGAAAGCACACTTGAGCTTCTCAGACACTCTGTACCTTTCATTTGGAGTGTTTGACTTCTGTGTCCCAGTGTTTGACTGTGAAGTCTCCACTCTGTAAATAATAAAACACAACTATGCAGAAACACAGACCTGAAATCTGGCTAAAGACAAGTTCCCTGTAACTGCTTGAGAACAATTAACGACACTTCATGAGTTATCTCCATGACTTCCAGAAGAAATCTGGTTACTGTTTTATGTCTTTATGTTTGAAGATGTGTGGGAGGAAAGAGTACAATAACCTTTAACCACTGAGTTTGCAGCAGCCTTGATAAAATTCTTCTGTATTCACATTATTTTTACATGACTTAAACAGTGTGTAATTCATTTAAAATAGTTCTGACAGGGTCTCCACCCTGATCAGAGTTTGTTGCCTTCTTCATTGCCAGAAAGTGCTATGATTTCATTCAAACATAATTCGCTTCTGTGGAGAAGAATGATTTCATTTAAGCTGCTTTAACTGCAAATAACATTGAAGTGACATGAGGCACAGATGCCCCAAACACAACTTCCTGATTCTTCAGCCAGAGAGGTGAAATTTCATTTGAGTGCAGCTTAGACGAGAAGCGCTTCTGAGCGGTTAAGCCTGTTATCTTTCTGAACCAGTGAGCATCACCCTCTCACTGGCTCTGTTCGGGGCTGGGATATCCTGAGAGACAATCTGTTGTGCAGGGAAACTCTGCACTTATGTAACGTGTTGGAAACTGGGTATCTGGGTATTAAACCCAAACCACTCAGTGTTTTTGTGGTTTAGGAATAAAAGATTTGCTGCACCATGTCTTGCCTTGTTTTCACTTCTAAAACTTGGAGAGCTGGTGAACAGTGATGTGTTTTGTGGCTATTTCAGAATGTTTTCTTATTCTCTCCTAGGTATCCTTATGGGAGCTTTTATAAAAATCATAGAGGCTCAAAAGCTGGCCAACTGGAAGGTATAGTTGTAACAATTGATTCTTAATTGTAGAAAAATCCCTAAGTCTTATGAAAAAAGCTTTGTAATGCTCTATGTTTTAGAGTGTTTTCCTCTAAACACAGGAAATACTGATCACAGCTGATGAGCAGGGGGGGGTTCTCTGGGAAGTGTTGGTCACGTCTTGGGAGGCACTGGGAAGCTGTGCTTGCTCATGTTGTCAGCCAAGGTGAAAGGCCACAGATATCACATTATTATTTGCTTACCTGAGTTACTTTCACTGTAATAAAGTTTAGGTTTTAACATAGGCTGTCATATTTTAGATGTGAAAATTTCTAATCAGTAATTATGCATTTATTGCATGGTTATGAATGATTATAAATTTAGTAAGTACCTTTTGTTTATCTGATAAGATAAAAAATGAAATATTAACTCCAGGCTATATCCCTGTACAAAGGAAATCTTGGATCATATCCCTGCCCTGGAAACTTTGTAGTGTAATTTCTAGTGATCGTGCCTTACTAAGTGTTCGTTCAAGTTCACCACTGAGACCTTGTACTTGCTGGTAGTTCCCGGCTAGCACAGCTGAGTCACAGTCCTCAGGGTTATTTTCCTCTGCTCCCATGCAGCACAAACACAGTCCCCCCTTTCCATTGTTCTCAGTTGCTTGTCCAGCTGTGTTTCAGGGCTGTGGGGTTTGCAGTGTGCAGTGGCTGCAGTGTGGGCTTGCTCTGTGGGGTTTGCAGTGTGCAGTGGCTGCAGTGTGGGTTTGCTGTGTGCAGTGAGTGCAGTGTGGGTTTGCTCTGTGGGGTTTGCAGTGTGCAGTGGCTGCAGTGTGGGTTTGCTGTGTGCAGTGAGTGCAGTGTGGGGTTTGCTGTGTGCAGTAAGTGCAGTGTGGGGTTTGCTGTGTGCAGTGAGTGCAGTGTGGGGTTTGCTGTGTGCAGTGAGTGCAGTGTGGGGTTTGCAGCGTGCAGTGAATGCAGTGTGGGGTTTGCTGTGTGCAGTGAATGCAGTGTGGGGTTTGCTGTGTGCAGTGGCTGCAGTGTGGGTTTGCTGTGTGCAGTGAGTGCAGTGTGGGGTTTGCTGTGTGCAGTAAGTGCAGTGTGGGGTTTGCTGTGTGCAGTGAGTGCAGTGTGGGGTTTGCAGCGTGCAGTGAATGCAGTGTGCGGTTTGCTGTGTGCAGTGAATGCAGTGTGCGGTTTGCAGTGTGGGTTTGCTGTGTGGGGTTTGCAGTGTGCAGTGGCTGCAGTGTGGGTTTGCTGTGTGCAGTGGCTGCAGTGTGGGTTTGCTGTGTGCAGTGGCTGCAGTGTGGGTTTGCAGTGTGCAGTGAGTGCAGTGTGGGGTTTGCTGTGTGCAGTGAATGCAGTGTGGGGTTTGCTGTGTGCAGTGAATGCAGTGTGGGGTTTGCTGTGTGCAGTGAGTGCAGTGTGGGGTTTGCAGTGTGCAGTGGCTGCAGTGTGGGTTTGCTGTGTGCTGTGGCTGTGCTGGCAGTGCCAGCCCTGCATTCACTGCACTGTGCGGGCATTTTAGTCCAAAGGATGAGTTTTGTTTTCTAAGCCCCCCAAATCCTTTAAGGTGATTATCAGTGGTACAGTCAGGAATGAGACTTTAAAGAGATGAGTACCTCTGGTTTGAAAGCTGGTGTTAGGACAGAGCAGTCCATCAGCTGTTTAGCCTGGGTTTAAACAAGTTATTTGGTGCTTACAGAGGTGACAGCTCTGACATGTTCTGTGCTGGGGGGAGCAGGAGGGAGTAAACAGGTGGGTGAAGAGACTGGCCCCTTCAGCTGGGAGTCATTTGCAGAAAACCAGGGTGCCAGGCTGGGGGTACAGCATGAGCAGAGCTAGCCAGGGCATGAGATAAGTGACAAAGACCGAGGACACAAAAAAATAGCATCTTACCTCATGGTGGGTTCCATTTATATCACTGTGATGGCAAAAGGAACCATCAGAGCAGTACCATTCAATTCAGGCAGAAATTACATTTGCTGAGAAGAATGCAGCCTCAGGCCCTCAAGTGGTGTGTCACCTGAGCCTGGTCACCTGCAGGGGCCCTGGGCTGGTGGTGTGATCTCCCTGTCAGGTGAGGAGTTTTCCAGTGAAACTGCCTGGTCCCAGTTAAGCTGTTCTGTTCAAACTGTGGCCAGGAGGTCACGGTTCCTTGGCAGTCCTTACACATTTCCAGACTCTCTGATAAAGTGGGAATACTTTTTGTGGAAACAGGAAGATTTTTCTTTTACCATAAAGAATCTATTTTCTATGCAGCTCTTTTTGGAGATTTAAATAGGTAACTCCTAGATTTCTATCACTGGGTTGAAAAAGAGCAATAGAAGTAGCAGCCCTGGAATAGTTTACTGTAGTCTATTTTGAGATAAGAGGAGAGAAAGATTTTTCATTTTCCATCACTGTTTTTTAGTAGCTTTTCTTTTGGAAGATTTGATGTTATTTCAATAATGATGACATCCCTGAATTTTTTTTTTTTTTGCAGGAAGAAGAAATGTTTCGTCCAAATATGTTTTTTCTGCTTTTGCTTCCACCTATTATATTTGAATCTGGATATTCACTGCACAAGGTCAGTCCCTGCCAGACACTCATTTTGGATGTTGAGGTTTTGTTTGGAACAGATTCTGCTTTTAGTTATCTTCATGGAGCTTAGGATAATTGCATTAAATTCCATTATAATAATCATTAGGGAATTGGGAGTGCAAAATTTAAACCTCTTCATCCCAGAGTGCAGGGAGTGTAGCTTGTTGCTGATAGCTGAGTGCTGGCAGGGTGTCAGGTGCAGCACAGACGAGGTTTTCCGTGGCTGGAGAGGTTTCTTACCTCACCAGAGCTGTACAAAGGCTGCTGTGAAGGAGGAGAAGTGGAAAGGTGTAAGATCAGAAGTGGGAAAGGTGGGGTCCCTCAACAGCTTAAGAGGAAAATGTGTGTAAGGTTCTGACCTTGCCTGGGGCCTGTGTTTCCTTGGGCATTTCTCACAGCTCTCATCCTGGCCAAGGGGGTTTGGTGCTCCCTAGTGCAGCCCTTCTGCCCCAGCTGTGCTGCAGGAGAGGCAGCAACAGTGGCATGGTGACACCAGGAGCTGGCACCAGCACTGGAGACATTTTCATACAGAATCACAAGCAATGGACTGGCAGTGGGGATGTGTACAAGCCTTTTTCTCATGCCCTGTCTCCAACAGAGGGATTACACTTTGCCAGGTGGGGAATGTGTCATTCCTGGGTATCCAGCTGTTTGCCCGAGGATTGGTTCTTGCTATGGTGCCAGACTGGGATTCAGTCCTGGGAATCAGGAATTGCTGTTGTCTTCAGGAGAGCTGCAGTCTCTGTAGGCAGATGGTGTGGATGTGTGTCCTGGGGTACCAGGAACCAAACTGAGCCTTCATAACTGGAAACCCAGTTGTGAATTAGAATCTAATTAAATGCAAACCCAAACATGAGCTTTCCCTCAGGCCATTTTTACTGATTTACTTACTGTATTACTGTGTTCCAGGGTAATTTTTTTCAGAACATTGGTTCCATCATTCTGTTCTCAGTATTTGGCACTGCAATATCAGCTTTCATTGTCGGTGGAGGGATCTATTTCCTGGGCCGGGTAAGACTTACTGCTTTGAAGCACTTAAGTTTATCTGGCTTTTATTTGAAAGTCCATTTTTCAAGAGCAGACCAGTAGAGTGAAGGTGAATTCCTGGGTGACAAGGTGCAGTTGGTTCTCTGCTCTCACCCAGGGAATGTTACACAGCCCCTTCCATGGGTACTGCAGGAGAGGCCGTGGGCTCTCCTTGCTGGAAGCACTCAGGGGCTCTCTGGACACCATCCCGGGTGTTCCAAGGGCCCGTGGAGCAGGAAGGGTGCAGCAGGTGACCCCAGGGGTCCCTTCCAACCTGAGCCACTCTGGGACTCTGTGACACAGCATGTTCTGTGGGAAAAGCAATTAAGGCTCGAGTTTTACTGTTTTCTAACTTGACAGTCTTCCTGATGGAGGGCTGTTCCACAGCCTGTGTTCTTCAGAGCCATCTCAGACTCTACAGTATTAATTTTTTTTTTTTTTTGCTTCTGGGGTTTGGTGTTTCCCGTTGATTAATATGGACACAGATATTTATCTTTTGTCTCAGACTTCATTCTGGTGGGCGAAGCATTCTGTATTTCTTTGCACTCAGATTTCTCTGCCTTTGAATGTATTGGTTACTCTGCTCTAGTGCCCTGATCTTGGGTGACCAGAAGCAGGAGATTTCTGTTGGAGGGCAGTGTTAAACTGGATAATAACATCACTACTGTAAATTTTTCGTAGTAATAAACCTGGGGTTTGATGAATAGTTTGATTTTTAAGAGCAGCAGAACACCACAGTTGATTGTGATTATGTTCTACCTGTTCTTTCAGGCTGATGTCATTTATAAACTCAACATGACAGACAGGTAAGCTCTTGGGGAAATGGTGTAGTGTATGAAATGGAGCTTTCTTTGGGATAGCTGCAGGGGGAAATGCAGCTGGCCACCTCTTTTGGTTAGTGTTTAGATTGCTGAGATCCAACATTGTATATGAAACTAAGAAATAGATGGAATACTTCTATGCCCTATTTATTATGCCCTTATTTCCAAATAGTATTGTATTATATTCCACTCTATTGTATTCTAGTCTGTTCTGTGCTCAGTGATTTCTTTAGACAGATACTGGGTATCTGGTATCATTTGGTTTTAACCAAATGTTAAGATTTGTAAACTTTGATTAGTTGGTAGTATTCATATATGTGATAATGGTATAACTTCCGTGCCCAAATCTTCTCTTAAAAGACAGAATAAATTTTTCAGTATCAGTAATGTAGATTTTTTTCAAGAACTTGGCAACTGACCAAGTTCTTAGACTGAAAGAGAGTACAAACTTATCACTTTGTGTAGAAACTGTAACACCAATGGGCTTTGTTACTGTTATTCGTGTAAGCTACTTTCTTTCATCTGGTTTCCTCTTTTGTGTTCTCACAGTTTTGCGTTCGGCTCTTTAATATCTGCAGTTGACCCTGTGGCTACTATTGCCATTTTCAATGCCCTTAATGTGGATCCTGTGCTTAACATGTTGGTTTTTGGAGAAAGTATTCTCAACGATGCAGTCTCAATTGTCCTGACTAAGTAAGTGCACTGAGCCACACGTGTTTATGGAAACAGTAACTACATCGTTTTCTGTTAGATATCCAGTAATCCTTCCATCTTCATTAGGAACAAATCCTGTATTCCAGGGGTGAAGCTGAATTCTGGATGATGCTTCTGTGTAAAAAGCAATCTGTAACACGAACTGCATAGGCAGAGACAGTAAATGGTTGCCTCATTTCCCCTACCTCAGAGCCTTATCTCCCTGACCCTAGATAATTGATTGCTTTCTAATTCCATTCATTATCAGCTCTCTTTCCATCTGAGGGTCCTGACAGCAGGAGCCCCACGTGTGTCCCCTGTCAGGCACAGAAATATTTCCCTTGCCTGAGCTGCTCTGTCTCGGTGCCATTGGCATCCAGTATCATTATCTTTTGCCTGTGATAATTCTTTGGGGCTGAAAGAACAAAAACTGGATAAATATATCTTTATGTTATTGCTGAAACCAATAGATGTGACTGTGAATGTATGGAAGGAACAGCTGTACCAGCAGGTAGTGAAGTCAGAGTAATTTTCTGATGAATTAATTGGTTTTTTTTTACAGTTGTTGTGCTTTTTGGGAAGATGATGAAGGCAAAAAGCAGCCAAGAGAAACACTAGTTAGAATCTGTGTGTTCTTTGCATAGAATTTCCATGAAATACACTCCTGAAATTCAAAGAGGTTTCTCCCCTTTCCTGTTAAGAGCTGCTTTGTTTTCCTTCAGTGACCTTCTTGTCTCTCATCCACACCTAAATATTTGATGAGAGTTCTTCCTGTTCATTTGTTCTTCTCAGAGGATCACATGAGTTTTCACCAGTGTAAAATGTGTTTCCTTTTCCTGTTCAGAGTCTGAATGTTGTTTTGAAGAGCTGGGCATCACCATAGCCTATTTACGCCATGCTGGGATTCTTCAGAGGAGCAGTGCTGGATTTTTAGCAGAATTAGGTTTCCCTTTGGGGATTACACTAAGGCTTGATTTAACGTCTTTTGACATTTCTCTTGTTATATATATCACAGTAAAAGCCTTTTAAGAGTGGTAGCAACAAAGAAATGGAAGTCTTTTTTGTTGTTATGCTCAAAAGATGTTTGATATTTTTGGATCCAGGCTTAGAATGTATAACCATTTCTTTTTATTTCTCTTTTAATTGTATCTAGCACAGCAGAAGGTTTGACAAGGGAAAATATGTCAGATGTAAGTGGATGGCAAACCTTTCTACAGGCACTGGGATACTTTCTCAAGATGTTCTTTGGCTCTGCAGCACTTGGCACACTTACTGGTCTTATTTCTGCATTAATATCCTTTTTTAATTTTGGTGATATATAGGTATACATTGGTGAACCTCAGCATTCTAGTAGTATTTTTCTTCCCATCTTCTCCAGCATTTCTTAGAGGATATTTCTTATTAGATATTAATTTGGTTTTTTGTTAGTGTGCATGGATGTGTATTAAAAGTGGCATCAAATTTTTATGAACATAATTAAGGTCTGAAATGTTGTATAATAGCTTATGTGCATTGGAGTATTATAAGATATGGTAATTGTTTTGTAAATTCAGAATATATTAATTCCATTTCAATACCAATCCATTTTAACAAGCATATGGCTTCTTTTTTACATACATAAAACAGTTAATTAAAAAGAAAAAAAAGCTGCTTTTCCCTGGGGCCTTTGAGTCAGCCCAGCTCATTTGTCCCTATGGATCATGTGCAGGCAGCTGAATGCAGACACTGTTCTGTTTGGATTTACTCTGGGTTATATTTTGCCTCTTCCACATCCATGAATTGGTTGCTAAACAACCCGGGAGCTGCTCTGCTGGGATCAGGGGGGCTGTTTGCTGTAGCCCAGACACCTTTGTTGCTTTTGAGCTTGTTTAATGCTGGCTCTGAGTTCACTGTGTGAGCTCTGGGCTGTACAGCAGTTAGTCCTGTCAGCTGGGACAAACTGCCAAACACCTTGTGAACAGCAGGAATAGAATGCTTGATTAAATACAGATGTATTTCCCCTTTTGGTTCATCAGCCTAATTCAAAATTATTCCATACATCACAATAAAAGAGGGACACATGTTCAACACTTCTTTGAATCATATCTAAATTACACTAAGAGAAAAGCAGCTTATTTGTCCTTTACAGTTACCTGTGCCTCAAAAGTATTTGATTTACCTGTTGTTACCAGTATTATAGAGGCACATCAGTAAGAGATCTCCTTTTGTCTCTCGCTCTGTCTTCTGACAGACTTCTACCAGCAGTAGCTTCTATAGGAAACATTCCTCACATAAGAAATTCCTAAGCTTTCCATATATGAATAGAAGCCAAATATGTAGATTTTACTGGCTATTCAGTAGAGAAGTACATTAAGCATAATCATTGTTTTGTAATGGAATGAACACATCAAAATATTTCGTTGATTTATTTTTAAATTTACTTTTTCCATAACGTTTGCTTGTGTACGTACTAAAGCACATTGATTTAAGGAAGACACCTTCCCTGGAATTTGGGATGATGATTATCTTTGCTTACCTTCCTTATGGACTTGCAGAAGGGATCTCACTCTCAGGTGAGTAGCTGAATGAGTTCTGACCACACTGTTTGATGTGTTAAAATATTTATACTGCTGCAGAAACAGGTTTTGCCTTGTGAGAAGATTCTCTGGAGGGTCTCAGCAGTAAATCCTGGCAGAGTCTTGTGCTGACTGCCACGTTCTTGCCCACAGGTATCATGGCAATCCTGTTCTCTGGCATCGTGATGTCCCACTACACACACCACAACCTGTCCCCAGTGACACAGATCCTGATGCAGCAGACACTCAGAACTGTTGCTTTCATGTGTGGTATGTGCTGCCTGCTATTAAATCTGGTATTAATCGTTTAAAATTTGATTTTGTTGGGAGCATCAGAGGTCTGAATTTGCATCCAGGCCTTTGTGTGTCTTTAAGAGCCTTGTGCTTGTCTTTAAGAGAGGAATTCCCTAGAGTGGAGGCTGGAAGGCACAAAGAGTCACCTTTCCTGCCACACTGGATAAAACACGCAGTAAATCTCTCTCCCATCCTGCAGGCTCCTGCTAAGATTTGCCATAAGATTGATGGCCAGATAGAGATCTCTGACTCGTGTGTTCCTCTGGTCTGTTTTTAGTTCTGGGAGATGGGGATTGAGTGGTATTTTTTTAAATATTTTTTTATATAAAAAGTTACTTGCAAAAACAGTAACTTCACATATGGAGGTTTTTGGAAGCAGTGGTACAAGCAGTTCAGAGGCCTAGAGCCCTTCCAGTTCCTTTTCCAAACCAAACCTTTGCAGAAGTGACATGTTCCTGCCTCACAAAGATTTCCGGGGCTGCCATGGATGAGTTCTGTACTGCTGGCAGGAGGGTGCAGTGTGATCAGGGAGTGGCTTTTCTGCAAAGTGAATTTAACCTCTCTGTAGTGAGCACCAGCAGCTCTCCAGGGTTTGGTCAGGAACTCACATTTTATGTACTACTGTATGTAGTAATTAATAACAGGAGTAGAAAGGGTTTTCTAGAATTGTTTATTTAAGATGTGATTTCTCTTTTTCAGAAACGTGTGTTTTTGCATTTCTTGGCCTGTCAATTTTTAGTTTTCCTCACAAGTTTGAAATGTCCTTTGTCATCTGGTGCATAGTAGGTATTTACTTTCTTCCATATCTTTTTAGATGTATTTTTGGTATTGGGGAAGGGGAAAACACCTCACAGTTAAAATATTTTAGAATAATTGTTACGATTTATAGGTTTTTATAAGGAAATGTCTGATTCCTCTCCAGTTCTTTGTCTTTAAACCCATTTCAGCATGCCTCAATGCAGTGACTGTGAATTACGTTTCACATGGGGCTTGCCTCCATCTGTTGCCATTCTGATGGTTTAATACCAGCATGAGAGGTGTGTTCCCTTTTGCAGAGTCCAGTGAGGGCAGCGTGGGCCATTTCCAGTTGGGTACAGCAGCGTGCACTGGCCTGTTCAGTGGTTCAGGGGAGGGATTGTTATCTGCAGCTTCCCACACAGGGTATCAGCACAGGGGACTGCTCTGCCTGCATTACACACTACTTCCCTATCTAGTGTGTATCTAAGGTGTGACACTTCCTTCTGTGTAGCATTGCCCTCTCAGGCATAATGCAAATTGTGTAATTTGGGGTGATTCATTAAGGAAAACAGCACAGCCCTTCAAGGATCCTGCTGACTAATTCTAGGATATTTACCTTATCAAGGTCTGTTTGTAGTGGAGCTTAAAAACAATGCTCTGAGAAAACCTTGCCTTTTTCTGAGTTAAAGTTTTCCCTGTGTTTGTTAATTGTTTGCCATTATATCAATAGTCCCCTTTTTTTCTTTTCTGCTCTCAAAGTGTTGCTTCAGTGTGGGGTATGTTTTATAGCTGTACCCAGGGAAGTGTTGAGAAACAGGCTGGTGTGCTGTTTGTTTGGCTCCTGGCCTTTCTGAGCAACTGGGAGACAATAGAAATAAATACCTTATTGCCTCTTGGCTGCTGCGCCAGGGGAGTGATTAAAGGAGCTGAACTGACTGAACTGAGGAGCACTTTTACCCAAAGTCATTCTTGGTCTCCCTGGAACGCCTCCTGGGGTCCATTTATCTATTGTGAGTAAAGCAGCCTGGTCTCTATCAGTGGCAGGTCTGATTTAGTTTCAGTCAAGCAGACAAAATGTTTCAGGAGTAAAATTCCACAATGCCCTGTGCTGAGGGGTTTCTGTTCATGGAGCAGCACACCTGCCTGTGAGCAAAAAGAGCATATTCACCTTCCCCTGTAAAACCAGCTGGGGCCTTGTGGATGTAACACATCAAATGGTCTTATGCTTTTATTTCTGTTTTTCAGGTGCTCGTTCTGTTTGGTAGAGCAGTGAACATTTTTCCGCTTTCTTACCTACTCAACTTTTTCCGCGATCATAAAATCACTCCCAAAATGATGTTTATCATGTGGTTTAGTGGTAAGTTAAAGCTCAAAATACTGAGAACCAGAAAAAATGTTTTATCTCTTTCATTGTGTGGCCTGCTCTAGGAGGAACTGTTTTTCCATTGGCTGAGCAAAACTCAGCTGAACATTTGCACTATTCTGAAACCCAAGTGCAAGAAATGTTCTCTTTCCTCTTTGTGCTGGAGGACTTTGCTCCGGTGAGCCCCACGAGAACTTTTGTGCACAGAGGCTGCTTGTCTCTCTCGGCCCAGCAGCTTCACAGTTTGAGCAGCAGAGTCTGAAGTGCTCAGACTTGTTTTGGGGTGGCAGATCATGGCATGCACAGGACTGCAGCGCCTTGGGCAGGTGCAGCGCTGCGGTTCGGCTCTGCGTGCGCGGGTGCCCGTGGGGGCTCTCCCTTGATGCCTGTTCTCTCCCTGAGGCCTGCGTGGGGCCATTCCCTACGCCCTCAGCCTCCACCTGGGCCTGGAGCCCATTGAGAAGCGCCAGCTCATCGGCACCACCACCATCATCATCGTGCTCTTCACCATCCTGCTGCTGGGAGGGGGCACCATGCCCCTCATCCGCCTCGTGGACATCGAGGACTCCAAACCGCGCAAGAGGAGCAAGAAGGACGTCAATCTCAGCAAGACAGAGAAGATGGTTTGTTTGGGGTCTTCATTCAGAGGGTCACTGGGGTTTTTTTCAGTTTAAACATTTTTCAGAATTACTACATGATCTTTTGCTAAAAAGTAAGATGAAGGCAGTAGAAAAAACCAAGGTAGTAGGACAAAGCTAAGCAATATAATTTTAAAGTATCCCAAAGACAGAGTTTGGTTAGTGTTTATGCAAAATACACGTTTGGACAAGGGGAGGAGAAATAGTCTCTTAATTCAATCTAATTACATGTTGATCTATATAAATTATAGTAACCCCTGGAAAAGCATAAAGCAGATGATAGAGGATTGAGTCATATACAGAGAGAAAGTAGCTGGTACAGTGTGCGATGGAAATTAATCAGGAAAGGCAGATGGAAATGATTTTGAAAAGGTCAAAGACCATGAGAAGGTGGTAACTGTAGCCCCCCTCTGATTGGACTTTATTTTAAAGCAATTTCTGCCAAAGCAAGAGATCTGACAAAGCCAAAACCACCCTGGAATCTCCTGTGCAAAAGACTGGAGAATAAAAAATATCACGGGATTTTTTTGCCTGTTTTTCTCTAAGACATTGACGAGTACATGCAGGGTATTGTTCTGGAGGATCTTAAGAACATTTCTCTCTGCATGAGGTTGATTGTAGTCTTTAGAATTGCCTTGCCCTGTCCACACAAGGAGGTGCAGGAGAAGGGCAGGGACAGGGCGTGTTTGACAGGGCCCATTTTCAGTGGGACAGTGACAGCAGTGGTGCTTGCTGGGTGAAAGCATTGTCCAGCTCACAAGAGAAACCCTGCACAGCAGAAACCTGTTCTCAGCAGCAGTGACAATACAAAACATGGAACATTTGAGGTGTTTTCCCTTTCAGCATGGAAAGGGGAGCTAAGGGATTCGATGGCTGAACAGGCTCATACAGCCCTAAGCCCTGCAAGGCTGGGGATCATTTCCATATTGTTCCAGCATGACAACTGTTGTGATAAGGGACTCCCCAGAGCAGGGGCTGAGGCAGGGTGGTGGGATGACTGCCACTTCTCTCGGGTTATTCTGATATTGTGATTTTTCTAGGGAAACACTATAGAATCCGAGCATTTATCAGAGCTCACAGAGGAGGAATATGAAGCCCAGTACATAAAACGCCAGAACCTGAAAGGGTTTATGCGGCTTGATGTCGAGTATTTGAATCCTTTCTTCACCAGAAGACTCACACAAGAAGTAAGTCTTTCTTATTTTCCTAAAGAAGAGAAACTGGTTGAGTTGGTTGTTGTCCTCAGTGCCACACAGGGCTCATGGTGCAGCCACAGACTTGTGTAGGGACAGTGGGACATCTGTGCATTGCTCATGCATGGAGAGAGCAGCTGTAATGAGCAGCTGCTCTGTAAGTTGGCTTAAATGAGCATCTCGGAGCTACCCCAGTTAAACCTGGTGTATGGATGTGCTGAACTGGCCTCTAATCATGCAGAGAGCCATGAAGGGCATCAGCAGTCACTGGCTGCTGCTAGAAAAAGCTGCTGCCACTCAGGCAGAGGTTTTAAAGTGCTGTCACACACAGTTCCTGCCTCTTCTTACTGTCAGTGGTCCTGTGACTTGTGGAGCTGTGATGTTGCTGCAGAGTGCAGTTCCTGTCTTGGAAACAGGCACCAGCATTGCACCCTTCACCTTCCAGAGACCAAGGCTCTGAGGCTTTAAATGCAAAACAACACCTGACAGTAACCTAACACTGGTTAGTGTTATACTGGTGTAAATACTGTGCCTTTGTCACTCCCATGCTTCAGAAATCTGAAGCTCCTTAGCCACAGAACTCACTGTTTTTCAAATTTCCCACAGAAGCATTTTGGCTGTGCAGTTCATAATTTTGTCTAAGTTCCATCTTCCTCGCCTCCTCAAAAGTACTGTTTTTCCCCTTGTTTTGTACTTTTCAAAAGTACCCTTTCAGCACTTTCCTACAAAAACTAAAGTCATTTATTGCAAAACCAGAAAGGAATCAAGAAACCAAAGTAAGCATCTGATTCGTAGTTGGTAGCCAAAAGCACAGGCTGCCATCCAGATTGCAACCAAAGGCTGGAAAAATAAGCATGTGAATCACCAGGGCAGGCCACAAGTGTCCCTGGGAACACGAGGAGAGAGCCAAAGCCAGGCCCTCCACACAGCGTTAGGATTGTTCAAACACAGAGCAGGACTGTCTGGAGAACACAGGTGAAAACACCCATCACCAAAACTGTAATTGCAGCAGTAATTAGTGCCCGAGCCCTGGTCAGTGTTTCTGTGGGGAGGCAGAAGGGCTCAGGGAGCAGGGGCAGGGTATTTGTGAGGAGTGTGCCCTGCCGTGCCCTGCCGTGCCCTGGCATGGCAGCAGTGACACGAGCCCTGTTTGCCCTGCCAGGACCTGCACGACGGGCGCATCCAGATGAAGACCCTGACCAACAAGTGGTACGAGGAGGTGCGGCAGGGCCCCTCGGGCTCCGAGGACGACGAGCAGGAGCTGCTGCAGCAGAGCGGGGCGGGCGCGCGCTGAGCGGGCGCGGGGAGCCCGCGGGGCTCTGACACTGCACGGGCTGAAGGAGCAGCCCTTGTTCAGCCTCTCTGCACAGCGAATCCCACACAGCCCGTGGAAAAGCAGACCCTCTGCCAGGAGACCATGGCGTGGTTAACTGGGGGCTTCCTCCCATCCCAAAACCTGCTGCGACCACGCGCTGCAGTGCAGGGCCCTCGGGTGGCTCTGCAGAACAGAACGAATTGCACTTTACCTTTTATATATATATACATATATATAAACACATTCATTCACAGCATGAGGAGTCTGGACAGTTTATACTGTGAACTTGTTTCAACGCTAGTAAGGGAATCTGACTGGAAGAAATGTATAATTTGTGGAATTTGCACATTTTGAATGCAGAAAAGATGCATACCTTGACAAGAGCAGATGTTGCACATACAGGGAATCACCTCTGAAAATGCAGTTTCGTGACTTAAGAAATACTTGATTTCTGTTTTATGGGAATTTTTGGTTTTATACTAAGGGATCTAATCCGCAGTACTGATTATAGCATGGTTTTGGGGAAGTGTGGGCCTGTGACAGCACAGAACTGCATTTGAAATTGTAGGTTTTTTTCTCTGGCTAAAGCCAGTTGCAGTTGGATTTCTGTAATGGGGAGTTGCTCCTTGCAGGCACTTTGGTTTCAAATCTTAGAAATGAGCAGCTTCTGTTTTTCCTAATTTATGAAGTGTCCCTAACACTCCAGAATTTACCAGTTGAATTTTTAAGATTCAGTGGAAGCAAAAGCAGCATGTACATGAGGAAAAAGAACCTACCAAATCTAATCCAGGTACAGGAAGACTCATCCTGCACGTGGCTGAAGCAGCCTCTGCTGGGAAGTGCCAAACAGCTTCCATTAAGCTGTCCCATTTTTCTCTTCTGCTTACACTGTTTCAGAACTTGTGGTATCACTGCATTTGTTCTCCATGGCCCAGTGTTTGCTCAGCGTTGCCAGCACCTGAACGTGTTTGTTGCACGTTTGCCATGGTGACACATGCAGCAGTTTGCTCCCACTGCCAAATTCCTCCTTGGTTATTTGCATATCCACTGTCGGGATGTGAATTACAGTTCAGCACCCAAATCTGACATGCAAATGCACATGTTTGTTTCTGAAGATGGGAGACTTTGTTTTGGTCTGGTTTTGCGACTGAGTTTTTTAATCCACTCCTTACCTACTGAGAGAATAAAAGTTCAAGAATGCATTCAGAATCCCGAACCTTTGTGTGAGCAGTTTTTCAAAATACCACGTCTTGTCCCATGCTGCCCTTTCTCTGCCTGTGGAAGGGCCTCGGTGTGTCCCAGAGCTGGGACATGCCCAGCTGGGGCTGAGCAGGCTGAGAGAGCCTCTGTGTGACAATCAGCCCTCCTGTCACCACCCTTGGAGCCCTCTGTGTGACAGTCAGCCCTCCTGTCACCACCCTTGGAGCCCCCTGTGTGACAATCAGCCCTCCTGTCACCACACTTAGAGCCCCCTGTGTGACAATCAGCCCTCCTGTCACCACCCTTGGAGCCCCCTGTGTGACAATCAGCCCTCCTGTCACCCTTGGAGCCCCCGGCAGACTGAACTAACCTTGTTATCCATCCTCTGCTGGGTCTCCCCTGAACCTTCACACCCAGGAGCTGCTGGAGCATCCCTGAGAGCTCCTCGGGTGTGCAGGGATGGAGCTGCTGTGACACGGCGGTGGCACAATGCCTCCGTCCTGCTGACGCACCTGAGGGCTGCAGCTCCCGGCCGGTCCCGGTGCCAGGCTCAGTCCCGGTGCCGTTCCCGGTACCCGGCTCGGTCCCGTTCCCGGTGCCGGTGCCATTCCCGGTGCCCGGCTCGGTCCCGGTGCCGCTCCCGGTACCGGTACCCGGCTCGGTCCCGTTCCCGGTGCCGGTGCCATTCCCGGTGCCCAGCTCTGTCCCGTTCCGGGTCCCGGTGCCACTCTCGGTACCGGTGCCCGGCTCTGTCCCGTTCCCGGTACCGGTGCCCGGCTCTGTCCCGTTCCCGTTCCCGGTACCGGTGCCCGGCTCTGTCCCGTTCCCGGTGCCCGGCTCTCCGCACCTGCCGCCAGGTGAGCTGTTTGCTGCCGCCCCCTGGCGGCGGCCGGGGCAGCGCGGCGGGACCCGGCGATGAACGGAGGGACCGCGCTGAAGCGACTCCAGCGGAGAATCCGCGGGGATGGCTGGAATGACAACCAGCTGTTCTAAAACTTAACACAATATTAGGTGTGTCACAACGTGGATTTAAGTGTGAATTCTGAGAGAGCAAAGCTAGCTCCCTTACTCTGGAACCAAAGGAAGATTTTACCATAGTGCCCAGTGCTCATATTCATTTATCAGTACAATGGCTTTTCTGTCAGTCATTTCACAGGTTGGAGTTCTTCATTTAATATACTTAGAAAATAAGTATTCTTTACTGAGTTGCCTGGCAGTTACTTTAGATAATTTCCTATTTTATCAGACCAATACTGAGCGCCCTAACCCTCTTTTCACAAGTTGGCTCCTCCATCCTAACTTCTGTTTCCCCAGCCTAATTCCAAGGCTGCCACAAGCGAGATCCTTCCCTGCCCTGAGGAGCTCAGCCTTTGGGAGGCCGGGGCAGCACTGAGGCCTGTGCAGATCAAACACCCTTTGCCTTTTCCCCATGCCTGTGTCCCCAGGTGAGCTCACACACCCGAGGGGAGGTGTCCCCCTGGGGGGCTGCACTTAAGGGTCAGGGGCACAGGCTGAGGCTGCCCAGCCTCGAGAGCGCCGGGGCCATAGGAGGGGCACAGCAGGACCTGGGCACCTGCAGCCTCTGGGCCTCCCTGGGCATTACTGAGGGCAGCTCTGCTTTGAGCTGGTGGGATCCTCATCAGGGATTCACCCTGCAGACTGGAGCAGGAGATGGGTGAGCTTAGGGGGCCCTGCTGGAGCACAGAGGTGCTGGTGGGGCTGGTCCTGCTCCCAGCCCTGCCCAGCACCAGGACAAGAGCTGAGAGCCCCAGCTGGAAGCATTTCTTACCTTCAATTAACCACCACCGGCAGAAGGAACGAAATAATTTGAGGCAATAAAGCTGGAGGAATGGGAGGGTGGGTGAGCTATTTAAAAAGCAACTGCACTAAAATATCATCACACTTGCACAACTGAGAGTTTAGACTTCACTTTCCCTCAAACTACACATTAACCTCCATAGCTCAGAACCACTGGAAGAAATTTCTGTTGTATTTGATTTTCACATTCATTTATGATTTTGCTAACTTTCCTTGACAGTCACCTTATTCCCCATTTTCCTTTCCTAGGACAGACTGTGTCCCTGCCACCTTGGAGCTGTAGCTGTGCCCTCAGACCCCCGAGTGAGCCAGCACAGAGTGGGAAATGCAGCGCCCGTGGTGCAGCCCCCAGGCCCCAAACCCACCCCAAGGCAGCCCTGGCTCCTTTCCTGCTCAGGGCCAGGCTCTCACTGAGCAGCAAAACAGCACTGCAGCCCCCAGCTCCCTTCCCACCCACTGCAGCATGAACAAACACAAAGAAATTGGCCCTTGCAATCAGGAACCCCCTTCCAAACCCCGCTGGGCCTCAGCTCCGAGAGGGAAGCCCCCACCCTCCTCTAGGGCTCAGCCCACCCGCAGCACCCGGGGAGCTGCCCTGGAGGGAGGGGCGGTCTCCAATCCTCAGGTAACTGGTGGCAGCTGTGGGCACCATTCCCAGCTGGGGTCACGGCTACATTGGCCCCAGCTGTGCCAGGGATGGAGCCAGCCTGGCAGAGAGGAGTCCCCGGGCAGTGCCCAGCCCTGGACCAGCTGTTTGTCCTGGCCACAGCACGTGGAGCTCATTGGACTGATTGGGGGTTGCTGGGTGGCTGCAGCTCCTCTGCCCTGGGCAGCAGGAGTGTCTGGGAATGGAGATTACACACCCCCAGCACTGAGGCTCTCTGTGTTGGGCATTCTCACACCGATCTGTGTGATGAAAACGCTGATCTGGAGGTTTTCTGGAGCAAAAAAGGACCTGAGGGATTGGCAGATCAGTGTCTTTCTCCCTGTCCTCTTCAGGTGATCTCTGGAACACTCTGTTTTTAGCCAGCAGGGGCCAAAGCAGTTGGCTGGGGGGGGTGGCAGGCAGAGCAGGGACCCAATGCTCTGTCCCCGTGCCCGGCTCTGCCCCGTGCCCAGCCTGGCTCTGCCCCGTGCCCAGCCTGGCCAGTCAGTCCTGGTCCCTGTCCAGCCGGGGTGGCCGTGCCCTGAGAGCCCCCAGGAGATGGCAGCAGCCCTTCGTGTTTGTGTCCCCCAACGGGAAATCTGCCCCTGGTCCCTCTCTGGGAGCTCCTCTCAATGGGCAGCAGCAGGGTGGCCCAGGATGGCCCGGGATGGCCCGGGATGGCCCGGGGGACACGCAGGGGTGTGGCAGGGTCCCGGGCACAGCACGGCTGTGGCACTGGGCAGGCCCGGCTGCCAGGGCAGAGGAGGTTTGCTGGTGCCAGGTGCCCGTGCCAGCCCACGGGCTGTGCCCCTCTCTGCGTGGCTCACCCGTGGCACCCAGCCTGGCCACGCTCTGCCCCTTCCCCATCCCCTTCCCCATCCCCATCCCTGTCCCCGTTCCTGTTCTCGTGGAGTGCAGCTGCTAACACGGAGCTGAGCCCAGCCAGACATGGATTTGCATGAGTGAATTTACTTTAGAAATGACAACTTCTGGAACATGATGAATGGTCAGCAGATCCCCTGCATGATCCCCTCATGTACTGGAGGAGCAGGGATGGGGCACAGGGAGCTTTCCAGGTGGGGTTATCCTGTGGACAGCTTTGCACCAGGCTCTGGCACAGCTTCTTGTTCCTTTGTGTGCCAGGTTCTACCCGTGGGGTGCTGCCCTCACTGATCTCCAAAGGCAAATACAATCCTGTGGGATGCTGCTGCCCAGTGCAGATGGCACGAGCAGCCCCGTTGTCCCAGCACTGGGGACACCCTTGGGCCACAGTCCCTTCCCTGGGGTGGTGCTCACCCACAGATTTGCAGTTCCCTGCCTGCAGGTCATTCCTTGGGACTGTCACTCCTCACTCCAGGGTTGCTGTGACCCCAAATCCCGGCTCCAAAGACAAGCTCCCACTTCTGTCTGTAGGACAGTGGTGGCTTCCACTCGAGGGGAGCACAGCTGGCACACAGAGCAGTCCCTGAGACCTGCGGGGAGGTGCTGCCAGCTGAGGTAGCTGTGTGGACAGTCCCACTCCCCAGCAGGAGAGGACGTGGCTGAGGGGGCTCTAGGAGCTGGCACTGGAGGTAGATGCCCCTCTGGGCCTCCTGGCTCCCAGCCTGCCCTGCCAGGTACAATTTTTAAGACAACCAAGTTCCTACTTGGCCATCAGAGCACCAGGTTGGAAAAACAAAGGCCAAGGGCCCAGAGAGCAAACTGCAGGAGAGACTGTACCCTGGGCTGCACCCTGGGCACATCTCAGGCACTGGGGTCTATTTTTGTTCTGTTTTTATGAGTGCGGACATCAGGCTCTGAGCTGCAGGAGCCAAACCAGAGGGGTTGGTCTTACACCTGCGTGTGGAACACCTGGCACTCACTGGGTGGGGGTGAGGGAATGCCGTGAGTGGGTTTGTGTGGGCAGGGCTGGCTCAGAGCAGGTCCTTGGCCATGGCCGAGGGCAGGGCCTCCCTCACCACGCTGGCAGTGCCCAGGCCTGCCCGCCTCGGCATGAGCAGCACCATCACCTGCACGGCCCTGCCCAGCCCCATCACCTGCACTGCCCTGCCCAGCCCCATCACCTGCACGGCCCTGCCCAGCCCTGCAGCCCTGCCCGCCAGCGTGGCCAGGGGCCCGGGCTGGGCCGAGCTGCCGGACACCCACGGGGGGCTGCAGCACCGGGGGCAGCTCCTGAAACCCTCCAGAGCATCCTTGCAGCCGCTGCAGGCGCTCGGGCAGGGCCGGGGCGCAGCGGCGCGGCAGCCGCAGCACTGCAGCGACAGCAGCGCCCGCAGCAGCGCCCCGTGCTCGGACAGCAGCCTGTGGAAGCTGGGCTTGAGCAGCAGATGCACCAGCGGGTTGTAGAGCGTCGAGGACTTGGCAAAGACGGCCGAGAGCACAAAGGCCAGCGCGGGCACCTGGCCGGGGTCCCCGAGCAGCGCCCACAGCGCCAGCACGGCGTAGGGGGTCCAGGCGGCCAGGAAGCCCAGGCACACGGCTACGCTCAGCTGCAGGAGGAGCAGAGGGAGAGGGTGGTGCCGTGAGCCTCCCGCAGCCCTCGGGGGACCCTGGCACCCCCAGCAAACTCAGCTACGGGCAACAGGACCCTGGCAGCCCTCACACCCCCGGGGAAAGGTGCTCAGCCCCCTGGAGCCGTACGGGAGTGCCAGAGGGCAGGGCAGCAGCCCAGCACAGCCCATGCACAGACCTGCTCCTGCTGCAGGCCACTCACACCCTGTCCCTCCTGGGACACCCGGGAACGGCCTCAGCCTGCTGTGCCAGATGGGACAAAGGACCCCGTGACCCAACTGGGACCAGCTCAGCACCGGGCCCCAACAGATTTTGGCAGCGCTGGAAACCCCTCCAGCCACCTGTGTGGCTTGGGAGGCCTGGAGACGGGCTGTGCTCAGTCCCCCTCCCCTGACTGGGTGTGGATGTTTCCTTTGAAGCCAGGCTTGCAAGCTGTTTTCTTTCGAGCTGTATTTTTTAAAGGTTATTCAGGGTTTTTTACATATCCTTGGTAAATTATAGTATTAACTTGTAGTCTGGGGAACAATGACTCATGCAAGCTCCTTTATGATCTTTTCCAATGTAATTTAAAATGAAAACTCCTCCACCTGATGACTTTAGGCCAGGAGCAATGTGTAGTTACCCACACTGACACAAACACCTGGAGAATTCAGCAGCAGCAGTGGACACCGGGCAGGAGGAGCCCCACTGTTCACCTGCCCCTGGGTGGTGGCTGGGCAGGGCACCCCGGGGCCCCGCAGCCCCTGACCCCGGGACCTTGAGCAGCAGCCCCTGACCCCGGGACCTTGAGCAGCTGCCCCTGACCCCAGGACCATGACCAGGAGTCCCCTGACCCCAGGACCTCAAGCAGCAGCCCCCGAGCCCGTACCTTGAGCAGCCCCTGAGCCCAGTACCCTGACAAGGAGCCCCCCTGAGCCCGTACCTTGAGCAGGAGGCCGTGCCCGCCGCGGGCGCCCCGGGCCGGGCCCGTGTGCTGCCGCACCGCTCTCCGCGACACCCGCACCGTCCACAGGATCAGTGCGTAGGACAGCAGGATCAGCAGGCAGGGCAGCAGGTAGCAGAAGATGAGCAGGGCGAGGATGTAGAGCGCGGCCTCCCTGCCGGAGGGCTCCCAGGCGATGCAGCAGGCTGTCCCGTAGGGCTCGGGGCCGTAGCTGCCCCAGCGGGCCAGGGGCGCGGCGGCGAAGGCCAGCGCGTAGCCCCACACGGCCGGCAGCAGCCCCGCGGCGTGGCGCCGGGAGAAGCTGCTCCCTGCACGGGGGACAGCCTCAGCACGGCCCCCGGGGCAGCGGGGACAGGGAACGGCACCCCCTGAGGAGCCCCCATAGCCCCAGGAGCCGGGGGAACGCTGGGCTCCGGGCCAGGGCCAGCCCTCACTGCACTGCTGGAGCTCCTGCGGTCCCTGCAGGAGCGCCTGGGCACGGGCCAGGGCTCCCCAGGGCCACCCCTGGCCCTGTCACTTGAAGGACCTTTCCCTCCCTGCAGGGTGAAGCTCTGGGAGAGGCGTTTTGTTTCCATTTCTGTCCCAACCCCATCAAATTCCAAACTCTCTGATCTTCTAAGCTTCGCTGTAAAGCGCTAAATCTTCAGACACACATACAAGCAACATTTTGCTTTGAAACTAAGCAACTAAAAGCACAATTTAATTCTCACAGAAGATGGGCTGGGCTGTAGATAAGCTCCAAGTGCCAGGCTGCCAAGCAGTGGCTGATCAAGGGCAGAGGCTGTGCAGGGAAAAGCCAGCGTCACCTGGGCTGATTTTCCACAGCCATCTTACACCTTTGTCTTTCCTCCCACCTTTTCAGCCACCTCCTGAGCTGTTGTGCCGGCACAGGACCAAGGTGACTCTGCTCCAGCACTGTCCTTGAGGCACTGAGAGCTGCTGGGGACACACTGGTGGCTGGCAGCAGCCCCTGGCTGGGAGCACATGGGCAGTGAGTCAGGGGAGAGGGAGATAGGAGGGACCTTGGGTGCTGGTCTGCAAACCAAACTGACATGTAGGATTTACCATTTTGTTTCTATTATTTGGTCTTTAATGCAAAGTCTATTCTGAAGATAAATGCTCGAGGGAGGAATAGCAGCTGAGCTGAGGAAATGAAGAACTCCAAATTGGAGAAGGAGCTGTGTAAGGAACATCCATGGGCTCCCTCACTTCCTCAGGGGCTCGCTGCAGTTCACCTTAGCTCTCTGGAGGACATGCAGGTGAAAACAGGGCTACAGACATGAGCTGGAACACTGCAAACCCAGCCCTCCTGCATTAATTATGTCAGTGAATTACATACACTTGGCCTGTGGCTCTCCCACCAGGGGAAGCAGCTCTGGTTGCTCTGCCAGAGCTTGTGGTTTCCCAGCCGCAGCCTGCCCTGGTCTCAGCTCAAGTCTGTGCACGGACACTCAAACCCTGCAGTCTGCTGCTGTACAGACACACAGGTCAATGCTGGGCTGGCAAGGGCTGTGGGAACAGCAGGACTCGGTGATCCTAAAGGTATTGTCCAGCCCAAACTTATTTCTGTGATTGTGTTACTCTAAATATTGACTGGGAATAGGTTGCCCCGGGGCAAAGCTTTCCCTGCAGAGGTGGGTCTGGCTCATTAAAAGAAAAAGGGCTCTGTTAACAGAGAGGGGAGTGAGTGAGGCTCAGATAACGCGTCCCACCTACCGTATGCCGGGTAGCAGACCTTCAGGCAGCACACCGTGCTGAGCACCGTCAGGCTGGCCAGGCTGCTCAGCCCGAACAGGACCCCGCAGAAGGCGTAGAGGGTGCACACGGCCTGGCCGAAGAGCCACCTGCAGGGACAGCCTGGGGGTGAGCCTGTCCCTCCTTCCCCTGTCACCTGCAGGGAGAGGCTGCGGGAGAGCCCGTCCTTCCTTCCCCTGTCACCTGCAGGGAGAGCCTGAGGGTGAGCCTGTCCCTCCTTCCCCTGTCACCTGCAGGGACAGCCTGGGGGTGAGCCCATCCCTCCTTCCCTGTCACCTGCAGGGAGATCCTGCGGGTGAGCCTGTCCCTCCTTCCCTGTCACCTGCAGGGACAGCCTGAGGGTGAGCCTGTCCCTCCTTCCCTGTCACTTGCAGGGACAGCCTGCGGGTGAGCCCGTCCTTCCTGGGGCTGGCAGCTCTGCCCCTGGGCTGCGCAGGGGCTCCTCCTTCCTGGGAATTGCCCAGGGGCTGCTCCCCTTCCTGCAGCTGAGCTGGGCAATGTGGGGAGGTTCCAATGGGCTGCACAGGTACCAGCACACGACCAGGGAAATAAGGACATGACCCTTATTTCTAATTTGTTCCCTGAGTGTCCCAGCACTGTGCCCGGGAGGAGCTGGGGGTGCCGGAGCTGCCCTGAGCCACAGCAGCTCCTACCACGGCAGTGCCAGCTGGGACACCACCACCACCAAACCCTCTAGCAGCGGGTCCGTGTGAGGAGCAGGAGGCACAGGGAGCAGCAGGACACTCGCTGTGGGATCCTGTCTGCAGCTCACAGGTGCCCCTGGGCTGGCCCCAGGCCCTCTGCTCCTCCCAGGCACCCCCTGGCTCCCAGACACTGCGGGCTGGGCCAGTGGCCGCTCAGAGCCGCTCCCACGGGTACCTGTGTGCAAAGAAGGAGGAGGTGGCCAAGGGGAAGAGCGTCACTGTCATGCTCAGGTCACTGACGGCCAGGTTGACGATGAAGAACTCGGCAGGTTTCAGCAGGGACCTCTTCTGATGGGCCACCAGCAGCAGCAGGGAGTTCCCAGACAGGGACAGGATGCCTGTGGAGAAAGGTGCTGTGTGTGACAGGGCCAGGGAAGGAACCAGGAGCACCCTGAGATGTTTGGAAGGAAACACTGCAGAAGGTGGAGAGGGCTCCAGGCTTCCCTCTCTGGGGTGGGCTGAGCAGGGGAGCACCCACAGAGCTCTGTGGGCACAGCTGGAGCTGCTTTACACTGGGCTGGATCCCTTCCCTTCCTGAGATCCTACAGAGGCTTTGGTAGGAGGGCAGAGAGGGGATGAGGCTGCAGTGGGCTCCGGGAGTGGGGTCTGGCCACAGTCACTTGTTGCAGCTGGAAGGAGCAAGGGGACATTTCCTCCCTGCTAGACAAACAACGGGAGCTTTGTGTGGCTGCTCCTCTGATGTGAGGCCAGCGAGCTGGGCCCCCTGGCCCTCATCGTTTCTTCCTGGCAGTGTCACTCCTGTGAGTCTGCACTGTCCCATGTCATGGAAACAAAATAAACAAGAAGAAAGGCATTATGAAGATCAAGGAAAATCCAGACTAAACAAAAGAAAGCTCTTTGTTTGCTATCAGTGTATTTAAATCAACAGTGGTGATTAAAGTTTTATAACAAGGGCTTTCTCTTTTTCATTACATAATTGTGATTTCATGGAAAAGAGGTTTCAGTGTCCTCAGAAGGGGAATCTTTTCTGCTCCCGGGGCAGGTTGGGCAGGATAAGAGTTCCTCCCTAATGGATTAGGCTGCAAATTAAATCCCATGGTAACAACCAGCTTCCAAAGCCACTGAAAGGCAACACTGAAGTTCCCCTCAGGAACAGGATTCCCATGTGGGACCGGGCCAAATCCAGAGCTCTGGAGGCTTTGGAGTCACTGGAGAGCAGAGTATTGAGATGTTTATCCTTCTCCCCAGCCTCACAAGGCGTTTTTCCCACAGAGCAATCTCACATCTGTGCTAAGCACACTTTATTAGCTTTACCAGCTCCTGCTGAAGTCCAGAGCCAGCTCGAGCTCCAAATCCCCTTCAATGGACCTGAAGCTGGTGGTACCAACAGAGCCCTTGCCCATCTCACCTCAGGTGGCTGTGGCAGGAGTTACAGCACATTCCTCAAACTTATTCAACTTTTCAAATATTGAAAACCATAACAGCACTTGCAATTCCCCTGAGGGGGAATGCAGTCACCAAATCAAACTTCTGAGTAACACGGGAAAGGTCAGTTTAATTATTCTGCTAATGACTGCACCCTTCTGGAAGCACCAGTGACTGAAAAGGCCTGACTGTCTCTGGGCAGGGACATGGGGTCTGCAGGCCATCTTTCCTTACCAAAGACTAAATAGAGGGAGCCAAAAATCAGATCTTCTCTCTCCGATAAGGTGGAGGTGAACACTGAGGTGTTGGATGCATTCCCCATCTGTAAATAAAGACACACATGGAAGTGAGGGTGAATTCTGGCTGATGAGGAGTGCCCAGCTCCCTCAGTTCCCCAGAGGACACGGTGGTGCTCTCCTGGCCAGCAGGATCCTCCAGCCAAAGCTGCTGTGGCAGTGAGCAGCCCGAGGTGGGATGGGCTGGTAATCCCACTCGATCATCATTCCTTCAGCCACAGAGCTCAGTGATGGGCATCAGCCTTTGCACCTCGAGTCTCCTGGCAAGTCCTGGCCTTGTGTGGCTGCAGCAGCAGAGTTTGAACCCAGGACTGGCTGCTGTGGGCAGCCCAGGACACCTCTGTGCTGGCAGCCCCAGGGGTGGTGGGGCAGGAGGGGGACACAGTGCCAGTGGTGGAAGGGGGCTCTGCATTCATCTCCTCCTCAGAACAGGCTGGATGCTCAATGCTTCACAGCCCAGTGGAAATTATCTTCTTTAGGCTCCTGTGTACAGGGATGGGTGATTTATATCTCCCTGTACAGACCAAGTGACTCTGGACATGAGAACGATGTTCTTCATTATGCTAATTGGAAACAACCTTCCTCTAGAGCTGAGCAAATCCCTTCTGAATGTCTCATAATGCACAGTTCTCCCCTAGGCCATATTTGATCACTCCCAAGAGCCCGTGGAAGCAGCCAGGCTGAACACAGCCCATGCACATCACCTCTCCTGGAGGCTTCAGAAAAGCATCTGTGTATTCAGAACACAGAGCCAGGGAAAAGGAGGTGCTGTGGCCACACTGCTGCACTGGTGATGAGAAAGGGCAAGGCCCAGCATAAAAAGTCTGGAGGGAATTGTTGCTGCTCCTCAGCACACCTGCAGCAAAGGAGAGAACTGGCAGACTTGTAGGATCTGATTTCCTTCAGCTCCCTGGCAGGTCTGCATCCTGCAATGCATCAGGGCAGCTGCAAGTGTCCTGTGAGATCAAGCTGGCAAAAGGACCAGTAATCACAGGAGAGGAATTTCGATTTCTGACGTATTACTTAGAATAAACCCTATTTTATGATTGTGCTTGAGCTGCCTGTAAGGCACACGTCTCTCACTCTAATACAGACCTGATGAAAATGCATCTCTTGCACTGATCAATGTGCTGATGTCACTGACACACAGACAATAAATCATTTTTATAGAAATATGGAGAGCTATCCCTTTTGTGTCTGAAAATAAGTCACAAATTGGACTCTCCCATCCAGGTGCTCCCTCAGGTGAGCCTGATGGGGGAGCCTGCACAGGCTCCTCTCTGCTGTCACCCTCGGTGGAGAGGCACAAACTGCAGAAACACCAGTGCAGGTTCAAACACATCCACTATCACTGCTGACAGAAACAGCTACAGGAGCTTTCTTCTAACTCAGAAATATCCCAAACACATGACTGTGCTCAGTCAAGACTAAATCTGTGTCTCCTCTGGGAGGGATTCAGCCCAGACTGTCCTGGGGGGTACTGCCCAGCCCTTCAAACTGCTCTGCCACATCCTCTCTGGGCACACAGAGCTGCTGAATTTGATTTAAGCTCAATTTCTCAGACGCTGTTCTGAGAAGAGACAGGCTGTGAAAGCTCCTTTCCCCTCAATTTAATCAGACTTCAAAATGAGATGAAATTTTCCAAGCAGCTGCTGCCACAGGTACATTACAAGGAAACCCTTGTACTCTGCATCCCAGCCCTTATTCCTGTGTTCACAGGAAGAATCAAACCCAAACCTGCATCCCGTGTCCTGTCTGGCACCTGGGAGGACACTGGCACGGCTGGACCGCCCTGATCACATGGCCCTGTCTACATGAAAAATCATGGATTTCATTTGGTGTGATTGTCAGTTCTGCCCTTTTCTCCTCCTGACCTGAGCCGTTGTTTGTCTTCAGACGTGCCACTGAGCCAGAGTCTGCCTTGGAGAGGGGGAAGAAACCTGATGAGCCTGGGAGCTCTCCTGATCTCCAGACTCTTCCTCAGCCAACGGCAGGACTCAATTGCTGCAATTCCCAGCACAGGGGACGCTCAGACACTGTTGCCTGTCTAGCAAAGAGTGCAGGCTGTAGAAAGCCACAGAGCAGCCAAAGCACACAGCTGAGAAGTGCTCAGGGTCTGGGGGACAGACGGCAGCGAGGACAGGCAGCCCTGGGACCCCCACCCCAAATCACCGAGTCCTGTGCCAGGGCTGCCCCTCCCCACCGGCTGCAGACAGTAAAATCTGCTTTCTGCCTCAGTTTCCCACCCGGGGCTCCTGCAAGCCCCTTTAGGGGCGTTCAACCCCACTCACAGCCGAAGCCACTCACTGTCACCCACTCACCGCCGGTGCCCCCGGGCAGGCAGAGCCCACAGCCCCGACCGCCACCGCCGATCCCGGGCCCCCCGAGCCCCCGCGGCCCCGGAGCTCCCCACAGCCCCGGCCACCCACGGGCTCCCCTCCCTGCTGCACCGGGGACACCCGCGGGGACCCCAGTGCTGCCCACAGCCGAGAGCGGGCGGGCTCGGGGCACCGTGTCCCCCCGGGCAGCGCCTCGCCTTTCCCGGGGGAGCCCCGGGCGCTGCCCGCTCCTCTCCCCGCCCCAGGAACTCACCGGGGCTCCGCGGGGCGCCCGCGGCTCCGCCACCGCCTCAGCACCGCCGGCGGCGGACAGCTCCGCTGGGCACGGCGCGGTGTCCTGAACGCACCGCAGGGTCCTGAACGCACCGCAGGGTCCTGTCTGCACCGCAGGGTCCTGTCCGCACCGCAGGGTCCTGTCCGCACCGCGCTGTCCCTCCCGCACCGCAAGGTCCTGCCCGCACCGCAGGGTCCTGTCTGCACCGCAGGGTCCTGTCCGCACCGCCCTGTCCCTCCCGCACGGAGCTGTCACCGTGCCCCTCGGCCCCTCGACCCCTCAGCCCTTCCCCTGCTCCCCTCCCCACTGACCGACCCCACAGCCAGAGAAACTGAGGCACGCAGAGGGTGCTCTGAGGCAGCAGGAGCGCTCCGTGCCCTCAGCAGCCCCGGGCTCGTTTCGGCTCTGCTCGGCCCCCCCTGTGCTGTGCCCCGAGGGACGCAGGCTGCTCACTCGCTCACCGGTCCCCGCAGACCCCGCTGGCCCCGGCAGGGCCCCGTGGCGAGCTCTGAGGGGCTCCAGGGACAGGCTCGGTGACAACGCAGGCGGGGACACGGGGATCCTCACACTGCGTCTGCTGCCAGTCAGAGCCGGGTTTTGTTTTCCACACAAAGCATTTGACCTGTCTCTGCTTGGCAAAACACGACTCACAACCATCACTTAATTCTGTTAATATTCTCCACACCAAGAGCTTTCCCCTGGCTGCCAGTAAGAAATGGGAATGATATCAAAAATCCTAATATTAATTTTTAGATCTCCAAATGCTGCCAGGACTGCTGGTCAGCTTGGCTCCAAATGCTTAAATTTGCTTCAGAAAGGAAATCCAAAGCTGGAGAAATGCACAGCAATAGCCTTATGTACCTACATGTGTGAAAGAGGCTTCATGAGAATCATCTACGGACTCACCAGCTATGTAAATAGATACATACTGAGATTGTTATAAACTGGAAGTTTGTTGTTTGTGTTCCAGAAATACAAAAGGCCTCAGCCAAGCCTGAGGCCCCACTGTGCAGCCTCCCCACATGGCCAGAGTTAACCCCAAAATCCCAGCATGGCCCAGGGAATGTGCCCCATTTTCTCCTTTTCACCTGGAAGGGACCTGAGGGAGGGGTTCAGTAACACCCCAGGGGCAGGGAGCTCTCAGCAGAGTCACGGGCTCACACAGGAGCTGCAGCACTTTCCACTCCACACCACGCTGCCAGAAGTTCCTCAGCTCTGTGGGCACATTTGCAGCACTGCATTATTCCTTTGGCACAGCTCTCCTGGCGACACCGACCTCCATCTCAGCGTGTGTCCCCAGCAGCTCCTCCCCAGCAGCACCTCACCCCTCAGCCATCCCCACCAGGGTCTGGAAGAGGGACTGAGGTCTTGGAGATAATTCGGTTCCTGCTAGGTTTGTGCAGCGGGGACAGCACAGGAGAGCTGTCAGAGAAGGGGAGGAGGCTCAGGGGAGATGCCACGGAGCAGACACAGACCCCAGTCTGCTGCTTCCCCTCTTGTCTGTGAGAGTTTTCTCAGAAGAGATGGAGGAGCCAGGGGTGATGGAGGTGATGGGACAGGAAACCAAACCTGCAGGAAAGCAGACTCCACACGCTTGGCTGTCCATGGAACAGCTTTTCCTTCTTAAGCTGAAGCACGCAGGGAGCTGTGCTCAAGCCCAGGCCCACCACACTTTCAACATTGCTTTTTTATGGCAGTGGCCAAGGCACAGAGAGTCTTCAGAGGAGTCCTTTTGACCTGGGGATTAACCAACAGATTGCCTTCTAAAACCAAAACTGACCTGAGGCATAATTCTTTGCTGTGAATCCTAGAAATGCTGGTGTAGCCTTCGTTATCTCAAGCATCTAATTTTGTTTTCTAAGCTCAGCCTTCTTCTTCCTTCCAGCAGCTGGAACATTTCCTTTAGCAATGCCAGGTTCAGATCCAGGAGCAAGCATTCCAAATTCCACCTCTGCAACGAAGTGCATGGACTCTTTATATTACAAGGAACTTGAAAAGGGAAACAAACAAACTGAAATTGCTGTGACTCTTCAAAATGTGTATCTGGCCTCCTCCTCAGCCAAGGGGAGCGGGCAGGGGAGGAGATGCACAGGCACACAGTGTGCACATGGTGACCCTCCTGCTCTGCCCTGGCTCTCCCCTGCTCCCCAGCTGCTCCTGGGGATGTGGTGTCACTGCTGCACCAGCCGAGGAAGGGGCAGTGCAGCCCAGCTGCTCCTCTCAGAGGTGCCCTGTGGTGTCCCTGCCCAGCCCTGCTTAGCATTTCTGAACTCCAGATGGTGGGAGAAACCTGAAACTCGCACCCCCTGCCCTTGGGAAACCACCAGCTCACCACCAGACACGGGGCCCTTTCCTGGAGCACCCACTGAACTGCTGGCAGCAAACTCTGGCAGGGTCAGAGAAAAGAAATGAGACTTTGGGAAGCACTGAAGTCTGGCTGAGCTTGGACCTCCTGCCCTGTGCTCTGTCCCTGTGCTGGAAGGCACCAGCTGCCAGAATTTGTAAATAAACCAGTGTAATGAGGCGAAATTTAAATTTCCAAAACATGTTAACATCACTAGCTAGAGATCTGTTCTGAATGTTTAATTATTATTTATCATAGTCTAACCAGAAAATCAGCCAGCAACACACCAATGGAAAGGGAACCATTATCAGGCACTGCAAGAGAAATGTTCAGCTTTCCTCACTAAGGAGCAGTGACAGATACAGAGTGAGAACAGGGGCAGGGAGCTCAGCCACAGCCCAGGGGCTGAACACAGCAGAGGCTCTGGAGCCCCTTCCCAGCTCCTCTCTGTGTGAGCAGGGCCCCTCTGCCTCTGTCCTCCTGGGCAGAATATTCGTGAGGATCAGTCTGAGAGGTCTCCAAGCCAGGCAGCTGCAGCCAAAGCACTGCACAGCACTGAACCCAGAACTCCTGGGTTCCACTCAGACCACATTCAATTCTGGAGAGCAAACAGACAGCAGAGGCTCAAAGCACTGATTTCAATTGCATTAATAAAGCAGACAGTGTCCTAAGCTTTAGAACAGACAGAGCTCAACACAATCAATGAGGGCAAAAGTATTTCCCTAAAAGCATGCTCCTAACATCTGACCTCAATCACAACAGATTGAAAGATGGGCTTGGTCAGGTTTGTTAGGACAAAAATGATCACCATAAATGGGCACAGAGGAAGATTCAGAAAAATACTGCCTGAATGTAGAATGAGGTTCTTTGTGAAGCCTCCTCCCCTCACAGCACCCTCTGGTTGTTTGGCTGCAGCAGGGGTGTACCAAAGCAGTCACAGTACCTCACACTAATGAAATTAATCTGGAAAGCTTCCAGTTCCATTACACTTGCTTTTCATGAATCATGTAACCTCCCCAGGCCTCTGCTCCCCACCTGCAAACAGCATTAATGGCATTTATTTCCCACAGTGTGGTAGGAGGTTCTGCTCATTACCTGTCTGTGCAGGGCTCTGAAATCTGCACGCAGGGAGTTTTTCAGCACGCCAGTCACAGCTCCTCCTTCAGCGCCTCCCAGGCACATTTTGTACCTGCTAATCCGACCCATCAGTCTGCTGTGCCTCACTCTCAAGTGACTCACAGGTGTCTGTCCATCGCTTCCTGTGTCTGACATTCAAGGGAAGGGAGAATCCCCGCGTTTGTCTGACAAGATTTAGGCCCACTGGCTGGTTTTATCAACCCATACTGCTCCCACTGCTTTGTGTTCTCATCTGATTTTGTAGATGAGACACCAGATTCTCACCTAGCCCAGCTGAGGTCACGCACACATAATTTCCTGAGCACTCCTGCGCTGAAGAGGCAGCTCAGCGTCTTTGCAAGCGGGTCAGGGGCAGATCTGAAGGGTGACATTTAGCAAGAAACAATGCTGGGTGATGGCATTCGTGTAGGACAGATCCGAGCTACACAGGCTGTTACCCCACTTCCTACCATCTGTACACCAAACTTCAGCTTCATGTTAAACAGACACTATTCCCCTGCTTGTATACTTAGCTGGAGGCATGAGGTAACACATATGTTGCTCTTGAGATGCACTTCCCCCCTCACAATTTGTGCTTGTGACTGTAATGGAAATATATATTAAATAGATGTATTTCTGTTCGTGTATTTGGCTTTTCAGTGCCACCCACAATTCCCAGTGCCTGCATATCCTGCTTTCCCACATCCCACTTGTCCCCTCTGCTCTGAATGCTGCCTGTCTCCTGAAGTCCAGCTGGCCAGAGTTTAACCCTTCACTTCCAGGATCCTGTCCAGGCTGTGAGCCCTGCTCAGCCCCAGGGCCTGACAGGGACTGCAGAGCATCCCTGGGGGCCGGATCCCCCCGAGCTCAGCACAGCAACCAGGGCCCTCCTCTCCACCTCCCCCTGCCCTGGAGGGCCCCTCACCCTGACAGCCAGCTTGAGGGAGGGGCTGAAGCCCAGGGGAGCAGGGAAATGTGTGGAGAAAGGAGCTGCAGGTCCTGAGCAGGCTCTGGTGCTGGGATCAGGGGTTAGTCTTGGTGGAAGCCTGGCTGAGAGCCTGGAAAGCAGAGGGCACAACCCCCAAATACAGTCAGGCAGCACTCAGAGAGCCACCCACGGAGCCCGTGGCTGTCCTGCTCCCCACAGGACACCTGAGAGCTGCCCTTGAACATCACTGCAGGAAATTCCCCAGCCCACAGCTCCTCCACAGCCAGGATGAGGCTGGGAGGTGTGAATGGTGCCTGGTCCCTGCGCCCCGGGAGTTCTCTCACAGGAGCAGATGTGCTCAGACCAAAGGGCACTTCAGTTCAGCCCTCTGTAGCCAAATACAGCACAGCCTGCCCCCGAGGTGTCTGCTCCACGCCACACACCTGCCTGACTCCCCAGCAAACCTGGGGAGATGGCACTGCCACCACCACGGCACCCGGAGGTCCCATTTTGTGCCACATCTCTGCACGAGTGCAGCCAGACCCACCAACCCCCCCACGGCTCCCTGCCCTGAGCTGGAGCCAGCTCAGCCCGGCTCTGAGCCCCTCTCTGCTCACACAGGGGCACAGCCCCTGCACACAGCCTGTGCTCTCCTAGCACAGCACAAAACCTGCACCTTGCTCAGAACATCGTGACAGACACAGGGCCCTGCACCCAGCCCTCCTGCCTGCCAGCCCCGGCAGCAGCACTGCTGGGAAGGGCTGCGGGCCTCACACTCTGCAGTGAATTCCTTTAAATTTGGGGTTGTTCTTTTCTAATGTTCAAAGTCTACTTTGAACACATACGGATGTAACATCTTATCAAGTTATATTATTTCCAAGTTATGCAAGATTAATTTCCATTAAAAATGCATCAATTTAAACAGATCTTTAGCTAGACTTTCAAATTATTCCTAACTAATATTCCCTTTGAAATCTATCAACTTTCTTTGCTGCTGCCTAGCTTTTCTGCATTAGACTATAAAACTAGTATTTTAAGGAACAGTCACTTTTGTGTGTAGTAATCAGACACCATTATCAGGCTCAATTTTTAAGCCAATTTTCCCTCCTCTTCTCTGAAGGACTGTCAGGCCAATAACTTTCTCCCCTTATCTTCCTACTCATTCTACTCCTTGGCACTGGTGTAATTGCTTTCCCACATTTCTTTACTCCACGGTCTGACAGTTTAAAATGAGCCTTCCACACCCGTGGTGTTATCTGGCATTAGCTCAGTGCCCCCAGCTCCTCTCGCTGCTGCACGGGTCAGGTTTAACCCCTGCAGTCAATCCCCAGCCAGCTCGGGGAGCCAGCCTTGGCCTTTGGAGTGAGGCTGTGGTGACAGGACAGTGCCTGATGTCCCTGGGGCAGCTCGGGGTCCCAGGCAGGTTTGGGGCTGAACATTTTCCCTGATCTCAACCCCAGGCAGAAACCCCTTTTCCTGCTGGCACCAGGGAAGCTCCTGACCGAACACAGCTGAGATCAGCTGGAAATTCCCTCAGCAGGGTCCTCCTGGGCAGAGCTGCCCTGGGGGCTGCAGGGACAGCTCCTGACCCTGGGGAGGGTGGTGGGACCTGGACCTCCCCCAGCTGAGCTGGAGCTTTTCACCAGCAAATGGAGAAACCGGGACGTGACTGACAGGGGAGGGGTCTGCTGACAGGGAATGAATCTCCTTCAGGCTTTGCTGGGCAAAAAAAGACAAATTCTAAGTGCCATGGAAATAGAAATACCCCGTCAGTTCATTCTACCCTGTCACTCTGAACAATGCAGAGCTTGTTTTCAGGGCTACTTCTCACATGTCCATCTGATTTCTGAGCAGAAACCCACAGTGCCAAGCACTGACACAAAAATCACAGCCCCTGGCCGTTATTTGGTCATATGGAAAATATTCCACCAAGGAAATAACGTCCTTCACTGGAGAGCCTGAGTGATAAGCTGCAGGCAGAAGGGGCAGAATCAAATCAGTGTCAAATCCACATTCACTCCAAAGACACGTGAGCATCCTACTTGTGCTCAGTAAAAGTCATTTTGCCAACAGGCTTTGAGCCTGTTGAAAAGCAAGAAATACAATGAGGCGAAAGAGAGATTTTTACATCATGCACTGGAACACACCAGAAGATGCCTACAACGTGCCCTGAGATAGACTCAGGAGCAGCCAGGAGGCAAATCCAGGGGTTATACCTGGGTCTGTACTACAGCAGGAACATTTCTGTTTGATCCTGCCTGGCAGACAGAGTTCTTGGTGGCAAAATCCAGTAGGTCTTGCCCTCCTGCAGCTGTGTGTTCTTCCTAGTTCTCCCATCTTTCTTTCCCTCAAATCTTGTTTATAGACCTCACAGTGTTTCAGCACATCTCAAAAATTCTTCCTCAGCTTCTCATTGTACTGCAAACCCCCTGCAGAGCAAGACCAGACAGACAAGAGGTCCCAGAGGTATTTGGACCATTGCAACATTTAACAATTTTAAGCTGTGAGCACTGGACCAGGGAGAAAGAATTTAACTCCAGCTGCAGGCATAAAATCTACACTATAGACAAACTTGTGCAAAAAGTTTTTGGTGTGAGTTACCAACATCTGAATACTGCACTTTCCTTCATTATGAAAGAGCTCTTGGACAGGAGCATCATTTTATTAAGCAGCACATAATGCTCACTGTAGTACAGACAGCAGCACAGTTATCATGCTCTATTTCACAGCATTAAAAATGAGCTATTCTCCAAGCAGGAGAAATCTTCATATCAAAGATTCAAACACCACAGGCTTAGATGCTGTCAAAAGAGATTATTTAAATTTTTGATATGCCTCTAAGTAGTCCAAGACTTTACAAGCCACAATGGAAAGTGAATCAGACTTTGATTCCTGCAGGAGGCACAAGTCCTGGGAGAGTCCGAGTGAGGGGAGGTTTGGAAGGCTCCAATTGAGACCCTTCCCAGAGCCCAGCCATGATCCACGGAGGAGAGAACACATTTCACATGACTCAGTGCTTCTCTACCTGAATATTGAAATGCAGGAGTAAGAAAGGGGGAAAAAGGGATTTCTGAGACTGACCTTTCAAGTGTGATCTCTGGAGATGCAAAGCTCTCCCTGGTAGGACAAGGACCACACACAGACCAAACACGTTCTTCAACCCTCCATAGTCACCCATGCTGAGTTTCATTTCTGTTACTGGTTTACATGAAGAGGTTTTGTGTTCTCAGGTTGAAATTCTCCACTGGAGACCCCGGAGTGGGTGACGGAGTCTAAGAGAATCCTCTGCTCAGCTCACACCTCCCCAGCTCTGTCCTGGAGCTGCACCTGTAGCCTGTCCCTGTGCTGCTGTGGGGCACCTCAGCCTCCAGCACCCCTTCTTGGGGCATGGGGAGCCCGGGCAGGCTGGAGAACACATCCCCTGGAACAAGGAACAAAGTTACCCTAAATCCTTATCAACCACACCCTGAATGTCAGCTCATTTACATGGAAGCAGGGTCTGCAGCAATCTGTACAGCAGGAAACACCACTCCTGTGTTAGATACTCCTCTGCCCCCAGGCTTCATCTCACTCAAACTGGGATTCCAACCCTTCCTCCCTTCATCTGCAGCTGTGCTCACCCCTGGGTTTGCTGCAGCAGCTGCTCATAAATCTCCCCCCAGCTGGCTGAGCTGATCCCCCTGCCCAGGCCAGTGTCACTGTGCCCTGTCCCCCAGCACAAGGTGGCCGCAGCAGTGACCAGCAGTGACCAGCCCAGGTGCCACCCCTGGCTGCTGCACAGAGCAGAGCAGGAGCCAGACACGCTCCTCGTTCCTGCTGTCAGAATTATCCCCCAGAGCAGCTGCTCTCTTTGGGCTCTGAGGAGAGAGAACTTGGTCACAGCAGAAGGTGCAAGAGTAGCTGCTCCAAGAGGGGTTTTACTTCTCCAGGAGTGAGAGGCAGAGTGTGGGGAACTAAGCCCCTCTCCCCCACTCTCCCCAAAAAAGGAGAAGCAGAACATATGCACACAGCCCACTGATTTCTGCTGAGGTGGCCCAAAGCCAGCGTATCAAGCAGGCTGGAACAGCTCTGAGAGCACATCTCAATTAATACCCCGGGAAACAATGCTACAGACGTTTGCAGTTTTAGGGCCAGGAACAAAGCAAAAAGAGCTGGAAATGGCACTGTCCCCTCAGTGCACATCCCAGGACTGAAAAATGAGCCTTCACCAGCGGTTCTGGAGGAGGCAGCCTCCTCTCCATCCCAGCTGCCCTGTGGGGAGGCTCACCAGGGATGTACCTGTCAGCAGAGGGCACTGATGTGAGCAGGCTGCTCCTCCCTGGACCTGCTGGACGGCTGCAGGGGCGCTCATTAAGGGTTAATTTGTGTGATTGGGGTCTGCACACGTGCAGTGATGGAGTCACACAGGGACGGCTCCCTCTGCAAGGGCAGCTCACCACGGCTGGCCACGCTTTAGAGAGGTGCCTGTGAAAATTCGGGTAAGGCAGTTACATTCAGGCACCTTGACACAAAGCTACAGAGCAGATTTTACTCACTTTGGGAGAAAGCAGCCCCTTTCTCTAAGGAGCTGATGAGCAGTTGTGGGTTGATTTTTCTCTTTCTTTTTTTAAAGCAGGTTGGTGATGAAAAATCTCAGAACAGTATGACTATCATGAGAATGATTTCTAAAGCAGGAAGCATGACAGCCCCACACCCACAACAGCAGAAGCAGCTGCCACACACAAGTTGCCAGGGCTGCTCCTGCACCACTTCCAGCCATTGGAACTCTGACACTGTCCTCATTGCAGAGACCTGCACGGTGCAGAGTTAACCCAAAGTCCAGATAAGACAGGAAAAACAAATGGGAGCTATTACCCACGTCAGCAGGTATTTCACATCCTCATCCCAGAGCAGAACTGTGTATGATGGAGCCCAGCCTGAGCAGAAGCTCCAGAATCCCCATCACTCACATTCAGGATCTGTGGCACTCAGAAAAGATCTCACCAATAAGAAATATCAATAATTAAAACAATCTCTAACCTCATGTAAAGTTCCCTGCAAAATGACTTCAGTGCCTCCCAGACTCTGAATGCTGGAAGAGAAATTTCTTCTTGATGCCAAGGAAAAAAACCATCAGAGCAGGTTGTTTCATTTTTACCTGGAACATTTCCACCTGTCCATCTTTTTTCTGCACAAAGCCTTTCCACAGCCATTGCAAGTCCGTGCCTGACACAGGAGGAGTGTGGAGATGACTTTCACAGCCCCTCTGCTCTGCCACAGCAGCAGGAGCCAGAGCTGCTGCTGCCAGCTGGGAGAGCAGGGGAGCAGCAGGGACCACAGCCCCAACCCTGCTGTTCTGGGGGTAAGGAAAGGCAAAGGAGGCCTCTGACACTGTGTGACAGTGTGTGACACCGTGTGACACCGTGTGACAGTGTGTGACACTGCCAGTGGATCAATTATCACCATGCTCAGGTTAGATCCTGCTTCCAAACAAATCCTGCAAAGGTGAATCTCTTCCCCTGCAAACATTCCACAGCACAGTTAGCAACGTGCACTAAATGCTTGTAAGCCAGAGCCATCCTCCAGAAAATAACTGCAAGGAGCTGCCAGTTCAAATCATCAGATCCAAACTACTTAACCGTGTATGGAACCTTTAAGCTTCTGTTGGAAGCCAAAGACGCAGCAAACAAGCTTAGAGGTCTGTAATCAGAGATGCCAGACAGAAGACAGCTTACAGGCTGGTTTTATATGCACCAGAAACACGTCAGCTCGAGAAGCATCACAGTGGGAGGCAAGATTTCCTGCAAGAATATTGGAGTTACCTGGAGCCTGATTCTTATAATCCTCTCTGGTACTTCCAGTAACCACGACAGATCACAAAACACTTGTAGAAAAGACACTTCAGCATTCACCTGACATGCTTTTAACACAAGGAACAAACAAAAAGGATGATCTCGTTTGGAACTTGAGGAGTTATGCTGCTCTGGAGCTAGCAGGATGCAAAAGGAGCCAGAAGGCCTCATTCAAGTGCCAAAATGCACCTCAGCAGCATCACACGTCCTCTGGGAGATGCAGCTGCCCTCGGGAAGCTCGAGAGGCGAGTGCCACGGAGAGCCAGGGCTGGGATCCACGGAGGGAGCTCCACACAGCCCCAGAAGCTGCTGCCCCTCCTCAGGCTGCTGCAGGCTGCTGCCAGGGCGCTGCCAGGCTCCAGCAGCACTGAGTCATGCTGCTGAGGCTGCACAGGCGGGAGGGATGCAGCAGCTCTGCTGCCAGGCAGCGCCCGGCCCGCGCCGCGCGCGTGGGAACAGACAGCGACATGCACACGCCACTTTAAGAAAAGAGTTAAGCCTTTTCTTAAAGGCCTCTTTATTTTTAAATTCCTTCAAAACATAAATTAATTTAAACAAATCAGATGCAAAACAGCTGCGTTTTAAATTCGCATATATTTTACTGTATCAATCACAGCAACCTCATACAGTAAGATACACAAAAATAGAGCATGGTATCACTTCAATTCAACACAGGTTTGTACTACAGGATTCCATGGCATATGTACAGAGGACTTCTCTTTGTCAGGGCAGGCACAGCCCTGCCCTGCTCACCGTAAAAATTACGTGGCATCACAGTTTTAGTTGTTCACTGTAGTGTGAGGAGCCGCATGGAAACTGAACTGAACTAGAAGATACACGAGAGCAGCCAAACAGGCATGACACTGCAGAGGGTGAGCAAAACCCAAATAACCACCCAAATGAAAACCACCCCTAGACTGCCTTTTGATAGGAAAATTGTCTTTAAATTCTTCACTATATACATAATGTATCTACATTTGTGTCGTATTTATATATATATATATTTATAAAAAACATACAAGATTGAAAACCTTAAAATCATTCACTTAAACAATATTCACCCCAACCTTCAGGGTCAGCAAGGCAGTACTTGCCCGTGCCATTATGCTCAGTTGCAGTCCCTTGATTCAGAATTTCCCTGATTGTTAAACGAACGCTGTTCACTTTGTTTCTTAGTGCAAACTGGACAGTAACTTATTGTTCTCAGCCCTCTGTAAGACCCAGGTTTCATCTTATTTCCACAATGCTTCTGACACCCAGTTATGGCTAAAATTATTTTAGCTATTTTACAACACTAGCCTATGTAATTTTCCCCTCTACCTACCTGAAGCCCCTCCCCACCCCAAAAAATGTGAGACAAACGATCATTCATGCATGTTCCTGTCACACAGGGAGCGATGGACATTGGAGCTGAGAAGCCTAGACTCTAACAGTGATTAAAAACCCCAAAGTGAATCATTTCAGTGCAAAGTGGACTACGGTTTACATCTCAGCTAGAGTTCTTCACAGGTATTTTAAACACATTTAATTCTGCACATCAGATTAGGGTGCCTGATACTTTGTGCTAACTAGCTATAGTTGGAATAAGGGAGTTGGGGTTCTTAGGGGTTTTCTTTTAATAAAAAACTGAAGTCTATTCATAACCAGGTGGTGTTTGGGGGTCAAACTGTACAGAGCCCAACACAAGGGAGTCCTGGTGCTCAGCCAGGGTTCCCAAGTGCCACAGCAAGGGACAAAGGTTATTATCTGATTCACATCCATAACTGATGGGTTCACTTGAACAGGAGTCACAAATGAGCTCTGATTTTAACCAGGCCAGTGCTTTACTTGCTGGACTACACTACAGACAGACTGGCAGTGAATTTGGAAGCAAGCAGAACATTGATACTTACAATTGCCATAACCACAACGAAAAAGCGTGCACTGAGAGCAAAATCCTGCAATTCTTAGACAAGACTCCACCCAGATGAGTGGAAGCCTTATCAGAGGGAAAAAAAGTCAGATTAGAACCCAAGAATTGATCAGAGCCAAGAACATCATTCTGCCACAGTGGCTATAACAAGCTATGAAATACAGTACAAGGAAAAACAAAAGTCACCTGAACAAATAACCCAGAGAGACATCATAGTTATAATGATTCTACCACTTTTAGGAACTCAACATATTAAATATTTATTAAAAATAAACCGTTTCCAAATCACCTATTTACAGTACAAAGAACAGTACTTAAACCATGTGCAACAGAAAGAAAATGGACACTCATCTGAGAGGACAACACTCCAGGCATCATCTGAGTGACACAGATACAGGATCACCTCTTTAAAACACCATACAGTGAAACCCGGGAGGATGACATTGGCAACGCTGGAAAATAAAGCACATGTTATCCAGATTCAGGTTATATAAGCTCCAGATAAACAACCAGGAGAGAAGGGGAGAAGGAGGAAACAAAGACAAAAAGAAGAGAGGTTTGCATTTTGGAGATCAAGAAATGCAGACACACATCAAAAAATAGTCCTTGTTGGCAAAACAAGCCATTCACATCTTTCCTGCACATTTTGAAGTCATACTGTATCAAAATCTGGCAGTGGTTTCATCACTCATAGAAAATGAATCTTAATTCTCTGATTTTATTTTCAAACACTGCCTGGTTTTATTTGGGCAAGATATGATATAATAGGAAGGTATGATGTCACTTTTTAAAAATACAACAGCTGCCAAGTTTTAAGGAAAAATGTGCTCTTCTCCCCCACTTAAGTTGAAAAGCAATGCTCACTTAGGAGTTACCTAAATTATAGCAGCATGAAATCTAATGGATCTGCAGCATCTGTGAAGCCACAAAAATCAAGAACTGGCACCTGATCACTGAACCGTGGTTCCAAATATCTGGACGTGTGATTTTGGCAAGAGGTCAGCGTGAAGTCAGAACGTTAGTCAGGATAGCCCTTTCCTCTCCCCCGTTCCTCCCCTCCCCAGACTCCTGCAGTCTATCTGTAAACCACGTGGGACAGCTGGGATGATTTGTAGTTGAGCTGGTTGTTGGGCAGGAAGCGGTGCAGGTCGCTCTTCCTGCAGCACGGGTCGTAGTAGTAGGCGCTGAGGCAGGAGTCGCACGAGACCTTGGAGCAGAAGGTGCACGTGTTGGCGGCGCCCGCGCGGTTGCAGAAGCCGCAGCGCGAGGTGCCCGAGGGCTTGGCCTTGGAGCTGAACTGAGCGGCTCTGTCCTGGCTCTGAGTCTGTGACGTGTACTGGGATTTCTCCCTCAGAGCCGGCGCGGGAGACAAGCCCTCTCCTGGGAGCGCTTTGATGGAGTAGGAGCTCTGCTTCACCGCCGGGTACTCCTGCCTCGAGCCGAACAGGCTGTCACACTTCTGGCACACGGCAGTGCCGCAGGCTGTGCCACAGCTCTGGCACTTGGAGGAAGCTGTCTCTTTGGCTAGGTGGGTGCGTTTGTGGTAAACAGGGTTGGCGTCGCTTTTCAACACCCATACATCGGGCTTAATAGCGTCTTGTCTTTTAAAATTTAACACACTTCTGGAATCGGGGTCAGTATATAAATCTAAGTCCTCTTGAGCAGAAAAATAGGAGCTGTAGGGGACATTTGTTCTTAGCATGCCGTTGTGATGAGAGGAAGTTGGCAAGTACTCATCTGAGCAGCCGTGTGGGGAGCTGGACATGGCCAGCAGAGAGGGCGACGGGCGGATGATCTCGTCTTTAATGTCATCTTCTGCATCCACCAGAATGGGCTCCTTCCTGAGGCTCAGCGAGCTCATCAGCGGCGGCTTCTTGCTCTCCCAGTAACTGTCGTAGGCATCCACGGACTTGGAAGGCTTGCTGACCTTTGGCTTGAAGTAGTCCTTGGAGGCGCGCTCGCTGGCCGATTTCTGCAGCACCATGCGCGCCATGGACGTGCTCAGGCTCTCCTTGCACTCCAGGCGCCGCCGCATGGCCTCCGAGCAGCCCCGCACGTCCTCGCTGCTGTTCTTGCGCTCGTTCACCACGTCCACCTCGGAGTAGCCCTTGTCCTTCACCTGCAGGTGGATCTCCAGGAGCTGCTCGCACTCCACCTTGGCCAGAAAGAGCTCGAACGAGATCATTTTCACCTGGATGGCGTCGACCTGCTCCTTGAGCTTGAACGTTGTTCCCAGCTCCTGGACGTAGCCCATGTAGTTCAGGATCTGCCTCACGTCATCCTCCGTCAGAGCAGACTTCACGTAATAAACAAAGGGTCCAGTGTAGGTCTGAGGGGGTGGGGGGAATCAAAGGAGAACTGGGTTAGAAATTCAGTGGTGGACTGGATGTTCAGAGTTCAGTGACAGAGACCATATAATTAAATACAATAATAACCACTCTGAACACATGCAACTGCCTTGGCGAGATGAGCTCGATTTCTGCATCCCTCCTGCTCAGCAGATGGAAATTCCACATGAGGGAAATTCAAAGTAGGAGAGTTTTCATTCAATTTAAAATCCTGATTAGCATAATGTCCTCCCTGGTGATTTAAGTCACTCTGCTCTGCACCAACATTAACTTTAATGCCTATTGGACGTGTCTGAATTTACAGAACGTCTACCAGAAAAGGCAACAAGGCCAGGATTTTGGGAACCACCCCACCCAGGGACAAGCTGGAGCTAACAGGAACTCAGAATTACTGCAGGAGTGCCCAACTCCTCCTCAATTCAGCTTTAAAAATACTTGAGGTGCACTCTTCTTTGTGTACTGTTACTACACAGTTTCAAAAGTCAGTTTTATTTAATATTAATTCAAAAACTTCTACTAAAAGAGCCCCAAAAGCAGAGACGTGAGTTTCTGCAAGCTGAAATACCCTCAGCAGCTGGCACACCTGGGACATGCTCAGCCCAGTTCAGCCTGTGGTGAGTGCAGGCAGGAGCAGTCTGCCCATCACAGGCAAGAGATAAAACACAAAACTCAACAGCAGAGTCCCAATGGGATTCAGCACCCAAGCACAGCACGAGTTCCCACTTTTCCCTCTGGGAACCTGCCTTAGGCAGATACATTTGAAAGCACCTTAAAATCAAAGCATCAGGAACTGAGCACTGACAAGCAGATCAAAGATATTCTGAAGACAATTCTTCTGCAGAAGTTCCTTCACCATTATCATACAACTGGTGGGAACCTCAGCAAAGCACCCACTTGAACACACGCACTGGGTTTAACACTTGTGTCCAGTAACAGCTGTGGCAAGACAAATCAAACTCTGAGTCAGCTTCAATCCAGCATGACCGCTCACCACAGTGAAAGCCTCTTCAAGTAGAAATAAAACAGTGCAGCAGGGGAGGCTGAGCAACCTGAAACAAGCTCTTCTCCTACTTTATACACATTTTAATTGCAAAATCTAGTGCTTGTACTTCTGCTCTGGGGATACTCTCACCAGCACAAACTTCACTTATTTTACACAGAAATTTTCCCATGGCTTCTGTTAACCAACTGTATATAGAGAAATATATATATATATATCCATATCCATACATATATAGATCATGCTACAAATGGAAAATAGAGAAGTCTTTAAAGGAAATGCATGAGACGTGTTCACAGAAAGAAAAATAAATCATGTTCTCACACTATGGCTACATAGAAAAGTCTTACCTTAATGTTTTTGAACTCCTTTTTCCAGGGGTACAGGAAGAGATTGATTCCAACTGTCTCAAGCATGTTGAATGCATTATGGAGACAATGTAAACTTGAGGATTTCACAGATCTCAGTGAGTTTTCAGCCATCTCATAAAATTTAATCAACCGGAATCTATAAAAGGGATCGATTTTGGGAAGGCAAAGTAAGGCTGCTGCTGCCACTCGCAAGTACTCATCGTTAATAGGGCGCTGCTTGCTGTCAGAGGCATTCAGTTTGCATTCGTGGAACTGTACATACTTCCTAAATAAATCGTCTTTATATTTCGTATCCATTGAAATCAGATTTTCCCTTGTGCTGGGGGCAGCTACCTCCTCTCTTTCATGGTTCTTTGGCAGTGGGTTGGGTGTCTGGCATTAGGAATCTCCAGCAATGGCAGCTGTCCTGGAATGAGAACTGAAAACAAGCACAAGTCAGCCCAGTGCACACAGCCCCAACATCCCCAGCCCCTCCTGCCCCTCGGGGCTCTGCACCCCGGCTCACAGAGCTGCAGCTCCCTCACAGCCTCTCCAGGGCTCTGAAAGGCACAGAAGGCACAGAAATGCCACTGTCCTGCTTTCCAACATCATTCCCACTCGTTTTCCAGGTCCCTGCCCATTTTGCTCATTTTGTGAAAGCATCTGCTTTTCCCCCCTGCCTCCTGTGTCCCTGGGCTGAGCAGGTTTACTGACTTTGCCTTTTGATTTCCAACATTTCCAAGGCTTTGGACAGCCACTGACACTCCTCCTGCTGGCACCCCCAGTGCAGCTGGGGCAGCGCTGCAGTCGCCTCCAGAGGACCCACTCCCAAACCACAGCCCAAATTCCAGCTGCAAACACCTCCGAGACCTCTTCACCTGCCACCTTCAGCTGCTGTATGGGAACGCGGTAAATCCACGCCTGTGTCTGCACCACGTGTGCTTCTGTTTGCAGGGACGGTGTTTTTATGGACATCCTGATCTGCATCTTCAGAGCCCTGAGCTCACACACTGAGCTGAAATAGCTGGTGACAAAAGAATGTCCCCAGTGCTGCTTTACCACAGCCAAGGTACAACAGAGCAACAGGCTCCATCTGCAATGCCTGAGCAACTCCTGGCCAAAAAGCAGACCACAAGCTTTGTTTATTACATGAAAAGACAAACCAGCTCTTGACCTGGGGGGAGAGGAGTTGGGAGAAATCAGTGCACTGTTTCAGACGTGGTCAGTCTCAAACAGCACTTCAGAAACGACTTTTCAGTATTAACTGCAGCTGCTAGAACACTGATCAATGCTCCTGTTAAAGGAAAATCACTTTAAGAGCAAGATCAACTGAATGGAAGGAGCCAAACCACAAAGTACCAACAAGCAAGAGGCCAGGGAAACAAGCAAACAGCAAAACCAGCAGTCTGGCAGCTAGCACTCCTTGATGGAAGGCTGTGCTCAGCGCCAGCCCCGTGTGGGGAAAGTTAAGAAGCAGTTCTGCTTCTGCTGCAAGGCACACACGCTCTTGTCAAGAGACAGGCTGTGAATCACAGGAAATGTGGAGTGCTAAATTAACATCTGAGCAGAAGGGCCAGGAGCAGTCCCTCCCCTCCCCACGTTCCTCCGCAAGTTGTGCAGGATGGAGCCTGTGGACAAAGACAGCAGAGTCTGTTCCTTGGCAAGAAGAGCTGCACACGAGAACTGCAGGGAGAGATCTTTGTCTGGCACGTCAGCAGAACACCCCCAGCACGGGGGACCCTGTGCTGGCAGGGAGCTGGGCTCAGAACCACAGCTCTGCCAATCCCACTGCCGACAGCCACCCAACAAAGCGCTGGGCTACACCTGAGCGGCGGCAGGGTCAGCGAGTGCCGCACGCCAGGACAGCCCCTCCCCGAGGCCCTGCAGGCTCCCAGCGCCGTGCCAGCCCTGCCCGTGCCCCGTGCCCGCCCCGAGCCAGGGCCCCGCCACAGCACACGGAGCAGGGCAGGGCTGAGCCTGCAGAGCCCCGCGGCACAGCTTCCCCTGCCGGCACCCACCCCGCAGCCACAGCCATGGTTACAGGCTCCCGAGAGCCGCACGATGCGAGCAGCACGGATAAATATAGGCTTCAGCAGCACCCTGAATGACAGAACGCACAGAAGGAACAAGGCGGCTTTGCTGCAAAGCAGTGACTCCAAACCTCAACATTTCCCAGACGTGCAAGAATAATAATTCCTGATCACAGTGCAGTGTCTGCTGTTGAGCCAAGAGAATGTTCCCATCCATCGCCAGGGTCAAACCCTCCCCCGAGGACCCCACCTGCTCTGACCGCGCTGGAACACCCGGGTGTACAAAAACCCCACAGCAGCGGGGAGGGACGGGGCGAACGCAGCCTTCCCCCACGGCACAGCCCGCTCCCGCCGCGCCCGGGCCGGAACCGCCCGCCGGGCTCCGAACGCCCGAAACGCTCCCGGACACGGCGCTGCAAACGGCCCGGGAGCACGGGCCGGGCCGCTCCGCGCCCGGGACACTTGTTGCAGAGCCGGGTCGAGGAGCCCCGGGACACCGCCTGGGCCTCTGCGGCGGCCCCGGCCCCGGGAGCTCCCGCCGCCCCGCCGCCCTCGCTGTGCCGCGGCCACGGCGCCCGCCCACCCGCCCGGGCTAAGCCCCCGCTCCGCGGCCTGTCCCGTCCCTCACCGCTCCGCTCCGCCGCCGGGACCCGCCGCCGCTCCGCCTCAAGCGCCCGCTGCCCGGGATGCTGCCCGGCGGTGCCGCGGAGCCCGGCCGGTGCCGCGGACGGAGCGCGCCCGCCCTCACGGCTCGGCAGGGCCGCGGCGGCGGCAGCGGCGGCCCGGAAGTGAACGGCGGGGCGGGAGCACTTCCGCCGCGTGACGTCATCGGGGCGGGGCGCGAGGGGCGGGGCGCGAGGGGCGGGGCGCGAGGGGCGCTGCCGGTAAAGCAGAGGCCGTGAAACGGCTGCGGGGCGGCGACACCACCGCCCGTTAGGCCACTGCCGTGCCCGGGACGGCGCTGGCACCTTGCGGGGCTCCGCAGCGAGGCCCGCCCCCGCCCGCAGCTGCCCGGGGATGGCGGCCGCGCCCCCGGCAGCCCCGCCCACCGTCCTGGTCACGCCCACGGCCACGCCCACACGGGGTCGGTCAGGCCGCGGGGCGGGGCCGGGCGGGCCCGCGCGTGCGCAGGGCCGCCCCCTGGCGGCGCGGCGGAAGATGGCGGCGGGCGGGCCGTCGCGGGCCCCGGAGCGGCGGCCGGACCCGCTGTCCCGCCTCACCTGCCCCGTGTGCCTGGAGGTGTTCGACAGCCCGATGCGCGTCCCCTGCGGACACGTGTGAGCGCCCGCCGCCGGGCCGGGCCGCGGGGGCCGGGGCTGGGGCCGCGGGGGCCGGGGCTGGGGCCGCGGGGGCTGCGGGCCTCGGGAGGAGCCGCGGCTCGGGGCGCTGAGGGCTCCGCTCGCTGCTCGGCGCCCCGGCAGCGGGGCACGGGGGGCCTGCAGCGGCCTTGAGACGGAGAGAAAGGAAAGAAAAGCGGGGGAAAGGGAAGCCAGTGTTCTTTTACTTTCGCTTCCCGTCTCTGCTGAGGAATGCGGGCGTGGAGTGACAGGACAGGGGGGAATGGCTCCACACTGTCAAGGGGCAGGCCCGGGTTGGATGATGGGATGAAATTGCTGCCTGTGAGGGTGGGCAGGCCCTGGCACAGGGTGCCAGAGCAGCTGTGGCTGCCCCTGCATCCCTGGCAGTGCCCAAGGCCAGGCTGATGGGGTTGGGAGCACCCCGGGCTGGTGGAAGGGGTCCCTGCCCATGGCAAGGTGGCACTGGATGGCTTTAAGGGCCCTTGCAACCCAAACCACTCCATGATCCTGTCCAGAAACTGGGGGCACAGAGCACTGTCCAACAGCAAACAACTCAGGGCATGACAGCCTGGGGTCCTCCACCTCCTCCCTTTGTGCCCAGGTGCCAGCAGCTCCTTCTTACCTTCTTTATGGAGTCTCAGCCTCTTTACCCCTTTGGGCAGAGGCCGTGCACGGCCCTGGGCACTGCTGGTGCCCAAGGGCTGTCTCACCTGCTCTCTCCCCGCAGGTTCTGCACGCCGTGCCTGCAGGAGTGCCTGAAGCCCAAGAAGCCGGTGTGTGGGGTGTGCCGCAGCACCCTGTCGGCCGGGAGCAAGGCTCTGGACTTGGAAAAGCAGCTGGAGACGACAGAGACCACTTGCAACGGCTGCAATAAAAAAGTATGAAAGGGTTTGGAAATCAAGTACATGGGATGTGTCTGCCTAGGGGAAAATAAACTGCATCCTCCTCAGCTTTCTGCAAAAATCAGGTCAAAATGTTTGTTCTGCTGTGTGCTAAAGGTGTTTGATATAGGCAGCAGCCAGATGTTGATAGTCTTTCCACAGTTTTTTGTTGTTACCTCTTCAGGAAATGAATTTCAAATGAAAGATTATGATTTTAAAGTTACAGGGAAACGCCCCTGTCAGCAGGGGTGTGTGGTAACATGCCACACACAGCAGAGTTACAGCTTAACCAACCTGGAATCTCAAAAGTTTTCCACCTGGCCAGCTGAAGTATTTGGATTTTCTGCTTTAACACTTCTGCTGTGAGCTGCTGGGGTTTACCTGATTGCTGCTTTGCTCAGAGGTGTAGCAGGAGGTGCAGGGGGTTAGAGCTCACCTGGCTGTGCTGTCCTTGCCTGACAGATATTCCTGTCCAAGATGCGCAGCCACGCTGCCTCCTGCTCCAAGTACCAGAACTACATCATGGAAGGAGTGAAAGCTGTTACTAAAGAGCCCCTCCACAACACCAGGTAACACGTCTGCTCTGAAATCCTGTGCTTTCCGTCACAAGAATTTTGAAGTAAAAGCAGACTTTACCTCTTTGCTCAGTTTGGCTGCCGATTTTTACCTAGTTAAAACCAGCCTTGATCCTGCAGCTGGCTGTGCCCAGGTAAACTCTGCTGCTTCTGCTTGGTCCTGCACAGGACATCTCTAAGATCAGGGCATTCTGTAGATGTAGCTGGTTTTTAAAATACCTTTTGTCCACAGTGGAGGGAAGTGCAAATTGGTGGCAGTGCACTCTTGTGTGCAGCTAGTGGGTGGTGCCCTGGCACGTGAGAAGAAGGTGATAAATGGCACTTAGAACATTTGTAGAAGAACTGTAATTCAGTCTAAATATGGACAGTACTGAGTTCCCTAAAATACTGTTAGGAGTTTACAAACTGATTGTTATAATTAGCTTACCTTGATTGAGTCCAAAAATGGTTGCTTTGAATAATCTGTATTTGTAAATAACCTCCTTTTCTCCCCCAACCAGGAGCTTCCCCAATCGCTTCACCTTCCCCTGCCCGTACTGCAGCGAGAAGAACTTTGATCAGGAAGGGCTGGTTGAACACTGCAAAGCTTTGCACAGCATGGATGCAAAACAAGTGGTAAGAAAAAGTCTTGGTGCAAGAATTGCAGTGAAGTCTAGTCTTAAAGCCCTGTGCCCACAGAGCAGTGACAGCACAAACCCTGAGCTCCGCTCCCCCAGGCTGTCCCTGCCCTCCCTGCTGCCAGCACTGAAGCACTGACCCTCTGGGCCTAACTGGCTTTTCTGCCTTGAAGGTTTGCCCAATTTGTGCCTCAATGCCGTGGGGAGACCCCAACTACAGGAGTGCCAACTTCATGGAGCACCTGCAGAGGCGGCACCGCTTCTCCTACGACACCTTTGTGGTAGGTGTTTGCAGGCCTTGGGGCGCAGCTCCCGGGCACTGCTGGGGATCCCAGCTCCTGGCAGAGTGCAGCTCGTGCTGCGTGCCTGCCCTGAGCAGCGTGGCTGCTGCAGTGGCAGTGTTTGTTGCCCTCGTTGCAGGATTACGATGCTGATGAAGATGACATGATGGCGCAGGTTCTGATGCGCTCCCTGCGGGATAAATGAGCCAGCCAGATGTACTGCAAACCCAAGCTTCCAGGAGGGGGAAATGCCCAGCATCCCTGCACTTCTCCCTGCACATCCCAAGATTAACTCAGGCATCCAGAAGTACAGAAGACTTTATTCCTATCTCAGTTTTAAATCCTGGTTTGATATTTCTGTACCATTCAGTCTTTTGGTATCATGGTCTCTGACATTCAGCCCTGTCAGCCCCATTTTTCTACTTGCTTAGACTCAGTTTCATTGTAGATCAACACGTGGGAACCAAGGCTTTTTCCTTTACCTATGCCTATTGGTTTCTTTGGAAGCTGTGTTTATTTGACTGTCTGAAATCCAAAACATTCCAAATGGAATGGCCTGAACTAGTTAATAAATATCTTCCCAATCTCATGTACATATCTCAAGTGATTGTATGTGAGGTGTACTGGTAGCTCTGTTCCCCTGTAGTGAGACTTCAGGTGCTAACTGTAACTGTCAGACCAGCTCTCATTGAAGTGACCTCTGATACCTGTGATTCCATAATGTTTCCCAGTGTTTCAATCCTTACAGGCAGCCTCCCACTGTATGGAAAACATAACTTCTGTATGAGTGTTCAAACTGCAAACTTTCCTAGGAAGTCTTTGCACTGTGTAAAAGCTAGTTCAAAATACTTCAGTTGTATGCATGATGATTACTTTCCTCCATGTTCTTACTATAATTTCTAGCCTGGAAAAGGATCTTTAGTGTTGGTCTTAGTTAAATTGCATAACTTAACTATCTTAGCAAATATTAATCAAAATTGCTGGCTTTATGATTAAATTGCTGGGTTTGAAACTGGTTTCCTAGTAATTTTAAGCCTTATGCTGATAGGGGAATTCAGAAGGTTATTTTCAATACCTCGGCTTTCTATTTAAACTAAAATTTTCATACATGTTCTTGGGTTTTCCATCTCTCAAGGCAAGCTGGTGGAAAAACTTACAAGTAAGTCATAGCACTGGCACAGCACTTCCTTTCTGCATCACAGATTTTATCAGGTATTTTGAATTCCTGTTCTTCATTTAAATGTTCCTAAAGTAGCAGGAGCTGTACTTGGATTGTTTGCCATCTGGCAGTGTGTGTGGAGACAGGTGTAGCTTTCAAGGAAAAGTGAAACACAGCCCTGAAAGCAGGACAGTTCCAGCCCCTAGTAAGTGGATACTCTGTGTTCAAGCCTACACTTTTGCCATGGAGATTCCTTAATTTTTAATTTGATGCTCTCATAAGTTCCCAGTGGAGCTGCTGAGATCCGAGGCACCTGAGCAGAACGTGTAAATCCCAGAGTGCTGAGGTGCGATTGGAGCAGGGGCCTGCTCCGCCCAGAGCTGAGTACCAGCTAATGGATCGGAGCAGTCACCTTCTCCCCTCGTGCCCTGCAGGCAGCAGCGGAGCCTTACCCTGAAATAACGACACGCTCCAGCTAAAGCCGTGTGGCTCGGCCTTGTGTGGAGCCGGAGCTCCGGCGGCTCTCAGCTGCCTTGGGTTGTGTTCCTCACCCGTGGCAGGGCTGTTCCCTGCCCCGTGTGGGGACGGGGAGCCCAGCGCCGGGAAACGCGGAGCTCCTGCCTCGGTGGGGAAGGGGCCGTGTGTGGGGTGGTTCTTTAACGCCTGGCCTGCGGGGACTGGGTGGGGGCTCTGGGATCTGCTGCGGTGCAGTTTGTGATGCCCATTGCCAGGAACCCGGATTCCTCTTCTGTTCTAAGTGCACTTCCATGCAATTCTGATAAAACGTTCAAGGAGCAATTAGAAGCTTCCGAGCAATTACTTTGTCACGTTTCTGACTTTTGAAGACAAGTTACAAATAAAGGCCATTTAATTTATAAAATCCTACCCTTGTGTCGCCTCTGGTCGTTTCTTCCTCATGGTGCACGTGTTTCCTTTGAGCACCCAGCGTTTGCACTCGCTGATTGATTTAGAGCCAGTGTGGTGGGAGGCGCCCGTGTGTGTGCACGGCCTGCACTCCTCTCGTTGGGTGCTGGAAACGAGCCTTGGTGCAGAACAGGCCAGAACAGGCCAATTTGGGCTTCCGAACGCGGTGAGTCCCTGCAGCCAGGGCTGCTCTCGCCTCGTCAGCAGCTGATCCGCAGCCGCATTGAGGGGATAATGCAATCGGGCCAGCCCGGAGCTGTGAAATTCCCCCCGTCTGGCACAAGGAGCCAGCCCGAGCAGGACAATCAGCACGAGAGGCGCAATGGGAGGAGCCGCGCTTGCCGTTGAGCTGTTCTATCAAATGGATTTGTCTCCAGACAACGACTGCTCTTAATAGTCCTGATAAATTGTTGTCAGCATTAATTTCCTAAGGCACAGACATTGCTTCATCTGGAACTGCAGCGGAAAATCCCCGTGGTCTCCTTAGGCTGGGGATGAGACCTTGCCAAAGCGTGAGTGCTGTATTCCAGGTCCTCACATCACCTGACTGAAAAGAGAACAGCAAATTTTCTTCAAGGCCTTTGCCCTGCTGTACTGGACACTCCCTGGGGAGCCCATCTCAAAACAGGTTAACCAGCCAAGGCTGTGTTAAGTCTTGGAAAAGCAAATGAGGGATGTGCTTGCAGTCCTAAACCTTTTCTTTGGTTTAAATATACTAAAAAATACAGTGGAGCATTTGCCTGTTTTGGGGGTGGGTTTTTGTTCTCTTTTCTGACATTCAGCTTTGTGTCACAGTTGCATTGGTCTGTGCTTCATCAAAACCAACTCATGGGCGAATTACATTATTCTCTGGGTGGTACCAATGAGGACTGTTGAAGCCACAATGAAAGCTTGCTTTCCCTTCCTTACTCCTTCCACAAAGCTCCAGAAAATACTCAGCACTTGGTGAAAAGTAGGTGTCATTGCTACTGGCTTAGATCTCTCTTCTAGTTCTTCTCACATTTATTCTGTCTTTACAGATGCTGGGGTTTTAAAAAAATAATTCGCTGGAGCTGCGGGGAGCTGCGGATGCAGTGAGGGAGGGTCCCTCGCCCAGGGGTCCCTCGCCCAGGGGTCCCTGGCCCGGGCCGGGTGCGGGGATGAGCCTGGCGGGGCTGACGGCAGAGGGAGGTCTTGCATCTCGGAGAGAGCGGGGCTCGCTGCTCCCGGCGCTCTGCTCCGTGCCAGCCCCTCCGCCGGGCTCGGGGGGCTGCCGCGGCTTTCGGGGAGCTTCTCCAGCCTTGCGGATGGGGTTCACACCCCATCCCACGGCCAGAGCTTCTCTTTTTCCTACTGCAGCCTCGCTCGGCGGGAGGAGCTTTGCTCTGCAGCCGGATATTCAAGATACTTGATGGATTCGTGGGGCCAGGGAAATAAAAAGAATTCTTAGCAGACTTGTTGCTCTGGAGGTGGTTGAAGTGTATTTGTGAGCTCCTTGGACCAGTCCTCTGGGACTGGAGCTGAGCCACGGGCCGGTGGCAGGGCTGCTCTGACACCTCGGGGCTCAGCTGATGCCCCCCCTCTGACGGTGAGGATGGGGTGGCTGAGAAACTCAGGGCCACTTCCAGCCCACGAGCAGAGCTCCCCCTCCCCTGCGTCCCGCTCTGTCCCCTGCCATGCTGGCTCACAGGTACAGGTAGGTCAGGTGGCTTTCTCCCTTGATCTCGTTTTTTTCCCTCGCACGGGCAAGTTTTTTTCACACGCAGTGGTTGGAACAGATCTGATTATTACCATTTCAGAAAGAACACAGGAGTCGGCTTTGCTTCTTGAAAGAAAACCACCTCATGTGTTCCTCGTGCGAGTGTCCCCACTGTGACCACATCCGCGGCAGGTGGGGAGGCGGGGGGGCACCTGCACGGCCCGGGGCGGCACCTCCGCACCCGACCTTTGTGATTTGTATCCCCCCGGGCCTTCGGGGGCACCTTTCCCCCTGAACTTCAGGCTGATCCAGGGATGAGTTTGCAGATAAACACCTGCTGAAAGCCACGGGCGATTCCGCGGCAAAGGAGGGATGTTCCAGTGCCGGAGCACATGGCTGCAGGGGAAGGGTTTGCAAACGCGTCTGGTCTGGGCAGGATGCGGTGGCTGGCAGGACAGGCTGCTCCTGCCCCGAGGAAAGGCTGGCGGTGAGCTCAGCCCCGCGCTGCAGCCGTGCCAGTGGAAAGCTTTGCTCCCACTTCTGCATTTCGCGCTGTGGCTGAGCAGTGAGATGCGGTCAGCAGGGGCTGGCGCGGCGGTGTGCCGTGTGTGACGGTGAGTCACGGGTGGCCCAGCACGGGGCCCTTTCCCGAGCGGCGGGCCCGGGGGAGGCATTCCCGGCAGGACCCGCTGCTCCCGCCCAGCAGCTGCCCCGGCCCCGCGCTCCTGCAGCAGGTGGCTGGAGCCGTGCCCTGAGCCCCTCCAGCGGGGAAACCCCCACGGGGCCGGCAGGAGCTGCGAGCCCGGGCTCTGTCCGGCTGCAGGGCCGGTGAGTCTCTGCTCGCCGCTGCCCAGCAGCCGCCAGCCACGCCTGGAACCTTCCCACGCCCCTGGGGAGCGGGAGCCACGGGGAGCCTGTGCCTCAGCGGGCCTGGGTGACCCGTGGAAAAGAGCCAGGGGAAGGCACGAGGGAAGAGAACTGAGGGGAGCTTGCTGGGGGAAAGCTGCTCAAAACCTTCCCAGCAGAAAAGAAAACGTGTCTGGGCAGGTGTTCCTGAGCCCTGGCAGCAGGAGGGAGCCAGCGAGGGCTGTGCCGGATCCTTCCCGTTGCTCCAAAAGTCGCTGCCTCTTCCCAGAGGATTACCAGCCTGTGTCCCGGCGGGGCACGGCAGGGGCTTGTCCCGCCCTGCACGGCAGTGCACAGCCGTGGGGAAGGGGCAGGGGAAGGACAGGCAGCAGGGCGTGCGGGGATCAGGGCCAGGCACAGCGCCTTCCTCCAGCCCGCACGGCCGGTCTGCCCGCGCTGGGCACGGGCTGTGGGCACTCCAGGGTTCCACCCCCACCGCCGCCCTCCGGAGCACCGGCTGGACCCGCGGGAGCGTGGCCCGGGGAAACGCTCGGGAGAGAAGCCGGGAGCGGCTGATGCGGCAGCAGCAGCGTTCGCACTCCAGCACCGGCCGGGCAGCGCGGCCGCACCGTGGGAGCCGCCCCCGGGCTCCGGCTCGGCGGGGCCGCCACCTGCCCGTGCCCGCCCCGTCCCGCCCGGCCCATTGGCTGCGGCCCCCGGGGGCGGCCCTGGCCCGCCCCGCGCCGCCCCCCGGCCCCGCGCGCTTATCAGCGGGCGCGGCTGCCCGCGGCCCCGCGGCGGCGGCGGCACCGGGGCTGCAAGATGCCGCGCTCCTTCCTGGTGAAGAAGCACTTCTCGGCCAGCAAGAAGCCCAACTACAGCGAGCTGGAGAGCCAGGCCGGTGCGTGGACAGGACGGGCCGTGCACGGGGGGCGCTCCGCGGGGTGGGGCGGGGGCTCCGCTGCGGGATCTCCCCGAGGCTCCGCACAGGAGCGGGCGGGACTGACCGACTTTTAGCAGGGGTGCGGATTTGCCGTTTGTTTCAATTTTGTGCGTCTCGTGGCGGGCGATCCCGTGTCCCGGGATGCTGAGCCGCTCCCTGGTACCCCGGGGATGTCGGTGGCACCGCTGGCTCTCTCATGGGGTGCCCACGGGTGCGTGGGGAGCTCCCCGTGCCGGCAGTGGGCGGGAGCGTGGGGTTCTCCTCTCACCGCGTCTCTCGCGGCAGGGCGGGCAGGGGTGCGGGGTCCCTGTGGTGCGAGGTCGGACCCCTTTGCCCCGGGGCGGGCCTGGGGTCCCTTTGCCCCTCCGACTCAGCGGCGCGGGGGTCCCGAGGGATGGCCTGGGATGGGGTCCCTGAGCCCGCGGGGGAGGGTCGGGCCCCGCCGCCCCCGTTCCGAGGCCCCGCTGACCGCCGCCGCCTCCCGCAGTGCTGGGCGCCCCGCTGCTGTACGAGACGTGCCCGCTGCCCGTCATCCCCCCGCCCGAGGTGCTCGGGCCCGGAGCCTACTACCCTCCGCTGGTGTGGGACGCGGGGCTGCTGTCCAGCCTGTTCCCGGGCGGCGCGGGCAGCGAGGCCGAGGGCGGCGCGGCCCCCGCCCTGGACCTGACGGCGCTCTCCAGCGAGGAGGATGAAGGCAAGAGCTCGGGGCCCCCCAGCCCGGCCTCGGCCCCCGCCGCCGCCGAGCGCTTCCGCTGTGCCCAGTGTGCCAAGGCGTACTCCACCTTCGCCGGGCTCTCCAAGCACAAGCAATTGCACTGCGACGCCCAGGCCAGGAAATCCTTCAGCTGCAAGTACTGTGAGAAGGAGTACGTGAGCCTGGGGGCTCTCAAGATGCACATCCGGAGCCACACGCTGCCCTGCGTCTGCAAGATGTGCGGGAAGGCCTTCTCCCGACCCTGGCTGCTGCAGGGCCACATCCGGACGCACACTGGTAACGTCCCCTCTCGTCCGTCTCCCTCCCTCCCTTATCACCTCCCTCTTCTCTGCTCCGCCGCCCCAGCGAATCGGCGGGCCGGGTGTTATCTGGGAAGATAAGGGCTTCCCAGACCCCCTTGGCACATCTCTCTAAAATGTCCTTTAAATATCCCCTTGGAACGGAGCGCAGGGTCAAGGCCCGGCTGTAAATCTGTGCTTTGCTGTGAGTGCAGGGCCTGCCCAGGAGCCGGCCCACCAAAAACAACACATGCCTCACCAAAGTGTCATAAAGTGGGGCTGGGAGACTGCCGGAGCCCCCCTCGTGCTCCCTGCCGTGCCCAGAGCATCCCTCCCTGCCCCAGCCATGGCAGAGCCGCAGCCTCAGCTGCCCACCCACCGCTAGGCTCCGGGCCCCGGCCGAGCCCGGCTCGGGGCTCCGGGCAGGTGCTGCGGGCACCTGTTGGCGCGGGCCCGGGAGCGCAGCTGCAGCCCACCCCGCGGCCGCGGCCGCCCCGACAAAGCATCTCCCGAGCATCCTTTGTGGGGCCGTGGGACGGTGTAATTGTGACTTGGCACTGATTTCACACCCTCTTAACGTACTAAAGATGATGGCTGAAGGAAGCCGGGTAGACTTAATTGTGCTTTCCAAATTGAGCATACACATTTGTTTCCTCCAAAGGAGCCTTTCTGGGAGGAATTCGCCCTGGCCAGGCTTTTCAATGCGAGCCGGGCAGGAGAAGGGGGAGCGCAGAGGAAATAGCTGCACTCACCCTGGGCTGGCGCCTCGCAGCCGCTGCCTGCTATGATATAATTAACACACAGCGCTCGGCTTTCCTGCCTTGCTGCGAGCTCCTCGCTCGGCTCCGCGCAGGAGGCCGGTATCGTGTCCTCGTTGTGTGTGCGACTGCCCCGCTCCTTGCAGATGTTTCCAGCGTGAATTTTCCGTGGTTCGTAGGAAGGGTTTTTCTGGGAGCGGCCAATTCCCAAGCTGGCAGTTCTCCCCCAAGCAATGCTGTGCATACCCTGAACAATAACAGCCAGCACTTCTTTCACTGTGCTCCGCACAAACTTTGGCTAATGAATGGCTCTCTCTTTGATATTCCCCATGTGTTGATGCACTGGTTAATTGGGAGCGTTTCTCTTTGTCCCATAGGTGAAAAGCCCTTTTCCTGTACACACTGCAACCGGGCCTTTGCTGACCGCTCTAATCTCCGCGCCCACCTGCAGACCCATTCAGATGTAAAGAAGTACCAGTGCAAAACCTGCTCCCGGACTTTCTCCCGCATGTCGCTGCTCCACAAGCACCAGGAGACAGGCTGCTCCGGCTCTCGCTGAGGACTCCGCTCCCCGGGCCTCTCTCGTCACAAATACCCATATTGTAACTAGTTTTGTAGGAGTTAGTTTCCTCCACGGCCGCGGCAGTGTGCACCGGGCTGGACACTGCTCCTCTGGCCCTTGGGACCCTCACACTCCTCACTTGGTGCCTCCAGTGCAATGCAAGAGCCTCATCATAGAGAATGCTGGGTTGGAAGGGACCCGCCGGGACCATCGACTCCTCCAGGAGTTGGGACATCCCAGGAACCCCTCCGTGTGCCTGAGAACATTGTCCAGACACTTCCTGAGCTCACACAGGCTTGGTGCTGTGACCGCTCCTCCCATCGGAGGTGCGGGCCTGGACTCGGTGCCGGGTGTGACACTCGGGGGTCGCGCTCCTGCCCTGGCCCCTCGGCAGTGCCCCCCATGCCAGGGGCACTCGCACCTTGCAGGGCTGGACCTGCCCCTTCGGCTGGTATTGAACACTGCCACCGTGTAGCTGGGGGGTTGGGGCTTGGTTTTTTTGTATTTTGTGTTTTTTTGGTTTTTTTCTTTTCTTTTTTTATTTTTTATTTTTAAGTTCTGGTTTGGGTTTTTTTGTTTTATTTTTTAATAACACCATAACCACTTGGTAACTTTTGAGAACCAGTATTTTTTTGATGAAGGACAAGACACTTCCCCCCATACCCCCAGTGTATATAACCCGCCTGTAGAAGGTGTAACTATGCAATAATACAGTATCCCGGTAGTTGTGAAGCAGCTGCTTCTCCCCAGCACAATGACAATTTGCAATGCCTGCGAGATTAACAGTGTCCATGAAAGGCAGGGGTAGCCATTTCAAACCCCAGCCCTGTTTACAGAGCAGCTATGCACTCAAGCACCTGTTAATATGACTCTTAACAACTGCTTTTCAAGAGAACTGTGACTAATAGCAGGCACTTGTCAGCTGATACAATGGTGGCCTGTCCCAGGGCTGTCCATCGACAGGTGTGTGCCAAAAGCCCTATTTATGGCTATTGACAGGTGCCTCCTGAATGCATCTTTCTTTGGACATTGTTTTCATGAATCATTACAAAGAGGATGTTTACATTTCAAAGGTACACTGGTATTTATATTTTTGTGCCACAATTTTGTACTGATGAAACTTTTTATATAATGATATACAATTTATTGATATTCAATAAAATCGTTAATTTATAATAGGGTTTTGTGAGTGCTTGGGGCGAATGTGCAGCTGTAAGGGAGGAATGCTGTGCGGAGCCGGGTGCTGGGCTCAGCTCTCCCCCACCCGGTGCTCTCGGGCTGCAGGTGACCAGAAAGGGGCATTTGCCGGAGGGAATGTGGAGAGGAAAAGTCAGGCTGGGCAGCTGCACGGTGGGGCGGGCTGGGGTGCACTGGATCTCCCAGCTCCACGTGGGAAGGCACAGGAGCCTGCCGTGTCCCTCCAGCCTGGCCGGGAGGGTGCTGGCGTCCCCACGGAGCTGCTGGAGCACTCCTGGCTGCCCCGTGGCCCTGGACCCTCCCTGGGGAGCAGCGCCTTGCCACAGCACAGGGTGCTGTCCCTCGGGGGTGGCAGAGCTGCCTCTGGCTCCTGGCAGGACCCCGAGGCTTCCCCAGGGACCCGGCAGGACCCCGACCCCCCCCAGGGACCCGGCAGGCTCCCGAGGGTCCCCGGGTGGGGGACCCGATGCGGGGGTGCAGCAACAGAGCTGACACCCCCCGATGTCACCGCAGAGCTCTTGACACACAGGAGGGGCTGTCCCTGGCCTGGGGGCACCAGGGGCAGGTGCTGCGGAGTACCCCAGGGTCTGCCTCGAGAATTCCCACAATGGAACTCCCAATGCCCTAAAACACCTGCCCTGCACCGTCCCAGCCTCGTCCGGATCTGGGGTGCCTCAGAGACTGCAGCCAGGCTTGCTGCCTGCCTCTCCCAGGCCAGGAGGTTTGTCCTCTTTGCATTTCCTCGGTGCCATCTCCCAGACATTGCTTCCAGCCAGGGAATGAAAGGCCATGCTCGTCCAAGCTCGTCCTTCCCCTCCAGCCCGCTCCCTGCGCCCTCCCAGGGGCTGCTCGGAGCAGGAAGATGTGTGTGGCTGTAAAAGTCAGCAGAGCTGCTGCTCGGCCCTTCTTTAATTAAGAGCTCACCCGGTATAAACTGACTTTTCCCAGCCGAGTTGGACTCATTACTCGATTATTAAGCAGGGCAGGAAGTTTTGGGTTTGCTCTTGTGTGTGCTTTTCTTCCTTTTCCCAACAGGAAGCGGGGGAGGGGCACTAATTACTTTCAGCTTTCCATCCATAAATTCCTGGAGCCGCAAAAGCAGCTAAACAGTTAAAAAAAAAAAAAAAAAAAAAAAAAAAGGAAAAAATAGACCAATTTTGAGAAGGGACCACCTGCAGGAGCTGGAAGGGAGGATGGAGGAGTGGGTGTGCTTGGAGCAGCAGCCCTGGCAGCCCTGGCAGGGTTTGGCTTTGCAGCTCCGATCAGGGCCCTGCACCGGCTGTGCCTTGCCCCCAGTGCCAGGGCTGTCCCCACACGGGCACCCCGACCCTTCCCGTGTCATTCAGGATCGCCTCCACCCCGCACTGGCACCCCCGGGGACCCCTGCCAGCTCCCTCTCAATGGGCTTCAACTGATATTGGTCAGGCCGGCGGTGAGAGCTGTGAGAAAGCTCCTCCTTAGCCAGCTCTGCTGCTCTCCCTTGTGCTCCTGGCTTTGTGCAGCGCCTGGCGGGGACGGCAGGCCTTTAGAGGGAAGGTATAAACCGGGTGGAGAGCAGCCTAGGCTCCACTGACAAATCCCGCTGGCATTCAAACACAAATGCAGCCTTAAAACACTGGAAAAAAGAAATGCTGCCTGTTCTGAATCACAAAAGCACAGCCCACTGGCACTTGGGCTGCTGCTGCATCTGCTTCTGGCCCTGCCCAGCACGCTGTGCCCCGGGGACACGGCGGCTCAGGTGATGTCCCGCCCCTGGGCCAGTGCCGCAGACCTGTGCAGGTGGAGGCTGTCCCGTCCTAGGCTGATGGATGTGCTCCACATCTCTCCGTTTCTGACCAGCTGCTCAATGACTACTGCAAAAGCATTTCTTCTTTCTACCTGAGGGATGCTGGGGTGAGCAGGGGGTGCAGCACCATGGCCAGGACACCCTTGGGTCCAGCTCTAGCCAGCTCCACACAGGGGTCATCCCGTCTGGCCTTTCTCCACCCCTGCAGACCTTTGGGGCTCTGTGACAGAGAAATGCACCGGGGGCTGGCCTGAGGATGAGTAACAATTTCTTTTTCATTTCCTTTTCTGAAGGAAAGCGGCAGAGCAGCATCCCTGGCGGCAGGGCTGTGGTGCCCTGCCCTCGGTCCCTGGTGCTCACCCGGACGGGCCTGGGGGCCGTGCCCGCAGCGCAGCGATGTCCCCGCTCTCCGGCGATGCCCAGGAAGGAGCCCGTGTCCCCTCAAAGCCCCGCGGGCTCGGCAGGTAGCGCAGGCTGCGCTCTGCGGCGGGGGCGACGGGCGGAGGAGCCATTTGGTGACCACCTTGTGTGACCATCTGTGACAGATTACGGCGTCAGCGCTTGTAAAGGCCGGGATTCAATCAAGCGCCCGGCAGGTAGCGGGGCCCCGGGGTGTGGGCGGTGCCGGCCCGGGGCTGCCGTTTGAACTGCGCTGCTTCATCTCCACGCAGCTCCATGAGACCTTGAAACGAGCACGTTCGTTCCTTTTCAAAGGCTGCAGGGGTACCACAAAGTGCCTTTTCTTCCCTGAAAGCACTAGTGTTTTCCCTGTTCCCTGATCCGATGTAGAATTAAGGGTGTTGGGAAACCCACCCTGCCGTGGGAGCCCCCTGGGGCAGGCCCATGTGGAGATACTGGGTTAAAAGGGCTTTAAGATTTCCATGCTACCTTTTGAACTCACTTTGTCCTGTCTCTGCAAGCATCTGGAGCATCCCAGAGGCGATGAGAAGGGAAGCAGGAGGATTACAGCCACCTTTGCAAGGGCTAAGCTTCATCTCCTCAGTCATTTGGGGGCCCCAGTTCCCAAAATTTCCTTTTTCACCCCCTTCTGTCCCCATCTCTCCCAAGGACAGGCACGAGGCACAGCTGGTCCTTGTGCTGTGAGGGTGAAGAGGAGCCTTGGGCCCCCCAGAATGCCTCCTCCCACCTCCAGGGCTCCAAGCAACGAAATTCCCACTTTCTTCTCCTGTCACTGTAAACCTATCTGATAGAAATGTTCTCACGATTCTGTGATCTCCTGCATCCCCCACAGCCTCTGCAGGAGCACTTCCAGCACTCTGCAGCCCCCAGAGAAGGCAGCCAAAGCTCAGCCCTACAAAGTGTAGCAGCCTAATTCCTCTCTGGCTCTCACCTAGCAGGAGGAGGCTGAACAAACAAACAACGAACAAACAACGAACCCGGGCAGGGCGCAGGGAGGGCCCGAGAGCGGGGCCAGGCTCTGGCTGCTCCTGGCCCGGGCAGGGGGTGACCCTCGGTGGCAGGAGCTGGGAGGCTCCTGAGGTGACAGGCAGGGACAATTTGGGTTTCCCAGCTGTGACAGCCGGGATGCAGCAGGCCCGGGAAGGTGCCCGAGGATTTCCCTGTCCGGACAGGGGCAGCAGGAGCGGGCTCACAAACAAACTGCAGGTGTAGCTATTGTTTCTGTGCCTCTGGGCTATTGACAGGAGCAACAATCTCAAATTAATCTTTAATGGGATGATGAACTGATAGCGGGGCTGGGGAGGTGCGAATCTTCCCGTGCAGGTAAAGCTCGGGAAAGGCAGAAGGAAAGGGCCAGGCAGCCCCGGGCAGGGCTGTGAGCTGGAGAACTGAAATAAAGGTGCTGTGTCCCTGTGGATGGAGATGGTCTGGGCGGCACCGCTGTGGCCTGGCACTGTCTGCACTCACCTTTCAGGCAGCCCCTCTCCAGGGAGTGCCCCTGCCCGCCCCCAGAGCAGGGGCACAGGGGTGATGCCCACCCCACCCCGCCCCAGCAGAGCACGGCCCAGCTGCCATAGAGCTGGTGTGATTAATTCCTGTACCTGGGGATGGACACTGGCACAAGGGCCACCAGCACACGCACGGCAGTGCCCACTGTCCTCTCCACAGGAAGAGGTGCCGGGGGAACCACCAGCCTGTGCCCGCTCTACAACAGCAATGCCGTGCTGTAACTCATTGGAGATCTGCCCAGAAAATCATCAGAAACTATTTTAAATCTAGCATAATATACATATGTATGGGTCACCTTCTGTTTTACTGGGCTCCCTGAAAGCAATGTGAGGCCTGTTTTACTTCTCCCAATAAAAAGGCTCACATTTCACAGGGAGGAGATTGGCGGCTCCCGAGCTAATTAGCCCGGGTTCCCCTCCACCTCCGCATTTTCCACGCAGGGTTATGCTGGCGACACTTTGTCTGTGGCTGCTCCGGAGGACGGTGCTGCACACTGAGCCTCCTTTGCGCCATGGGCTGCAGGCAGAGCGGGGCAGGGCGAGGAAGTGGCGGCGTGTTGTGGCAGAGTCATGGCCCGTTATAAAGAGCTTCAAGGGCCTGCATTATGTCATTACTCAATTAGCCTGTTGGTAATAGCACTTCATTAGAGAGACAGCTCCTATTCACTGGCCTTAATCCACTTTCTAAAGCCAGGGCTAGAGCCATTGATCGCCTTTCCCGCTTTCCTGATGAGGCAGAAAGTGGTTTTGGAGAGTGGCCCTGCAGCGGGCAGAGGGGGAGTGACCCTGCTGCCGTGGCCGGGCAGTCCCCTGTGGCCAGGGCAGTCCCCTGCGGCCAGGGCAGCCTCCTGCCACTCCTGCCACTCCTGCCACTCCTGCCACTCCTGCCACTGCTGCCACTGCTGCCACTGCTGCCACTCGCAGACACGGGTGGCAGCAGGCAGCCCCAGCAGCTCAGGGACGGTGGGGAGGGCAGAGCACCTGCCCCTCTCAAAAATCAGGCTGTTAATGGGGGAACAAGTGAGTCTTGGTGTCAGGCCATGGGTGAGCACAGAGCGTGGCCTCTCCCCACCCGGCGGACGTGAGCCCGTGCCAGGGATGCTCCCGTGGGACGGGCCGTGGGCTCGGGCACTGCCCGCCCAGCCTGAGCCTCGCTTCGGCCCACAGGGGGCCAGGAGGAAAAGCAACTCATCCTATTTCTTCTTTATTTCCTCCCCCACACGCCTGTGACAGGCAGTGATGGTGAAAACCGAGGCGCGGTCGGAAGTGGAGCCACACGCAGGAAACCGATGTGTGTCAGGAGAGGTGGCAGGGACCGAGGGACAGCGGCTGCCGGGGGCTGCCCTGCCTGCCCTGCCCTGCCCTGCCTGCACTGCCCTCCTGACGGCTGCAGGGGCAGGACGCACACAGAGCCTTTCCTCTGCCTGTGAAGGCACCTGCTGCCATTCCAGGTGGGGACAGAGCAAACAGAGGGGCAGGGACATCCCAGCCCAGCCCGGGGTGGCACCGAGTGTTGGGAAATGTTCCCCATGTCCTGCCCATCCAGTTGGCCTCAAAGCCCGCTGGGTCCTGCAGGGGCCTGGCCCCCCAAGTCCCCCCACCACAATGGCCAGAGCGTCCTCAGGGGTGGCCCCACAGCCTGGGGCCTCAGCCTGCCACAGCCTCACCCACACACGTCCACCCTCCCCAGGGCATCCACCAGCTGAGTGCCCCTTCACGGCTGTGCTGCCGTGGGAGGAGCTGGGCTTCCCTAACCCATAAAAAATAACCCTTGTTAGACTTGTGAATATTCATCTTAAGACAGAAGCTACTTTATGTCAAAAGAAGTACTGGGGTAGGAAAGTTTACTGTCCTGGTTACAGTAGATGCTGCCTGTAATCAATATCATCTAAATTTTCCCCCCCTAAACCTCACTTTACAGCAATAACCTTCCATCATCGCTTCCACAGAGCTGGAGGGCAGCAACATGGGGCCCACGCTTGCTGGAAAAATCCGTAGTTATTGGGAGTTGTGACTCAGATGAGGACCTGAATGCAGACGCTCTGGTAGACTGCAAATGGTTTCCTTCAAATGGTCCTCAGAGCATCCCAGGAGCCAAAACAGCCCCTGGCACGTGCCTGTGGGACAGTCCCTGCTGGCTGCTGGGGAGAAAGGGAGGGCTGGGATGTCACACACCATCACCCAGCGGAAACTTCAGATCATCCACAATTCCAGCAAACACCTTGTTTTCATTCAAACCCTTTTGCCATTTCATACTGCTGGCTACTTCTGTCAGAAAGGAAGTAGCTGTCCCATAAATAAAGGGTGGTGGGGGAGCGTGGGGGAGGCTGTGAGCACAGACACAGGATGCTTTTCCCAGTGTGCTCCAGCTCCGTGCCACCAGGGCAGCCAGCCCTCTGCTCCCCGGGAGGGACAGGAGGGACAGGGAGGGACAGGGAGGGACAGGAGGGACAGAAGGGACAGGCAGCTGCAGGGCTCATCCACAGCCACCTCACCCAGGGCCTGCTTTACATCAAGGGGCCCTTCCCAGATCAAAGCACTCCCAGGTTTTCCTTGAGCAGCTGAAGCGCTCTCAGAGGGTGAAGTGCTGCTGTCAGCAGCCCCTGGCCATGGGGATGGGCTTGTCCCTGACCTGTCACAGTGTCACAGCCACCCCCTTGTCACTCGTGCTGCAGGCAGGCACTCGGCCGGGTCTGAGGGCTCTCGGCATCCCCGGCACGGAGCTCCTGGGGGTTTGCAGCAGAGCTGGGGTTTGTGGGGAAGCTGGGCTTTGCAGTGCCCCCTGCCCCTTGCCAAGGCCAGAACTTCCAGTCTCTGCTCACTGTCACCAGTCCTGCCTGTGGACAGGGGGTGGTGGCAGCGCTGGCACCGTGCTGGGGTCAGTCACAGCCTGGGGGCTGGAGGGTGGCAGTGACTCTCTGGGGGAGCATGGAGATCTGGGATGTCTGCTATCACTGAGGAAAATACTGTGATTAAACAGAAGGAAAATAATAATGGCTAATGCTTCCAAAAGTAATTTGGGGAGCCTCAATTTAGAAAGCCAAAATTGAGCTCCCTTGAAGAGACAGTTTTCCAGAGGCTTCTCCAAGACGTCTGGAGGAGTCATCCATCGTCTGGCACCAGCAGAATCTGCCATTTCTAGGAGCTGTGGCTGGGAAGTGATAGTTCAGATTCCTGCTGGCGCTGGGGCTGCCCATCCCTCAGAGGAGCTGTCTGACAAACCCCGCAGCTCTGGGACCACCAGGCCGTGCCAGCGACGCCGCGTTAGCGCTGCCCCGGCCTTGGGTTCTCACCGTGAGCCAGCTTTCCCAAAATAGTCCCTGGCACCCCTCCACGCTGCTCTGCAGGGCCAAGTGTCTCTGAGACTCGCTTCCAGCCTCCCCGTAGCCCCTGGGAGGAGGAGCCTCCCTCCCTCTGCATCCCTTGGCCCCGCTCTGCCCCACTCCCCCTGCCAGGGCAGGGACCCCTCCCCTGCTGCTGCCCAGCGCTCCTGATTCCCTCCTGAAGGAGCCTGTGCACATAAAATCAGCCCCTTGCAGGAGGCTGCCAGGAGCCTGCCTGGGGGCTGCAAGGGGCAGCAGATGCTCCATGACTGAGCCCCCACGGGCAGGGCTGGGCTGTGCCCCCAGCAGGGCCGTGGTGCCTGCACCAGGGACTGGGGGCACGGCCCCTGCAAAGGCTGCTCCGGGCAGGGATGGCTCAGGCGGGGACACAAGGGAGGGACCAGACAGCCAGGGCTAGGAGGGCCAGCAGGATGGGGCCAGGGGAGCTGCTGCTGTGTGCTCAGGGGGAAACGGGCTCATGCACCAGTGCAGCTCCCTGAGGGCAGTGCCCCGCGCTTGTGGGAGCCCAGCTGGGCTCCATATGCTGAGAGAACTGGGTGAGATGAGGGCTGGGAGCTGCAACCCAACAGCTCATGCGGCCAGGGATGAAACCCTGGAGGCCAGGAAGGCAAGAAGGGCCATCCCAGGGCAGCTCCAGCACAGCATCCCCAGCTAATGCCGTTTGCAGCCTGCTTGCAGCACTTGCCCCAGGCAGCAGTTTGACTCCCCAGCGCTGCCCTGCAGGCAGCCCCGGTCCCTGAGCCCCTGCCCGTGCTCCCTCAGCCAGGGCTGATCAGAGTTCCAAAGTCCAGAGCCCGGTGACCCTGCCCGGGCCCCTCTGGCCGTGCTGGAGGTGCAGGGTGAAGGTGTGGGCTCTGTCTGCAGGGAAAGCCCTGCCGGGGAGCTCTGTAACCTGAGCACATCCCCTAGATAACATCAGGCAAAGGGGGGCAGTTTGCAAGGTCAGGTCATGGGGGGCTCGCTGACCCCTCGGACACCAGCCCAGGACCCCAGCAGTGGGGTCCAGGGGAAGACACTGCTCGGTGCTGCCAGCTTTGTTTCTTCTTTTCCTCCCTTTCATGGTTCTGTCCCTGAAGGGGGGAAGTCACCACTTATCTCCTGCCCTTTCCAGCCTCCCCAGTGTGGTTTCTCCAGCCTCACAAGCAGGGATGGCCATTTCTGTTTCTTCTCAAGGCATTTTTCCACCCACCCTCCCTGGCCCTGGTGGGAATTGTCAGCTTTGAGATAACGAGAAGGATGAATTGTCGTACAGGATGTTGCATGAAGCCCAAGTGCTATTTGCAGGCAACTTTAATAAGTAATAATAATGAGAGAGAACTCTAAAGGAAGTAACCTGGTACAGCAGACAAGGCAGATTTATCAAGGCAGGGAGGAAATACTCCCCAGAAATGAATCTGGCATGAGTTCCTGCACACCAGTCCCACGATCCTGTCTGCCACCACAGGCAACTCTTATCTGAAACAGTCCAGTGTTTAAAATAGACTGGAAAATAAATAGTCTTCCAGCACGACTGATCCTCCAGAGCCTGCAGTTCATCCCAGCAGCATTTACAGTTTTCTCTGGAGTGTTTCCGACATGTACTTCAAGACCTTCCAACTCCCTTCTCCTCCTCTGCTTGTGACATTAATGAACCTTTAGGGATTCTTAAGGCACATTTTATGTGGATGTATTTTTAAGCAGAAGGAGAGTGGTTCCCAGCCCGGGCTGGATGCAGAGTGGCTTTGTGAGGAGCACTCCAAACAGGAATCCATCAAGCGCCAGGGCTAAGTGTGGCTGCGGCAGCTTGCTCGTGTGAAGTTGTTTAATGTTCATTGTTCACAGCTGTGTCACCCTAATAGAGTATTTTATTGTTTTTCCAGTTGTGCTTAAACCCATCATTCATTATCCTGCCCAGCCAGCCAGTGCCTCACCTTTAATTGATGACACCAGACAAAATGCCTGGTCAGAGTTTCCAGTGTCTCCACCACAACTGGGACTGGCTCCCTGCCACCCCAGACCCTGCCAGAGCAGCTCAGCCCCTGAGAGTGACCCGGAGGACAAGGGGGACACGGCCACCAGGAGCTCTGGTGTCCCACGGTGCAGCTCACAGGAGCAGGGGCAGTGGCAGCAGACCTGGCACGGGGCACAGGGTGTCCCTGGGCTGGGCCGTGACCTCAGGCAGAGACACCCTGAGGGTGCCACAAGCCACCCCCTGGGTGGTGGGCAGGAGCAGGCTGGGTGGCAGCAAAGCCCCTGGGGCCACCCCTGCCATCCTGGAGAGCGAGTGCTCGGGGCATTGCCCTGGCTTGGCCCAAGCAGCAGCGACCGGGGCTGGCAGAGGCAGAGGAACAACCCCAGCCCAGGCAGCAGGGCTGCCTCACACAGGGACCCCTCGCTGGCTCTGACAGACCCAAATGAACCCTTTTGGCCAGCAGAGCCATCTCCCCATGTTGTCCCTGCGTGCCAGGCTGGCCTGTGCCCCGTCCTGCCCCGAGCCACCCCAAAGCCCCCCTGCCCGCAGGCCCAGCCGTGACAATCTCACATGACAACAAACTGCAGTGACCAACCGGGTTTGCTGGAAAAGAGCCTCTCTGGCAGGCAGGGAGGGTTTCCTGCTCTGTGTAAGGCCTGACAGACTCTCTACAGTAGTTAAAAGGGACAGCATTAAAGAAAAAGAACTTAAACAACCCCAAAGTGAAGGGCCTGTAATTTATTTACTCCCCTCAATGAATGCTGGTTGCAAATCACTGTATAAAAATAACTCCTTTCTCCAACTTTTGATCTCTGATATTCCTGTATTTCCCTGGGGAAAATGTAAATCTATGAACTTATTACTAATGTTTCCTGTCCCTGACAGTGGAGCCAGTTGATATTTTACTTGAGAAGCTGGATAAAAAAAAAAGTAGCATAAACTTAATGACTGCAGACTGTTTCCAATCTTAGTTTCACTTTTCAGATGTAGAGTTTCCATCTTACAACGGGGAGAGGGAGATTTTTAAATAAAACATGATTTAACTTCAGCCAAACTTCCTCCTAGTGTTTATGCTTTTGGCTCGGGGTTTGATCCAGTTAAGGCTGGTTCCCTTTGAAGCAGCCCCGGCTCATCACTGCGCACCGTCACCGCGGCTTGGAAATCGCCTGTTCCGCTTCTGGAGGTGAATTCCCCGCCTCCAGCTGCCTCCTGCCCTCCTGCCTGCCCGGCCCTGCCTCGGGAGCAGCTCCCAGCTCCTGCTCACCCTCCTGGCCAGGGGGTGACGTGTGGTGGCCCCTGCGCTGGCTGGGCGTCCCCTGGGCGCTGCTGGGACACCCGGCTCGGCCACTGCCAGCTTGGCTGGAAACGCAGCTCCGTGGCACTGCTGGCCCAGCCAGGGTCCTTCTGTAGCCCCAAAGCCACTTGCAGGAGAGGCTACTGGGGAAGCGCAGGGCAGGAACTCAGGGGTCCAAAAAAATATTTGGGAATTTTGCAAATTGTCTCATTTTAGTGTGTTCCCCCCCCAAACTAAACGTGTTTCTAGTTCCCAACAGGCTCGCCTTGGAAGTGCAAGCTCTTTAGTGGCAGCTCCGCTGCCCAGGTACAGAAAAACCCCAAGCTTGATCAGGTATTTTCCTATTTCTGGGCAGAAAAGGATCCCCCAGAAATCTTGGAGCAGAGGGAGGTGGCACCCTGGCAGCACTGGGGAGCTGCTGGAGGGCAGCCCAGGCCTGGCCCTGCAAACGTGGCCCCTTGGGCATCCCCCCCTGTCCCCACCCCGCAGAGCCTGGCACGGCCCGGGGCTCCCTCAGCTGCTGCCCTGCACTCCCTGCCCGCCCTGCAGCGCTGCCCTGGGGCTGGGGTGCAGGACAGAGGAGCACAGGGGGCAGGAGAGGAGCAGACCTGACGCCAGGCAGGGAACTCACCTCCCACAGGAGCAATTCAGGCCCTGCTTCGACATCAGCCAAAACACAGGGAATAAAAGGAACTTTAATGGGGTCTAAGTTGAGTTGTGCACCCTGGAGGATTCCCGGCTGCCTCTGTTCGTGTCAGATAAATAGCCCTGTGACTGCAGTAATGTTTAACATCCCCTCTCATTATCTCTCTGGCATCCCGGGCTCCTGCAGGGATTGCAGCCAGGCCCCAGCCACGTCTTCCCCCAGTCCCCACGGCGCTGGCTGGGCTGAGACAGCCATCCCACCACTTCTGGGGGCTCGGTGGGAGACAGTTGGGAGCTGTATTTTATTTTCATTTCCCCTCATGGTAAGTACAGCTTGGCACAAACCCACTTCCCAGCCACGGCCAACCCATGGGCACAGGGCCATGGAAGGTCCTGGCAGGAGCCGAGGGGTCCTGCAGCACCACAGCTCTGCACAGCCCCTGCCCCACACCAGCCAAGCTCTCCTCCACTGATCCTTATGTACCTCAAAAGGCCAAAGGAGAGAAGGAAAAGCCCAGGGGAGGAAATGGCCCATCCCCTCCGTACACATTTCCTCTGCCCAGTGGCCAGGAAGGGCTCCAGTGGATAGTGGGGCCATCTCCATGCTGAGTCCTGGAGTTCTGGCTCCTATTCCTATTTTCCAGCAGGGAGCCCACTTTGACATCAGCTACCCAGGGCTTCAAGCCCCCTTTTTGCCGTATCCAGCTGGATGTCAGCAGGAATAGCCCCTCTTCCAAGGCTGCCAGGCTGTGCTACAGGCACACATGGGCTCATCCCCCAGCCCTGGAATTCCCTCTGAGGCCATAAAATGAGCTGGGAGCCTGACTGCACCAGTCTGGGATGAGGGTGTGACTTCCCTGGAAGGTGTGGGTTCCCAGCCCAGGAAGTGGGGAGGTGTCCAGCACACCAGCCCCCTCAGGGGAAGGCCTGGCTGCTGAGGAACAAAGGCAAAAATTCCCCTCTTGGCTCCTGGCCATTGACCCTGGGAGCCACCGTGGCAGGAGCAGGGGAGCGGGGATTTGGTGGAGGTCTGGGGTGTTCAGGCTAACACAAACCGGGCTTTTGCTGGTGCACTGGTCACTAAGGAACCAGGGTTCCACAGGCACCCCCCTCCTCAATCCCCGAGGGGGCACAGGGAGCCCCAAACCATTGGAGAGGTTTTCCTATGTCCCCAGAGTGAAATGCTGCCCGTGTGTGTGAGCTGGGAGTGGTGGGAGGGCAGGGACCCCCCTGCAGCCCGGGCTGTGGGCAGGGTGCATCCCCAGCCCTGCTGCCAGGCAGCCGTGCAGCCTGTGCTGCGTGAGAGGGGAGCTGGACACTTCCCTGCATACCAGCTGAGCAGGAATGTTATTTACCGAGCAGGAGAGCCCCGGCAGGCTCCGGGCCGGCTCTTCCCCATGTAAGGCTGTGCCCGGCGTTACTCAGCAGGATGCGGCACAGACGGAGGCGCCGGGGCTGCCTCCCCCCGGGAAGGGGCACGGGAGGGCCCTGCCGCGCCGCGGGGCGCAGGGCAGCGCCCTCCACCCGCCCTGGGCAGTGCCAGGGCTGCTCCTGGGGATCCCCAGCAAGGCTCTGTGCGAGCGAGGGGACACAGGAGGGACGTGACCGCCAGCGCGTGGCCCTGGGGATGCAGCAGGGCGAGGGGAGGCTGCCTTCCCTGGGAGCAGGACGAGAGGAGCATCGCAGCGAAAAGAAACCCAAACCCACCCTGTGCCTTAATAAGCCTCGTTCAGCTCAAAGCAAATATTTTTGTAAAAGTGGGATTTCACTTCCCATTTGTATTTCTGACGTTTGTTGAGAACTGACAGCATGTTCAAAGGGAAGCGCTGTTTCCCGAACCTGCGGACTTTTCCCAGCCCCAGCGTGGCCCGGGGAAGCCCGAGCTGTCCCTCCTGCTCCCGGCGCTGCCCGCGGGTGGGGATGCCCACCGCCCCCGACCCCCTCCCGCTCGGGGTAATTGTTGGTCATGGAGGGGCGGATTCTCCTGAGTCACGGGCGGCTCCCAAGGCTCTGCTCTTCTCCCCGAGGGCTTCAAAGACTTCGCAAACAGGAATAGCCCCAGAGCTAAGTCAACAGAGCCTCCTCTGCCGGGGGGACGGGCACGGGCGGTGCAGGTCCCAGCCACCCTGAAAGCACTGGCTGGTGTCCACCCTGCACGGACAAGCCACTAAACACGGGCACTTCTCCCCCGTCCAAACCCTGTTGCTTTCCCCCTTCCTGGGTTCCCTCACTGCTTCCCCTGCACCCCGTCCCTGGGCTGCCGAGAGCGGCGAGAGCAGGCGGGGAGGGAAGGGACGGAGCTGGCCCTGAGCAGGAGGCACTGCGAGGGTGGCTGGGCAGATGCGAGCGATTCCCAGCGGTGCCGGCTGGGGAAGTTCAGCGTGACTCATGTGCTTCCCCAGGCTCTGAATCGCAGCATTGTGCTGAGAAATCACAAACACGCTGCCGTGGCCCCGGCACAGCAACATCCATCGCTCCCGGGTGCACCGCAGCCTCCGAGGGGCGGCGTGGGCAGGGGAGCGGTGGCTGCTCCCGCAGCTTCTCCCGCAGCAGAGCAGGGCCGGGCTGGCTGCTGCCAGCGCTTTGGCAGCTCAGAGAGCTCGGAGCTCTCAACCAGCTACTTCAGAGCGCCTCTCTTTTCCTTGGCATCCTGGGAAGCAAACACGCCGCACAGGCAGCCGTGCATACGTGTGCTCCCTCAGCAAACAAGTCGGGGAAAAAAAAAAGCGGCCGAGAGGAGCCTTCCCGCGGCGCCCCTCTGCCAGCAGCACACCTCCCCGCGTGCCGAGGACACAGTTTATTTTCCTTCCCATTAAAGTCTCCCCACCGGCCTGGCTCTCAATTTATGCGCGGGGCTGTGGGTGTGTTATTGCTGGGGGAACAGAGCGGGGCAGTCAGCGCGGGGGCGAGCCCGACAAGCCGCGCTTTGGTTTGGCGGCGGCAGCGCCGAGCGGGGACGGGAAGTCCCCGTGCAGACAGAAAGTCTGGGGCTCCGGCGCGGCACCGCGGGGCTCGGGGCTGCGGCAGACCCAGCGAAGGGCTGGCCCGGGGCTGGCACCTCCTGCACGTCTGGGGTAACGCTGGGGGTCCCCGTGGCAGGGAGAAGGGAGCCACCCTCTGCCAGCTGGGCACAGCACGGCACCGGGAGTTTTCCACTGTGAGTGAAAAACCGGGAGGTCAAAGGGCGGAGGGATGAGGGGTGATTCTGAGCACCCCCAAACCATGGCCTGTCCGGTGAGTGCCCTGGGGAGCAGGGGATGGGGCTGAACACAGGGCAGATCCATGCACAGGGCATTCCCAGCATTGTGCCAGGTGTTTTCCAGCTGTTCCTGTGTGCCTGAGCTGGCTGCACTGGTACCTGCTGTCCTTTCCCCCAGCAGGGCTGGTGCAGTGCAGGGAAAAGCCGTGTCCTTGCTTTTGCCACAGGATCCCACCTGGCCTCCACCACCTCCTTCTACCCACTCCTCTTCTACACCCGCTGTGTGTGACCTCAGACAAGCTGAATCCCGAGTGCCTGGCGTGAGCAGGAGGTGACCTGCCATCCCCACAGCTGGTTTTTCCTTGCTCGGCGAGGTTACAATAGCTCCTTGTTCCTCTGTGAGCCCCACTCCTCTCCTGTATCACATCCTACACGACTGCTTTGCAGTGACCTCATCTTTCTTATTTTCCATGCCTCCTGCTGAAACCAAGGCCGCATTCTGTCCCAGCCTCTGCCCCGTGCTGTCTCCTGGACGGGGAGGGGATCTCCAAATGCCGCCCTGCCCCCTTGCCCCAGCACCCACAGGGACCCCCACAGCCAGAGTGCAACCTGGGGAGGTTTGCAATGGTGCCTAAAGGGCCATCTGTGAAATCCATTTGCAGCTTTTTCCTGCATTTTTAACCCCTTTATCCCCACCTAGCCTCAGTCTGCCCTGGGATGCTGAGCACCCCCTCCCAGCTCCAGCCTTTTCTCTGGGGTGCACGGTTACTGTGCCCCATGAGGGCCCTCACCCCAGAAGTGTTTGGTATCAGGCACCTCTTCTGTTTCACACACCATAAATGCCCTGGAAATCCGTGCATCAAGGCTGCCTGGTGGCCCTGGACGTGGGGCTTCTCCTGCTCAGGTGGTTGAGGACAGCTTGGTGTCTCAGTGCTATTTAGGCTTCCCAGCATGGCCCATTGCCAGGGCACAAAGCTCTCTCTCCTTGGGAACCTCTCCTGTGCCCTCTCCGCCCCGTCCCTTTCATGTGGTGTTCACAGGAGCCTCGTTTGCATGAAGGAGGGGAAATCACCAAAGCTTTCATCCCCTGGGGCCTGGGACCTCCACAGCAGCCGGGCTGTGGTTAGCCAGAAGAAAACATTTGTGGTAGCCAAGGGCTGGTGAGAACCCAAAGGAACCATCCACTCGTGGCTGTGCTCACCCAGCCCAGGCTGCTGCCAGGGGAAGGGGCTGTGCTGGGCACCCGCAGAGCTGCAGGGCAGATGGGACACCAACCCCTCCACATGTGAGGGACAGTGACAGGGACAGGGCCCAGCTGCCCCCCTTGGGTGCCACCCACGCAATTTCTGCCTGGAGGAGCCTCCTGGGGGCACAGGCACCCCGGTGCCTCACTGCCTGTGGTGACAGTGACTCAGGGGGTGACAGCGACCCTTGGCAGGAGCTCCAGGGCTTGATTGCTCACACCTTGGCACAGGAGCAGCTGAAAGTCTTTTACCTTTGAGCTTCCCACTGAAATGGGACCTTCCTCTTTCTCTGCTCGATTCAGGAATCAGCTGGGGAGGGAAGGTCTTGGCTGCCACAGGGGCAGGACAATCCAGACCAGACAAGACAGGACAGAAGCACCATCCCAAGAACTGTACCCCATGTCTGTGGCAGGGGTGCTGCAGCATGGCAGGACCTCCCTGGGGTGTGAAACCCCCTCCCAACCCCTGTGCTGGTGAGTCACAAACTCAGTGGGGGTGCAGGACTGTCCCCGTGTCACCAGGGCAGGTAAACATGGGGTCTCTCCTGTCGCCACCTGGTTAATTATTCTGAGACTTTCATATTTAAAACCGTGAGGGCTTGGGAGCCCCACGGACCTGTGACCCCACCTTTTGTCCCTCAGCTGGTGCCCGTCTGGCGCCCGCTGGTGCAGCCAGAAGCTGGGGGAGATGTTTTGCTGAGGGCGTCAGCCTTGGAGCAGGGTGGCACATGCCTCCGAGCACCGGCATGAGCTCACGTCTGCCGGCAGCCACACAGCCTCAAGTGCCTTAAGTAGGTGTTGAAAATTAGGAGTTTCTTTCAAGAAGCTCTCGGGTGGGAGGCTGGGTGTGGCTGCAGTGATTGATAGCGTGCAGCTCCGGGCTGCAGCACGGGCACGGGGGGCAGAGCTGCCACTGAGCGCCCCTCGGGCCCTCACCACCACACACAGGCTGGGGAGGGGCAGGCAGAGGTGTCCCCACATCAAACAGAGGTGTGGGGGACACCTGGCTGGCTTGGCACGGTGGCCACGCTCCTCAGTCCTGCTCCAGGTCCTGCAGAGCCCAGGAGCTGCCCTGAGACCTGGATACAAGTGTTCTACTGCCTCAGGAGGCTCCACAGCAAGGGCTGCTCACCTTCCTCTGCTGTTGTAGTTGTTGGGGCTCACAGGGGATGCTCAGAAACTGCCCCTGCATTGCTCACTGCCAGGTCCCTGCTGTGGTGACAGTGTTTGACAAGCGTGCCTTGTGTCCCTTAAAGTACATGAAGAAAACCAGACCCTCCTGTGTGATGCAGCCCCAGCAAGGGTCTGCCCGAGAGGAGGATGGGGCTTCCCTCTGAGGGTTTGGGTTGGACTGGGATGTGCTTAATGTGCTCCTGGGGAGGGCGCAGGGACCCCTGCTCGGCCCAGACTCTCACCTGGGGCTTGGATCAAAGCCAGGAGAGGTGGGAAGCGAAGGTGAGAAATGCACAGTGCAGAGCCCCTGTGAGACACGGTGTGTGGCAGGATCAGACCCTCCCCTGGGTGTCTCACACAGCAGTTCCACATCCAGCTGGCAGCTCCAGGTGCAGGTCCTGTCACACTGGGGGATGTTGGTGTGAGGGATCCCCTGCCCTTGCAGCCTGCCGGGAAGGCAGGGATGTGCCGGGGGAGGATGCCAAGGGAGAGTCATTCCCCACAGCAGGCCAAGCCCGGGGATTTCTGGGCTGCTTTCCACGCGTTTCCGTGCGCTGGAGCTGCTGGCTCGCAGCGTGGCAGTGCAGGCTGTTCCCCAGCCTCGGCGCCTGGCTGCAGCCCCAGAGCTGCGGGCCAAGAGCGAGCCCTGCCCGGCCCTGCCTGGCCCTGTGCTGGCTGCCGAGCGCTGACAGCAGCGCCTGTGCGAGCACAGCCGAGCTCGGAAACCTCGCACAGGTGCTCGGGCAGAGCCCGCGGGGCTGCGGCTCCTGCCCTGGGTCCTGCCCTGGGTCCTGCCCTGGGTCCTGCCCGGGACTGTGGTTCCTACCCAGGGCTCCTGCCCGGGCACAGGCGGCCCCGAGGGTCCCAGGGCAGAGGAGCATCCCCGTCTCTGGCGGTGTCGGGGGAGCTGTGCTGTGCTTGACCTCAGAAACACCTCAGGGCCAGGAGTGCCCCCCTGCGCCCCTGTGTCAGCTTTAAATGGGAGTTTTGGGTGTTACCCTCTCCTTCTGTGCAGCAGGAGCTGTGCAGTGAGTGCTGCTGCCAGAGCTAGCAGGAATGTTTCAAAGAAATGGTGTTCCTTTAGCAAGAAACCTGCAATCGATATGGTGGGGAAAAGTGGATTTTGATTCATTTCTCTCCTTGAAAATATGCCCCTGCCATTGGAGCTCTGTAAAAAATCTAATTTTTTCCAAGTCCCAATGATCTCTTTTTTTCCCCATGAAATATAAGCTAATTAAATGCACTTAAAAACATTCTATATGTTCAAAGTGAAAACAAAATATTTCAGAAGTGTCTGAATGAGGGTGGAAGAACTGACCAAGGCTGATCTAATCCAAGACTTGGGAATGAGCCTTGAAATTTCGTTTTCCCCCACCTTTTGAACAGGAAATTTTCAAAGCCTCTACTGATCTTCTGTGTAGCCGACTGACCTGGGTGTTACAGCGGGGATTTGGTGCCACTTGTACGGCTCTGAGGGTACCAGGCTGAGCAGGGGGGGCACAGCCAGACACGTGTGGGATGCAGGGATGGGGTGACAGGGCCAGACGTGTCAGGGTCAGGGCCAAAATCTGGCACTGGGGCCACCTCTGCAGCACTGGGGTCGGGGCAGCAGCTGCCTGGGGTCGGTGGAGGAGGCGGGGGTGGAGACAGGGGTCCCTTGGGACCCTGGGGTGCTCAGGCAGCGTGGGCACAGTCCCTTGGCCCTGTGATGTGGTTGAGGGAGGGGAGCAGCGTGGGGATGCCAGGGACCTGCTGGGCACGTTGGCTCATTGTGTTACCAGCAGAGATGCCCTGTTGGAGGATGTTCTGAGGGCCAGCCTGGATAAAAGATGATTGTAAGTGCAGCCCAGACTTGACACTGTTTATGAACAGACATTTTATTGCAGCACCCTGGGCCCTTTCCAGGCAGTTGTGATGCAGCAGAAAGCTCTGTGGAACAGGCTCTGGGGCAGGCAGCAGTGCCTGCCCTCCCTCTGGCGCTGCAGGGCAGGGTCAGGGCTGTCCCCCCTGTCCCCCCTGTCCCACAGCACAACAGCAGGACTGGCACTGCATGGCAGCTCCTGGCTGATGCCCTGGGTTTGTGGTGGGCTGAAGCAAAGCCCCCCGTGCCTTGAGCTCGTCCCCCCAGCCCCCCTGACACGGTGGCAGCCCCACTGGGGATTTGGGTGCTCCAGAGCTCACTGGTGCCTTCATGGGCCCCAGTCCCACAGCCGGGTGGGTGACACCTGCTTCAGCATACCCTTCAGCAGGTCAGAACAGCAGATTTGGGGCTTTCCAGGCCTTTCCTGCCCCACTGCCCACAGGTGGATATCCACAGGTCAGAGCACAGGCATGGGAACCCAGTGATGTCCTGGCTGTGCACGGGGACCGGTCAAAGGAGCCAATTCCTGTGGGGAAGGGACGGATCCAACCTGTGAGGACCCTCCCACCTTGCTGGTCGAGATAAACATCCCAATAAACACGGGCTGATGCAATTATCACATGCAGGGAGACACCAGCCTGTCTCCCTCCTGCCCGGGGAGGGGCAGCGGGGTGTGGGGGGCCAGGGGCCTTGGGGACCTCCAGATCGCCCTCCCTGCCGCCCTGTTAATATCCAAAGTGGCTGTGATAAGAAGCAGTTGCTGGGGCCACAGGTGGGAAGGTGTCAAGTCGTACACACGGAGCTATAAACAGTGCGTGCCCATAAACCAGATCAAAGCAGGGAGAGTTTATTTTCAGAAGGTCTGCTTCCTCCGCAGAGCCTGGAGACAAAGAGCTTTGGGGGGAAGGGGGAAGGAGAGGGAGGGAAAAAGGGGAGAGTTAGAGGAGGGGAAAGGATCGAGCTGGCCGTGCTGATTTCTGCTGGGTGGATCTCACACTCTGGGCAGTGTGAGCAGCTGCCCTGGGGGATGCTGGCAGGTTCGGTGGGTGTGAGTAGCTGGTGCCAGGGCACGGTGTGGCTCAGCCTCCCGCGGTGTCCCGGGGGCAGCCGCGGCCCCGGGGTGCAGGGCTGTCCCCCCAGGGCTGGGCTGCTCCCAGAGCACCTGAGCCTAAGTCACAAGCCCTTAAGCAAACTATTGTGAAACCTCGCTGGTTTACAGAGTCTGTCCCCACCCTCCAGCCCCCAAATCACAGGGCTCAGCTACTGGAGTGCAGTGGGGGAAGCGGGTGCCCACCTGCTCCTCGTGGTCTCTGCACGCAGGAGGAGGAGGAAACCCAAGAGGGGAGAGGCAGCAGCATCAGGTTCTCAGCACTGGGAGCTGCAGAGGTCAGGGAGCAGATGTTGGGGCCGTGAGCAGTGCGTTAGCTCAGCGGCGCCTGCATCCTGTGCTGCCCAGGCCCACCTCGCCCGCTGCTTCAGACAGAAAATTCCCACTCCTTTTCTCACTGACCGACTCTGAAACCAACCAGAGGAAGTTTGAGACCTCAGACTTGTTCAGTTTGGGTTCTAGATAAAGATTGTCCTCTGAATCTACTCATCCCCCGGTGCAGCTGGCACTGTAGCTGCAGGCTCCCACTGCAGAGGGCTTGCAGGGCACTCGCCCCTCCTTCACACTGGTGCTGGTGGGCTCAGCAGATCAGATCCTGGCTGCCCTTCTCCAAGGGGAAAGCGAGAGCTCCTGGGCCTGCTCCAGCCCCACCAGCACACTGTTCCCAGCAACCCTTTGGTGTCAGGAGGCACCAGAGCCATGTGCTCCCTTGTGCTCTCACGGCCTGGTCCCCCCCAGCAGGCAGGGTACATCCCAGGGGAGCAGTCCACATCAGAGCTGGGAACCCTCTGCTCCCACACTGCCAGCACCTCCTGCTGCCTGCCCTGCTTGCTGGAGCATGTGGCCCTCGGTAATTTTTTTGACCAGCCTTGCAAAGGGCAGGCACAGCTCTTTGGGAATGTCCCGTCCCAGCAGCACGGGAGCTGCTGTGCTGATCCCACAGCGCCCTGGATCTCCTGGGGTGGGGTGTGCTGGTCCTGCCTTGCAGGGCTCCCTCCCATGGGCCTTGGGTTCAAGCCACAGCGGTTAAATGCCTAGGTTTTTCCAGGATTGCTTTCCTGCAGCCCCCAGCACCTTCCTGAGCCTGTCTTTGGGGTGCAGTAGGAGTGCTGGGCTCACTTTCCCCGGGAAGGCGGCAGCAGCGGCCCCACCCCGCCCTGGCAGCACCTGCTGCTGTGCCGGCCGCTACCTTCCATTCACAGCCCTGGGAGGGAAACACATTGCACGGCCTTCAAGGGAAATCTCACTCTGCTTTGCACAAATATTTATCCCACCTGTTTCCTGCCGGGGCCGGCGCTGGGCCCGCAGGACGCGGTGGGTCACAGGCGGCGGGCGGAGGAAACGGTGGGGAACCGGCTCCTCCTCACACAAAGACCTTTGCTCTGCAGGGCTGTGCAGGCTGCAGCAGCCGTTCCTCTCTGCTGAGGGGAGGATAGGAGAGGACATCTGCAGGGGAAGGGCAGGGCGAGGGCATGGGGTGCTGCAGCTCTCAGCTGCAGAAATAAAAGCCCCCCAACTTGTCTTTGGTTTGTTTTCAACCACGCTGGAGCATCTCTGGGAAAAGTGAACAGACTGGGAAAATGTCGTGTGTTCCTGGCAGGGTGTTTCTCATGGCTGTCACCGGTCTGGTTCTGCATGTCCCCGTTAATTCACCTCGAAGGGGCCCTTCTCCGAGCTGAACTGGCTGGGACCTGGAATGGTCACAAGGCTCCCCGTTCTGGATCCCCCTCCCGCCCCATGGTGCGCTCTGGCTGCCGCGGGAGGAGCTGGCACTAGCACCTGCAGCTGCTCCTCGGCAGCGCTGGGTTCGGCCGGGACAGAGGAGATGCGGTTCCCTGGCACGGAGCTGCGGGGACGGCGCGGGCACCCGGGGCCGCCGGTGCACGGCAGGCGCCGCATCCCCGGCAGCGCGGGCCCCGCCCGGCTCAGGAAATCCCTGGCCAGGGGCGCCGGGAAGCACGGCCGTGCTATTCTTACCCCGGCCCCGGCCCGCCCGGCCGCGGCAGACAGGATGGGCCGGGTGGCTCCGGCTCCGCGCTGCGCTCCGGCCGCGGCAGCGCCGGCAGCGGAGCCTGGCTCCGGGCTGTCCGCCCAATCCCACCCCTAAACTTAGCACCGGCCCCGCAGGCAGCTGCTGCCAGCACAGCCCCGGCTGCCTCCGGGGGGCTGCTGCAGCCCTCCCCCACCTCCCTGTCCCCCCGTCACCGCCGCGTTTCTCTTTTCCCAGCCAGCCCGTGACTCATGCGCACAGCTCTGGAGCCTCCCTGGAAAGCCCCGAGGAGCGGCCCGGGGACACAGGGACACATCTGCACGGCGACTGTCGCCAGCGGCGCTCGCCGGCCCGGCCGGCACCTGCTCCGGGCCGCGTTGTCACCTTCCTGCGCCCACGCCGCCGCAGCTTCCACCCTGCAGAGCCGTGCCAGCCGCAGGCACCGTGCCGGGCGGAACGCTGGCAGGAAGGGTTTGACTCATGCTGGAGTTAATGAAAACAAAACTCTGCAAATAAATAGCATTCGCACCGTTTCCTCACCGGAACGGGCCCCTGCTTCCTATGCCGGTGCTCCTCGGGGTGTTTCACCCCCAGGGACTGACCCTGCTGCCACAGAGCTGCCTCTGGCGCCAGGGCTGGGCCAGCCAAAGCCTTTCCAAATTCACCCCTGGCTGAAGAAGGTGAAGGCAGGGGCTGTGCCAGAGTCCCTGTGCCCCGTGAGCCCCCAGACCCCAAGGGTTTAATCACAAATCTGAACCCCAGCCTGGCTTGATATTCTGGCAGCCTCCAGCCATGGTCAGTGAAACCTGGATGCCATTAGGGCCTTACCTAGGCTGAGTTTTGAGTGAGACAGGCTGTTCCTTGGGCACACATTTTGATTTTCAGTTCACAGAGGTTTTACAGTGTGGATCCCCACAGCTGGGGCTGAGCTTTGCTCTGCAGCATTCACAGCCAGGAGCTTGCACTGCCCGCTCTGGCCCCGCCAGTCCAGCCGGGCTCTGTCCTTTTGGCCACCTGCAACACTTGTGCACAGCTCCCCTGGGAGCGGGCAGGCTGAGGGATGCTGAGGTGCTTGGGCAGGGCTGGAGGTGCTTGGGCGGGGCTGGAGGTGCTTGGGCGGGGCTGGCAGCTTCACACCCCCACGGGATGCTGCTTTTCCCCAGAATCGCATCACAGTGTGGATGGAGAACAGGAATCACATTCCAATGCCAGCTTTTCCCATCCTTTGTCCTCATTTCCCAGGCAATTTATTTACCACTTAAAAAGACTGGACGAGACCCGAGGGCAGAAATCCCACGGGTGCGGTGGGAGCAGCCTGGCCCGGGGTGGGCTGTCCTGCCCGGGCTCCTGCAGCCCCTCTTCTCCCGGTGGCCGGGTGTGCCCACAGCCAGCCCTGCTCTCCAGAGCCCTGCTGGGGATGCTCTGACTCAGGGCTTCTCCAGCCCTTCCCCGGGACAGCACGGAGCTGGCAGCGCTCCTGGGGAGCAGCGGCGTCCGGGAGCGCCTGGAGAGCCCCGAGCGTTTCCTGCTGAGGCAGCACATTCCCGGAGGGAGGAAAGGTCGCGGCGCTGGGGCTGTCCTGCTTTCCGCTGCCGCTCCCAGCGCGGCCTCAGCTGCTGCAGCTTCCTCTGGCCGCTGCCCAGCCTCTGCAAGGTGCAGCCCGGGCCTGCACCAGCCGCGGTGCCGCTCCCCGGCCCTGGGGAGGGCTCCCAGGCTGGCAGCGTGTCCGGGGGTTTCTCTGGTGCTGGTTCGGCCTGGGAGGGCACCGCGGGACCGGGCGGGCACCGCGGCCTCCCCGCTGCCCCGGTGACACAGCCCGGGGGGACACACGAGTCACTTCCCTTGGCTCCCCCTCTGTCCTTGGGAGCTCCTCAGGCGCCGTTTCCATCCCCCCTCGGCTCGGTGGGGACAGCCGGGGCTGGAGAGGGTGGGAATGATGGAGGGGACGAGGGCTGCCTGCGGCACCGCAGGGATGCTCTCTCCTCCTTCCTGGACTGCCATTTGAATCAAATCGAGTTTTGTACTATCCAAATGACGGTGTCCCTGTAACATACTGCGTTCACAACGTGTTTAGCACATCATTTAAAGGAAAATGTGAAGCAGAAGTATCTAGCACAGTTCTTAGTATAAAAATTGAAGCAAAATGGACCAAAGTAATCATGTGGAAATGAAACTTTGAAGCTTATTTTAAAAAAATCAGGCCTCATTGTGCCAAAACCCCCATTAGTGTGAGTCATTTCAACTCTCCCCCAGGGAAAAAGCACCGAAACCCTCATGTCCTGCAGAAGTGTTTCACTTGTGGCTGCCCAGGCAGGTGGGTCCAGCAGCCCAGAGTCTCCCTCACAGCCCAGTGCTGCTCATTTAGGACCAAGGGAGAAGAAACCCAGGTCAGCCCCACTTATCACCCCTGGCCAGTGATTGAATCAGCCACAGGTTTTTCTTGTGTTTCCAAGTATTGAACTTCCCTGGAGGGCAGTTTACTCACAAAATCCATTCATGTCATAGGTCGTAATGGTAATTTTTTAACAGGTGACAGTAAAGTAGGGGCTGATAGTCCCTCGTGGTCCCTGCAGGTGGGTGTGTGCAGGGGCTGCCATGGGAGCCCTGGCCGGGGCTGCAGCAGGGTTTTATCTCCCTGCTGTTATCACCCTCCTTTCTCCCGGACAATCAGCCGGGAGCCCGTCCCTCTGCAACCCGGGGATTCAATAATCTCTGCAGGCAGAGGGGGCTGAGGCAGGAGGGCTGCTGGGTGCCCACAGTCACGTCCCCTGGGGCAGGGGAGCAATGGCAGAGGGCTCTGGGGTGGGGGCCCAGGATGAACCCACCGTGGGGGCTCCCATCCCCCCCCCAGGCAGGGAAACTGAGGCACACACAGCCACACGTCCCCGACGAGCCTGTGCCAGGGGCTGGGCTGGGATCACACGGCTGTCCCCAGCCAGGGCTTCAGCTCCATCTTCCTGGGGGACAAAATGAGTTACCTGAGCTTCTTCAGCACTCAGGTGTTTGCTTTGGCTCCAGGTTAATAGATGTGGGTTTACTCCCTTGACAGAGAGATCAGTGGGCAGAGCTGGCCCTGGACAGAGACGTGGTAGCTCTTTCTGCTTCTTTCAAATCCTTCATCCTGTTAGCAGCATGAGGCTGCCCCTCGTTATCAGCAGCCAATTAAAGAATCTGAAATTCAGGGTGGACTTTTTTGCAGGTTTTTCCATCAAACCCCTGCCTGCCTTGGGAGGAGGCGCTGGGGCTGTGTCTTTCCCAGCACACGAGAGCAGGACGAGTGGGCAGGCTGGAGAGCAGGGGAGGAGCTGCCACCCTCGCAGGCAGGTCAGGGCTGCACCTGGAGGGAAGGACAGACTGCCCAGGACATCCTGCCCAGCTGTGCCAATCTTGGCAGTGGCTGTGCCAAGTTCAAGCTCCTGGCTGTCCCCAGCCACCCTCTGCAGCCTGAGCAGCCCCTCCTGCTCCTGTCCCTGTCCCCATCGTCCTCCCTGATAGCACGGGAACAATGGGGCCAGGGCTGGGGGGCCGGACAGGTAAAACAGGGCGGGACAGAGACAAACACGGCCAGAAGGGCTCCCCGGGGCCCAAGGCCAGGGACCTTCAGGGATTAGCTCCCCTTGTGCTGGGGTGAAGCAAGAGTTTGCCAAGGCCCTGGCTATCAGTCCCTGTGTGAAGGAAGGAGCTGTGGCCACCCCTGGTGTGCCAGGGGCTGGGGCTGGGGCCCCTCCCTGCCCTGCTCCCCCTCTGTACCCAGGTGCCCCACCAAGAATCGGGCTGGCTCTGCGCTCTCCCCCTGCTCTCTTGGCAGAGAGTTTGCTGACGTCCTGTAACCACAAAGCAGGTTGATTTGAATTTTCCACGGATGGCTCAGAGTCACGGATAATTCATTATTCACACCTCTCTAATTAAGCTGCTGCCTAGCAGGCGAGGCAGGGCTGAGAGCAGCCACATGTCCCCAGGCCAGGGCAGGTCAGCAAGGTCCAATGTGGCTTGAGTTTGGGCTGTGGTGTCACCCTGTGCTGCACAGGGGACACGGGGCTGCTTTGATGAGCGAGATCCCGGAGCTGGGAGGTGTGAGAGCGCAGAGGGGAGGGCAGCAGCCTTTTGGGAGTGTTTCTCCAAATCTGGAGCCCAACTCAAAGCCCTGCCGGAGCCTTTCTGCTCCCAAGGAAGGGCTGGACGTGGCACCAGTCCCGCAGCAGTGCCTTGGAGCCGTGCAGGCGTTCAGTGCCCGCAGAAGGAGCTGGTGAAGCTCACAGCCAGCTCGCTGGGGCTCTCACTGCCTGCCTTTGGCTGGTCCCGCTGCAGTCACAGCCACGGGTGCTACTGCACGCTGTCATTGCAGCCAGGCATGAGAGCAGAGCAGCACTGCAGCTGCGGGCGCAGCGAGAGGTGCAGGAGGATGAGCTGCAGCGGTGCCTCCCCCGCAGCATCCCCCGAGCATCCCCCGAGCATCCCCAGAGCCTCCCCCGAGCATCCCCCGAGCATCCCCCGGGCTCGGGCACGGGCGGGGCCGCGCTCCCGCCCCGCTGATGAGAACTCCAAATGCGGTCGGTGGGCTGCTCCGCAGGCAGCTCCGCGCCGCCAAGGCAGCCAGGGCCATTTTAATCATTTCCAGATTTGTGTGGGAGGTCAGGGCCCTGGGGTGCTGCTCCATGTCAGTTTTATAAACACGGCAGTTTTTCCAGATGGTCTCTGGCTCCAGCCTGGCTAGCAGGTTGATTGGGCCAGACCAAAATAACAACAGGTGGAGAACAGGCCATGACTGCCTGACGCTATCTCCTTTCTCCATCTATTCCCCAAATGATTTTTTTCTTTGCAGAAAACAATTAAGCCTTGCAGGGGCAGGGGCGGGAGCAGTGCCGGGCTGAGGCCCCACACCTCAGTGCACGTGTGAGAGCAGCATCGCCCCGGCTGGCGGGGCTGGGGCCGGTCCCTGCTGCCCCGGCACGGGCACCGCTGGGAGCCCAAGGCTCGGCACCCTGCAGCCCGAGGATTTTCCTCCACCCTCCCGAGGGCTGCCTGAGTCAGATCAGCTGCACACCAGCAGCCTCCTTCGTTCCCCTTCTTCATTCTGAGTTTTACAGCAAGTTGCATTTTTAAAATCTTTTCCATTAACTCCCAAGGAAATCTAGTGCCAATCGGGCACTGTGGCAGCCTGCTGCCTGCACCCCTCATTTCCAGGGCCGGGAGGGAGCCCTGCATCCCCAGGTGCCCAGGGGGTGGCCAGGGTCCATCTGAGGCTGCTGGACCTGGTGCTTTCCCAACACTGCCAATCCACCGGGACCCCTGGGAGCAGGGCCAGCTCCATCCCCTCCCACTGAGGAAAAACGAGGCAGCGCTCCTGAATGATGCTCAGAGCCCCAGAGCTGAAAAGCCAAACAGCACAGACCCCAGCTTTGACTCTGCACAGGAGCAGGGCCGTGGCAGCTCCAGTGCCCCCAGCCCTCCCTCACCATCCCCCTGCAGCAGTGGGAGCAGCTCTGGCGCTCTGGGCACTGCTGCCCAGCCACAGGCAGCACTCAGGGCAGAGCTCGTGGCACAGAGGCCTCTCCGAGCCCAAAGGATGGAAAATCCTTGGCTGTGCACTGGCAGTGATCAGAGCTGCTCTCATGTGGAGAGCTCTCTCATATTTCCCATTCACTCTCGTGTTAATGTCTCTCTGCAGGCCAAACCTTCCCATACAGGGGATGAAGCTGTGGCCAGAGGTTGTAAAGTGATTGTGGGCGTAAATAAAGGAGTTTCATGTGCAGCCCTGCACGCCAAGCCCAGCACGGGACCCTCCCTGCATCTGTGCCTTGCTCCACGCACACCCCACAGCCCCACACGTGCACGGGCCGGGCTGAGCACACACAGGACCAGGGGGAGGAGAGACATCTCCAAGGGCTCTGCTCACAGGGAGGCTTCACACAGCCCAGAGGACACGGCCACCATCCCCTCTGTGCCTGGGGTGCAGCTCTGGCTCCAGCTGCAGCACCCAAACCCCTCAGCAGCATCCCTTCCTCACCCTGCAGCACCAATCTGGCACCACGCACCTTTATTTCCTAAACTCAGGCCAAACCTTCACTGGCCCGGCCCTGTCACTGTGTGACAGCTGGCTCTGACACCTTCCCTCAGCCTGCCCTGATTCCTTCCATAGGAAGGAATTTGCTCCTGCACAGCAGCTCCAAGGATTGCATGTCCCCCTGTGCTAATTGCACAATCCCAAAGAAAATCTGTATCAAAGGCCTGCCGTGCTGCAATTTAGCATTTCATTTATTCTGTGGCTGTTCATGGAGAAGAGGCTGCATCCCATGACCCACACAAAGCAGGCAAAGGACCCTGGCTGAAGGGCAGCTGGGCCCCTGCTGGAGGTTTGGCTGGCGGGGCCAGGGCTCCAGGGGAGGACCCTGCTGCAGGATCAGCCCCGGGGTGGCTCCTGTGGCCCTGGGTGAGTGCCCAGAGGGACCGGGACAGTCCTGGCAGGCAGCAGCCTGTTCCCAGCCCACCTCCCTGCTCTGGGAAGAAAGCAGGGGATTAGAAAGGCCTCACCCTGTTTCCACCAGCTCCTAAAATGGAAGTCTGGAGCTCTGGGCAGTGGGTCTGGACAGTTTTACTCCCGCAGGCAGGTAGGCAGTGAATCTGGAAACCCTCTATGGTGGGAGCAGCAGCAGCAGAGCAGGGACTCACCTCCCCCAGCCCTTTGTTTAGGAATCCCATTTCTGCCATGTCTAAATATGCCCTAATCCCACAAACAGTTCCCCTCCAGGAGAAGGAACAGACCTCAGGCTGATTTTTCTCTGCAGCCATTTGCACACACCTGAAACCTTGGGGTGATAATGAATGAAATGGCTCCTGCCTGGCACCTTTTCCCCTTGGATCTTCCTTTCCACAGCTTGAAGGTGTCATCAGCCCTGCTTGCAGGTGGAGAACTGGGGCTGTGTTCAGTGATGGAGGAAGCCTGGTGTGAGCGCTGCCCCTGCACCATGCCAAGGGCAGATCCAGTGTCGGGGTGTTGGGCACGATCGTGTGCACTCAGAAGGTTTTGACAAGTCAGTTTTGTCCAGATGATTTTTTGCCAGTGGATACCTCACCCACTGTGCCAGCCCAGCTCTTGGCTGGCCTCCAGTGCCTGCAGATGGCAAAACCCCCACAACCCCTCAGCCCACAGCCCTGGAGCCCGGGGAAACGTGGCTCCAGCTCACCTTGGGCTGCACCTCTGCAGGGCACAGCGTGTTTGACCCAACAATTCCTTCTCCTGTTGGCACTGACATCCCGCTGGATGCTGACACCCAGAAAGAGCTCTGGCAAATCCTTTCTGCCTATTTTCAGGCACCAGGAAAGTGTTTGTATAAAATCATTTGATTTCTTTGGAGGATTCAGAAGTTCAGTAATCAGACAGGCTACAGCCACCACTGCAGGAGTTCCAGCTGGAAGAGACAAGCTGTGAATCTTTCTCTAGGACAGCGTTGGGTGGAAATTGCATCACTTGGGAAAAAAATATGGGGGGGATAGGGAAGGAAGAAAAATCCTGTATTGGCAACGGGGACATTGGATAGAAAAGGACCCCAAGGCCACATGAAGCCAGGAGCAGCTCAGGCATCTCCAGCTGCCTGGCAGGGCTGCTCCCACAGCCTGGCATGGGCACAGGGACCAAGGGCCAGGGCGCACCACGGCACTGCTGTGCCCTGACCCAGAATTGGTCAGGTTAACATTGCTGCCTGCAGGAGCACTCCTGCCTGGGCCCTGTGCTCCCAGGGACATGGCACGCTCCAGAAGAGCAATGTCTTGAACTTGGCAGTTTCTGGACAGTCTCTCTCCCTGGCATCCACTTTTTTATTATCGTCTACGCAGGCAGTTTGTTTCTATAATTAATTCACTCAAACTGCACACACACGTACCGGGGGATGGGGCTCAAACACCAGCAGACGTCTCTGGAAGTGCCAGGATGGAAAAATGTCTCGGATGCCACGTGAGGTCCTCTGCAGGAGCCGGGGGCAGGGAGGGCTCCTGCCCTGTGCTGGGCGGCACAGAGGGCTCGGCTGCCACAGAACGCCTTCATCACACGCTGCACACTCGTGTGCTGCACACCTGGGACCTGCCCAGCGCAGCCCAGCCGTGCCCACGTGCATGCCTGTGTCTGTCCATGTCTGTGTCCATGTCCATGTTCCATGTCCATGTCCATGTCCAAGTCCATGTCCATGTCCATGTCCATGTTCCATGTCCATGTCCATGTCCATGTCCATGTTCCATGTCCATGTCCATGTCCATGTCCATGTTCCATGTCCATGTCCATGTCCATGCCCACGTCTGTGCCCGTGCCCACGCTCCTGCACGCCTGGCAGCCAGAGCACTGCACACACACACACACACACACACACTCACACACACACACACACACTCTCACACTCTCACACACGTGTGTGCATCTCCTGAGCTGGTTCAGCGCCGAGGGAAGGAAACAAAGGCCGGGATCCCCGTGGCTAAGCGGGGAGGCAGAGGAAGGGCAGCAGCAGCCCACACACCGAGACACCCGTGGGCTGCCCCGCCGCCCGGCCTTCCCAGGCTGCTTCCAGAGGCGCGGGCAAGCGTCCCGCACTGCCTGCACCTGGCTGCTATTAAGCATTCAATCAAAAAGGGATCACAAGCCAGATATAACTAATTCGGAGGAACTTTCTTACACAACAAGCCCCTTTCAGTTTGCTTGTTTGGTTTTATATCTGAGGCTAACTCCGGCAGGTTTGAAAATGAGCAGAGCTCTTGGCTGCGGGGGACACATCACGTTTCCAGCAGACAGAGGTGGGAGTTCTCCTTTGGTGTTTTAAAAATAGCACTACAAAGAGAGGCGGGCTGGGATCCTGGCGGTGTGCAGAGGGGGTGACATGATGGGGCTGTGTCCCAGGCCAGTCCTGGGGACAGGGCCCACAGAGCTGGGGGTGTCTGTCCCCCACAGCTGCTCCTCAGGTCCTCTGCACTCATCTTCCACCGTGGTGAGAATCTGGGGCTGCCAGGATGTGAGAGACAGGCTGGTGCACAGGGCAGTGCCCTCAACAAGATTCCCTGTGACCTCCTCTCGGACCCTTCCCAAAATTGCATCCCATAGAGCAGACCGTGAGCTGGGTCTGAACATCCACGTGGGTGCTCACGAGGAAAGCTCCGAGCTCGCTCCACGTGGGAGCAGCTGGGGTGCAGTCCTGGAGCACACGGCTGGCTTGAGCCACACGCACATCGCTGGAGCTGCCAAACTTCCCGCGCTGAGCTGGTGGAAGCAGGAGGAATCTTGGAGGACACCTGGAGATGAGTCCCCCAGCAGCCCCAGTCCCCAGCAGACACTGGGCAGGTGGCAGAACTGGCCCCAAATGTCTCCTACACAATAGCTTTGACCCTATTTCAACAAGGAGCTTACAAAGCCATTAATCACTAATGACACTTCCTTCTGCCGTGGCAAACGAGACTCATCATCTTTTTTTAAATCAACTATGAAAAATCCACATAAAAAAGTTCCTTTTCTTCCACCTTCACAGAGCCCAGCAGCAAACACTGCCAGCTCCTCCACAGCCACCTCTAGATACCCATCCTAAGGGCAACCACTAATCTGAAACACAGAAAATGAAAGTAAAGACAACAATAATCACACATGTCCTGCAGCTGTGTGCTGCAAAGCCTCTGGGGGTGCAAGTGCCTTACGCTCACCCAGGGAGGGCACAGAGGTCCCCACACCCACTCCCTGCTCAGTGCCAAGGACGTGTCACTGTTGGGGTGTCCTGGGAGCCCACCCCGAGAGCAGAGCGTGGTCAGGCTGCTGCAGGGCCGGTCCCTCAGTTCCACTCCGTCTCCAGTGCGTGGGTGTCCAGGGATTCACACGCCCAGTGGGCAGGAGCCGAAGGCTGCCCGTGGTCCGGAGCTTCCCGAGCCACAGGAACGGTGCCCACGGGTGCTCAGAGGGACCAGGGTGGGCAGGGTCAGCAGGCTCCCGCCTGGCCACGCTCCCGCGGCCGCTGTGACACGCTGGCTGTCAGGCAAGGGCTCCAAGGAGGTTTTAATTTAGTGCTGGTGCTTACCCTGGGAAGAATTTCCCAAGTAGGTGGAAATTTGTGATCTCCATCAACCTGGGGAGAAAGGAGGAGCAGGGACGGCATCATCCTTACGCACTAATATTCCTCCTCGTGGGGATGTCTATTCCCCAGACACTGATATTACTCTTTCCCAGGAGTACTCGGAGCTTTAAAACTTTACCCACTATTTGCGTGTTATTTACTCCAGCCTTTGGCTCCCCACCCGCCTGGCTCCGGTGGTGAGGGGACCCGAAGGACCGCAGGGGCTTTCCAGGCTCGGCTCAGGCTCGGGCTCAGCTCCGGCGGGAGGGAGAGGGAGGGAGCTGGCTGGCCAGATGGTTTGTTTTCACTCAGGATCAAACTCGCTGCTTGTCTCGGTGGCTCCCGACAGCTCATCCTCCCACGGCCGCCCCCGGGAGGGCACAGGCGCTGCCCGGGCTGGAGGCGTCCCCGGGAGCGCAGGGTGGCGGTGGCTGAGGGACCCCGGCCCCCGCGCAGCCCGGGGGAGCGGGGCTTGCCGGCTCCTCGGGAGGATGCCGGCAGAATCCCTCTCGCTGGCCCCAGCCCTGATGGAGGGAATTAAGGAGCGGATTTGGCTGGGAACAGCCCCCAGGTTCTCTCACAGGGAAAGGGGGAAGGCAGATGTACGGCTTTGTCCTAGGAAGGACAATGAAGACCTTGCCCTGGAGAGGCTCCGCGGTGTTGGGCTGTGGCCAACGTGACTAAGCCTCCTCTTCCTCTCTGCTCACCCGTCTCTCTGCCATGTCAGACTTTTTAAAAAGCACCTTTAGTTTTGCAATGCTCTTGCTCAGAGCCTCATTACTCAGGCTGAGCTGGCCCTGTTTCCTGGGGAGCGAGGCATCCCTGCCCGATAAGATAAGCGCCCCAAAGAAAGGTTTTGGGACCCTGACTCACTGGAGAAACTTTCTGCAGTGCATTCATACAGCCTCTAACACACTCAACTACTTGATGGGTTTATCAGTGAAATTCAAATGCTCATCTATGGTCATCGGAGGATAGCTCTGATCCAGGAGCAAGGTCACCCCAATCAGGTGCTAAGCCTGGAGAGTCATCCTATCTGCACCTCCCTACATATTCACAGCCCTTTCTCTGTGCTGTCCCCAAACCCCTCCTGCCCTGGGCTCCCACAGGGACTCAGAGACCCTCTGGTGCTGGAGCCCTGCTCAGTGGGGCCCTGGACAGAGGGTGGCATCCCTGGTGGCAGGAGCCCTGTGCCTGCTGCCGGGTCCCAGCCCTGGGCAGTGCTGGGGGTCTGTGCTCACGTCCCCCAGCTGCAGCTGGGGCAGATCCAGGCTGTGGTTCCCCATCACCAGCAAGATCTGGCTCCAGGTTATCTCTCCTGCTGCCTCTGGCAGCCCATGTCTGGTTTTACAGACGGGCAATAAATCCCCAAGGAGAAGCAGCTACAAGGTCTCCATCCATGCACCCCCAAGAGAAAGCAGGCCCAGACCCCAAAGATTTACCCCTCGTGAAGGCACCCGTGGTTTTCTTCTCTGGGTACAGTGAACTCTCAGGCTGAAGGATGCCACTTCTGATTGCAGGAGCAGGGCTGCAGATGCAGCTGGTACTGGGTGGGGGGAGAAATCCTCTTGTGGGGCAATTAACCCAGCTCAGCTTTGGGAGCAGTTGCTTGGCTCTCAGCGAGTCCCTTCCCTGCACACTGCTCAGATAGAAGAGGCTCCATGGATGCTTTCCATCAGCATCCAAATCCAACACCCTGGGTTTCCCCTGGGCTGGCCCCAGAGCACCTCATCCCTGGGGTGGGCTGGCTTGGCACCAGCCCTGCCGGGGTGAGGAGTGTGTCAGGGCTCTGTGTGCCCAGCTGTGCCCAGCTGTGCCCCTGGCAGCAGCACCCAGCAGGTTATTGGGCAGCTCTGGAAGCCCCCAACAACTGCAAATGATCAACCCTGGGGGAATTTTTTTCCTTCCCGCGGCTCTGGAGTCAATTGTCAGCCCTGCTTTTAAAGACACCCTTGTCGGCAGCCCGGCTGTGCTTTTCTGCTTCAGAGGAATTCCTCTAAAACAATAATAGTGACATTGTTCCTCACTTTGCTGGCGGTTTTATAGGGCTCACGTTGGAGAAAGGTGACCATGGCTGCCTTTTGGCCACATGTGTTTACACAAGGAAATGCATGTGGGTTTTGGGGTGGCGCCTGGAGTCAGCAGCCGCTCTCTGTACTCCTGACCCTTACAGAGCTGCTTTCTTGCTTCTGGGTACGTTTACTGCACTCCAGATGTGAGCTGGCTCCAGCAAGGCTGCGGAGCGCCAGGGATCTGGCATCCCCAGACTCATCAGTCCGTGGGGTAGAATGCCATGGTGGTTGTTTTAAAAGCTGTAATGCGTCTTGGTAACACATCATGATTTATTCAGCCCTTGTTTGACAGGGAGCCTTTATCAAAAGCCGATGCGAAGCCCGGGCTCTGCGGCGCTGCCGAGGGTGGCTGGGAGCTGCTCCCTCCCCAGGGATGGGCTCGTGCCTGATCCTGGACAGCCGGGTCCCCACCGTGCCATCCACCAGGGCTGTCCTGGGGACACCTGTGCTGCGGGTGCACCTCCACCCTGCTGACTGAGCCCTTGAACAGATGAGCCCTGAAGCGTTTCGAGCAGTGCAAAGTCCCTGCTGCTCCGGGAGCCCCGGGGCTGCAGGGCCATGGGGTGACCCGGGGGTGACAGTGCCACAGGCTCCCCTGGCAGAACCCTGCCTCACTTTGGCCTCGCTCTCAGGCAAACCGGAGTTGATGGAAGGAGAGAAAAGAAGTGAAAATGGAGCTTGGGGAAAACCAGGCAAAAGCAGAGCAGAGTGTGGGAAGGCAGAGCAGCGGCAGAGCTGGGGAGTCCCTGCCCACAGCTCCCAGGGCCCCACCAAGGGCCCTTCTGCTGAGACCCCTGCTCTGTTCCACTTCTCTGCCCTCCCACCAGCTAAACCACAAAACAGTGACAGGGAAAAGGGGAGGGTCGGATGGTTCACAGCCTGAGAACAGCTTGCTGCTGGCCCAGGCTGCAGGCAGAGGAGCCTGAGGAGGGCAAGCCCTGCCCTGGGCCGGGGCTGGCGGGCACTGGGCAAGCTTTGGGGGAGCAGCCCAGCATGGGGGGCTGGCCCCAGCCCCAATCCCTGCTCCAGCCTCCTCACTGGATGCCTCTGAGGTGCCATTCCCGTGGGCACAGATGGATGCAGGACACTAGAGCCCTGGATTAGGAATGAGCCTCTGGTTTAGAAATATTTATTTGCTTTTTATCATAATGGGAAAAAAATGCAACAGCAGATAGAAGAGGAAGGAAAAAACCCCAATCTGGGTCAGGATCTCACACTGGCTAGTTCACTTCACAGTTTAAGTAAATAGTTCTCATCCCAAAACCCTTCAGGGTCATATAAATGTGCCTCTTCACATGGAAGAGACTATTTTGATAGTAGCTGGGTGCCTGATGAATTTGCAACTTTCCCAAACTGTCGGTGTCTAGAATGTGACTCAGTTTTTCACAGTGAGATATAAAATCCTATCAATTAATCTAACTTTTATTGCACCTCTGGGGCATGAACGTGATGTTATTTAAACAAATGGTTCCCATTACCTTCAATTATTTTATAAATGTTTTTCAGTGATTTATAGGCTTCTATTAAATGGACAATATACTTCTGTGCTCCTCGAGGGGGTAAACAGTAATCTAAAGGCTTGGGTTTGCTGATCCTTTTTTCTTTCTCTCCTTCCTTTTCCACATGCATCAGAGGCTGCTCTTTAATTACCGGGGAGGTGGGGAAGAGCCCGGCCAGACGCGCCTCTGACGGCTGCCCCCGCCGCATTCCCGCACTCACAGCCCGCCCGCCCCGCACCCGAGGGTGCTGCGCCCTGTCCCCCCGCACCCGAGGGTGCTGCGCCCTGTCCCCCCGCACCCGAGGGTGCTGCGCCCTCTCTGCGGGGCCCTTCGCCCCCCGGTATCTCCTGCCGGCCCCGGGCCCGGCGCCGCCGCCCGGTGCCTCTCCGGGGCTGTCCCCGCAGTGTCCTTGTCGCCAGCCGCGCTCCCGCTGCTCTGCCGGGGCCGCGATTGTTGGGCGGGCAGGGGACACCGCAAGGCACCAGGGTTACGGCTCTGCTCACGAGGGGACAGGAGTGAATGTCGCGCTCCTCCCATGCATGACTGAGGGAATTTCTCCTGCCTGGGATGGAGATATCCCTGCAGTGCCTCGCGCTTTGGGGACAATGACACTGCCACCAGCAGCCAGTCCTCACAATCCCAGGACAGCAGCAGCCCTGAGCCCCAAAAAGGCTGGCACAAGGCCTGGACAACAGGTCATTTTTGCCAGCCCAGGCCCTTCTCCCAGTGTGTTTGTTCCAGGCTGGATCGGGGCAGGCCAGGAAGGGTCAGAGCAGCAGGATGCAGCGATGGGGATGGTGCAGAGTCTGCTTATCTGCGCGGGGTCACGCCGGGACGTGGTTCCTGGAGCAGTGACCCCGGCTGCCACCCGGCCAGGACCCCATCCATCTCCCTGCCAGGCCTCCCCTGCTAACCCTCAGCGCCGCACGCTGACAGACAGGACAGCAATTAAGTCCTCGCTGAACTAATTCACTTGAGCCTGTCTACATTTCAAACAGCTCTGCAGATAGGCTCTGTTTACAGAGCCTGCCGCCGTTTATTATTTTTTGGGGGGTGTTGCATGGAGTGGGGAGGGGAGATGACATTTGGGGAAGATAAATAGGGCAGAAGACCCTGCAAAGACAAAGGGCTGAGCAGGCCCGGCTCGGACAGGGCTGCAGAGGGGCAGGGAGAGAATTTCCCAGCTCCAGCTCTGGCTGAGGACGGGCACAGCTTGGTGCACACTCCCGGGCTGCTCCTGCACAGGCAGGACCTGCTCCAGCACAGGGGTTCCTCTGCTAGTGAGGACTAGGATCCTTTATAGGCAATCCCCAGCACAGCAGGGCCTGGCTTCCATGGACACCCCTTTCCTTCCCACCCTGTGGCACAGCAGGCACACACGGAGGGAGCTGCAGATGCCCACACTTCCCTCCCTGCTGGGACCTGGCACCTCTCTGCCAGGGAAGTGGGCAGCCCTGAGCGAGCAGGAGAGCCCTGGCTCCCCCCTGCACAGGCAGGGAAGCGCAGCATGAGGACATGGCAGAGGGGATGAGCTGCTGGGGCTGGGGGCCACAGGGGGGGCCTGTCCCAGCTCTCCAGGGCTCCTCGGGACCCTCAGACCCAGAGCCTGTGCTGCCCCTCCCAGCCCTGCCAGGGCTCCCGTCCCTGGGGGCAGCGATACCACCCTGTGCTCCCCAGAATCAAACCCTCCTTTCCCAGGAGGCTGATCCCACCTCCCAGGCTGGGCACTTTTCCAGCAGCCACCCCCTGACTGCTGCCAGGCACCAGGGCCACACTGAGCCCACTCGGCCATGGCAGACCCACCTGGGCACTTTTCTTGGCAAAAGGCAACTCCCTCAAAGTGGTTACACCACTGAAAACAGCTAACAAGGTTTTACTGAATTAATCAGCACGAGGCCTCCCAATGCTGATGGTCCCTTTCTCCCTCTGCCTTGTGCTGCTGCCACATCCCAGGTGGGATCACCCGGCTCTGCTCCGGACGGGCCGTGTGCCAGGAGGGCTGCAGAGGCACTGATAAATAATAATAATAAAAAGATATTTATACCTACCCCCTTGTCTTGCCTTTGCTTAAATCAGGTCGTGTCTGGAAGACAAAAACACGGCCCGGGAGTCAGGGTTTGGAGGACACAAAGGGGAGTGTTGTGTGGGAGGCCTGGCCGCAGTCAGAGCGGCGCGGCCGTCGCTGTCCGCGCTGTTTGCACAGCAGCCACCCCGAAATCGGATTTCACTGCAGCAGCACAGAGTCTTCATCGGGTTTCTCCAGATCTGGGCTCGGGTCTATTTCTCGCTGCAAGGTTATTAAAAACACTTGAACCTGAAACAGACTCATTGTGTCCACACGTTTGCTGTTTATTATTATAAACAAGGGTGTCAGGGCCATTAAAAATAAATCAAAATGAATGAAAAATGAGCAAGGAATACAAGGAAATGGAAGATTGAAAACACCCATCCCATCATCCAGGGCTGACAATTCCTGCTCACAAGAATACCTCTGTGCTACAGAGAGGGGAAAATAACTTCTCGTTTTTCTTTTCAAAAAACTGCATCCTTTCTCAGCTGTGGGTGCCAAGCTGTGGGGAATGGAGAGGAAAAGATCCAACACCCAGCCCTGGGTTTGATGGCTCCTGGACCCTGACTGGATCTGTGCTGGCACACGGGACTGGATCTGTGCTGGCACACATCTCTCCCACCAAGGGATGTGGGTTCTTGGTGGTGACTGAACTGTGGGAGCTGCAGACATGGACAGGGCCCAGCCAGGGGCTGAAGGCTTGGGAAAAGCTTTCACTTCATCACACCACTCCCTTCAGAGCGTCTCAACTACCTGACATTCTTAAAAAGCATTGAAAAGCAATCACAAAAGCTGCACCCTGCTCTTGTTCACACCAGCACTCATCAAGAACAGAGGTTATTGTACACAACACCAAAGCTGTCCTTGTGGAATTACAATTGTTCCCGAAGCCAGACCCTGGGCTGTGTCATGAGAGGACACCAGTCAGGTGCCACCCTGGGCCTTGCTGGTGGGGGGACAGCTGAGGCTCTCAGGCAAGCAATGGCACGAGCCAAGGCACATGTCAGCACGGCTGCTGGCCCCCTGATCCGATAATCTCATTAAAAACATCACTGGGAGATTTCCCACTCAACGCCCCGGGCAGGTCCCACGCCGGGGCTGGGGGAACCAAGGCACTGAAATCTGATGAAAATGATGGAAAGGGTTAGAAGGGTTTTGTTTCATGGCAGTGGGAGACCACAGGGGTCATTTCTTGTCACTCTTGTTTGAACACCAAAGCTCATGGGTGGCATCAGGAATATTTTAGAAGAACCACACATCAAAAACCAACTATTTTTTTAATGCACATAATAATTTAAAACATGGCTCTGCACGGTGGAGTTAATGAAATCCTCCCCTTCTGTAGGTCTGCACAGACCAAAACCAAGCTTAAAACGAGTGGACAGTGACCCTGCACAAGAAGAGACATTGAAAGGGGTTTTGTTGTACTTTTGGTGCGGGGGGTGGGCAAGGGACACAGGAGCCAGGACTGTTTTTTGCTGGGAAGCATGACGACATCCAAGGAAGGAAGGGAACACTCTCAGCCTTCTGGCCTAAATTATCTGCTAACACAAATAATCAAATTCCAGGGACCACACTGCTCTGGCGCCACTAAAGCAAGGGGGAGGCCCGGCCCCAGCACTGAGTGAGCAGGTGGCAGCCCAGGCTGACCCGCCCGGGACACTCCAGTGAGAGATACAAAATTCTGATGCTCTCCAAGGAAGCAGCATCGCTCACAGGATCGTGGGAAGTTTTTAATGGCTCACTCAAGGCAAGGCCTCTAAAATGTTTATATTAATACGTACATGTTGGATAGCCACTCATTTGGCCTCAGCTGGAAACCAGTCCAAGCAGCTGAGAAACATCTGGCCGCTAACCTTGGACAGCTTCTAATCTGGTAGCCCAGGGATTTAAGAGGTCTCTTCGGAGGGACAGAAGTTTGGCAGATCCTGCTGAGATCTCTGTCCTGCTGTGGCTGTTCCTCACTCCCGCTCCAGGCTGACACCTACAGCCCGCACCTGCAGCATCCAGAGCGGCTGCACAGAGCTGCAGCTGGGCACTGCCACCAGGAATGCTCCTGTGGGACTGTGTCCTCCTGGGGACACACAGCAGCTCGCTGCCAGCTCACCAAACCAGGCCCTTCTCCGCCTCTCTGCCCCAGCCCATGTGCACAGGACTGGAGCAGCCCTGCAGCCTCCCCTCGGCTTCTCTTCCCCCGCCTCACTTACAGCAAATCAGTCCCAGAAAGTCTCCAGCACCAGGCAAACAAAAATCCTCTTCCCTACAGATCTGCAGACCACAGTGAAGGCAATTGGGAACACGTGGTTTTAAAGCAGAGCAAGCAGGAGGGGAAACGGCCCCATTGTTTCTGATGAAGATGGCTCAAAATTTGCATCACTTTTCTTTTCAAAACTCCTGCTTCGTTGGTTTTTCCTCCCAAAGAATCTTCAGCTTTGACTATCCTGAAACATCCTTTGGCAAGTGGAAAGGTAAAAAGTAAGACAATATAAAAGATGCTGAGCAATAGAGAGGGGGAAGAGACTTTCAGACCATTTGACATTTACTCTCCCCTCCCATCACCCCTCAAGGTTCTGCAGGGCTTTCTAGACGTGTCAGGGCAAAGCCACCAGCAACCTGCTCAAGAGGCAGAAAAATAGGACAAGACCCACATTTCTGAAAACCTTTTGTAGGCTTTATTTAAAAGGAGATAAGGATGAAAAAAGGTGATTTGAAAAGATGCTTATCAGACATAAAATGATGAACATCCAGCTTATCTCCCTATCCTCAATGTCTCCTGCTCTTTACTTTTTTGTGACAACAAATGTAAGAGACATCAGGGAAAGTGTAAAGGCACAAGCACCAGAGACTTAGCACCAAGAAGGGAGGACAAGGAAGAAGATGCTCAACAAGGGCTAAAAAAGCCTCTTTTCCTAGCAGAGGCTGAGCACGCTGGCTCTGGTCCAACAAAGCACTTAAGCATGTGCCTAAATTAAATTTGCCTTTACTGGGGCTCTTCGCAGGCTTCGGCACATTCTCCAGCAATCTGCTGCAGCAGGACCAGGGAAAACGAGGAGCTATTAAGGGAGCTGAGTCCCAGTCAGCAGCCAGGTTAGCGAGCACTGGGAGAGCACATTAGCCAAGATTAATGCAACATGGCAATTCCACTGACAGGAAATCCCTTAGCCATCAGGAATACCTTCTTAAACATAAAAGAAGAAGTAAAAAAGTTTAGTTATTAAGATTATCAATATCAATTTCTCTTCAGCTTCTTTCAGCTCAAGGCAAGTAGAGCCTGATGCAGGCATATTTGCAGGTACCTGCAGAACTGAAACTCCCCTGTTGCAGAGCATGTCTGTGCCAGCTTGAAAAAACACATTGAACCCACTGTGCTGTGCCTTGGAGTAGCAAACACTGTCCTGTAGGCAAAGCACCAACCTCAGAGGCTGTGGCCAAATCCCACAAACACCAAGGTAACCACCGACAGCTCCCACAGCCCTGCAGTGCCCTGCAAAGCGCTGGCCAAGGAGCAGGAGCACAGCCCGGCTCATCCCCGCGGGTTTGGCTCCACAGCTCAGCACTGTGCTCTGCTCACACCCCCCTGCAGGGCCAGGGGCTCCCGGCTCCGCGATGGAGAGGGCCTGCCCAGGGCCGAGGGGCACTGTGTCCTTGTCCCTCCTGTCCGTGTCCTTGTCCCTCCTGTCCGTGTCCTTGTCCCTCCTGTCTGTGTCCTTGTCCCTCCTGCTCCGTGTCCTTGTCCCTCCTGTCTGTGTCCTTGTCCCTCCTGTCCGTGTCCTTGTCCCTCCTGTCTGTGTCCTTGTCCCTCCTGTCCGTGTCCTTGTCCCTCCTGTCCGTGTCCTTGTCCCACGCTGGGATGAGCCATGGATAACACTGGTGTCTCACAGAGCAGCTGATGGCATGCCCTGGCTTCAAAATTGTTACTATAACAATAGTGGGAGGAACTCAAATTTTAAATATAAAGCACTGCATGGGGTTGTAAGAGAGCAGAAAGGGCACGTTTAAGCACACACTCCCTACTTACACAGAGAGCTTAATTCCAGCACACCAAGAGGCAACCATTAGTCTTTATTAACAATTAAGGTCTCACTGCGGTGCTGGAGTTCCCCCAGCAGGTGACTGCTTGCAGTAGGACAGTCACGATACTCAGGCCTCTCAAATGGAAACGACTCCGGACGGACACGCGAAGCGGCTCCCACACGAGGAGAGCCCGAAGCGAGGCCTTGGGAAGCCTGCGGGCTCCCCCTGCCGTCCCGCGGCCCGGCCAGCCCGGCGCTGCCCCGCCCGCGGCGCTGCTGGCAGCGGGGACAGCGGGGACAGCGGGGACAGCGGGGACAGCGGGGACAGCGGGCACAGCGGGGACAGCGGGCACAGCGGGGACAGCGGGGGCAGCGGGGGCAGCGGGCACAGCGGGCACAGCGGGGACAGCGGGGACAGCGGGGACAGCGGGCACAGCGGGCACAGCGGGCACAGCGGGGACAGCGGGGACAGCGGGCACAGCGGGGACAGCGGGCACAGCGGGGGCAGCGGGGACAGCGGGGGCAGCGGGGGCAGCGACCTTCTGCGGGCACAGGGACCCTCTGGGGGACCCTCTGAGGGCTCTATGCAGGGTGGGTCCAGCTCAGAGCAGCCTCCTCCAAGCGCTGCTCAGCCACCTCCAGCAGCACCTGGTCTAAGCACATTATTTATCTCATGGCCAATGCCCTCGTTTTATTTATTATCCCTTTACAGCCTTCTCTGTGGTTCGGGGCACAGCCTGAGGCTGGCAGGGATCACCTGAGCACTCTGCCAGAGTTTGGATAAGCAGGGCTGTGACACGGCTTTGTTCCACACCTCGTTTCTGAAGCACCACCAGGCCCCAGCCTGGGGGTGAATGGTCCCTTCCCCTGCAGTGACACACGCTGACAGAGCCACCACGCAGCTCCGAGGTGTGCAGAGCTCAGCTCCTGGGGACAACAGTGGCAGTGAACCCTTCTTTCCAAAGCAGCATCCAGCTTTGTGCTGTGAGAGGTGGCTCCTGCCAGCACAGCTCCCAGCCAGGGCGGGACGCTCTCACCTGTACAACTTGCAAAGCAAACCAGATGCTTTCACGGTTTTAAAATCATTACTTGAAGTAGGAAGGTTGCAAACCTCCAAACACGCAACAACCATAACCTCCCAAACAAGGCAAGTGCACTCTGAGAAAGAGACAATCAAGCAGCCCACTGTAATTATGACGTTGTTCCAATGCCGGTTTACCACCTTTGACAGTAAGCTATTTTAAACAAACACACACAGCATTAGTCCCATTGTCTTCACAGACACCTCGGGGCTGCCCCAGAGTGAGCAGCATTCATTCCAGCCCAGAAACCCGCAGCACGTTTCACAAAGCTCCACAGGGTTTCATTACCCTGTTTCATTCCCAGCGCAGGAAGAACCTTGTTCAGCCCATCACTGCAGTGATGCATCAGGACCTTCCAGGAATCCTCGGAACTGGAGACACTTTACACTGGGAAAGGCCAACATTTCACAGCCTTGTTTTTACCCAGGCTGGGAGAAAAGCTCAGCTTGTTGCAGGGCGCGTTGCAGGCAGACACTCTTCCCACTCTGAGGAAAACACTCACAATTTCAGGTTGTGAAGCACTCCTTGACCTTGGCAGTGTAACACTGCACAGGGATTCCGTTTCCTCGGGACTCCAGCACAGCACAGGGACCCAGGAACGCCCTGGCAGCTCCGGGGCCTCACCTGGGGCAGCCTGAGGCTTAAACAAAACTACAGATGCTCCTGGGCACAGCAGCAGCAGCTGGATAGAGACAATTGCCTTTCACCACCAGTTTACATTCTGTCAGCTAAACGTGATCTGTAGGAAGATACTGCCAACAGATCAAGAATTCCATAAGGGATCAGAATTCTAAACATAAATACAATTAAAGCCTTCTAATATTAATGCACACTTTTTATTATATTAAAATCAGGCAATGGTCTGATACAATAAAAAGGCTGCTTATGGAATACTGTTATGTTAAACTTTCAGTACAGAGGATGTTAAATCCTTACAACTAATATTTTCCTCAGAAGTTAATGGAAACATCAATTGTTCATTGACTTGACAGCTGCTGCTTCAAAATGTGTTTATTTTTACTCTTTTCCTTTTTTCCTTATTTTTTCTTTTTTTTTTTTTTTTTTTTTTACACAAACACTGAATTTTTCATAAAACTTAGGACACACTAGGTTGGTTTCCTGTAAGCTTGCATCCACATTGCAGCAGTTAGTGGTCCGGAACAGTAAACCAGAAAAGGCAGTGATTTGCCAGGATGCAAAGCCAATCAAGGTCCTTAATCTGCTGTGCCACCGCTTCCCCAAAATCTTCACTGAAGAGATTTCTAAGACTTACAGAACCCTAATAAAATCTGCCACCGGGATTTGATTTGTCTGTGGTTGTCACATCTTTAGAAGGACAAACGCAAGTGCAACGTTTTGTTAATGAACATTCTTGGGTCAATCCAAAGCACCAGAACAGCGATTTGCGGGTACCTGGAGCGTGTTCAGAATCCCTGCGTGCACTGTCTCCCCCACCGAGGTTTGGCAGCAGCAGGTTTGGGCAATCCTGGTAAATTACTGCTCTTTTCCCCACGTCAAAGCCTATCTAAGAGCACGGCCGTGGCCAGCTTGGCGGTGTGGCAGCAGTGCTGGAGGGAAGGGAAAACCCACGCTTGCCAGCAGAACAGATACTCTTGTTTCCCAGGCTGGTGAAGACTAAATTTGTTGCAAAACCAAAATGATAAGCAGGAGGGAACAGGTCAAGTGATTGCCCCGATGCTCACCCCTGGGCCAGGGGTGAGAAGAGTCACCAAGAGGGGCAAAAAGAAAGCAGCACCCCCACTAAAAAGAGGGGAAGAGGGAAGAGATTAAAAGAACCCTGAATCCCTCACCAAAGAAAGCTCACGTCACTGGTGAGGGGACCAGGAAGAGAAATACAATCTATGCCTTGGCCAAAGGAAAGAAGGAAAGCTGGCCCCAGATTATCAGGGCATTTAAAAAAATAATAAAAACCCAAAAACGACCACAGTCACATTCAGCCTTTACTAGAGCGAGCACAAAGGGAGGGATGACTGAGGTTAGCACACATCCCCAGTAGTAGTCCATACAGCCCAGTGTAGTACTGGAAGCAAAAACCTTTGTGTCTACTCTAATAAATAGCCCTGAGCTTCGACTCTATTGCAAAAGACAGAGAAAGAAAAAAATAACCCAGGCCAGACACACAGCAAGGTGATTGTGGGATGGATCCTTTCACAGTTAAGTTGGATGTGCCACACTGGTCTTGACAGTAATAAATTTAAATAGACTTTTCCTGATACCAGAAGTTCAGCTATGTGGACAGTGGTTACACGACAGGATTATTTGTTATAGCACAACTTATATTTCAAATGAAAAAAAAAATTAGTATCATTTACAGTATCTCAAGAAAAACTTCCTTTGAATGGGAACTTCCTTTCCAGTATTTTGAGGTCTACAAGATGCATCTAGAAAATTTACTACTGTGGAAAATGAAGACAGCTTAAATTGAATAGGGGGGGGCATGTTTTTTTTTTTTTTTAATTAATTGCTGTAACATTGTCCTTCAGGTGGCTGAGGAAGTTTCATATTTTCTTTAGACATCATTAGACGCCGCAGCTCTTGCAGAACAACTTTGATACTATAAGAATTCTGCCATTTTGCTAGGACTGATATGGCTCTGGGGTCCACCTAAAACAGACAAAAAGACCATTCCTGTCAGAACTGGTGCACTGGATACACTTAACTCTCCCCCACCCCCAGCTGAAGATCCCACATGAAATCTGAGTGGGAGAAATTAAAAACATTTTCCTAAATGCATAATAAATCTCTACTTGTCCACTTCCCTTCTACCCCCTTTCCTTCTCCAACAAACAGCACCACAAGCAATGAGTAGCTAAGCAAGCTACAAGTATAAACAAAGCATTGAAGCTGCACAAAAAATACAACATTAAAATGAATAAAAGCAAGAAACTTACCACTCCATTAGAACTATTTACTCCATTCATATTAATTTTTGTTACAAATCTTACAAATGGAGGTGCTTCTGGATACTTAGGCCCACATTCTATTTTAAGGCTGTATATTCTGTTTTCATAAATTGTCTGAGGGGAAGAGAAAGGGGGAAACAATTATATCAGGCAGTTCACTAAGCACGTGGTTAAAGCAGTGGCTACTTTAGGAACATGGGAACTACCAAAAGTGAGGGCAGCCATGTAGGTACGATGCTGGCTACCTGTTTTTAGTTAATGTTACAATATTCAGAGTATCAAATGTTTCTCCAGGGTCATAAGGGACCAGCCCTGAGCTCCTGCAGGCCCTGGGGTCTCTGGAGCACACGGGGCAGGCAGGGGGAGCCCTGGCTGTGCACAGCCAGCACAGACCTGGTGCAGAGCAGGCTGCAGCTCTGCCAGTGCCCTGGCTTTGAACAGCCTGTGTCAACAAGGGACTCCCTGGCTGGGGGAACAACTCCCCTGCAGGACAGCTCGGGGCAGCAGCACACAGGGAACTCCAGCTCTGCACAGCTGCTCGTTTTTCCCACTGGAATCCTGCGTCCCCTCACCTGTACAGGCGTGACTGCTTCCACCCAGAGGGAAACAGGGCCCAGCTTCTGTCCCCAGCCAGGATTTCCACATCCACAGAAGAACCAAAATGGCAATAACCGACATGAGCAGTGTTAAAAGGAGGACAGCAAACAAGAATGGCTGCAAGCCCCCAGGATCTCTCTCAATACAGCCTGCTGCCTTCAAGCAAGAAGCTCAAAAGAAGTCATGACACTTCTGGCATGAAGATCTATATTCCTAAGTGTGTCAGAAAAGCAGGAGAGGCAGAGCTGACTCCTCTGCTGTGATGGTCCTGTAGCCTTGGTTTGCAGCACGACAGGAACTGCAAACTTCCATCACTGCTGACAAGGCTGCACGCTCCTGTCTGCACATTTCAATTCCTATTTAATTTTCTAAATTAGATTTCAAGGTTGTTTAAATTTTCCATAAAGCCCATGCACACAGTGAGCTTTTTTCACAGGCTCATTAGCACTCTCCTAATGTTCTAAAATCAAATGCTGTTCTAGAAAACAATTTGGGTACATCATAAACAAATGAAATGCTCGTGACTGGGGAGAGATTAGCAAAGGCAGACAACAAGTAAACAACATTTCTGGGTGAGACAGAAAACACTGCATGTATAATGCCTTCATAATACGTGTTCTTGTACAACCTCACTGTATGTCAAAAAAGGCAAGTGACAGAATGGGAACAGAGAGCAGGAACGTGATTAAAGGTCTGTAAAGATTTTCATGTCATGACCCCTGGAATTACTGAGAGATGAATCTGAGGCCAGGTGTAGAAGACATTTGCTACTGCAGGAAGGAGAACTGGGTACCTGCACTCCATCCAAGGATATAAAGGAAACAGAACAGTGAAAATGGAGACAGCAGACAAATTCTGGTTTTAGAACACATGCACACATTAACACACAGTGAAGCCCCCACGTTCACTGCTAGAGTGTAAACCCACAGTTCAGTAGGGCTGGGGGAAAGAGAGCACAACAATACTCCCACAAAGAGCACCTGCATTGTAAGATGCTGCTTTGGGAGAGGACGTTCAGAGAAGTGACTAAATCACTAAAATCACTAAAATTTGAGTTTCCTCAGTCAGCTGGAATTTACAAGAGCTCCTCAGTAGTGCTGCCATAAACAGCACCCCATAAACTGAACAGGAACAGCAGAAAAAGCAGCACACAGCAACCCCTGGCACCTGCAGCAGCTCCCCTTGGGACCTCCCCAGCTGGGGGATTTTAAACCATGCTGGATTCAAGGATACAGAACGTTACAATTCTGAGATCTCAAAAGTTACCTCCTATTGAATCTGCAAATATAAAGCAGACAAGTAACACCAAAGTGTTTCAAATTATAAGCAAAAAGCCATATAGATACATGGAACCCATTATAATAAAGAACTTCAACATGAATCACTTCCCAAAGTGTTTTTTCACTCATTTGCCTTTATTTTCTACTTCAGTGGTTAGGTTAGGAGAAGGGAGGGAAAAATAACAGTACTATTTTAGTATTTAAGTGGATACTTACTCTTGGAGGCCCAATAATCATTCCTGTCCATCTTGTAAGTGTCATATCTTCATCATCTTCAAGGCCCCAGCTAACTGTTCCATCCCCTACTCCCTTCTGACCTTCTTCAAGTTCTTCCAAAAGACGAAAATTACGAGGAACTTTTACTCCTGAAACAATCAGAAATATATTTTCAGTTGAAAAATCTAGTAAAGAAAAAAAGCTAGGGTAATTTCCCTGATACTTCTGATCACTCTACAAATGGCATTTTGGGCAAAACCATGAAAATACCACTTTTTGAATGACAATATTTGAACATTACAAAAAAGCTATTCCCATGTTTAGCTTGGATTTTACAAGCAAAATCAGGGTATCCCCACATAAACATAGAAGGCTCACAGGCCACATGTTACAGCAGGCAGTAAAATGAAAGGAAATCTGTTCCCTCAAAGATACACCCGGTATTATGGAGCTCTAATTAGCACTTGTCTATATGATTTATAGTATAAAAATTTAGAAGTTTCTACAAAATGACACCATGAGAGGCTTGGCAGCAGTCGACTCACTCAGAGCTTTAAAAATACCTTTCAAAGCAAATAAAACTCTTTCATAACATTAGTAGGTTAATCTGAAGTTAATTGAAGTGGGCTTTGTCAGCAGCAATAGCATCCTTTGTACTTGTGACCTCCATCACCAAGGAATTTTAGCACTTTGTAATTGCTGGCACATTTCTCCTCAAAACAGACAGCAAAACCAGGGAGATTTCCTTCTCCCCATGACATTAATGGAAAACAATGGCACAGAGAGCTAAGGTGACACAGCCAAGGTCACACACCAAGCCCGTGGTGAAGGAGGGTCCTGGTTCCACTGCCCTCCAAGGTGTCTGCACTCGAGGCATCACAGAGCAGAACCGCATCGAGCCCGCTGAGCTCCCTGGGGTCTGGGGCCAGGGTCTGGTGGTGGGGCTCCAGGGCTGGTTCCTGTCAGAAGCTGCTGGAAGCTCCCCCTTTGTGTCTCAGGGCCAGTCCTGGGCAGCTCTAGGACAGACCCACTGCTGGCCACGGCCCAGCCCAGCAGCACTGCTGGATCAGGTGTTTGGGAGGGACAAAGTTACTGCACAGGAGCAGCTGGAGGGAGGAGTGAGAACGTGCCAGAGGAGCAGCTGTGCAGACACCAGGGGCAGCCATGGACGGGCAGAGATGCCCCTGCAGCCCGTGGAGGCCCCTGGGGAAGCAGAGATCCACCTGCAGCCCACTCCTTGGCCATGGACAAAATACAGAGGATCTGGTAGTTTTCAACTCTCCTTTAAATATATTAATGGCATAAGGAAACTAAATGGCAGAGATGATTTTGCTGCGCAATCAGAGGTGTCCAAGTTTCATTCACTACAAAGCATGCATCAAAGAAACCAAACCAGCAAATGACTAAAGACAGTAGTTTGCTGACAGTTGGGTGCACATCTAACGTGACCATGTCCAAGAACACCCTGGGCAGCAGGACCCAGAGACAGCTGCAGCAGCAGCACAGGAGCTCAGATCCAGCAGGGTGCCAGCAGACACCCGACCTGCACTGGCAGCACCAAACCTCCCACACGGGGGCTGCTGAGCTCCCAGCCACACCGTGCTGCTCCAGGGCTGCTGAGCAACACAAATCTCTGGCTGTGAAAGGAAATGAGTCAGCTGGGGCTGCTAAAGCCATGGCCATGAGACTGCCTGAGCCCCAGACCCCGGGTGGCAACAGGATCTCCTGAGCACCACTGTCATCCCCTGCATGACAAACTCCAGCATTTCCACTCCCACACAATCTTTAAATGATGAGGTGTGTATCCTGTGTGCCTCAGACACGTGAGGGTTCAAGGCTGCGAGTCACCTGAGCCATGACAGAGGAGCCACCCCGTGTTTAATTCCATTCCCAAGCTCTCCATGCTGTAGGCTGGGAAGGCAGAGCAGTTCCAACACCTGGGATAAAAGAGCTGGGGGACAGGAGACACGGAGCACGAGCTGAAGGACAAGGGGCAACCTCTGCTTGCACACACCCTGCCTATTTCTCTATTTGCTGCAGTGGATGCACGGGAGAGCTGCTGATGGGGAGTGACTCACAGCTAAGCCGCTGCCTGCTGGTGCCCTGGGGAAAAAAGGGCCAGAGGAGAAGGGCAAACAGAAGGTTCTTCTGAAGGGGGCCCAGAAGCTCCTCCCCAGGCCAGGGGGTGCCACAGAGGACACCCTGTGGCTGTCAGCACAACCCCAGCCCGAGCAGCCACCAGCCAGAGCCAGTGGCAGACCCACCTGGAATGAGTCACATGAATGCCAAAAAATGCTCTCACTTCCACACCACATCACAGCGCTTAACAAGCATCACCTCTGTCTGTGCCTGCTCCTTAACAACATCACTTCACAGCTATCAGTGGTGCAAAGATAATGTACTGGTATCTACTTAGACCAAACTGAATTACCCAGGAAGAATCAGCTTTATGGCAGACACAGGCCCCACACCACAGAAGAAAACCAAAAATACTGCCCGTCCACCCTTCTTCTGAGCATCAGCTCTGAGTGATCCCTCTGAGCATCACACCCTGTGCACTGAGCCAAGCAGGAATCTTTAAGTGAGCGTGTAATTAAAAATGACATCACCACGTACATATCCAGCAGGCCCAACCAAGACTGAAAGGCAGCCTTAGTTCTGACATTTGCTACCCAGAGCCGGGCTTGGCTTTACAACCTTACGGGAAGAGAAGGCAACTTAATTGCTGGGCTCTCCCCAGACACAGCTGCTCTGATTCAGCATGAATCCAGCATGAATCAGAGCCATAAAAGAGTCACACAGGATTTCAGAGTTCTTTGGCAAGCGTGAGGTCTCCAGAGAGGTGGGGAGTCATGCTGTGCACTGACTCCTGCCACACGGAAATCCTTACCAGGAATGAGTGCTCATTCCACAGGAACTGCTCCCTGCGAGCACTGCAGGAACATCATGGCAGGGGGGTGCCCAAAGGGAAGGACACACATTTGAGTTTATGCACTTCACAGAAAATAAAGTGCTCATGGGAGACAACTGGTGATTCTACAAGAGATGACCCTGTCCAACAGCATTGCTGCTTTCTAAACGTGTTTTACCCCTATTCTAAAGCTCAGGGTGTAACATGAAGGGCATCACCACAGAGGTGGCAATTCAGCTCCTTCCCTGACACATTCTCAGGAAATTCATTCAATAGAAACAGAATCACACATATTAATCTAAAAGATTATGCTGATATAAATAAACTTCCCTTAAGCAAGGCAGAATAAAGACCAGATTTGTCCTTCTGGTCAGTCTGTAAAGATGCACAAGGCCATTAACCCCATCTCCTCATTTTCAAGGGCCTGGAGCACTCATGGTCTGCTACCACATCCTGCTGGGACCTGAGCCTCAGAAGCCACACGAACTTTATCACTTGTGATCATACACAAACACATCACCATCGTGTTTGCTGTCCACCAAGATTCCTAGAACGTGGCCAGCTCTGTCCTAGGCATACACAGCATTTGCCAAATCACGTCCATGCTGCAGCACGGCAGCTGCAGGGTCAGGAGATGTCCTGATGACAGTGCCACGAGTCCCTGGTGTTTCCTGCTCCCACCCCCCAATAAATACCTTGCATAACCCTCTCAGTGTAGCAATGGAGACTTCCATGGCAGTAACCAAACCAACCTGTTTTTTTAAGAGCCCTTCATTTAGCACAAGAAAGCCTAAATAAAGTGAGAGGCAATTAAAAAGTAATCAGCTTGTCTAAAGTACTTTCAGTTATGCATTTTAACTTAGCCTTCACCATGGTTCAAGATGACTCTCGAATGGCAGCTTTGTTTGAAACATAAATATAGTCATATCTCAGCAACTGCTTCACTTGCAGCTGGCCTAACCTCACAGAAATACTCCCAGAAATGAAACTGAAAACATATTTCAGAGCAAAAGGAGATATTCACTAATAATCACAATGGCAAACTGGTGAAAGCTAAATTGTAACTGTACTGACTCGGCGAGATCTCCAGTGACAGATTTGAACAATCCTTCTCAAAGTACACCTTTCAGCAACGTGCACTTGTGAAACCTCTACCCCACACGAGTTCACAAGCTACAAAATGTTAAGGAATAATTTCATGGCAACCAGAGAGGAGAACTGAACCACAGACTGTACTTGATGGGGCTCAGAGTTGCAGTTAAAAAGCTGGCTGACTTTGTGACATCCTCTTCATCCTCCAACCAAATCAGGACCTTCTCTTTTACTCGACAGAATTTCCTTGGCACCTCAGAACCCAGCTGTTTGTAAACCAATGAGTTGCACGGCAGAGCCAGCACACTGAAATGGGGACAAAAGGAGTCTGACCTGGTCAGAATCTCACCAAAGGAGGGACAGAATGATCCTGAAAGACAGTTAAATGTCAGCTTGGACGTTTAAAGATCTTAAAGCACTCTCAGATTTACCTTTTAATGCAGCACTACTAAAGATACAGATATAAGACTGAATGTTTCTTGCAGCAACTTTAAGAGTGATCTTATCAGGCTGAGATTTTTCCCATCTCCATTCTCCTCAGTCAGGAGCCGAAGCAATTTCACATCCAGACACTTTGTGAAGCTGAGAGCAGCACTGTGAAACCAGGGAAGCCATGTGCCCTTGGGGTAGATTCTCTCCTCCAACCCTTCTGATCCGTGGCAGCAGAACAAAAAATACACCTCTCAACAACACATTTCTCTCTCCTTTCTGAAGTGAGATTGAATCACAAGCATTTCTCTTCTCTAAAGCACAGGCACAGGGCACAGCACACCTCAGCAAAGTACCCAGAAAATGGGCTCTGAGGAGAGGAACTGTCTTTTACTGAAGGTTTTTCCACATCTTCACTGGTAACAAGCAGCTTATCACACTGGCCTTTCTGGACATTTAAACTCTGCTTTCTGTACTAGTTTCTGATTTACAGTAACTCAAGTGAGCTGAAATCCAACAGCTTTAAACACCTCTGTTGCTCAATACTTTAAAGTGCTTTCTGTTGCTCAGTTCTGTGTATTTGATATTCAGCCTTAATTACATCCTTTCCAGTCAGTGTTTCATGTCTTTGCATTGACTGCAGATAATTAATTGGACAGCTTATCCCTGCAGCACTGGGACTGTAAAAAATACACAAGTCATTCCTTGCCACAACGGTATATAAAGTTTCTGAATCGATGGACTACTTATACCAAATAAAGGCTTTCAGCAATTGTCACAAAAGCTTTCAGGAGACAGGAACTTTGGATTCCTCACATTGTCTTTACAGTCACAATTTCCACTCTGATGATGCAGACAGGTACTGACATATTCTGCAGACACAAAAATAATTTCCTGTGCACCTCAACAATCAGAAGTGTTTTCTGTGCAAGCTTCAGCACTGGTTCTACCTTCCAATGCTTCAGGCAGATTCCTTGGAAAAAGGTCACTAAAACATCAGTCTGAGGCCCCCAGGGGCAGGCACAGCCCCAGCTCACACCCAGGGGATGGGGCACAAGCCAGCAGGAACTGCAGCTCCACTTGCAGGAGTTAACAGCACCCTCACAACCTGAAAATTCCTCACCAACTCTATCAGTGTTACACCTGCCAGGATCCTTACCTGTAATTAATCCTTTAATACACTAATTAGTACTGTTCTCAGCCAGAAAGCTGCTTTTCAAACATATTATATAATTTGTCTTGTTGAAGAAGAAAATACTCAATCCAGTATCATCTTGTGGGAGTGTTGAACTATTTACCTTTCTATTCAATCTACTGCATCCTTCCATTACAGTACACAAAGCACTGCAATCAACTCCTCTGGCACTATTTCACGTGCACTTACAGCCCATCTTATTTAAGAATGCAGAATTTATCTCGCATTCTCTCTGCAATTACTTTTCCCCTACCCTTGAGCCTTTTACTTACAGTCCCAGAGAGCCCTTGGTGCTGGCACTGCTCCTTTGAGATAAGGATGACTGCTGTCACTCCAAGAAGCAGTCCTGGGGCTCTTGCCTTGTACAACACTCACCCTGCACCTCTCCTGTGCTTTTCACAAGCATCTCCTGGGGTTTACAGGGATGTTACAGGGCCCCCAAACAGTTAGAAACAGACACTTCTAACACACTGTACTAGCCCCAGTGTGTGCTCTCCTATGTTAGGAGCGTTAAGCCACATGTACCAGCACTGTCACACCCAACGACTGCAGTTCTTCACCTTCTTGTGCAGTTCTTCACCTTCCTCAGACTTGGAAAAACTTAATCTGGGCAAACCATTTTACTACTCAGCACTTCCAGGCTGTTGGCAAACAAACACCTTGCCTCACAGCCCTGCAACAGACCCACTAAACGGAACCGTGAAAGAAAAGTGGGTTAAGTGAGGTCATTAAACCTTTCCCAGGGTTAAAGTCAGAGAAACACAATCCCCCGGGCCAGCACGGCTAGGTTTTGACTCATTGTAAAACCTGAATCTGCAGGACAGCAACAAAGTGCAAGGTCTGTAGTGTAACTGCACCCAGCAAGTGCAGGAGCCTCTGAGGAAGCCTTGGATTCCTGCTGGATCAGCTCTGGTAGCTGAGCATTCCTGCAGGACACCTCAGTCTGAGGGATGCACACACACAGAGTGGAGTCTCCGAGGAACAGTCTTATTAAAATCATTGAAGTCAACCCTTTCTTTTTATTCATATGGTAATGGGGTGTGTGGGAAACCCTCATCATCAGCAACACAGGATTCCCCTCTCCCAGTGGTACAGATGGACCTCACAACCTAACATTCCTTCCAGGTCAATTGTTGGGTTTTGCCCCTTGTTAATAATTTCTACCTGTTTAATAGATACAAATATCTAATCTGTCTACCTCTCTAATTGCCAGGACCAGGCCTATTACTTTTTTAGGTTACAGGGACATTTGTTACCACTTCTTCCTCTGGGTCAGTAGCTGCTTTTGAAGACAGACGAGCATTTTCCATCTTCAGTATGTGTTTAGGCTCCACTGCCAAACCACTGTGAGCTCAAGGTATCACACTTATTCCAATGTTTTACAGACAAACAGGAACACTTTAGGATTCCACAAAACAAGTTTCAGCAAACTGTGATTCGCAGAGGAGTGAAGGCAGCCCTGAGGCACGTTCCCCAGCCCCAGGGAGGAGTCAGCAGTGCAGGTGCCACCTGCAGCCCCCTGCCCGTGCCAGGCCGTGCCCGCACAGCCTGCGCTGCCCTGCCCTGCTGGCACCGGGCTGCCCCTGCCACAGGGAAATCTCCCTCCTCTCCCAGCACCACAGAACGCTGCGAGGGCAGCCCAGGAGCTACAGCTGAAGCTCCCAGCCTGAACTTCGGGCTGACTGCAGACACTTAGTGCTCCTGCAGCACGAGTCTGTAAGTCACCCCCGGGGCAGCTGCAGGGCCCACACTGCACACAGGGCACCCAGGGCCCTGCTCCCAGCGCTGGGGACACCAGAGAGCTGTCACAACCCCGGGGACAACGGGAACAGCGCAGCAGACACAAACCCTGGGGACACCGGGAACAGGGCAGGAGACACAAACCCTGGGGACACCGGGAACAGGGCAGCAGACACAAACCCTGGGGACAACGGGAACAGCGCAGCAGACACAAACCCTGGGGACACCGGGAACAGGGCAGCAGACACAAACCCTGGGGACACCGGGAACAGGGCAGCAGACACAAACCCTGGGGACACCGGGAACAGGGCAGCAGACACAAACCCTGGGGACAACGGCTGCCAGGTAACAACAGCCTGTCCCCAAGGCCGCGCTGGGGCTGTCACTGCAGCCCAGCCCTTCCCACCCGGGCCCTCTGTGAGCACCTAACAATTCACTCACTGAATGAAGAGCTGCACTGCTTGCAAAGGAAAGGATCTGCCTTGTTCTTCCAGCCAAAGACAAACTGCAAAGTCAGCAGCTGGAAAGGATCACTGGGACGCAGAGCAGGCAGGAGAACGTGACCCAACGGGGAAGAAGGGTCCCCTCTCCCAAGCTACAGCTTTTGTGTCTTTAGTCAACACCTCGACACGGTCACACACACACCTGTGACACGGCTCTCAGGACGGCAACCACTGCACTTTACAAGTGTTTTTATTAACTTGATTTGTATGAATTACGTGCACTGTGATGGTTATCCCTAAAATCTGAGTGGTCATTGATAGAGAGTTGTTTGTAAAAAAAAGAACTCCAAAATACTTCTATTATATGCCCACCAGTCATATTCTGGGGAGCACGAGTCCAACTTGAGAGGGTGCAATTTGAAAATAAGCACTACAGAGGCACATGTGAGACCCTCCATGGACTTTGGAAAATGAAACTGCCTCAACAGAAGTGACTCTGATTTACTCGATCTGGTGAAGTTCATTAGAGGATGTTAACAGGAAAAAAACCTCACTCCAAATCTAGTTGCAGCATTTTTGTTTAATGTGTAGCGATAACTGCAAGGGGAGAGTGTGTGTAACTACTTAAAGCTGGTGTGGAGCAGGTTTGAAGGAAATAAAAATTTCCCTGCCTTCCTGGAGCACACCCGTCCTGACACGGGAGCTGCACACGTCCCACGGAACAGAGAGCGGCTGTTGGCCAAAAGGCGAATAAAGCGGCTCATTTCACTCACGGAGCTCCCGCCACAGCCTGGGGACTACCGGGACGAGAGCACCGGGCTCAGCCCTGGCCACACGGACCCGGCCCGGAGAGGAGCACGGCAGGAGAAGAGCCCGAGCGGCGGCGCGGCCCCGGGAGCCCCGGCCCCGCCACGGGCCCGGCCCAGCGCGGTGCCGGCGCCCCGGGACACGCGTCCCGCAGCGCCCGAGCGGCCCCGCTGGCCCCCGGACCCGCACCGGGGCCGCTCCCTCCGCCAGGCCTCGGCAGCCCCCGGGGAGGCGCGGTCGGGCCCGCCGGGACCCGCGGACGGGAGCGGGGACGGCTCCGGCTCCACCCCCGCCCCAACGGGCCCCGCTCGGGCCGCGCCGCCGCGCCGTCCCCCCGGCCGCGGCCACCCCTCCGTCAGGGCGCCTCCCGCCCCGCCGTCCCCGGCCGCGGCCCCGCGGGCGCCCCGGGGCTCGGCGGCCCCGGCGCGGCCCCGCCGCCCGGCCCGGCCCGGCCCCGCTCACCCGCGCCCGTGGTCGCCGCCATCTTGCGCCGCCGCCGCCGGGCCCGCCCCCGCCTGACGTCACCGCAACGCGGGAACTGCGGGCACGGCCCGGCGCGGGCGGGCGCGCTAAGGGGAGCTCGCGGCGGGGCGGGGCCACGCGGGGAGCTCTGTGGTGCACGCGCAGCGCTCCGCAGCTCGGCGGCGCGGGCGGGCGTTATCGCCGCTCGGTGCGGCCCCGGACACCGGCCCCGGGGCTCCGGGACACCGGCGCCGTGTCGGGCGCGTAACACCCCTTACACTCCGGCCCAGCTTCCCTCAGCCAGCTCCGCTTCGTGCAGAGTGCGAAAAAAAGTTAAAAGAAATAGGAAAGAAACTAGATCTGCTTCACTTCACTTTGCAACACAAAATCTGAGCCCCAGAACGTCCTACGGAAATACCCAGGAACATTTAGGGAACAAAACCTTCAGGAGACCCACCGCACCTTAAGCCCCGCTCTGCAGTGAGCCCTCCCAGACCCAGCTTTGAGCAGCGACGGGAGCCAATGGTCCTTGGAGGCCGCTTTAGAGCAGCAGTGCTGCGCTGACTGTTGGCTTTTATTTCACCCGGTAATGTTCCACTTCAGCCAGGCTGAGCACGGCAGCAGGAAAAGGCAGCAGGAAGGAAAGAGGACAAGGCAGGGGCAGAAGGCAGGGGCAGAAGGCAGGGGCAGAAGGCAGGGGCAGAAGGCAGGGGCAGAAGGCAGGGGCAGAAGGCAGCTAGATGGCACAAGAGCCCAGCTGAGGCGCTTCTCCAGCAGCCGGGGTGAGGCTGGGTGACCCCTCTCACACCCTTCCAACCAGCGTTCCCCTCCACCTTTTGGGCTGCTGAGTCAAGTCCCAGGAGGATCACAGAGACAGGCACCACACCTGAGCCAAAGCCTCCGAGTGGGATTTTGAGGCACTTCGCAGCAATTTTCCTCACTTTACCACAGTGCAACACTTCCCAGACAGCTCCGTCTGGAGGGCTTCTGCAGTGCCACAGCTGCACCTAAGGGATCACCCCTGCCCCTGGGATGTACATAAGGGATCACCCCTGCCCCTGGGATGCACAAAAGGGATCACAGCTGCTCCTGGGATGTACATAAGGGATCCCCCCTGTTCCTGGGATGCACAAAAGGGATCACAGCTGCTCCTGGGATGCACGTAAGGGATCACAGCTGCTCCTGGGATGTACATAAGGGATCCCCCCTGCTCCTGGGATGTACATAAGGGATCCCCCCTGCTCCTGGGATGTACATAAGGGATCACCCCTGCTCCTGGGATGCACGTAAGGGACCACAGCTGCTCCTCCAAGGCCTCCTGACCACAAGATCCACTCATGGAGGGCAACTGCAGCCCTGGCAGAAGCTGGAGGCCTGAGAGTCCTTCTGAGGGTCCAGACAGCAGGAGCCTGACCAGAGTTCTCCGTGGAGGTGAGACTGAAACCAGAGAGCTTTTAAAAGCATTGAACTGAAATGCAGGCCATCCATCCCTGAGGAGTTTAACAGGAGTGCCTTATTCTGCTTCAGCTCTAATCTGCTCCAAATCAACTTAAGACAAATTTTCTTAAGCCAGATTTACAGCTGTTAAGAAGGATCCACGCAGCCTTTTGCTCCAGAACTGCCATACAGATTTTGTGGGAGCATCCACGCCCGAGAGCGGGTGGAACAGGGACCTTGGGAGCCGCAGGACATCGCGTGTGGGGAGTCACAGGGCCAGGGCTGCCCCAGGAGCCCGGCACAGCATCCGCATGGAAAATGCAGCTGGAGATTAGCTCTGTCCCAGTTTCTCATAATTAAGCAAGATTAACAGATAGATTGTCCCAGCAGCCACCAGTATGAGTAGCTCAGATTTGTTTCCAGTAAGGCAACAGTGGCCAAGAGAGGTTTGGGCAGCAGCAATGCCTTAAACAGCACTTTGGAAGTACAAATTGTGGTGATTTCTGTGTCCCAAATCCGTTTGTTCCATCCACTGCACCACTGCTGCTCACTTGGCATTTAAACCTGCAGTGAAAAGAGCTCTCAAGAGGACCCAGTGCTTCAGGGTGATTTACACAGGAGCCCTGAGCATCCACCCAGTTCTGTCCAGAGCTCTCCACAATGAGCTGAAAGCATTTTGGGACTCCTGGTGAAGTGGAAGAATTCTTTAATGTCAAAGCTGCACAGAGACCTGGTGTTGATTCTGGTGATGGGAACAGTTTCATGTACTGGCATAAAGTTCTGCAGGGGTCTGAACACTTACATGAAATATTTTGTGACCAAGATACCAACTGTGATTTTGATCTGCTCAGAGGCATCTGCATTCAGCACTTCCCACTGAAGGAGAGTTGTCAGGTCCCAACTCATTCACAATCCATCCACCACATCTGAAGAAGTGGAGATCAAGGTGAGTCTAAACCTGTGACTCAAAACCATCTTGCCCTGCTCTTCAGGAAGGGGCAGTTTGAATTTAACACAATTTACAGCTAGAGGAGGGAACATACCTTACATTTGATCATAAGTAAGCTTTCAGTCAGGCAAGAATTAAACAAGATCCAAATTACATTAACTTGATAAAGTGCCTGTTGGATGTTTTTAGAGAAACCTCTTCACCCAAATTCAGTTGGGGTTACACCTTTGCATCCAGAGGAGAATGAATTAATTACACTTCCTGAAAGGTGCCTAAGTCAGGTATAACACAGTGCCAGGCCCCTAAAACGCTGGCAGATCACTCCAACCCAAACAGGCCCTGGCAGGCTGCCAGGTGTCTGTGTGGGACTGCACGAGGTGCTGGGACACCACTGATCCAGCTCTTGCACTCAGTGCTGCCAGCGCAGCCATGAAAAACAGCAACAAGACTTGAACATGATTAGTATTATCCAACTGCTTTGTTATAAATATATTATATACATTCAAACATCACATTAAAATATTATTCCATTACACCAGAAGAGATTAAGGCTTTATATTATTTACAGAAACAAGCAAGCACCTTAAAAAAAATAAAAAGAACAAAACACCAGTCATTGACATTTCCCTTCTAACATTACGAGTTTGATACCTTGAGCTCTTGAATACAGCTATTTGCAGTGTGCCCAATGCTAGAACTATTTCAAACATTTATTGTCAGGGTAGGAAACACTTAATAGAAGACTCAGCAGTGAGCACTCCACACGATCAGACACAGGTGTTGTAGGGTGCCCTCCCTCTCCTCCAGAGGCTCCGGAAGCTGAAGGCTTACGCAGAAACTGTTTGCTCAATTCCACGTGGAGAGTAGAACAATTCTGATTTAAGGGAAACTGAAGACACTTGAGGATTGGTGGCCCCCGGAGGATCCTCGGAGTCCGTTCCACGTGCCACCAGTGGGGTTGAACATGATCGTGAGCACAGAGCTGACGTGTCAGTCACTGAGAGCATCGCGCAGTCATGATTGCACCCGAGGCTCCCCTGCTCCCCGCTGTCCTCGCGCAGTGCCCTGCACTCCAACAAACACCCAGTGACCGCTGCTCCCTGCGGGTGTGAGGCAGCGAGCTGCTGGCAAGTGTTCACAAATGTTGATACAACACACGTTTCCTACGCCCCCCGTGCCCTGGAGTGCCTGCGCTGCCTCTGGCGTGCCCGGACCTCGCGGATACAGCGACGAAGCGAGTTCTAAGGTGTAAGCAGACATGGCTACACAAAAAGGTGCTCAGTGAGAGTAATCATCTTCATTTCAAGTATTGTTTTAAGAATTAGTTCTTTTCATTGCAGTCTGTGTTAGCACTTTTTAGTTTGTGCTTTAGAGTCTGTTATTTCTTTGCAGGTCTTGGATTTGGCTGATGGCTTTATTATTTTTTTTTCTTTTAAAAACAACATTGGCAACAAGTTAAGGATTGCAGAAGGCTGGCAAAAGTTACTTGATTTTCTGAGCCCATTTCATGTCATCTGCTCTCGGCTTCTCCCCAGTAAGTCCTTGGATGATGTTCTCCAAGCATCTCCAAAATCTTATCTTCTCTAACGGATAATTCAGCCAACCTAAGGATTGCAAAGGAAAAAGAGGATTACTTTGTCATAGCGTCCAAAGTTCAACGTTTTTTTAATGAGAAAAAAAAGCAACCAACCCAATACTGCTAATAATGGTTAGGCTTAAACTCTCAGGACATAGTAGGACTTAAAAATAGCTCTTTGGGTGGCAAGATTTTTGCCACCATCTGTCAGGTCAGGCTTCTTAATTGTACCATGTTTCTACACGACATTCTGCTAATGAGAATTAGATTTTTTTCTTGGCAGAGGTTCCAAAACCCACATGAACCGTTTGTTGAAGCCAATGACAGAATGAAGAACCAGAGTGGTTTATTTCCAGCTGTCTAATTAACTTGATAACTTATTTAGGATCGTGCAACACTGGTGACTGAGCATTCCCACCTGCACAGATACAAAGGGAAGCTAAAGCTTTCTGCAAACCTGTCCCCTCCTCTGAGACAGAATGAAGCCTGGCTTTTAGAAATGAGCATTCCAGACCAGCTGCAGACATTCTGCTCTTTACAGGAACAGCAGCCTTAGTGAACAAAGCCCATTAGTGGCCTGAGCTCACCAAGACCCCACGCAGTGGGATCTCAGCACCACTGACTGCTCCTTGGGCTCCCTGCAGCTGATCACCAACCTTCCCCCACGCTTTTATGCAAAAACCCCGGCGCAGTTTTCCCAGGGGCTTGTGAGAGCCCAGCTCCGTGCAGGAGGCCGCAGTGGCCCGGCTGGCAGGGCAGTACCCGTGGTGATGCAGAAGTAGGTCTCGTGGGGGGACACGTGGTGGATCCTGTGGTGCTTGCGGGGCAGGATGATGTGCCAGTCCTGCAGGAACACGACCCAGCGTGGGAGGCCAAAGTACGTGTGGGACCACTTGTGGATCTGGTTCGTCATGGTGATGAAGATGACGAGGGCAAAGACGTAACACTCCCAGGGACAGCTCTCACACAGCGCCTCTGCAAAACAGCGGGGCAGCTGTGAGCAAAGGCACAGCTCCCCCAGGACAGCGTCCTCCAGCCAGAGCTGCTGCACAGCTGACACAGGCCTCGCCAAAGCTGCTTTGGCACAAGTGTCACAAGAGCCAGTGAGCCATAAGCAACTCCCAAATGTCACAAGACAGGCTGGGAAGTGCCAGAGTCTGTCAACACACCATAAACAGAAAGTCAAACCGAATTTACTGTTAAAAAAATAATTTGATCCTTTAGTTCCTGACCTCTGGTTTGCACATAAAGTCCTTGTGCACAGAGGTGAAGGATTGTTTTGTGTTACACGCTTTGGAACAATGAGCTTCCCCAGATGTTCTGAGCTTGGTCTCTCTTATAAAAAGAGTATTTAGCATAACTTCTACTGTTCCTTGCACAAGTCCCAGCCCCAGATTCTCTGCTGAGCCAGAGAACCTCACTGTGCCACCTTCTGCCACCACACCTCAAAGGAAAGAAAGTTTCCCTCCCTCCTGCCAGGAGCACCACACTTCCAACAGCTATTTCTTGTCATATCATGTCCATGGACTCCTCCAAACTTCCCACAGACAAATGTTCATTCAATAGCAACAAGAACAATAAATCCACAGCAGTTAGAAGTAACAGCTTACCGGGGGAGAAAGAAACAAATTTGTATGCCATGTTTGCCAAGGGGACCAGTGTCATGAAGCAGTTGTCTCCATTGGTCTCTATGAAATCGTGTCTGGTGATTGCTGTGGGGTCAATATGGTGTTCCCTAAAGGGTCTGATGAAAGCCTGCGAAATTAATTGGATAAACACAATACCACACTCAATAGTGTCTTGGAAAAGAAAAATATTACAAAAATATAACCCAAACAAACCCCAAAAACCCCTCACATACACTCAGATCTGATGACTGAGTTGAAGACAATTCCATAGTACACAGCATGTAAGCAGGACTCACACTTCTGTCATGATGGCATTTCAGATAATTCGATTTACATTTGCAAAGCAATTCAGTTCCCACACCCAAGTTTTCTTTGCTTTTCAGTTTTCTTCTTCTGAATTGTCACTTAGGACCTTTACTAATATTAAAACAAAGCATCAGCACCCTAATTTCACAGGCAAAACAAGCTTGCTAAGCAGAATCAACCAAGGAGAAAAAACCCACTAAAAATTAGAATTCAGCCTACCATATTTACGGGCTACAGATGCCAGCACTAACAGACTAGACGTGAATTAAGTGACTGGACAAAGCAGTGGAAGACAAAGAGACCATACAGAAATCACCTCTAGGAGCAGCAATCACACCTGAACACACAGAGCAATTGTTTCAGTGTGTGGGACAGTCAGACCAGTTACTGGTTTGCCTTTAACACTGCCAGCATGTCCAGTCTGTGCAAAGGTGTCCTGAGCAGCCTCAGCTCGTGGTTATTTAGTGCAGAATCTCTAGCAGTAGGGTTTGTAAAATTATTTAAACTGTACTCCAGAGATACAGGGGCTCAAGCCTACTAAGTCTATTGAAGGTGAACAAAATCAAGTCAAACTCAACACTTTTAATTCTGCTGTTGGAGTTCATGTAACTCTGGATAATAACAAGGAATAGCCCACTTTTTTTTTTCTTTTTAATAATGATCCTTCTAATATTGCACTGTGAGGAGTAATTAATAGTAGCTATTAAGAAATTTAATTAAGAAAACAGATTGTTGCTTACTACAGAAGCCAGTGCACCCTCCACTAAGCAAGTGGCATTTGTAGCTGCAGGTGTATAATACATGTCAAATGAAATCTTCAGTCATCACCATTCTAATATTACTGTGCTACACCAGGGAAGAGGGAACTGGGAAGATCCTTCCTGGAGCAGCCTCATGTTTGACACATTTTTAGGAGTTCAGCTGCAGGGACAACTCTCCAAATCTGTGTTCCTGACCTTGTGAATGTGTCCCCCAGGCCAGGTGCAGACACAGCCCTGCCCGGCAGTGCCCAGGCCCTGCCCTGGGCTGGGAGTGGCACAGAGCCCAGCCCAGCTGGGGCACTGGCAGTGCTGCAGAAAGGACCTTCAGAACTTTCTCAAGCTTGAGAATAACAACGCCAGACCTTTCCAACGATGGGCAGCTCCACAGAGCCCCAGGTATCTGCTCCCCAGTGGAACAATCCTGAGAGGAAGTCGGCCGTGATAACTCCTGCAACTGGAATGAGACACACAGAGTCAGACAAGCACAGCATTTTACTGACTCAGTCACATCTTGTTCTTGTTTTACGAGTTCACTTGTTCATCTGCCTCTAACTTAGGTATTTACAACCACATGAGATCTACCCAGTCTCAAACATATGGTCAGGCAATTAGGAAAAAGAGGCTAGCAAGACACCATTTGGACAGTACAATCTTCATTAAATCTGTATTTGTGTTTAGCCCGTCTCCTACAGAACAGAAATACCTCCCCTAGTGGGTGCCTTTTGCTTGGCTGACCCCTCATCTCTGCAGTCCTTCCCTGCACCTTTCATTTTCAAAAAGGGAGAAGAAATAAAAAGCTCTTTTCATATTATAAATCAGCCCCCACTGTTGAATCCATTATCCAGTTGGCCCAAACTCTCAAATGCAGCAGGAGACATTTCATTCTTTATCTATGGCCTTATTACACTGAAGACAGCTTACTTCATAAGCAGTAAATTCTGCATTTGTTGTTGTCTCAGACCACACATGCAGGCTATAGCAAGACCCGGTGGGACACAATAGCGTTTAGATCTGCTCCTAGCAGCTGAAAGGGCAAGCAGCTTGTTCAGGGGAAGATATCCAAACAACACTTCTCTTTGCAACAGCTCAAATGCCATTCTCACTGAGGTAATGCCCCCATTAGCCTGCCTGGCCTCCAGCTGCTGCATCTTCAGTGAAATAACTGCAGGAACAGCAGCACTAAGTGAGGCAAAATACTGACAGTTCAATAGATGATGTCAGCTGGTAAAGGCAAGAAGGGAGGGTGCCTGGAGCAGTGCATTACACTACAGCAATCGGGAAAATGCCTAAGTACCAGCAATCTTGTTCCAGTCGGAGTGTGCTCACTCTGTGCTCGTGGAGGATGAGATACAACACAAGAGCAAGAGCTGTGCTGAGGTGCACACTGGGGACACTGGGTGTGTGTCTGTCCCTGGCTCAGAGGGCACAGCCCCCCAAAGAACCGCTCAGCACCCCCCAGCCCCAGCACTGCCCTCACTGAACACGCCAAGGGCCTGGCACGGGGGCTCAGAGGTGGTAAAGGATGTTGATGCTCCCTCATCAGGGCTGGGAGAGCGAGAGGAGATGGACAGCCCTGAGCGTGGGTGAAGTGTTGACCACAGTCAGGAAAAGCACAATAACCCCAGCTCAGGCATAGAACTGCCAGCGGTGGATCCAGCACTGCCCAGAAGCCAGCTCAGGGCAGCAGCAGGGCAGTCCTGACCCACACACAGGAGCTCTCCCTGGCTCATGGAGAGAGGGGCAGGGATGGGCCTGTCCAGGGGTTATCCCTGAGGAGGAGGTGAAGCTCCAGGGGGAGGGGAAGCTCCAGGGGGAGGGGAAGCTCCAGGGGGAGGGGAAGCTCCAGGGGGAGGGGAAGCTCCAGGGGGAGGGGAAGCTCCAGGGGGAGGGGAAGCTCCAGGGGGAGGGGAAGCTCAGAGAACACAGGGGGAGGCTGAAGGACACCAGCTGCAGGACTTGCTCAGAACACTGGGGTTTTTTGGTTTACAAGCAGACTGCAAAGTAAGGAGGAAGGAAGGCAGCCCAGCACGAAGGGAGCCCAAAGGTGCACAAAATGACTCCAAGCAGTATCCAAGTGAACACTGCACTGCCACACACATTTGCTGGAAATGCAGCTCTGCCCCATTTCCCCACACTTGTGATCCTCTGTGTGGGAACTTCACAGCTACAGCGGGGCCCTCAAACCCCAGAGCAGGACATGGGGCTGGACAAGCCCCACACACCATGGACACAGGTCCTGCTCGTGTCTGCTCAGAAGCCAGGGAGTGTGTAGGGTTTGTGGCCTGGGAAAGGCCCCTCTCCACTGCTCCAGTCACACTGGAGACAACCTGCAAGCTCTGCACTTGTGGGTGACTCTCAAACCACTTCCCGTGGCCAGGCTGCTCCCGGGGCCACGGAAGGAGGAAGCACCACAAGAGCTTTGAGAGACAAAACTGCTGGGTGTATTTACCATTAAAAGTTGTACTTCACCAAAATTTTATGAGTGAGCATAAGCTTGGCTTTGCATAGACAGAATTATCAAATTGTAACCTGGAAGTCTTACATCAAAGTATACAAAGTTTCCTATTGACTGTGAAAATTCAGTTAGAGTCTCTGGAGAGAAAGAAACCATGATAAGATGTTATTAAATAACCTGATGCTATTGTGTAACGTCACTGAGAAGTAGAGTCGTGTTTACTCAGTGACTGTATGAACTGGTTGAACAGCACTAAAGGGTTGGCGTGGCCAACTTCACACAGAAAAAGATCTTGTTGTCTAAACAGCAATATGCCAAAGTACCAGTTGTTTGTCACTCATATGCTTATGAAAATAAAATGCCTTAGTCACCTGCAGTTCCCACTTAGTGACTTTCAGTACAGGGAAGGCAGAAGTCTGATATTATGACAAGTTATGAGGCTAAGATAATAATCCCTGGACATTTCAATAAGTATAGACTGTAACAGCTTGGAAGCAAAAAAAGAAGAGTTCATAATTTTGGCTAATAAAGCTAAGAAACATTCAGTCAGAGCTGGACCTGGGAGTGCCCACAAGCAGGGCGGGGACAGCAGAGGTGTCACCATGTCCAGCAGCTCTATCCCACTGTCACCAGGGCTTCCAACAAGTCCTGTCCGTGGTGCCCTGGGGCCAGGAACAGCCAGGGCTGCCACAGCAGCCCCCCGGCAAGCCTGGCACGTCTCCCTGGGGCTCCTCCCTGCTCCATGTCCTGCCTCCAGCAATGCCTCCCGAGCAGGGCGCAGCTCTCCAGCCTCGGGGAGCAGCCACAGCAGCTCTGACAGGGAGAGGGGCCCCCAAGGAATCAGGGTCCCGTCTCCTCCAGGGATGAACAGCAGCAGACCTCAAACAAATACTTGTCTACAAAAGCACAGCTTGGCTCAGAATCACCGCCTGATTGATGTAATCCTCCAGGCAAACTCTGCTGCAACTTTAAGAGAGCCCCTGACAACTGGGCAGGCAGACAGAGCTGCCTTTGTCCCCTGTGCAGCCGTGGGGACACGGATGGGCCGTGCCACCAGCGGCCCCGCAGCGCCAGGGCAGCAGCCTGGGCAGGGCCTGCCCCACAGCAGCTGCCGAGGGTCCATGCCCAGCCCCAGTGACACCAAGCACAGGTGATGGTGCCAGCATCACCTGCTGAGTGCAAACCAGCAGTAACTGTGCCAGCTCCCTTCGCTCCCAGGAGCAGCACCCCCTCCTCCTCCTGGTGCCCCAGGGGAGCCCAGGCGGGTTCTGCCCAGGGACCCGCAGCAGACACCACACCACAGGCAGCTCTGCAGAGGGGAACAGAACCAAAGCTCTTTAACCACAACCTGCCCAGTTTCCTCTCTAGGAAATGGAAACACAAAGTTACTCACAGCTACCAAGTAACTGAAGGTTACTTCAGCGGGTGAGACAGCAGGTGACACAGAACCCACTGACTTGGACCAGCACTGAAGTTAAGGATCATTTCCCTTTGCTAGCTGAGGCTTCTGGTGTAATTTCAAGAACCTTTTCAAACAAAATTTCACATGGAAACTCATTCCAATGCACATAACAAATCCACGATGAAGTGCTGTCCTTGGAGCTGTGAGGCAGCAGGGTGTGCACACCTGACCCCCTGCCCAGCACCCCCTGCAGTCGGCACTGACGTGTCTGGAGTGCTTTTTCTCCAACGTGTGCCACAGCTTCCGTGTGTTACACACTCAGCGTCTGGCTCTGCAATGCAGCTGACCAAGAGCAGCCCTGCAGAGCTGCCGGGGCTTGAAACAAAGAGGTTCTGGGCCTTGATGCGATCCATTTTCTATTCTGAAGCTGCACTAAGTGATTTCTTCCTGTGTGCTCTCTCTGGCTAACCCACAACCTCTGCAATAATGAAACATGTACCTCAAATGGGTTAAAAAAATCAGTTGCCCATCTTTCGAAAGAGCACTAATTAATTGTAACTTGTATCACGTCACAAGATGTTCCTAAAGATATCTGCCCTATGTAGGGCAGTTCTTAGGAATATAAACAGGTTACAACACAAGGTAAACTTCTTTTTTTGTAGACTGCAATGAACAGTCCCTGTCACGAACAAATGTGGCTGCAGATAACAGTCAAATGTCTGAAAAAAGTCAAACAACTTGGACAGAAGGGGTTTAAAACCCTTTACAAAAACAGGAGGAAGGAGAGGAAAATGAAAACCAAGATTCATGCTGTAACTTGCCAAACTTTTTATCTAGATGCTATTAATATATGAACTATATACTCATGTATATTGAATATGCTGGACACCACAAGCTCACCTTTCAAGCCCAATATTACACATCTTGGTGAGGCTTTTCTGCTTACCACACAATAACCCCTTTGCCAGCCTTGTCCCTGGCACCAGCAACCTTCACTGACAGTGGCAGAGGCTGCTGTGGTTCTGTGGCACCGCTGGGATGCTGCAGTGGGAAAAACGGGGGTGTCCAACCTCCCTCACAGCCCCGTTCCCAGCCAGGCTGCCTGACTCCACCGGGTGCTTGTGTGCATGCAAATAAAACACCACACTCAGATCTGCACAGCGCTCAGCCTGCAGGAAGAGAACAGCTCCATGGCTGCCCAGCAGCTGAGGCTGTCCAGAACAGGGCATGGCTGCAGTTAGCACAACCACAGCAGAAATCCATGCTCTGCCCATCTTTTTCTGTGGTTTTTTTTTTTTGAATGGTGAGGAGGGGAAGAAAATTGTCTCATCTCTGCTAAACCAGCCTGGAACACAAGAGAGTCCCGTGGCTCCCCCTGCCCAGCAAGCTCATCTTCAGTCAGCAGGACACGACCCAGGCCAGGAGCTGCTCTGAACCAGGGCCAGGGAGGTGTCCCCGGGACCCTGAGTGACTCAGCACGGCCAGCACCCGCCTCCCACACTGCCACAGCACTCAGGGAGGCTGTGAGAGCTGGGAACGACTGCCTGACTGCCACAGCACGAGCAGACCTCCCCTGTCTCCAACAGAACATCCTCCAAGAACCCCCAGGTTAAGGTATTTATAGTATCACCCTTTAAAGGCACAATGAAAGAAGCTGTGACACGGTCTTTAATTACAGACACAGGGTTTAGGCTCAGTGAAATGATGCAGAATGTTCAAACGACTTCATTTCCTAATAGAAAATGTATTTGTGCATTTACATAAGAGCACACAGAGGGTCCCCATGCAGAGAACAGCCACTGGAACAGTGACTCCTTTCAGATTCCCAAAGGCCCGACAGGAACCTGATCCAGAGCTGTCTTTATTAGCAGAATGTTTATTTTGTGATTCAGCTCAAAGGTCAATATTCCAAACCAAGCCTGAGGCAAGCTGTCAGTGGAACACACCTCATCCTGTGGGTGACTCAGGATTCCCAACAGTAAATCCCGAGCCCATGGAGCTGCTCACGTATTTAGGAATCAGGACCTTTATGGATATGACTTTCACAATATGCAATAAAACTTAATAATCACTGTGAACTACAGACATCGTTCACACTTCACCTGGAGAAATAATGTGTTGAAGGCAGCAAAACAAGATAGCTTGAAGCACTTCCTATTTTATGACACTCATTTTTGTACACACTATCAGTTATTTCCACACCACTTTATTTACACAGAATCCAGATTCTGCTACTTCAATCATTCACTGCTACTTAAATAATACTATCAGTGAACTGGCTGCTTTATCAGTTAAATTGGTAACCAGGATATCAGAGAACTCCAGCTTTTATCAACATTAATGCTGAGATGAAAGCCAGCTGCAGACAGATTGCACCACAGGTTAACCATCACTGCTGACTCTCGTGTCTGGCTCTGCCCTCGTCCCCAAGGAGCAGCTCCCCTGTTCTCCCCACTCCTCCCAACACCTCCACCTCCCCAGCTGGAGCACGCAAGGCTGAATTAGGCCAGGAGGGCTGGTGTGGCTCACAGGGGAGGACCCTGCTGCCCCCCAGCCCCAACAAAGCCAATAACCTCTACACACACCTCAGGAATCACCAGGTCCCAGCTCTGGCAGGAATCCAGAGCTTCTGTTTTGGACCACTGCTTGAACCTGGTGCAGTGTTTGGGGTTTGTTTGTTTTGTTTCAGCTCATTAGCAATGCACAGCACTGATTATGAACAAGTACAGCTCTCCTAAAACAGACACCACACACAGCTCATAGGGAAGTTATTCCTTCCTAAAGCACAGAACATTTATCAGAATCCTTCACTGGTTCTTGCTCTCCTCCACAGAAGAGGTGGGATCAGCTTTCCTTATACTCCTGGAAAAAGCCATCATTCAGGAGAAAGGCCAAACATCACATGCTGGCATGAAAGCACAATTGTCCAAAATTCTTGTGTTCAGGTTGCAGTCCCCAGAAGTGAAGCCAGTTTGATGCCTGAAGCACCTTTTACAACATTTCCCTTGAGCTTTTGCTTTCTGAAAAGCTCTTGTGAATATTTTTGTCGACCAATGTGTTTTGTTTCCAGCTCTAACCCTTTTGACAGCTCTTTTCCTTCTCAATAGCCCTCACACTTGCAGTGACTACCCAAGAACACCAAACTCACAAAGCTACATCCAAACTTCCCCTCTGAGATACTGAGGAGCCACTGAAATGCAAAGACAAGGCAGTAACACATTTTGCAGATGGTCTCAGTCTCAGAGGCTCACACACAAATGTCCCTCTCCCTTTCCAACTGCAAGTCAAGCCTAAAGGATCCCACATTTGCTTCCCACACCACAACAGCCCTGCCCTGCTCAGGGCAGCAAACAGTTCCCACTTACATATCCCAACGAGAACCGAGGGCGTGTGCTCCAGTCGCAAGTAGAAGAGGAGATTGTAGAAATTGAAACAGATCAGAGAGAAGCATAAGATGACAGAGATCCATTCTTGTAGTCTCTTTCCTGTTGGGAAAAAAAAGGGGGGAGAAAGAGCATGTTTTACTTTCATCTGAGAGGACATTTGGAAGCCTGAAATAACAGAGACAGATCATTCTACTGCCTGGATGAGTTGCTCCATTTGTCTGACAGGGAACTGAAACAGCAACTTAATCCATGGGAGGTGCACACATTTTGTTAAATGGCATTGCTCTTCCCCAAGCCACTACTAACCTCTTTCCTCTGCCCTTGTCCAATTAACAGGGCCAAGTCAGACATCATCTCACACTGTCCCACTTTCCCTGAGACTGCTGGCATAAAGTTGCTCCACGTCACATATTTTCTCAATTTGCATTTCATCCAATATTCAGTGCTGCTGGAAGGGCTGAATCTGGGAACAAATTTCTGGCCTCGAACATATTTAAATCACCTTGTGGTCTGTAATATTTACAAGCTCGGAGATTTGAAATAAAGCTATAGCACTAACAGGAAAAAGCACCATTGTCACCACTCTGTGTTTTGGTGGCCCTGGCATGGCTTGTCTAATGTCACAAGTATTCCCCTGAAGCTTCTCCCTGAACTGTCTGTGCCTTCCTGCTCCCAGGGAAAGGCTGGGAATTCTCTGAGGTGACAAGGGACAGAACCAGAAAAGAGAAAGAACTGGGGCAAATTCTCTCCTGCACCTTGCTGTACCACTTTGTACCTCTAGAAAAAAATCATTTACTGGCTATAAAAAGGGAACAGGCACATCAGCCACGGTGACACTTGGAGTATCAGATTAGCACAGAAAGCTGCTCCCTGTTCCTCACTGCTGGATCCCCACGAGGCACCGGGGCAGAGCGCAGGGAGCACTCAGGGTGAGACCTGCAGGATTAGGGCACAGAATCAGATCTTTAATACCCAAGAAGATCTGAACTGCCACCAGAAGGGCCGGGGCTGCAGGAGCTGCCCTCAGGAGCTGCCAGGCCGGTCCCTGCCTGTTTTAGGGGTCAGCCAGCACAGCCTCCTCCAGCCCAGGGCTCCCTGGAGCAGGGACCCCACAGCCCCTTGCCCGCTCCCTCTGCCAAAGCAGAGCACAGGAAAGGCTCAGGGAGGGCTCCAGAGAGGGGCACATCCTCCCCAGGGGCAGAGGCACTCTCAGGCCTGGCATGTGTCCAGCTTCTGTCCTGCTCCTCCTCTCTGCTGACCTAATGCCTGATCAAATTTCTCCTCCTAAATGCTAAATCAAGTCCTCCTTCTCAACTGTACCACGCAATGAGCAGGGAAATCGGAACATAAATGAAGGATCAGTCTTATCTTTAGTATGCCTACAAGGCAACATTTCAAAGTGTGAACAAAGACTTTGACAGGTTGGTTTTAGAAGGGCCATGGGTGTACAAATTAACACCCTCTGCAGGAGCAGAGGAGAGAACAGTAAAATTAAATTAAGACACAAGAACAGCCATATTTGACAGCAGCATCAGGTCACAACGTGGGTGATTCTATAAAGAGATCCCTGGAGTAATGAAAGTAAGAGTTAATTAACAATCACTTCCTGCATAAGAAAGCCACACCCTGATTAGAGGAGCTAAGTGGGTAGATCCTCATGGAACAATTAGCTGAGTGCTGGAAAGAAGGCTGGCTACTCTCCTGAGTTCAGGGTGTGCAAACACCTCTGAACACAGGGATCCAGGACGGCTCTTGAGACATCCAGGTTCAAAAATGCAGCCTCAGCTCTGCACTGGGAAGGCAAAGCAGTCAAGGAACTGAGTCAGTGCTGATAACTTGTGTTAAAGGGCACTCAAATCCCAAAGTGTGTTCTGTGGGAAGGAATGAAGTGCCAAAGCTACAAAGTATGTGCTTAAAGAAATCAGAGAAACATTCCAGTCATGTTCACTCTGCACAATTCAACGTTACCCCCGTTGTTATGAATTCAGAATTCGAACATGATACACTTCCACCATAATACATATTCTGGCATTGTTTATGTAAATTATTTATGTAATGCCAGAAGAAACCTGCATATCTAATACACCCTCAGCTCTCTGACATATCACTGGACATGTGCTACAGCCAGCCAGAAGGGCAGCAAGTGCTCCAGGGAGGAAAAGCTTTTCCCTACGAGCCAGAGCAGAGGTAAAGTCAGTGACTGTTTGTGTGTAAAGCACAGGAATCAGTCCTGGCTGGACCAGAGCGGCTGAAAAGTGTCACACAGGACTTCCTCAAGGCAAGCAGGAGGTGAAAAGAAACTGCAATGGGCAGACTTGCTCCAGTCACACAAACCAGCAAAGGCCTTGGATTCCTTATCATCACATGGCTCTGTGTGAGTAAGAACAGCTACATCGACAATCTACTGCAGGGATTGCCTTGGATGTGCAAGCTGGGCTCAGCTGATCTGCTGGAAACCACAAGACACTGAAAACACATCTTCCCTAATTCCTCATCATTCACTAGGAATGGCAGCAATACCCAGCAGCGCTCACACTGTGAGCTAAAAACAAATGATTTTTTTAGAAGGAGTTTGCGATCATTTCCTCAGTAGAATTAAACAGTCATTTACTGAGAATTTAAATGACAGGCTGAAGCTTGTTTGAAGAGTTCCAAGCTTCAGGAGGAGCGAGTCAGGAATCCAGGCATCCCTCTGCCCGTTTCTGGGGTGCCAGGCCTGCAGATCTCAGAGTGCCTCACCGGACAGATGTTCTGAGGGCAAAGCTGCTGTGGTAACCCTGTGCTGCGACCGCATCTCCCGCCTGCGTCTAGAGGGAAAGGCCGGCTGTCTGTGTGCCGGCTTTAGGGAGCAGAACGCCCATTCGGGGCGGTTTCGGGCCGGAACGCTCCCGCCGCGGCCCGGCCCGTGCCGCAGCCCCGCTCCGAGCCCCGCGCTGCCCGCCGGGCCCAGCGCCGGCAGCCCCGAGCGCTCTTCCGGGGCCCCGGAGCGGCGGGGGAGCCGGGCCGGGGAGAACCGGGCCCGAGGGGAGCCGCCCCGGGGAGAACCGGGCCCGGGGAGCACCGGGCTCGAGGGGAACGGGTCCTGGGGGAGCGACCGCGAGCACCCGGCCCGAGGGCCCCGCCCGTCCGCGCCGCCTCACCTGGCGAGTAGAGCTCGGCCAGCTCGCGGGCCCCGGCGTGCTGAGCGCCCCAGCGCCGCCCGCCGCCCTCGGGCTCCTCCGCGGCCTCGTCCCGCGGCGCGGCCGCCCCCGGGCCGCTCTCGGCCATGTCCGGCCGGGATGGGCGCGCAGGGCCCGCGGACCCGCCCGGCAGCGACGGGAACGGGCCGCGCTGCGGCGGGGGGGGCGCGCGCGCCGGGCCCCGCCCCCGCCGCCTCCCGCCAATCGCCGACGCCGGCTCGCGGCAGCCGGACCAATGGGCAGCGCCGCACGGCGCGCAGCAGCCAATGGCGCGGCGGCACGGCCGGCGGCGCAGAGAGGGGCGGAGCCGGGCGGTGGCCGGGCCGGGCGCGGGGCCGGCGCGGGGCCGGGGCGGGGCCGGGGCGGGGCCGGGGCGGGGCCGGCGCGGGGCCGGGGCGGGGCCGGGGCGGGGCCGGGGCGGGGCCGGGGCCGGGGCCGGGGCGGGGCCAGGGCGGGGCCGGGGCGGGGCCGGGGCGGGGCCGGGGCGGGGCCGGGGCGGGGCCGGGGCGGGGCCGGGGCGGGGCCGGGGCGGGACGGCGGGCGCGCTGCGGTGCCGTTCGAACGGGAGCGGAAGCGGGGTCGGGGCGGGGCCGGGAAGGGGCTAGGGCGGGGCCGGGCGGTCCCGGGCGGTCCTGGGATGTTCCGGGCGGTCCCGGGCGGTCCCAGGTGTTCCCGTTCCCACCGCCCCCTCCTCCCGGTGCTTCGCGCGCCCTCTGCGGGCGCAGGGCGCTGTTCCCGCGCCCCGCCACAACAGCGACAATGAAGGCACTGCGGGTGCCTTTGGTGGCGCCGCCCGCGGCGCTGCCCAGCTGCGAGCGGAGGCAGGCGCCGTGCGCTCGGCAATGAGAGCAGCTCGCTCTCGCACAGCCGCTGTCAACCGCGGCTGCCGGGGCGCTCCCGGTGGGTCTGCGGCAGGCGGCCACACGTGCCCGGTCCGAATGTGTAAGTTAGGGAAAGATGTCACCGGTTCTGGACGTTGCCGGGAGCGGTTCCCAGGTCACCTCCAAGGTGTGTTGGTGATCTTGGTTTGCCAAGGACAAGGGGCTGTGGGGAGGAACAAACACCGGCACGCTGCTGCCAAAGTTCGGCTGTGGATGGGCCATCAAACTTCCTTGGGAAATGGCTTAGGATCGGCCGGACCAGAGCCGCACCTGTCCGTACAGCGGCACGGCCCGGCCTGGCCCGGCATGGCCCGACAGGGCACGGCCCGGCACGGCACGGCCCGGCATGGCACGGCACGGCATGGTCCTGCCCGCTAGGTGGCGCTCCAAGCCTGCTGCCGGGCCGCGATCGGGCTCGGGATCCAGATTGGGACCGGGACCGGGCTCGGACTCGGGATCAGGACCGGATCTGGGCCACGGCGGGGCTCGGAGGTTCCTTGCCGGGGCAGCCTCGCCCGGTGCCCGCGCCCTCCGCACGGCCCTGCTGCGCCTCAGCCCCGCCGGGACCGGACGGACCCGGACGGGACACGGGGAATCCTCTCCGGACTGCGGAGCCCGTTTGCCCGGAGCCATCCCCGAACTGCGGTTCTTAGCGCGTCCCACGCTGGACTCGTCCCCTGACCCCGCAGCGGAGAGGCGAGAGCCGGCACTGGTGCCACCGGTGCCAGCGGTGCCGCCTGGCCTTGCCCCGGCTCCTGTCGCATCCCCCGGGTGAGCGCAGCCCCGCGGGGCTCAGGGGAGCAGGGCCTGCCCGCGGTTCCTCGCTGGACTCTCTCTGGCATGGGAAAGTGTCCGTGGGTGGCAGAGCTGGAACTGCCACTCCCACGGCTCCCGTCCAAAGCCGTAAACGCAAAGGTGGGGAGATGACAGGGACCGAGGAGCGCGGCGTGAGGAGGACAGAACACCGTGGTTATCCCCACCTGGCAGCCCTGGTCACAGCCAGGTGACACAGGCCAGCCCCGGGGCTGTTCCAAGTGCCAGGAGTCACAAACAAGCCTGAACCGATTCCCTGGCAGCCCCACTTTCCCCATGGTGCTTGACACAGGATGAGAACAGATGGAAAACAAGTATTTGTACGGTCTAGAGCACAGACTTTTAATAAAGAAAAAATCTTCTATTTCGTGTAAGCCCCTTCTCCTGTCGCCCCCTCAGACTTCCCTTGTTTTAGTTGCCCCTGGCCACACAGCCCGTGCAGTTCCAGTCCCACAGCCTCAGGGCCTCGGGAGAGTTCTCCTCTTTTAGAAATTTCCTAAATGAATTACCAAGTGCTCTTACTAGGAACTTCTGACACTTCGCAGGGTACCCTGGAAGGATAGAATTCATTTTGCCTTGATGGATCTTTTGAAAGCTTGGATACACTAGAGGTCAGAAATACATGACCTGTAACATTCATTAAAGCAGGAGGCTGCAATTACCCAGGAAATGTCAGGAAACTACAGAGAACTTTTGGAAAGCTAGTGGATAGCAGCTTTCAGAGCACAAGGAAATAGGCTACTCATAAAATACAAAGTCACCTCTCACTGTCCCTGCTCAGGCTGAGCCCAATCCTTCCATCCAGGCAGCTCCTGCAGGGACTTTCTCTGCCATTCAGGACGGAGATTGTGGCTTGGGCTTTGTCACTGTTCCCTTCCATGGGCCTTCGTGTGCTCTGACTCTTCCTGCTTTCTTTGTTTGTCAGAGCCACAGAGTGGGTGCTCTGACCTCAAATATGCTCTGGAAAATTTTCAGCCTGGTCAGGGAGGGTATTTGGCTGATGTTGTCCCACCGGTGTCAGGCTCCAGGTGTCGTCTCCGCGCGCCCGGTAGGGCAAAGAGCAAGGTGGAGATAAAGGGGGATTGAGCAACGCAGCGCTGCAGAGGCCAAGCCTGTGGGTCAGAGGTGAGCACAAAATCAGCAGAGGACCAACAAAAACCATGTCAGAGCCCATCACGGTGTCACACGGGAACAGGGTGAGGGAGCGCTCCGGGGGAGGGTTCTGCTGTGTAACAAAAGAAGCGAGGGAGGCCAGGAGACACAGGCTGCGACCGCCCGGGGAGCTGCCGGCCCCTGGGACTGCCAGCGCGGCATCCAGCTGCGCGGGCAGGACGGGAAAGCGTGTGGCAATCCCTTTTTGTGTTAAAATGAGGCAAAGTCTCCAGCCTGCTCTAGGAGCCGGGGCAGACAGAAGGAGTCAACCTCTCTCTGAGTTGAGACATTGTCCCTGTCTGACATTTCGTAAGGGCTCTTGTTTTACAGCAGGGAACAGCAAGTAGGGAGCAATAGCTTCAAACCTGAGCTCTGCCAGGTACAGCTGGTGAGTTGCTGTTGGCATATGGTATGTGGCTGAATAAAGAGAGACCTGGGGCTAGGGAGAAGGGAAAGAAAGTGCTCTACATGCTCAGAAATAATTTTCAACGTTACTTCTCTATTTTACAGCCTTTATCACAACGTTGCTCTACTTAAGTCAGTCTTTTAGGCAAGGTCCCCTCCTACCCCCCGAGACCTCCCCACACCCCCTCTGTGCTGGCTTGCAGGACACTGCTCTGGGATCCCTCACGTTCTCCTCCAGCTCACCTCCAACACCCCCCAGCATCCCAGGCACTGCTGCAGCTTCGGCTGCTGGCATCGCCCTCTTCCCCTGCTGTCCCTGCTCTGCCCCTGCTGCCCCTGCTCTGCCCCTGCTGCCCCTGCTCTGCCCCTGCTCTGCCCCTGCTCTGTCCCTGCTCTGCCCCTGCTCTGCCCCTGCTCTGTCCCTGCTCTGTCCCTGCTCAGCCCCTGCTCAGCCCCTGCTCTGCCCCTGCTCTGCCCCTGCTGTCCCTGCTCTGTCCCTGCTCAGCCCCTGCTCTGCCCCTGCTGTCCCTGCTCTGTCCCTGCTCTGCCCCTCTGCTGTTCCACACGGCAGCTCCGGCGTGGTGCAGCTCTGATCTCACTGACCTGCTAAGAGCTACTGCCAGGGAAATAATAAATGGGACTAAACTGAGCAAGAAACTGAGCAGAAATGTCAGCCAGGCTCTTTCTAGGGCATGACCCTCGGTCCAGAGACCTTCTGATAAGCAGTTCGGTGTTTGAGCCATCACCACTAAACTAACAGCATCTCCCCAAAGCTGGTGTCATTCCAGAAACAGCTGCTGCAGACCTGGGGTGCGTGAACTGGAAAGCTTGCAAGAAACCCTGGAAAAGAAGACAATTTCCAGGAAGAAAATTCCTCTTCAATGCTTTAATGTAGGTCTGAGCCCAGAGCTGCAAAGTTGAGACTTCTACAGTACAAAGAGAAAAGAATTTAATTCATGACAGAGATGAGCAGTGAGGATGAGGTCCTTCCCTCCACATTTTCACCATGCAGGTCTCCTCCTGCTCCCCTCCCCGTGTCTGGATTGTTTCACACATGAATGTACAGAAATCTGGATGCTATTGCATCAGAATTTTTTCTCAAAAATGTTATGTTCTTACTAAGAAATTTTGCTGTCTCCTCCCTCAGCTGAATAATTCTGAAAAAAAGAAACTGAAATCACTAGAAGGAAGGTGCTTTTCACAGAAGCGCTGCTTTTCTAATGAAAATTGCTCTGTTGAGAGACCAGATGAAGAAGGGCTGGGTCCCTGCCTGGGTCCCTTCATCAGGAATGTCTGCATCTCCCTGCCTAAAGCACCTCTGAGGAGCTTTTCCAGGTCCATTATTAGCAGCCTCTGCACATCTGGCAGGGCCAAGCCAGGCACTGGCAGGGACAGAGCTCTGTGTGCCCAGACCTCGGCTCACTCCTGTGGTGTGAGCCTCGCTCTGCACCTGTTCCCATTTCAAAACCCCCACTTCTGGCCACGCATTTGTTGTGACAAGTGCAGAAATAATTTAAAAGAGACCAGAGTTAGCTCAAAACCTGCTTGCCGAACGCTGGGGTTTTGGATGAGTGGTTAGTCCCGCCAACAAGGTTCCCATGAGAAGCTGAGAACGGACGTTGGCTCCGTGAGAGTGGATGCTGGGATTTGAGGTGAGCTGGAGGAAGTTGAAAGAGGTCCAGGCGGAGCAGGGAGGTGAGGGGGAGAAGGGAAGGAGGGGACGAGCTGGGCATCCAACCTGAATTACCGCCCCAGCTGACGTGATCGGGGTGACTGCGGGATTACTCAGCACTGGCCGGGAGAGCAGGTGTGGGCCCCGCCGGCCCCGATAGCATCTGCTTCACATGACACATGCACAGACATTTTATTTTGCTGGGGAAGGCTAACCCCAGGCAGGAACACCACTTTCTGCTGCAGAATAGTAGAGAATAGGGCAGAAATTTGAGGAGGGCAGACTTGGATCTCCAAAAACATCTTGAAAATTCAGGAATTTTACTGAGCAGCTTTAGTGTTTGACTTTAGCCAGGGACCACGGCAAGCTGGAGGCCTGTCAGGGCAATGCCAAGGCAGGCCAGCTGTACCTGTGGCAGGTCCCACCCAGCAGAGCTGCTGCCCCTGGGCTCCTGGGACGGTTCGGGGTAGGAAGCACACGAGACCGATTTTGAAGAGTTCGGTTGGAAGGGCCAGTTAGGGCAGCCACTGGATGTAACTGCCAGATCAGAATGCAGGATAAAGGCACAGGATGAGGGAGTAAACAGCCAGAAGAACAAGCCCTGGCTCACTGCAACTTGCCAGTATTTGCACCCAATACAGATATTGGTATTTATGAAGCTATGGGCTCCAACTACAATCTCCAGACCCAGCTCTCTGGCCAGGCCCAGCTCCAATTTAATCTCTAGTGCATTCACCAAAGATTAACTTGGTAGATAAAGATGGAACTAGAAATATTTGAAGCCTGAAAACCTGTTGGGGAGCTTTTGTTATGGAAACAAACAAACAAAAAAATTCCCATTAAAACGTGAAAAGAAAAATAAAATTAAAAAAAGAAAGAAAGAAAAAGTCTGATGATCCACTGACCGATTCTTGAATTCTTCCTCTTTTCAGAGTTCTGAGGTTTGAACATTAAGAACAGTTGACTGTTTGAATCATATAATGCAATACCTGTTCCTCTGGCTTAACGTTACAATATTTCCCACACCGCAGGATTGCTTCACATTATTCTAAGAGGCAGTGTCATTTTCCCTGCAGTGCTAGGTCTTCTTTACTGAGGGAGGACACTCCTACTTCCTTTAATTATATGTTTTGTTTTAAATTAATGTCCTTTATTCTGGGCATGAATCATCGGCTTGTAGACAGGTAAATGTGGGAGTAAGAGAGTGAAAATATAAGTTTGATTCCCAAGGTGGGTGTCTTTAATTAAAACGGACATCAGGATTCAGTCTTCCTTCCCAAACTTACCCGCAAATCTAGAAACGTTTGGATTCCACGTTGTGATGCACGGGTCTCTCTCTGCTCTGACCCCATTGGGTCTCGTTCCCTGTCCCGTGTGTGCCCCGGCGGTTGCACCGTATCACACAAAGCAAATAATGCCAGGACAGGCTCGGGCCCCCGCGGGTGCTGCAGGGCCGGGGGGCAGCGCGGCCTTGCCTGGACTCCGCTGCTGGCGGCGGCCTGGACGAGGCCGGGGCAGCGCCCGTCGCTCGGCCCTGGCTCGCCACTGGAAGGTGGCTCTGGGCACGGCCCTGGGGACACTCCTGCCTGCCAGTGGGATTCACCAGAGCAAGCCCGGGACGGAGAGTAACGGGATCCGCCTTTGGTTTGCAGCTTTCCCCCTGCTTTTCCAAAAGAACTCGGAAAAATCTCTCCCGCCTTGATTTTCCCTGGGGTGAAGCGGGACCCAGAGCGATCTCGCCCAGCCCGGCTCGGCGCTGCCGGCCCCGGGCACTGCCTCGCTCTGCGGTGCCCGAGCGGAGCCCGGGCGGGCACGGGGCGGCCGCAGCAGCAGAGCCCGGCGCTTTCGCGTCCCCCGGCCCCGGGGCCGAGCGCTGCCCGCTGCCGTCCCGGGACCAGCCCCGAGCTCCCGCACCTGCGGGCCCGCGGCCCGGCCCCTCCCTCGTCCCTGCCCGGTTTGTTGTGGGCGGCCCGGCGGGCACGGCAGCGCACCGGCGCACCCGCCCCGGGAGCCTCCTCCGGGGCCGGGACCGGCAGCGCCGAGCGTGCGGAGTGGCAGGCGGCCAGGCGGTGACGCGCCTGTTGCTATGGGATCCACCGCCCCTATAAATAACTGGGGAAAGGAACTTTCCTAAGTCAGAGACTTTAGGACACGGGACCCAGAACCAGATGGTCCGGAGGAGACGCGCCAGCCCCCGCCGCAGCTGCCGGAGCGGTGAAGCCCCGCCGCGCCGCAGGGACTGATCCAGCCCGGCCGGGCAGCGCCGCGGGGCCGTGCCCAGGCCAGAGACTGCGGCAGGGTCTGGAGCCCCCCACCCCGACGGCGGCAGCTTGACCCTCTGCCGGGGGGGCCCCCCTGCGTAGTTTCCTCCTCCCCGCATCCCCCTTTGCTTTCATGCAACGCCTGGTGGCCTGGGACGCAGCATGCCTCCCCATCCAGCCGCCCGCCTTTAAATCCATGGAAGTGGCTAATTTCTATTACGAGGCGGACTGTCTGGCTGCTCTCAACAAGCTGCACCCGCGGGCGGCCGGGGGCCGCTCCATGACCGAGCTCACCGTCGGGGACCACGAGCGAGCCATCGACTTCAGCCCGTACCTGGAGCCTTTGGCGTCGCAGCCGCCGCCTCCCGCGGCAGCAGCAGGGGGCAACTTTGAGCCTCCGTGCAGCAGCGGCGCCGGCCAAGATTTCCTTTCCGATCTCTTCGCCGAGGACTATAAAGGCAGCGGCGGCAGCAAGAAGCCCGACTACACCTACATCAGCCTCGCCCGGCACAGCCACCCCTGCGCCAGCCAGAGCCACAAGCCGGGGGGGCTGCCGGGCTGCTTCCCGCCCCAGATCGTGGAAACCAAAGTGGAGCCGGTCTTCGAGACCCTGGACTCTTGCAAAGGGCCCCGTAAGGAAGAAGGGGGCGCGGGGCCGGGACCGGGGGGCATGTCCTCTCCCTACGGCAGCACCGTGCGCTCCTACCTGGGTTACCAGTCGGTGCCGAGCGGCAGCAGCGGGAACCTGTCCACATCATCCTCCTCCAGCCCCCCCGGCACCCCCAACCCCTCCGAGTCCTCCAAGTCCGCCGCCGCCGGCGGGGGCTACTCCACCGCCCCGGCGGGCAAGAACAAGCCCAAGAAGTGCGTGGACAAGCACAGCGACGAGTACAAGCTCCGCCGGGAGAGGAACAACATCGCGGTGCGCAAGAGCCGCGACAAAGCCAAAATGCGCAACCTGGAGACGCAGCATAAAGTCTTGGAACTGACGGCCGAGAACGAGCGGCTGCAGAAGAAGGTGGAGCAGCTCTCCCGGGAGCTGAGCACCCTCAGGAACTTGTTCAAACAGCTGCCCGAGCCGCTGCTCGCCTCCTCGCCGCGCTGCTGACCCCCGGCCGGGCGGCGGGGCGAGCGGAGCCGCGGGCTCCCGACCCCGCTCCGCATCCTGGGGCCGGGGCGAGGGGGGCGAGAGCCCGCGGCGGGCGGGCGGGTTTGGTTTCAATTTGTGATGTTGTTGTTGTTGGATTTTTTTTTTTTTTGTCTTTACCGACATGTTGGCGGAAGGCTCCGCCGCCGCGCGGGGGCTGCGCGGGGCCGGGGCTGCAGCGGGGCGGGCGCGGAGGGGGCGCGGAGGGACCCCGGCCCCGGCCCGGGCGGGCTCTGCTGGGCGCTGGGTTATTTAAAAGAGCGAGAGGAGAGCAAGGGCAAAGTGATGCAATCCTTTAAGCATGGCTGGGAATGCTGTGTACATGATGCAATCTCGTGTAACTGTCAGTCATGGATTGAGTAATCTGTTAAAGATGTTCCTACAGTTTTTTTTATTATAAAGAATAATCTATTTCTATAAGAAAATACATATGTATATTTTGGGATCTATGCATTCTTGCTACATTTGAAGCATTAATGAACAATTTTAATAAACTTTATGACTAGGTTAAAAAAAAGTAGCTTGTTTTATTTTGAAGGCATGCTTAAAGTTAGATTAAACACAGGGCTGAAATTCCAGCTGATTCCGGCTCAATGCTGTGATCATGGATAGTGATTTTTGTTGGTCTTTTAGCTTTCTCTGCGAGAAAGGAAAAAAAGCCCTAATAACCAAACCTCCAAACCCCCAAGAGAAACTCAGCAAAGAGCAGAGCTGGAAGCCTTAGCCAGTTCTTGTTGCCTCATTTTATTTCCTCTAATCACCTGCTTTAGCTGATGCTTGGGTGTTGTTTGGGGAGGAGGTGTTTGTGCTGGGTTTTTTCTGCACTTCATGCTGTTTTGAACGTGTAGAGCAAGATGTGCTATCCAAACCATGACCAATCCTTGGCAAATAACGCCGAGTCTGAAGTGGGAGGGAGGAAGAAAAAGTAAGGGAGGAAGCCTGAAATGAGGTTTTGTTTGTGTTTGGTGGTTTGTTGCTTTTTTTTTTTTTTTTTTTTTTTTTTTTCCTTTACAGAGTTTCTATTCTCTATGATTCAGCATTTCTTATGTTTGTAGTTTACAGGAATAAACATGAGAAAGTAGCATTTCTGTTGGATTTCGGTAATTTCGGGCATTGCTCAGGAAGCTCCCATGAGACCCAACCAGGTGAGAGGCTCCTGAACCACCCCCTTCCCTTTGCTTTGAGACATTTTCCTAAAATCTGCGGGCAGATCCTCTGATGAGAGGTGTTTGGGGGCAGGAGACAGACTGGGGGGGGCAGAGGAGGAGGTTTGTAGCAGGCCAGGACTTTGTTTTGGGGAGATCCAAGCTCTGCCTGCTGCTGGAACAGCCGGGGCTCCTGGCTGGGTTATTCCCTGCTGTGAGCTCTGTAAGGAGTGAACAGTCTCAGGCTGGTTCTGTGGAGGGAGTTGGGCGAAAGATCAGGTCTTAGTCAGCATTTTCCATTTTCCTGTTAGGCCAAACTTAGGCGTGAAGTTTTTAGATCCAGATTCCCAGTGCCCGAGGAAAGAAACTCCTTTACTGCCTGTGCTCTGACAGCTGAGCACAAAAGGGTTTCAGCACAAAGACAGTGGCCTTGAATTTGTTCCTATACATTCCACACAAACAGTTGTGGGCTGCAGGACAAATCCAAATTTTGGTGCTTATTTTTAGTGTCTCTTTAAGCAAAATATGTTTTCTGCTGAAGGAACTGCTCTGCTTTTTTTGACTTTTAAGACTGGAGCCTCCGGCAGGTCCATCAGCTGGAGCCCCAGAGCTGTGCAGCAGTGAGCAGGGCAGGGTTAGCCCCATGCAGATTTCCCCCTTTTGCTTTCCCATTTGTTCAGTGTACTTTGGTTGTTTTTTACGAGCCCCTAAAATAGATTTCTTGGGTGAGCTCGCTCCTGCACCAGCGTGACTCAAGTTCTTGCAGGCAGGACAGACGTTAGATCTTGTCTTGGCTGTCCCTCGTGACGATGATTACTGCAGCCTCCTGTGGCTGTTTATTCTACTATTTGTATCATTACGAAACTCATCCACATCGTTAGATCCTATTTTCTTCTTGTGCTGGAGGCCACACAATGTCACCCAAACTCGCCAGCAGCGTTCCCAGTCCGAGCCCAGCGCTGCCCAAGGTGGAACTGCTGGAGGACTGGAGAAGTCCTCAGATACATTTCTTTCTTTCTTTCTTTCTAAATAACAAAGTTTCCAACAAGAGTTCAGTTTGTGGGGCTGGAAGGGAGGGTAGATTGGAAGATAAGATGTACTGAAGGTATTTATATCTGTTTAAATAATAGTCCAGTTGTGGAGATTGAGCTCTACCAGGCATGAAGGAGCTAATCCCCATCCTTAAACCCTGCCTGCCCAGTGCAGGAGAGCCAGGGCTGCAATTTAAAGAATGATGTTTAAATTACTGCTGTATTCCAAGGTATCTCCTAATTAGGATGACAGATTTCCAGTTCAGGAGAAACCTTGTCCAGCAATGATTTCTTGTACAGACAGGAAAATTAGGGCCTTAAGTGCACCAATTTTACAGTGGTCTCAGAAGAAATCCGTGAAAGACTTGGAAAGAGAATTCCCCAATCCTTAATTTTTAATCTTGTATTACCCTCATAACTTACATTGTAGGAGCTTTGTAGCGCCTCCATTAAATGCATGGAGGTCACAAAATACTCTACCCTCTAAAACAGTCTGTGAAAAAGCCCAGGCAATTAAAACATTTCCTAGAAAATAATAGTCTGGAAAAAACAGCTTGTAAATGAATCTGGGAAAATTCCAAACACTTAAGTAGACAAAAGATTCCAAATACCTTTTCTAATTGCAGTGGGGGGATTGGAAAATCCCTGCCCAAACAGTGTCTCAGCTCCAAATATTGATTTAGTTTCCCATGACAAATAAGATTCTGCTGGCAGAGAGCAGGACTTGGAATGTCTCAGCTGGCCTCGGACAGAGCTTCCCGAGCTTCTCCTCCTAAAGCCACTCAGGACAGGTCGTGGTAGGCAAACCTTGTAGAGAGCTCCAGGCACCAGAGAGCTGTTCTCAGTTTTACAGAAATTCATAAGTAACATTTCATTTGGGCTTTTTACTTTTGCCTTTCTTTTCAAACAATGTATTAATTGGTTAACTTCTACATCTCTTTCTTATTGCTACTAAAATAACAGAGGTTTTTCCTCTGTAGAAGTCAGTCTGTAAATCCTTGGCACTGCCATCCCCTTTGCAGAGCACTGGTTTATAAGGTGTTTGAATTCAGTAGTGCTTAGTTCTGCAAAACGATGTAGCAGCTAAAAAAATATATTTAAAAATACAATTATAGTTTTGAAAGCAGTTCTTCAACTATCACTCTGTTATCTGCCCAGAGCGTGTGTAACCCAGTGCAGTTCTGACACTGTGGTGCTGCTTTTCCACTTCTCCCACTGCCTTCCATCGGGGGCTCTTGGAAGATGCAGGAAAATTCATGCATCCTTCTATACTCATTTTTGCTCCTCTGTCAAATAAAAATCATCCTCCTCCTCTGTCAAATAAAGATCATCCTGCTCCTCTGTCAAATAAAAATCATGCTGCTTGGGCACTGCAGCTCCCAGGGCTGGCAGGGCCCTCATTCCCTAAATATGCTGTATGTGATCTACTGGAAATTGGAAACTCTACTGGAAACCAACTTGCCTATTGTGATCATTTCCCCACCTGCTCAGGGGTTCAAATGTTTTATTTTGAATAAAAGGCTTTTCTCCCCTCCTAGATGTGCTGGTGGATACATCTGCCTGGATGTGGGAAACTATAGGGCTGGAATTCAAAATGAGGATAAGTGGGTTGACACTTGCCCAAGATAATTGATTTGCATTTATGACAGGGCAATATTTAATTCCAAGTCTTCCAACTGGGTGCCACGATTTCACAAAGTAGTGCCAAATTTAACCCTCACTTATTGTAAGTTCCCCCCCAAATATATTTACTATGGAAATTATTAATGTAAAATAATTAATAATAATAAATTCCAATAAAAAATTCTAGCTAATTAAAAATCAAGAAAGACTGTGATCTACATCTGGTTTTCACCTTGCCCTGTCCTGTTGGCCCTTGCTTTTGGGATTCCTGTATCACACATTCCACAGCAATCAAAGCACCTTCCCAGAGCTCAGGGTATTCACTCAGAGGGTTCAGTTAGGTCTCCTAATGTTGTGCAGTTTGCAGAATAAATCCTGTCCCAGCGGAGGCTGGAGCAGCAGCCTGGCCCTGGTGGGCTCCAGGGCAGACTCCTCGGAGCTGCGGGAGGCCCCAGCCCCCAGCCCCACACGGACCCAGACGTGTTTGTTTGCTGTAAACACCGGGGCTGTGCCAGTGGATTGCAACAGCTCATTAAGGCTGTGGTGAGCAGCTCGCTGGCGGTGCCCAGAAATGACAGTGACAGGAACCCCAGGCTCCAAACACCCGAACCCCCTGAGCCTCACCTGCCGTGTCCCCTCCCCACTGGGGCGCGGGGGCTACGGATGCTTTGGGACACATTTTCTATAAGTGAACAGAGGAGCTTCGGTTTGAGAAATAAATGTGATGGTGACACGATGGGAAAATATTTCAGAGCAACATGATGAAACAATTACTTGGCTGCAGCAATTCAGGAAGGGAATCACAAGAACTAGAGAAAGTGCCTGGAGCCGCTCTGCAAAGCACAAGGGGCGCGGTGGCTCCAGCAGAAACAGAGCTTTGCTCACTCCCAGCCTCTGCCATCCACACACAACTCCGAGGTGGATGTTTCTGACAGGGATTCTGAGCCCAGGTGTCCTGGAACAGTAAAACACAGCTCCTGTCTCTGTTGCTTTCTGCAGTGCAAAAGGCCAAAAAATAAACCAAGAATGTAACATATTGAGCTATTTTAGCGTGTCTAACACCTCAGTGTACAAGGAATATCTGGGGGATAACTTGGCACAATGAGATGAAGAGAGTTACAAAAATAAGGAGTAATTATCAAGGAGTTTGGTTGCTTAGAGGAATGCAAGCTGGCCCCCAGCCAAGAACACTTCAGTTAAGCACACAAGCCAGCCTCGGTGCCAGCTCTGTGAAGAAACCCAACCTCTGCACAGGGCTGCTCTCCTGCTGCTGAGTTATTGATGACCACTCAGGGTGGCACAAAACGTTTCTGTGCTTGAAGTTAAGAACTGTGCTGATTGCTGGGCTGAGTCCCCAAATCTGAAGGAGCAGGAGAGATGGCAGAAGGCCTTGATGTCTGAGTGCAGCTACAGTGTCCTCAACCCCTCCTAAATTACAGAGCTGCAGAGTTAATGAGTGCAGAACACTGACAGAAATTAAGATGCAAGGGATAAATACAGAGCTTTGGAACAAGCGAGACAGTTTCTGGTCCTGCCTTTTGCACCAGTTTTTCATAGACCTTTCTGTTAACAGCTAGCCCCTAAACAGAAGAGAGGCTCAGGCAGGTATGTGCATCTGCAGTTCCAGGTGCAGTTGCCATAGCTGCAGGTGGATTTGCCTGTTCCATATTTAGATCCTGATCTTACACAGGAGCTTCATTTTGTACATGTAGCTATAGTGATTTCAGTGGAACTGTTATTACTGGCATGAGTAATGATAAATGCATAAATCTGTATTTACATGGGATGTATATACATGGATCTGTATATACATGGATCTCAGATCACGGTGTCTCTGGGAAAATTGTTGTGCCTTGCTCAGTTTTGCACCACATGCCCTGGCAAATTCTGAGCACTTCATTTCATGTGTTTTCAAAGGTGAGAGAGCTGATTTGGCTGCCACTTGCTGAGCAAAAGGAGCTGGTGGTGGCTTCAGCACTTCTGCATTTCCCAGGGAAAAAACTTCCAACACCAGGACACCCAAAAAGTGGGATACAGCCGGTGTTCCATCAGCTCCTGGGTTCCAGCTGCACTCTCGGGTGTGTGTGGTGCCCACACAGCACAGCAGAGCAGCACAGAGGCTGTCAGGGTGTGGGTGTGTGGAGGGCAGAGCCTGCCCACCCTGCGGGGGCATGGAGACCCCCAGGGCAAACCCGGCTGTCCTGGGAGCGAGGAGCCCCCAGCAGCCCCAAGGAACCCTGCTGCACTTAGGGAGCCCATCCAGCTTCGGTGCTGGCCAGGCCTGGCAGCCAGGGCCCCAGAGCTCGGTGTGATAGTGCCTGGCTGCCGATCAAAGGGCTCTTGAGCAATAACCCACTGCACATCAGCAGGAGCTGCTGCCAAGAGCCACGGACTTCTCTGGGCTGGAAGACAACTGATAAAGCAGATGCTGAGAAAAGCAGTGATGCCTGCATTGGGCAATCAGAGTGAGACTAATGGCTACTGGAAAATGTAATTTGGATTTTAGCTCTGCAATTGCAGAAGCCTGATTTGCTAATGGCTCCCAGTTTGTACCGTGCTTGGGTTTAGTTTCTATTTTTGCAGAGCATTTTATTTAGAGGAATAGATACTCCCACTTTATGGGGAAATCTAATACCCTTTGGCAGTTCTTCCTCTGCCTGTGACAAATCCAGGTTGATTGTGCCTTCCCCCAGAATGAGGGGGGCTTTCCTGCCAGCCCGGCTTGTGAGGGACGGGGCACTCAGTCCTCTTGCCTGGTTGTGGGGGACACAGCCCTTGAGCAAGGCTGGCAGGGTGGGAAGGGATTGGCAAAGAGGACAAGGAGGCAAATCTGCATGAGGTGAAGGGGCCTGGGAAGAAGGAAGCTACACTCACCAGCCCAGGGTTCTGGGAAGGCTGCTGCAAGCTGTGCCAGTGATGGGAACCACTTCCAACAGCCCAGGGACGATTTCCCCACTGACCTCAGGGCAATGTGAAGTGAAAATTTCACTCTGGTGTTTTCTGCCAAGTCTCAAAGGCAGTCCTAGAGAAGGACTGAGGACTTCAGTAGCAGGTGCTCCTCTGCACGAGCCCTGCAGGAGCTTTATGACCAGAGGGACTCTGACTATTAATGAGCCCTAAGCTCAGCCTGCTGTTTACTGCAGGACGGGGCCTTTTATTGCACAGAGGAGGGAACTCCCTGCTCAGCCCTCCAGGTGGTCCCTCCAGGGCAGGGTTGAGGCACACTGGTGAGAAGGGGTGGGGTTGGGTGGGAGAGGCTTTCATTGCTGCCCTACCTGTTCTGGGCATAAATTGAAATGATCAGTCTCTAAATCCTGCCAATTAGGAATGCTTTACTGGCATGAGAGCCAGTTTACTATGACAGGCAAAGCAAAAATGTTTCTCCTATTTTTTTTTTAAGAGGCAAAACCTTGCTCCAACACAGAGCAGGGGCTCTGTGGGGTGCCTGACCTTGCCCAGACAGGCAGGGGTGGGCAGGATTCTGCAGCACTGAGCAGCTCAGGGACAAATCCCTCCTGACTGCTCGTGTGCCCCTCCAGCAGTGCCTGTCTGCAGGGAGCCCCCAGGGCTGGGCAGGGGGCTGCAGTCCCCCACAGCACCCTGTCCCCTGCAGGGACCCCCTCATTCCAGCTGGCACCAGGAGTGGGGAAAGACACACAGGGGTCACCCTTTCCCAGGCTCCAGCTGCCAACAAAGTGCCACCTGCTTGGGAGAGCAAAATGAGATCCTTTTACAAGACTGAAAGTGCTAATCAGGGCAGGAGCTGTGCTCTCAGTCAGTGCCTTCCTAATCTGATCCTCAAATTCCTGCAATGAGGAGCCAAATGGACCTTTGGGTTTGTTACCTGTTGGTTTCTGCAGACATTGCTCTGTGTTTCCGCTCTGCTCTCTCTCAGGGCAATACTGGTTACTGCAAGGGCCAGAAGCACAGCTGTCCCTCACCCCAAACCCTTCCCAGACAGTAATTTGACCACACAGAGTCTGGCTCATTATACAATACATGTTAAATAGGCAGATGCTATTAGAAAGTAATTTTTTCCCCAGCTGAGCAGCCTGTCCCTCATAGGAAATCTTCTGCAGGGGCCATATTTTTATCCTGCCCCATAATCTCAAGGTATTTAAGATCACCCTCAGAACTGGATAGCATCTTCCCTTTTGTACCTTGAAAACTCTGCCTTCCCTGAGCTGCACTGAGCCCTCAGCCCTGTCCTGTGCCAGTTTGTGACTCGTGGTGCTGTTGGGTGTCCCCCAGAGCACAGTGACAGGGGCTCAGGGACAATGACAATAAACCTCCCATGTTCACACCTGGCTCCTCAGTCAGGATGGGGAAGCACTGAAGGGGGTTCTAAAGGCACCTTGAAGAGGCTGATGGAAAGGTTCAGGGAAATGAGCAGTGTTCTGTAGTGTTGAGTTCCTGCAGAGCAGAAAATGAAGCAGCACAGGACTCTGCTGGATGCCCGAGTGTGGCCCAGCACATCCCCTGGGTCACCCTGGGTGGGGTGAGCTCCGTGCCTTCCCTGCCTGAGCGACACCAGAGAGGGGAATTTCCCTTCAGCAGTGGCCACGGGACCAGTGGCAAAAGCCAGGTAAATATCTGTTCAAGGCAAAAGTTAAAATCAAAATTTTCATATTATTATTCTTACTTGTCTACTTCTCGCTGTAGGAATTTTATATTTTAGATGAAATGCTAAAAACGTGTCTCCAGCAGCTCCATCAGCAGCCTGTGAGTGCCCAGCCTGATGATGTGACACATCTGGCACTTACTCTGGGGGCCTTCCCGCATGGGAGAAATGGCCCAGGGAGGAGAATGCACATTTCCGAGCGAAACAGAAACAACAGAACAGTTTCTGGTGCACAAAGCCAATTTCCAAGGCCAAATCCAGCTCTCTGCAAGTCCAGGGGAAAGGTCATCACGGATCAGGAAGAAAATTGCTGCATTACCAACATTGCAGCAACAGAATCAGCTCGCAGGGAGGGACTGGCGGGGACAGTGGGATGTCACCCCCGGCTACTGGCAGCGGTCCCCTCGTCCTTAGCCTCATTAAGGTGGTCATGTCCAAGCCAAACAAGCACACACTCCAGCCACTAACATGAAAGACATCAATTAGATTTATATAAGGGCATTGCAAAATGCTGGGTAATAAATGGTGCCTCCAAAGAGCAGCAGGAGGATTCTGTGCTCTGCCAGGTTCGCCTGGGCAGCAGCCCCGGCCCGGCAGTTTTTGGGAATTGCCCTGCCTGGTGCCAGCCCTTGCTCCGTGCAGCTGGTGTGGGGGACAAGGGACACTGCTGGCACCGCTGGCACCGCTGGCACCGCTGGCACCTCTGGCACCTCTGCCTCAGCCGACAGCAAGGCTGAGGCTGGCGCTCACCCCCGTGAGTCACCAGGCAGTGCGATTGAAAAGCGTGCATATGCAAATGCTAATTAAAGCCATTAGCATAGGCAGTTACCCAAGCTGCAGTTCCCGTGCGGAGCCGTCCCACAGCCCCGCTCCGGGCTGGCGTTTGCGAGCGCTGGGTTCCCGGCAGCCGCCCCACAAACTGCTCCAAGAACCGACTTTTCCTCGTGTAGTTCCAGGAAGGAAAAGGAAGGGAGACGGTTTGCCAAGAGACTTCCTGACAGTCCTGGGGAGTGGTACAGAGACAGGAGCTGGTGGGGACAGCTGGGGACGAGCAGGAAGGATGGCGAGTCAGGCACCCTCTTCTTTAATCTGCCCATCTCTGGGATTGTGTCAACCCAAACAACGTGGATTTCCCTCTACTAGCAAATATTCTGACACAGGAAAAGACCTATGTGCCAGATTTTGACTCTATTTACATTGAATTACCTGAGATTAGAATCTGAAACTAGAAACTTTCTTTATACAGCTACAAATAGCTATATTATGCATTTTTAAGGGGTTAAGAAAAGGAGGAAATCATAACCACAGAAGTCATAAAGGCAACTTATCCCAAGCCAAATAGTTTTGTTTCTAATGCAGGGCTTTAATTATAACATGTCATATAATGATGACATAGTGCTATAATAGGCAAATATAATGCATTAATCTGATATTATATTCTGGCTTTAACAATAGGTGCAGCGAACCAGCCTTAGTGGATAACTCATTCAGAACCTCTCTGCACACTCCACCTAGATACTTATCTGCCTCTTTAATTAAGTGGAGGGAAACTTCTTGAGGCCATACCCATAAAGCCAGTCTCTGATGATAGCAGAGTTACTGGAAGCCTTTGGTAATCCTTTACACCCACGTTTTGTGGTTAGCTTCCAACTTGGGCTCTTTCCTTCTCACTTTGGAACCACCTATTTATCCCCCAGCGTAAATCCCCGGCTGCTTTTGTGCCGAGAGGGGCACAAAGGGCTCCGGGGTTTGTTTGAGCAGCACTCAGCAAATTGCCATTGGCTCCTCAGGACGGGGCCAGGCTTCTGAAGGCAGCACTGGAGAAAACAGCTTTGGCACATTTTCACTTACCAGTACCTGCCTGGAGCAGAGCACCAGGGGTGGGCAGTGCCACCTGCCCGGAGCCCGGGGTCCCAGGCTGTCCCCAGGGACACCACAGCTGCAGTGGGAGCAGCACTGGGACTCCTGGGGCACAGTCCTCTCTCCTGGTTCCACGGTCCTGTGGAGCTTTGTGTACATTGAAATCTCCCTTTCTGCTGCCTCAAGCACGGAGAGTTGGGGGGATTTGCCCACTGGGAGGAAAATCAAATTTAACTAATATATTCTCTCAGAGAAGGTGGTTCCTGGGTTGCAGTGCCCGCTCTCTGCTTGGGATCTTTGAGAGAAATACCCTGCTCTGAGGCTGGAGCTACAGAAATCATAAAGAGCCAGCATGGGAATGGCACAGGGGAGCACAGGGACAGCAGTGCCGAGGCCATGCCAGCCAGAGTCTGAGGTGACAGGAGCATAGAGGGGTGACAGTCCCTGCAGCAGCACAAAGGCCACTGCCACGATGCCCCTGCACTGCAGCCTCACCTGAGCAATCCACACGGTGTGAGCACAACCAGAAAGGCCCCAGCAGCTGCTGCCTCCGTTTCCATTTCCTTTCCCTTTTCCTCTCCTGTGGCTCACTTCCCTGCTCTCCTCCAGGCTTTTCCAGTATGAAGGGCTCTGCTAATGACCTTTGAACAGGCCATGTTGGGAATGTCACTGCAAAGCTTCTTAATCTTATGGTGGCGCCTGGATAATGTGGTGATGGGCACTGAAATGCTGAAAAACAGACAGACAGATAGCGAGATAAGATTAGATACAGAAGTAATTTAGGCACTCATCATACAGAGCAGCTGACATAAGTTCATTTGTAAAGCCAACTGCTAAAATTGCTTTAGAAGTCCTTACATTTGAATTCTGTTGGGAGGCAGACCTTTGATCTGGATTGTTTTGGTGGCATGTGCATCATTTGAATGGAAGCTCACCTGGCCAGGTAGTACCAGACCAGTCATTCCTGGCATTCTCCACAGGGGAAGAGTGTCCATGCAAATCCATCCCTTAGGATGGCTCGGGGCAGGCAGATAACTGAGCATCATGGAACAGACACCGAAGGCATGAGCTCCACGCTGGGCTGATATGCAGAATGAATCATGGATAGCAAAGGGCTCAAACAAACAACCATATATGTGACTAAATGTAACCCCAAAACACTCCTAAATTAGGCATGATCAGAAAAGAAAAGCAGAAAAATTAATAGATAAATGTTATTCCTTCTCTTTTTCATTAATATTTATTAAATCACACTGTGGGGAGATGGAGGAGGAAGGAAATAAAACAGATGTGTCCAATTCCCTATTGTTCATACCATTTCTTTATTTCCTGCATTCATTGCAGGGGAAATTATTTACATTTGCATGTTATGTTTTTGTAATTTGGCATTAAAAATTTTCAAAGACACTTCCTAGGGCAGTTTATTTTTGAAGTGGGTTATTTGTTTTCACCCTGAAAGTGAGGCCACACAGAAGCATCCCCAGCCATGGAAGGGGCAAGGGAGTTAACGCAGGGCTGTGGAGGTGGTTGGTCCCTGCTCTGCTCTGAGGGGCATTCCCAGCACGGACACTTTGCAGTGCTCAGTCCCTCTGAAGCAAAAGCTGCCAAGTGCACAGGTAAACCACAGAGAAATGGTTGCAGGTCTTAATTAGTGACGGCTGAACTCTCAGAAGGTTCTGTGGTTGAATTAGAATAAGCAGTCAGAAAGTTCAAATGTTAAGCAGAGTCTCTTCTGTTATCATGATGGGAGTCACTCTCTGGAGCTGCCTCACTCATCCCACCTTTGATATTTCCTGACCAAAGCCCTGCACAAACAGCAGCTGGCACAGAAAGCAGCTCCCTCCTCGGTGCCCACCCGAACCAGGGATTGCAGGTGTGAGCAGCAGTGTCCACACAGCCCCTCCTGCAGTCTCGTACCCTCTGTGGCACTTCACCCGGCTTTAGGGCTGGAAGGCTCAGATTAATCCTGTTGAACTGTTAGAATCCTCATTTCCCGACCATTTGGGAAGCTCAGCCTCTTTTTGAAGGCTCTTGCCTCTTGCCAGTGCCAGTGAAGGAGCCAGACCCCGGTCTGATCTCATTTATGTGCCTGCACGTTGGGAAGAGCGAGGTGCAGCTGCCTGGTGAGATGCTGATGCTGTGGTGAGCTGGCCCCACAGCTCCTCCCTCGTGGGATGTGCATCCCCCAGGGGACAGATCCATGGGTTTTCCTGCCCTTGCTGTGCTGTGATGGGCTGCACCAGGGAAGGGGGATTGTCTGCACAGAGGTGTCCATGGGCAATATTCCTGCAGCCCCCGGGGCTCACAGCGTGTGCAAGGGGCTGCCGAGAACCCCGGAGCTGCCAGGACCTGTCTGGGACTCACAGGCATGAGGACAAGGCCAGGAGCTACGAGAGCTGTGCCAGTACTCACAGAGTCTTTGCACAGGAGCAAACACTGGCCTTGTCACATGTGTACTCAAAATCTGCAAAGAGTGGTCCAGCTCCAGAATAAATGCAGTAATTGAGTTTTTCCCTGGTGCTCCGCATGCCAAATATGTGCTAATCAAGCCCTAAAGTGTGCTATTGGCTGAGGCACCATTTAAAAATAGGTACTGAAAAAAGTATTACGTAGTAGAGTAAAAGAACATTGTTTTAATTTGATTTTCAGAATTGCCAAGCAGCAGGCAGCTCTTGTTTGTTTAGTTTTGGGTTTGGGGTTTTTCTTGAGAATCAATCACTCACACATTTCCGCCTAGGTTTTGGAACATGACTTTATATCCCTATTTTTTTGAGGAACATTGGCCAAATTGCTGCCTATCAGCTGGGATCTTTATCAGGAAATCTGTAACTGAACATTCCAGGCCAAGATGCACAGAAACCAAAACTGGGCAGAAACTTGCATGGAACGGTGGCAGTCACACTGCAGTATGTGAAGCAGTAACAGGGTTAAAAATCCCAGTTCCATTAAAAAGCCAGGTTCAGGAGAGGCAGCAGAAACCTATTTTTGTGAACCTGGAATGTGAGTTTTTGTGTTTGCAGGCATAAGAGCCCTCCTCCTCACAGCACGGTGACTTCCAAAGCTCTGAATGAATAACTGTAGCTGATGAATAACTGCACCTACAAACAAAATCTTAATTGCAAAAGAAAGGAACAATAAGGAAAAGTTAATGCTTTTTTTTTTTATTTTATTCAAAGCTTAGCAAAGTTTGGGTTGGAGTTTGGGTGAAGGCATGGTTGCTGCCTTTTTCCTCTTTTATCTGAACCAGCTCACTCAGACCTAATCTTCATCATCTAAACCACAGGATTAACACACAAAATAACTTTGGAGCAAGCCAGGTCCAAGCAGGAAGCTGCAAGTACCATCATGTCTTGGTGATATTAGCCAGCAGAATAACTGTGGTTTCTTCAGTTTTTTGGTGGTGTGTTTTTCTGGTTGGTTGTTTTTCTGGTTTTGTTTTGGTTTTGTTCTAATTCACTACATTATGTTTTCCTTGAAAGGGCCTGGAGTTTTTCTTCTTCTTTGTGTTGGAAGTGTTCAGATTCCTGGTCTCACTCCTGGAGGGAATGCTGATTCTCCTGGAGGGAATGCTCGATCTCCTGGAGGGAATGCTGATTCTCCTGGAGAGAATGCTGATTCTCCTGGAGGGAATGCTCGATCTCCTGGAGAGAATGTTCATTCTCCTGGAGGGAATGCTCGTTCTCCTGGAGGGAATGCTCGATCTCCTGGAGGGAATGCTCGTTCTCCTCAGAGAATCCTCATTTTCCTGGCCAGTCCCAGCTGACTCTCACACCACACAGCCCAGCACTCTCCCTCTGCTGAGCTCCCAGTGCAAACCAAACTCTGCAGCCCCGTCCTGCCTCCCCTGCCTGTCCAGGTTTGAAGGGCAGCAGCTGCCCCTGCATCCTGAGAGGGGACTGGTCCTGCTGGGGTGCCTCAGGGCTGGAGCACTCCTGGCCTGGCTGTCTTGGGAAAAGGGACCCTCCTTTCCTCCTTGGAGGATCCCTGTGGGGTTTAGGTGGGAACTCTGCACTGAGCTGCTCAGATCCCAGCAGTTCTGGGCATGTCCAGACAAAAAGCTGCTGGTACTGGAAGAAATGTTATCCTGAGAAGGGAGTAACCTATGGAATTGTAAGTGCTTAAGTCCTCTTTTGCATCTGGCCCAAACTTGCAAAAGAGGAAGAGCCAAATGCTCAGAGGCAGCTTCCATTTTATGGCTCTAAACTGTGCAAAAAAATTCTGGACTCTTTCACTTTGCACCTGCATTTGTGTTGGAGTGAGGGAGAGCCTCAGCCAGGCACGGAGAGGCTCTGGGTCTCTGCCTGCCCCTGCTCTGTGCGTTCAGAGGGGCAGGGAGGGCCCCTGCCAGCAGAGTCCAGTCCCCAGTGTGTGCCACCCTCAGCAGAGCCCCGTGGTTGGAGCACTGGGTGCTGCTTGGGCAATGCCCGCTTTCCTTGGAACGTTTTCTCTTCATTGTGCTGCTCCTTCCCAGCATTTCACAAACCACCACAAAGACAGCGACAAAAAGGGGGGAAAAAACCCTTCTCCAGATGAATAGTGTGTGTCCCTTCCCTCGCTATCCCAACAGCCTTGCAGGCTCACAGGAGCCAGGCAGAGCTGGTCTCTGCTGGCTGTTGCTCTTTGCACAATTTTATGATAATTTGGGGGAGTTTTCATGATGGAATTGTAAAAGCACAAGGAGGGAAGCCGGGACTTAGCCTTCAGTCCTAGTTCTGCACCAAGACCTGCTTGTATTGGGATGAAGATTTTGGTTGTCCCTTTGGCACAGACTGTGTTTTATCCATTTGCTGCCTCTGTTATTTCCAGGGCTTTCTGAGGCTCAAATCAAAACATTAGCAAAATATCCTGATCTATCTGCAAAACAAATTATAAACCTGAGAACTGTGACTTCCCTGCTCTGATTTGAAGGCTCCTAAAGACAATGCAAAGATATCCTCTGACTCCTGCATGCTTTAGACTGCAGAGAAAAGGTGGAAAAGAGAAGGAAAGCCAGTAGAAATCAAGGGAAAGGTGGAAGGACTTCAAGAGATATGAATGGGAATTAAAAGAAACCCTCATGGGATGCCGGAAGCAAGGCTTCTGTCCAGGCTTGGCTTAAACACACAAATTTAGGGACTCAGCTTTTGCAGCTTCTTGGCTCATCCCTGGAAGAAAACAGCTTCCTGTCCTAACCTCTTAATGGGAGTTGTGTTTGTCATTCACAGTACTTTTCATACCTGAAAGAACAACTCAGTTCTGTTTTCATGGCAGAGTTCCCAGTGATTTCACTGTGAGCACAGCTCACATCCTCCCGTTCTCTGCTCAGTCCTTTCCCCCTCTTCCCAGCTGCGAGGCTGCACTGGTCCCCTCCCCTCTCCTGCTCCTTCTTGGTCTCTCTTTCTCTGACACAGGTGTTAACTCCATCTAAAGATCATATTTGTTTCTTTAGCAATCAAAAGAGTTGGAGAGCAGGGCCCCTGGGCAAGCAGTCTGTAAAGGGAGATGTGAACATCCCAAAGCACAAATGCAAAACCAAAGAATGAACAAAAATGTCTTGCTGCCCTTGAGAATGAATCCCCAGGACTGCACTTGTCTGCACTGCTCTTTCAGCAGTGTGGGTTCCAACCAGCCCTGGCTTTGGGGTCAGCTCTGAGTTCCTGGGCTTGGCACCTACAGCTGCCCTCTCTGCCTCCCAACATCTCCTTTTAAATTGCTTCCCAATCCAGGGCTGGCTGCACATAAAACCTGGAAAGTTTATCTAAACCCAGATTTTTCTGAAGTTATTCCAAGGCTTTTATTAAAATAAACCCTGCAAAGATCCATAACCATGATCCACTAATAACCACGTCATGTCTAACCCTCATGTCATCAGTGACCATCTGCTGTCACGGATGGTGGGAAGTGGGAGAATTTGAACACTGATTATATAAGGAAATGCTCTGAGTTGTGATCAGAGAGGGGTCTTTTTCTGGAAAGATACTAAATTGGATTCACTAGCAGCAGTGACAAAAAAGACATTTGATACTTTGATCCAAATATTTAATTTTGTTTTAAGGGTCTTTAAAATATTATTAAGTACCAAACTAAAATGGAAACTCTAAATCCCAAAGCTAAAATATTTCACCTACAAAATGTAAATTTGTTGGGAATCTCGGGGTGATATAACCAAACCAGTCAGCTGAAACTGGTTGTAGTTCCCAAGGCTTTTTGATTTCCCTAGATTTGAGCATTTTGGCCAGGATTCTCTGCTGATGACTGCTGGAGGGGGTTCCTGTGGAGGAGCAGAGCAGGGCTCAGCCCAGCACGTGCAGGGGATGGCCCTGTCCCCTCTGTCCCCTCCCTGCTGTGCAGGGCGGGTCCCGCTTTGCTCCCGGTGTGTCACTGGCCCGCAGGGACACCCAACACACAAACTGCACACAAACAGCCAAACGCCGGGCACATTCCTGATGCCACAGGAATAGGGGTCATCATTAGAGCAGTGCTTCTTTTCCCTTAACATTTTCTTCAGGCCTGTCCCCAAAAGAAATCCCAGGCAGGTGATTTATTGTTTATCCACACGACATTTAAGCAGCATATTTAATACAGTTGCAGTTCATACTTTAAATTCAAACATAGCACCAATCCAACAATTCTTGGCAATTAAAAGGCAGGAATGGAGTGTCAGGAATCCAAGGAGACTCCGACCTAATTTACATGGTGTTGCTCTCAAACGCTGGCAGCACGGAGAGCATCTTTTGAAAATGTTTCTATTAGAAGCTGATGTTTATGATCACTCTCAGCTTGGCACAAAAACATTCTTCTAAACATTTACATTTCACATTCTTTAGGACAGTTGAAAAATGTTGGCTTGCAGTTATCCACAGTGCAGAGAGGCTGTGAGGAATGTTGTAGTAAAGCATTAATAGCCCTGTACTTTTCTTGTTCTTTGATTTACTGTGTGGTAGGTTTTATCCTAGTTGTGTTCTTGATGTTGCCCATGCTGAATCACATTTCACTCAAACAACATGAGCCTGCGTTTATTTTTCTAGCTAAAAAACCCAAAGTCAATTAATTTATTAGCAAGACTTTATACTCATGTTATAGTCACCATTTGGAGACATTCCCATTGGAATATATTTCCTAGATACTGTTGCAAAACTCCCCAGCAGAGTCAGAAAAGGAGCATTTTCCAGGAGATGCATCCACAAAGGAAGGACTGGTGCTGTTCTCTTTGTCCAAACAATGCTGCCATGTTCTGGTCACAACGTAAAGAATTAGCAACAAAATTAATGATACAGCCCCTGGTGAGTGCCTGTGGCTCCAAGGTGAGCACTTCCATGAGTGAGTGCCGTGCCTGGGTATGGCATTTGTGCTGTGGCTGCTGTGGCACAGCGCTGTGGGCTCCCCAGAAATGCCATTGGCATGGACTGGCTGCTCCTCCCTGCTGCTGCCTCCTGCTCACGCATTGCCCAACCCCAGCCAGCCTGAGAGCACAGCAGAAAAGCTCAAAAAATACAGCATTGGCTTTATCCTTCCCCAGGAGAACTGTTTCCAAAGCTGTGTTTTTAAGGTACAACTAAACTGCAGATTGGGTGTGTATAAATGTGCTCAGTGTGTTCCCCATCCCACAAACCATTTCAGGATATCTGTGGACACAGTTACATGGATGAGGATTGGTGCTTGGACCACGATGAAGCCCTGAACTGTGCCAGCTCCTGGGAAGGCCACTGCCAGCCGGTGGCACCTGGGGAGTGCAGGGTTGGATGAGAACAAGGATGTCCCCACACAGCTCCTGTCCTGCCAAGCCTCCCTGCAGTGGCCGTGCCCCGTCCTGTGGGACAGTCACTCCTGCCCGGGATCTTCAGGGCCAGCCCTGGTGCTGTGTGCTGGCTGCCTGGGCACTGTCATTGCCCTCCTCCTGCCCGAGGTGTGGACAAGCCCTGCCAGGGGACACGTGAGCCACTGTGGCTTCCAGTCACAGCTTTGGCTCTTTGTGCTGCCAGCTGGAGATGTGAGGCTGATGGAGAGCTCCGTTCTATGGCACTGGGGACAAGAATAAAATTTGCTGTATGCCTTGTTGGCAGCAGTAGTGGAGAACTCCAGGCAAGGGAATTTTACAAATTGTGAATGCAAATTGTAGGTGTGAAGTCTTAATTGCTGTTCATAATTAGGCAACAATACAAACAAACTGTACGCATACAATGCCCTTCATCAGAAGAATCCAGGCAGCTCAGAAAGTTCATTACAGTCTCATCAGGACGAGGAGCGGTGGCAGCACTGCAGGGAGACCCCCTGAAGCAGCTGAGAGGCACCTCTGCAGGCCGTGGCACAGAGCCTGGCACCGGCAGGGCAGGAATGTGCTCATTCCAGCAGCTCCCGGAGCTCCCTGCCAGCCCAGGGCTCCTGGTGCTCAGGGAGAAGCTTTTATTCGGCAAGATAAAAGCTGGGACACTCTGGCTTACATCAAACTTGTTTGGGAGTATTTGCAAACTCATGGAAACAAAAGACAATGTCTCTTGACAACACATTTTAGAGTAATTCTGTGCAAGAACAGTCTCATTCCAGAATGAAAATGACCACACAAAGACTGACTCAAAACCAGCTCCCTGCCAGCCTTTAGAAACTGAAAGTCCCATTTTAAAGGCATTTACAAAAAGCCCATGTTTTTATTTAGCTTGTTGTTTGCAGTGTGTTCACCCCCCAGAGCAAGGACCCCACATCCCAGCAGTCAGGGGGATCTCGAGGGGCTGCCTCACTTCAAACAAAGCTCCCAAAATCAAGCACAGCCATCAGAGATGCTCAGTGACTCCTTTCAAGGCTGGCAATAAAAGTGGAGGCATTTTTGAGGAGGTTTCAGAATTTTAGCCTGAAACTGGGAGAGGATGGAACTGGAATTATTGCACTCATAGACAAAGTCCTGTGAGAACAACAGTTACCAATCAATAATCTATATTCACACAGAGTAGCATATCCGGGTCTCTGTAGGAAACTGTAACAAGCCATAAGTTAATAGAACCTGAGTATGAGCAGTGTCTTGAATAGCACTAATAACTGTATAAAGAAACAAAGGGAGCAGCTCAGAGAGGGTGGGGAGCAGGCTGGCCGGAGGAAGGCAGGAATAATGAGGCAGGAAGGGCCAGAGCTGTATTTACAGAGGTCACACACCTTCTGGTCAATTAGGTCTAAACCCAGAGGAACCACTGCTAAAGTATCCATTGCTTCTGGCTTTGGTAAAAGTCAATTAGAGACCCATTTATATTATAAAACCTCATTTTAGGAAATAAAAGAGTGGAGAACTTCAAAGGGCTGTCCACAGGAGGTTGGAGCACAGCGTACATTGAGCCTGGGACCAATGGGTGCCAGTCCCTGAGCAAGTGGGGATTCTTTGGCATTCCAGGGGAAAGCCTTTAAAAGCAAAACTGGAGCCAGAATTGAAATATTTTATATTTGTTTGCTTTACATTTTACTTGTTTGCTTCCTTCCAGTCTAGTATCTAAATGTTCAATTTTAATTGTTTCTAAATAAACACTTGCTTTGCCTGTCCTTGGGGGAGAGGTGGGAGAAGCCAAAGCTGCAGAGCTCCAAGCCTGGAGGTCCCAGACTGAGGGAAAGCAGCACACGAGGATAACCCTGAGGAGCCTCTGCAAGGGCAGTGCCAGGCTGCCAAGGACCAGTGCAGGGGCTGGCAGTGCCAGGTTTGCACTGGGGCTGCCTTTGGTGGCACGGACAGGACCCTTCCCGAGGCACAGGAGACTCCCCAGGGCTTCTCCAAGTGGTGCTGTACACTGAGGAGATCAAAGCCACACCACGGGTTAGTGACAAAGCTGAAAAGAATCCAGATTGCCAGCTCCCTGTCCTAAATACCAAATGTGGTCCTGCCTTCCCTAGGATAAAAGCATAAGGAAAAATATTCTAAAAGCTTTCAAGAAGCAGTGTGGATTTTGCTGTTAAAAGAAGGAAACATTATCAAAGGATCAGAGAATTCCACAAAGTAACACAACAGTTACTATTGCAAAACGCTGGGGGATCTCTTCTGTGGTATGGAGTTACTCAGTGGCTCGGACTCACAGCAGTGTTTCTTCGTCCTCCACAGTCATAAATTCTTTTTCCTGTTTTGGATGAGTTCAATGAATTCAACCCTTTTGGCTTCAATGAGAGACAGACCTTGCCTAAAATGTGATATTTTTATTGTCCTTTCCATAGAACATTTACGCTGTGTTTATCAGGTTCATTTCTCTCTTCATTAGAAGTTGATCACAACACCATTAGCACAGCTTTAATGTCATGAGAATCACACTCTGTAGGGTGCATCCTATGACTGCCTCAAAAATCTCTCCCTGTGGATATTTTGTCTCTGTGAAATAGTCTGGTTCCAACTATTCATCTTTGCCAAGAAGAACAATGTTACCAATTATTCCTACAGTGAGAAATAATCAGAACAATCATTTGTTTTCTTGCAGCTGGTTGTACATGTCCTTCATCAGAAAATTCAGCTACGAATTAGAAAAATTTCCTTCCATCTTCCCAGGCTCTTCAGTCTGTGCAGGATTCATGGTATGTCTCTGCATCAGATGAGTTATTTTACCTGGGAGGTAGGAATTGTTCCAAGTTCATAGCTACTCCAGACATAATTCATTTTTATGAAGGAGACTGGCAGAAAGCCTATCTACGAAAAATCTCCAGTGTTATTATGTAGAGCGTAGAAGAGTTAACAGTGACCCAGTAAAGGAATATAAAGGTGGTTTTGCCAAGAGAAAAGATCTGTCATTACTGAAAAGAAATGAGATTAAATTACTGAAAGAGCATTTCTGATCATGCAACCAAGGAAATGTAGAACAAAACTCCAGAGCACAGAGGGGTCAGTGAGTCCTCGCCTGGGAATAAGGAACTACAGACTCTTCTTCAGAAAAGGGAATCTCAGAGTCCAGGGCCTGAGCTCAGAAACCCAAACATTCTCACTAAAAACACAACCAGATCGTGCTGATGTGCTGGGACATGAGCAGCTTTAGGAGTTTGGCTCTGGGATTCTGCTGGAACGTGCAATTCACACAAATAATTCCAACTTGCCATTCCCTCGCAGCTCCCAGGGCTCTCTGTGCACACGGGTGAAAAATCTGCTCCTACACATGTTCTGCATTTATTTTGGCTGTGCCCAGGGGTTGTGGAGGTGTTGTCCGAGGTGCTGAGTCCTCGCAGGTCACTGCAAAGCTGGAGCTGGCTACAAGTGCCACCGAAAAAATCACGTCATTGGCTTAATCATCTCCAAAGTCTTATCACCAAGATTTGCAGCTGGCATCCAGTGAAATCTGAGATAGCAGTTACCTCTCAGTAACTAGTAATACCAGTTTTTCTAGAAAATTAATAAATGCAAATGTTAAGTGCTCTAAATTCATTTAATAAACAGGTCACCTGGAAAGATTTGTGGTTTTCATTTGAGCAGAGAATATAAATAGAAGAGGAAATGGAAAGCCTGATACTTGGTGTCCAATAAACCCCACAATGTGGCCAAGCTTTTGCAGGGCTCGCTGGGTATGCAATGAGTTAATTAGCAAAATCTCATTGCAGTCTTTCAATCACTATAAAACAGATTTAAATGCTCTCTAGGTGTGCAGCCCGTCAGTGACTAACGAAGCCCCTGCAGCGCTGGTCCCACTGCAGGGCAGGTGCACGGGGCTGGGGAGCTCCCAGGGGTGACTGGAGCTCAGGTGGAGACCCCGGCAAGGAGGGCACTGCCAGGTGCCTCACCCACACACAGCCAGGGCCCACTGGCACCCCTGGCCTGGGGCTGAGCGGGCAGAGGAGTGTAGGGTTCATCCCCTGTGCTGTGCTGAGTCCTGGTGTCGTTCCCAGCCTGGCTCTGTCCCCAGCACCCCAGCTTGCTGCCCAGCTTGGCAGATCAAACCCCATGGAGAGGTTTGGTGTGGGTGCTCAGTGCTGACAATCCCCACTGGCTCTCCTGGAGCTGTCTCTAGGAGACAGGCATGGATTCCCCTGGAAATCTGCCCAGGTCTAAAAGTGCATATGGAAATGGGTTTTATTGCCTGCACTCCGTGTTTGTCACCAAACTCTCTCTTGCCTGCAGTTTCCAGTTTTTTCCTAACTAGGGTGAGATCGTAAATTGATAATAATTAGGTGTCATCTTGATAATGCATTATGGATTGAAAATGAGTCTCGTTGAAAGTTTGAAAAATTGTGCACTTGCCTCTAAAGGAAAAGGAAAAAGGACACACAAGGAGAACAAACCTTCTGTATCACAGGCCAAATGTCTCAGCAAAACTAACTCAGTGGGGAAATGATTTTGTGAATGAGAGCTGCTGCAGTGGCCTAGCCATGTGCCACCTTGGACACTCCTCTGCAGTGTCCCAGGGAGCAGCTGCTGTGTCCCTGTGCCCAGCCAGGAGCCTGCTGCTCCCTGACTCTGCTCCACGCTGCCTGTGGGCACCAGTGACAGTGACCCCGCTGGCCACAGTGACCCCACTGACCACAGTGACCCCGCTGGCCACCAGTGACCCCGCTGACCACCAGAACCCATGCAGGGCCCTGCTGGAAGCATCCCGTGTCTTCCTGGAGTTCTGCGTTGGCCAGGGCTCTCTGAGTCACCCTCCCCATCTGCATATCCCTTTGCATCTCGGCGTGAGCAGCCAGGAGCCAGCGAGCACAGCCTCGTGTTTGTGCTCTCCCATGCAAATACCTCTTCTCCCTATATATTAGTTACTGTGTGTGGGTTTTCTCTCTCACTCTGGCTTGCCATATGTGTGGGAGTTGATGGCATCAACTTTATGAAATCTCAACACATGCCAAGAACAGCTGGAGAAGTTGAAACAAGTTCTGGGTGAGGTGAGTTTCATGGGCAGGGACTGGAATTAGCCAAGGTACCGTGGCTGTTTGCCACGCCGGGAGCCTCACATGGAGCGTGTGGGCTTTGCTCACTCCAAAAGCAGATTCCCCGTAGAAAAAAAGATTTGATTCCATTTAGATAGTGATAATGGCACAGATAACTGAGCTGTAAGAATCTGTCCACCAGGAGAGACCATCTCTGTGCCTCTTCTGTGCCTGGTTCATTATGTAAATATAAAAATTTCATCATGAGGCTGAGGTAATTAAGATCTTTAGCCAGCATGTAGCACTCCTCATCTTCAAAACGCTTTACTGACATTAATAATTAATCATCACAACACTCTGGGAAGGCTATCATCCTAATCAATGGGTAAGGTGTCACAGCAGGCCTGTGTCCCAGCCTGTGTTCCAGACCCAAGCCACCTGATAGGCTTCATGATAAGGGACAAACCGAGGGGGCATTCCAGGATGGGTGGAATAAAACCCTTCAGACTGCACAGAACCTGTTAATCACTGCCTGCTCCCACAGTCTCTGTGTTCCCAAACCCAGGTCTGTCCTGCCCTTGGAACATCCCCTTGTTCTTTTGATCTCTTCAGCAGTCCATCAGCAAGAATTCCCAATGTGATACATACCCTCTGGCCTCAGCCTCAGATATGACTCAGGTATTTACATGTTCTTTTTTTGTATAATTTTAGATGATAAAGAACTAATAATATATCTGATTAATGTTAGTGTTATATATCATTTAATAACTAGCATGTGTTTTTGAAGCACTCATATGTCTGTCTCAGAAGAATGTCCAATTTTTGCCTCAATCTCATATACAAATATATATATCACATTTGACTCTGGTTCAGTGTTTGGTCTTAGGTTGATTTTCAGTCACCAAGGCTAGTTTAGGCCAGGAGATGCAGCTTTCCCCTTACCAGTGTCTGCCATTAGTCCCACCTGCACATCTCCCCCAGGTAACACCTCATTACTTGGGCCTGGCACCCCCAGAGAAACCTGGGGACAACTGTGGAAGAAGTGATCTCCCTGCCCAAACCAGCAAATGAAACTTCAGCTCAGCTTACAAAATACAGACACACACAGAGTGCATCTGAGAGAAAATGCTGCCTGTCTTGAGGCTTCACAACAGGGATCTGTCAAATGTGGCAGGCTGTCATTAAAAACAATTAACTTAATCAAAAATCCCTTTTCTCTTCTTTCTGCCCAGTCAGGTGAATATTAAATACTAGATTTTCCAGGGGCACAGAGAAGAGGAAATCAGCATCTGTGTTTTCAGTCCAACAGGTGTAGGAAGCAGCAAGTACAGATTTGCCTCTGGCTCCCCAAAGCATGCATGTCATTAGCTGAGAGCAGTCAGGGCAGCAGCAGCCCCTGCCCACCTCCGTGACAGGGACAGGGACACCTGCCCACCTCGGTGACAGGGACAGGGACACCTGCCCACCTCTGTGACAGGGACAGGGACACCTGCCCACCTCCATGACAGGGACAGTGCCACCTGGCCATCTCCATGACAGAGACAGGGACACCTGCCCACCTCGGTGACAGGGACAGGGACACCTGGCCATCTCCATGACAGAGACAGGGACACCTGCCCACCTCAGTGCCAGTGCCAGTGCTACCTGCCCAGCTCAGTGCCAGTGTGCAGCCCTGGTCCTGGGTGGCAGCGCTGGCTCTGCCCAGGGGCACTGGCACAGCCGCTGCCCTGCCAGCCCCCTGCACTGCTGGAGCCCGTCCCTGCTCTCGGGGCCTGTCTGCCTCAGAGCACACTGCCTGCCTGGGATGGCTCAGCTCCCAGCATCACCACTCGAGTGGTGTCTGAGTACAGCTCTCTCCTCAGCACTCCCAAACTTCTTTTGGTTTTCCAGAAGTGGAGGAGGCAAAGAGAAACCCCAGTTCCTTTGAGGTGGGAGCTCACCCCCAGGGGGAGGAGAGGGAAGCTGACCTCCCTAAAGCATTTACTGATCATATTTATTTTTAAAGGCACTTAGCCATAAGCCTCAGCCTATGGCTCTGCTTCCTGCAGGCACACCCTGCTTGTGGCTGTGAAGGTACTCACTAAGCACTAGTAACACCCAGCATTTATATAGGGCTTTTCATCTTCAAAGCACTTCCCGAACATCATTTAATTAATGAATCCTCACAGCCCTCTGTGAGCTATGCACAGTTATTACCCCCACATTTTACAAGTGAGGAAAACTGAGGCAGCGATTAGCTGAGGCAACACTGTGGGAATTGGGATTAGAGCTCAGGAGAGCTCGGGGTGCCTGGACCCCCGTCCCACACTGCAGCTGCCTCATTGGGAAGGAGTGGGGCCCAAGTGCACTGCAATGTCTTAAACACAACCACTGCTGAGCCTTGGGTGCATCAGCAACATCCGACCTTCCAGGCCCACATAGCTTTTCTGTGTGGGAATCTGAAAAAGAAATTTCTTTTTCATCTTCCAGTGTGAGTTCCAGCTCCTGCTGTCACCCGGAGAGCAGATTGAAACCAAGACACTGGGACTGAGGTTCTGGAAGAGGATGGCTCCAGTTACCTGTGGCAGCACCTCACACAGCCTCATCGTGTCCACGGAGTTTTTAGAGGGACACAGAGGGGGACTTTCACCCAGAGATCCCGAGCACTGTCTGGCCAAAGGGGAGTGTGGCAATCCCCGAGCCCGGCTGGCTCTGTGCGGGCTCTCAGTCCCGCTCGGGCTTGGCGGCGGCTGAAGATCGGATGATTCACGACCCTCATCCCACATTCACGGAATTTCAGTGAGTTTCACTCACATCCTCCTCAGGAACTGTGGGTTCCTCCCTCGAGAAGCCCCAGGGTATCCCAGTTCCCAGCTGACAGGGGAGGAGGGCGCAGACTTCCTGGTGGTGCTGGCAGCCGGGAGGGTGAGAGAGGGCACCAGCCACGGGGGTTAAACCTGGATGGATCAACCTCGTCAAACTTGAACATCCGAGAGAACCTGCAGGGCTTGGTTCCTGTCCAGCCCTCCAGGGCTCTCACGGCCCTAATTATTATTGTTGTTGTTGTTACTGCAACAAAACATTCATATACTGCCATAAAATACAAACTAGATAATACACGTTCTTGGCCTGAAGAGCTCAGGCTTCAAACAGGCTGGACATTCTGAACTGGATCCCTCAGGAGAGATGGGGAAGGCACAGCCCTTTCCCAGCAATTTCCCCTCTCGATTCCTTTCCAGTGAGGCTGAGCCCTGTGAAGGGAGAGGAGACAGAGCGAGGAGCTGCCCAGGCAGCAGCAGATCCAGCACGGCCCCACAGCTGGGGAGAAGGGTTCATGGCTGGCAGTCCCACACAGGACTGGGATTTAACTGGGGCGGTGCTTCTGCTGCCAGCTGCAGCTCCCAGCTGGTACCCAGCCCTGGGCAGGCAGTGACTGACCCTGGACAGTGTCTGACCCTGGGCAGTGTCTGACCCCAGGCAGTGACTGACCCTGGATAGGCAGTGACTGACCCCGGGCAGTGTCTGACCATGGGCAGTGTCTGACCCTGGGCAGTGACTGACCCCGGGCAGTGACTGACCCCAGGCAGTGACTGACCCTGAGCAGGCAATGTGTGACCCTGGGCAGGCAGTGACTGACCCCAGGCAGTGACCGACCCTGGGTAGTGACTGACCCCAGGCAGTGACTGACCCTGGGCAGGCAGGGTGTGACCCTGGGCAGTGTCTGACCCTGGGCAATGTCTGACCCTGGGCAGTGACTGACCCCAGGCAGTGACTGACCCCGGGCAATGTGTGGCCCTGGGCAGTGTCTGACCATGGGTAGTGACTGACCCTGGGCAGGCAGGGTGTGACCCGCGGGGTGCAGGGACAGCAGTTCCACCCAGCCTGTCCCAGGGGCTCGCAGGGAGCCGTGTCAGTGAGGATCCGAGCCCTGGCCTGTCCCAGGGGCTCGCAGGGAGCCGTGTCAGTGAGGATCCGAGCCCTGGCCTGTCCCAGGGGCTCGCAGGGAGCCGTGTCAGTGAGGATCCGAGCCCTGGCCTGTCCCAGGGACTCGCAGGGAGCCGTGTCAGTGAGGATCCGAGCCCCAGCCTGTCCCAGGGGCTCGCAGGGAGCCGTGCCAGTGAGGATCCGTCCTGCCCCGTCTGGGACATCCCGGCCGTGTCCCCCAAGCCCCGCTCCCCGCCCCGGGTGCTCAGCCCGGGGTGCACTGCACTGAGTGCTCGGGACCACCGGGCAGCCTGGAGGTCATAAATGCCCCTCTGACTGAGGCTGATGCCTTTTCCCACCTGGGACATCCCTTCTGGTCCCTCCTGCCAGCACCTCCCAGCCTAGTCTGCAATGCCAGGAGATATGCCAAGGGAGAAGTGGAAAATGTTGCAATTGCTAAGCTGCACTTTGAAATGGAACAATAATACTTGTAAATAATAGTAATCTCTAATGGAAAAAAAAAAAAAATCCCTGCTTATTCCTGTGGAGCCCCAGGGAGCAGCAGGGTGTCAGGATGGACAGACTCACCCATGAGGCCCTGTTTGCACCAAAGCAAAGACAAGGAGCTCTCGAGGCCCTTTGAGTGTGTGAGCACCAGGGAGTGACCCCTGGCCAGTCTGTGCCAGCTGGAGGCTCTGAGCCACAAACTGTCCCTGCCATATATATTCATAACTCTTAACACAAACCAAAACAAACAACAACCAAACAAACAAACCCCCAACAAAACACATTCATAATGAAGAAAACATTTCTCAGAAGTGCTGCTGTTTCCAGTCCCTGCAGTGCTGTGTTCCAGCTCTCTGATGTTCCCTGGCCGTTCGGGCACACAGGACTGAGCAGACACTGCTGCAGTGTTTGAGTGCTTAACCTGACCTGCCTCAGGCCTGGCACAGACCCTGGCACAGGGGCACACCTGACACACTGTTAAGGGCTGCAAGGTTAAAGTTATTATTATTATTGTACTCTGGAACAATTCTCATCACAGAACCTGCTCAGCAGTGGGGAAACCTCAATGGACACAGAGTGTAAGGGCTCACAGCACCCAGTGCCCACCCCTAAACCACTGCTCCTTTTCCCCATCCTCCATGCTCCTTGTCCATCCCCCTGCCAGGCTCTGTCCTACCCCAGGGGGATTTTGTTCCTACAGCAGATATGTTGATGACTCCAGGCTTGGTTTATCCCCTCTGCTCTGCCCCTTCATGAGCAGTCAGTCCCAGCCTGTCCTGTTCCCCCAGAGAGCTCAGGCTGGAGCCCAGCCCTGTTCCCCACCCTGCCAGCCTGCTCTGCCCCCTGGCACCATGGGAGCCCTTTTCCCTGCCCGTCCCTTTGTGGCATGGCCCCACAGCTGCTGAGGGCCAGCCACGGCCCCTGTCTGTGCGGGGCACACCTGCCTGCAGCCCTGGCACACACTGTGCTGCATTTCAACACACCAGCAAAGCAGGATTCCCTTTTTTCCCGTCTGCAGAGGTGACCCAGACAAAATGGCTAATTCCTGTTATCTCCTCGTGGATTATGCTTCCTGCCATAGCAATAGTTGTCAATCAGGCAGGGCTTAATCTTAACTCAGGCATTAACTTGAACACAATTAATTCTTGGCAGCACACAGCAGGTGCTGTGAGCCCCTTCTCTCCTGATGGTGATAAGGCTGACTGTCAGGACAGGCTCTGCCTTCACTCCTTGGCTTTAGCAAGAGTTAGATCAAGTCCATACAGACTAATGAACCAAATTACATTGTTGGCATCAGCAAGTGCCACTCTAAAAGAGTCAATTGATTTCTGTCTCATTATGCCAGCCAGGACCTTCCACAACTCCTAGAGGCAGCTGGGATTTTCCCAGTAGTTTTCAGGAAAGCAATTCAAAGTACAGCTGGGTGAGCACAAACAGTGCAAGTCTGAGGCACAGGGCCTGGCCAAGGGACAGGGTTTGCCAAGAGCAGCACTGACACCCCTGGCACACGGCAGAGGGGCACAGGGCTGACTCTGCCCTCTGGGTCACCCTCAGCCTGCCCTGCCTTCCCCTGCCCTGCTTTATTGCCTCACAAACACTCTCACTTTTCTCTCACTCTCCTGATGGAGCTGCCTTGTGTGCTGCAGTGAAACCCAGTCCCTCTGCTGGGGCTCCCGGGGATTCAGGGGGGAGAGGAGATGGCCTGGGACAGGCTGGGCAGCTCCAGCCCTGCAGGCTCTGTCCCCCAAGGCAGAGGAGCTGCCTTGCAGCACTGACAGCCCAGCACTCACTGCCCCTCTCCCTGTCCCTCGTTTCTCTGGATATTTTGCTGTTGTCACCCTGCTCCAGAGCAGAACTGAACCAGCCTGGCATCCCGGCCCGATGGGCTCAGCAGAGCGTGCTGTGACTCAGTGCAGAGCTCTTCCCATGTTCTCACATCCACACTCAGGGGATGAGAAGGCAGTGAAAAGAGCAGGGAGATTGCAAAACCTCGAGGAGTCAGCAGACTGGAAGGTCCCTGGCTAAACAGGTCCCATGCCCCACAGAAATGCCCTGCTCCTTTTTCGATTTGAATGGTCTGAAGCTGGCAAAACCTCTGAGGTTCCTGAGGGGATGCACAGAATTCCAGCAAAGGCAAATCCCATTCACAGTGTCCTGGCAGCTGCCTGGAAAGGTCTGTGGGAGTCACCCATTCTCAGGGCCAGGTATTTGATGGCCACTGTTAATTACACACTAATTATGGGGGCAAATACTTTGAAAGTGATCCATAGGCAGAAGCACTTTCCTATCAGCCATCCAGGGGGGTCTCCTGCCCAGATATATCTGACTGGGGGAGACAATGGCACAGGTGCTAAAACTATGATATTTAAAATTGATTGTGACATTTCACCAGAATTTAAACTTTTGGAGGACTGTTTGGTCAAAAGGCCATCTCTTCCCACAGAAAACCAGCAGGAATTTTTCTCTGCCCTACATTGAGCAGAATCTTTACTGAAAATGTCATTTCATTTGTCCTGCAAACAATGCCCAGGTTTGCCCTGTTTTACAGAGCCTATGGATATGCTGGGAGCTGAGGTGGTTGGTGCATTATAGCCTGTGTTGTGTAAGGTGTTGCCTATATCTATTTTGCATATTATTGCAAATATGTTTTTCAACTGACTGAAAAAATACAGCAATGGAGTCTTACTCATGAGAGAGCTTTGGGGTGGATGTGGAGAAAAACGTCATGCTATGATTTTCCTGCAAATAGTCTTGATGGCTTTTATTCTGAAAAGCACTGTCCTGCTAAGATTCATATGGATCAAACCCCCATCCAGTTTCTGAACTGATTTTGACAAGGTTCAAAGGCAGCACATGCCTGCAATGATGTCCAGTGCTTGGCTCCCAGGAAGTACAATTCTGCAAGTGGCAGGATGGCTCTTTCAGAGTTACTTCACTTCTGCTGAAACAATTGATGCAAAAATCACTCATGAAAAAGCTTTGTCATTTTTTTTCTTTCACGAAATTATGCAGCACTAGCCTCAAAAATTAACTTGTTTGTAAAACTCCAAATATATGCAAATAAATGATTTATCTTATTCGAGAAAATAATTCAGTTCTGGGCACTTACATGATTTTAAAGATGTTTGGGGCACAGTTAATCCTCAAAAATAGTCTTTTTATCTGACACATCATATATATGTGAGGACAAAACCCTACAACACGACTTGTGCAATGAACTCTTCAATAATTAGGGTACATCCACTAATTCAACCAGAAACTAGGAGAGATAGGCATGCTATATTTGCTGTTTTGCAAGCATTATCTCCAGCAAAACAACCACCAGGAGCACAAACCCAGATTACCAGACTAAAGGCTTCATAAGGCTACTCCTTGTCCACAGGCAGGCCAAGGATTAAATGCAGTATTCCAGTGTTACAGACTATTTACAATCACCTGTATTTACAATTACAGATTTGGAATACAAGTCTGTGTTCTAAATTTGCATCTCTAATGGGTTCTGCCAAGGCTGGCATGGGCAGCAGTTCTGTTCCCCTGAACCGAGCTCAGGAGGAAGGTGCTGGGACAGCAGAAATTGAACTTTCATCTGTAGAGGAACAAGGCCCCTGCATCAGGGAGATCACAGATCTTCCACTGCCTCCTTAGCAGCTGAACTGTGGGGCAGCACACGGAACTGTGTTGGGATCTCGTGGACTTCTGTTGCAGCTGGGAATTACTGGGTGTAGGTTCATAAATAGCTCAGGTGGCAGAGCAGCCCAGCGTGGTCTCACTTTTACTACTGAGTTACTCTGAGATCTTGTTCGTCTTTCAGTATCTCATTTGGTCCTCTGTAGCTTGGGGAACAACACTTATCTGCTGCACTGAGGTCTGTAACAATAACTCTGAGCTGCTTGATAAGAGATGCTACTGAAAGACAAAAGCGGATTATTGCAAAATTTTGTGGGTTGGCAATTTATCTAGTGGCACTGTATTGCACCCAGAGCCCATTTGGCTCTCACAGCGAAATGAGAGTGGGGGGAGAGGAAACCAGGTCAGAGTTTTTGGCAGGCCTGTTCCAGGTGAGCATAATCCAGCTGATTCATTATGTGCTGCAATCGTTTCTGGCAAAGCCTCTGAGGTGAGGCAGCCTGCAGCCCTATTGCAGCTCGGCTGTGTGGGGGTGTTGATGCACACCAGGGAGGGTGTGCTGAGAAACTGCAGCCGAGAGGGCTGGGTGAAGAGCAGAGAGGGCTTCACACAGGGGCAGCATCAGCCTGGTGCTCCCTGCCGAGCCCACCCTGAGATGTTGATCCCCTCCCAGCAGACACGGAGGGCACCTCTGGGAAGACCCTTCTGGTGACTCACACAATCTCTGTCTCATGAATCACTGGCATTGGGATGTCTTTGTGGCATAATCAGAGCTCTGGTTATTATACTCATTGATGATAAAACAAGTAAATCTTAATGAGTTGTGGGAAAGGAGACAATAGGGCCCTCTGCCAGGTCTCATTTACCTTGACAACACGCCTACAGCCCAAGCACAAAGATCCCCATTGTTTATCCTCGGTGTTTGTGAAGGGGCCAGACAGTTCTCATTTCCCTCAATCTGATGCTGCTCTCTTTATCTCTGCCTTAGCATTTCTAAGGTCCCTATCACTGGGGTATCTAAGCATCTCAGCTTTAGTCCAAGGTTAAATTTATGGCAAATAAACCACTTGGACAGCCTTTGAAGGTAAAAACTGATATATAGTTAAATAGTGTAAATTATCCCATTTACATAGTGCCTCCTCTTTGACTGAAAGGACAAGCGAAGACTTTGTTGCTCATGTTGTAAACAAATCCTCCGTGTATGATTCAGGCACTGAGTACCTGTCTCACCTCACCAGCACAGCTGAGCCAGTACCTGCCAGTAACTCTTGACCAGCATGAACTGGGAGCTCTGTCCCAGCTGGACTGGGTTTGCTGCAGGGACTCTTGTCAGCCTGGCTGTGGTGGTCAGGGGTACAACCCATCACCTCCTGCCCAGAAGAGCTAGAGCGATGGGATAATGTAGAAAACAAAACAGAGAGGAGAAAAATGGGCTCTTCCAGCCGGCAACCAGCTCTGCTGACCTCGCTGTGGCTGCTGGCTCTCCTTGCAAAGCCAAACCCAGCTCTACATGGGCCAGGAAAGCCTTCACTTTGCAGCTTTGCCATTTGCAGCTGCTTGGGAATCTTCAGTGGAAAGGATTTTAAACAGAGGGAAGAGATCTCTACCAAGCTTCATCTCTGTAGGTATTTTTTACGGGAGTGATGGCAGAGAAAGGCCTCCCAGCCTGGACTAGGAGGAGCAGCCCCGCAATGACACTTGCCAGGGGTAGGGAGAACCAAGATCAGCACCTGTCCCTACCCCAGGAGGCTGCCAGGATCACCAGGCTGCTCCTCTCACTGGCACGGGCCTCTGCCTTGGGCACAGTGCAGAGCACAGAGGATGGCAGCTTCAGCTCAGCGTGTGTGCAGCAACATTCTCCCATTTCTGAGGAGCTTGTCAGGATGGCAAAACACTTCCCATTCAGATCTGGAGATAAGGGCACATTTCAAGCACGAAACAAAGGAGAGACCCTGACATTTAGATCTCCAAGTGAATTCCTTAGGACAGCAACAGGAGAAAAACATCTTTCTGCTTGTGCTGTAACTAAATCAGAGCAGTTGCTGATTTATAATGCTGAGCTGGAAGAGCATTAAAAATAGTCTTTTTTCCCCTCGATATTGCCAGCCTCAGGGAACTGCAGCTAAATTCAGGATTGTCAAGCGTTGGCCTCTTAAACAACGTTTTGTGTTGCCACATGTTCTTGCCCTGGCTGGTTTTGCTGCTGTCAGCTGGGGAGCTGCTCCCTGACTCACGCTGTGAAAAAGGGACAAACCTTTCCCTGGGGACGGGGCAGTGTCACCTCCCCGCACACCTGCGTGTGCCGAGCCCGCAGCCCGCGCTGCCCCGCAGCGGCTCCGGGCAGGGTTAGCGCGGGGTTTGCGCTTCTGGGGTGCGGGAAAAGAGGGACAGGCAGGGAGGGACAGCCAAGGAGGGACAGGCAGGGAGGGACAGGCAAGGAGGGACAGGCAGGGAGGGACAGGCAGGGAGGGACGGCCAAGGAGGGCCCCTGAGCGAGACTACAGCGAGAATCCTCCAGCCAAGGGCTCAGCAGGGCACACGGGCTGGCCTTGGTGGGGAAGGTTGTGTAATAACCAGAGGCTCCTCCACCACATGGGAACTCAGCAGCCTAACACGGGAGGGGGGCTGCAGCCCTGCTGCTTCCTTCCTCTTTCCCTTAACAAGTCCATCACCAGGACAGGCCGCCTGAGGTCATTCCACAGATGGGAGGGCCTTCTTGTCTCTGTATCCTTGTGCAAAGGATCCTCTCAGTCACGTTCTTTTCACGTACTGAAAACTATTATTTACTGATAGAAGACACTCAAGAAGTAGGAGCTTAACAAGAGGGCTGAGTAAAAAGCAACAAGGCTAAGATGGAGCCAAACACTGCCCCAGCTCTTGGTCACTTCTCTGAGCAGCAACAGCCTGGATTCTCTTTTCTCTTGCATGGAAGTGAATTAAGCAGGTCAGATAAGATTACAAAGTTTTCATAAGTGATGGGAGAATCAGATCCACTGTGTAAGCCAGCAAAATAATTTTAGTGCTCGCTCCTGGAGCACCATGCAAACACCAGCAGTGACCCTTCCAGAGGATTTAGCGAAGATCCAGACAGATCCAGATTTCTGCTCGTGGAGGAGACACTCCTGAGGAGGAACTCGTGCCTGAGTCACTCAGAGAGCAGTGCTGTGTGCTCCTCAGGGACACAGGAGCATCCTGTGGAGTTCAAAATTCATCACTGCTTTCCAGGGAAAAAGCCAGTGCCTGAACAGGCAGTGGGCATGGAATTCAGTCCTCACGTCTGAGGGAAGCTAGGATAGGGCATGTCTTACAGCAAGGTCAGCTCCTTGTGTCCACAGACTGAGACTTCATTCCTGAAATCCTCTCATGCCAAATAAATTCACCAGACTACATAAAACCCGGAGCTGAGCACTTGCCAATGTGTGCATGCAGCCGGAGGTGCTCAGTGTGTAATTGCATTTGCCATTGGGGTAATTGTGCATGCAAAAATTGTGCAATAAGTATTTTCTACACAGGCACACGCTTTTAACTTTCTTCTTTTTTGTTTTTTTCTCCCGAACAATCAGGCACTGTTCGAATAACTAGTCAAACAAAATAGTCAAAATTATTGAGCATTATTTTGACTTGTTTTAATTATGAAGTCAAAAGTGAACCACAATACTGTGCACTTAAATGACACAAGAGAGACACACCACATCACAGCTGGGTCATCAGGATCTGTGTGCAGCTCTTTAATTTGCCTGCAGACAGATGGATTCCTTGGACTGAGGCTAATTTGTTACACATTGTCTGGAATCTAAAGCCAATTAAACACCGATCATAGTTACTACACAGGCCTTGGCAATTAACTTGTTTTTGAGGATTCGTTTAATTTTATGGCTGTGGAAACCAAGGAAGAAACTCTCCTGCCAGAGGAATCCCAGCTATGGCACAAAAAGGCCCAAACCACTCGGATCTACCCAGCCTCCTGCACACGCACATGCAGGACACACGGTGCCACCAACACCTGCAGGGACCTGCCCACAGGTACAGCTGCACCTGGCATTGCGCATGGCACTGCAGCAGGTGTGTTCACACCTGTGTGCTCACACCTGTCTGTGCTCACACCTGTCTGCTCACACCTGTCTGCTCACACCTGTCTGCTCACACCTCTGTGCTCACACCTGTGTGTGCTCACACCTGTCTGCTCACACCTCTGTGCTCACACCTGTGTGTGCTCACACCTGTGTGTGCTCACACCTGTCTGTGCTCACAGCTGTCTGTGTACACACCTGTCTGCTCACACCTGTCTGTGCTCACACCTGTCTGTGCTCACACCTGTCTGTGCTCACACCTGTCTGCTCAAACCTCTGTGCTCACACCTGTGTGTGCTCACACCTGTGTGTGCACACACCTGTCTGTGCTCACACCTGTCTGTGCTCATACCTGTCTGCTCAAACCTCTGTGCTCACACCTGTCTGTGCACACACCTGTCTGTGCACACACCTGTCTGTGCTCACAGCTGTATGTGCACACACCTGTCTGTGCTCACACCTGTCTGTGCACACCTGTGCTCACAAACACTCGTGTGCAGCGGGGACCCGCGGCATTGACACCTCTGTGCCCGCAGGACACCGCTGGCAGCGGGACGCGCTCGGGGCAGCTCCGGCAGGCGGGCACAGCCCGCAGGAGGGCACGGCCCGGCACCCCGCGCACCGGGGCTGTCCCCCCGGGACGCGGTGCCGGTGCATCCCGCACACCGGGGCTGTCCCCCTGGGACGCGGTGCCGGTGCATCCCGCACACCGGGGCTGTCCCCCCGCGGTGCCGGTGCATTCCGCACACCGGGGCTGTCCCCCGGGACGCGGTGCCGGTGCATTCCGCACACCGGGGCTGTCCCCCGGGACGCGGTGCCGGTGCCGCCCCGCACACCGGGGCTGTCCCCCCGCGGTGCCGGTGCACCCCGCACACCGGGGCTGTCCCCCGGGACGCGGTGCCGGTGCATTCCGCACACCGGGGCTGTCCCCCCTCCCGGGAGTGGCGGTCCCGCTCGGGCACACGCTCCTGGTGCCCAGCCAGGCTCTGGCACTGCTGGGCGCTGCTGGCCGCTGTCTGCACAGGGATCCTTGTGTCAATGCGTTCCGTTCCCAAGTAAAGCAGATCCCTTCTTTCGCAGCCAGAATGCCGGGCCTGACTCAGTCTCCAAACCCGTCCTGGCCAAGCCAGTCGTGTCTTGTTTGTTTGTTTTGCAGTGGCTGCGTGTGAGGAGCAGGGAGGGTGGAGGCGGCTCTGCATGTCCCTTCACCTCTTGTGGGCTCTGGCACATTCCCCTCACAAAAACTCTGTCTGCGTGCAGGGGACGGAGCTTTGTCAGTGTAACCCCTGCTTTTCACACCCATACAGCTCTCTCCACAGAAAGAGCCCAGTCCAAACCGAGAAATATCACTGAGTTATGGCAGGACTAAATTAACTTGCCATGAGAAGTTACATTGATAAAGGCACCTCAGAGGTGTAATAAGACTTGTCTTACTTTAGCTGTAAGGTGATATAAACAATCCCTTTTTAAATCCCTTTGCTCCCTCCTCATGTCTAATAGGGGTTCCTTTAGCTGAAGCTGTGGGCAGAAACACCAGTGAGGTGCCACCCCACTGTGTCACCCAGAGCAGGGCAGGATCTTGGAGATCTTGTTGTGAACCTACCTATGCTATAAAAAGCATATTATCAGCCTTGTTGCACACATCATCAGAGCCCAGCATTTGCTAGTGTTCAGTAATTATCATGAATGTTTCATAATACTGAGTGGGAAGAAAAAACACGAAATGGTTCTAGGGATTTTTCTAGTACCACATTGCTGGGAAGATCTGTTTCCCATGGCTAAATTAGAGACACAAACCAACCACTGCCTTAACCACTTGAAGGGAAGTGAGCACAGGGCCAGGCAGCCAGGGAGATGCACCAGTAACTCAGGCTGAATGTTGGATGTTAAACACAGCAAGAGACAAGACAGTTTTCATAGGTTTCAGCAACTGCAAAACCCAAGTCAGAGCTCTCCTTCTAAAGCAGACCTTAATGACATATTTTATTGAATTAACTAAGTGTTTAGAAATAGAATACTAAGAAGTGCCATAGACAGAAAAAAAAGAAAAAACCCTCAGTCTTTCCAGGGAGAGAGGAGCAGGTGGGTTAAAGTCCTTCCCAGCGTGATTGCTGCTTTGGTGATAACAAGTTTTCCTATTGAACTCTGCCAAACTAGAGCAGCTAAGTAAATTTTTCCAATAATTACTTTTTCTGAATAAAAATATTCTAGGCCTTTATACACTGAAGATCTGTTGTCATTTTCTGTATTCACCCCCTCAGTGCAGCAGTATTGTGTACATTTGGCCTTAGACTCTTTTGTTACCCCACCAATTCCAAGAAAAGCATCCCAGAACTGGGGATTAATTAATTCCATGGTCTATGAAAGTGCTAAGAAGCTTTGACTCTGAATTCTCATTCTCAATCTTCCCACTTTGGTTGCTTCTCACTCTGCTGGTAAATGGATGTCGTCACGCACACATCCATTAATCTGTTCAGTTCTCCAGCCTCACACAAATTCCAGCTCACCATACCTGTACAGTCCCTCATTAACATGCTTAGTGCAATAACACCAACAGATTAACACGGATAATGCGATTGCAGGGGTTTTAGGCAACCCTGGGGTCAGTGGGAAGGGATTACAAGGTTGCTGTGCCACCTGCCCCAGCTGGTCAGAGGTGCCCTGGCCGTGTTTTGTCATTCTTACTGCACCCTTTCTGCAGGGCAGGACAGGGACATGATCTGCTGCCCGAGGTTTAGTTTCAGCCAGGGCTGTGTCTCACATCAGGGCCTTGTTTCAGTCATTGTGGCTGACATTCAGTCTCACAACCTCAACTGAAAAGAAGCACCAGAGAGTGAATATTTTCTAACATGTAGAACAATAAAGCAGTTCTAGAGCATCTTCCAGTGCCAAGAGCTGTAACTGCAAACACCAGCAGCCACCTGTAGCAACTGCACACCCATACATCATTTTACAATATACTTTTTGTAAGAGCTTTTGGCTAAGTCTGATATCACACACAACTGCAAGAGCTGGACACTTCAGGAACTGACTTCTGCACTCAGAAAAAGTCTTTTACTGTGAGTGAAACCACTTTATTCCTGCAAAGTACAAGTACATGGTTTAACCTAAAAGCTGTTTCTATCATAGGATCACAGAACTGTTTAAGTTGGAAAAGACCTTTAAGGTCATCAGGTCCAACTGTTGACCCTGCACTGCCAAGCCCACCACAGCCCATGTCCTGGGTGTCTTTCTGTGCTCACAAGGCTCTTGTCACACCTGTGGCACAGTGACAAACACTACAGTGAGCACAGAGGAGCTGTGACCACAAGAAAAAGGCTGATTTGCACAGTGAGACATTTTGATTACTAAGCAGCTTTAAAAATCTGCTTCAACTTTGGATTCTGTGAGTCGCAGCTGGTTGTTTGCACTGCTGTCCCTGTCTGCATTCCCTGACCTTCTGACACACAGTTGCTGCAGCCTGTTGCATGTGTCCCCAAGCAGAAAGCAGATTGGACAGAGATTAGATAACATCGTGGGCTATGGGGTGGGTACTTCTTTTTTTCTTACCAGTTTCCTGTTGATAGAATCACACTGATAAGGAGTTTAGTTGGTAGTTAAGTATGAAACTGCAAAAAGCTGCCTTTAAAAATACATATTCCAACTGGGATGTAGATGCTGTCAAAGGATCATTTGGGATGTGTGTGGCTGTGCTCTGGTGCCTGGGCCCATCAATGTGACTCTTACCCAGGAGCAAAGAGGAGTTGAGGGATCAGTGTGGGTGCACAGCTCAGGGTTAAGTGTTTTCAAACCTGTTTACAAACATAGTTAGAGAAGCATTGCAGAAACAGAGGAAGCTGTTTGAGCTGTTTCTTCACACTGGCTTCATCTTTCCACTGTGTTTCTAAAAGTTATTGCTCCACAGGTGCTTCAAGGGAAGATGAGTTAGCACAACAGCATTTGCCTCATCTGCTTTGGTACAAAGTCATCCAGGTTGCCTCCAACTACCACAAACATAAAGGGAGGCTTTGCCCAAAGCTGATGTGCAGCAATGCCACAAAGCCCTGCCAGCTGTGCTCCAGATGCATGAGCTGCTCTGGCAGCGGTGTGGGAACAAGCAGCCTGTGGGCAGTGGAGGCTCACACTGGGACAGTGTGAGCTGCTGGGATCACACACAAATCACACACACAAATCACACACACAAATCACACACACAAATCACACCCTGGCACAGTGTGAGCTGCTGGGATCACACACACAGATCACACACACAAATCACACACACAAATCACACACTGGCACAGTGTGACCTGCTGGGATCACACACACAGATCACACACACAAATCACACACACAAATCACACACTGGCACAGTGTGACCTGCTGGGATCACACACACAGATCACACACACAAATCACACACACAAATCACACACTGGCACAGTGTGACCTGCTGGGATCACACACATCCATGGCCCTGAGCACTACTGTGAGACCCTGGTGACAGCTGTGACAAACCTTGGCACAAACCAGCTGACGCTCACACTTGTGTCAGGAGGCTTTTTATTTCAAATGTCTGTGCCTCCTGGGCTGAGGAGCCCCTGGCAGCCCTGGCCCTGCAGGTCTGTGTCTCTCTCCCTCCGTGCCCGGCAGAAGGGGCTGTTGGTGGCTCGGTGCCAGCACGGTGCCGGCGCGTTTCGGTTTAACCAGGGACGCTGTGGTTTCACCTCCCGTGGCTGGGGCAGCCCCCACCCTCCACACTCCCCGTGCTGCTGGCACAGCTGGTTGTGCAGCTGCACACTCAACCAGAGCAGCTGAAAAATTCCTTTCAGCTGACAGTTCCATTTACCCCACAACCATGGGAAAAGGTGTGCTGAACCAAAAAGGAGCAGGGCAAGAACTGGGACAACTGCCTGCAGGGAGAGAAATGTCACTGCAAAAACTGCCATGGATCCACTGCCTGAGAAACTGAGGTTGTTCTGGGAGATCTTGATAGGAAAGCACAGCACAGAAAGGGTCAGTCTACACATGCACCTCCCTCTGAGGCAAAAGGGAGTCACAGATATGAATTGGAGCCCTGCAAGCAGTACTACAATGTAAAGCAGATTTTCTTTGATTAGCCATGGCCTCTAATCTCTCCTATGCCCCCCTGCAGCGAATTCCAGAGTTCAACAGCCCCCACTGGACTTTCCTGTTAAGACTCAAATCATTAAAATATTTGCTTAGTAAAGGCTAAAGCACTCAGGTCCCAGTGCCCAAGAGCTCTGTGAGGTTAAATGTTGTGAACCTTTTGAACACAAGCCATGTTCCACTGGGTCCCCATGATTCTCCAGTGGAGCTGTACAGACATTTTATCTCCAGGCTTCACCCTCCAGCTCCTGGCAGCAGCTCAGGAAACTGCTTGGACCAAACGAGCTCCTGTGGTCCCAGACAGGAGGGAGGGTGGCACAGCCTCTGCCAGGGCTCCCACAGATCTCTGTGCTGGCCTTGGTCAGGAAAGGGTTAATTTCCTTCCCGGTAGCTGCTGTGGGGCTGTGCTTTGGAGCTGTGCTGGAAACAGTGCTGATAACGCAGGGGTGTTTTCCTCACTGCTCAGCAGCCCCTGCTCAGAGCCAAGGCCTTTTCCCCTCCTCACTCGCCCCACCAGCGGGACCTTCAGCTGGCTGAAAGCTGCTGGGCACCATGGCAGCTCTGTTGTAACAAAGACACAGCTCCTCAGGCTCCTCGTCAGGTAACTTTCTCAAATTTAAAATTTCATATCTGAAACCACGCATGCACAGTGCCCTTGGACCAGGTTTCTTCACACTTTTTACTGATGGTGATGTATTCCACACGAACCAGCAAAAGTGGTTTGAGTACTGTGATTCTGAGCCACATCAGCTTAGACTAAATACTGATGCTTAGGGCAGAAAGTGTCCAGGGATGGGAAGATTCAGTTCCCAGGGTGATCCAGGATGCAATTTATCTCTGGCTTCCAAAGGATTAATATTTCTCACAGAACACTCCTAGATACACCCTAAAGAATATTCCTCAGCTGGCATCGTTTCAATTTTGAAAGTTACTTCAGTGAAATTGCTGTGAATTTGTGGCCAAACTCACATTCCTGAGAAAAATGGATAGTTGGATTGCAGCTGAAGGGGACACGGGGCAGCTGGAGAGTCTGCATACCTGCCCTGCAGGGGCAGAGGCTGCCGGGGCTCGGGGAGCTGCGGTGGGAGCAGCCGCGGGTGGGGGCAGCCGGGGCGGGCAGGGTCAGCCGGGGCTGCCCGGAGCCCCGGGGTCCCAGCAGGGCACGGCTCACCCGGCAGGCTGGCAGCAAGCAGGGAACAGCCCGAGAGGGGCTGCCCAGAGCCCAGCAGCCACCCCTGTGCCACCTCCAGGGGAGGACAGGGCCAGCCCAGAGCCCTGGCTGGCTCCGTGGCTCGCAGCTCCCTCTGCCAGGATCCCTGGAGCTGGGCGGGTGAGCTGGAAGGAAATCAGGCAGGTTTTCAAACCTGCCTGGCAGGCAGTGAAAATCCTACCTGGTTTCTGTCAGTTTTGCAGAAAATGTCATACTCCCCCAAGCATCCAAGCTGAGATCAACAGGAAATGCTTTTCCTTTCCTGTGAAAATTTTTGAGATTTCAGAAGCTTTTTATGGTACCTACTTTGAAATTTAAAAATGAAAATTGGGATGGACTAAAAAAATGGGATGGGTGAATTAAAAGTTTTGTTTCAAAAACAAATCTTAGTTGTCTTTTTCCAACACCAACCATTCACTGACATAATTTCTTCACCTCTCAATACTTCAATTTTAAAAATCTGACGTATTCAGAAGAATGTTCAGCAACAATTGTACTCTTACTTCGAATGTGTGTCTGCATCATTTAGCTATGACTGAGCATGCAGAACGTTGTAAAAAGTGGGGAGTTAGTTCTTGAGCCTTTTGTACCAGTGTTTATGTACAATGTCTGTGGTGTTTCCAAGCAAACAGTCCTAAGGCACAGCCCTCACACCAGTATCAGACCCCACAGAAAATATCACTGGCATTCAGACTCGCTTGCCTACAACAAGCAACCCCTTACTAAAAATTTCACACCGGCTATTGTCTCGAAAACAAGCTGAGAATGCTCCGCTGCAGGTCTCTCTCACCCCAGGGAGGTGGGGAGGGTTTGTAAGTCCTGAGCAGTTCCTTCCCTCTGTCACTTTGCCAGGTGCCTGAGAGAGGTGCTGCGGTGAAAATCCGCGGTGCAAAGCAGAGTCACCACCCAAATCCTCCTGCCTGGCCCGCTCACAGCCCAGATAAGGCAGGGTCTAGTGCTGGGAAGTGCCTATAGGAAACGAGCCTGGCTGCAGCTCACAGCAGTCTGGCACGCCTGAAAATCGCACCAGAACCAGGCGTTTTTATTCCATTTAAACCCACATGCAGGGGGTTACGTTTAGGCGGGCAGACTGGGCATTATGGAAGGTAATGTGGCCTCAGGGAGACACAAGCAACTTCCATTTCAGGACATATTTGATGTCAGAAATCACCAAAGAAATCTCATGGTTTTGATCAAGACTTACTTTTTCACTTCCCCTCCAGCTCAGCCCAGTTAAAGATCTGAGTGCAACTTTTACCTCAAAAAATCATTACATCTCTGACCTTTACAAACAAAACCAGAAAACAAACCACAGAGTCACAGCCCACTCTTAAACAATGCTTGGGCTTGGTCCAGTCACTGCTTTCTGTTTGGAAAGGGAGAGTAATCTCTGCAGAAGCACAAGCCAGGCTTGTGTGTAAATAGAGGGGAGCACGCAGGGCACTCCCACCAAAACCACCACCAGCCCAGGTGTCTCAGAGCAGCTCGGGACTATTATTTGTGATGACAAAGCAATTAAACAGATAATTGTCCTTCTAAAGGAGGAAAATGAGGGTGATGATGTGGTACCCTAAAAGGTGTAATTTGTTCTTCCTGGCCTCATCCTTCGGCTGGTTTCTCCCTGGTACAGTTTGGCCTGAGAACTACATGAGCAGGACAGTGCCTGGGAGCTGCTTCCCTTGGGACCTGTTTCCTTTGGAGCTGAGTGCTGATGGTTTGATCCTGTGTGTGCTGATCCAGACCCTTCTAGCACTTAGGGAAAGAGTCAAGGAATTATCTTCCAGAGGGCAATTCAAAAGAAATTTCTCTCTCTCCATGTGGGGAACCTTACCTTTAGTTCCCAAACTGGGCACATACAGTTGGGCAGTTTCAAAGGACCACCTCTCCTCTAGTCACCCTCTGCTGATTTTTGTACAGTTTCTATTTATAGTTTCCTGGATGTGAGGGAGACCTTGTTTGTCCTTCTGCATAACACAAGGCCGTAGAATTTCACCCAGTTTTCACAGGAATAAGCACAACATGGTGGCTGCTGCTAACAAAAACAAACATGTTTAGAAATGCAGAGCCACGTGCCTGAGAAGGAATGGGCTGTACAGAAGCAAGAAATGCCCACAGGTGGTGTTTAAGAGGATCAGGGCAGACACAGATTAAAGAGCCATTGCGCACTCCTGTCCCACTCCCAGTGCAGGTCTTGGCTGGAGGGGCGCTCTGGAGTGTGGTCACAGCAATCCTCCGGTGGGTCATCGTGGGAAAGCACAGAAAGGTTCTCTCCATCAGCAGGAATGCGCAGAGAGCCCTGAGAGAGGCTCTGCACCCACCGTGCAGACCAGGATAACTCTGTACAAACAAAACCCAAGGAAGCCTTCCAGAACTCGTGGGGCCTGAGGCACACAGAACACCTGGTGCTGGCGTACCATGAGAGAGCTTAGATAAACAGTTCTGGGAGTATTCCGGGGCCAGGGAGAGCATTCCCAGAATCTCATGTGACATTTAAAGGGTGATCTCGTGCCATACCTGGGTGTCCAGGGAGACACAAGTCCCAGCTGCAGAGGGGGTGACAGGCACACCCTCCCAGGGAGTAGAGCAGGCTGCCAACACAACTCTGCTCTCTGTACCTGCAGTGCAAGGAGGGCTTGGCTGGAAGCCAGAAAACAGGAGAAATGTTCAATATTGAAAGATAATAATTTTAAGGCAACCCCCTCAAAAATATCCAAACCCTTAAATGAATCTCACCAAGACCAAGTAATTTGTGCCCTATTTTGTGGTGCTTTCAGGATTTACCTGCATTTACACACTACATTTATTGTGTAGTAGTGGTGACAGATGGATTGAAGACACCATGAAAAGCAGCTACTGTGCAAATAGAGATCCAGTCAGGATGTCTTTGGAGTCCAATCACTGGGACAGACACAGAATCATGGAATATCCTGAGCCGGAAGGGATTCCCAAGGTACAGCCAAGTCCAGCTCCCGGCTGGGCACAGGACAGCCCCAAGAATCTGTCTGTATGCCCGAGTGCATATACATGAATTACACAAACCCACCCCCAAACTGCTCAGAATTGCCTCCTGAACCTTTCTTTAAAAAGCGCGTTGATGTCAGAGGCGTTCCAGGACGTGTGGTGCAATCAGTTCCGGACAGTGGCTGGCTCTTGGAGGGGACAAAGTGCTCGTCCCTCCGCAAACAAAGCAAAAAGGCAAAAGCCAGAAGGCCAGCCCGGGCCCACCGCAGGCAGCGGCGACTCACGGGGCCGGGCTGAGCCCAGCGGGGCACACTCGGCTCCGGGAGCGGCGGGCGCATCCCCGGGCACGGAAAGCGGCACCGCACCGGCAGCCCAGGGCACGGGGCTGGCCAGGCAAACGAGAGCAGATCTACAGAACTGGAAAGAGAAGGGGGAAAGGAGGAAAAGGCAGAATTATGTCTCAGTTAATGTTCTTGCTGTGTTTTAGCAAAGCATTACATACTGCAGGGAGCTGAAGGGAGAACCAAGAACTTCCTTGCCCAACTTTGAGAGTTTCTCTGTTCCTAAGATCTCAAAATTCAGTAATTTCTAGACATGGATGAATTTACTTAATAATAAGTGTTATCTAATGATTCTCACATGAGCCTGAACAGTGTTTTCTATTCCCATCAGCAAGTGATTCTGGACAAATAACTGAGCTGCACTGTGCCTTAGTTTCTCTTTCCACAAAATGAGGGAATACCACCTTTCCTAAAGCACTTACAGCTGTTTGGACTAAGTGCACATGTGTAAATTTAGACCACAGTCACTGATATTAAATCATTCATTAGCTGGCCTGGCTGTCTCTGTTTTCCCCCACCCCAAGCTCACAGAGGAACATCCTGACAAAACATCCCCTTTTGAACAATCAATAACCAAGTTACCCATAAAGTCTGCACTTCATAAAAGATAATTCAGTTTACTGCTCATGGGGGGTGGAAAGCAAAGCTGGCCGGGGAAGAACATGTTGGGGGATAGATTTCTTCTCTCCTGTATAAAGTTCAGGTTTCCCTGAATTTTGGAGCTGAGCAAGAGGCCTGCCATGAACCATATCCCTCTGGGGCTGTTCAGGAGATTCCCATCCAAATCCCAAATCCAAATGTTTTACTAGCTCCAGAGTGCCCTGGAGCTCACAGAACTCTTGTACTGGGACATCCAAGGTTAACTACTCATGCAAGAGGGGGAACATTTGTGTGCCCAGACTTTGGAAGCAGTACTTTGTACATGTGTAGGAGTTTCTAGAGGAATTCTCTAGGACAGAAAACATTCAGCACTTTGGAAATTTCTGCTCTGTTTTACTCTAACCCACAAAAATGAGGCATAAAAGTTTTTTCAGTTCAGAGGCTTTGGTTGAGACCCAATGAACTTTGTAAATGACAGTCTGAAAAATGACAGTGTTCAAAGGGTAGGAACTACCTGAAAAACAAGTTTAAAAAGGCAGTAGCAAGAGTTCCATCCATGGTGGAGCAGTTATGTGTTGGCAGGTGGCCCTCATGGGTCTTGGGCTGGGTTTCTGATAAGGCAGGAGGGAGGAGAATGGGGGAGACTTGTACTGGTGCTCCAGAGGTAGAACCACTGCAGAGGAGCTGCACTGATAAATCAGACCAGCAGCCCCTCGCTCTGCATCTGAATGCCTGAAGCCAAGGCTGCCTGAAAGGGGGAAAGAATGGTCCTGCCTGAGAGCAAGGAAAGAAGTGAAGAGGCCTCGGGCGGGGTCAGGCCTCGTGAACATGACTAGGAGATATTCTTGAGTTAAACAAAAAAGAACCGAAAGAAAAAGGAACACAGAAGAGTCAGTCCACCCACTCAGGCATCCTTTTATACTAACAGTGTGGGGATGAGGGCAAAACATATTTATTTTTAGTGCTGCTCTTTGCTTGCAAACTGCAGCTCCCCAAAATATGAGGTCACAAAGGTAAGAGACGGGTTACATTCTTTCAGGAAAGGCTGCATCCATGTGAAACATTCTTCCCTTCTGGGTCCTGACATGAGCACAAATTTCAGGGATTTAGAAAGACTGACTAAAATGATCACCTTTCTCCAAAGGATTTAACCTCAGAATCCAGTGGGTTGTGACAGAAATAGAAGCGGAAGTGAGCAGAACTGAAATTCTGGATTTACTGGGCTCTTCAATACAAAATGGATAGTAGAGTTCTGTGGGGAGAACAGAGGGATTAAACCCAGATGGACAATGATAGGGATGAAGAATTAAAAATCTCCCCTCAAGGATCTTTTGGTGTTCAGGCAGAAGTCTGGAGAGGGTCTCACTGCAGATGTGAGGTGAGATCTTCAGTCCCAAGCACATCAGCATCCCCACGGGAGGAGGTCACAGAAAAGGCTTTGCCTGAGTCCCAGAAGGAAATAATGCCATGGGGGATCTGAAAGAAACCAGCTGAACTGTAACAGGTCCCAGAGATGAGTATTAGGAGCAGGTTACACTCACCAGTGCTGCCACACTTAGATCATGAGTAAATGGGAAAGAGGAAAAAGAAGGGAGGCCATGGCTGTCCTACAGTCAGTGCTGAGCAAGGGAGAGGATGTGAGCACCAGGAAAAAATTATTCACCAGACCCTTCCCAACACCAGGGTGTGGACAAACAGCAGGGAGCCCCCTCACTCCGAACTTCCCCACGCACTGCAATGCACCAGCCAGGACACCCAGATGCCCCCGTGGCAGCGTTCACCGAGTCACAGCCTGGGTGCAGGGGCTCTTCCTTCTCCTTTCCCTGCAGGCCCCTGCCTTGGCTGAGCAGTCTTTTCCTTCCGTGAATTTTTGGGCTGCTGACCTAACTTTTTTTGGGGTTTTGTTTTGCAATGAAAATATAGCAAAGAGGAGTAGCCGAAGCCTGACCACAGGGAAGAGGGGTGGGTACTTTACCAGAACCCTTGAGACAGTTCCCCCATGACCATGGTTCTACCATGTGATCCTTTCCAGAGAAGGCCAGGCAAAAAGGAAGGGAGGATTAATGATGAAAATTGGGTTATCTGGGTTTGTGACACTTCTGTGTCTGTTTTTGTTTGAATCTCAAAGCAAAGGGAAGAGAGAGGGAAGGACAAGGAAGATGTAGTGAAGTCTGATACCATCTGCCAAGGGGGAAGACTCTCTGTGGATCAGACAGACCTAATTCATGGGGCAGGGAAGGAGAATGAGGAAATGCCAGCCATGGATCAAACCTAATTAACAGGACAAGGAAAGGGGAGAATGGGGAAATGCCAGCCAAGGCACTCCAAAAAGTTAAAAAACACATCCACCTCTATTTCTAATTTTAGTCACTTTCTGAGGCCATCAAACACAAGATTCTATTCTGCTCGCCAAACCACAAATTTAGGAAGTGGCTAAATCCTGAGAAGAGTGTGATACTGCTCTCGTCTGTGCATACAGCAATCACATGCCCACCATCAGCTGGGCGGTGGCTTCTGAGAAGGAGCAGCACTGGCCTGTGTTACCCGCCAGGCTCTCACCCCTTCTCTTCCCTACTGCTGAAGCTTCAGAGTACGCCATGAATGGCAGAGAACTCCTCTCACTTGTTTGCCCTCCCTTCTGTCATCCCTCAGAAGAGTGGGAGGGAGGCCACCAAGCCTGTCACTGTGGCCAATGGCTGGCTCTGGAGCGCTCATGACCTTGGGGTGCAGATGATCTGGATCAGGCTGGAATGAGCCAGCTGGGAGAGCTTCCATGGCATCATCTGTCATCTTCAGCCTGGGTTTGTCCTGAGCCAGAGTTATGCAAACAGCTCATGATCTGAGGCCAGTGGCAGATCATCACTCACAGGCTGACCTCCCTCAGCACCCAAGTCTGAACTCTTCATCCATCACCTCCTTTGACAGCTCTTTTTGGTCAAACGGAGAAGCTGCCACAGGACACTGCTGTAGTCAGAATTTGACAGCACTCATGCATTAGACATAAGAATTAAAAATACTCTCGAGTCATTAAGGAGAAATAAAAATATTACTGTTTTGCTCCAGTGCTTACCAAGATGTTTCAAGTTAGAGAGATACTTCCTCTTTCATCCTGGGGGAGCTTCTCTTTTACCACAGGGTGAAAGCCAGAACACGAGACAAACCACAGCACAGATGCTGTGCAGCAAGAACGCACCTCACCTTACCTTACCCCGCAGCAACACATCTACATCTCCATACCCGGAGAAATAATTCTTTTTAATACTCCCTTGGGAACTTCTAATGATGCATTATGCTGTCTAGAAGAAATTTAAAATCAGGTGATCAATCTCAGTGATTTAATATGAAGAAAGCCTTTATGCTCAGAGCGTTCTGACTTTCTGAAAGCAATAACTGAGGCAAGTGACACGTTTCAAATATCTCAGTCCTGTCTTGCTGTAGTGCCCTGGGACACCCATAAAACTGTGGGTTTCAAGACTTTTTTTTTTTTTCCAGAGGCAAAAGCTCCTCCTAATTAATTCCCTGTGCAGATGCAAATTTGGAATCCACTTTGGAAGTTAGAAAAAATAATTTGCATTGGAATGCTGACATCCCGTGAGAGTGCCGCAGAGATCCGTTTACAATTCACACATAGATTTAATATAAATTAATGACTGTATATATAACAAATCATATCTATACATATATAACAAATCATTTCAGAGGCACAGGGAGAAAATCCCCACGGTGCCCGTGGGTACCGCCCCGGCCCTGGCAGCTGCCGGGGCAGTTCGGTGCGGCGGGGCCGGGCTCGGGCAGAGCCGGGCATTTCCCGCAGCCCCGGGGAAGCGGCAGCGGCGGGGCGGGAGCGCTCCTGTCACCGCGGCCACCGAGCGGCCACCGAGCGGCCACCGAGCGGCCACCGAGCGGCCACCGAGCGGCCACCGAGCGGCCACCGAGCGGCCACCGAGCGGCCACCGGCACAGCGCGGGCTCCTCCCGGCCCCGCCGGGGCACCCGCGGCCATCGCAGCATCCCGGCAGGGCGCGATCCCGGAGGGATGCCGGGGGGATGCCGGGGGATGATGGAACCATGCCGGGGGGATGCCGGGGGATGATGGAACCATGCCGGGGGGATGCCGGGAGGACTCCGGAGGGATCCCGGAGCAATGCCGGGGGCATGCCGGGGGGATGCCGGGGAGATGCCGGGGGGATGCCAGGGGATGCTGAAGGGATGCCAGAGGATGCCGGGGGATGTGTGCGCACACCAACATTCGCTGTTCACTCCCCCGGAGGCTGCGCTCTCACATCCGCTCCTGCACTTGGATTCTGCCTCTTGCCATCCAGGCGGGATGGCAGCGCCTGCCACTCACCGGAAAACACGAGTCACACATGGGTTCTGGGGCTTTTTGCAGTTACAGCCTGACATCCCCTCCCTGTGCAGACGTGGGAATCTCATGGCGCATCTGCTTTCACTTTTGCATTCAACTGACCTACATCGTGAGCAGTCACTTGCAATCACATTGCCTTCCCAGCTGATTTTGAGATCAGGCTTTGGGGCACAGGCAGTGCGTTAAATCCTGTGCTGCCCCTGCCTGCCGTGCTCCTCTCCCTGCCCCTGGACACCAGCTCCGGCTGGGAGCCTGTCATGAGGAGAAAACACCGGGAGTGTGCTGGCGAGAATTCGCCTCAGCACAGGGCGAGCGGAGCGGGGAGCAGTGAAACCCCGAACACGCTCACCCCCAGCCTGAGCGGATTTAAGCATTTCCAGGGCTGCACACAGCCGTGCCACGGGCTGGGAGCAGGAGCTGTCCCCTGCACAGACGCTGGGATGAACCAGGCAGTAAAGAACAGGAGCTGCTCCAAGGGCAGTCCGTGCCTGCCGTGGCTCCCAGGGCAGCTCCAGCACAGCCTGGCAAGAAGAAAAAGGAAATGCAGCATTCACCTCTGTATTGTGTATTGCTCAGATGTGGTGATGCTTAGCGGGAAATTGGAAGAAGAGTCTTAATTTTCAAGTATTGTTTCCCAAACCATTTGAAAATTTGGGAGCCTTGGAGTGCAGGCACATTTCCCTAGGGACTGTGCAGCGGTGGCACTTCAAAGGCAGGAGGTGAGTAAGCCTCACCTTTGCATGTGCAAGCAGCACTCACACATCCCCAAATCGGCCCCGGGTCCTCAGCGTGCTGTTATGCAGTCAGCATGCACTGAAATTACTGTAATTGTGCTTCCAAAATAAAGTATGCACCAGCCCTTTTAATTTGTATAGAGATCGCTGTTTAATTACCTGCACTGTGCTGTAATCCAGCTTCAAGAAGAAAACGTCCTGTAACAGTATATACAGGCCTGTAACCAGCTGTGTGTGCTGTGTGTAAAGAGAGCATCAGCTGATGCATTTGGTGGGGCCAAAGACAGTGAAGAAGTCTCAGATCTGCACAGCACTGCATGCAAAAATTAAAATAAGTGTCCCAATGGAGCCTTTAATAAAATATTCAATGTAGGGAGAGTTAATGTGCACTCTGTCACTCAACATTTCTACCTTTTTCTTTTCTTTGGAAGGTGAAATTAGAGCTGAATTTACACCATTTTCTTGGCTGGGAGCATGTCTAGAGATCTGCATGATAATTTTTACCTTCAATCACAGATGCACATATTAAGAAGAGAACTACTGAGATTTGTATGGAAAGTAAAGGCAATTTTTGTACTTTTCACAATCACAAAGAAATCCAGATCACTTTTGAGAGATGACACTGATCCATCTAAACCACAATGAGGAAAGAATCCCATATTTAAGCCTTGCAGTTGATGCATCCAAACATTGAACAACCCCTTTCTGTATGGTCTTTTGTCCCTGTGTGAGGTGCTGACAGACACTAAAGGTGTTTCATGCCACCGTGGTGCAGTCCCATGGACAATACTCCCCATTCTCTGCACCGAGAGATGGGAATGACCTCGAGCCCTTGTAACTCAGTGCCCAGGCTGCAGCTCCTCTCTTAGTGCTCTTTCTTGGCCATTTAGGAACTGAAGGGCAGAGCTGCCTGTCCACAAGCAGTGACACAGACCCCACTTCTGGAGTGGAAGAATAATGTGTTTTCCATCCTGGTCATCAATAAACCACACCATGTCCAATACCGGCTCCTGCTGCCATCCCCTTGCTCAGGCACCTCTGCTCTTGTGCAATGGCACAGATGGGGAAAAGAATTCTTTCTTAACTCTTGCAGCTGAACTCTCTGCACTCTGCAGCATGAGACTGGATCACACTGTTCATTACCTTATCTTCCTCAGCTACATTACTAATGGTCTAAAAATTAGCCAGGCCTCCTGTAAAAATCCACCCACTCAGCTGGGGCCCTTGACTCAGTGGAATGGCAGTGCTGGGGCTGACACATTTCAAACCCCCAAACTCTCCAGTGCAAAACAAGGCCCACAGTCACGGAACCTGTTGGTCAGGGCCAGCCCTGGCCCTCGTGTCTGTGCTGCACCCAGCACTGCTGAGTTCAGGTGAGCACTGGGGCTCCTCAGCACATTTGTAATCCACACAAATAACCCGGGGGTGCCCAGCTGGGTCGGGGGCAGTCGCCAGTCTCAGCACACGTTCACGTGGAGTGATTTCAGTCAGCGAGGTGCTGAGCACTCCCAGTGTGAAGCTGAGCCCTACAGGCTCTGCTGGGAGGTAAGGCTGGTAAGGCAAAAAAATTGCAACTCTGGTTAGCCATTCAAAGTATGGTTATAGCAGCTACAACAAATCAACTGTGTACAGCTTGAGCCTCTAGAGGAGGGAAGGGTTTCCATGTGGCTCAGAGGTCCCCAGCAGGAGGTGATTCATACCCACGGGATCCTCGGGGTCCAGCACAACGTGCAGAGCTCAGCTCAGCTCCAGGCTCTCCTTGTGCATGGCAGAGATTCCCTGGCCAGGGAGAAGGGGCTCCTGGCACTGGGCAGCCCTTGCTCTGCTCCCAGCCTCCCTGGCCAGGCTGCACTGGCTGCTGCCCTCAGCCCCTGGAGAAGGGGCTGTGCCCCTCTGGGCTCGGTCTGGAGCTCCTACTGCCTTATGAGGCTCTGTTTAGCAAAAATAGCAGTGTGGGCAGGCTGAAGAACTGGTCTCTGGAATTGCCCCCAGGGCTCTGGGCAAGTCACACAGAAGGAATGGATCTTCAGATTGCTTCACTTGGGACAGAGAATCCCGTCATTAGCCCAGCTGAACAACACCCAGCACTGCTCTGTGACTGAGAGGGACGTGCAGGATGGGGGTGAGGGCAAAGGCAGGGCTGTGCTGTCTGGACAGGGCGTTGCTTGGTCCATACTGATTTCCTGTAACCCACTGGGCCCCACTTCTCCTTTCCTTCTCAAGGCTCTTGTCTAACAGGAAAATTGCCCCTGTGCCCTGTTGGGACACTGGCGGCTGGCACAGGCCAGTTGCACAAGCTGGAAGGGCACCTCTGGTACCTTCATCTGCCCCCTCCCTCATTAGATGTGTGCTCATTGCCTCCTTTCCTTCCTCTTCTTTGTTTCCTTGCTGTTGCAGGAGAACAAACACTGAGGCAGTGAAGAAAGCGTCCAGAAAGGAACTTCAGACAGGGAAGCATCCAGTGGTCCCCTGCTCTGGGTGGCATTTACGGAACCTGCTGTCCCTCAGAGATGCAGTTTCTCAGTGCACTGTCATACATCCCCTGTTGCTGCCTATTACTAAATCTTTGCTTCCTCAAAGAGCACCCAGAGTTGGGTAACAGGTTTCCTGAAGGTGACAGAAGCAAGGAAAAGATAGCACTCCAATGATAAAAATGAAAAGTTTGTCATAAGGGCCTTGGAGCCACGTCCGCTACTGAAAGAGGAAAGAAGTGGTCAAGGATGCCTGAGGTGCACTCCCACTGAGAACACCAGGAAAATTCCATTCTTGGTCTGGAGACACATGGAAAAGGCGCCACACTGAGCACTGCAATGGTCTGAGGGACAAGCTGGCTCCTCTGTGCCTGCACACAAACAGCAAATGAGGCATTGAGGGGCACACACCGAGATGGATGAGCCCCTTGTGCAAAGCCCTGGCTCAGGGATAACCTCAGCCAATTCACGCTCACCCCAGACATCAACTCTTCTCTGCTTTGAATTCTTTTTCCCCAGCAGCCAGGTCTGGCAAGGAAACAGCACATTTAATGTAAAATGAAGGGTGAATTTTGAACAGATGGGACAGAAAGCACTGAACAGTGCTCTTTCTTCAGTCCAACATCCTCAATGCCCTCTGAAGATGTTGCACTGAAGATCCTGAACAAGGGCCTGTGGGTTTTTAAATTAATTTATAGATTTAGAACAGATTTTCCCAATATTCAACCCTCCTGGGAGACAGCAGTTGGTAATTTAACTTGGAATCCCATAAAACTAATCCTTCAAGTATCTATGTCTCACTGACAGATCTCGTTTGGATTAGCATTGCTTTTTAGGTATAAGAACAAGGGACCATAGTGCATAAACTCATTATTTTCTATATGAACAGGTAGCTTTTCTACCCCAGCTTCAGCACAAAGGCTTCTCAAACACACAGTGGGCAGATTTATTTGTTGAATTCCTGTTGGCCAAAAAGGAAGCTGTCAGATTACTTGCATTTTTGTTACTGTTTTTTGAAAACACTGAGGTCTTGCTTAGATGGAAGTCAGGGCTGATTTTCAGCTGCTGACACTCATGATGCCAGGAATACAAAATTAAATATCTATATTTGAGGAGAGATACAAGATCTAATATCTTTTGGCCTACAAAACAGCCTGGAAGGAGCAGTAAGAGGCCATCCTGCTCATCCCAGCAGCTCTGCTGGCTACTGAGAATGTCTGCTCAGGAGCTGAGTGAGGTCTGCTGGTGTGCTGCAATCACTCTGGCAGCATCTTGGCATCATTTCCAAAGCCATTAATTAGCAGATTACTCATCAGTGGAGCTAGGGTATCCTGTAAACCGATGCCCCATTGACCCTGCAGAATTATTTTCTCATAAATAAAGTGCAAACCTCACAGGTTCATCTCCACGGGACAGACTTTTTTCCCTTCGTTTTCACAGTCAAAGCAACTATTCAGAACGGTGTAGGAGCACCTGCTCAGCACTGAGCAGCAAACCAGCCTGGAAAGGATTCCTTCCCTGCAGCCCTGCACCCCACGTGTGCCACTGGCACAGAGCAGACTGAACACGCAGGTAAAGGTGCCAGAGCATTTGCAGGCTGCTGCAGTTTGCTTGCAGCCTTGAGCATTAGAGTGGAGTTTGCTTAGAGGGGAAATGTTGACAAGGATGGTGGGATTTATCCCCTGCTCACTGATTGAGGTTTTACCTGAGGGGCAGGGGGTTGATCTTGCACTGGCAGAGCACCTTTGGGCAGCACCCACAGCTGGGCAGCACAGCCCCCTCACCATGCTGTGAGTGCAGCCAGCACCCAGAGCTGAGCAAAATTTCACTTCTACAACTGGTGGTTAATTCCGTGCCAACAGTAATTAGCTCCTGTAAAGAGTTTATAACAAGAAACCACAGAACAGTTTTATTCTGATGAAACTGATGGGGAAAAGCCGTGTGCGTCTGTCCATGGGGCGAGAGCTCCGAGGCTTGGCAGCAGAATTGAGGCTCAGCCTGTCAGGCCAAAGGCAAACAACGCTTCCCTGGGCTCAGAGCAGCTTCCCTGGGCTCAGAGCAGCTTCCCTGGGCTCAGAGCAGCTTCCCTGGGCTCGGAGCAGCTTCCCTGGGCTCAGAGCAGCTTCCCTGCTAACACTGCCTGCATTGCTCAGCATCTCTGCCCCAGCCAGGGAGCTGGGCTGCAGCTGCCACCAGAGAAACAGCGAGCAGGCAGGACCTGGCTCCGAGCACACGCGGCCTGGGGCTCTGCTTTGGCCAGCACTGACTCTTGGGCTAAGCCCTGGATATATTCATGCCAAGGAGATTGCTGTCAAAAGTACAGGATAGGGGTTTTAGCCAATTATTATTAAAGACACAGTACTAAATAATGGTATTGATCTTAAAAGAGCAGAGAATGTACATTTAATTCTGCAGCTGGGACGAGTTGTGTTATTAATTTCAGTGGGATTACATCCATTTATAAAACTAAAGCAAATGTTCCTAGCTTTTTCACAGATTCTTGGATTAACATCTGTGTTCATATCAAAAGTATGCTGAAATACAGAGTCTGTTCCATTCTCATTGGAATGAGCTCTGGCATTGTACAAAAGAAAAGCCTTAACTAGAACTTGTAATAACTTTGCTGTAACTTCTGGTTGCAGGCACCTTTCTGAATACAAAAAGGAACTGGGCAATGTGGTAAAGTTAATGTATGACACTGCTCAAGGGGTGTGGGGTCAATACTCGGGTTTTCCTGACCAAGCTTTATCACCAGCTCTCTCATCCCATTCAGATTATTTCTCCTCTTTCCACTTTCGTTTCTTTTTCTCACTGTTTCTGTTTTATTCATTCATGCTGTACTTTCTCTTGACACATTCTGAACAGCACATGGCAACAGGGTCCCAAACTCAGTCCAAGATTTTGGGCATGGTAGAAATAAACAGTAATTCAAATCTGATATTCTTGTTCCTTGCAGTACGTGCACTCCCTGCCAATCTAAAAGAGCAAGAAAAAAGAGCTTTTGTTTTCCTGAAGTCTCCTGAGAGGAGCAGGGGGTTCAGTCCCTGGGTTCTGTGCAGGTGCTCAGGGCTGACACGTTGGGCTCAGGGCTCTGCTGCTGACTTGCACTGCTGCCCCTGCTCACCCCTGTTCTGCTCCCTGTCCCCAGAACCAGCACTGCACAATCTTCCTGAATTTTTCAACGTTGAAAATGTACTCTTGGTGTAAAATTTTCTGTCCAACATCCCCAGTGGCCCCATAAGCTAAGTAAGAAAGTGACTTTATGTGACAGCAGTGGAGCAGAGCAAGGCTGGTCCTGGACCATTACTTATTGGCTTGTTGCTATCAGATTTTACTAACAAGAGGTGGCACTGGTACCTTGTTGTTCTGAAACTACTGGAAAGTCATTAGTTGTGATGTCCAAGCCAAAACCTACTGCATTTCCTTTTGTCATCAGCCAGAGATTGTGATTAAAAGAGATATGTAATTAGAAACGATTTAACAGGAAACTGAAGAGAACCTCTAATCATTGTAACCCCGGACTTCATTCCAAAGACGAAATGAAACAGGAGGGCTTGGCTCTTCACGTGTTCTAAGCAGTGTGGCATTAAATCTGGTTCCAGCGAGTGTCATGAGTAAGCAGAGAAGGAGAAGGTGAGAAGCTGCAGATGGCTGAGACCCCAGAGGTACAGAACAGGCTCCCTCCGAATCTTCAGCTTCCAGGAGAGAGGAAGGGCCCCACGTCCTCATCCTGCTGGAGGCATTCTGCTTGTGGGGAGGGAGCATTTCAGTGCTGTCCCCTGAAAGGCACTGTGCTCCTGGCAGGGAGCATTTCCCTGGGGTGGGCTCTAGGGAACAGGATCATCCTGCCTCGTCCGAGGGAGGCTCCTGGCTCAGCCCGCACAGGGAGGGAGGGCTCAGCCCTTGCCCTGCAGTGACCTCCTCCAGCCCGGCGTGGATCTCTTGTGCAGCCACATCCCAGACCTGCACAGGGAGCAATGGTCCGAGGAGAAAGGTGCAGACATGGGCAGAATGGATAAACCCAGGGACAGGTTTCAATTACAAAATGATTGAATACTCCACTGGCTCAAGAGCTCAAAATAAATTCTGTGGAGCCACTAGGTTCAGGTCCTGCAAGAAAAGGGCCCTAAGGTCCTTTTCTTGCAGGACCTGCACTTAAGGCATGCTCCTCTTTCTTGCTGCAACTACTGGCTAGAAGACTCCATCAACCAGCCCAAAATTTGGAAAGGTGAAGGAGAGACTGCTGCTGAGCAGTGCAGAGCCCTTGCTGTGACCTGTCCTGCTCAGCCAGCTGTGCAGCCCTGTGAAAGGCAGAGCCTGTGGCTCAGGGCTGACAGGGACATCCTCAGTGCCCCAGGCAGAGCAGGTTCCTGCCTGGAGTGACCACTCACTGCCAGGTCCAGGGCATTTGCAGGCTCGGGGCTGCTCCGTGTGCTGCTGGCATCCCAGCCTGAGGCTGAGCCAAGGTCAGGGCTGCCAGCCACTCACTCCCCTGTCACCAGCATCGTGCAACACGTGTCCAGGGCCTGACTGGCTGCACTGGCATTTTCCTCTTGCTAAGATGGACCCCTGTACAGGAAGCAGCTTTTGGGATAGATGGCCAATGTTGCTGAAAATAATTTGCAAGGCAAAGAGGGCTAAAATGTACTGTCATGATGTTTCTGAGTAAATAAAGATAAGGGCGGTGGAAGCTCCTTTGGCAGGGACATTTGCAGAGCCTCAGCAAATTAGTTTAGCACTAGAAAATTGACATGGAACGGAAACAAGACATTCAAAGCAAGGATGTGCTTTCACTAGGCACAGAGCCGAAGTTATTTGAGAAGAAGGAGTGGAGCTGGTTCCAGAGTAGCTAATTCATTTCTCCTTATCTCCCCTTGGCAGAGGCTTGCTGCCTAAAGAGCACTTGATGTATGCCTGCTGCTTCCTCCCCTCTCCCCTCATGGCTTTGCCTTGCACAAAACAAGAATTAGTTCTGTTGCAAATGACTCCAGTTCCCCGTGGGCTGCAGAGGAACAAATCTCAGCTCACTGGGCACCCGTGTGACACCCCGGCACTCTGAACCTCATGGCAGCACTTGCACTTACTCTGAGTTCAGCGCTCTGCTAAATGTTTGCTGGAATACAAATGCCAGTTAGGAACACTTTTCTTCCATAACATTTGTGTGTTGGTAAAGCCCAGACTGATTCACTGTCACAGAACTCCTCAAGTGTGGTTTAATTTGCTTAATGAACCTCAACTGCCCACCAATCTCACTGCCTGATGGCATTGTTGAGTGTAAACCCATCACAACTTTCAGGGAGGTACTAAAACAACAGGGTTGATATCTGCAAGATACCGCACATCTTATTCTCTGCTAGTCAAACTCATTTTCTCAGCAGTTCATTTGGCAGAGCCAGGATTATATGGACAGAGATACTAGAACATCCTGCTGGACCGTTTTGTCATAAAATGACTCTCTATATTTGCATTTAAAACCAAGTGGTCCCTGTTTATGACACTTTATAACTGAAGTTTCAAACATGTCAGGGTTAAGCACAGGCTTTGGCCAAGCTGGAAATCAAGCTGGGTCAGCCTTGCAACTTGAGGCTCGGCAGCTCTTCCAGGTCTGAGCAGACATCAAAAGCTTTGCAGTGTGTAACTCTGGTGAATAATAAACATTCTGGGATAACTTGAAGCTGCTGTTGCTGTCATCCTCCTTTAGCTGCTGTGTCTGAGGAGATCCTGTCTCCCTTTGTGCCTCTCTCTTCAGCCACTCTGCCCTGTCAAGGTGAGCCTTTGCACCTCTGTGCTCCCTGTGTGGGGGCACGTTCTGCTCAGAGTGGTGCAGCCTGGTTTCCCCGGAGCCCCAGGGGTCAGAGGGGAGCACTCCTGCCACAACACCTCCTCTTTGCTCCCCAGCTATGCAGCCTGGCACATGCCAGTTCAGCCTGATACCTCTTCTGGATGTTTGCTAGATTTTTGGGAGAGGTAGAAAAAAGTGAACTCAGTCCACCCCTCCCCGCTGATGCTGAACTGTGTGTCAGTGAAGAGGATGAGAACTCAGCCTCTGATTTTATAGTCTGGTGGTTTCCAGTGGATTTTCAATAACCTCTAAGAAAAATTCTGTGTTGTTCATAGCTCTAAGCTCTTCACTTTTTTCCCCTCTCTTATATCCTTTTTATTTTGTAATCTCCCAACAAGGACTGATTCTGCTACATTTATCTGGTAGCGAACCGAACACATTTTGAGGATTAAATTAAACTAAGTTTTTATAATCACCTGGGACACAATCTTCAGCAGTTAAAGAAAAGCAAAGTTGTGGTTACAGGTGAATTATGAGTTGGAGAACTGTCAGATTCTGCCACAACAGCAGCATCCATTAATGACTCCTCAGTGGAAAATCTGTGTTGTCAGCTTGTTGCAAGCATCTGTTACGCCAATGACAGTGACATTTCAAAGTATAAAGCCCCGTTGGTAAGTTACTATTTCAGAGCAGAAGTATAAATTCAGCACACTTTTATCAAAACCAGAGGTGCATATAGCCAACTGGAACTCGATGTCAGCAGGAAACATTTGTAACATGAACACAAACACAACAGGAGAGGGGTCAGCATCAATCTTTTGGTTAGCCAGGACTGAAGAAGCTGGGGGCAAGAAGATGTTTCCTACTAATCTTTCTTGACTGAAGAGACAACTTCTCCCCTAGGTAAAGGCCCATGTGTACAAATGAAAAGCTGAGAGTGGCACTGCATTATGTGGTCTCAGTTAGGCAGCCCCTTCCATGGTGAAAGAACCAGCAGCTTTGTGAAGGACTGCTTGTTCAGCCCTGCAAGCCTTGCAATGGGCAGCCTGGTGGAGGCTGGGGGAGCCTGAGGCCAGGCTCGGTGTCACTCTGGCTGCAGCCGGTGCCAGGAGCAGCCCGGAGAGCGCTCCTGCCCGGCCAGGGACAGCAGCAGCACCCGGCAGCGCAGCGCGGCAGCAGAAGGGTTACGCACTTGAGTCGTGTCTTTTCAAGAACTGAAGGACGGGCTGTGAAAAGCTGTGAGACTTCCAGGGAAGCGGGCTGGAGACAGCTCAGCACAGGGGGCACGGGGCAGGGCAGAGATGCCGGGTCCGGATCCGCGGCGGGGCTGCAAAGGCATGTGCAGCTGTTCCCTGCTCGCCTGTTTACCCTGCGCAGGATTTACCATCTGTGCAGAGCCACAATGCACACTCCAGACAGCAGCCCCGTCAGATGGAGCCCGGTCTCGTGGCTGAAGCACAGGACAAGCAGTCAGGAGATTTAGATTCTATTTATTGCTCTCCTAGTGGCTTCCAGAGCAAATGTGGCGAAATCACTTCGCTGCTTTGTGTCTTGTTTTCCTCCAAGATGCTACTTTACCTTATTAGTGGAATGAACACTCTTTGTTTGTGTTTATAAAGTGCCTTTTGTTATTTGGATGCAATGCCAAAGCAGAACCAATCAAGATATATTTACACAGAATTTCTAAAGCCTCAGAAGCAGCTGCTCAGCCTTCCTGCTGCAGCAAAGGTAAAGGTCTGTAAACTCAGTCACAAGTAACTCCTGCACAGTGCAAAAATCCCTGTGCTCCTCTCTCATCCCACTTCAGACCTGAAGAAGGGACACTCTAGAGATCAATGAGAACACTGGAATATGTGAAAAGAGGCAGAGAAATAAAATTCGTTCAGAGGTGAGCCAGTACAAATGGCCCCACACTTTGGGAGTTTTGATAATCTACCCTGAGTTTTTCAGCTTCTTATTGGCATTGGTAATTGGATAATGTTGAAAAGTCGAGGTACCCCTTTGTATAATCATTTTTTTCCTTAAGAACAAATCTTTGAGGGTTTTTGTTAAATCAAAGCACTGCAGCCATGCAGGACTCATTCCATTTGAGAGTCCAGGATGCACAGTTCCAAACACTGCTGTGCTTTGGGAGCACAGGAACTTCACAAATTGTGAAGCACAGCCATCTGAAATTGAGCTCATTTGCTGAAATATTCCACGAGTTCCTTGGCTTGCACTTACTCTGGGATTAACCCTGAGCCTTTATCAGAATTATGAAGGAGATCATGGATGGGTCTTCACTGATAACACTTTTCTAAAGCCTGACAATATTGCTTAATAAAAGTCATTTATGGAGCAAGACTGTGGGGTAAATCCTGCTGTCAGTTCCGGAGGGGTGCCTTGCCAGGATGTGTGGAACAGGAATGTCCCTCTATGGCACTTCAGGAAAAGCTTTGTCCCACTCAAATTAACACTGCTGAAGTCCTACAGCACCACAGTCCATATTTTGAATAACTGTGTGATGGGTTCTGCTCCTCTCCTATCTCCATGTGGTTGATTGTATACATAAGGAAAGCAGTCCAGCCATTTTTGTGTTTCCTTTTAATTCTCTTGTTGTTATTGGGACCTAAATGATCTTGTTTTTGTTTTTACTGCTCTGTAATGAGTCACTGGCTTATTTAATTTAATTTTATTGTAATTGTTATCTTTTCATTCTTGTTTTTTTCCAGTCAGTTACTCATAAGACCACAAGATATAAACAGGACACTGTTGCTTGGACAACTTCTGAGGGTAATTTTTTTCACTGTCACCCAAATGCAAAGCCATTTACTGAATGGTCTTCACTTCCTAAGAACTTTCACCTCAATCCATGTATATTTTTCCCACATGTCTCTGTTGATCCTTATGTTTTCCAGCTAAAAGAGATCACTCTGTCTGGTTTTGTTGTCTCTTGGAAGCTTTCTTAGGCTTTTTAACTGGGCCTGATTTTAAGCTTTCCATGGAAATTTTAGTGATAGAAAACCAAATTTCATTTTATGTTATTTCTTTTGTAACAAATTAATGCTGCCAAAACATTTTGATTGAAACTTTGGGAGAAATAGTTATGAAGTGAAATGTTAAATTTTCCTTTGCCATCTTCTACATTTTCATACCAATCTCATCTTTGGCAAAGCATTCTGTGGTGACTCTTTCTTGCCAGATTTCTTATCTTTAACCTGATTGCCCAAGGAAATGGGATTTATGTCGCTGTGCTATGTTTGCATATGTTACATACACGTGTCTCTTTATCCATCAGTATAATTTCAAAGGAACTGGCAGCTTTCCACCAGATCTGGTATAAAGACACCGGTCTAAAATATGTGCACATTTTGTGCTTCACTGTAGTTGTCAGACAGAAAAGAAATTTTATGAAGGCATCTGTGAAGGGAAAAGCTTCAGGAGCAGTGGCCTTGCACTCACTAGCACAGAAAGCAGAGAGAGAGAACGGTGAATGCCCAACTATGGGAAAACAGAAAATCCACTGGAGTTCACCCCGTCAGGACAGGCACCACGGGGCAGAAAGGCACGAACAGCAAGGCTCAGTTCTGCTGCCTTTGGTGCTTTGAACCCCTCAGGACCTGCGGGACTGGCTGGCTGTGAACGTGCACAGTTTGATTGCAGATGGTTCCTGCTTGGGGGCAAAGCAAAGCCTTTGTGTGAGGGGATCTGCAGCTCTGCCCTCACTGGTGAGCAAGAACCAGGGACTCACAGCCTCCGAAAGCTGAAGGCTCTGTCTGTGTGCTCCTGTTGCCTCTGCCTCCTCAAAGAAGTTCAGAGCTCCCTGCACATGCCACAGTTACACCTTCCAGACCCAGCTTTAGGCATTCCCCAAGATGCAACTTGTCTGGCATGAAAAAGCATCTTTTTCATATCTGTGTGCCACTTCTGCATGAAGTGGAGTTTCTGTAGTACCCAGAACTTGGGCAGCCTCTGCAGATAATGTGCATCAGACCAGGAATGGCCAGTCTGGCTGGCACAGAGCTGCTGCAGACTGGGCACTGCCCAGCAGCACCAACAGGCTGCAAATGCCACGTACAGAAAGCTTTTCTAATGGGGAACCTTGGAACAGCCATGACAAGTGATGGCACCTTGGTGTAGGTGAAGGCTTTGAGAAACTCCAAGTGCTGTGGAAGCAGCTTCAGAGATTAGCAGGGGATTCAAGATTAGCAGAGATTCAGGGTTTTCTCTGAGTCAGCAATGAGCCAGCCCACCTCCCCAGGGTAGGAGGTACCAGGATGCTTGGAATGCCATCCCTAGGAGGAGAGGTCAGGCTGCACTTCTGACCAGTGTGATCACTGAAAGATTCGAGGCTGCTTTTGCAAGAGTTAGCGCCAGTTAACTGAAGTAAGATCCCAGCTTGGGTAATTCCATTCTGCCTCCCTAAAATTCCCCATTTGTTTCAAACAGATGTAGTGCTTTTCACTTCCTCCATTAATGACTGCTGAGGAGCTCTGTGTGTTGTGCTGAGCACTTGCTGTGTTTTACCCCAAAGGTGGCTGCAGCACCCAGGGAATGCCCCAGTGCAGAGCTGTGGCACACTCCATTCCATCTGGGGGGCAGTGGTCTGTCTGCTCAGTGTGAGAACTGCTAAACATTCTCCCACAGAGCCGTGGCCTGCAGCAAACAGCCAAAAAAAGCCAGCACTGAGGATTTTGTCCTGTGGACAGATCACTAGAGTATGAGGCACACACAGCCTCTGGTTGTAGCTCTTCTATTTATTTCAAGTAGCAACTTGGTCACTTTCTAGTAAGGCCAAAAACACCTTAATTTTATATCAGAATAAGTCAGCTTGGACCCTTAATTTCTATGCCTCAATACTCATTAGTGACAGTGAAATAGCAATGCTCATTAATGCTCATTAATATTTACTATAATGGATGCTTCATGATCACTTGGAAAGGGAGATAAATTCCTGTTTTCCGTTTCTTCTGGCACAGACAAGCTGATGAATGAACAAATTGGGCCCTTTATACCTTACACCGTGCTAGACAACTCCCAGTGCTTGATGGTAGCAGCAGCAAACACAGAAGTGCAGCCAGGAACATCAACTGAAAGCATGTTCAGGGAGACAGAACGGCAGCTTGGTCTTCACGAGTGTGTGGTAGAGATAATGTAAAAGCAATTACTTTAGCAAAGGCAATTCACTGAAAAAGTATTTTTTTACAGAGCACCAACTTACTCAGCTGGCAGGATTGCTGCCAGGAGACAGAGCCAATTAGTGCCACTTATCTGGGGACACTGAGAGGTGGCCGTGTGCCTGCTGAGCCTCTTTCCAAGGTCCTCAGCAATGGGTGTTCACATGGAATCTGTCATCCTGAACCATCTCCTGCACTCACCGAGGTGCTGCACTCACCTGGAGCTCCTCTCTCCTCTGCCAGCACGGGTGACCTGCCCACACGAGGTGCTACCTGAGACATTGGTGCAGTGTAGGATCTCTCTGCTCATCTCTGAATTTCCACCAGTATCACTGAGGCAAGAATGCGACCCTTGAAATTCAGATAACTCCACAGTTTACCAACAAGCTGGAAAGGCAACTGGAAAATGGAAATGGAAGGTGCACTCAGGTTTCCTTATCAAGGACAACTGTGAACTAGCAGTGACATAAAAGTCAGCAGGAAGACAAGATAACCCTGTGCACTTCTGCTGCCATTCACAGGATTTCTAAATTCAAGTAACATTCACAAAGGTTTTTATATAAAAAAAGTCAAAGTGTAGCCTTTTGGTTGCAATTCAAGTTCTAATAAAACTGTTTATTGAACTCCTTGACCCCTTCCTGGAATCTGCTGGAGCTTCCCAGAACTCGGTGTCATGTGGTTCTCGGTCATTAATAACGAAGGGTGACACAGCAGTTTAGACGCGCAGCCTCCTCTCGGGCTCCGAGCGCGGAGAGCGCAGCCCGGGCTGCAGGATCCCGCCCGGGGCTCAGTCCGTGATGCAGCACAGGCACAAAGGGCAGAGGCAGGATGTGATTCATCCCAGTACAGTGCAACATGCGGGACGTGATCAGAGAGATCCCAGCCTCCAGCCGGGACACAGGACTGGGCAAACGGCTCCGGGCTCCAGCCCGCGCATTAGATCCATCTCCCGGTCTGTTTACACAGAAATACTCCTCCACCAGCCAGATGTGCATTAAAAGCAGCATCTGCTGCTAAAGAGGGTCAGTGAATCTCAAGACCTCTGAATACATGGCTGATCTGTTCTGTCCACCCACTCATTTACGTTCATGAAGCCCTTCTGGCTTCTGCCTGGAAGTCTTTGGCCCTCAAACCAGAGATCTCTCCAGCAGTTCTGCTCCAGCTCTTGGCCTGCCTTACTGTTCCTTGAATCTGTTTAGCCATTTCCCTGCCTGTTTCCAACCCTCAGCCCCTGTCCCGCCCCAGCTCATGGCTAATTAATCATCTCTTCTTATGGCAACTGGACTGTAGCTAAGAAGTTCTGAGTGTCACTTCCCAGCGAGCAGAGCTGTTGTGTCTGCTGCAGCACAATTCATTCCAGATACATTCTGCCTCACCAATTAGATGCTTAAAAGTAAAAAAGGGCAGGGATATTGCCATATGGAGAAGCTAACCACGTTCCAGGGTGAGGTGCTGTGCTTGAGCTACAGGGGAATGAAAGACACTCATTGTGAATTGATTCAAAAGTCTTATCTTTGCCAAATTTGGATTTAGTTACACATGTGCATTTCCTACAAGTGAAAGAAAAAAACCTGTGTGGTTTTTATTGGGGAAATGGATTTAATTTTGATCAAGTTCCTTGAGGTGACAATCACTGTAATTTCACTGGAGAAGGCTCAAACTTGCTGTAGAAAGTTGAATGGGTAGGGAGATGGAAGAGAGAAAATTGAAATATCAGTTTAGGTGGGAACTAGTACATTAAATCAAATGATAATTTTTTTCATTCCTCTTTGTGTCCTAAGCTGCTCCTGCTTACTTCTCCCTGTCTCCCTCCACAGTATTCCCAATGCAGATTGGCAAACACTGGAGCCCTGTGTGCTCACTTCAGTTAAAGTTCATTTGTTAAGGCAACAGAGATGGCCCTGCATTCCTGGAACAGACTCTCAAGCTCCTGAGGTCCTACTCCAACCATCAGATGTGTTTTGACCCACATTCTCAAATCAAGCACAGTGCAGGAATGTCATTTTCAACAAAAATGAGGCTGCAGAAAGGAAAACATTTGCTTGCAAACCCATTTCTCCCTCTGGGGAGAGATCAAGAATGAACTGGACATGCCAGGCAGATCAGTGGTGCTTTGTGCAAGGCTGGCAGGTATTGAGGAGAGATGGTGATGGAACTGGTATTGACCCTTCTCTAGAGAGGACCAACATTCATCTCAGAGGAAAAAATGGCTCATCTAGACAAGAAGACAATATTTGGTTTAATATTTTAGTGCATCTGAGTCAGTCTGTTGAAAACAAGTCCAAGGATCACTGTCTTATCTGCATTAGTGTTAGCTGGTGTTGGCCAAGACATCCCACACCCTGGTCTAGACAAAGCCTAGAAGCAAGGGAAAAAAACAAATGACACAGAGAGAGAGGACTAAATGAAGGGAGACACAGTGAGGAAAGAGAAGACAGAAAGGAAGACAATGGGATGGAAAAAACTGACATTATCTTTATACTGAGCATGACAGCTGGGCTTTTGAGGGGTGCTCTTTTCCCTAATCCATAGCACATGCTGCTTCTTAACTCCAGTGATGTGTTTGTTTGTTTGTTGTGTGTTTTTGTAAAATGAATCACCCTTAGGAAAACCCCATGGATTTAAAATTACCGAGGGCAAAATCTCATTGTACGTCAGCTACTCTGGCACAGCCCGTAGGTAGCACAAGAGGAAAAGCCACTTGGGAATTCTCTGGTGAAGGGTTTCTCTGTAGGTTTGCTTAAAGGAAAATTGCACTGTGTTGGACCAGGAATGTGTAGTGGGAATGTGGCATTGGAACAGTCCTGTCTTGTATAAATATTAAATAGACATTGAACTCAGTCTCCTGGAGAAGTACTCTGACCATTTGGGGCTCACAATGATCTCTTTATTAGGGCCAGTGATCTGCTGAATTTTAAATCAAAATAGAAGATCACGACAGGAGAGCCCTAAAGCAGCCACTGCTCTGGTGAGAAACACGCCCACATTACGACTTGGGGCATAAGTTCTTCTCCTGGGTTTGACTCCAGAAATCTCTCACATCCCCACTAATTGTCCTACCTACTGGGCTGTTAATTATTTGGGGTGACTACTGTTCCAGTGGATATACATCACCTGTATAGTGATTATAGTGAATTAGTAAATATGAAGTACCTGTACCTAAGGTCAACAAAACAACCCTCATGTTTCTAGATCTCTGTTATAAACACATCTGGAGAAAATCTTCACGCTTTATTTTGCCTCTTAAATGCCACATGGAAAAATAAGCACAAGCACATCATTTCACCCAGTGTCTTTGCCCAGCTGATGTGAAACAAGCACTAAAGCAACAAGTATGAGGCACGACCACTTTTTCTGTGTGCTGGAACTCTTCTGAAGAGAAGAGCTGGTCTGCACCTCTGCTCCTCAGAGTTCTGGCCAAATGCTCCAGCTCCTCTCCATCCAGAAGGAACAGTCTCCCTAAGAATACGTGGGGTCACAGGAATGTATGTGGGAATTGAAAACAAAATTTCATCAAACACTCACTGGTCCATAACAATGGTAATATTAAGGCTGAAGTTAAAAGAACTACAGATGTTTTCCCCCACATTTTTTGGGGGAAATGGGACATCTGCACTTTGGTGCCATGGCCAGGATTTCCTAGAGAAAAGGCAGGGAACAGACACTGGAGTCAGGCATTGGGCTCATGACGTTCTCCCTGGGCACGTGTCCCCATGGGAGGAGTGACAGCAGGAAGCAGGCAGGAGGGCACAGGAAGTGTTTGGGAAATTTCACTTAACAGTTAAAACCTCTACGTGAATGAAGCCTTGAGCCTGTTTTGCTTCAAACAATGTTCCATTCAAAGTATGACTCAACTTTTGGGGCCTGATCCAAAGCTCACTAAAGACAATGAGAGTTTTTCCATTGACTTGAGCAGCCTTTGGATGAGGGCCTTGATCCTGATCCTGAAAGCCTGATTCACATGAGAAAGGCTGCACAGAAAAGATCAGGTCTAGAAATCCTTGTTGAGATTGTACCCTGTCCTTTCCCAGGTGAGTATTCCAGGCTAAAGCAATGACACCAGCTGAGCCTGATGTCTGCTCACTGTCCTGAGCTTCACCGACCATGTGATGGTCACAGGCATTTCTAAGGATAAATCCTTGGTCCCACACCTCCACAGAAATGTTTGTATTTGCATCACTGACGAAGGTTCTCCTTCCCTCCTGACTTTGTTTTTGTTTAATGGTGTTATCAGAACAGAACTGATTAAACACTGAGTGCAGACTTCAAGAGATGCCACACATAAGACTAAGGTCCACTTAAGTCACATTAAAGCCTAAGGTCCAGTTAAAATTAGGTGTCTTCATTACTGAGACCTAAGGTGTTGAAATTATAACGAAGGTTAAATTAATTGGACTTACTTTTAGTAGCTAATGCTTTCATATGCTGTTTTTCAGGGCAAGGATTTTTAGTAGAAATGGTATAATCTTTTTCAGCCACTTTGGACGATAAAACTTATTATGTTTGAATAAGATGTCTTCAAACATCATTATTCAACCACAGAAGAAGAGAAAGACCAAACAGTGCAACATTTGGACCTTGCACGTTCCTCCCTATTGGCTGTCTTTTCAAAGCAAGTGTCATCTGAAATGATTTTATACATTCCTATAGCATTCCTCAGTGTGCCTCTGCACAAACATCCTGTGCAGGGGCAGCTCTGGCTGGGCTGTTCTCTGCTGTCACACCTTGCTCAAAACACATCTGGAGAGCTCCGTGTGTACCAAAGCCCTTGGACCCTCAGCTCAGCAGAGCTGGGCTGTGCCTGACAAAGCTTTTCATACAAAACCTCCTCACCCTTCCCTTCAGTGCTCACCATACGGTGCATAAATAATATTTGGTTGTCCCGGTGGAGTTACAACTAAAAAAAAATGTTTTCACCCATCTGGTTTGTATTAACTTTACAAGGGAAATGCAGTGTACAGGGGAAATTTTTTTTTTTTTTGCTTGTATAACCATGTCTACACCCTGGCTGCTGCATCTACACCCTGGAGCATCCTGGGTCACCCAGGGAGAGCTGCAGCTGTGACACAGATGGGTCCAGGGTGACAGAGCACGAGGGGAGGGCCAGCAGTGCTGCTGAGGGGACAGAGGGAGCTGCTTCACCTCCACACCCAACCTGGCAGAAAAGCTGCCCGGGTGATTTCTGTCAAAGCTCTTCCCTGCAAAGCTGTGCTGCCACATTTTTAAGCCCAGCCAAAACCTCAGATTGCCTCACAGAACTGAGTGGCCCAGGATCCATAAACGTCATTTCCCAGGATAATCCTTGACTTTTGTTTCAGTCTGTTACTTCCCACTTAATACCCACAGCTTTTTAATTGGTTATTATTATTTTTTATATATGAAAATTTTAAGAGTCTCTTAAGAAGCAAAAAGGGGACATAATTAAAGAAAAATGCAGAGAATAATCAAAATGTAGTTGACTTTACAGATGTGACAGACATTGATTCTTCTCAGAAGGGAGACAGGAAACTGTGGTGGGCCAGAGCCCTCAGCCCTCACCTGAGTGCAAAATATCCCCTCAGAACTAACTTTGTGAACTCCAGGCACAAAATAACCACCAGCAGCTCCTGCACCCAGCTCCCCAGTGCAGCCCAGCCTGCTGCCAGACAATATATTCCATTATTTTGATGTTGTAATACAACATTTATTTACCTGATTTAAAAGCAACAATTGACCTGCCACATGACTTCAGATACACTACTTCAGTCTGCTTGCTTTTATCTTCTGATGGCCTCTCAGACCTTTAGTTCCTCTTTTAATCATAAATAAAATATAGATAGTGATGACAAGAAAAGGAAAAGATGCAATATGAATACTGGTCATGGAGAATGAAGAAGGTGACACATCATGTTCAATTTTTTAATGGCATCAGACCCAGACTTGATCCAAAATCAGTCTCATTTTTTATGTATAGCTTCTTTTGGACCTTATTTTGAATGTTTAGCCCTTGATTGGTTTGCTATGTCAGTTCATACATTGCTTTTACAAGTAGTAGGTGCAAGACCAAACCTCAGCTTTAAGTTACATTATATTCAAATAAACAGAGATCAACATAACACTCCTGCCATTGACTTCAGTGGGTACTGGGTTCATCTAAAGATGTCATTACTGCATCCAGATTGGTACAAAACCTCCTATGCTGCACTACAACTTCACTATAATGTGTCATCATTACTTAGGGATAGGCAGAGACAGTTCCTTGACTCCAGATCTGCTGCTCGGGCACAAAAACAGCCAGACAGGCTGGACAGCATCTGCAAGAGACTGATTAAAATTCAAGCTACCTTTCAAAGTACAGCTTTGAGACTGAGATGTTGCTTATCATGAAGAGAGGATCTGTAAAAACAGAAATGGGAGGATAAAGAGGATGAGACTGGCAAGCACAGAGTCTCCAGGGACTGCCAGTGCTGGGATGACCCCAACTTGAACAATCCAGGGTGGGTGACTTGGTTATGAAAAAGGGTGGTAAACAACGAAAGATCATGCATGGAAAAAATAAACTCCAAGGGCCCGGCTGGGGCTTTGCAGGAATGGCAGGCAGCAGTGCTGCCAGCAGAGCTGTGACACACTCACACCAGGGCAGCAGGGCGGGCTGGGTTTGATCACCGCCTGATTGACGCTAATGACACTCCCCCAGTGGCTGTGTCTTTCCTCACACCACTCCCAGGAGGGTCAGAGGCACATTCCTGCTCAGTTCTAATGTGAAAAAACATATTTTGAGTCAAGCTAAATGATGCCAGGTGTTTGCTCTGCTTGCCTGAACCGGAGGCACGGTCAGAGCTCAGCCTGCCCTCCCCAGCAGTGCAGGGCTTAGGTCTTGAGAAGGCACCAGGAACCTGCTGGCAACTCCAGCCCACGTCCAGCCACTGATGGGAGAGCCACGCTGGGACAGAGCGGGACAGCAGCGCTGTGGGTGTGGATGCAGCCCAGCAGAGCACTGGGAGCTGCCTGGAAGCCCCACGGAGGGATCAGGGGTGTGTGGGACAGACACAAGCCTGAAGCACTGCACTCTCCACGGAGGGGTTATTCACCTCTGCTGCTTTTGTCCTGCCTGTCAGGAGAAGCCTTACCTGTGCCACTGACAGAAGTGCACCAGAAATGGAAAGAGGAGTAGGTCCACTCCTCAAATCCCACTGCACAAGACCTGAAGAGTCACCCAGTCCAGATCATCAAAGGTGAAACCTCGTACCTGAACTTCTGAGCCCAGTCCCCAGGCCAGTGAGCAAACATTCCTTAAGAAAGAACCTACAAATGCACTGCTTATTTTGAGAATGGAAGGTGAAGGTTTCAGATGCTTCGTACCTAAAGAGGTCACTGCAATAAACATTCAGCAGGTCCCAGGAAATCTACTGCCAACAGCCAAAGCTCAGAATTCCTGAAAATCTGAATTTTTTAGAGGTAGGACCCTACTTCAGGAATTGCAGTTTATAAATAACTGATTGATGGCACACCTAAATTTCAGAATGCTGAGGAATCTAGCAAAATCCATGTGCCAAGGACTTCCAGAGCCAGTTTTGTAAGAGCTCTGGAGGGCTGGCTGCGAAACCTGTGTGCCATGGACTCACACTGGCTGTGTTCCTCAGCCTGGCAGGGCTGCTGCTTGCATGTTCCGTCCTGTTCTCCTTTCCACCCTTACAATCTCTCACTAGGATCAGTGACAACCCTCTGGAAGTAAAACACAGATTAGCCTGGATTGTTCCAATCCCTCCAGATGTGTGCTGCAGCAGTGGGATGCACGCCTGGAGGAGGAGGAGGAGGGATGCCTTTCTCTCCTCTCTCCTGTGCACACAGAGCTGATGGCTCACCCACACAGGCTGCCTCCTGAGCAGCACCTCACGCTGGCTGACCCGTGCTCCTCACACCTGGCAGACGAGTGGGATGGGCATTCTCAGCTGGAGACCTGGGAAGTCCCAAATTCCATCCTGCAGACCGTGCCCAGAGCACAGCCCATGGAGCCTCGAGGCTGAGCGACAGGTTCAACATTGCATACACCCAACCAGAAATCTTTCAATAGAGAGATTCCTTCAGGGTCTGAAAACCTGGCTGAGGGTGTGAGTGCACATCTATTTATAGCAAGATAAATATTCAGGTAAAGAGGTAGAGGAAAAGAAGGCAAATCTTTAAATCAGAGCACACTCTGAGAAAGGGGGATTAAATTGTGAAAAACTTCCACATAGATATTCTGGATTGATTTTCTAGAAAATATTTTCTAGAACAGAGATCTAGATCAGTCTTTTAACATCTATCTCTTTCCAAATTTTCCAAGAGCACTTTTTTGATTTTCTTCCATTTCCCTGGTGACCCAGTCACACACATGCATTTTCTCAGGATTACCACAGTGATTCCTTTGTGATGATTGCTCTATTCTGCACTTTAAAATAAGGCTGAACATTGAGGCTTAGAATGTTAATCATGAGAAGAAGAATCACAGGATAACCAGTGGTTGATTGCAGAGCAGTGAAGTTGTAAATCAGCTGCTGAGAATAAATACCAGACACAAACAGGCTTCAGAAGCAGTCCTGAAATACTTAAGCACAATATATTTCCCTTAACACAGCCCTTTGAGGTCGCAGTCTTTTCCAAAACAAAGGTTCTTCCATGCAGAACACCCTCAGCACCTTTGTCAGGCCTCTCCAGAGGAAAATGGGGATGGGGCACAGCTTCCCCGGGCAGAGGGACGTTTGCTGTGAGCAGCCATCTTCGGCAGGTGACACAACAACTTCTGTGCACACCACTCCAACAGGCGGCTGCCTGCGTTTTCAGCTGCTTCGTGGCAGTTGGTCATGTTTGATCAACTAAACTAAACCCAGAAAACAGCAGTGCAATTTTGTGTCCAGCTCTTGGACACGGTCCTGGAGCCCAGGAGGGTTTCCTCTCTGGGCTCTGTCACAGCCAGGTGATGCACAGCACTGGGAGCAGAAAGGGTTCCCAGCCACGCTCCCTGAGCAGGCTTCTCCTGCACCCCAAAATCTGCACCTGGCAGCTTGGGGGCAGCCACCCCCCAGCCACATCCAGGGCAGGAGCTCTGGGGGCTTTGGGATCTGCCTCTTCTCATTGCTCTGCAAATCTGAGTCAGCCACAGAAATAAGAGAGAGACAGGAAAAAATAGAAAGGGAGAAGTGGTTAAGGCATTCCTGTGTGACGCAAATGCAGTGATGTCAGAATTGGAGACCACAGACACCTCTGCCAAAATGAATGGGATTCCAGCAGGCTCCAGCTGGTCTCATGGTTTGTGCATTCTGCGTTGTTTCCTGGATACCAGCAATTCCCAGCTGTAAACTGAGCAACCATTAACCCTTCCCTGCTGTGGGTTTCCAGGCAGTCACTCATGGGGAAGTTTTTCCCTCTGGTGAAAGATTCCCATATTTCATAACCAGGCATCTTGTATGAATCAATGGCCAACTTAAAAATAACCCCTTGACCCCAAGTGACTGGGACAGCCATTGGAACATGGAAAGGAGAACCTTTTATACAAAGCAGCATTTATTATCTGATCTTTTGGCTGCATCCCTGTGCCTTGAGGTTCATTCCACAATCACCCATGTGATTTACCACCTTTATCATTTTTCCTTTCTTACTTCTTTTTTTCTTCTCTCCCCCCCTCCTATTCCTTCAAGTAAAATTTTCATTTTTTCCTTCCTACCTCTGCAATGAGAAGATTGCAGAGGCTTTCGTGTTGAACTTGGTCTGGGAATAGATCTGAAATCCTGGATCTGACATACAACTCCCAGAAATTTTTGTGAGGGAAAGCATCCAAATTCTTAATCTAGTGGCTGATTCCTTCCTGGCACAAACTGAAAACCTAATTTTGGATCTCAAATGCCTGAACTTCCCGAAAGTAAAAATCTAGGCATGATTTTTTTTTCCTTTTGCTGAGCTAGCCCTCCCACAGATGGGAGGAAACAAGAGCTTGAACTCAGGCCACACCAAAATAATCAAATATCTGATTTATCAATCACTACTGATCAAGTTGTATCTAAGCTGCAGGGGCAGGTCCCTCTGCTCTTCTCTCCAGGTACTGACAGACAATGAAATGCTGAACACAGACACATCACAAGAAACCTCATGGGCTGAGGTGACAGCAGAAAGTGTGAGTGCTTTTGAAAATTGGTCGTGAAAAGACAAATACAGCTAAAATCCGAGCCAGTTGAAATGCAGTGATTACATTCTCCAGCAGTATAGACTTGTCCAAAACACAAAGCCATGAGGAACTCCACAGAGGCTGAACTGCATTTCCAGGCTGCCCAGCACAGAGTGCTGCTGCAGTCACACAGGTCACTCTGGTTAACTTTTCTCACAAGGGAAGTGGGGCAGTGCTTCCCAGCCAAGGAGGAACAGGATAAAATCTGAACTGTAACATTATGGGACAGTTTAGGCTGGAAGAGAGCTCAGGAGGCCATCGAGTCCAGCTGCTTCACTCACAAGGGCCAGCTCATATCACACTGTGTAGGAAGAGTCTCTGACAAGGCAGATGTGCCAGAATGGGCCTTTCCCACTCCTCCATTGCCAAGGAATGTGGAGTCCTGCATGCCCTCAGCAACTCCTCAGCCATGGCCTTTGGAATGTTCACTGTGATGTTCATGCAGAGCTCTGGGCTTCCCAGATTGGTTAAAATCAGTTTCTTTTGAGCCTTGCTCTTAGAATCATTGGTGGTCCTGTGATGATTATCCGTGGAACCCTGTCAGAAGAGCATGGAATGACAGCAGGGTTGGGAGGCACCTCTGGGGATCATCTGCTCGAGCAGGAGGATGCTGCAGAGGGCCAGCCAGGTCAGTGCTATCAGTGGGCAGCCAGCCCAGCACACCAGGATTAGTCACTGCAGAGATGAGACAAACCTGCCCAGCCTCCTTCCCTGTGCTCTGCTCTGATGTTCACAGATAAACCCATGCAGGAGAAGCTGGAAAGAACTGAATGTCCTGTGGGAGCTCTTATCAAGACCAGGAGTGAACAGCCAATAACCACTCAGCAAATCACCTTCTAAGTTTAAAAAGCAGCCTGTTGTTTTAAAGTGTGTTAGTCATCAACAAATTGGCTGGGGTGTCCTGCTCTCCCTCAGTTTCCCCTCTCCCATCTCCCTCTTCTGGGATGAGCCAGCTGTTTGTCCTTACAATATTTTATAGACAAGAGCAAAAACTTTTTGCCATTTTTAGGACCTAAACTGTGTCACCTTGTTTGGAAGGCCGACATGTGTTTGTTCTATCATTGTTTGCTCTTCCTGCTTTGAACTGTAACCTCTGGGGACAGGGACTTTTTGTCATGCAGTGTTTGCCCAGCACCAGCACAACCCTGCTCCTCTGAGCCTCCCTGGCACACCCACAGCAACTCCAGGGTACTCAGGGTTTGCTTCTGTGATTCTTCTCCACTGGAGACAGACTGAGCTCCTGGCAGCCAGACCTGGAGTGGAGAAGCCCCCAGGGTGTCCCAGGAAATGTCTGTCTGTGTCACAGGTTCTGCCCGTGCCTTCCCTCTCCATTTCCCCTTGTGCACAAAGATACAAAGATACATTTCCCAGTACAACACACTCACTTTTTTTATTTCACATTTCATTATTTACGAAGAACAGGGCACAAGATCCACACAGGGTGGGTTGATTGAGGCATCTCTTGAAATGTTTATTCAAAAGTACAGACCTCAGTTTCTGGTTTCCAGCCAAGCTGACCACAACCAGCAGGCCAGACCCTGCCCCAGTGCCCTGCCCTTGCTTCCAGGATCAGCTCTGCCAGTCCCAGGGTAGCCCATATTGTTAGCAAGTACTATTATTAATCATCTGTAATTTCAGAAGTACAGATGGTTTGCTTAGCAATTACAAAACATGGAAATGGCTGGGGCAGTGGGAGGTAGATACTTAGCAAACATCTCTACCCATATCTTACCATGGTTAATTCTTTGGAGCAGCCTCTCATCAGGGCTACAATCACTGGTTAGGTTTTTAACTTGCCAGTTTGCAGCGTTTGACTACAACGTGATGGCAAGATCAGCTCCTCCCAGGGAAAATGCCACCACTGCCCTCTCCTGTCCTTTCCCTGTCTCCCGTTTCCATTCCTTCTTTTCCCGGTTTCCGTGAGCTCCGGACATACCATCTCCTCATGCCTGTGACACACAGGAATGCCTGCGAGGGTTTTTGTGCCCTCTTCTCTGTCGTGTTCCGAAGCCCTGGAGAGAAGCAGTGTCTCTGCCCTGTTTGCCGTGTGGCACAGAGCTCAGAGCACAGAGCACAGAGCACAGAGCACAGAGCTCAGGGCACAGAGCTCAGGACACAGGGCACAGAGCTCAGGGCACAGAGCTCAGGGCACAGAGCACAGAGCACAGAGCACAGAGCTCAGGGCACAGAGCTCAGGGCACAGAGCTCAGGGCTCCTGCCCGGCCCCACTGCCAGGGCAGTGCCAGCCCCGCTGGGACTGCAGCACAGCCTGCCCAGCTCCCAGCCCTGCAAGGCAGCCGCACACAACGGGCATTTCCTGGCATTTCACACCCGTATCTACACCTGAAAACCTCTTCAGCAGCTCAGGGAAGGACTTCGGGCAGGCCTGTGCACTTTGTGGAGCAAGAGGAGCGTTCTGGGAGTGACAAGGTTCGGGTACCATCCCGTCCCCCACTGATCCTTGAAGACTGGGGTCTGTGCTGAATCCTGAGTCTGGCTGAGAAAGCAGTAAGTTACAAAATCTGTGATAAATACTGAAAGCACAAAAATCTGAAAAAGCACAGGCTGAATATGCCATGAAAACAGAGGTCAGTGAGCATGAGAGAATAGAGGCAGTGATCATAAACACAGCTAAGCACAAATACAGCTCATTCTGATTCCTTTCATGGACACAGTGCCTTAGCTGCACAAAATCTGGGAATCACATATAAAACTGTGCCACAGGTACCAGTGCATGCGCTGTGCCTGGGCTGAGGCTGCTCTGGGCAAGGAAAACCCTAAAAGTACACAAGTCTCAGACTGCAAACTCCGTTGGAGAGCTGTTACATAGAGATGGACCACTGAATATTTAGGAAAATATCGATCAGCCAAAATACAACCAGAGTTTCATTTTGTCCTACATCAAAAGGAGACACTTTGCATTTCAGTCTAGCCTTCACCAGAATAGTTGAGAAACAGCAGGTTCCACATTCCACCTCTGTGAGACTGATGATAAAACAAGATATGGGTGTGCAGAAGGTGTGCAAAGATAAGTCCCTTCTGTGGAGGCTGGGCAGGACCATACAGAGGATATTTCATGCAGGGACCAGCTGAGGTCAGGACACGCCCTGAACATCACCCCACTGTAGGGAGTCATTTCACCTGGAAGGAGAAATGCAGGGAAAAAGAAGCTATTTCTGGTTATCCCCAATTCCATTAGCAGGAGTTACTAAAGAGGGAAGAATGTTGAAAGATCATTTCTGACCACATGAACACCAAAGCTCAGTAGACAGGCACCATGAGAAGGCAGCTAAATTCCCAGTTATGTTTCTGGGAAAGCAGAGCCCTATGACACAATCCTGAAAATGTTACCTGCTCTCAGCACATCAGAATCAAAGTGAAGGGGACAGACCAGTGACATCCTGAAACTCCCAGCCCTCCCAGCCCTTCGGCCTCCAGCCCAACAGAAGTTTCTCTGAAGTAGATTTATAGAGCCAAATGCTGAAAGACGTGAAAGGGAATATTATGGTCCTTTAATTTGTCCTGAATACAGAGGCTGTAATTCTTTTTAGGGCTAAACTAACACACATGTTCTTGAAATGGATTTAACTCAATTGTGATTGTTCAAAACCTGGTGAAGTCACTGCTGTCCCTGATAAACAACTGCAATGTTTAATTACCTTCACTGCAGAAAAGCTGTATATTATTTATTTTAAAGATTTCTTTTTTTACTTCTGCTTCCAGCATGAAAACTTGTCCTGTCTATGTCTGCAAAACTGAAGTGCCCCAACTACCACAGGACTTTGATTGCAATGATCTACTCAGGGTGGTCAAGTAATTTCCAAAATCCTTCCTTTGAGATGAATTTAGCTTCCAAAATTTGTTTACCAGCTACTGGATTGTTTTTGTCCTTTCAATTCCCTTTGGAATTATTGCATCCTGGTTTGGGTGAGTGGACATCAGAACAAGACATTGTATTTAACGAAGAGCATTCCTAACATGGAATAATTTTGATTTTTCTGGAGGTCTAATGGCTTTGTAGCTCATGAACAACTGTTGACTTCAAGGGGCAGTCTGGCTCTTCAGCCACTCCTGTTTCCTGATTCTGGGTGTTGAAATTATGTTGTTTTGGGGGGAGTTCTTTGTTGGTTTTGTTTTTTTTTTCTTTTCTTCTCAGACTTTTTTTGTGAGCTATGAAAAGAAGCTCTTCATGAAAAGTTAGAGGAGAACAATCTCCCCTGGCCTTCCTCCAGCTCCTGGAGGTAAAAGCATGACAAGCAGCTTTATTCCATAAAACTGACAAATAAGCTTTGCCAGATTCTTCCCAATTAGGACCTATCAGTCTCTACAATGAACCCCTTTATTCGCCATAGACAAAGTCCAATTATACCTCCCCAGGCAAAGGAGGAGCAGGTGCCTCCACAGGCAGAATGTGAGCTCTGGTGAGGTGGGAGGCTTTGGCTTTAACTGCCTTAACTCCTTGCATTCTGCAATAGGGGTAACTCAGCTCTGGATCACTGACCACAGGGTCACTGAGGACCTTCCCACCACCCAGAACCAGGGGAATATCCAAACATTCCTAGTCAAGGATTCTCCAGGGGTCTCTGGCACCATTCACAGCCGTAAAGCCTCACACAAAGCACAGCTGGAAACATCAGTGGGGCAGATACAAAGTCCTGTTGCTCCAGGCACCACCAAGCTCTTTGCACACATTTGGCTCCCGGCTGCCTTCAGGGTGGGTGAACCCTCAGGGGTGGACTCTCCACGCTCACAGTGGAACATGACAGTTCTGGATGCCACAGGAAAACCAGGGAAATGGGCTTCAGAAAGCTGCCAGGCTCACAGCTTGTCCTGAAAAGCACCTCCTTTCTGTGTTATCAAAAACACACCACTGGACTGGCCCAGGAGGGAATTTCCTATGCTTGAACATTATATTCTGAGATTATTTATTAAACACAGAGTATCCAGAGAGCTTTGCATCATAGCTGTCATTTTTATGTCCAATAGTTCCATTGTGAAGTTATTTTTTATTGAGATACAGAGTCACAAAACTTTCAGGGACTCTCTTCTGTCCCGGAATGTGATTCACCGCTCTGTCCATACAGGCCATGATTCATTTGGGCTGGTTTTTATTATTATGAGTCTTATTTTAGCAACTTGGCGTCCTTAATCCGTTTGGATTTGATTTGCCTGCAAAGCTCATGCATGGGATAACTATAACCTGTCACAGAAAGCACCCGTTCACCCTCGTGTTGGGGGGTTGGTTTTTATTTCAGCTTATTGAAAAACCAGACTGCATTTTTTCTCATTTTGTATTCTCTATTTGACACATTATACAAGTAAACATTATGTTGCATGTGCTTTTAAAACAAAATTCTTTTTCTCATTTATATTCAGAAAGAAAATCACTTCACTGGAGTGGACCGTGTTCAGTGTGTCTGAGGTGCCAGGCCACAGGCTGGCATCACACCCAGCATTTCCTGGGTCCCTCTGGCACTGCAGGTTTGCGTGCTAGCCCTCTAGAGCTGGAACCACACATCTGGGAGCCAGAATTAGAACCAGAAGTTAAGCAAGTCGTAGCTTCCCAGCTATGTAGCAGAATTTCCAAAGTGACAGGATGTTGTGGTATCTCCCTGAAAGCTGTCCTCACCTTGCCAATGAATTACAGTTCCTCTAATTTTTGGCCACTTGGCATCACAGGATCCCATGATGTCAAATAGTTTCACCAAGAGAATCACAGTGGGATAACTCATCTTGGCTTCTGGGCACTATGAAAAGCTTGCTAATCACTGGTTTACAGCGTGCATATCAAAACATCTACTGTGACTGGGATTTGTGTGCCTGGGCTTCTCCTGTGCAAGAAACTAAAAATAGATTCAAATGCTCTGGGTGATGTACTGAGCAAAGTAAAAGAATCAAAAATGGCAAAGGAATTGGAAATGTCCAAGTGTTCCCACTGATCCACTTGGATTTCTGTTCCTACTGGGCCAGTGGAAGGAATAGGAAAAGAGAAGTGGTGAGATGCAGGCTGCCCATATATTGCTTATAGCCTCATGGCAAGAGTTTGCACACATTATAAGGACTGCAGGAGCTGGCATTTCTTCTGTTCTTTGGGGGGTTTGTTTTTATTTATTTGTTTGTTTGTTTGTTAATGATAAAGACTAGAAGAGGGAAGGTAAATGATAAACTGTGTATTTAATTATTTACTTGTCTTAGCAAGGGTTACCTGGTTCAGAACCTGACTGCTCAGGGCAGTTTGTTGTAAAACCTGGACGGCAGAGCTGCTTCTCTAACCACCACACTGCTGTACCCAGCTGAGAATGGGGCTGCTCGTGGGGCACCAGAGAGGAACTGCAGCAGCCCAGATTGCCTCTGTCCATCCAGCTGCAGGAAGGAATGCCTGAACTGCAACAGGAATGGGACACCTCAATGGTTTTGTGATTTTGACATTCTACTTAGGAGCTGGAGCACTTTTCCACCAGGGCTTTGAAATCTGGGCCAGATGCCAGGTTAACTGCAGTATCCCAGCTCTTAAAATCTCAGCTTAGATTTCACATTTTTCCTCTGAGGAGTGCTGGTTTTGGGAGGAGCGATGAGGTCTGGCAGCTCACCTGCAGGGTGGGAGCTGGCACAGGGCACTCTGCTCCTGCCACCCCTGAGCAGCTGCACAGCGCTCTGGCCTCCCCAGCCCTGCTGCCTGGCCCAGACTTTGGGGCTCAGGCAGGTAAATGATTGTCTGTGCTCAGTTCTGGGCAGGGAGGGAGCTCCTGAGGACAGGACCTGCCCTGGTCAGCTGGGACTCACTGGCAGCAGAGCACAGCAAGTCTCAGACTCCTCAAAAAGGAGGCTTTGCTGCTCTCCCACAGCCACAGGCAGTGAACAAACCAGAGGAGTTTATCCCAAACAAACCAAAGTTTGCAGTACAGCACACAGAAGCTTCCCTTTCCTTTCCCTAGCAAACCAAGCTCAGACTTGATGAGGTTTCCCACTCTGGCCAAAGCAAGGTGTTTATACCATGGGTGTTCTCATTTTGTGCAGAACAATGGGAAGACCATCAGGACTGAAGTGCTGGATGTCCCTTCTCAACATGACGTGGACATTGCAGAGTGCCACAGAACAGCTTGTGAAAATTCCTACAGACTTCCCAACGAAAACAGAATTTACAAAGGATCTTCTTGCTCTCAAGCACTCCAGGCAAGAGTATGGCATTATTCAGAGAGGAAACATACCCACAAACCAGACAAAGGATACTGGCTTTAATCCTGCTCATGCTATAAACACCCAGCGGGACTTCTGAGAGATCATTTAAATCTCATTTTTATTCAGTTTGCTATGGATTTCTGTGACAGCCAGTATCTGTTTGATTTGTCGCTAGTTTGTGTGTTGTTTGCCTTTAAAAAACAAGTGGCTGGCTCTGAAGCAATCCTGTGGAGGGAGTGAGAAATTGCTTCTGGCCTTGAGGAGCAATTGAGACTGCCCGGGACAGAAGCTTGCAGGGCAGAAGAAAGAAGATGCCAGACAAATGGAGAGAGACAGGCACAGCAAGGAGCTGCAAGCCCAGGCTCCAGCAGTGGGAGCCCTGAGAGGGACGACTGAGCAAGCACCAGGCTCAGAGGTGATGGAAGACAGCAGAGGAGCTGCTGCCCAGGCTTGGGCAGGGGAACTTGTTTCTTTTATTCAGAATAAGTTCTTTTATTTCTATCCTGTCTCAGCTAATTTGGAGTTCTCTTCATTGAAAAGGTTAAGCATTTTAATTTCTATTCTAACATGACTTGGCTTTTTTGGATTTGTTTTGTTCTGGCTAGTCTGGGTCACTTGGTTACAAGTTCAAAAAAGTTACCACATGTCAGAGAATAACTCAAGGGATTCATTGGTGCTGCAGTGGTGTCTGAGTTCTGCAGATGGAAGAGCCTGACTTCTCTGCCTCAGCCTCTGGCTGGCAGGAGTACAATCTCAGAATGATGCTCCTTCTAAGAAGTATTTGTTTGCATCATGATAAAAGTCTTCACTTTTAATTTCTTTTCTCTGAAACTGTTGGTTTTTGGTGCTGGTTTCAATTACTGAGATGACATGAAAAAGCTGCAATGAATTTCTGACAGAGCTGGGTGGAAGTGAGGACGAGGGTCTGGGCTTTTCAAAGCCTTCCTCTGTTCTCCCTTGCTCTTGAAGCTGGCGGAGAGGCTCGCACTAAGCTGGCCTGGAGCATCCAGCTATGGCTGCCTTTTCTCCCTCAGTGACAGACCCACCATAATTTTACAATCCAGACCAAAAAATGCAGCACTTGAAGAGCAGATCTCCAGCTGATGTTAACAAGTGACTGCAGGCACTGAGGAGAAGCAGCGCCTGTTCAGGGGGATGGAACCAAATCCTGGGAGATGATTCAGCTCTCCTTTTGCAACTGCTGTGTCACAAAACATGTTCAGGCTCCCTGGTGGCCCTATGGGTTATTCCTTATACAATTTCTGGAACACTTTTCCTTGGTTCTACATTGCCATATAGAGATTTACCACGGCTTTCCTACAGGACACAGTCAGACACAGTCTAGTTTTCGCCACAGTTAAATAATGAAAGTAACTCCAAGTTCACATTACACCTACAAGAAAAGCCCATTGTGTTCCTCACTCATCTGATACATAAGTCTTGCTACAATGTTTTTCAGGTGCCTTTTTAAAGACTGACCACTGTGAACCAGGATGCAATGAAGCACTATGAAATACCAGCAGGTCAGAGTCTGCACAGGGCTGCTTCACCAGCTGCCACAGTTGCTTGAAAATTGCTCAGTTTCCAAAAAAAAGTCCCATTTTTCTTGCAAAACACAGTGCACTCATTTCCTCCTGTAGCTTTCCATGGAATTGCTGTAAATGCTTAGCTTTATAAAGGTCTTTTTGCACCATAAGCAAGAATTAGGGTGAACTTGCTAGAGGAACCAGGGCTTGTCTTGCCAATCAGTATGAAGACAGCATCAAAAATCCTAGCTCCTCAAATCTGCAAATATTTTTGCAACACAAGAAGCAAAATCAGAATGGAACTTCCAAAGAAACACCCCGAGGAGAATTCAGCTGTATCCTTCCCTATCTTCACAAGAATCTCATCATGGTGTTGACTACATTCCAGGTTTTTACAATACAAATGTCCTGAGCTGATGTTTAGAATATTTGACTCTTTACAGCAGCACTATTAAATGTAGCAGTGCCAACAAATATGGCAACTGTGCAGAGCAATAAGAAGGCCACTGTAATTTCAAAAGCACAGACAAAGCAGTTGTTCATGGTCAGTACCAATCTCTCCACAGAAATACATTTCACTCCTTGCATTCTGATTAAAGATGTCTTGGATCCCTTATTCTTTTATTCAAGATGGAAGCAAAAATCAAACCCACCTTGACAGATTGAAAAATGAGCATTGGAGAAAATTCTAACAACTTCCATTTGTTCTTTTATTTTTCTCAAACTCCTTTAAATGTGGGAATGTTGAGACTGCCTGACAGGTGCTTTTGCCTGTTCCTCCCTCCTGTCTGAGTTCCCTGGGAGCCACCCACACACATCCTCCCTGCCAGCAGGTGTGTTAGAAAGGTGTGTCTGAGTCCTGCACTGCTGAATTCAGAACCGGCTCCGGAGATGGAAATCCCAGCAGAGCAGTGAGCAGCCCTTGCTGTCAGCGCAGCAATTAGGCTGTCAGGATTCTGATGTCTAACACTTTTACACGATCATTAACTCTTTTTGTTCCTCCTTGCATAAAATCTAGATGTTACTGTGAACAGTATAACGCCATAGGAAAGTCTACTACCTCAGATACAATAATTTTAATTTCAGGTGGCATTGCTTTCCCCTGATTACAGGCTGTTGTTACCTGGTTCACCTTTCACTTCTGATTCAATATTCCATTTCCCCTGCAGTTTAACAGACAGACTCTCTAGGGTCCTCCTCATTAAACCTTTCAGAAAAACTGTTTTTTGGTTTACATTAGGGGAATAACAGACCAGGAGAAAACAAACAGACAGTATAAGGGGACAGCATACATTTGATATACATTTAACGTGCCACATCATAAATGGAGGTTACAGACCAGTCTTGGATCATGAGACATTTTATTAGGTACAAACAGGAAAATAATTTTCTGTCTCAAAAATGTTCCTGACATAAAGCACAACATCCAGCATCTGGTCTCTGTGTGGCCCACATGGACAATCCATCTTTGGCTGGGAATTTCTGTGGCAGTGGCAGAGCCCTCCTGGCCGTGAGATTTCCCAGTGCTTCCAGAGCTCAGCTGGAGGGGTGTGTGTTCTCCACCAGCACATTGTGGAACAGGGCTCTGTAAACACACACACACACACCAAACTGGGCACTTCAGACATCTCACCCACGTCCTGAGGTGGTCCCTCCTGACCACAGGACTGTCATAAGATGGAAGAGTCGTGGGACAGAGCCTGGCTCTGCCACCAGAATAAGGACACAGATCCTTCCCAGGACCCCTGAGCTTCAGCTCCTGGCGAGCTCAGGAAGGGCTCTGGCTCACAGCACGGTGCCATCTGAGGGAACACTGCCCACAGGGAGGGCAATGACAAAAAGGAGCCATCTGCTCTGCTAAGAAGTCTGAAGAGGAAACATTCATTTTTGCCTTACATAAAAACATCCCTAAATCTCAGACTTTGGCTTCCTTGTTGGTGTTTTGTTTTGTTTTTCCCCTAAATATCTGGACCAAAACGTCCATTCAGAGATGAAATCTCAGTTCTGCAGTTTCAGGTGATGCATGCACAGCCAGCCCGTGTGAGAGGAGTAGAACAACAGGGCAGGAGCAGGAGCACCCTGTGTGCCTGCAAGGTCCCCAGCGCAGCAGGGCGTGGGGGGCCAGCAGTGCCCCCCTCCTGCAGGAGGGACACGACCCACAGCCAGCTCCGGGGCAGCTCCCAGCCCAGGGGGCAGCAGGAACTTGCACTTGTGCTTCATCCATCCCAGCTGAGAAGAGGAATGAACGGATTGCACAGCACAGGGAAGACAAACACCAAGAGCAAACATTCCCCCCTCGACTCTCTCCCTCTCTGTCAACTTACAGGTTCCATGAAATGCTTCAATCAGCATGTCACCAAAATAAACAGGCATTTAAGCTAGAGACTGATCCAACAGGATTTATAGCAGTAAGTATTCATTTCTACCCTTCTGTAACAGATCAGGACAATTCCTTTCATTCTGGAAATATTTTACATCAAAGTTGATCCCCAGCCAGAGTGAGAAAACATTGCTGCAGTAAAGTCAATTGAGCTGAACCACTGGACTGGTGGAAAATCTGGCCACAGCAAAGCTACAGCTGAACAAGAAGATTGTTTTTCTACACAAGCTATGAGAAGGCTGAGCTCACTATCTTCTCCTAATAGAAAGAAACAATAGTTAAGGATCGTCTTGCAAAATGAAACACTCAGATTTATGAGCTATTCTGTGGAGGTGGAACAGACCTTCATGTCTGATCTCTGACCTTCACTTTCACTGCCTTCATGAACATCATGAAGTGCTGCTTCTTCCTTAAAAAATTGTATATATTTATATAGCAGTTTATACTTGTAAGACAGTCATAGGCACACCTCTGCTCCAGCAGGCTGGGGAACAGATCTGGGTCCTGCCAACCAGCCCTTTTGTTCCTTGGAGCACTCTCCCAGTGCTCCTGAGTGGTGAGAATGTGATTCCTTCTTGTCTGCTCTACTTTCATCATTAATCTCTGGATATATTTACTGTTGACTCAGCCTTATATTTATCTTATTAAACATGGAGACCTATTTCTAAATTTAGACTTTCCCTCAAGCTGTTTTTCTCCCTTAGAAACTCCTTTTTTCTTTTCAAATCCTGGCAAGGCCCCTCAATACTCTTCCCTCTGACTTCACGCTGAGAATTTTCTGCTGCTGCATTGCAACCAAATTCATTGTTTGCACAAGGGCAATAGATGTGCATGTCCACAACCATAAGCTGCAGGTGATAACACTTCTTATTTCCACAGGTTCCTTGTCTGCTGCTGCCCTGGCGCTCTGGGCTGTGACCCCAGCAGTGAGGGATCCCTCCAGGCTGGGCAGTGTTTCTGTGCCATGGGGGTTCCACTGCAGCTCCACCTGAGTTTGGCTCAGACCCGCTGGGCACAGCTGCAAACACAGGAACTGACCCATGGCACCCTCTGGGATTGCCTGCCTGCTGGCAAGGCTGAATTTGCTGTAACTATTTCAGAGACAAGTGTTTCCTCATGGGAAGCGCTGGAGTTCTTGCTCCTCGGGCCTGATGCTGCTGTGGCACTGGAATATAACATGACACAATTGGATTTTCCACAAATTTTGCTGGTGGGACAAACAATATTTGCACTTTCTAGGCTATTTCCCATGGCACACACCACCACGGATGCTGTAGGATGGAGCCTTTGGAAGGTGCTATGCTTCAGGAAGGGTGGAGCACACAGGACACCGGGGTACCAGCACGGGGCCAAATCCTGACTGCAGGAACTTTCACTGAGACCAAACCTTGCCCAGGAAGATGAAATATCAGCACCTCAGGATTTGGCTGCAATTGTGTTCTGAGAAAAACAACATTCCAGGAGACTGAAGCTGGACATTTTGAACTTTGGGAGAGAGGTGCTGCAGTGTGGGTGCAGAACTGAATCCAGTGTCACTGCTGAGAGAGCTGCAGGAGGCTGCAAATTGGCACTTGGCTGCCCACTCCATCATCGCTCCCTGGCTCCTGGTTTATTCTTTGTCTTAGTTTGAAGGCAAGACCTTCCACCTCTGTGCCAGGACTGAACCAGGGGTTGCCATACCCGAAATGAAGGAACCCTCCATTCCTGCTGTCTCCATTGAGAAAGGAACCAACAACCCTAACCAGGAATGTTAAAAACTGTGATCACCATTAAATTTAAATAAGATGTCTTATAGCACAATCTCAAGCATCAGTCCATCCTTGTTTAAACCAGCTGTAGGTAAACAATAGGAGCATTTGGTGGGGAGATGCAAAAAAGGAAAAAAAAAAACCAAAACGAAAAAGCTAAAACTGAAGAGGTTTTTTTTAAACAGCAGTTTATAAGCACAAATTCTAATTAATAAGAACCACAGAAAGCCTGAAGGAAAGGGCAAGGCAAATTCAACTGCTCCCAATAGAATCAGAAAAAATCCATAGAATGCAGAGCGTCAGGTCTGGCTTTTGATTACATTTGCTGTTCTTGTTGTTTGCATCAGCTTATTTTTAATTGCTGGTTGCTGTGTTACTGCAGCTTCAACGTGATTTCCCACAAACCAGGATTTCACCTAAAAGGTTTTTTAGCCAGGTGTAGGAGAAGGAATTCTATTACAGGAGACAGGAAGGGAACTACACAATTTTAAGGAAATATGCTTTTAACAATTAAAGACAAATTAAGTATAACTTGTGTGTATGTAAACAAGATGTTAAATAAAATAAACTGTCTGAACCTATGTGTATAATAAGAAAGGCAGAGATCAGGGTTTTAGAGTGTTGGGAACTGTAGATATACATGATACAGATACACATGTATGTATATAGGCCAAATGTATTAAAGTACATACATGATGACTCTTCAGAAACCTTTACTTCTTATTCTTTTGTACTGAAATATAGATAAATGAGAACAGAATATTGAGAGTATTGCTTTGAATCCCAGGTGCTTGTGATGGCTTTCAATACCAGCCTAAAGACAGTAAACCAAAAAATTCTCCATTGCATCAGAATGTCTGCTTATATTCTCTCCATTATTACAGCTGAATTTTCAGGAGTGACAGGAATTACAGCAGCAATTGTCAAAAAGGTAAAAACAATACTCAGATTCCAGGCAGTTACAAGAATGATGCAAACCCAGGAAACCACTTTTGTTCAGCTTCTAGTTTTGATCTATTTACCCTTTGATTTTTAAAATCCACCCCCTCACCCTTCCAAGTTTTGCATCCCGTTTCATATTGCCAGCCCCTCAGGAGACTTTTTCATCCCATTTCCTATTGTTGGCCCCCCAGGAAATGCTGAGTGAGGGCAATATTATTCTGCAGGTGCTTATTGACACCTCTGTCTGCTTCTGAATCTCCAAATCAATGCCAGCTCTGCATTTTCCCAGAGAATCAGTCCTGCTGTACCCCATCACATGCTCCACTTCCCACAGCTTTCTGCCCTTTGGCTCCATTAACCCTCTCCACAGAAAGTGTTGATGAGCATGAACATAAAAAGTGACCCCAGAAAATCTCAGGAGTAGGGAAGGGGAGAAGTGACCTTGCCCTGGATTCTGTTTTCCCCTTCTCTTTTCGTAAGAAAGTTCCCTGCTGGGATATTCCTGAAGGAATGCCTGCCTCTCACTAAGCTGAGAGTTTACCCCCAGGTAGGTCTGATCTATTGCAGAGGGCAAAAGCTTCTAACATGGCAAGCCCTGACTAGGTCCAGGCTCTCACAAAACAAGGCAGTAAATCATCAGCATTTACAGCAGGGCTGTCATTCCCTGGGCAAGGACGCCATGGATTACAAACCGCCCTGCTGGAATCACAAAAAATAAAAAAATTTATATCCCAGAGACTGAACTAACACAGCAACCTCAGAAATGTCAATATCACTGTTTCTATCAACATAAATAAGAAATGCTTACAAGAACAAAAGTTAAATAAGCGATGTTAAAAATAATTGAATTGACTAAAGAATGCAGCCAGATGAGGAATGAAGACACAGCACACATGACTCAAAGCTGATGGAAACAAATTAGTCAAACGAATATTTGTCAGTGGTATTCACCCAGCTCTTGGCCAGATACCTCAGGATTTTGTTTGGCAATATTTTAGTGTTTCTCCAAACGTGATCCCTCAGAAGTGCCCCGCTGATTCCTGGACATGAACTGCTCCTGCAGCTCAGGCTCCTCCCTGCACAAGATCTGTCCAACATGGGATGAGCACAGCAGGGGCACATTTGCCCCTGCCAAGATGATGCACACTGTGCCCATCTCCAGCCATTCTCACGAACCATTAGCAAACTCCTTGGTCACACACACAGCCAGTGAGGGGTAGGTTGGCCTCTCCCACCACATAAATGTAGAAACCAACAGAAACCCTCATGTTTCCTATAAGAAATCCCACCTTCATGAAAGAAAGGCAATACTTAGAGTCAGTTTTTAAACTCCAGTCACAGAAGGTAAAGAGCAAAACCCCATCATTGCCATCACTGAAATATCTGAAGGCTTTGAACCCAACCAAAATCTGATGAACCAGGCCCTTCATCTGGGATAGGGGCTGGATCCCCATATTTCATCCCTGCCTTGGCTACACCACTGTGGGGCAAGAGCAAGTCTTGACACACGTCTCATTCCCGTGGCTGCTTTGCTCTCCCTGCTGCCAGCAGGTCCAGGCATGGGTTGTTGCTTTGTGTACAAAGGGTGGTATTGATGGAAACAAACAGTTGAGGCTTGTGGGACAAGTTCTTCAGGTGGCTTATGAGAAGGTGCTTGGGATTTTCCCTGTTCCTCTTCCTCCTCATTGTCAGAAGTGACTCCCGGTCTCCTCAGCAGGTCCTCTAAGGAGAATTTGGCCTCTAATGTTTTTGTTTCACACTCTGATTCCAATTATAGCTGTAGTCCCACCCAACTTGAGTATTTTTGTGTTTTAAAATAGTTATGGGCTAAATTAATTTCTGGTTTAAATCAGTGTACACGCATTGGGATAAATTTGGTTCACTGAAATAATGATGGCAAAGCAACTGAGCCACATGATTTTCTATGCTAAATACAAAGGCTGGATCTAACTGTTTCTCCCAATCCTTCTTTCTAGACATGTGAAAGTAAGGAAATAAACAAAAGACCTGTTGGGAAGAAGAAATAGAGCTCTATCAGAGATGTCACATGCTGACTGCCAAGTGATTTTCATAGTCCTCATATCTGTTTTTTCTATTTGAAATACATGTAGAGCACGGTTGTCTCTGCCTTGATCCCCAGCAGATTATGTTAAATTATCCATATTTCTAATAAGCAATATAAATAATTAGGCAACAGTACATGACAAGAAAATTACATTTTGAGCTACTGCTGGTGTGTCTTTGGTAGTGTTGGCAGAAGAACGTTGTTGTGAAATGGAAACGAAGCTGGAAAGGCCCAGTGAGGAGCACTGGAGGGAGCAGAGCACGCTCAGTGCCAGGGGTGGTGCTGCCAGTGTGGATTGCCTGGGGCTCACCCCAAAGCCCTGCCAGCCCCAGCAGAGCCCAGCAGAGCTGCCCTGCAGGCACGGGGACAGCAGGGACAGACCCTGCCATAGAGCAGGACACAGCCACTCCTGTCACTGGCACTGGGCTGGTGGCTGTGAGGTGGGACTCAGCCCTGCAGGCTGCAGAGAGCAGTGGATGTGGGACAGGAGAGAGAGGTGTGTCCCTGTGGGCAGGAACTGCTCCTGCTTCCCCAGAGTGCTGCAGCCGTGCCCTGCAGGGCATCCTGCCTGCACTGGGGCTGCTGCAGTGGGCACTGACACAGGCACTGCCTGCCACAGAGAGCTCAACACTCAGCAGAGTGCACGAAATCTGAGAGAGAGGCAGAGCAAGCCTTTGTTTCAGAAAGTTCTGTTCTGTTTTAAGCCACAAGGCCACATTGTAAATAAATAATGAGGACAAGCCAAGACCATCATTACATGAGTAAAAGTGTATAGAACTGGGTCTTTCTACTCATGACCTTGCATAACACCAACACCACCCCAAAAAACCCCTAACTAACCAAACAAACATAAAGAAGAAATCAAAATCTACATGAAAAGTCATAACAAATACAAGATCAAACACTGCAGCTGCCAATCAGCAGGGCATGGACAATTACCCACTGCATGGCAGTCCTGCTTCCAATCACCAGCAGCCCTATGAATGTTGGCTGCAGCGTTCCTCCACTCCCCAAACTGTCAGGAATGCTGGTGCTCCAAACATGTCGGTTTGTGGTCACCAGATGGTCCCAGCCTTTGCTGCCCCCAGGGATGCAGAACAGAGGGTGTCTGTGAGGTGCAACATGGCATTTTGTGCTTTCCTCTGCTAGGAAAACGTCTCTCTGAGGCTTTCAAAAGAGCAGGAAAGGCTTCATTCATCTTTTCTCTGCACTGGAGTGAAAAACAGGCCAGAGAGATCAGCCAGGGCCTGCCACAGAGGGGAGGATGCTCCGTCCTGGCTCCTCAGGTGAGCAGCAGCAACAACACTGGCCTGGGGCAGGGACAGGGCTGTGTCATTGCTGTTGTCACAGGGCATATTTACATGGCTCAGACAATCACATCATGCTGACCAACTGTTTCAGTGGTTTTTGGGGAAAAACAAAAGCAAACCCTCCCCCGTGGAAGTGTGGGGGGGAACTAGCTGACACTTAAGGTCTCTTCCAACCCAAACAATTCTGCTTCCATGGAATTTCCCCATGGTAAGGGAAAAAACAGCTCAGGAGCTGCAGTCCTGCCTGCAGCTAAGTATTTCACAAGCAAGCCCCTCTGACAGACACCTTCAGGCATCCAGAACTTGCCAGGTTGGTATTTTTTATGTTCCAAATAATCTCTTCCGCTGAATGTGCAAAAATGTATTCATCCCACAGGGATTAAATAAGGCAGCAAAGACTTCAGGGGAACAGAGTCATTCCCTTTTCGTCATTATCAGTTTCAAGACAGACCAAATAGACCAAGAATAAATTAGCATGGAGGAGAGGAGTTCATAACACCTACTGTAAGCCCATGGCTGCACTGGAAAAAAAGTTGTGGTGTTGTTTAGGAAGGGCAGAGGCAGCCACTGCCTCACCAAACCACATGGATACCTCAGCCTCTGCTGGCAAGTTCTGGCTCCTGAGGCAATGGGAGCAGGGCTCAGGGGACAGTTCATAAAATCATCCAGCAAAGTGGAAAAGCTTTCCCATTTACCATCCTACTGAGAGAGGGTGCAGAGCCAAGCTCATTCCAGGTGCTTGCCAATCATTTCCCATTACTATACCACTGTATTCTCTGGCAGATGTTTTACTTTGCTTTGCCCCCACCCCTTCCCACCTCCAACAAATTTCCTCTTTTTCACAGAGAACACAGTATCACGGGTTTCCAAGAACTAATGATTTATGCTAAACAAACAAGAGCATGTCACTGAAAATCTTATCAAAGGGCTGGAAAATGCCATGCACATGTCAGATTGTTGCAGAGATCTGCTCGAACGCGCTGGGCTTTTGGCATCACGGGTGACCTTGGGCAGAAGGCACACGTGGCTGTCAGACTGCAGCACTGGTGTGTGACACACTCCTCTGGAACACGCTGTGAGCCCTGACTTTTGGCACACTGCTCACCTGAGTAGCCCTTGCCCAGTTTAAGGAGTGGCTGAGGGAGTGCACCTCATTCTGTTACAGCCAACTGATTACTAAATCTTATTTCCCAAACCAAACAAAAACAAATGTTTCATTTTCAAATCATTACCACAGTGTCATGGCTTTCAAACAAATTTCACTGAGCTTTTACTCTGATCATTGTGATTAATGCTACGGACCTTGGCAATCGGCCTGAAGCTGAGCAGAAGGAGAATCTAATCTAAGCCTCGGATCAAGATCCTCACAGGCTTCAGTGATGTTTCACCACCCTCAGATGTATGTGAGGTTTAAATCTCCTCCATGCTCTCTATGAACAACACGCAGATTGACACTGTGTTCCACAGCTTCTACTTTCAGTTCACTTTTGGAAGGCAAGACATTTGTCAGATGCCTTCATAAAGTCACTGTCAGTTTGAGGGTTTGTTTTTCATTTAATCTGAGTCTGTGGTGAGGTTCAGGCAAAACAAGTCTAATGAATCCACAGCTTCCTCTGGTACTATCGACCACTTGTCAGCACACAGCACTCACAAATGTCATTTATTTACCTAGGAGGTGGCCTCCAGAGGGTTACATCAACACATGTTGTGCACACACGTAGCTAGATTATGGTGAACCTACGTCTCTTGGTTATCTCTGGTGGAAGCTGACTCCTGGTGTCACAAGCTGACACTGCCCCTCTCTAGTACAAGGTTCCTGTGTTGATACTGATGATTTCAGATTTTATCCCACATAAATGTTTAGATTCTGAACAGATGTGGCCTTGAGATTTACAATTTACATCAAAAAATACAAATTTGAAAGGTTTCTCTATTGGTTTTCCGTAGCTTTTCAGGTTTTCATAATGAATCCTTAAGACCACTATACGAAAATACAGCCACATAAACAGCTGGAAGCCAGTATTAGCTTCACAAATTAAGTAAACAGAAATATTTGTAATCACATGTGAGCAGTCTTGAAAAGCCAGCTCAGATCATCTGCTTATCTCATGGATCAGTCTCTCTTGGATAGCGAAATCAACACTTTACAAACTCAGTTAGCAAACCTACCAAGGACCTACCAAACAAAACCCCAGCTAAAAGGTTTTTAATGTGACAGGAATAGCAATCCATTTAAGTTGCTTGCCTTTCCTGGCGGAGGCAGTTTTACCTTCTTCCACCTTGCTTTGAGATTTTGGGTTCCATCCCCAGGATTTCTAGACTGTTTTCCTCAAACCCTTGCTTTATGTCTAACATATTCCTGTTAAACGGCGCTGGGAGCTTCCAGCCAGTCCTGAAGTACTTGCAAATGAGCTTTTGCCACTGAGTCTCCAAGCCCAAAGATACCCATCTCTGAGCCTTATGGAAGCAATTCCCATTTTGTTAATTTGTAGCATCTGAAGCATTTGTATTTTCCCAGGCTGGGCAGTGCGGCTCTGTGCTGCCCTTGGCTGACGGGGTGAGTGCACACAGCATTCCCTGGAGCTGACCAGATCCTGAAGGGGCAGTCCACACTCCCCAGGACACTTCTGGTGGCTCTCACATTTCCCACCCACAGGATGGAGAATAACCTGGCAAACAGACTGATTTCTGTCAGTCTCCAGTCCTGTTATCTCCCAGAGCCTGTAAATGAGCATCCACTGCAGAGGCACAGTGCTGCCCTGCCAGACCGAACAGCTGAGCGTCACTCAGAGCTGGAGGGTGCAGAATTCAGCCACCAACCCCGCGTAGCTGCCAGCTGAGGGAGTGACCAGGGCTTGACTCCGTGCTCTGACACGGATTAACACACACAAACAGCAGGGCACAGCCTGAGTGCCCTGTCAGCTGCAGCTGCCTCCGTGTCCCAGCCCTGCTGGAGCACTGGAGGAGTGTGGGCACCTCCCACCCACCCTGGGCACAGCCCGGGCTGTGAGACACCACAGGGACATGCACAGAGGAACCTCTGCTCCATGTTTCTATGCATTTCTACAGGGCAGAGGGACATACTGCAGCACCTGACCTGCTACAGAAAATCAGTCTCTGATTTCTTTGAGCTCATCGAATACATCTACTTCAGAAAATATTTTGAAAAGTATTTCTAGAACTGTGTGAACAAAAAAATCTAACAAAATGCCTGGCAATTTTTTTAACTGTTAAATATGTTTTTCATTGCTCACTGAATATCTGACTTCAGATGCCAATATTGATTGATATTATGTATTATATACAACAGTGAGGGGTCCTAAATCAGATCTGGTCTGGTTAGGGATATAAAATAAAAATAAACACATCACTATGAATTTCTCCTTTCAAATACTTCAGTCCTCTTCTCAGTTTTCTCTGAATTCTCTGATTTTTTTCAATCTAGAGCTAGACTCAGAAGGCTGATTTTATAGTACAGAAACCTTTAGCCTCTAGAAAGGGAAATGAGCCCATTTGTCTCATTCTGGCCCCAAAAGAGCTGTTCAATTAAGATTGCCATTTAGGCAATAACTGCCTGTTGGATTAAATCTGATAAGCTACATACATACTGGACAACATACAAAAATGTTGTCCAGTCCATTATCAGGACCACTGACCAGTTGTTCCTCAGCAGAAATTCTATGTTATTCTGTGAATAACACACAGTTTTTCTTCTTAAAACTTTCATTGGAAAATACTTATTTTCTGAACTGAAACAACTGAAATTGGAATAGACAAGATTCCAAGCTAACCATAAAACTGTCTTTAATTAAGAAATTGTTTGAACTCCAAATCGAGGGCATGTTCTTTGAATCTGAGACAAGCAAAAACAGTTTTAAAGCCACATGCCTCTTGTGACAGATAAGCATTTCACTAGAAAGAGCAAAGGGCTTCCTTCCTTTGTTCTAATTTCAAACCAGAGCAACACTAAAAGAACTACCTGATCTGTAGCTCCTACACTGAGGTCATGGTGAGAGCCTGTACCTAGTTTCTGACCTGAAAAGATGTCACACATGTACTCTGCAGTGAGCAGGAAACTGCGTGAGTGCTTCCTGTGGGTTTGTGCCTCAGATCACACTCTTGGCAGTGCAGCAAGGACAAGTTGCCTTCACATTATTTGGGGTTTTTCCAGTCAATGGCCTATTTTCTGTAACAGGGCAACTGAGCAGCTTAACAGACCTCCTGCACTGCAGTCAGAGGCACCATTACACCTGCAGGGAGTGACAGCAGAGCCTGAAATCCAGTACCTGTCACTGGTGTGCCTGCTCTGTCCCCAGTGTGTCAGACAATCTTTGGAAAGCTGCTGCTGCCCTTCCAGCCCTGCTGCTGTCTCCAGGCAGCTCAGCCAAGCCCGTACATGTGGCACTCATGCTCTGAGTTGGTGTAGACATACCCCCAGGGTTTGTTTGAATTAGGATCCCAGCCACGATTACAGCTGAGTAAAGTCCAAGCACCTGGCACAGATGTGACCTAAAATCGTGCTGTGCTGGCTCCAGGGGCTGCAGGTATCCTGACACATCTTACCTGCCGGTGACATCTGGGGCCAGGGACAGAGCACCCTGGACTGAGGGCTGCTGGAGCCAGCTGCAACGTGGCCTGAGCAGAGACTAAGGCTAAGCTGGCTGAATGTGAGTGGTTACAGAGGGAGCTTGTTCTGAACAACAACCACCATCCCAGTGCTCACAAACTGTTTGGATGTTTTTACTGGAAATAACCACGTAATATCCTTGGCAAGGTTTGCTACTCTGCAGTTTCTCATGTTCAGAACAAAACTCGAGAAGAGTATCCCCATCCCATCCTCCCCCCTTTGCTGACAATTCAGTGGAAGAACACTGACTGGTCCTTCCTGCACAGCTCTGAGCTCTGTGTTTGGGGTGCTCAGGGCCCCGGAGCAGCTCTCCCTCTGCAGGGGCAGCCTCTGCTGGCCCGGGAAATGCAGGGACAGGCACAGCTCCCCGGGAGGGCTGCACACAAAGCAGGGAGCAGGGCACGCCACTCACACCTTGCTCTGCAGGCAGCACACTTAGAATGCACAACCTGCCTGGGTGGGAATTCTTGGCAGGTAACTAAGAGTGAGCCAAACCAGCTTACAACAGGAAAATAAATACAGCCAGAAAAGCACAGGTTGGGTGCAGAGGTATTAACTTCCTAACTTTTTGAGTCACATTCTAAAATTTTCATGGGGCTGAGAACTGCATCCCTTTCTATTCTCAGAGCCCCTCCTTTCTCTACACTAAGATCCCACTCTCATATTGTCCTTTGTTGCTACCTCCCTAAACCCCACATTCCCACCTCTCCAATTCTGCATTCCTGGTGTCTGAGGACAATTCCTACCTCACAGAGAGAGCAGGAATTCTCAGGCTGCAGATCACATATTCCATCTATGGAGGATAATGTCCATTTAGTGCGTAAGTCCCCGAATGGAGGTGAACTCTCCCCTCCCTGCCAGGTGCAGACTCAGCACAGGTGAGGTCCCAATCCCTTGTCCCCTGTGCTGGATCCCAAACACGGCCACTGCCAGCTTTGGCTTTGGGAGAAGAGCTGGAGGACTCTAGAAAATTCCTAGGAATCACATAACCCAAAAAGAATGTGATTTTACAATCTTTTTTACCAGTGAGGGAAGAATTTACTGGCATCAAGATTTGAACCCAGATGTTTTCATCAGGCACAATTTTGTTTTTCTTTGCATTCAATCATGACACTGAGTACAGCCTACACTTGTGTTAGATTAATGTACTTACAAACAGGCAGCATTCCTTACACATTTTCATTTACTCTGCAATATGCATTTACTTAGTTCCAGCAACAAAACAATTCACTCTGGCACCAGCTCAGCTGAACGGTTCAAAAAGACTCAAATTTAGCTGATGGGAGATTTACAGCACAGTAATTTCTCCTGCCTCTCCGTTTTTGTCAGCCCCACTGGTGACCACATACAGAGGCACACAGATGTGCCTACGCATTCGAAGATTTCTAAACTGGTCAGGTATTTAAACTCAATAAAAGTGAATTCTTGTTCCAAAATCCAACAGCTGGCCAGAGTTAAGTAGATCTGATATACCAGAAAAAGAGGCAGTCAGGGGGATTACCTGTACAAAGCTAAACACAAACCCTCTCAGTCCTGAGAGAATAAACTTCAAATTCAATTTCCAAATGCACCCAGACTAATAAACTCCCATGGAAAATCTTCTCAGGAACCCTTACTGAATAAGCATAAACCAACCAACCGAAAGACATTTAATGACCAAACCATGTTAATTCACAAGTGCTGGGAAAAATATATGCAAATACTTCATCGTTTTGCTTCAGCTAATAAAAAGTCAGGAAAAATTCTAAGTAATTAAATAGCTAAATAATTTTTTCTTTTTTTTTTTCTTTCTTTTTTTCTTTTTTTTTTTTTTTTTCCCTCACAGAACAGCAGAGAATAGTGTAGAATTCAAGGTGCCTTTAAGCAACACAAAACCAATGAAGACAGCCAAGTGCAGGAATCTGCTGCAGCTCCTGGAGAAAGCAAAGTTTACCCTCCCAAGGCTGTGTTGTAAGCACAAGGTCACAGTGGATATTGGCTCTGCAGTGAGACCTTCTGCTGCAGTTTTCCTGTATTGTGTGAAAGATTAAACAGGCCCCCAGAGAAAGATCAACAGGAAAATGATTTTTTTTATTGAGGAGCATGAAGATGAGTGGAGCTGGATGCATCACCCGCTTCTCTGTCTCTCAGTCTGTATCGTGAGTCATGTGGTGTGACAGCAGCAAGTCAATTAGCGGGGTAATTAACAAAACCATTGGTGCAGAGCACCCAGCATTCAGCCTGCCAGTGTCAGGAGTGTCCTTGGAAGGGTGAGATGGACAAAAAAGTAAAAGCTATCTTCATTTTAGAAAGCTGGGAACTTGTCCACCTTTAGCCTGAATACTCTAGCTGGACTTTGCACATGGTACGATCCCAATTTCTGATCAGTTCAGCAGCAGGGTGTTCCAGAGCAGGGAACTGCTGCTCCAGGATTCCCTGGAATTCTGCGGGAGATGTTCCAGCCCTGGATGCAGCCCTGCTTGTGCAGTGCTGCCAATCCACCCTCGTTTCTCAAAGATCCCGAGGATGTATAAAACTGTTCTGATGGCTTCCCCAAACTAGTTGCAACTAGTCTTTCACGAGAGAAAAAAACCCAGGCCTTAATAAATCTAGTGTTTGTGCAGAAAATAACTTCCCTCTTATTCAAGTTGTACCCTGGTTGATTCCAGAACTGGTCTGTGCTTGTGCTAAATGCGCTGAGAGCTGATAAAAACTGCCTTGGATTAGAAATAAGACTCTTTATTCAGCATTCCAAATGGAAACACTGAGATGGCTGAACAGTCCATTTAGCATTTTGATTTTATTCAGAAGCACTGTTGTCATTGCATGCATTTATGAACTGGCAAACCCCTCCATCTCAGGATCCTATGATAGTGTTTTCATTGCTGTTTTGTCCATACCAGCCAAAATGATCTCTTCAGTGCAAGTATCCACAATATACAGTGGAAATGGAAGTGTCACCATCTGGGGAGTGCTCAGCTGGATCACAGCCTGCTCCCCACCACGCTGGGATACCTCCCATGCCCGTGGTAGAGAGTCAAGGGAGCTTACTTGAATTTAGTCTAGAACTAAACTTCCATTTGGCATAAATGAAGGTCTTTAGCACTATTTTTTCTTTTCCTTTTATGTTTATTGTAGCATGACCTCTGCCTGCAGACACTGAACACCCCTGTAGACAATCTCAACATTTCATAGTAAATTTTCCAAGCAACCAAAGCAGCCCATTTCTCCTCTCATTTATAGCGGTGTAAATGAGGGTGGCTTCAAAGTGATACATGTGGAAACACAGCAGCAGTGACTGGAAAACAATTCCTCACGATTTGTAACTGCTTGGAAACTCAGGAGTTCTGAATGTTTATAGTTTAGAGTAGAAATCTTTGTCTCTACTGACAGCTCTGTCTCAAGTGACTGTAGCACTCCTCGTACTTCCTCCATTGCAAAAAGTAACACAGAAATGGTGCTTTACCCCCAGGGAATTTTATCAGTCAGAATGGGTTTGTATTCATGCAAATTAAGGCTCTGCTCCCACCCAGCACTGTCAAACAGTTCGGATTTTCAGCGGTACAGCGACTCCTAACTCTGACTCACTCATTGCAGTGACCCAGCTCGTCCTGTTCCAAGCAGAAGTCTGAATAAGTTTTAATAAAAGCCCCCTCCAACCAGTATCGCTGTCAGTCTCTTAGATAAACGCTACACTGACATCTTGAAGAAAACCCCAAATGTTCATGTGTCTATAGAAAGAAATATTCATGTGTCAATGTGCCAAGCCCAAATCAGGTGGGCAGCGGGCGTGCAGCCTGACTTCAGTAAAACCTGGAGAGTCTAAACCCACGTGCTCCAAACTCCTGACATCTCCCATCTGTTCTGAGAGGCAGCTGCATTTTCCCTCTCTCAAGGCTAGTTGTGTTGTAAGTCCCATTACTCGCACTTTGCATAGGCAAAACCCCCTATTACTACAATATTCCACAATTACCATAATGATATATGTTGGTATTTGAGCACTGTGAGTTCACTTTGCAGCAAACCTCAAAGCACCCAGCTGCTCTGCTCTGCACTGCAAACCCTTGCCACGATTTTTAAAATCACTTGGGGCTCAGTCAGATCTTCCCAACACAGCACTCTGCTCATTATCATCCTACTTCTTAAACATCCCCTCCCTCCCAGCCCCGCCCTCCGCTATCTTCCCACACGGGACACACCTGTACAAGTCCTGGGCCAGGAAAGCAGAGTAAACAATCATCCCGTGGTGCCTGGGCTCCGGGTACAGCGTGTGCAGCCCTGGCCAGCGCTGACAGCTGACAGCGCTTCTTTGGGACACATCTGCTGATAAGGATGAATGAGTTTGTGCATTTCCTCAAAAACTCCACGTCCCATTAATCAGCACCTGAGAGGAACGACCGGTCTGGCAATAATCCTGACACCCACTCCTCTCCTCAGCTTCTCCAAGAACATAGTCCAGAGAACCCTGGAGTTATCCCAGATCACAGGAATGCTCTGCTCGGAGAGCTTTGGTGCTGATCTGGCTTAACAGAATTCAGCTTTTCATTCTGAGGCAGCATCTGCCATCAGAAGGGGTTGGGAAAGTGTAACACATTTCAGACATGTGGTCTAATCTGTAAAAGTCTCATGTATAAAATTAGTTCACAATTTTAGCCACTTCAGAGCTCCGAAGTCAGAAGACTGTTCTTTCATTCAAAATTAAAACAATCAGTGCAGTCCTTGATAAAGGCAAATTAACCTAATAAACAAGTATTTATCTTTCAGTGCTCATTTTTCTCAGGACAAACCCCAATATGTAGAGTTTACCTCTGAGTTCTAGAGCAGAAGGAGGAGGTATAAGACAGAAGTTGTTCCCTATCTCATTCATCATCTCATTATCAACGACTTTTACATTTTTCAGTGGAGGTTGTTAAAGCAGGACACGTTAAATCCTTTGGCCTTTTGCAGGACCTGCCCAGCTAATTTTTGCTCAGCTTGTTTGAGCACACAGGTATGTGAGGTTCATGTGATGATAAGAAATGAATGTTACACCGAATGATCAAGGAAGGAAAGAATTCTACTTTGGGAGAGAGGAGGTGAAGTCAGGACGCAGTGACAGAACCAGGGTGGAGAAATTAAATTGCTTCTGCGGGGTCTGTCTGGGCTCTGGTCCCTGCAGGACATGGGCACACTGGGGCCAAGCTCCTCTGGCTGGTCTGCTGGAGAATTCCATGCCCCACGGAGACTCTAGGAAATGATATCTGATCCTGATGTGAAGGTATCTAAAGATTCCGACAGAAGGCACAAACAGAGTCATTTACCAATCAGAACAACCCAGACTGTGTCTCCTCACACCATTTCATTTCTGCAGGACCTTCCCCTGGGATGGTACAAACTGATTGTTGCTCTTTGCCCTGCAGTGGCACAAGAAAGGGAACGCTCCTGGACAAGGCTGTCACAGGTAGCTCAGCCCTCTCTGAAGTGAATGCCAGTGAGGTTTGATATCTGCCCCTGCTTCTCCAGTGCTGATTGCCTGACCTGTTGCCCTGCTCAGGATTCAATTTCCAAACCACAGAGCATTCATCGAGCAGCCAGTGCAGACTGACACGAGACTCATTCTGAACACGGCAGCCTCAGCTGCGTGGGGATTTTGCTAAATTTGTGAGATGCATTTGAAAAACAGAAATAATGGTACATACACTTGTAAGGACTCTGTCCCACTGATAGTGAGCAGCAAAAGGATAAATAATACCGTGAGTATCTTTAAATACAAATATAAATATAAAGTGTGGGACAATGTAGAGTTAATGAAATCTCAGTCAGCTATCTCTCTTAAAACATGTTGCAAACACTTGAATTTCTTCTTTTCCCAGCTCTGCATTCTCTGAAGAATATTATAATTTATTGTCTCAAGCCATATTTGGTATTTAGTGCCTCAAGAAGCTTGTGAAAAAAGATCTGTTTGTTACATGAAAATGAAAACATGTTGTGGTTTCACCTCAATTTCTTTCCTTCTCCCCCACTTCTAAAGAGAAGAGACAATTTTAAGAACCAAGAAAAGTAAACAATCCAGATATAAAAAACATACAAACACAAATACAAACAAAAACAACTCATAAGTTAGGAAAAAACTGGAACTTGTGCCTGGGGTAAAGCATGTAAAAAGTGGTGATTTATTCAAGGGCAGAATTTTGGCATTTTCTTTAGCTTCAAGTAAATAAATAAGACAAAAAGTCTTTTCATCTGATTGTTTTGCAGTGCCTGGGGCTATGTACGTTGGACACTGTTTGCAACTGTTTTCATTTAGGGGTGAGTGAAGTGGTTCAATTAAAACATGAGCAGCTCTGAACCTTTGCTAGGAATAAATCAGAATATTTCTGGGAAGGTTCAAGGAAGTCCAGTTAATTGTCATTATTTACCTCTTTGTAGTCATGTGTTGAGACACTGCCTGGATTCAAAAGTGCCACCATATAGCCCAGCCCTATTATATTATGCTTAATCCTGCTGATCAAACCAGTTTGAATTGGTTGGGCCAGCAGCACGGAAATTTTGGGGGAACTAACCCAAATAAAAGATGAAGTTTTGAGTTCCACCCATTACAAAATTCCCACAGCCACAACTGGGCCCTTTACTTTGGTGGGAAAAAAAGGAGCTGTTGTAGCCTTCAAGGAGAGGAGCCCTGGAGCAGTAAAGCCAGAGGCTGGGTCTGCACCAGGGCTCTGCAGAGGTGAGAGGGGCTGTGGGAGAAGGGCTTGGAGGAGACCGTGAGGGAGGGGCAGGGCAGTGAAGAGCCCTGGGCCGGTGAGGGCTGGTTCCTCTGGCAGGAGCTCTGCTGAGTTCACCTATGTGGAACAATGAGTTTTACGTATCTCTGAATTTATCTGGCATGAAAAACATATTTGTCACTTTACACAATACTCAGGAAATCACGCTTTCTCTGAGATGCAGAAATCCTTTCAAAAAACCATGTAAATACGTCCAAGAATACAGGTATTTTTCTACAACAGGGTATTTATTGTGCATCTCTTGGATGCCAAAATAGCTATAATTGTTATACTGCTTCCTACTGAGTGGAAGATTTAGAAGTGCACCTTTATAGTCACAGAAGAGTAACAGCAATTAGCAAAATTAATTTAGAAGTGTGAATTCTTTTTCAGTCTGGGTTACAGTATCTTTTAATCATGAAACCGTAAGAGATTTATTATTATACTCTGAGTGCACAGGCTTGTTCAAGGCTGTTCTTTACTGTGTGTCATGAAGCACTGATACCACTAGACAGCCCCAAATTCATCAGTTCCTGGTTTTGCACATCAGAAGGGCCCAGCTGGCACCTTATGCCACATCATCCATCCGTGTAGCTCCCATATGTGGATTCCCTTATCTCTTATCAATTCAGGACTGCTCTGTTCTCCTGCCAAACCTCAGCAGCAGCTAACTTCTGAGGATGCTCTAAACATTCATTCACTCTTTCTGTGCAAGCAGCTGGTGAAGAGCTCCAGATAACGGAACTGAAGGCAAGGTACAGTATTGTCACAGAAAGATTAACTGAAGGCAAGGTACAGTATTGTCACAGAAAGATTAACTGAAGGCAAGGTACAGTATTGTCACAGAAAGATTAACTGAAGGCAAGGTACAGTATTGTCACAGAAAGATTAACTGAAGGCAAGGTACAGTATTGTCACAGAAAGATTACCTCTTCCATGCAAGGCTGGGCATTGGAGAGGAAATGGAAACTGACTGCAGTAACTAAAACTTCAGACAGACAGTGACAGTGAATCCTGATTTGAATTTTGATAATTTTGATCCCCCACTTTTGCAAATGTCCAGATAACAGAAGTGTATTGTCATGCAGAGATAAGAATATTATTTTTAAAAGAAATGCCTACTACGTTATTTCATAGGAATGTTTACAATTTGGAATGTGTGGTCTGTTGCAGTTTCTGAGCACTAGACAATAACTATTCCAGGCTCAGGCTTCTTCCACTTACTATATTTAGAATTTAGCAGCCACTTTGCACAGAATCACACCTTTCCTCCTTCATGCTTCCCCTGATTATACCCAGTTCTGAACCTGGAGTTTATCACAACATTTTCCCAATTGCTGTCTGTATTGTGAATCCCAGCTGAATTTCCTAGCAGTTCTGTTAAGGAACACTGATAAATGTGCATTATCACCCGGCTGAGTGAACATTACACAAGGATTCCTGGCTCCAGAAGAGGCAGCTCCAATGAGAGTTGAAAAATCCGTTCATTCATTCCCTCCTTCCCAGCAGCATTCCCTGGCCTGGAGCCAGATGCCATTTGACGTCACGGCTCTGACCAGGAACATAATGTGCTGGCACTGGGACAAAAGCTCTACTATGGAAAAAAACAGCAGCAAGTAGAAACTTATCAGGGTGGCTGGGAAGAGGGAGTTTAGAGAACGAGGCTGAGGGCAAATCAGCAGAAAATTCAATGAACGATGTCAGGTCCAATATTTTGCTTTTGCTTTTCTGTACAGCATCTTCTTGGGTTACTGCTCCAAAGCACCAATCTCATTAACACAGACACCACACAGCAAAAAGATGTCTTAAAATACTTAATACTTTCCATTCTACTCTTTGCAGCGCTTACTGAAGTGCTCCAAAAGGTCTGGTTTTGCTTTTTTATTCAAATTCTTTCAAACACAATAACCCAAAGATTTATTTTCTGGTCTGCCATAGATCTGTCCTTAAAAATCTCTGTTCTGTTTATTTGAGTTAAATATTAAGCAGGTCTTTAAGTAGAGACTTAGCAGTGTTAGTACACAAAACTCAGAAGGTGGTTTAAGGACAGGAAAAAAATCTTGTCTCTTCATAACCATAATTAAGGTGTTGGGTAAAAAACAAAGACCAACAAGCTTCCAAACTAACTATGAAGCAGAGAAATAAAATAATAATAAATATAAAAAAGACTAGGAAATATTTGAATAGCAACAACTGCAATGGTTGCTGCTGATATGAGTTTAGAATGCCAGACTGACAACCAGCAGAGTTCCATCACTGATACCCACAGCTGTAGCATTGCAGCTATTGACTTGTAGAAGTTCATAGGAGAAATTTCCTGAACTGTCTATAGATCTTAGGATATGCTATCATGGAATTAATTTTGGAAACAAATGTATGTGGCAGTAAATTAACATATAATTCTCAATAAAATCTCCTGAAGATGTCCATCACCTTCCTGATTGTTGGAGCTCTTGGGCTCTTCACAGAAAATGCTGAGTTTCAATTACTCTGGAATTTGAGGCTGCTCAGCAGATGCCACCAGACAGCTCTCTGAATTTCAGTGCATCTTCAAGGACTCTGTTCCTGCTCACTTCAGGCAGGAAGGACATTGTGGGAAACGAGCTATGCACTTCCTTCCACGAGTGGCTAAACTGGAATCATGAATATCTCGTGTCCATCCCAAGCCAATATCAGCAATTCCTTTCTGCCCAGGTCATCAGACTCACAGCGTCAGTAACTGGAGCGTCCAAACCCCTTTTCAGCTGAATGTACCCAGTCATCAGGGACATATGAAGTGGAAAAAGTTCACAAACATTGTGCTCCATTGAAATCTGGAACTACTTAAGCTGAAATGAGGCAAATCTGGACAATAGCATCCCCACTCTGCACAGAAAAAACTGCCCTGCCCAAGCCCACATATCTGTTCCATGGAGAGTTTTAACTGGGGTGCCAGTGTCTAAGAAACCTCTCATCCCGTGCTTATCTCATTATCCAAGTACCTGCTAATCAGCAGGAGCAATATAGGCACAGTTAATAATGACAGCTGATAAAACTGAGCACTGCTGAAATTCCACAGGACAGGCCCACAGTGAACTGCAAGCTCCACCTATCCACCCTACACATGGATTAATGAAAGTGAATTCTTGTCAAGGCACATTATCACTGAAAGATTATCCTGGCTTCAGAATTTCTAGTTTGAGTTAAAACCCTGACATGGAGAAAATGTTACCTATCAATTTGACATTATTTCATAATGACTAAATTAGAAGTAATTTTAGTTTTCTAATCTCATAACATTTAAACCATAATTGTAACATTATTTTTTCCATCCTCTTTGTAAGTTGTTCTTATGGACTGCTCTTAGTTTGAACAATAAATAATATTTTCAAAGTAGCCACAGAATTATCTCTTAATTTGTAATGGATGCTCTGCTAGCTTCACATCTCACTGAGCCACTTCTCTTTGACCAAAGCTTCATTACTGAGCATTTATCACTCTTTGGTCAACAGCAACTGCCCTCAGGCTCATATATCCTCCTCCTCCCATGCCTGGCTTTGCATTGATAAAAGCTGCTTCATGAGAGAAAAAAAAGAAAAGAAAAAAAAATTATGAAAAAAAAAAAAAGGGCAATTATTCTATTCAACATTTTCCATACTTTTAAACTCTAATGCAAAATTTTGATCTCACCTCAGCTGGATTTTGCCTGCCAACAGCTTGGAGTTTCTCTAATCCCTAAAAAACTGCTGCATTGCAAAAACAATTGGTGGGATGCCTCTTGTGAAATCATTAATTTGACAAGTTCTATATATTTTGAATAACTGATTTAATGGATTTCCTCTTGTTCATGATTTACTTGGGATCAATGGCTTATGTGCAGAATGTGCAAACCTAAACACAAACAAGCCCCGACTGTCCTATTGCCCAGCACACAGTTCTGGGTTTGGGTGTGCACAGCCCCACCTGTTCCAGGCAGGGACACGGTGCCAGAATCCCAGGCCACGAGGTGGATCATGCACCCCATGGCTCTGCTCATCTGGGCAGCACATGCAGGACAGGCAGGGCAGGGACACTTCCCAGGGAGCAGGAGAGGATGCACAGTGAGACTGCACAAAGGCTAAAAGCCACTGGATGGAACCACTGCTTGAACCACTTGAGGCTGCTCAGGAATGAATATCTGAGAAATATCTTGAGGTATCAAAATCTGGCTGCATTCCAAACTGGAACAAACTAAAGATCTTCCAGCTCTTTTCCAAGAGGAGAACACAAGAACATAGCCCTTGTAACAGGCAGACAAATCTCCAGCAGCCAGTTCTGCAGACACTTCTCTGAGACAGGCACAGGCAAGGCTGGCACCGCCAGCACTGACCACTGGGCCCCTCCACCTTCCAGAACATTCTCTTCCTCTGGCTACAAATTCCATCTGAGGCTCACATGGTCTTTTGTAAGAAGCACACATCCACAAGTGTTTCTCTTCAAACCCCAGCATTTTCAGACAAAGAATGCCTTGCTAAAACATCCCCAACCAGTGCTCGACCCTGCTCTTCCAAGCTTAGCTACATATTTCTACTTCAGAGAGGGAAACCAAACCTTGAACGCCAGACTATTGTGATTCACTGAAGTGTTGCATGGTGGAATGAATTTCAGAGATGCTGCTTTACTGAAAAACTGCAATTTGCTGTGAAGACACCGCCTTTTCCTGCACATCAAACTACACTCTGGCAGCAGAGATTTTTCACTTCATAAAACAAGACGTTCTAATTGAAAGCATAGAAAATTCTTTGCTGTAGCAGAAATGAAGTCTCTCGTTCCATCTTAAAAGTTCCTCGTGGGAAACAACAACAACAAAGCTTAAATGACCCTGAAACCGACCGTAAAATAGTATAGAAATTATCCTGTTAGGAACAGATCCTCTGTGGATAAAGGTGGTTTCTGTTTTTTTAAGGACCTTAGTCCTTAAAATACATATTAGTTTTGGTTGCCATGCACACCTGCTCCCTGAGAGGTCACTGTGACCCATTCATATTGATCTACATGCAGATAGGAGTGAAATGTTGATATTTTGTAAGTGTTCCATGTTTTCACAGACAATATTTTTCATAGGAACCAGAATAAATTGGTTTGGTTAAATTTTCTCATGTTTTATCAGCTACAAAAGAGAGATTAATTCCTGCTGGAGGGGTTTTCCTTATAAAGAAAAGCTTGTGATTCAATTCTTTATCACAAACACTCAGAGAGGATTCATGTGTGGTGTGCCTGATGCCACAGGCAGAGAAGGTAACAGATTTTTAAAGACACTAAGCAGGCACAATTGTTCTTGCAGCTTGCTTTGGAACAGAACACCTCTGGAAGCCAGTGGTGACAGGGCACTAAAGAACACAAGCCCTTACATTCAATAAACAAGGTGTTAACAGGCTGACAGAGAAATTACAGGTGAAATATAACCACTTCCACTTCCCTTCAGTGTTAAGGTAGCTGATTGGGCTGAGAACACCTGATCCAGGAGGGAAGGTGGAGGCACAGATAACTCACCTCAAACATCAGACAGTGCACACTGTGAAGTGTTTGGTTTGGAGTTTTCTTAGTACTTTAAAATAATAACAAAGACCTGAAAACTTCATTTCTGTTTCACACATTTCAGAAGGCATTTTCCAGGCTTTGCAGAATCAGGTAACTGTCATCGAATAATGACACAGTTGTTCTCTAATTTATACTGACAATTGTTTCACCTACCTGGCAGGGCAGAGAGAGCAGCAGCAGCTCTCCACCACCATGATTACAGATCGTGCAATTTTGTTGTCATTTGAGAAAACAGTGAGCAGATCCAAGGGGATTTCAGAAGAGCCAATGTGGGTTAAACCATTCCCTGCCCAGTCCCACCACCCTGCCCATTCTCCACCCCAACGCCTCCTCCTGCACACGCAACTTCTCCCTTCTGTTTATTTTTCATTTTAAACACTCTAAGCAGAAATTGACTTTGGCTGCTTTTCCTGAACTCTGAAGTGTTTGAGCAGATAAGATTCAGATAACCCATCAGAAGAAAGTTTCCTAGGTCCCTCTTCTCCTGGCAGGTGCTCACCAAGGCCAGCCATGCACTGAGGTTTCTTTGCCCTGCAGAAGGATTTTTCTGTCTCATTTACTTTTCAAAATGGGACAGATTTGAATTTTTTACTGCATCTCACTTGGAAAAAATGTTTCAGCTGAAAGATATGTGTTTATATACAGTGCTGGGGAAATACAATGTGTAAATCTCCCTGCTGCCATCCCAAATGTGGTGGTAATTTCCCAAGCAGTTTTATTAAGCCCCTCAGACTCAGCAAAAGGGAGCTGATCTGAGCTCCTCCTCCTTTATGGGAAATAAATAAAGAGTGATAAAATTCTCACACTGTAAAAGTACTAAGATGTGCCTCCAGAAATAACTGCTCTTTAGAGGACAATATAAAAATAGTCACATTTGTTTCAAGGAAATACTAGTTAAAATGGATAAACTTTTATTTTCCTACAACTATTGTTTTTTTCACTTAAAGGCTTACCTGAAATGAGAAAGCTTTTGTTCTCCTCCTAGACAAAAAGGAATTCAGGCTGTTCTTTCCACACAAGATATTTGTTGTAAGTACAATTTTACTTATGACTGGCATGGATTTTGTCACTAATAATAATAATAGTAATAATAATAATAGTAATAATAATATTATTATTGTTATTACTATTACTACTACGACTACAAATAACATTCTAGATCAAAGTTTACTGTGGATCACTAAAATTGTAGAATTAGCTGGGGTGTCTCAGGAGGGACTCAAGTGGTAATACTGGTTTATGGTAGTGGTATTAATCTTCTGTTCTCCTCCTGCCCCAGCATCAGTGTGTTCTGCTGTTGTAGAAATATTGTTTATGTGCCATGTGGTTCACTGTACTAGAGACCTAATCTGGATTAAAACTAATCCAGAAGAAAACACCTTTTTTTTTTTTTTTTTTTTTTTTTTTTTTTTTTTTTTTTGTGGGGTGTGGTTTTTTGGTGGTGGTGGTGTTTTTTGAGGGATTTTGGGGATTTTTTTAAGTAGCTGTGTTCCCAATTCCATTCCCAAGTGCAGCTGCATAAACACTGGGGCTGACAGAGCTGCAGGGCTGGGATGCCACAGAAACCAGCAGCAGGTGAGGCTCGGTCAGTATTGCTGCCACACACTTTGCCTGGATACCCAGCCTCAAGTGCAGCAGCCAGCAGATCATAAAGAGAACTCACTTCTCTCCAAGCTGAGGCTGCTGGCAGCCAGGAACTCAGAGCAGAGTGCAGACCCCTGTGGGAATCCCAGGTAAATCTGCAGCTGCCTTGCTTGCCCTGCCTGCCACGCTGCACTCACAGGGACACCGGGGACACGGCTGGGTCAGTAACTCACATTGAGCTAATGCTCCCTTGCATTTGTAAAACCACCAGCCACTCTGAATGAAATGAGACATTCCCTTGAACATTTGTATCCTCAGTGTGAGGGGAGAAACACTTCAGCTTGCCAGCCTACAGGTGTGCAGACTGGAGCACTCACCGTTCTGCAGCCCTGGAAGCATTGGTGAAGGTGATTCCAGACTCAGGGATGCTGGATCTGCTGCAAGGAAAAAGGATCATTTAAGGAAAGGGTTGCTGAATACATTTTCTCATTAATCTAAAACAGTGCATAAAGCATAAAACAGTGACTGAAAGCCTAGGGATAAATTACCTCACAATCATAAACACACACAAATCTCTTCTGGCACTAGAGAGTACATCACACCTGAGTCCCTTGTGACAAAACCAAATGCATTTGGAAATGTTTATTTAGAAAACTAAACAATCCGACAAGATTTTAACACAGCCCTCCTAAAGCATGATGCTGTGAAACTAAAGCCAGCTCTGCCAGTGTAATTTTACTCTATTATCACATTAGCCATAAAAAAAGTGTCTTCCTAATCGTTACTACTTGACTTTAAAATCCTGTGCACGAGTAAAATCCAGGCTGTGATCACCACGAGCAGTAAGGACTGGAGTGCCATCCAACGGTGAGATAGTCATTAACAGCTCAGATTAAAGATTTCTGCCTCTACCAGCTCCTGTCACAGCAGGCTGTGAAACACCCTGCAAACCCGTGGAGACCCTAAAACATCTGAACCAGCAGAAGGTGCCCAGGCACACACACACACACACACACACACAGAGTTATTCTTACTCTCCTGTAACACAGGCAGTAAGCAGAGCCTTTGATATCCTAGTCTTGTTTACAGCATTCAGGTTATCCCATCCCATCCCATCCCATCCCATCCCATCCCATCCCATCCCATCCCATCCCATCCCATCCCATCCCATCCCATCCCATCCCATCCCATCCCATCCCATCCCATCCCTTCTGTTTCCCAGAAGCTAAAGCCTGACAGAGCAGTGAGCCCTGACACATATCCTCCCACTCCAGTGTCGTTTGTGTATTTGCAACTTTCTCCATCAAGTTTCTTTGAGCTGTGGAGGATGAGGAGAGGATATGAAATGTAGGATTGAGTTTGGACAAGCACCTGCCTTTCTTATGAAGTAGAAATAAGTAACAGGATCCAATCCTTTCCCTGGATTCTCATTGTCATCTCAAGGGCCAGGCTCTAGTGGACAATTTGAAAACTAAAACCTCTGAACCAGACTACACTGGGATGAAAAACAATGTACCCTAAGCTGCACATGTTGGAATTATTTTGGGAAGGGACTGCCTTCCTATGTGCAAAATGCAAGAAGGGTTGTGTCCTGAGACCACAGAACGTTTTCATTTACCTAATCCTCCGTTAATATATGGATCTAAGACACCAGTAAAACTTTTAATCTCTTCTGTGGTTTTTTTTTTTCTGCAATGCTTTTGCAGATTTTGTAACTTTTAGTATTTTGTAAGGTAGATCATAAATTTCATAAAGCCTGTTAGGAAATTTTTTGCTGCTCTGCATTTTAGTGGAGGCACAATTTGAGGATTAAACATCTGTTAAAGGGTGAACACGTTTGTAGGGCACATGTCTGATCCAAGAGGCCCTTTTCAGCTCATATTTTTGGCTGAAATATATTTCAGACCTTCAGCTCTACTGGCACAGGCACCCAAAAGCGTGGAGCCAGTTGACTCCAATTCAGCACTGGGGTAATCAGGTATTGCCCCCTCTGGCCTCAGCTGAGGTTAAATCCAGAGATTAATTTACCCTTTTTCCCTTGCAAGCCAGGACTGGAAATGCCATGAAAACAGACCTTCCTGTAGCAATTTCAATCCAGACATTCTTATTACCTTTCCAATTCTGTCCAAATCATCACTAAATTCTATTGTAATTTTTAATTTTTTTAATTTTTTTTTTCAGTTTGTACTGCTTCCTACTAAGAAGGAAATGGTTCAGAAGCCACCTAAGAAACTTTGCAAAGCAAGCCAAACTATGCCAGGGCAAATTTTACCTGCAGAAGCATTTTAGACTGAAATATTCTGCAGTGGAAAAGTACATCTTCACAATGAGGAATGGAAAGAAATAGTGTAAACCTTGCACGAAGAGCTCTGCCCTTCCGCACCTGCCCCCGGCGCTGCTGCCGCAGGAGCCCGAGCAGGGTTTGGCTCCGGCGCTCGCCTCGCTTCTCGCAGCACTCCCGATGGAGGAGTGACACCAAGCGGCCCCTGCCACCGCTGCGCACCGCCTGCTGCTGCTGCTGCTGCTGCTGCTGCTGCTGCTGCTGCAGGGGAGCTGCTGCTGCTGCTGCTGCAGGGGAGCTGCTGTCAGGGGCTCCTCGTCGAGATCCTGCGGGGACAGCAAATCGGCTGCAGCGTGGGGACAGGGACCCCGGCCCCAGCCCTCACACACCTGAGGGACACCGGCCCTCACACACCTGTGTAACCCCCCAGCCCTCACACACCTGAGGGACCCCCGGCCCTCACACACCTGTGTAACCCCTCAGCCCTCACACACCTGAGGGACACCGGCCCTCACACACCTGTGTAACCCCCCAGCCCTCACACACCTGAGGGACACCCGGCCCTCACACACCTGAGGCAGCCCCCCCTAGCCCTCACACACCTGAGGGACCCCTCAGCCCTCACGCACTTGAGGGACCCCTCAGCCCTCACGCACCTGAGGGACCCCTGGCCCTCGCACCCCTGAGGTACCACAGGCATGACGTGGCTCCCTGACCCGCAACCCCCGCCCCAGTCCGATCTCTGATGTTGCATGTCCTTGTCCTCACTCTCATCTCTGCTCACCTGCCCCTGGCAGATCTGTCCCAGCCGAATCCCGGTGCCTGGCTGTCCCCTCTGCCATGTGGCTCTGCCCGGCTCCTGTCCCCGCTCCTCTGTGGCACTGCCCGGCTCCTGTCCCCGCTCCTCTGTGGCACTGCCCGGCTCCTGTCCCCGCTGCCGTGTGGCACTGCCCGGCTCCTGTCCCCTCTGCCGTGTGGCACTGCCCGGCTCCTGTCCCCGCTGCCGTGTGGCACTGCCCGGCTCCTGTCCCCTCTGCCGTGTGGCACTGCCCGGCTCCTGTCCCCTCTGCCGTGTGGCGCTGCCTGGCTCCTGTCCCCTCTGCCGTGTGGCGCTGCCCGCCTGTCTCCGCTCCTCTGTGGCGCTGCCCGGCTCCTGCCCCGCGGACACTGAGGCGACACCGGCCCCTCACAGCTGCTGCTGTTCCCATGCTGATCAGGAAACAAAGGGCCCAGCAAACCAGGCCACAGCATGGACATCCCAATTTCCTCTCTAGGACTGGGCACCTGAAGGCTGTGGGCACAAGGTGCCAAAGAGATAAAACCTTTATGCGGGAGCACATCCACAAAGCTGGGGAAGGGTCCGGAGTGTCCTGTGAGGGGCGGCTGAGGGAGCTGGGAAGGGTCTGGAGCCCCAGGAGGGGCTGAGGGAGCTGGAAAGGGTCTGGAGCCCCAGGAGAGGCTGAGGGAGCTGGGAAGGGGCTGGAGCCCCAGGAGAGGCTGAGGGAGCTGGGAAGGGGCTGGAGCCCCAGGAGAGGCTGAGGGAGCTGGGAAGGGGCTGAGCCTGGAGCAAAGGAGGCTCAGGGGGGCCCTTGTGGCTCTGCACAGCTCCTGACAGGAGAGGACAGCCGGGGGGGTCGGGCTCTGCTCCCAGGGAACAGGGACAGGAGGAGAGGGAACAGCCTCAGGCTGGGCCAGGGCAGGCTCAGGGTGGACAGCAGCAGGAATTTCCCCATGGAAAGGGGGCTCAGGAATGGGAACTGCCCAGGGAGGTTTGGAGTGCCCATCCCTGGAGGTGTCCAAGGAATTCCTGGATGTGGCAGTCAGTATGCTCTGGGCACAGCTTGGACTCAATGGGCTTGGAGGGATTTTCCAACCCAAATGATTCCGTGATTCTATGATTTGGCATAAATTGGTATCCATGTATTGTGAGGATCTCAGTTCTCTAGCCCTGGATATCCTTGCATGTAAAGGGAAATATACAGGTAAAAGCAAATATTTGTAAAGTAATCTACTCCCTCAAAATTTTCATATTTAGTAAAATCATTTATTGAATCAGACTGATACATTTAAAATGTTACTTGTCATACATTTTGCCTCTGTGATGGACAGAGATTTATGGAGAAATGTAAGATACACTGATTTTCTAGGTTATCCTGTGAAATCTTCAGCTGAGTATCGGTTTGTTTGGCATATACGACTAGGGATATCTCTGTATGGTTGGAGTATCTGGATTTCAAATCCAGGAGTAAGGACAGGGCCCCTCTGAGATGTGTGAGCTACAATTCCATTTGGAAATGAATGGCTTTATGAAAAAGCTGAGGTAGAGTGACAGGTTTACCTCCTGGGACAGGACTATAGCACCTGGCCAGTAATGGCCATTCAGGAGTAGGGATGCCAGCGCTGGGAACAGATGTTTAAATACCATCGGAGCTCGTCGATTTCCTTAGATCAAAGGTATGGGGCAACCGACACCAGTGCGTTTCATTCTGCAGATTGTGCAGGAGCGAATCTCCATCTTCTGAGTGCAACAAGAGAATGTCTTGCCCGGCGCTGAGCGAGCCCCCGGACTCGCACCCAAGCACCCCGCACGATCGGCTCTGGCACCGCCACCACTCCGCCGGTGCCCTCGGCGCCCTTCCTCGGCACCCAAAGGCCGCAGGAGAACGCGCGGATCGCGGACCCTCCTGCCGCAGATGAGCACATGACCCGGGCCGTTCCTGGCGGCCGGAGAGGCCAGCCCGGGGACAGATGGCTCCGCTCCGCCGCGTCCTCGCTGCCGCCGCCGCCCTGCGGCCCCTCCGCCGGGCCGCGGCCGCCGTACCCGGGGCTGGACCGGGAGCGCGGGGGCCGGGGGCAGCGCGCTGTGCCCGCGGCCCCGCCGCTGCTGCCGGCTCCGAGGGTCCCCTTGGCCCGGCCCCCGCGGCCCCCTCAGCCCCCGGCCCGCGGGGCGGGCGCGGCCCCGCTCCCGCCGCCCCGGACGTCGCGTCGCCGGGGCGGGTGCGCAGTTCCGGCGGCAGCGGGAGGGCGGGGGCCGGGCACAGCCGCCGCGGCCTCGGCAGCAGCTGCAGCCGGAGCGGCGCGGGGGGCCAGGCCCCCGCCATGGAGATCGAGAAGGAGTTCCAGCGGCTCGACCAGGCCGCCAGCTGGGCCGACATCTACCAGGTGAGGGGCAGCGCCCGGCCGGCTCTGCCCCGGCGCCAGGCGCGGAGCGCGCTCTCCGCTCCCTCCGGCTCCCTCCTCTCCCTCCCGCTGCCCGCGATGCCGCCGGTGCTGCCCGGCCCTGAGGGCCAGCCCTGCCCTGCCCTGCCGTGCCCTGGCAGCGCTGCCCCCGCTGGCTCCCCGCCCGGGGGCACAGGGAGCTGCCCCGGCCCGGCCGGGCTGCAGGCTGGGCACGGCGGAGCGGGGCAGCCCCGCTCGGCGCTGGGCACATCCCCGGCCCCGCGGGGACATCGCTCCGCCGGAGCTGCCGGGGCTGCCCCTCCCGAGCCGCGGGCAGCGCATCCGTCGGATTTGTCTTTGGCTTAGAACAGAAAGGCAGCGAAGGGGGAGTCAAACGCATTTAGCTTTTCAGTCACCTTAATCAAAGAACAGAGCCTGAAACAACCTGTGCAGCTAGCTGGTACTGCGTTTTTATTGTATCGTTTACTGCATTTAGATATTTTCATGATATTTAAAACAATCCTGTCGCAAACGTGAATGCTTGCAACTGTATTTGCCTTCTGGATCCAGCTTCACATACAAGCCACAGAAGCTCGTGCTTTTATCTTTAAAAGTTCTTCACACCTTTATCTAAAATGAAGTTTAAGAGAAGCTGAAATACATGAATGACTGGGCGGATGTGTTCAGTCAGAGCAGGCAGCATTGCTCGAACATCCATTTGAATGTTTAGGCTTGTATATTGCATAAATGAATGACTTGAAGTTCATGTTTGCAGCTTAGACGTTGAGCTTTGCTTATTTCAGTGTGAATTTCTCTGGCAATAGACCACTGAGAGAAGAACTTGTATAAAAGTGAAATAAATTGATTTCAGTTTCAGAATCGCAGCAGGCAAGTTTTAACCGTAATAGCTTGCAGGGTGAACATCTTCAGTTGTCTGGCATTTAGAGAATAAGCATGAAATGTTAAGCCTGCTTTTCAGAAGGTCCATTTCCTACATTTCCCTTCCCTGCCGAGTGTCAGTGCTTGCTGACTGTGAGTTGAAAGTCATGTGGATATATGACGTTATGTTTTTGCTGAACTGTTCTGGATGATTTGGGGTGTTGCAGGCTCAGTGCTCAGGAAATGATTTTGAGTAATAGAGCTTTGTAGTTCAAGTGGTACATTTCTACAGGTACAATTTAATTACAGAAGTGAAATATCTAAGTAGAATGAGGGAATGGCCCATTTTCAATGAGGGATCAGCATTCAGTGATATTTTTGTCCTGCTCTCTTTGAATGATATGACTCAGTGGCCTGCTCAAATTGTGGCACAGCATGAGCTTTGATTGAGGACTAAAATTCAATTTAAAAAAGGACTAAAGTGATTCTTTGATTTGCATCCAACTATTGACAAGCACAGGGGGTGGGTTTTGTACTTTTTTTTTCCCCTGATTGATTAGAAAATATGTGCCTCTATGTCATGAAATTCAGTTTTTCGGCTGTGTCCTGCTTTTAAATAAACTGTTGCAGATGGCACCTTGGCAGGTCATGTACATCTGGAAGAGCAATGTACTTCTCTCTGATCTGTGCTCTTGGTGTCTGAGATGTGACATTAACAAAGCAGTTTTCCTGCACCGCTGGATTTTGCATGGAGAGTGCAGTAAGTAGAACAATGGATGTGATTGGTGCAGAGGAACATCTTCCCCCAGGGTAGTTGTAGCACAGGCTTGTGGTACCCCAGAGCTATGGCTGGAACTGCTGAAATCCAGAAAGGTTCAGCGGTGTTCCAGGTGCAGCATATGCAGCTTGCTCCTGTGCCTTGTCTCTGTTATCTGGAGCTGCAGCACGGCATCTCCAGGAGGAATGAGCCCTAGACAGGGAGGTGTGGCCAAGGGAGGCTTGTCTGGGTGCCACATGACTTGGAAGGGTTAAAATTGTCCGTGCTTTTCTTCTTTTGGGACAAGCGGAAGCTGTGTTCAGCTATGATAGTACAGCTGTGAAACAACAGAATTGAGATTACCTTCTTCTTCAGCAGAAGTAATCACAGGACGGGGACACAAACATTTCAAAATTAAGACCTTGTTTAGGTGATTTTGAGACAATCATGTCTTGGGCACTGCACAATAGTGGAACCATTCTCTGTATACCTGGGCAGAACAGGGTGAGCAGAGATGAAGTTCTTCATGTTTTGTTAGTCTGGGTTTTTTTTTTAATGTTTGTTTGCTTTTTAATACATATTTCTATCCCTTACTTTCCCCTAGGTTTACTTTCTGCAAGAACTATGAGCCATGAGATCCTGTGGAGGTTGTTCAGGGACCCAAGTGAGAAAAAGAATTGCTCAGATTCTGGCTGTTGCTTGTATTTTAGCGAAACATAAGTACAAGAAAAGCCCATCAATTTAAAATCCTCTTCCATAAAACAATAAGTTAGAGGAATGTGAGCTTTACCATGTGCTAACTGTGGTAAAGGTGTGCAACAGAAAACAAATGCTTAAGGCAAGTGAATGATATGCACCCTGCAGAAATAGCATTAGAAGGTTCTGTTGGAATGAGAAGCATTCACTCTGGAGATGTCACAACAAAAACCCATACCCCAAAGCTAAGGAAAGCACAGCTGAGGTTTTTAGAGCAGGGAAAAAAAGTAGATATTTGTCCAGAATATCAAAGCAACACTGGATTGTTATTTGCTCACAGTGAGTGCAATATCAGATTTTAAATGCAGAAGCCTTTCAGAACTTTAGGAGATATTTTAGTTTCTAACTTCTTACACAGGGTAATGGAACAAGATATTATCTTAAAAACACAACCCTCAAATACAGGTAGAGTTGCTTTTTGTGTTTATATAAACCAGATATGTTGACTTTATGTTGGCCAATGATATTAACTTTGATGTGCTTATCAGGAGCAGTAAAAATACCTCTGAATTATTTACTGGTGTGCCATTCAGGTGGGGATTCCATTCACTATGGATGGAGGCAGAGTTGACATTTGGGGACAGCTCATGCAAAATTTCCCATGTGAAGGTAGCAAAATGAAACTAAAATGTGCACTCTTTTCTAGTTTTTATAGTTAGTGGAATATATAATAAGAAAGAACTGGACATAGTTTAGATTTTCCAGCATGTTTGGAAGTGAGTGTCCTGAAAACAGAATTACCTGTTTCTGGAAAGCCGAAGTGTACATAGAGCTGGGTTTGAGGCCTGTAAATAACTGTTCTCAGTTTCTTTATTAATTTTTTGAGGGTCTTTTAACCAAATATTAATGTGAATGTTAATTTTCCAAACCTCTCTAAGCTAAACTAAAATGCCATAAATTATGAAAATTAATGAACTTCATTTAGATTATGGGAGGAAGGTAAAAAGGTATTGTGGACATTTTGGATACCCCTCTGTCGAGAGGGAAAAGGCACGGGAAGTTTTTTAGGTATTCACTGTCTCTGGAAAAATATTTGTAGAATATGTAGATGGATTCTGGTGCTGAAAGTAAACTCTGAAATGGTTGACCCTGAGGACTTATAACAGCGTGGTTGTGTTGTGTATTTAAAAGCAATGGACAGGAAGCTCTACAAGTGGTGTTGGTTTATAAGCTGCAGCAAGAGTGCAGGCTGCAGTCTGAAAGCATTTGGGTAACTCCTTTGCTCGGGTGCTAAGCAGCAGATAAATTGTGGCATGAACATGACTTCTTATAAATGCGTCTTTGTGCTTTATTCTGCCAGTTGTAGCTGCAGGTCTCTGCATGCAGTGCCTTGCCACTGCTTAATTCATGCTCTGTTGATTCATCGAGGCTCAGCAGAATTGGCTCTGGTTGTGGAAAGCTGGTTTAGAACTCAGGGTTGCAGGAGTCTCTGTTCCCTCAATAAGCTGGAGATATTCTGTATTTTCCTGTGCTGTACCCCGAGTCTTGCTACACGTGTGCAGGGTTAGTGATGGAGGAGCAAAGCGTGGCTCACAAAGTCAGGATGCTCCCTGAAGGGCAGAGCCGCTGCTCAGCTGCAGCTGAGGGCACCTTTGTGCCCTGGGGCTGGCTCAGGGCACGCTGCTGCCCGGGCTGGGTTTTACTGCTGCCTTTTCCAGAGCAGCACCACCTGTGCCTGCTGCTGGCAGATTTGAGATTGGGTCAGTGCCATTATATAAAGGTACTGAGCCATTTAGTCTTGCTTTTTCTATAGAGTTTAAAATCTAATTTCTTGAACCCAGAGCTTCTGTGATAGTCTCGCTGGAAGCAGAGCATGGACGAATGGAGCCTGTTATGGTTATCATTTGCTAAAATTTAGAAATCATGCAGTGTGCACACAGTTCTCACCTGCTTCTGAGCATTTTTGGAAGGGTTTTATGGTGTTTGTGTGTTCTCCCACATGGCACTGTTGCCTCCGCTGTGTGCTGGAAGAAATAGACGTATGGAAGGAAACTGTTAAGGAGAAAGCAGTGTTGGCCACATGCCAAATGATGGCAAATTCAAATAGAAATAGCCCTTGCAAGTAGAGAATAAAATGTGGCAGTGGTAGACCAAATATTTTTCAAACTAAAATAACTTTCTAAATATGCTGGGTAGGTTTGAAATAACAGTTCATCCTGTAGTTAACTAAACATTAAAATCAAATGTTTTCCTGTAATACTTGCTTTGCAAATGGACTTTTTGCAATGGTTCTCTTTAGTTGAGACTCCATAAGATGTGGCTTACACTGAAATATCACTGCTATTTTCTTCTAAACATGAGAATTACCAGGTTTTTGGTCCGTGTCACTTGCATGGCCTTAGTATCTGTTTGGATTGTGAATTTAGGCTCATTAAATACCTGAGGATACTCAGCTATTCCATACTACACGATTGCTTCTCTGCAGGGTCCATAACGAACACAGACTTGATCTGATCTCTGAGCTTGGATGTTTGCAGCTCTTCCATTGAGGTTTTCTGGGTTTTTTTAGTCATTGGTCAACTTGTTTCATGTTGATTTGCAGAAGAGGTGGTTTTTGCTCTCTGGTGCCAGGAGACGTGCCCTTGCTGGTTTGACTGGGAGAGGCACTTTGATAGAGCATCCAAATGCCTTTGTGTGTTCACTTTGTAGATGGTGTAGTACAAATGCCAATTCACTTTCCACCAAGCCCTGTGAATTCAGATGTGCTTTTTCTCTCACCCACGCAGAATACAGCTAAGATTCAACAGCTTGCCTGTCATATTATACCAAGAAAAACTGGTAAAAGTGATTCTTGGAAATGCATGTGATTCTGCTAATAGTGATAGCTGATCTACTTTCAAATTGGCTTGTATTTTCTGCATTGAAGAAAGCAGGTTCATAGAACAGTAGTGAAAATTTTATATCCTGGTTGGGAAGGAAAATGAGCTGCCATAATATGAAACTTTTAGAAATATTTTTAATTCTATTTTTTCTTACTTTTCATTCTGTATGCTTTCCATGTGTACAGTTGTCTCAGCTTTTGGTTGTTGTGGATGCTTTAGGAACATGTAGTTTAAGGCCTCAAAAGTCACCTTCAGCACCGAGGGTGGGGAAGATTTACCTGTTTCACTAATGATGAAGAGGTCATTTAATCAGATTTACATTGTTCTGTGCAGACTTTTTCTTCTCCTTAGAAGGTTAAAACAGTTTCTACATCAGTAGAAATAGAAAATAAAGCAACAATACAGCAGGTTTTGCGTTCTGCCAGTTTAGGCCATTACAGAAAGACCTCTGTGGAGTACAGGGGTGAGTGTGGAGCTGGGCAGAGCTGGCTGCAGGCAGAGGAGACCTTCCCCACTGGGCTGAAAGCTCTCTCCATGTACTGAAATAATTGCTAGTTCAAAATGCTACCACACAGTACTATTCTGAACTTGAAGCAGCTATTATATTTGTGATCTGTCAGGTGCTTTTGCTTGTATCTGAAGTTCCCTGAATTTTATGCTGCTTCTGTCAAGTACTTGGTTCTTCAAGTACTTGATGCTGAGAGCCATCCTACAAAAGACACTCTGTTTCTCAGATTCTTCATATTTATATGGAACAAGTGTTCTACACATAGAGAGGAATGTTCTCATAACCTTCTTCCCTTGTGCACAGTTCAATGAGAATTGCTTGTTTATACCATTCCTGATCCCACAGTAACAGGTTACAGTAACATAAACAGCGTGACCTTTTAATGCGATGGCAGGAAGTAAAATGTGAAATCTATTTTAAAAATGCATCTTTGACTAAGGAAGAGTATACTTCCTTTTTCTGACAGGAAAAATAACCCATGCTCGTTCAGAAGATCTCAATTCCATTTTACTGTGTGGGGTCTATTTTTTCCACTGTCTTCTGTGCAGTCATTGCAGCTGCTTGAAGTAGGACTAAACCTCTGCCGTCCTCATGTGGGATTGTATCTCCTTTGTTAACATTTGTACAGCCACCAGTGAGTAAAGATGAGGCTACAGGAAAAACACAACTCTGACACAAGCAAGAGGTTTTAGTAAGAGGAACTTCTTTTGGAAAGAAGGAAAGGGTGGGTCACTGGAGCAAGAACTGGAAAAATACTACATAGCTTATTAAACAGCTAAAATATATATTGACACGTTTGACAGAATTTCTGACTATTTCCAGAAGTGGAAGAGCTATGGGGAATTTTATCCAGTAAAGGAGTGGGGGTGGACAGCTACCCAACTCTGGAAAATGTTTTTGTTTTCTTCCTTAAGGGTTTAGTTAAATTGGAAATCAACACTGTCACTTCTTTCTTACACTTCTGCCAATGGAGAATTTTCACAGTAAGTCGCAGTTGCCACCTAGAACTTCATGGGGTCTGTGGGATGTCCCGATCAAGAACTGTGTCTCAGCCTGTATGTTCTTTCATTCCCAGTATTGAAACCTTCTCAGCACTGGCCTCAAGTGTTCCATGTGCTGTTTGAAGGCTGCTGTAGGGAATGTGTGCAGGACAGTGTGTGCTGGGAGCCAACAAACCCCTCCTCTGGTCCCTGCACGTGTGAGCTGGGGTTGGCACTACAAACGCAGGGCTGGGGTTGGTGTGAGCACTGGGGCAGTGCTGCTGGGCCCTGAGCAGCCTTACCTGCTTGGCTCAGTCGTGATTTCCCTTTGGAAGCAGCTGCCTCCTGTTCCCCAGCAGTCCCTGGTGACTGGCACAGCTCCTGAGAGATGAGCAGGAGGGATGTGGCAGCCTGGCCCGTGTTGGGAGCAGCAGGGCACAGCAGTGCTGGCTTTGGGCGGTGTTGGCCTGGGCACAGGGAAGGTCTGATCCGCTGCAGGTACAAAGCCCACGGTGCTCAGCCCTTCCCTGGAGAAGGGCTCAGGAACGGGGCTGTTTTCAGGGGGCCCTCAGCTTCTAGAGCTGCTTTGTCCTGTGTCCATCAGACTGGCGCTCAGTAGAGGCCAAAGATTGGAACAGGAGGTTGAAAATATGTGAAATCTTTAGAGCTGCAAAGTTCCTGGATTTATTAGCCCACATGAGAGCATTAGTGGAGAGGTCTGAGTCTTTTTAGAGCCTGTCAGGAAGCAAAGCGAGCAGAAAGGTTTCATGGAAACTACTGACTTACCTCTTATTTGTCATTGATTTCATGTTTATAATTTGTGTCAAGCTGACCATCAGGAGCCTCCACTGGGAGCCAAGCCCAGGCTTTGGTTATTCGCCCACACAATCCAGTATACAGGATGCTGCTCTGTGACTGACTGGCTGACAGCAGGAAATTCCTTGTGTGCTGCTCTGCCTGCTGAGTTCTCAACCACATGAAATTTGGGGTGGCAAAACTGTTATGTGCTTATTATCTTCTAAGAGTAGCTAAATAAGTTAATATTGCTACCCAGTTAGGAGCAGGCACTCAAACATTTATTGCTCTCATGTAATAACATCTACATCTTTGGGGTTTTCGTGTACCAAAATCTTTGCTAACCATGTGTTCTGCATATTAAGCTCTCTCTCTAGAGGCAAAATTGTATCTTGAAATACTTACAGAAGAAAAATACAATCCAAAAAGCTTTGCCCTCAGCAGTGGTGATGTTAAAGGAGGCATTTGTGTATGATTCTGATAGTTGATAACCTTTATTTGTGGATCTGTGCTCAGAAGCCTTTGGTGTGGCTGTCTTTTGCGGGGTGGGGAATGGAAAGGGATGTGATAGGTGTGAAGAGTTTATTTAAAGGTATTTACTGCATTTTTTAGTATTCTTTTTTTCTGTAAGTGTTCCAGATCTGTTCTGCAGCTGCAAATGAGGATTTGAGGTAGACATCAAGTGCTAAAGCATGTTCAGTCACAACTGATAGCTGGCTTTGGCTGGCAGGAAGTGGAACACGATGAGCAAGAGTCTGGTGGAGCCTGGGGTGTGGTGGGTTCTTGCAGCACTGTCTGGGCTGGCAAGCAGTGCTGGAAGGAAAGGCAGTCGTGTTTCCAGAGAGGATACTGCCACTGCCAGAGGTGGGAGTTGTGAGGGTTGCTTGGCTTTGCTAAATCAGCTGGTTTAGTTCTGTGAATGAATTATTTTAAACTAGCAGGATGAGCAGATGTATGAAGTGGCAAAACTGTTTATCTCATCTGATCCACACCACTGACTCTCACTGCAGTCTGTTTCATTAGCATGGGGAGCACTCAGCAGTCCTTTGAAGGCCTGGCTTGTCGAGTTTTGCAGTCTTTTTCATGGGCTGGAGTGCAGAGTGCTAATCTGTCCTGCATTAGGATGTCTGTGAGCACTTACCTTGATTATGTCATGTCCCTGTTTAACACTGACATTTGTTTTTATAAACCCTCAGTTGCTTTCAGATGAGATGTCCTGTACAGTTGGGCATGAAGGCTCTCTGTCCCTGAAGTGACACTTAAAACATCTCTCAGAACACAGGATTGGTTCTGTCAGTGTCTTGAAGCATTGCTTTGCAGCTTGGAGAACTAAAAATACTGAATTTTAGCTTGTAAGGTCTGGCTGCTTTGGGGTTATGGGAGGGGTTGTCTTTATGCTGGTTCCCAGGCTTCTTGGCCATAGGTGGATTTTCTTACACATTTACATCTCTGTTGTTAGTATTGAAGGGTTAAGTCTCCCTTTCCAAAAAGAACACTGGCTTTTTCTCTCTGACCCTTAGAGCAGTTCACTACTGGAAGTAGTTGCATAAACATTGTGCTTTGATGTGCAGCTTCTGCTAAAGCTTCTGCAGACCAGAGGTGTCCAGCGTCCTGCCCCAGAGCCAGGGGGGCTGCACAGTCCCTGCTGTCCCCATCACTGTGCCCGGGCAGGACACACCAGTCACTCACCCCAAAACTGTGTTTGGGCCATGGACTGGAGCTGAGCAGCTCGGGTTCAGAGTGCTGTAAGGTTTAATATTAACCTAGCTTAGTTAGATTGCTTTCCTAAACACAAATTAGAGAGTCATGTGGAAAACCAGGAGTATCCTAATTCTGCTTTATCTAACATCTGTTTTCAGCAGTACTGTTTGTTCTCAGCAGGTTTTTGTGTGCATTGCAGTAGCTTGGCAACCTGTAGGTTGCACCATTCAGTGAATTCAGTATGCTTTTAATCATCACTACGATTTTCCTTTCCAAATTTGAATATTCTAAATACAGTGAAGTGGGCATCTGTGATTATAACTGCAACCCCCACGTTAAACAGATCCTAACTCAAACAAGCTGTTCATGCAAATTTGTAATCCAGCAAGTTCCTTCAATTGCCGTCTGAAAGTCTTTCTTAAGAAAAGACACTTAAAGCTTCTTTCTGGAAATGGTGGTGAAGCAGTTACAGCTACTTCAAGTTCCCAGAGAGGGATTTGGGCAGAATGCTGAGAACCAAAGCTGCTGAAAGCAGGGCTGGTTGCTGGTTCTGCTGCAGGAGCAGAGCTCGAGTTTGACCTTTCCTTGCATGCAGAGGCATGAACCTGCATTGTGCAATGCCAGTAATTGTACATTCTCTTTAAACTCTTGGAATCTCGTTAGGTTAGAAATGATAAAAAGCTTTTAGTAACAGTGTAATGAGCACGCTTTGGCAGAGTGAATCTGTAGTTCCATTGCCTGTCTACTTACTAATGGCCAACATGGTGAAGCATTCGTTTGTCATAGATGAGAACTCGCTGGAGTTTGGTCTTGTACCCTTAATTGTAGGGGACAAACAGAATGCAGGGGGGAGACCCACTGGCATTATGGAGCTGCTACCTGTGTCACAGAGGGATCAGAATTTTGAATGCTGAGAGTTCCTTGATACTGAATAAATTCAGTTTTCCCCCTCATAGATCCGACTCAAAGACTGCCTCTCAGGAAAGCCAGTAAAGCAACACACAGTACAAACATCTTCAAGGAAATGAAGTTTGCCACTGAATAAGATGTAGATGATGATATTTTTTTAATAGGTGAAACAGAGTTCACCATTTCCTATATAACAATTCCTCCACTCCCTTCCTCTACATACAACCTTATAACTTGGAGAGTTTTGATGGAATTAGTAGAAAGTTGGAAATATGGCTGTTGCTTGTCTCATAGAATTCTAAACTGAAAAATAACACTGATGTAGTCTGAACATGTGCCCCACTGTAGCCGTGGTGTGACTCTTTCATTAAGGTGCACATACATTAGAAAGTTCAAATTAGCTTTTAGATTCACTTTGGAGTACCCACTGTGAGTGCAATTATTTATGCAGAAGGACAGCCCTTAGCCATGAGGGAAGAGAAATTTGCTTTAAATTCTGACTTTGCTTGCTCAGTGTTTCAAAGTAAGGAACAGTTTACTTGTGCTAGAAGCGAGACCTTTCTTTCTCACGTGAAGCAGCTGGGAACTGGACCTTGTCTTTACCTTTCAAGGCTCTTGTGAATGCTCCAGGTAGAGGGGAGATAGCCTTTACCTTATCAAATGAGAATTTTGCCTTTATGAATGAAACATTTCAGAAGAGCAGTGGGAAATCTCTAAAGTCTGAATATTCTGTTACATCTGGTGTGGTAACAGCATTGTGCTGCGAAGGCTAATTTAGTAGGTTTTGGAGAGGGAAAAAATCTTTGGGGCTCTTATAATAGGCAAACTAATTAGAGGTTACAGTGAACACAGCTGTTTCTGGCCAAGCTGACTAAGCTAGGAATTCAAATTACTATTTTTAGGCATCTTGCAAGGTCTCTAGTTTTCAATGATACCCATGTTATTATTTCTAAAAATTACATTGTTGTGTATTTATCACCCTGACAATAAGCATTTTTGCTAATTGCAACCAGTCGATTACTTTTTAAGCCGAACAAAGTGTTTGCAGTTCTGTGAGATATTGTAAGATTACTTCAAAATAACATTCTGAACTAGTTTCTTTCTTTTACTAAGCTCTCTTTGGAACTTTCTGCAAAGATTACTGGATGAGAAAAAGCATTCCTCAAAATCTGAGTGTACTGAATAGACCTACTTCGTGCATAAATTTGTTGCTTTTTTTAAAAAAAACAGTCTAATTTTAACATAGCATATGGCAAGCTGGTATCTAAAACTGCTCTAACTGGCTGTACTTTCTAAATGCATGTATAGTTTAACTCCAGATAAGTATTACAGGAAAACCATTGTAATTAGTATTTTCTTCTGTGAACACCAATAGCATGCTTACTCTGTCCTATAAATTATAATAGATAAGATCTGAGTTTAGATTTGGTCAGTGTTGGGGGTAGAAAATGAGGCTTGCAAATTTATTCTGTTTTCACGAAATCCTGTTTCCATGATGATAAGAGACTTTCAAACCAGCTTAAACCAAGAAAGTAAAAATGAGGCAAACTCCAGAAGCTGTGATTCCTAGGTGAGAATCCTTTTGTTTCTGGCTTTGTGTCACCTCAAGTACACCAGTGGGAGTTAATCTAGAAGTGCTTTTGTATTTTTTACAAGGAGTTTCTCACCAGAAATGCCAGAGGAATGCAGGATTCCCAGGCCTGGCTCTGAACCCTGCTCCCTTCAGGGCCAGTCCTTTTTCCACGGTGGGGTAGGGGAGCTCATCTGAGGCTTTTTCCTTTGCCTTCAGGAAGCAGGGAAGGAAAAGCATTCCTACAAGAGCCTGAAAACACTGCCCAGAGAAATGCCTCCTCCCGAAGGGAGAGCTCCAGAGCTGTCCCTCACAGCTGTTGTTACACCAAGGGCTGGATTCCTGAAATGATACTAAAAACTCGGACTGCTGAGTTAGAAACGGAGGGGCTGGAGCAGCCCAGCTGAGGATGGATCCACTTGGAGGGCACCAGCAGCATCCCTGACAGAGGGACACCAAGAGCTGTCTCCTGCCTGTGCCTGCTGGGGACTGTCCTGGGGCACCGCTCCGCAGGGAGGACACCAGGGCTGCTTGGAGGAGAGGGTGTAGATCAAAATCCCTGCTCTAGCACAAGGCCTCCTTCTCATTGAAACCCTTTAATGTTTTAGCAGTCCAAGAAGACAGAGATGTTTACTTTGGAATGTAATGACAACAACAATCTTGACATTAGGGTATTCAAAGGACAATAGCAGTGATGTGAAAAAATGTGTGGTATTTTGCTTTGTAAACCCTAGAAGTATATTTTTGTAGCTCTGAGTCTCTGATGAGCAGAGGATTATGTGTGTGCACGTTCTCACAACCAGCCCATGTCTTCCCTTTGCAGCAAATGCTAATGGTGTGTTAACAGTGTAACAAAAAGGAATTGATGATAAGTATTGGAGTGTACAGAATCTCCTGCTTCCTTTGTTACTCACTGCATTGCCTGTGGTTTTGGGAGGTGTTGTAAGGTGCCAAGTCAAGCTGTTGAATTTGTAATGAGCTTGATAAGTAAATATGGGAAGTGTGGAGCTCTTTGCCAGCTCAGATTTTCTGTTTTCAGGCACATGTGGTTCTGTAAGGCCTCTCTGACATCAGTGAAGATTTTTGCTCTCACACTGTCTCTGTGTAGACACCTCTGATTCCACCTAGTTTGTAATACTTATTTTGAGCACCCATCAGAATTTCTGAGGTCAGATTATTTCCTGTTTTCAAGCAGGAATGTAAACTTCTTTGGTCTTCATTACTGCTAACCCTTTAATGTAGTCAGTGGCACCTTTCAGGAGAGGGGTGTGTTTCCTTCTGTTGGAACCTCCTCATCTCTCTGTGACAGAAGCAGTGCTGCAGAACGGGCTGGAAGTGTGACAAGCACTGTCCTGTTTGCTAAATCAGGGTTAAAAATCCTTGTGATCTTATTCAGGGAATCATGTGCCTTCCAGGCAATTGTCCTGGTGCTAAAATGTGTGGTTATAAAATCAAACTGAAAAAAACCCAACATCACCACTAGGAGACCATTTAAAAGATCTTCTCTTTTTCTGACTTGTTATGATTGCCTTGAGGATTAGAACTAGAGAATGTCCCAACGCTTAACTAACAGTTTATCTCTACTGGATGAGCAAAAATGATGGATTTAGGAGAGATGATGAGTTTGTAGTAGCTGGAAGTTTTAGCCACACCACAGGTGCTGCTCAGGTCTTGTGTATTTGTAGGTCCTTCCCTGTCCCCGAGGGAGTCACAGCCTTACTCCTGACTAAACTCCCTGGTGCTTCATGGCTGCTCCCTAATTAGTGTCAATTAGGGGCGAAAGGGAAAGCTAATGAGTTGGTGAGGTGGTGTTCCCAGGAGGGTGTGGTTGGTGTTTTGGGAATGTCCTTTTCCTGCAGCTCCTTTCCCTTTCTGGGGTGCAGCAGTGGGCTCTGCTGGCAGCCTGGGGAGGGAAGCTGGTGGCTGTGGTGGCAGGGCAGTGTCAGGGGCATCAGTCACCCTGTGCTGGGCAGCTCGGGGCTGTGCCCTGTGTCCATGGCTGATTTCATGACAGCAGACAGTGGCTGGGAGCTCGGGTGGGCCGTGGTGGAGCACGGCCTCGCTGCAGGGCTGTTCTCAGAGCTTTGGTGTCTCTGTACCTTCTGGTCATGGTCTGTGCTGGGCAAGCAGCTCTCTCACATGCGGTGCCTTACATTGAAAATGATCCTGACAAGGTTAGGATCGCTTGGGAATTGCAAACTGCGCTTTTTTCTTTGACAGTTCTGGTATTTTAGCAAATTCTGCATGTCACAGGTGGGTAGATGTGACTGTAAATGGTGAATACTGGACTTGGCTAATTATTTGCTATTGAGACCAGTATTTTTAAGATACCAGTTGGTAACCTAGACTTGTTAAACTCATGTAATCTCCAAAAGGATTAAAAATAATGCTGTGATAGTTCTGCAACTGTGCGAGTTTAAACTGCTGATGACACAACTACACTAATGTTGGCATTTCTTATTTGAAAAATAAATCGAACATTTGCAATCTTATTTTGTTTCTTTAAAATATTTGTCCTGAGTGAGATGACTGCGGTGTTTGTCTGTTAAGCAGCTAAAGTGCTGTGCTGTTTGTTTGGCTTTTAGTCAACACACTTTCCAGGAAAAGGTGAAAGGACACAAACACCACAGACAAGTTTCGGTTGTAGCTCAGTGCATGTGAAGTGCACATCTCAATCTAAAGCGAAGGCTCTTTTTAAAAAACTTCATCGAGGCTGAGTAGGAAGAGTGGAACTCGGATACTTCGGGCTGGTTGCTTTCAGACTGACTCGTGGTATTACTCATGGAGCCCACAGAGCTCGTTGTGTGTCTGTGTGCTCCTGCTCCTGCAGTGGTGCTGGCAGGGCTCATTAGATGAGTGTGTTAATGATCTTCCCAACTGATCTGGGGGCCTTCAACTGTGACTGTAGATCCAGTACTGAACAACAGCCTGGAATCTCCTCAGGCAGAAGGTGACAATGTCCTTCTCTGCTGTGCAATAGCCAGTTCTGCATGGCCTTTCAGGTTCCTCCTCAGCTGTAGGTAACAGCAGATATTCTGCAAATCTGTATTCTCTCAGTGGGCACTGTGCCAGCATGCCCAGCTGAACAGAAGAGCAGGATGTGTTCAGAGCCAAGAGTCCAGGAGCAGATGCATACACTGGGATCAAAAATGGGAGAAAAGGAAAAAGAATCTGTAAAGATCCATTCAGCTTTTAACTGGTAAGACCTTGACTCTGTTACCTGGTGAGGAAGCAAGACTTACATTTGATTATCTTATTTACTTATTAATCAAATTAGTTCATTTATTTTAAGATTGTATGGTGGTAATGGGTGACACAAGATTTGGGAGAATGGTGATGATGGATTATGCAAGATTTGGGGCAGATAGTGCAGTCTTGCTTCCTTAACATTAACTGAGGTTATCAGCACAGTGTCTCTGAAAGAGAGTAGAGGACTCTGAGTGTAGGTAAAAATTCTGTGGTAAATTATTCCATGATTCCTATTTCATGAAGTCAGAGACCCCCTTGAGAAACTCAGCTATCTGCAGTGGGGGGCATTTCTTGTCCTTTTGTTTCCAATTTGAAACACACCATTTTCGGCTTGTCTAAATTCTAGAAAATACCTTGGTTATGCAGCACATGGAAAGGTGTGAGAAGTCTTTCTCATCCCTCCCTTATGTTCTAGCATTTGCAGGGTTCATGTCGTTTGTTCTCCTCTGAAGCCTCCAAAGCCTTGGGGTTTGTTCATGGTTTTTTGGTGATGGTAGCTCTGTAAAAGCTATAATGCTCTTAGACAGCTTGTGAGATGTCAGATTGAAAATATTAGGTAACCAGGAAAGCAGGACTGTTTATAACCACACTTGTCAGTCTGTGAAGCCTGGAATACCCTACAGGCCAGCAATGATACATTTTTAAACTCACACAAAACCCATACTGCAAACAAATTAAGGTCTGGATTTGTAGTGCAGACTAAATTCCTTTAGGAGTTATGTGGCTATCTGGTCTGTGGGATACACCAGTCTATTTGAGATGAGGTTAAACCAAAACTCTTTATGTAGAGACCCCTGGTGTTTGGGCAAATTAAGATCTGGATCTCATCTTGGTGGTTATTTTTCTTACAGAAGAGGAGCAACTGAGTTAGAACCTCTTGACACTTTAATGAGAGTGTGGTTTATTTCCTGGCACTGGCTTTGTTTGATGATACAGATAGCAAAGCTTTGCTTTTGCACAACAGCTGTCAAGAAAAAGCCATTTCACATTCTCAAATGTCTCTATCCTTCCAATAATGTCCAAGATGTTCTTCTGGAGCAGAGTGAGTATCTGGGAGGAAAAATAGAGATGGATGTGAAGAAGAAGAAGGGAACTTGAGTTGTTTTCTTACGCCGACGCTCCATTCAGTTGTTTCCTGTTTTGGCAGTGAGTACATGGCTACAAAACAGCAGAAGTAGAGTGTTCCTGCCAGCAGCTCTGAACTTCTTCTGTTATGGGTCATAAATTTCAAGGACAAACTATATTTTGAACTTACTGAAATTTGAGAAGTCTCATGTAATTCTTTAACCTGATACTAAAGTTTAGCTCTTTGATTTCCCTGTCTCTGCTGCAACATTCAAAAGAACCAGAAGTGAAAAATCAGTTTTTACCCATTGCAGATGACACTGAAGCAGTCTGGGAATCTGAGCATTGAATTGTGCAGTATTGCTGTGGTTTATTGACAGCAGTGCCCTCCTTCTGGGAACATGCAAAATGAATGCACTGGTAAAGTTTGGAAGTGGCACAAGCCTGAGGCTTTGTCCCTTCAGGAAGCACAGCCAAGCCCTGACAGCCATTCAGGTGCAGGTGGCAAAAGGAGCATTTCCAGTTATGTCCCTGATAAAGTGGCTGCAGGGAAGGACTGGGATTTGCTGTCAGAAGCCTCTCCAGTGAGGCATGTTGGAACTGGTCAGTGGTGAGAGACAATCTGTAATACCTGCTAGCTGTGATAAATATGGGCCTGGGAAAAGTGAGCCCACTTTGCCACGTGTTGATATGATTTAATATGGCAGTCATGCCCAGTTTACATTCTCCTGGGGGGTTATTTCCGTGCTGCCAGCACCTGACTGGTGTCACAAACCCTCTGCTGTGCCACAGCCTGTTCAGAGTGCCCCGGCAGTGCTGAATTAGCAGGGGGCTTTCTAGGAAACTGTGTTGCAAGTGTGTGATTTCTTATTTATTTCTTTCTTTTAACCCCGTGTAATAGTGGTGTTGAACTTTAAACAAGCCTGTCCTTTCCTCTCTGTGCTGCTCGACCTCAGGAAGAAGCTTGGCATAGCAGGCAACTGGGTTCTTTTTTTTTTGAGGGAGATTAGTAAGGAAATCAATATTACCATATCTTAGTTGAAAGCAAAACTAGGAGACCAGATAAAATGTTTTTAAAGGGTATTAAACCCCACATCTATTTCACTTAGCTGGCTAAAATTCTGCAGCTGCTTGTTAAGATTTATGTTGTGTGATGCAAGTGTCCATTTATCTGATATTTAGATGACCTTCCTCTTATCTACAAGTTACATCCTCATTTCTTGTTCTTGCTCAAATATCCTGATGTAAAGCTTAATGTAGGATAAGAAATCAAATCCTCCTTGTCAAAGTGGGTTACATGAGCAGTTGTGTGCTTTATATCTTCATTTCAGGGCCTCAGGTTGCTCTCCCCATGCTGAATCTGGAGCCCTTTTCCCATTTGTGTAAAGCAGGTGTTTATTGTGGATCTCTTGGTACTTGCTGCTTTTCTTGTGCTCTTCTTTACAGGTCTCTGAAATCTCATTGGATTGTAGGGGTTTTTCCTTTCTGAAACCAGCCCAGAGTGACATCTCGGGAGAAGAGCACCTTCCACTTGACTTTATTGTAACTTTTCACCCTTCCACCTTTTCCAGCACTATCATGTGCCATCATTTTTTTCAGTGGCAGCTTTAAGAGGAGACCTGTTTTTTAAGCTAAGATTGCTTTTTTATGTAAGTCTTTATATAATTTTTGTGAATTGCTCTCCTTAGTGTGAGTGCCTCAGTAGATGGATTAGGAGCAATTCTGTGGCCCCTGATAAGATCTTGGCATTTGCTGCTTCCCGTAGCAGAACTGCTAAAATGACAGTAAATTGTTATCTCTGAGCCTGAGCTGCTCCAGTTTTATGGTGCAATTAAATAGTGTGATCAAATTGAGCCCTGCTGCAAGGCTTCCCAGGAGTCTGTCTGGTGAAGCTGAAGACACTGGGACTGCACCTTTAGTTTCTGTTCTAAATTCTGCTACAAAATCTACACAGAGTGCTTGAATGGCTGATGGCATGGCCGCCTCTTCCTGTGGTCTAACATAATATTTACTTGAAGATTTTGGGGTGCATCTTCTCTTTCTGAATCTCCTGCTGGCATCTGAGCAGGATGGGGAGAGTGAAGCCCAGAGTGCAGTTGTGCTCAGAGCTACAGAACTTCCCCTTTGAAGAACAGGGCTTCAGACTTCCTCTTTCCACCCCTGAAGTGTTTGGGGGTCAGGCTTAAAAGCAGGAGATGAGTGGCATGAAATGACTCATGCTCCAAACCCAAAGCATTTGACTTTGGAAAACTGACTTCAGTTCTAGCCCTTCCTCTTTAAAGTTTTATATTGCGCGACCTTTTAGATGAAATGTCGAGCTTGCTTTTTGACAGGCAGGATCTGTGCAGTGTGACTGGGTGTGATTCAAGAAGGTGTTTTGTAACTTCATAAATCCCTGCCTGCGTCCACTACCTTCAGTTCTCGTGACGTGGCTGGCTTCAAGTTCCTCAGAGCACAGTAATTCCCTGCTGTGAATGAGTCACATTTCTCCAGCATGGGACCTGTGGTGCTGTTGTGGACATGCTCTGGAGATACCCTCCCAGCAGTTAAGTGGTGTCAGTAGTGATGGGACACAGCAGTGTTTGGCAGGGCCCCTGGCGTGGCCACACAGCTCCTGTGGGCACTGGGATGTTTCTCTCCAGCCATTTTCTCTGCTGAAGGCAATTGCATTTCCACTGAAGTCAGCTTCATATCCTGGAAGTGACCTTGGTTGATAAACTTGCTTTGGTCACTTTAGGTGTTCTAGCAACTTCTGTAGCCAAAAAACAAGCCCCAACCAAAGCTCCAAAGCACTTTCCTCCCCCGTTGCTGAGGAGAGGATGCCCTGTCTGATGTCCAGGCACGCCTGCTCTCCAGGATTTTCCTTTTCACCCATATTCATCACGCTCTGCAGTGAAGTGCTGGGTGCTGGCTGGGTTTTCACAGCAGCTTGCCTGTTGCCATATCTTGATCCCTCTTTTTTTACCATCCCACCCCCACCCCATGGTTTTTCCTGTTTCTTGAAACATGCTCCAGAAATACACTGCTGTTTTTAAATAGTCTGCTGAAGGCACACGAGTGACTTCTTTCTTTCCATTTTCTCTGTGCCTGTGGGAATTCAGCATCTCCTAGAAATCCATTATTCTCCAAGTACCTTTAGGCACTGTGGCATCTTGAAAAAGATCTGATATTTGCTGGTGAGGTAATAGCCAGCTCGCTATTCCCTGCACAATAAATTGCCCCTTTCAGTTCCTGAAGTACTTGATGTTGGTGTTTGATCTGTGGAAACTCCTGGGGACTGGCAGTAGTTTGTGTGTGCACATACATGTGGATGCTTCAGTGTAATATTTTTGTATTAGAGTTCCTTTGTATAATTCAATTTCTCTAAAGAAGCACTTGATCCATTTCGTTTTAAAAGAGGGGACAGTTTTTTTAAATCTGTTAATGCTATGAAATTAAACTGTGTCCTAGTGCTGCTGCTAATATAGCCCAGTATTTACAGAAAAATTCCTCAGGGATCTTGGTTTGGTTTGCGTTTTGTTTGATGCTTTTATAATGTGAATCCTAAGTCAGGGGGAGTTGTGGTGGTTTTGGGTGTTAGGGATTTTCAACACACATTTGGGAAATGTGGTTAGTGATCTAGAAAACCATCTTTCCTAGTTACCTGTTTTTTTCTCTTGTTAATGCCATACAATCAGTACAGAAGAATAAATCCCTGTGAAGTACAAAGTCACCAGCCTAGCGTCAGAGACAGATTTCTGAAAACACCCATTTTAGCTGCCTCATGTTTGAGATATTAGACTGTGGCAGTCCAGATCATATTCTCCAGACTGCATTTTTCATAAGCAGAAATACTGACAGCCATGTGTTCAGTTATAAAAAGCTGGCAGCTGATGTCAGCCCTTATTTCAGTTTCAGAATACTGTGCTAATTTTGGGCAGGTTTATGTAAATCAGAACTCTTCTCCTGACATGTAGCACTCAGGGTAAATTGGTACATACCTGAATAATGCAGCAGAAGAGATAAACAGGTGATGTGCTGCAGTGGATGGCCCACTTGAAAAAATCTTGAGCGTTGTACATGATTTTTTATATGCAGAACTGTGCTTACACAGTATTTATTTACAATATGAAATTCTGTTTCAGCACATTGGGACTAATGTCCAAGGACAGCAGAATTCTTTTTATTTTGACTTCTGAAATTGTCTCAAATAGCTGAGCTATTACATACACCTGAAAAAACCTAACAGAGAGCCCTGGTGATCTGTTTGAGATGCTACATCTGTTTTAGCTGAGCACGTGAATTGGGTACAACTGACTTCAGCCATTGCAGCTTTGTGACATCTTGCTGATAACTCAAGATAATGATGGAAGAGGTGTTAGACAAGTCACCTCTGTGTGTGTGTGATGCCTGGGGGGGTAGACAAGTTCTTTTCTGCCACAGTGAATGTTTTCATTGCTGCTGAGTCAGAAGCAGGGTTGGTATTTTCACTGATGCTGCAAACAAGGGCTTAAAGCAGTTTATGTGGAAGTGCTTTGGGGCAGAGACCCTGCTCCTTCAGGAGCTGACAGGCATAATGTCTGGTGAATGTTGTGTTACTTTATTATGCAAACTAATAGTATTTTAATAAATAATGTTAGTGTTGTATTCTGAGAAATTTAAACTCAGCTCTTCATTTGAGGCCCGAAATGCTTTCTGTCCAGAATTCGCTCACGTGAAGATGTGAAGTCAAATGAGTATTTGTCTTAAAATAGCTAATGATTTGAAATTAGATGGATTCATACCTAACAGGGTGGTTTTTTTGTTTGTTTCAGGACATCAGGCATGAAGCCAGTGATTTTCCATGTAAAGTGGCCAAACATCCCAGAAACAAAAATAGAAATAGGTACAGAGATGTCAGCCCCTGTAAGTACACTTTCTTTTCCATTGTTTGTAAGACTGTTGACCTCTAATGACTTCTCACAGCTAAATGTTCTTTGTAAGGACAGGATTCTGTTAGGTGGATAAGCATCCAAGACAATTCTTTGTTAGTGTATTTATTTATTTGTGAGATTGGTGTCACAGGATGCTTTTATATCCATAGGGTTATACTAGAGCAGCACACAGTAGAGACTGCATTTGTGGACAGAAATCTGAAGAAAGAAACTTGCTTTTCCTTTGAGTTCTTCTGCTGGAGAAGAATGGTGGCTGCAGTAGCATTTGTGAGGTTGCAGGGGTGGTTTCTGTGCAGTTCTCACCTAGCAGAGCCAGGCAGCACAGGGGGAGCAGTGTGGCACAGAACTGTGCCAGGAGAGAGCTCAGCTCCTGAGCTCCCAGGCCACAGCTGGCTTTGGAAATGGCTGTGTCCCCTGTGCTGGGGGCAGTGCATCTCTGAGCACAGCCCTGTGCAAGCACAGCTCACTGTGCTGCTGCAGCCTGGCTCTGCTGTCATCCCAGGGACAGGGACAGTGCCACGGCCACCTGCCCACGCCTGGCATCCAGGGCTTTGGGCTGCAGCAGTGCTGCGAGGGCAGGGCTGCAGTCACACGGTCAGAAATGATGGATCTGGTCAGATACAACATTTCATGGATCTGGTCAGATAGAACATTTCATGGATCTGGTCAGATACAACATTTCATGGATATGGTCAGATATAACATTTAATAGATATGGTCAGATACAACATTTCATGGTTCTGGTCAGATACAACATTTCATGGATCTGGTCAGATAGAACATTTCATGGATCTGGTCAGATAGTTTTTAATGGATCTGGCACTGCAGGGAGCTCCCAGGAGGTCTCTGAGCAGCCTTCTCTGCACAGGGCAGTGCCAGTCCTGGCCCACGTGTCCCCTCAGGGTGCAGCACTCTGGGCTCAGCAGGCCCTGTCCCTGCTGCTCTGTGGCACAGAACTTCTGGCTTAAAAGCTGCTGAAGTCTTTGGGGCAGTCGACCAGCACAGAAATGTTGCACATAATTTGCTTTACTAAGCAGTTCTAATATTTGAGGTTGTGAGTAACAAATTCCTTCTTGCCTTTAGATAATCCTGTTCCCAGTCTGTTTGCTTTCTTGCAAAATGTGGGAACCCATGTGTGTATTTTTTAGCTGGTGGTTTGGTTTCTCTAGTCCCTAGTTGAGCACGTGACTAACAAAAGAGCAAATAATTTCCATTAGCTGTATTTCTTGAATTTTGCTATTTTTTCTGTACATGAAAGGGTGGTTGGGTTGGGTACAGTAGCTAGATGTCAGTCTGTCAGATAAAAGGTCTCTGTCCTGTTTGCCCGATATATGTTTAGACAAACCTTTAACAGCCTTGAACAAGCTGTGTTTGAATGTTTAAGCTGAAAAGATAAGCAGTTGTGTAATTAGATTTATTCAAAACCAGCACCTTGATAACTGCATAAATAGGTCAGTGGGATCTGGTTTGCAGATTGCAGTGGGGATTATTTCAGATGCAAACTCCACTCTGGCAGTGTTCTTGGGAGCGGAGTGTGAGCTGTGCTCAGCTCTGCCCAGGGACTGTTCTTGCAGCACCTCTGCTGTGCCCAGAGCCCCCAGGAGCGCTGCCCTGGCTGGGCTGAGCTCTTCCCCAGCTCTGTGACCCCAACATCTGATGGGGGTGTGCATGGCTTGTGCTGTGTTCCATATTCATTAACCGCTGTTTTCTAATTGTGCTGCAGTTGATCACAGTCGAATTAAGCTAAACCAAGGTGACAATGACTATATCAATGCTAGTTTGATAAGGATGGAAGAGGCCCAAAGGAGCTACATCCTTACCCAGGTAATTGCTGGCAGTGGATAATAAAAATCTTACGGTGGCTGGAGTTGTTTCTCATGGGTTTTCTGTTTGTTTTCTTGTTGTAAAGCTACTTAAGTGCATACGAACATCTGTGTGTGTGTAAAAATCACTGCTTTTCCCTGAATCTGTCAATTCCACACCTATCTGTATAACAAATTTAGAAGTACCCACATACCCTGTTGTTTCATTCTGAGAGCCAGCAGCTGTGCCAGGCCTCTTGTTTTTCCTAAATGTTCACTTCCCTGGAGACTGTCCCGATCTCTAATCTCGGCACTTTTTTTTACCCCTTCCGCACACACTTTAGATAAAGGTAGACTGGGATTAATATTTTCAAGTGACAGCTCTTCCTTCCTGTTTCTAAAGAATAAAGATAAATCTCCTCAGGAAGAAACGGGCAGAGCAGTGTGCATTTGCCCTTCACAGGACGGGGGGTTGATCACAGGGGTGAGCTCTGTGTGCAATAGTCAAACGTGCCCCTGACTGCTGCTGGCTCCTGGCTGCTGTCCTGAGCCAAATTTAATGGTTTGAAGGCTTCATTTAAATCCAGTCATTCTTTGTGCTGTTCTGTTTGAGCACAGGAGTGGATGAAACCCAAACTTCAGAGCAATAGCAATAGCAGAAATGGAAGTTATAAGGAAATCTACTTTGGGAATAGATAGTCTTTCAAAGGAGTCACCATTTCATTCAGTCCCAAAGTAAATCTCTGAAGATTCTGGAAGACCATATAATTTGTTACTGATTTTACATCCTTTCAGTCTTTTAGTCAAGTAATTTTCAAGTATCGTGAATAAGGATGAGGGATTGCAGGGTAGTTTCACACAGATGTTATTTTTGCTTTTAGTCAGTGGGGTTTATTTCCCCATGACCTCTGTATACCTTTCCTAGAAAAATGCAGCATTTTTCACTCCCAGTTCTGTTCTCACAAATGAAGACTGTCTCTCTCTTCCTCTAATGTATGGGGGGAAATATGAACTGTGCTTTCATGAGTAAATGCATAACATGGAACTTAAAGCTGTCTCACTGCATTTTTTACAGTTTTGAATGAGAAGTTGCTTGTTACTTGTTTAAATCTCTTGCCTTGTGCAGGGACTGCTACCGGGGAAGAATGCACTGACATTTACAGAAAATAATGCTTATTTCTGGGGATTCTGTCTCTGCAGGGACCTTTGCCAAATACTTGTGGTCACTTTTGGGAGATGGTTTGGGAACAGAAAAGCCGTGGTGTTGTCATGTTGAACAGAGTGATGGAAAAGGGATCTGTAAGTACTCACCAGTTCTAGCTATGTGTTCATCACATTTATGATTTTCTGTAATAAGAAACCCAAGTAAAACCAACCCAAAGAACAGGATGGGATGACTGTAAGTAGTTTTGTCTAAGAAATTGTGCCTGGAATTGAATACCTGGTGAACTGATCTTACTGCAGTCAGAAAATGAAAATCGCTTGGTTTGTAATTGTAATTTCTCGTGCATTTGTCTGAAATAAAACACAAACACAACATGACTCCACACAAATGGAAGTCTCTGCTGCTAACCAGGGGGTCTGGAGTTGTCAGTGTGCATGGATTTCACCTCTCAGGGCTCTGCAGTAGAGAGAGGAGCTCTGGGGCTCCAGGTTTCCATCACACACTGAGCTCTGATCATGCAGTGGCCCCCAAGGCACACTGTCCCCTCCAGGGTCACTGCTGGACAGAACAGAATAAAGTATAATAGTGTATAAAGACATTTTGGAGGAGGGCAGTGAGTGTCTTGGGTATCCACCAGTGATAACTGGGTGGTACATGCTTTTGCATCATCAGGAAAACATTCCCAATTATCAGGAAAATTCCTGGGCAATGAGCTGTGTTTTAAAAAACTGCAGTCTGGATTTTTCAGTGTTTGGTTGGGTTTTGTACAACAAGTGAAATTTAATCTTCAAAAGAGATGCAGTAACCATATTTTTCAATAGTTTCTTCCTTTCCAACCATTCTTGCTCCTTCTCTGCACTGCTGTAGTTTTGAACAAAACAAATTACTGTGATCCCTTAGGGCAGTGCTTACACTCCTCAGCAAACAGCAGTGGGAGACTCAGAGTGGAGCACAATAAAATATTGTTTGCAGACGCATTTGTGGAGAAACTAGACACAAAGGCAATAGCTATAACTTTAACATTAATACAAATCCAAGCAAAAAGTGCAGAGGATTCTAGCTGTGTTCTACATCCTGATAAACAAGAGGATGTGTTTTCAAAATAAACTGGAATTAGTTTGAGCAAAACCTCTGTTAGTCTGCCTATGAAGAAAATGCTGAAGGGGTTTTCTATTTATTAAAGTGCTGTCAGAAATCATCTTAGTCTCGAGCCTGGTGTAGGTTTAGCATCGTTCTTCCACTTTTGGTTTGGCCACAATTGTTTGCCCTTTAACAAAAGGGGCCAGGGCCATGTGCAGAGCCTCGGAGAGGGAAGGGTCAGGTGCTGATGCCATCCCAGGGCAGAGGAGAGGTCGGGGGCAGCAGGAGGAGGCCAAATCTCCCGGGCACAGGATCCCCACATTTCGGGTGCAGACTTTCCTTTTCATGATGCTGATGAGTATTTTAGTTCCAGGTTTTTCCTGCACACTTCCAAATGTGCTGCTTTCCTGTTTGGTTGGCTCATAAAGTCCCTGGCATGCAGCAGTCTCTGGGAGACCTTAATAAGAAAATTGCAATTCAGTCAGAGGTGGGTAATGGCATTTATGTGTCTCCTGCTTGGTTTTAGATAAAGTGTGCACAGTACTGGCCACGTAAGGAGGAGAAAGAAATGTTTTTTGAAGACACAAACTTGAAACTAACATTGATATCTGAAGATATAAAATCCTACTACACAGTACGACAGCTGGAGTTGGAAAACCTGACCGTGAGTACTGGATCTCATCCAGTCCCAGTCCTTGTTCTCCCTGGGGTGAAATTCATCTCCTCACCAGCAAGGGCTTGAAATTGGTGGTTGTGAATTGTCCTGGATTTGATGGTTCTGCATGAGATGTGGAAATGAAACTCTTGGGTATTTATGAGACGTACCTGGGGACCCTGCAGGCAGTTCAATGTCTCAGCCATACCCAGACACAAGCTTTTGAACTGTACTGAAATAACTAAACTCCAAATAAGTAAATTTACTTACCCAATCCCTTTTGCTCCCAGTGGAGACCTTCACAACAAGAGACCATTACTGGTAATTAGTTTCTTGGCTGTGCAGCTATAAGAGCTCCCTCAGACTGGTGAAACTTTGTCCTTGGAATTAAAGGCAGCTGTTCCCAGTCCCCCTGACTGGTGCACCCAGACCAAAAGAGTTCCCAAACCCTGTTTTTGCAGAGCCAGGAAACTCGAGAGATTCTACACTTTCACTACACCACCTGGCCCGACTTTGGCGTGCCGGAGTCGCCGGCGTCGTTCCTGAATTTCCTGTTCAAGGTGCGGGAGTCGGGCTCGCTGGGCGCCGCCCACGGCCCGGTCGTGGTGCACTGCAGCGCCGGCATCGGCAGGTCCGGCACCTTCTGCCTGGTGGACACGTGTCTGCTGCTGGTAAGGGCCAGCAGGGCAGCCTGCTCTGCACAGGGAGCTCTGCTGGAGCCCTCAAGGGCAGGGCCAGGGGCTGGGAAGGGTTCCCTGGGATTTGCCGTTGTTTTACTCCGCTGTTCTGGGAGCGAATTCCGAGGTCTGGTTCCTCAGTGGCCATTTTGAGCCTGGGCAGGAGAAGTCTGCAGTTTTCAGAGTGATTCACAAAGGCAGGCTTTGCCTTCAGGGAAAGCAGCATTTTTGAGGCTCAGTGTTTTCCCCTCTGTGTTTTTGGAGACCCAGTAATGAGCTGCTGATACCAGTTGTGTGTGAGTTCATTCCTTCTGCAATGTGGAGGGTGGTATGCAGGCTCTACCACAAAATGAGTCACTGTTCCATCAGAGCAGAAAACATGTTTCACATTTTCATCTGCAGATGGACAAACGGAAAGATCCCTCTTCCGTGGACGTCAAGCAGGTTCTCCTGGAAATGAGGAAGTACAGGATGGGGCTCATCCAGACTGCAGATCAGCTCCGCTTCTCCTACTTAGCTGTTATTGAAGGGGCAAAATTCATCATGGGAGATGCTTCAGTGCAAGTGAGCGCTCCTGGCAGCTCCCAGGGAACTGCAGCGAGTGGGTGGGAGGAACAGCATGGAAAGACGCTTCAAATGTGGTGCTTGCTTCAGCTTCAGTACATGTTTATATTATGGGGTTTTTAGGTACAGTGTTTTACAATCTGTCACGACCTAAAGTTCTGTATTTTATTTATTTCCAAAAGTACCTGTTATGTAGCAGGTGCCTCCTGCAGGTGCTTTCCTGCAGAGGGACTGGGGTGGGGCTGCTGCATCAGCCTCCCCTGGCATTTCAGACAGTACAAGTTTTCTAAAATGCCTGAAGTTTAAGTGTCATGATTAAATTCATCAGGGTTTTTTATGGTAAGCAGAACTCTAGCAAAACAGGTTTGATTTTGTGCTAAGTTTTTTAGAAGCAGATTGGAATTTTTTGCTTAAATGGCCAGTATGTTTTTTGTGTAATAGATATAGCTTGGGCTTGGAGTTCTTGTGTCTGGTTTGTCTTTCTTTTTCTTCAATGCAAAAAAAGAGCCACTTTAAGAGTTAACTAAAAGGTGGAGTATAAAGATTCTGCCATGGTAAAGTTTAAAGTTAGAGCAGCTCACATAGAAGAGAAAAGCTTAACAGGGCTTGTCCTTCCCTGCAGGAGCAGTGGAAGGAGCTCTCCAACGAGGACCTGGAGCCTCCCCCCGAGCAGGCGCCGCCCCCTCCCCGGCCCCCCAAGAGAACCTCGGAGCTGCACAACGGGAGGATGCACGAGCCCCCGGAGCCGTGCCCGGGGCAGGGGGCAGAGGAGGAGGGCAGGGCCGCGGGCAGCGGCGCGCAGGAGGCGGCACCGAGCAGCAGGGCTGGCACCGACAGGTAACGCTGCACCTGGGCCCTGCCCCGGCACGGAGTGACCCCGGGGAGGAGTGCTCTGTTCCACCCTCAGCTGCTCTGTGGGAGTTAGGGCCGGACGAGCAGCCACGTTCCATCCCTTTGTGGCTCTCTGGGCAGGTGCTTGGGGTTAGAACTCTGGTGTTCCCCTGGCTGTGGGTGTGAGCGGGGTTCGTTCACTGCCTGTCTTGCTGCAGGTTTGTGATGAGCAGTGAAAGCAGGTGGTGCTTAAAGCTTATTCTTTAAAGGGCACAGAATCCTCCCAAGCTCTTCCTAAACCTCTGTTGAACAGCCAGATGTGTCCTTACTGGAGACAGGCTGTGCTTTGCTGGCTGCTGCAGCTGCAGGAGGTGTCCAGCTCTGTGGTGTTCCCTGCCCTTGGAGCCCTTGCATGGCCTCTCTCCTCCATGGCCAGTCCAGCACGGACTATTGCTCCTCCCCAGCCCTGACTGTCCCTCCCTCTGTCCCCAGCACTAGTCACGACACTGAACCCCGGAGGAGAACTGTTGGTGAGAACGCGCGGCTCCCACCCCGCAAGGAGGAGTCCCTGAAGGAGAGCTCCGAGGAGGAGGATGAGAGCGTGGTGGCGACTTGGAAGCCCTTCCTAGTGAATATCTGCATGTTCACTTTCCTCACGGCAGGAGCTTATCTCTGCTACAGGGTGTGTTTCCACTGACAGCGGCCCGGAGCCGCCGCGGGGGCGCCGCTCCCGGCTCGTGCTCGGCTCCTCGGAGCCCCTCCAGGCAGGGCAGCCTTGGCTCAGAGCAGGTAGATTTAGGGGAAAGGCCAGAACTTTGGGTAGGGCTTCATGAGAGAATTGATGCACTAGGGTTTTATCCAGCCCTGTGGTCCCAAGAACATAGTATTGTAATCTCAGGGCCTTGAAATATTCAGGAGTAAGCAGAGAAAATGCCAAATAGTCTGTTTTCCTTTTTTGTTTTCCTTTTTTTTTTTTTTTTAACTGAATAATAGAATTACAACACATTGTTGTTTTTAGCCTTTTTTAAAAAGCCAGTTCGTTTTCTTTTGTTTCAGAAAAACTAGGCACAAGTGAAACTTGCTTGTACTCTCCAAGTGTTGTAACCAAATACATGACTTACATTGACAAGTTCCCAAAAAAAGAAAAAGAAACCCACATACCTGAAGAATGTAAACTTTTGGAAGGGGAGGTGTGTTTGTGGTTGGTTTTTGGTTTGGTTTTTGTCTTTTTTTTTTTTTTGAACTTGCTTCATCTGCAAAGACTGAGTTGTGGGCAGTGCCTGTGGTATTGATATATTTAATCTTGACATAACTGTTCTTAAAGAGCTGATTGTTTTACTTGTGTTGATAGAACCAGGCTTCTGCATTTGCTCAGGGTATCCCAACATGTCCAGCTCTTGGATTTTTTTTCTTTTTTTTTTTTTTTCTTTACTGAGTATATCTCCTCATTGACTTTTGTTGCACTCTACTTGCACATATGCCTCTTTACATTGCACCATCCTTTCTAAAGCTGTTTTTACTTTTATATTCTGGGTTGGGAGAGTTTGAGGGGAGGGAGAGAAACAGGAAGGGAAATTCAACCAAACCATGTCCACCAGCAATGGGGCCGTGCCCGTGGCAGGACCAGTCCTTAAACCTCAGCATTTGGAATGTAAAGTGCAGTTTCACTCTGCAGCTGCTCCCTCGCCCGGTGTGGGGCTCTGGGCAGGGAGGCACGGGGGGATCCAGAGCTGGGATCCAGAGCCCTCCCTGCTGGGGCAGCTTCCCTGAGCCAGGACAGGCCTGCAGGAGCTGTGCTGGCTCTCAGCGAAGCCCTTGGTGGGGCTGGCAGTGCTGGTGTGTCCTGCTGTGCTCCCAGCACAGATCCAGTCCTGGCTCAGCCCTGGGCTCCCCCACAGCCAGGGCTCAGGGGCTGAAGTGCAGCTGAGGGAGGGTTGGGGTGCGTGGGGAGGCAGCACTGAACCAAGCACCCGGTGCTGTTCCTTGGTAATACCAAATTATCAATAGTTTAAACAATAATAGCAAAGATAGCTTTGCTTGCGTTGTGGTGCAGAGGGCAGGAGCAAACTCACTCCTGGGAGTTGTAGTGACTGAACTGCCCCATGACAGCTGATCTGTTACTGATCTGTTTTATTTCTAAAGTCTTTCTAGATTGATAGCACTTAACACCCTCAGTGCAGCCCTCGCTGTGGAGGAGCCCAGGGGAGTCCCTCCACTCTCTATTTATTTTTGCCAAGCTGGCTGTAGGTGTAGCTCTTCCTTCAGTGGGTGAGTAGGTGAAGGGGTGGGTGGGGGTGGGAGTTACTTCTGTTTGTGTTTTGTTAAGCTTGCATCAAGGGCTTTTCAAGAGTACAATAATAAATCCTCAGGTAGTACTGGGAATCAATCCTTTACCTGTGAGACTGTTGGTCGGACCAGTACTTGAAAGGAGGAATGTTGTAATCAGTCAATATTTAGTTATATTATTGGAAACAGGAAAAATGAGTATAGAAAAATGGTAATATATAATGGCTCATCTGTGTATTTAAGATACATTCTGTGATTGCTTTGTCCCCACCGTTCTCTGCAGCGTGGGCAGGACCCTGCCCTGAGGCACCATTTGTACCCTTTGTATTCAAGTGCATGTGAAGTCTGCGGTGTCCCGACGAAACACCACGTGCTCGAAAGGTGACAGAACTTATACTCCTGCTTCCTGGTGTGCCCAAATGATATTTGCATGACCTGATCCTTAGTGGCTGTGGTTCAGAGGGTGTTGCTGAGTCTCCCTGTTCAGCACTGGACTGATTGGTGTTTATCAGAGCCCGTGTACTCGCCTAATCCTTGGCATGACTTCCCGTGGGATCCCGTGTGCTCCGTGTGCCCGGTGGTAGCATGTTCCTTTCAGCTGAGTGAGTGTAGTACAGACATTCCAGAGAGCTCAGGCAGCCCTGCCACACCTCCCCTGGCACTGGGACACCGGGAAAGAAACAAACCCAACCCGCCTCTGCCCCCCTCCCAAGAGGGAACATTTGAAATCTTAGGTATGGCAGGAAAACAAAGGATCCTTCCTTTGAATACAGAGTGACTCAGATGCAAACGATTCTACCCAGACCAAGTTCCTGCAGATGACACAAGAGCTTTGAGCATCCTCTTCGTGCCTGTTTCTTTCCTGTGTTCCAGGCCTGGCTCTGACCCTGTGTGGGCACAGTGGCAGTGCCCAGAGCCCGGGGGGCGTGGGCAGGGCTGCAATCCTGAGCTGTGCCCATTTTGTTTGCTGTCCCGTGCTGTCTGTGGTAGTTGGGGGGTGTATATACCGTAGCACAGTGGGGTGTTGGGTAACCTGTTCTTGGAAATGGACAAACATCCATGTTAGACTCGTTAGAAAGTTAGTGAGCTGCTCTGCTATCTGCCTTAAGCAAATATTTACTCATCAGGTCTTTCTTTTTTACAGATTGCCATAGAATAAACTTTTATAAAAAAATGTAAAAACTCAACAAAAAAGCTGAATGTTTTGGTATAATACAGTTTCAGGTATCTTGTCTTTTGTGTAAGCCGCTGCTGGGCCTCCCAGGTTAGAGTACAACTGTACAGTTTTTCAATCTCCCATACAAGTTTTCAGTTCTCATTTTAGTTGTAACAATAAAACTCTTTTTTTAAAGAACTCACTTGAATGTGTTATTGCTTCTGGGCTGGACCCATGGGCTCCTGCTGGGGGTGGGTTTGCAGAGTTGAGGGATTTAAATGTTACTGTAAGAACTTCCTGAGGGCAGAGCCCCAGTGAAGAGTAGAGGGGCCCCATCTCTCCCTGCCAGCCCCCTTTCCCCCTTCTGTTTTTTCACATTGAACAGTTAATTTTTAAGGTAAGAAGTGCAGGAACTCGGGCATGCTGGTGGTTTTCTGCAGGAGCTGCTGCTGACCCTGTTTGCAGCTGCAGCCTGCACATCCTGGTGTTTGAATTCCAGTACTTACCTTTGCTTTGTATTTTTGGGGAGACCTGCAACTGCAGGAGAGAATTCACCAAAGTGGAACAGGGCAGGGCAGGTCAGGGCCCTGTCCTTTGGGGGTTTAGTGCCTCTTACCTGTCCCCAGGGCTGCCAGCACAGCAGCAGGAAACACTGCCAGGAACTTGTCTCAAATGGTTTATTAGAACTTTAGAAAACAGTATGAAATCCAACAAATAAATACCAAATAGAAAAGTTTTATGTGTGTATATATATATATATATAAATATGTACACACAAGCCCAACCCTTTCAAGTATTGCACCTGAAGCCAGGCTGCTCCCCATGGGCCCCCTGCCAGCCAGGCTGGGGGACCAGCCCAGCCACGGGGGGGTGAGGAGGAGAAGTCTTGGTCTGTGACTGAATTCCGAATTTAAAATACAAACCTGTCCCTCCCTCAGTCAGACCTGAGATGGCAAACCCCCTGCAGCCCCTGCTGCTGAGCACACACACCCCTTACAGAGCCTGTCAGCCCTGCTGGACCCGGCCTGAGCTGCAGCAGGTACAAAGAAAGTGACTCAGGCAGTACCAGGTTTTCCTTCTGCAGCTAAACTGCAAAGGAATCCACCAAGCAATGGTGCTGGATTTGTTCTAATTTGTTCTCCCAGTTGATGGACTGGGAGAGTGATCATTTCTCTCCTTGGGGAATGCCAAATTAATAAATCACTTCCTGGGAAAACAGATCGTATTGGACAGAGTTGGAGCAGGGGCAGCTAATTCCAGCAAGGTGGAGATTTTAACTCCAGTTATGGCCTGGATCCACATTCTGAGAGATCTCAGTTTTCACTGTCCAGCACTTGCTATTTCATCGTGTGCTAGAGACTGAGAAAACACATTCCAGGCTGCATCCTGGAGATCACAGTGTCTCCTTTGGAAATAACCCTGTCCTGGGGCAGGAGGCAGCAGGGACAGAACAGAACAGGAGGAAATCACACAAAACCAAACCCTCAGGTACCCGTGTGGCTGTGAGGACGGTGGGATCCAGCTCCTCACATTCCACTGCTAGAACACTGTGATTTCAATCTCAGCCTCCTGAGCTGTTTCTCTCAGCTCACAGCAGATCCTGTCCATCTTCTCAAAGGCTTGTCGGCCCCGTTCCCCTGTGGAGAGAGGAGACAGCCCCTGCTGAGGGACAGGCACGAGCAGCCTGAGGAGCGTGGCCCTCGGGGACACTCCTGTCCCAGCCTGGCTTGGAAGGGAGGGCTCACGAGTGACAGACACATCCCTCAGGGAACAGTTTCCAAAACCAGCTAGAAGCCACCATGGAAAATCAGGACTTCCATGAGTAACAGTTTGGAGCACCACAGCTGGAAAAGCTGACAGGCATGTAAGCCTGGGGGTTCTGTGGGGCAAGGCTGGACATCCCCAGAACCAAGCCTGGCTCAGAGTGGGGTTTGGAAGAACAGGGAAATGATTGTTTCCTGCAGGCCTGGCCATGCTCTGGCAGCATTCCAGCTGTTGAGCCCCCAGGAAAAGCACAAATGCTGGGCAGCAGGAGATGGGGAACACTGACATTTTATCAGGTCACCTCCACTGTCAATCTACTTGGATTCCAGTGAAGTAACAAGTAATGAACCAGCATAAAACCATCAGTCCTTATCTGTGAGCTTCTCAAAACGTTCAGTGGTTCCTGAAGCACTTAATCCTTCAGGATCTCCTTGGTCTGGTTCTATAAACTTCATCAGGGGCCCTTGGCTGTTATGTGTGATGTAAAGTTTATCTTCATGCTATGGAACAGCTGCTCATGAAATATTTCCGCTGTCCTGGATGTGTTCAGGCTGAACTTGAGGCCCCTCCTGGTCCTGCACTATTTCTCACGGTGCTTTCAGACCATTTTAAAGCAGTACTAAAGCCTTACCAAAGGACAGCGTGGTTTCTCTGGCGGCGTTCCTGACTTCCTCTGTTTCCGACTGGCACAGGTGGGCAATGGGCTCGATGCTCTCCACAGCCTGTTGGAGAAAAGCAGAACGTGCCTCAGCAGCCTGGTGGGCATTTCCACAGAGCAAACGCAGGCACAGCTCCCACAGCCGCCCTGGGGCAGGGCAGGGCAGGGCAGGGGCGCTCACCCGGAGGTTCTTCAGGGCCAGACACGCAGCCTGCTGCAGCCTCGCGTCACAGCCCGACAGGGCATCGCTGTAGAACAGGACAGCCTGACGGAAAAACAGCAAAATAAAACACAAACTCAGGAGTGTGATCAAGCAACCAAACCCGAGTGGCAGGAGCGGTTTTGCCCCCGTGAAATGGAACCAGGAACAAATCACCCGAGCTCTGCTGTGTTCGGGGGCTCGTTCCCAGCTAGGACAGGGCGAGGGAAGCGGTGCAGTTCCAGGGGAAGCTCCTCAATGTCCCCCCCCGTCCTTGAGCTCCTGGCTGTCCCCGAGCTCCTCAGTGTCCCCTCAGTTACCCAGTGTCCCCCAGCTCCCCAATGTCCCTGCTGTCTCCCAGCTCCCTGCTGTCCCCCAAGCCCTCTGTTGTCCCCAGTGTCCCCCCGCCCTCTGTTGTCCCCGCTGTCCCCGCTGTCCCGGCGCTCACCCTGGCCCGGACGCTGCCGCTGCCGCCGGCCCGGGCCAGGCACGCCGTGGCCGCTTTGCTCACTCGGTGGTTCTCGTCCAGCTGCAGCAGCCCGAGCAGCCGCAGCGTCCGCGGCAGCGGCTGCAGCCGGCTCAGCCGCTTCCCCTTCAGCCTCTTCAGCGTCTTCAGCCTCCCGGGGCACTGCAGCTCCTCGATCAGCATCACTGCGGGCGAGGCCCGTGAGGGACAGCCCCGGGCGGGGCGGGAGTGCCAGGACAGCCCTGCCCGCCCTGCCCTGTCCCTGTCACTGCCCCGTGCCCCGGCTGGGACAGCAGAGCAGTGCCCAAGCTCTCGCCCCCCTCCACGAGTCCTCTGCATCAACACAAGCCCGGAGATGCAGCCAATAGCAGGACTAGTTTTAAATAACTCTTTTCTAATACACAGAAAGTTTTGGAGTGCTTTCCGTGTTGGACAAGGCTCCAGGGAGGCCCTGGCTACCTCAGGCTACAGAATGCACGGCAGTAACCTCTGCAATTTTATTGCTCTTTTCTGTGTCTGAGTCCAGCCACAACAGTGACCCCAAGCCACAGACTGCGCTCATCCTTGGACTCAGCTGGAGGCTGCTCCTCTGTGTCTGCCTCAGCTTTGGAATACCCAAAATTCCCCACTTTTCAGGGCACTTCAGCCAATCTCCACAGGGGGTTTGTTTGCACATGCTCAGATATGGGAGTCAAGCATGCTTTTCCTGTTCTCATTAAAACTACATGGTCATAAGGGGAATAAAAATGGAAACAAGTTGTCAGTGCGAGGGCTGGGCTGTTTCCTGCCCTGGAGCTGTATCTGGAGGGCAGCAGCAGGAGGAGGCAGGCACAGTTACCTTCTTTAGCCAGCTGTGCCAGGTGTTTCTCCAGGCTGCCCACGCGCTGCCTGTCCAGGTAACGGCAGAACTGGAACAGCGTCACCGGCTCCGTCTGGCAGTGGGAGCAGGGCAGCAGCCCCTGGCAGGTGAGGATCTGCTCCAGCAGCCTCTGCAGCACTGCAGGAACGGCACAAGGACACAGAGCAGCAGCTTGGTGACATGGAAGCTGCTGAGAGCAAGCGGAGGTTTGGGGTTTTTAATGCACAGGGAGAGTTTTCAGCACTGCACTGAAATGAAGGCAGGTGCTCAGGGGTACCTGTCTCCAGGTGGCTGGGGTACTTCTCCTTCACTTTGAGCATCATTGTGTATTTCAGTGCATGGCGGAACCTTTCTGCTGAGGTCACCAGGATGCTGCTGCCAGGCTCTGCGAGATCACTCCAGATTTTCAGATACTGCTTCTTCTTTTTAGTCTTCTGAATAACTGAAACCCAACGTTTTAAAAAGTCAGCGAGCTCTAGCAGGTTTGGGATTTTACATGAGAAATTAGGCACAGATGGCCTATCTGCACAGTGGGGCAGCGTTAAGCTGTATTTGCATCAGAGATGGTTTTGTTAAAAACGGGGCATTTGCTGCTACCTGCAAGCACTGATCCCACAGCCATCAGCAGCTCTTCTGCCTCTTACTGTTCCCTTCATGCCAGCACCTGAGTCACTTCCAGAACATTCTGGGAGCCAGGAGGTGCCACTGCCAAGGGTTCTGGGGATCCTCCTCGTGTTCCTTGCCCAGGGCAGAGCTCTGACCTCGGGGCACCCTCAAACTCCGCACAAGAGCAGGTGAGCAGTGCCCTGTGGGTCCTCACTGGGACCCTTCATCCCTCCAGACTCTGAGCTCCTGCATCTCTGCCTCCCACACTCCCTGCCAGCCCCTCTGCAGCCCTGCTCCAGGGAACAGGTTATTCTCACATCCTCCAGGATAAAATCCGCCAGCAAATGCTTCCAACTGAAATTTGCATTCTTGCTGCTGTATTTACCAAGATGAGAACAAAAGCCTTCCAAGCCTCTCACTGTGCTTTATCATTTTGTCATGTCCAACAGCCAGTGGAAGGATTTAGTATGGGAAGACCTGAGGTAGAATTCTGTGCCCACCAAACTGTTCTGGCAAGTGGCGCAGAATTTGGCTGTTTGCTTACCAAGGAAAAGCACAGATATAAAAGAGGATTTCATTAAGGCTGCTCTGCTGCTCTTTGACTGCAAACTCCACCATCCACAACATCCCTGTTTAACACACGTCAGTTCAGCTACTCTTTCTCTAAGAACAACTTCTCCAAATTTTTCCTTTTGTGTAGAAGAAAAAAATGGACTAAAGAATGAGCCCTGTTTTTCCCCAGAACCCAGCTAAAAGAGGTGGTTTAATGATTTCAATGTTTGCAAGGAATTTAGAATGAAACCCCAGGGGAGGCTTGAGCAGACACTTCAGGGTGCACCTCTCCCACCTCTGCGTGCCTTGGAGTAAGGCAGGTACTCACTTTTCTCCACAGACAGATCCAGAACATCCCCCAGCACTCGTGTCTGCTCTGACACTTCTTCCAAAATGCTCTCCTGGACCACCGGGGCTACATTAGGTCTCCTCAGTTTCTGAAATGCAACAGACATTACTCAGGAGCTGAAACAAGGGCAGGGTCAAGCTCCAGAGAAATGAGGATTTGTTTCTTAGAATCCAACTTTTAAGATGAGTGAGAAAAACCCACTGCTCTCGGAGGGCCCTTGCCCATCCAGACACCTGCTCCCTGTTGTAGCAGATTTTCATTCATTAAACATTACCCAAGCCAAGCCAGTGCATTTTTAGCCTGCTTTGGGCACAGGGGTGTTGCTTAGAGCTTCAGCAAAACCCAGAGCTGAAAAGAGGCAGCAGAGCTTTGTGTGACATGTTCTGTGTGGATACATGTGCACACTGCATTCATGCACCCCATTTCCATTCTGAGTGTCTCTGCTGCTACAAAACAAATAAAATATATTGAATTCTGCTGTAATCAGAATCAACAGTGACAGGCAGTGCCCTGGAAACCCCCAGGCTGCTCTGTACCTGCAGGAGACCTTTGCACAGCCTCAGGTGTGTTATCAAGAGCAGGTCTAGGTTGTCATCCCCAGTAGTGACATCCTGTGCCTCTGGCCTCGTGTCACAGCTCAGGGACTGGAGCACGTTGCTGTTGTATGTGCTGGTGAGACGAGGGGAAAAGAGAGTTTGAATTCTCATCACTAAACAGAGTTGAAGATGTAGAGTCTCAACAGGGAGACGCAAAAGAAACCGGGTGGCATTGAACAGAAACCAGCATTTTCTTCAATTGCATTTATAGCACTCTCTAAAAGCGTGGGGAGATATTTCTGTGCTGGGTTTGACCCCAGGGGTGTTCCCCAGGCCAGGGTGGCGGCTGTGTCCCCTGGCTGTCCCCACGGGGTGCTGCAGTACCTGCCACTGCCCGTCCTGATGCTCCCGAACAAGGACAGCTCGTCAGCGCTGCAGTCAGCGTTCAGGAAATCAAAACTCTCCAGCACCGTCTCCACCATCAGACTCTCCATGGAGGAATGTTTGTGGAGTGTCTTTAGCTGTGGATGCAATGGAACAGAAACACTGTTATTTGTAGTTGGCCAGCCAGTTTGCAGTTGTTCCTTGGTGGCTTTGAAATCACACCTACCAATAAATCACTTTGCTTTTTTGATTTCATTCTTAACACATCAGGGAAGTCTGCCCTTGGTGCAGCACTCTGACCTCAAAATGATGTTGCTAGTTAAACTCAAAACATGTTTCAATATTTTAATCTCTGTGGATTCCCCTTTATCTCCGTGCCTGCCAAGGCTGGTGAGAGCTGATATTCTCTGCATCCTCTGTCACTGAGTTCTCACCCATTCCCAGTTCCAGAGCTCAAAGCACCCACCTTGGGGGCTGTTGCACTCCAGCACAGCACCCAAGAGCTTCACATCAATGGTGAATTTCATGGGGCCACTGCCTTTGTCCCCCTTGGAAAGGCTGCCCTGAGGGTCCTTGGTTTTGGGGGTTAAATTCTGTTTTTCCAGGGTTTCGCTGGAGCGGGAGGCCGGGGCAGTTGTGTTATCATCAGTTCTGACTCCGGCCCGCTGCCCTGCCCGGCCCAGGCTGCTCACAAAGCCCAGCCCTGCGCGCTCCTCCCTGCGAGGAGAGGACAGTCCTGCACTCTGAGCTGGCACCGGGGACAGGCGGGCTGTGCTCGGCTGCTGCAGCCCCTGCGGCTGCACCGCCTGGGAAACACCCAGAGCTCGGAGGGCAAGGCCAGGGCTGGGGCGGACACAGAGCCCGGGCTCTGCCCGGCCCCGGCCCCGCTTCCCCGGCCCCGCTTCCCCGGGCCCCGCCTGACCTCTGGCGGCCAAAATCCGGGACCAGCCGCGGCCGCAGCAGGGACCGGGAGCAGACACAGGGGCACGGAGAGAGCCACCCCTGCCCCGAGAGGAGAGCACAGCCCTACCTTCAGCTTGTCCCTCAGGGACGAAACCTGGCACTCCAGTTTCTGCAGCTGGGCTTGCCCGTCCCGGCGCGGTCTCAGCAGATTTAACACCTCCTGCAGGGTCCTGTCCATGGACCTCGCACGCCCGTCCGCCCTGGGGTCGTGTGCGGCGTTCCAGCTTTGCTGGCTGATGTTCTCCTGCTCTGCCAGGCGGCGATCCCGGGGCTGGCCGAAGGAGTCTCCCCCGCCTCTGTGACGGGTGGGGAGGCTGGAGGGGCTTGGGAACCCATCCGCACACGGGGTCTTCTTCAGGATGTCCAGAGTGCTGTGAGCGGGCAGGGGATGCTGCGGCTCCGCTCCGGCCTCCTGAGCCACCAGCGGCGGCAGCGCCCGGAGCTCCAGGGCCGGGGTTGTGCTCCGGGATTCCGCCCCTTTCTGATCCTCCCAGCTCAACGAGTCTCCCTCGCTGGTCTCCGCAGCGCTGTGGGGCTTGTTCCTCCCGGGGACACCGAAATCGCAGGCGGCCAAGTAGCTCAGGATGCTGGGGGGCCGGGGGTCCTCCCCCGCAGCCCCCGGGCTCTGCCGCTGCTGCAGGACAGACTGCAGAGGGACCCGGCTGAGCCTGGGGACAGCCTGGAGCCCCGGAGAGGGGACTCTGCCCTGGCTGCCTCTGATTTTCACCACGCGCCACTGCAGAGACACCCACACCCCCACCCTTCCAGCTGCTGAGCAGAGTTTGTTGAGGGGTTTAAAAAATGCTTTACAAAATCTAAAATAGAACTTGAAAGAATACGGGCTGAAAGAAAAATTTAACAAAGCCCTAAAATAAACTGCGAAGGGGCCCGAGGGCTGTTTTCACATTTCTGAGTGTGCTCCTGGACAGTCTGAGCCACCCAAACCCAAGGCCAGGGTCTGTGCTGTGCCCTCTGCACTCACCAGGTAATACCTCTCTCTGAAGCTGGGCGTGTTTGGGGGGGTCCAGTTGTACAAGGAGCTCTTCCTGCTGCCCACAGAAAACTTGGCAGTGCTTCCAGGCGACAGAAACAGGTTCTCTGAGTCAAAGGGGCTGCAGCAGAAAACAAAGGCCCAGTGTCAGGGAGAGCAGAGGGCAGAGGAGCTCAGCTGCTGGTGGGGTTTGAGCAGGGACCTTCACCAGCAACACCCAGGGCAAAGCCAAACAGAAACGGCCTCCAGCCAGCATCTTTGGTTGCTCCGGCAGAGGAGGACACTGGCTCAAAGGCTGTGGGTTTTACACAGAGTTCTCAACAGCTTCAGACAGAAACCTGTGCCAGAGGCTGTGGAAGGGGAGCCCAGTGATCCAAAGGGCTGGGGGGCTCTGCTCTCCTGACACCGGCACTGGGCACTGGCACAAAACCACAGAGCAGGGAAATAAAACAGTGTAATGGGGAGAACTGCCAATTCCCCTCCTGCAGAGCACACACCACCTGGAAAAACCAATAAAACCCCTCATTATCCCTCACCTATTAATAAACAATTCCTTTGGCTGGCAGAGGAAGCCTGTGCAGCACTTCTTGGCAGGTTCTGTGGTTCACACAGGCAGGGATGAGCCAGCTACAGCCCCAGAGGATACAGGCTGTGGCTGCAAGGGTTTGTGAGTGCTGCTCCAAAGACTTCCTAATTACCTACTTCATCCCAGCCATCGGTTTCTCAACTTCTTTGCAAAGCAGTCTAAGGAAACTCACATGATTGATCCCCTGGGATGCAGCTCAGCTAACCAGGAGATGGAAAACACATTTCAAGTTAAGTAAAGCAAGTTTGGTTTCTATATGTGTTACTTTTTGTCGCCTATTGAGATGCCTTGTGGCACCCAAAGAAAGTTTGTTTTTCCCCTTGAGTACTGGCATTTTGAAAAAAGTGAATTGTTTGTGACAAACCCACAGCCTCAGTGATTGAACAGAACAACCAAAGAGCAGGATAAAATCAGCTGGATTCAGCTGTACATTGCAGGAGAGCCAAGTGATAATGAGGACTAATCAGTTGCAGGGAAATGAATTTCTGCTCTCCAGCAGAAGTTGAAAAGCAGAGTCCCAACCCTCTCTGGCTTCTGAGGCTGCCCAGGGACAGTTCTGCAGTGCTGCACTCTCCTTCCTGAGCACAGAAAGTGCTCTGGGAGCTGCCCCAGGCCAGGGCAATGGGCTGAAGGAGGCAGAGTCACCCAGCTGGGCTCCATCACAACCATCTGCACTGACTCATGGGCAGAATAACCGGGATCCTGACAGCAAGAGCCTCTTAGCCAAAGCCTGCTGTGTGTACTGATGAAAGCAAATCGCTCCTACCCATGACATTCTTAACAAAATCACAGGGATCCATTCCTCAGAGTTTTCATTTTTAGCTTTTGATACCATGATGCAGTAATGCAAAATGACACTTCTAGGAAAGGAACAAGAACAAACAAAATCTGCTTTGCCCCTCTGACAATTCCTAAAAGCCTCCAGCAAAAGGCATCTCCTCAGCTGGCTCCAAACAAGCAGAAGTTCCTGGTCCTGCAAGGAATGACTGAGAGAGCAGAGGGGGACAGCAAGGACGGAGTCTGGTCTGGAGCTTCTGTTACCTCATGGCTCTGAGCTCCTCGGGCACCATCCACCATCTCCCTCTGCATTTCTGCAGCAAACAAACGCTGGGACAGCTCCACGAGTGCCTCTGTCCCAGCACTGTGACACAGACAGGGCCAGCAGGGGCTGTTCCAGGGAGGGGCAGAGGAGGGCACTGAGATGGGGTGGGATGTTCCAGGGAAGGCAGAGGAAGGACTCAGCTGGGGTGGGATGTTCCAGGGAAGGCAGAGGAAGGACTCAGATGGGGTGGGATGTTCCAGGGAAGGCAGAGGAAGGACTCAGCTGGGGGAGCTGTTCCCAGGCCAGGCTGCACTTTGAGGCAATCCCTGGCTGGGATCTGTCATGCAGCAGACTCTGCAAGCAGACTATTGTCTTTAACTGTCACTGGCTTTTCCTCAGTTTGTTCAGTCACTTCCTGAAATCACTGACATAAAACCTCTGCAAAGGTAAAAACTATGCAGGAATGCCATTGTTTAACCTTCAGCTGGGGAGCAAGGACTTTGATGGGGGTGGCTGTGGCTGAGCTGAGAGAAATCGTGGCTCCACATTTCCTGTCCACATTTCCCAGCCAACATCCACATGCCTGCACAGGATTACCCAGCAACAGCTTTTCAGAGGGCTGAAAAACTCTATTAAAAAATAAATCTAAACTGACCCACAGGTCTGATCATCTTTGCTGTCCTCATTCTGTGCCCCAATCACTCCCCTCCTGTCCAGCCACTCCACGGATTCAGTACCCTCAGACCAGAAGTGTGGATAGGATTCCCTGCCTGTGTCCCACTGCTCAGCCTGTGAATCCAGGCTGACATTAATACTCCCCAAAAAAGCCAATTCTAGTCAAGTAGACTGGGCTTGCTGCTAATAATGAGATTTTTCTCTCCCCCATCAAGCCCAGGGGAAAATGCCCAGGGAATCTGGCAGGGGGTGGTTGTTGGGTCCCACCAGGTTACCCAGCCTGGCCCAGCACCAGCGGCGAGGGCAGAGCTGCACCAGGGGATCCCTGCCTGAGCTCCTGCAGGAGGAACTGCCCCTCCACCCCAGTCTGGGTCTGCAGGAGCAGGAATGCACCCCAAAATAAAAGCCAGACTTCCTTTTTTTTACTCTCCCTTAAGGTTTTGTCCTCCTGCTGCAGGAGCCCCTGTGAGCCAGGCCAGCACTGCTCAAAGCAGTCACCAGAGTGGTTCTGACTGGATCCCAGTGCAGGGCACTCCTGGAGCTCTGAAAAGAGAATACAGCTCTCTCTTTATCCTGCATGTGAGACACAGAACTCAGACTGCTGTTTAGGTTGGCAGAAAACCCAAAGCCTTTTGCCAAACTGGCCAACAAAGCTGCTCTGCAACGGCCCCGAGCTCATTCACACCCCTCATGGCACGATCTATAAAGGAGCTGAAGGCACTTTTGTTTGAGCCCAGGAGACCAGAGGCCTATTTAAAGAAAATATACATTTAGAAGCAGAAGAGATCTACACTTGGATTTCCCACAAAGCAGGTCTAGACTGAAAGCCTGCCTCTCAGGGAACTTCTGGTAAATCAGATGGGTTTGTTTAGTCGTTGTTAAATCAGAGGGACAAGCAGCTGTTCTTATGAGTGCTCTATCTCTGAAAACAGCAAGACCCTGAGTTGTCACCACACAGCTCCTCTGTTCTGTAAACAGCCCCAGCAAACACTGTCAGAGAGGAGAGGCCAGCTCTGACAGCAGAGCTCTGCAGAACCGCCTTGGTGGGATCCCAACACCTTCAGGAAACTCAAACACAGCAGAGACACAAAGCTGAGCTCTCACTGCCTCGGGAATGCCAGCAGGGATTAACTCCCAAAGAAAAGGAGTCACCACAGCGCCGCTCCCAGCTCGGCTGCTGCCAGCCCCGGGGCTGTGTGACCTGTCCCAAAGCCAGGGACTGCTCCTCCTGCCAGCCCAGAGCTGCACCCCGGGCTGGAGGGCACAGCCAGGGCCTGCCAGCAGCACTCACAGGGCAGCTTCTGCAGAGTTTTGCCCCAAATACAGTTTGCTGTGGAGATTCAGGTGATGAGGAGATGTGCAAGAGCCCAGAACAGGAGGGGGTTTCCTCACCCAGTTCTTTTGCAAGAGCAGCTCATGTGCAAGATTAATTCTGAAATTCCTGACAGTGAGGACAGGAAGGGAGGAGACCCAGCAGTGGGAATGAGGGACTCTGTCTGTCAGTGCCACTGCTGGGGGCCACAAGGAGAGAGCAGAAGTGATTTCTTCCAGACTATAAACTCCAGCTTGGGGGAAAAAGCATCATAAACAGGGGCAGGCAACACTCTGCCAAGGCGAGTTCATTTCTCATTGACTTCAGGCAATCTGTGTTTGAAAATAACTCTCAGGTGCTGTGGCTGGGACACATTTCCAGCTGCAGGTACAAGTGTCAAGAACCACAGCACACAAGGGACACTCAGGAAATGGCACTGGCTCAGCAGAGCTGCTCCTGATTTCCTGGTGAGAGCCTGCACAGGGCACTGGGGCCTTTCAGGGAGCTCCTGGCACCAAGGGGAGCTCAGGGGGTGCCCAGGTACAGAGAGCCACGAGCAGAGGGCCCTGTGCAGTGTCCCTGGGTACCTCACTGCGGGGCTGGGGTAATCCTGGACCAGGGCAAATGGAAACACCTTAAAAAGCCTTGGCTGGAGAAGGATCTCTGTGTGAGACAACAGTGCCACAGAACAGAAATCACAGAACTGCCTCAAAACCCTGTGCTGGTCAGTCTGGGAGAGGGAGAAGTGCCAGAGCACCATCCACAACAGTGAGAATTTACTTTAATGACAGCAGTAGTCCACTACAAAGATCCAGTTACAGATTTAAAATGTAAAACAGTTCAACAAATCACAGGCACCGTGACAATGCTCAGCCGTTTAAAATACATCTGTAAGCAGCTTCCCTGGAGGGCACAAACAGCCCTGTATCCATAACTGCCCACAGGGCACTTACAGAGCTGCCAAGCCTTTGGGAAAGCTGCTTTTAACAGATATCTTATATTTATATCTTGGTAACAGTGACTGCCCTAAACCTCAGCTTGTGTATTTTTTTCAGTGTGTCCAGAAACTGCAGCTTTCAGTTTCACTTCCCTGCCTCTAAGGCATTTTCCGCGTTCTGCAGGCTTGGAGGCAGACTGGGTGCTCCTTGCGAGGGGCAGAGAGCTCCTGAGGCCACTGGTGACACAGAGGGAGCGCTGGGAGGTCACAGGAGCAGCCTCTGTGCCCTGCCCTGGCCGGTGTCACCGCCAGGTCCTGCCCGGGGCGGGCACGGGGGGAGCTGGGGGCTGCGCTCTGCCCTGCACCTGCACTCGGACAGAGGAGAACCACGGCGCTGAACGCAGCTCAGGACACCCCTGGGAGCCCCGGGGACCCCAGGGCGCTCTGGCTGGTGCAGCTGCGGGCTGTACTTACTTCCAGAGCACCTCCAGGCGCAGCTTGATGGTGCCCAGCTCGGTGATGTCCACGATGATGGCCTGGGGCTTGGTGCTGAAGAAGTTGATGCTGTCGCAGGTCACCACCCCCACCAGGATGGTGGCCAGGCCCCGCAGCTCTGTCACCTGCAGGGACACAGACACCCCCAGCCCTGCCTCAGCAGGCGACCCCAACCCACTGCAGGGCAGCAGAGGAGCCCGGGGGAACCTGCTCCCAGCAAAGCAAACCCTGCACAGCCCTGCACCCCAGCCCTGGAGCCACTGTCCCCTCCAGGAGCACTGACAGGGGCTGCCACACAGGGGGCTCAGGGGCTGGGGACACACCTGTCCAGAATCTATTTATTTTAAACCTGCCACGTGTTTGTGCCAGGAAAAGGTTGTTGGGTGCAGAGAGCAGGAGGTGTGGAGGACATTGCCAGGGGCTTCCCTCAGCTGGCAGAGTAAAGCTCTCCTTGTCACACAGAGGGATACAAGTTATCACAAAAGCTACGGTAAACCAGGGATTGAATTAGCTTCTCATTGTGCAGTGAAGGTACAAAACCACCTCACAAAGCCATTTCAAAGGCAAGGTGCCAGAGAGTGTCCTGTGTCAGCCTCTGCTGCTGCCAGGGCAGGGCAGGAGCTGCTGGCACAGCTGCACAGCCCCGGGGCTGCCCTGGCACAGTTCCCCAGTGGGACAGGGCCCAGCACAGCCCTCAGCCCTACAGAGGCCAGCAGGGAGGCGTGCCAGGCTGCAGGGGCAGAGCTGCCCGAGGACTGAGCCCCTGCCAGGGCAGGGCACGGCCAAGGCTGGGATTCCCTGCAGGGACTCCTCTGCTCCAGCAGAGAGAGGGGACAAGAGTGACATCCACATGCACATCCGTGTGTCCTCACCCAGGCTGTGCCCTAGGAACCCCCAGATACTGATCTGGGACTGCTTCATAAAAACAAGCAAACAAAAAGCCCTAAACACAACCACACACCCCAGAGCACAGGAAAGGAGATGCACTAATACTGCTGCCAGTGCCAGGAGCAAAGGAAAAGCAGGAGGAGTGTCCCTTCACTAGGCACAACATGGATTAACTGCCTTTTTTTACATAGTTAGAAAAAGCAAACTATTTCAGAATTCTGAGAAACCCATGGTAGCCTAAGAGGGGAGCAGCAGAAGACCTCTTAACCCCCTGCTTCCAATCCACCCATTACACACCACACCTTGATTTCAAAGTTCTCATGCAGATTTGGTATAAAAATCTTTTCTTCCTCATCCCACGTTTGGCTGTCATCAGTCTCAATTTTGCCTTTCAGCCTCCATTTTTGGCGCCCCAGTCTCACAAACACCTGGAAACCACAAAGAAAAGGATGTTGGACCATTCCCTTCAGTCCCACAGGAGTTCCCTCCCCAGTCCCACAGCAGCAGCCCCATTTCCCATTCCCCTGCCCACTGGGAGCCTGGATCAGCACAGAACTGGAGACAGGGCTGGGGCTGCAGGTTTGAGCCCTGAAGTCAAAGGCACATCCCCCGTGGAGAGAGCCCGGAGCTCTGTGCACACTGCTGGGGCACACTGCAGCTCACGGGGCACCCGGGGGACACTGAGTCACCCACAGCGTGCCAGGGCAGGCTGCCAGCAGACAGGAGCCACTGCTCCTGACCCCAGGGCAGCTCTGAGGGCACAGCCCTGCACTGGGGTTTGGTGGGCAGGCACTGGGACCCTCCCAGAGCACCCCAATCCCACCGGTGCCCTCTGCCCTGCCAGCCCCCGGGGCACAGGGAGGCTGCCAAAGCTCTGCTCCCCTCCCAGCAGAGTGGATTCAGCAAATTCTGCTTCCTGCTCTCCCCAAAACCTCCCAGCCCTGCCCTCCTGTGCTGCCACTGCAGGAAAGGGAAGCACAAAATGCACGAGTTGTGTACTGCACCTCATATTGGTCTCCTGGGCAGAGACGAGCAAAGCCCACCAGCCCTGAAAAGAGAAGGAAAACTCCCAATGTCTGCAGAGCTCCACAGAGCCCCCAACACCTCAGACTGCAAAAAACAAACCCCCCTGACTCTCTGGGGAACACTCCCCCTCGTCCTCAGCTCCGTGCAGAGGCTGCACCCCCAGCCCAGCACACTCCTAAAGAACAACATTTAACTGAGCTGAGAAGAGGAAGTGTGTCAGCTTTGTATTCAAACATAAAATACCATGGCAGGGCTGTTTGCAGCACTGGAGCAAACCCAGAATTCTGTCTGGGGTCTCACTGAATAACTGGACCCTCAGTGGGTCAATTCCTACCCAGAAACCCCAAATCAATGAACCCCAAATCAACGAGCCTTGAAGGGAAGACAGGAGCCTACCTTTCATCTTCACGTGGAACTCCCCCAGGTGCACCTCCAGAGCCCCCTCGATGAAGCACATGTCCTAAAAACAGCTGCACAGTCACCAGCCCTGCAGGGGAGCTGCTGCCCCATACATACTATTGCTTTCAAAGGAATTAATTTCTTTTATTTTTAAAGGACACACGAGCATTTTCACCAGTAAAGGCAGATAAAATAATAGGAATGGATTCTGTATAACAGCAAATTTTCCACAGAGGAGTGGAACTCCTTGAGCTCATCACTGCCAGTTACCTTCCATGACTGGTTTTGTAAAACCAGCACAGCTCATTCCTTCAATCCCGACCCCACACCTCCAGTGGAGGCCAGAAGGGACCCCAGCAGTAAGGATTTTTAATAGTGTCCTGCATTTCACTCACACACATTCAGGTTTTAACCCACACCATTAAAACAGGCCAGCAGCACCTCCCAGCACATTTTTGTGAGGGAACAGCAGGTCCTGGTTCCCAGTGGGAAGGATTTCCTACCTCTGTGCACTCCTGGACGTTCTTGTAGAGCTCCACCAGGCTCTCCCTGGAGGCTTTGGTGGAAGGGGACAGGGAGAAGGCTTGTTTCATGTTGGTGGCCCCATCCCTCAGCCTGCACTGGATGCAGTACGCTTCATAGAGCTCCTCTACCTTTGGAAAGAGGGACTGGAATTACCCTGGCACAGCTCAGGAGCTCTGGGAAGGAGCATCAGCAGTTTCCAGGCAAAAAACCCAGCAACCAAAGCAAACCCCTCTGTCAGAGCACTGCAGGGTGCTGCAGCTCCTGCACCCCACAGAGTGCAGCACTTTGCTCCCCAATATCCCAATTTCTCCTTTTTCAGGAGTACAACCACCTCTGCCTGTGCCAGAGTGGAAGACAGGAAACAGAGTAAGACTTTCAAGAACTGCAGAGCAGGGAAGAATTCCCCGAGCACAGACTGGAAGCCCTGCAGGGCTGTGCCAGAGGAGAGGCTCAGCCCTGGGGAGCACAGAGCTGCCCTGTGGGCCCTCGTGGGAAGGGGGAGAGCACATCGGGCTTCCCAGAGCAGCACTTGCTGAATAAACTGGCAGAAAATGCAAACTGGCTTCACAGGAAAACTCAGGTTGGGTCGTGCCCAACATTCAGCCTGAATAGAACCATTCAGGAAAATAAATAAATAAGAATCCCCTCCTCCCGTAAAAAGCTTTCAGCAACTCCCCAGCATTCTCCCCCTCAGATGAATTATAATCAGAGTTTTCCATGTGGATGGATCACTCATAAAGCAGCGTGAGCCTTTCAGGTATAAACCCCTCACCTTGCTAATGTGAAACTCCAATTTCCTGATGTATCTCTCCACAGAGCGGATTTGCTTTTGAAGAGGGCAGGGAGAGAGAAAGGGATGTAAGAAGTTATTCCTGAATGTGCCATTAGGTAACACAGCAGGCAGAAATCGCCCGTTTTCCTCTCCTTGCAGCACCCCATCCCCAGCAGCCTTACCTTGTCCAGGTCATAGTAGAAAGCCTGAAAGAGAAATGGCACAGGCTGAGGGGGAGAGCACCTGGATTTGTACCACTAATGACACTTTCATGAGTACTGCAAGACTCACTAGGAGCAGCCGAATTTACACTAAATTAATCTTACAAACACTGATCACTGAGCAGACACAGGGAGATTCAGCCCAGTAAAGAAACACAACCTGAAGAGCATTGCTGGATGTCAAAATTGAGAAATTTCAAGTTAAATTCTCACATCTGGGGCTTCCTTGCTTGGGCAATTTCTGATTGTGCAGCTTTGCTGGATCCCACCTCAGCGTTTTAACTGGACAGCCCCTGGGAGCCCCAGGTGGGAGAAAACCCCTACTTTTGTGGGTTTTATTTAAGTATTTAACATGGAAAACCCCTTACCAATCTGGAGTTCCTTTTTGTGTCTTTGTGCCGACCAGAGAGGTAATCCAGCTCAGCCTGATGTGCCTCCAGGTACTCACTGCAGGGAAGGCAAGCCCAGGTTAGATCCTCCTGGTGCACCCACCAGAGGTGCTCTGGGGAGGGTTTTCAGCAGGATGGTACAAGCAGCAGAGGAGGAGAACCTCGAGTTCTGACACACACACAGGGCACAGAGCTCCCTCTCAGACTGCTCTGACTGCTCCCAGCCCAGCTTTCCTGCAGAATGGTTCATGTGCTGGGGGGTCCTGCCTGCAGTGCCTGAGGAGGAGGAGGAGCTCACCAGCCCTGGAGGGTCAGACCTGCCCATGAACCCCCTGCCCACGGAGCTGCACAGGTGAGGAGGGGCAGACACTGCCCCGGGTTTGAGCACACAGAGCTGGAGACTGTGTTCAGGCAATTTCTTAATGCAACTGCTCCCTTTCCAGGATGAGAGCTGTTTGCAAGGTGTGAAGCTCTTGGTGCCAGTTGGCTTCTCTAGAGCTCCTTGCATGCATGGGCTGTGCCTTTGGACTTTCCACAGGGCCTGAAACCTTTTCAGCTGAGACTCCTCCAACTTTGCTTTTAATACAGAGCAGCCTTAGGTAACTTTTTCCTCTCGTGTTTAAAAGGGAACCCAAAGCACCTGGTAAACACTACATCCTTAGACAGTCTCTGAGCAGTCAGAAAACTTCATTTAGACAGCTACACTTCCTCACATTGGCTTTGATGCATTTCATTGTCTCACTGTTCCAAACCAGGTCCCCCAGGACCTCCCAGGTCTCCAGCACTGCTCTTAGCACCAGCCCAGTCACAGCTCAGGGCAGAGGCAGCCAAGGCTGGAGGCAGAAAAGCACTCACTCACCTTTCAGAAAAGCCTCCCCACTTTTAGCTTTAAGTGTGTCAGAATTACCAGCTTGATGGAATGGCAGCCAGATGGTTAACACAATAAAGAGTTATTTTCTATAGCTATAAAGAAACAGGCACATAAAATATGTTCTGTACTGAAAACTCAAGTCACTCCAGCACCAAGTGGACTTAGTCTGCATTTACTTAAAATTTGGCCCTTGCATTGCTATTTGATCCAGTTGTGTTCTGTAGGTTACCTCAGGCAGTCACTCCTGGCAGGAGCTGATCATGTGGCACTCGCTGCAAAACTGGGAACAAATTCTGACCTGCTTTGTCATTTCTGCTCCCTAAGCTCAGATAAATTCTTAACTCTGCAAAAAACATTTGGTTTCCTTGTTTCTTTTAAATCTAAACCCTCTAATAGGACATTGGTGGATATTTTTAGGGCGAAGACCTCATAGTCTTTTATTGGATGATAAATGTGACACATCTGACTTTATAAAGTGTTGCTGCAGGGCATTTGGTGTTCTTTGCCTAAGAAAACAAACGATGACCAAAAAGAATACAGTAGCAAAACGTGGAGGACAGCAGTACCACACTGCAGGAGCTGCTAGGAGGGTGCCAGCAGAAAGGGCTGCAGGTTTACAAATCCAGGGAAGGTATTTTATCTCCTGATGGCGGCTGCAGGGTGTAAATGAAGCTCCTGTGATAACAGACCCAGAACATTCTGGGAAATCAAAAAGCTCAAGTTTGCAGGTGAACCTGCTTAGACCTTTGCTTTACAAGACACCCAGAGATGACACAGTCATTCTGAACTGTGGAGTTTAATTCTATTAAGAGAGGAAGACAAAAAAACAAAGAAAAGAACAAGAGCCACCCTGACACTCTGCTAGAACAGCTCACTCTGTAAGCGTTCAGTAATTAGCACAGGAACAGAAGTGCTTGATGAACCAGCCTCCCCCTCTGCCTTTGCAGGGCACACCCTCATTTCCAGACTGCATTTGAAATCAGCTTTTTGAGTCCCAGCAAACTCCACACTGCTCCAGTGATTTTTCCAATCACTCCCCAGCTCTGTCCCATCCCTACCCTGCCACCCCCAGCTGCTCCCCAGGGGATGGGCAGTGCTCACTGCTGCTTTGTACAGTGGAATAAAGCAGGAGCAAACAAAAGCAGCAGAATCCCGCGCTTGCAAGCAGACTGAGAGTGGATGAAAATAATTTTACAGGGTCCAGGTCTGGGGAAGCCACCACACGTGCCCAGAGGTGCCACCACACGCGCCCAGAGGTGCCACCACACGCGCCCAGAGGTGCCAGGTGCAGGCAGAGCACAGTGACACACAGACCTCAGCAGCACCACCAGTAAGGCAAATGACAGAATTGAAAAAGTCCTTACTTAAGTCCTTTCTTCAAAGCTTCAAAAATTTTCTTCACCTGCAGCGGCTGTGGGTCCCAGACGAGAGCCCCCTTCTGCAGGGAGTTGTAGGCCTTGGGGGGCTTCAGTGACATCCTCGACCTCACCGAGCTTCTGCTGAGGGCCTTGCTGTGGGAGAGAAGAGAATTTCAGAAAGGTGCAAAGCCCACCACCCAGGAGATGAGAGGCACAGAGCGTCAGGGTACACTTCCATCCAATCCCAAAAACGTTCACTCGAAATCACCCAGGTTTGGGGCACGTGGGAGCGCCCTGGCAGCAGCAGAAAGCCTGGCAGCAGCAGAAAGCCTGGCAGCAGCAGAAAGCCTGGCAGCAGCAGAAAGCCTGGCAGCAGCAGAAAGCCTGGCTCAGTGCTGGCTCTGTGTGCCCAGCAGGGCAGGGCAGCTCCCTGGGCACAGCCTGGCTCACCAGAGCCACCAATGGGAGCCCTGCAGGGCCGGGGCAGTGCCAGGGCAGTGCCGGGGCAGTGCCATCCCTCCAAACCTTTGCCTGCCCGAGGTCTCAGTGGCAGAGCTCACCCAAAGAGCCTTTAGGGATTCCTGCTCCTCTGCCTGCCCTCACCTCCCATCTAAACCGTGGCTCAGAGCCTCAAAAAGCAACTGCCAGGCCCAGACTGCACACAAGATGCAATTACCAAAGGCTTTTTCAGTGCCTAACACCTCAGCTAATTACTTTTAAAAAGAACTGCAAAATCAAAATTAAGTGTTGTTTCTACCCCAAGTCCCCCACCTAGAATGTTTAGTGCCAACCTAAGGAGGTAGAATACCCTGAACCACAAGTTGGAGACACCTTTGGAACAGAAAATGAGCTCTCTGCAAATATTCCTGCTTGGCATACATCTATCTATATCCTCCCCTAAGTCCTGGCTATTTTTATATAGGTTTGTTAATAATCCCCCCAAGTAAATCCCCCCTCTAAAATAACATTACCTGGAGAAGTTTCCCATCTGCCAAAGCAAGCCAAGGCAGCCAGATCTCTTACAAAGCAGTGGGATCCAAAAGCAAGCTTTCACTCTCTGAAGAGCTTCCCACCTTCCCTACAATCTCCATCCTAAACTCTGCTCACCTGCAGGAATGCTGAACTCACCAGGCTCAGGAGGGGCTGGGTTCAGCTGCAGGTTGTACCTGAGGCCTCAGGAGATTCTTGTGCTGGGTGATGAAAGCCCAGGCCCAACACACCTGAGAGCTGTCCCTGGTCCCATTAGAGCAGCCCTTGAGTACCTTCTTTAATTATCCTTGTCCTAAATTCCCACTTAACTCCAGGTTTTAGCATCTGTTCTGCAAAAAATCTGATAAACTAGGTGTTGCCAGCCCTGCTGGATGCTTAATTTCTTCACACCACTGATTATCTTGGTTTTTTATGATGCCTTAATGGAAAGTATTAATTAACCAAACCATTTGGAGCTCGGGTTAACTCCAGCAAGGAACACAACTGTTAAATTAGAACCCTACATTAATATTACTTTTCTCTAGTATGATAATGCATCTTTGGGTATTCCATGCAAAATGAGACAGTTTCAACAGGAATAACACTGGAAGGGGCAGTCTGACCAATAAGAGCAGCTGAAAGAGTCTCCTACAATGCTCAGTGCTCAAAATTCTTCCATGCTAAGAAGAAACAGCATCTAATTCCAAGCTCTAGGGTACTCTAATTAGCAAGATACCAAATAGAAGAGACGAGATAATTCTGTTTTGAAATTAAAGGCCCAGATTACTCCTGGGTTTTGTTTCATTTTGGAATTTACCTTCAGAATTTTGGAGTGCAGATCCCAAATTCTGGAAGTGACTTTCCTTGTACAGCATCTCAGTGCTGCCCACGAAGGGCTGGGATTTCCTCCCCAGCACCTCCCACTGGCTGCTGCAGCCCAGCTGAGCTCTGAGGTTACAAATCCCATTTTCATGCACTTCCTACAGGAGTGGAGTAGCTGACAGGGCCTGGAGGGCCAGTAGCTAAAAGCTGGATGTTCTCAGGCTGCTTTCCCTTGTGAACCCGATAATTTAGGGATCAGATTTCCCACTTTGCAGATAACAGAAATAACATTTACTTCCTGTGGAGACCATGGTGGGGAAATACAAAATCGTGTCTGACCGAGAGACCCAAGGGGAAGCTGCTAAAGAAAAGCAAAAGTATCTTTGACATCTGCTGCAGAATGTCCATGTGGGCCTGACCTGTGCCATCCCTGGGCAGACCTTGCACAGGGCCCCTGCAAGCTCCTGCTGAGTTTTGCAGCGGTGCCTGAGGGAGAGATAAGCCAGGAAAGGATGATTTAAAAAACTCTTGTCCATGCCAGGGCAGGCTCTCAGTCTCACTGGGCTGTGACTGAGGGTCTAGGACAGAAATCTTCCTTATTGCAGCGATGCCTGAACAAAACTGTCTGTCCAAACACTCACATGATGAAAAACAACATCATAGAAGTGCACGAAAAGAGGCACTTGGTCAGTAAAGCTTTGCAGCTCGAGGTAAGGGGATAACCCTCAGGGACATGTGAATTATTGTGTCTGCAGCTCTGGGACCCTGCTGGACTGTGGTGCTGGAGAAAGAACCGCTCACCTCTGCCCCTGATCCCTTCCCTGCTGCAACTCCCACTCTGGACTGCAGCTCAGGCTGTCTGTACAGTCTGACAGAGTTTTTCTCCAGATCTTAGCAGCTGCTGTGATTTTAGACATCTGATCTTTGCTAGGGGTAACATTAATTTTCACTTTCACCAACAAATTAATTTATTAATTAAAATTGAAGACTCCTCAGCTGCATCACAGTCATACAGGGATTTCATTTTTTGGCTCATACTTCTGTGCTTAACCAAAAGTTTAATTCAGTAATCTGGTTCTTTGAAAAGATATCTCATTACACGAGTCAGGTACTTTACTGATACACACCAGGGTTTTTTTGAGTACAATACTCCTGAGGCACACTTCCCAATACTTCCACATGCTGCTGCTAAATGATTCACTCTGTTATTGCTCCAGCATGCCCTGGCACTCAGGGATCGTGTTCACTTTCCATTTGTAGGTCATGTCTCCTAAAAGCACTCAAGATTTACAGGGATTGACAGGGATTGCTGAATTCACAAAAAGCACAGGATTTTCAGTGGCAAAGCTGCAGTCACTGCACAGAGCAGAGCTGTCCAGTGAGCTCTGGGAAGCAAAGGGGGAGCACCAGAGCAGGGTGATTCAGCAGCTCCAGATGGGATGTAGGATGTAGGCTAAGTTCTTTTTCGCCTTCTTCTTCATGGGTCTGGGTGGTGTTTTGTAATTGGGTAGAAAAATCCTCATTGCGAGCCACGGGTGGTTGGATATTGGGTTAAAAGTAAAAATAATTTAGGTGTCGTCCCGTTATTGGACGATTTGTGCTTTAAAGACCTTGGAAAGGGTTAGAGACAGAGCCACGCTGATACTTAGAGCTCACAACTTGTGAGACTGTGCCATAGATAAGAATTAATAAACATCTGAGTCCAAACACAAACATTGCTCCTCCCGAGCTTTAATCCCAGCTCCAACAGAAGAAAGGAAGACAAGAACCCCTCACTTTGGAGTCACTTACGCCAGTTTCCTGCTCTGCACAGTGCTGAAGCCAGTGAAGGAGCAGCTCCTGCTGATGCCACCCCCGTCCCCAGGGGACACGAACGTGAGCTTCACCGACATGGCTCCGGGCCAGGGGCTGCTGCTCCTGCAGAAAAACACAAAAACAGATGAGGCCAGACCTCCTTGGCAGCCCTCGTGCTGCTGCAAGTGCTGAGCTGCAGGGAAGTGGAAAGTCAAAACAACACACAGCAGAATAAATTGGAAAAAAAGGCTTGTCTGCAATTCACGTTTCCTGTGTTGTCATCCACGGGACAATTAATAGGGGATTGCATAGTCTAAAATGAAATCTCTCATGCCCTCTTCAATTTCTGATTGATTTTACAAACTCCCTATGCAAAAGCCAGAATAGCCTCAATTCAGAGGCTCTCTACATTTCTGACTTTTTAAAAACCCTGTAACTGTCCCAGTGCTCCGGGAGTGCAGGCCAGCCCGTGCATTTCCAAACCAGGGGGATGCCAGAACAATGCTCGAGCCCAGGCTCAGCTGGGTCCAAGGAGCAGCTCCTTGCATCTGCAGAGCCACGCTGCACTCAGTGCTAGGACTGCTGTGTGGTGCCTGAGCCCAAGGCAAAGTCTGGTTTCAGCAGTAAATTTCAGGTTCATGCTCCTCTTCTGGCAGGGTTTCTCTTGGATTGCTCTCTTGTTTTCCATCAAACTCTTTTGCTTTTTGGAGAATTGTGTTCTCTGCCATATGTCTATAGACTCCAAGCCCCAATATAAGTAACAGACATATCCTTCAAAGCAGCTGTAGAAAATCACCCAGACAGTTCATATACAGAAAAATTCCCTTCCTTTCCCCCTCAAGCTGGTGTAATGTAAACACCACAAGTGAGTAAATCTGGGTACAACAAAAAGCTGGAGGATGTCTTTGGAGGGAGAAGCACAAACTGCAAGAAGGAGCTCTGAATGCTCCATGCAGAAGTCAGTCCCACATTACAGAATGTGCTCTGAGAACACTCTTAATCCATCAGAGTGGGGCTGAAGCTCTGCACTCAGCCTTGTGCCTGACATTATCCTTTAGCAGGGCCACCACTGGTCAGGCTGCAAGCCCAGAAATGTCAGCGAGAGGCTCTTTCCTGGCTCTGCCACTAACTTGGAGAGCAACCTCCTCCCTGCCTGGAAGGGCTGCCTGCAGAGCACTGAATGCTTCCACAGAGGAAGGGATTTGAGAGTACTTTGCTAATCCTGGGCTGCTCTACAAGTACAGGGAATTGCTGCCAGTGACCACACTTTGGGTGCCATCACCTACCAAAGCTCTCCTGGATTTCCAGGAGCAGAGATCCTGCCTGAACACTGTTCAGGAGCCTCTCTGCCATTCCCTGGGCTCAGGTTTAAGCTCCCATCTCCTTGCCTGTTCTGTGGGCTGTGCCATGCTCAGGGATACCCCTGGGCAAACCAGGCAGGACATCGCAGAACAAGAGGTGGCAATGGCAAACCCAGGCAGCAGACACTGCTCTGCAGGGTCTCCAGTGTGCAGAGCTGCTGGCCATGGCCTGGGGTCTCACTGCTCAGAGGAGCAAAGTCCAGGGACTCACAGCCCCAGCAGGACTCACAGAAATCTGCTACATGCAAAATTCAGGTGCCTCTTCCCCACCTCTTAACCAAATCATGCAGCACTTGATTGTCTCACTTTGAAGAGATCCTCCTCAATACCCTTATTCAGAGCTCGGACTTGCACCATATCACAGCTGAAGTTTCAAAATATTTTCCATTCTTCCCTCTAGTTTTGAGATGTTTGTAAGTCTGTGAACTGTCACCCCATCAAAAGGATCATTAGCCTGAAGAAAGCATGCAGCTTACTGAAAAATGTAATTGCATAACAAGCTGTTAAAGGAAGAAATAAAAGGAATAGCCTTGTGGTTATTGACCACATCCCTCATCAAGGCTAAGCCAGATTCCCAGGATCTATTTTTCAGCTCTTTAACCTGGGAAACTCAGTTCATGGGTATAAGGAAGGAGGAAAGTGCAGGAGCAGCTGCTCTAAAGCCTGCCTAACATGACACTGAAAGCCTTTGGAGCCCAAAGATATGGAACAAACACAGCCAGGCAGACCCTTGGCAGGAACAGAAAGTGGGAGAACCTGTGGAGAACCCAGGGCATGGCGTGGATGGGAGGTGAGGAGCTCCTGCCTCAGCCTGGGGATGGCTGTGCCAGGGCTGGGTGAGGCAGGAGTGAGCTCTGGGCACAGCCTGGGCTGAATCCCCTGGGAAAATACACACTGAGCTCAATCTCTGCTCCTCAGCATTCCTCAGGAGAGCCACCGACCGCAGGAGCAATGTCTACTGTGCTGCATAAACATTCCAAATTTATCATCCAGACCCCTTGCATTTAAGTGGTTTTGTTCAGCTGTTTGACAAACATTCTATTTATACAGTTATGGGCACAACTAAGAAAACTTCATCTTTCAAAAGAAGAAAAATAATTTGAATTAGGGAGACACACGGCGTCTTTGATCTCAGAATACCTCTCAAAATGGGTATTTTAACACAACCAAACAGGGATCTTTTCTTCAGACAAAACCAGTCTGTGGCCAGCACTCCCAGCACGAGGATTGCCAGCAGAACCTGAGCAGGTTTGGAATTCCCTCCAACAGGGATTCTGAGCTGTGGTGTCACTGCTGGGAGCTGGAACTGCCCACCCCACACGGGAGAGCCCCTGCAGACACCCACGGGAAATGTGTGCTGGATATTGAGCTTTTATCTGGTAAAACAGATTTGTGAGAAGGGAGAGGAGGGGCACAAGCAGCTTCCACCCATTCATCAGACATTTCTGCTGGTTTAAGATTGAGCAGTGTGAGCAATTACATCACAGCTTTGCTGTAGGTGGAAGCTTTTGCTCCCCTGTGTAGCTGCACATGTTCCACAGAACTTCTTGACCTGAGCCTGTTTAACTCAGATTATGAGATGGGCCCTTTACTCTGCACCAAGCTTACATCTGTCAGGTCATCTTTTGAAAATGTCAAATGATTCAGGAATATAATCCCACTCCCACAGGTACTTCAGACTCTTAAGAGTTACTTCATTTGATTTTTTAATATGAATTACATTCAGAGCTTGCATTATTTAGAAAGACAGGACTTCAGTGTGTAACTAGTTTTGGTACTTTTGCAAATTTTATCTATGCAGATTCAATCTCGAACATATATTTAAATACTGCACATCTGACATACCTTCCTCCTAGCCATAGTTAAACCACTAAAAGGAAATCAGATAAACAGCTTTGATCCAAGTTATTGCTTTGCTCATTAGGCGCTCCCACAGCTCCGTGCCAGCTTCTGGAAATGGCATTCTGGAGCCCAGGCTTCCTGGGCAGAAATAAATTTGAATATCACAGGCAGTGCTGTCAGACAGCTTGTGCTGGAGGTCAGGCCTGATGGCTCCATTTCTAGGGGATTCTTTGAACACAGGACTCAAATTTCAAGTCCAGGGCGAGCTGCTTTTCAAGCCTGCACCCCAAATGTTCCTGAGTTACAATCACTCCCCATCTCAGCACGCAGCTCCAGGTTCTGCTCTCAGTGACAGTGTGCACATCCAGAGGAAATTACTCAGCCATTTATTCCAGATTCCCAGCAGAATCCAATTGTGCCTTTACTAAGGACTGAACCATCCAGCCCATCCTATGGCAACCATGGTCTACTCCCAGAAATGTTACCAAAATAATCTTGTGCCACAGAAATAAAGAAGTTGCTAAGTTAGGATCAGTATCCCAAAGAAAACTGGAAAAAGAGGAAAATCATATAAAATTTCATAGGAGAGAGAAATAGAAGGGACAAAAGTTTAATGCTTTAAGGCCAAGTATTTACTTGTGGGAAAAGCCAAGACCTTTGAATGTACACAGGTATATCTCAACTTCTCCCTCCACTTCTTGCCAGCTCCTGACACACATGCTCTGACATTCATGGCCCACATTTTTTACACTGTTATTCTCTGCTTTTATTTGGTTTGGGCTTGTTTTTAATGAGGTGAACTTTGCACGGCCCAGCTCTAGCTCCTATAAAATCTGACTCTTAAATGGGCAGGTTCAGTGATTTCTCTGTGGAGAGAAGAAGCCCTCCATCCCAACCACAGCTGTACTGGGAACGAGAGGTCTCACCCCCTTTAAACCGAGCTAATGGGGACAGGAACGTGGTCAGGAGAACTCCTGTCTTGGTCTTGCCTCTGGGATGATGGAAGGAGTGCTGCAAAGCCTGATGCTTGCACAGAGAGGAGAGGGAGAGGATGGTGACTCCTCCAGGAGGAGAATCCGCAGCGCTGCAGAGGCCCCTGCACCCCCAGCCCTGCTGGTCCCAGCAACACCGACACCCCCAGCCCACAGGGACCCCACAGGGACCCCACAGGGACCCCCAGGTGGTGGAACTGCCCTAAGCCCAAACCAAGCATTTACAGATCCCAGGGGCTGCCTCTGGGTCACCTCTGCACCAGCAGCTCTGAGGGGACTCTGAATCGCTCCTCTCAACACTTCAGTAAAACGTAAAGCAGACCAGTTCCTGAGGATCAGGCACTGTGAAAACCGTAATTTCTGAGAGAAATCTGACTGAACAAGAACACTTTTTAAACTAACTTTGCCCATCAGTGTGTTTTTAAAATATAAAGAGTCCTCTGGTGCTAGTTCAGAGAGAGATAAGATTTTTAGGACCATCACTTCTCTGCCCAGTTTTGCTCCCATCAGAGTCACTGGGAGCATTGCCATGATTCAGAGATCATCAACACGGCCTTGGAGGTCATGATTTGGCACTCAAACTGGAAAAATACATAAGTGTGGGGTTTTTTTCTTCTTTAGAAAAGATGCATCAGATTCTCCCTCTGGTGCCAAGCCTCAGCTTCTTTAAAGCAACGATTCTTGCTTTGTTTTCATGTGCTCTTCATCTGTCCTTTCCCTGCAGTGTGGAGCAGGTCCCTTGCACTGAGCCACAGCAGCAAAAAGGAATCTTCTGCTGAATAAAGTCTTGTGAGACACAATCATTACATGCAGAGGAAACTGGGTTTAGTGGGGCCCTAGTTCCCCTGGGGACTTCCATAATATAAATTATTAATAATAAAAATAAACATTGGCTAGCTTGAACTTCTCTTCATTCCCTTGGAGCTTATTTTTGTGATGGAATCAGCTAAATAAAGCCCACTTGAAAGACTGTTTAATTGCAAACTATCCAAAGAAAACAAAATGGAACTAATTGGTTCTTAGATATTAAACATTGAAAAGGAGATGGCTTTGGAAACAGCTGAAAGACTGATGTGCATTAGGATACAAATGGTGCAGTGAGCAGCTGAGGAAAATGCAGTCTAAACTGGACTACATTTACTTTTAAACCAGATATTCAAGTTTAGTCAGTCTGCCCTGCCTAGAAGACAGCTTTGGATTGTTTCAAGCCTAAACAGAATTACAGCAATTCTCTGGAAAGTTATAAAATCAGAGGAGGCAAACTTGTGTGCTGGGCATCCAGGAAACACTACAAACCTACAGTGATTGCTGCTCCCTGGAGTGCCCCTTCCATCTCCTCCAGCCCAAAGAGGACACCCAGCAAGGGCTGTTTCAAGTGGTTTTTCCAAAGCAGTTGTTTTCCTGCAAGTCTGGTGGGGAGGGCTCACCAAACCAGTTCTGCCAGCTCATCCCCAGAGGAGAGGGGCTGTGCCCCCTCCAGAGTGACTGAGACCTGCCTTGGCCTCTGCAAACTCCCTTCCTTCAGCCCTGGGATTTTGGTTTTGCTGTTTAATTCAGGTATTTCACAGGCAGCAAATAGAAAGAATCTGTTTGGCCATGTGAAAACTCCCTTTTCATATTCATTAGAAATTAAACTCCTTCCACACTTATTTCAGAAGTGTTTCTAGCAAGGCTAGGAAGTGATGGCTCCAACGTGACTGAAATTTGTAAACAAGAAAAAACCCTCCACATTAAAAGGGAGCAAGAAGTAGATAAGTTACAACAAAAATCACACAGTAAAGACAGTTTTAAAAATGACTGAGTGGTAGAAGAATTTTTCTCTGGAGGACCACAGTGTGCAATGGAATCAGCCTGGTGCTCAGCCACTGAAGGGGCACTGTCCCATCAGCAACGTGTTTACTTCCCACTTATCAATGACTGACAGTGACGAGGCCTCTGCCAGAGATAACAAATTCCTGGAAATGTCAGGGCCCCCAGAACACCCAGCCCAAGCTCACTGGAAAAAAAAGGCAGACACAACTGGAAGTGCTAAGCAGAAGTTGCTCAGCAGGATCAGTCAAGATCAAACCACTTCGACATTTAGGCCAAAAGCTAATGCAATTTAAGTCTCTTGAAATGTTATGAATACCATCAGCAAACACGGCAAGAGTCACTCATGAAAATGCATTTCAGCTTTGTGCACAAAAAAAATCCATCAGCTCTCTGTCTCAGATCTCTTCAAAGACTCTGAACCCAATTGTTTGTTCCCTGAGGACCCAAAGCTTTTACTGCAACTACCACATCTGCTTAGTGTTTCCTATTTTTCAGCATCACAAGGAGTTTTTCTTAGGGCTTGGACTGGTTTGCTCTGCATCTTTGGAGCAGTGATCTCCTGAACTCCCACTGGTGATTCTCTGCCCTGGACAGGGCACAGAGCAGAGACCCTGCTGCAGAAAGTTCACAGTTCAGAAATGGCCATTCAGACACAGAACACTGACCAGTGATTCCAGCAACACACTAATGCAGATCCAGGATTACACCCAGACTCTGACACAATTCCAGCAGCAAGGCCAGGCAGTGCATTTGATGTTCCAACAGAAACGTGGAGTTTTGCTCCATGTGACTTGGCTTCCTCCAGAGAGATATTTCACGAGAAGATACAGTTTTACTGTATTGTAAACATAATTTGACAATTACAGGTCAAAGTATCCTCACTTATTGCTTTAAAGGAAACTAAAAGTAGTCAAATTCATGCATACACATATGGGGAGAAGATTCATCATGTGTTACCAGAGCTCTGGGGAAAACAGCACAGAAACTGTGTCTGAACTGGAGACCTTACCAGAAGGTGCAGGGTGTGTTCCCATCCAAAGCCTTCTCCTGCAGAGCATGTTCTCCTTACAGGTGTGGTTTTGTTCTTGAAGAACCCAAGCTCAAGTAATTTTGAGATACTTTGCATTGCTCCCTCAGTGTTTTGCACTTCTGCTGTTTGTTTGCAGGCAGCTGGGATGCCCGCACTGATTTTCTAAGGTCATTTAAATTCTTCTTTATTTGTGAACAAATTAAGTTGTTGCACAACACATTGGCATGTCAACCCTTCAGAAAAAGGGAGAGGCACAACTGGGCCCCAGTGGAACTGGGAAGGAGCTCCAGTGACCTCGGCAGAGTCCCACAGAGCACAGCTCCACTGTCCCGGTGCCTGTTGTGCCTAACTAAGGAATATTTCTGTATCCAGGGCTCTTCAGAGGGGGCCTCACCTCCCAGATCAGAGTGTGGGGCTGCATTTCAGACAACAGTGACAATTTCCATCCAGCCTGGGCATTTGGTGCTGCACCAGCAGCACTGTGAGGTGTGCAGGCACATTCACACCCCAGCGCTGTGTGCTCCTGAGGGACCCAACCCCGGCACGGCACTCGTGAACCACCCAGGGTAAAAGCTCTGCTCTGCTCTGCCACTGTCCAAACCAGGCTGGCTACAAACAAACCCCCGACCTCCCAAACTCTGGAAAAGCCAAGGAACTCCTGTACAGATCAGCCTCAGCCATATCCCTGCACTGGACTGCCACGATTGCTCCAACAGCTGCATTTGGAATATCCCCTTGGAAAACCCTGGCCTACTATTCTAACTTTACAGACCTCATCAAACAAAATCCTTCCTTATAGTCTGGAGAAATCTTCTAAGCCCTTTTTGTAGAATTTCAGTGATGTAATGGAAACATTTCAGAAATTCAGGGCACAGGGAAACTGGAGGTTACTGAGGTGGTGTTTCTTCTGCACTGGTAGAGGTACAAACCTACTCATGCCAACATTAAAGCAGAAACATTCAGATTTTAAAGCACACTGAGGCCTTGGAATTGCCTCCCTGTTTATCTGTTCAGGCCCAGTATTGGAAAATGATATTTCCCTCTTCAAGTCTGTAGCAATTTCAATAATAAAACAGAGGTTATGTAAGTGCAGAGAATTATGGAAAAATATAAGCAGAAAGCACATAGTTTTAAAATTCATTTGAATAACTCAAATACAGCTGAACTGACATTATTCACACTTTCCAGTCATAGTCAATACTGGATTGAAACCAAGCACAAGACTTTTCAGGCCTGAAGGAGGCTTTTAAGAAAATTACAAGTACCTATATTTCCAGTTTACAATGCCTGTCTGGGAAAGCTCTGCTGCCTAAGGAAACACCAGGCTGCCTTCTCGTGGGATTAAACAGCAGAGATGTGAACTAATTAAAGCACCTTTGGATCAGCCTGTAAACACAAGGGCTGATCCCACCCCAGACAGCTCCCAAAGCAGAAACCTGGATGCAAAAAGCAGCAGTGTCCTGGGCAGACAGGGCTGCAGGCTCAGAGGCACAGCTCACATCTCTCTCCCACTGCAGGCTCAGAGGCACAGCTCACAGCTCACACTGCAGGCTCAGAGGCACAGCTCACACTGCAGGTGCACAGGCACAGCTCACACTGCAGGCTCAGAGGCACAGCTCACATCTCACACTGCAGGTTCAGAGGCACAGCTCACAGCTCACACTGCAGGCTCAGAGGCACAGCTCACACTGCAGGCTCAGAGGCACAGCTCACACTGCAGGCTCAGAGGCACAGCTCACACTGCAGGCTCAGAGGCACAGCTCACACTGCAGGCTCAGAGGCACAGCTCATCTCACACTGCAGGCTCAGAGGCACAGCTCACAGCTCACACTGCAGGCTCAGAGGCACAGCTCACACTGCAGGCTCAGAGGCACAGCTCACAGCTCACACTGCAGGCTCAGAGGCACAGCTCACACTGCAGGCTCAGAGGCACAGCTCACACTGCAGGCTCAGAGGCACAGCTCATCTCACACTGCAGGCTCAGAGGCACAGCTCACAGCTCACACTGCAGGCTCAGAGGCACAGCTCACAGCTCACACTGCAGGCTCAGAGGCACAGCTCACACTGCAGGCTCAGAGGCACAGCTCACAGCTCACACTGCAGGTTCAGAGGCACAGCTCACACTGCAGGCTCAGAGGCACAGCTCACAGCTCACACTGCAGGTTCAGAGGCACAGCTCACACTGCAGGCTCAGAGGCACAGCTCATCTCACACTGCAGGCTCAGAGGCACAGCTCACAGCTCACACTGCAGGCTCAGAGGCACAGCTCATCTCACACTGCAGGCTCAGAGGCACAGCTCACAGCTCCCACTGCAGGCTCAGAGGCACAGCTCACAGCTCACACTGCAGGTTCAGAGGCACAGCTCACACTGCAGGCTCAGAGGCACAGCTCACACTGCAGGTTCAGAGGCACAGCTCACACTGCAGGCTCAGAGGCACAGCTCACACTGCAGGCTCAGAGGCACAGCTCACACTGCAGGCTCAGAGGCACAGCTCACAGCTCACACTGCAGGTTCAGAGGCACAGCTCATCTCACACTGCAGGCTCAGAGGCACAGCTCACAGCTCACACTGCAGGCTCAGAGGCACAGCTCACACTGCAGGCTCAGAGGCACAGCTCACAGCTCACACTGCAGGCCCAGAGGCACAGCTCACACTGCAGGCCCAGAGGCACAGCTCACAGCTCACACTGCAGGCCCAGAGGCACAGCTCACACTGCAGGCCCAGAGGCACAGCTCACAGCTCACACTGCAGGCCCAGAGGCACAGCTCACAGCTCACACTGCAGGCTCAGAGGCACAGCTCACAGCTCACACTGCCTGCTCACTTCTGACCTGTGCAGACACAAGCTCCAGCCCCAGCTCTGCATTCCTTCCACACCCAGGGCTGGAGCTGTGCCTGCACAAGGAATGCAAGAGAGAAATGAGTTTCTTATCGGCCTGGCAGATCTTGTTGGGTGATGTAGATGCCTGTGGAGCTGCCAGGACTCCAATGTGGGACGTGGCATGCAGCCCAGCTCCAGAGCTCCAAGATTTCCATCCAGTGCTCTGGCAGGACACTTGAAATAAGGCAAAACTGTTCTCTAAAGCATAAGGAACTGCTCCTAGCTCAGGGATACCTCGATACATTTCTGTTATAAACAACTGTCATCAAAGGAAAAGTGAAGGTCCCGGATTTGTATAAGAATGAGTAAAAAAGGGAACAAATTGTGTATTTCCAGACTCAGGGATGTTTGAAAGTCTGGCTATAAGAAAATAGATTTGATAATCATAAATCTCGCAGAGGGGAATACTAAACACACAAATAAGGACAGGAGGTTTCTCAGGATAACCCTGTGTGTCCATTCCCTCCCAAATCACGGGCAGCATCATGCATAAAACTGCATGAGGCAAAATCTTGCCATCCCTGCAAAGAGACCCAAAGTTCACCTTGGCTTCTGGAAAGACAAACCAGTTATGGCTCCTTCAGTTCCACAGCCAGCAGTGTTTCAAAATGTGCAGACCTCCCAAATGCATGAAGCACAAAGAGCTGTGGAAACAAGGCCCTTTCTGTGTGGATTGTGGCCTTTTTTATATTTTGCCAGGGCTGGGGCTTTCCTGGATGTCCCTCTCGTTACTCTCCCCAAACAGAACACAAACCTGTAGGATAAAGATTCTGTGCTGTGCTCAAAAATGTCAAGAGGACTTATCAAGGTAATTCACACTGCGTTTTGTTCAGACAAATATTTTCATAAGAGTTGAGAAGGAGTGTGTTGAATAGAGCATCCACAGTTTTGAGAAAAAGAAATGCTAGCTAAAATCAAGGGCTTTGGCTACTTTAAGGCTTCCTAGGCAAGATTAAATCAAAATATTTCCTGTAAACATTCCCTCTTTTCATCAGAATGTCAGTTGTAATAAGGAGAATGTGATCCTAATTCTCAGCATCAAAATCTGGGATAACTATAAAGTCAAATGTTTTCTTACTTCCACAGAAACAACTGTGACAGGAAATATTTTCCAAAGCATGTTGCAAGTGGAGGTAAGTAAATCAGCTAGCACACAGCACATTTTTAAGGGAAAAAATTTCTAAAAACGAATCAGGATTTAATAAAAAATGTCTCTGAGGTACGTAAGTCATGCCCATAATAGAATATTTTTCAATTTTCAACCCTGTATAGAGAATTTTAAACCACTAGCAGATGTAGGAAACAAAAGCAAAATTGTCCCTTATTCTCTGCTGTGCACAGACACAGATAGAGACAGGGAAACCAAGAAAAGGCTCTCAAACATTTTCCACAAGAAAGACAATTTGCTCACAATTCCTTCTCCCTTTAAATTGTTTCTGTGGCAACACATCTGGTGCTGTAATTCTGGGCCAGAGCATTAACTATCCCGAAAGAAGAAAGTTATGTTGTTGTTCTGTCTGCAAGAACGTGGAGCAGAGAGAGATCTGTGCACACACGTAATCAGGTCACCCCTCCTATCAGCCAGGGATATTTCTGCATCGCTTAAAATTGCAAGTTTTAAACATTTCAACAATGGTTAGAGAAAACTCTCATGGTAAACACAGTCTATAAGCCAGGGGTTCTTTAAAATAAAATGATGAGTGCTTTGCTACTGCTGCTCCTACCCTGTGAAATAAATAGATTATCCAGCTGAGAGGAACAAGGTTCATTCCCCAGTCACAAACAGAACTCTCCCTATGTAATGGAGCAAGACTGATGCTGATTTCCATCTCCCAGCACTGCACAAGCATTGCTGTGTTATTGTTTTACACAGGAGATACAGGAGCAAAACACCTCGAGTGTCTGGAAAACCCAGCCCCAGGGTGAGTTACCCCTCCCAGAATCACAGAGCCCTTTGGGTTGGAAAAACCCTCCCAGAACACCAAATCCAAGCTGTGCCCTGTCCCCACCCTGTCCCCAGCCCAGAGCTCTGAGTGACACCTGGGACCCCTCCAGGGATGGGCACCCCAAACCCCCCTGGGCAGCCCCTGAGCTCCCTTTCAGTGAAAACATTCTTCCCAAAACATCCAGCCCGGGGCTCTCCAAGCTCTTGAGGACCAATAGATTTTACATTATGGAAATAATGGAAGTGGATTTTTGCTACTTCATCAAGCAGATCAGGGATGGATTCACGGAAAGAACATATCTGATGAGCAATAAAATGTCACTGACACAGTTACTGTCCCAAAAATAATTGCATATGTTCTCCATAAAATAGTTTTTATGATTTAATTTAAAACAGTTAAATTCCCATCTAGAGCAGTTACATATAAATCTGTTTGGTTACTACACTGAGGGGATTTCTGTATTAATGACAAGATCATCTTAGTGTTCTGATCTTCTAAATTACTGGTGATTAAATGCCTTGTCTGTCTGAAAACCAAGTTTTTGCCCTAAAAAGTTGAATTGAATAAAAATGATAGTTTTCAGGCATCCTATCTTTGAAGACATACTGGTTTAAAGCAGTCTGTCCTCAGGGAGAATAAACTGGCAGCAGAAATGGAAAAGTTGAAAAAAGTGGATAAAACCTGGTATTTCATAAATATGTATGTCCCTTTTGTGCTGCTGGAGGCAGCATCCCAGGATGGGAACGAGAGCCAGGCCCGAGCACCTGTAGCCATTAAAGGCTGGCTGATCTCCTTCGCACGACTGCTGTCCATAAATTTGGATTGTCACCAGCCAATCACCTTCCAAAATCCACTGCTGGCCAGCAACAGTCTGGAGAATTCAACTCTGTCTGTTCCCTCCTCCTCAGCCTTTTGGCTAAGATCAAGTGTGCAGATTTAAATAATATTAAACCTACTATTTTACATAAATTATCTCCTTAATTTCCAGTCTTTCTATTTATTTCATCCAAATGGAACAAATTAATAACCCTTGTGAGACAGTTCCCCCTCCCTTGCTTTATTTTGGATAACTTTCTATACCAGAACCTCTGCTTTGTCCTGGTGCTCTGTGACCCCACATTGTCACTCCTGAGACCCCTGAGAGACACTTGAGGATCACAGCTTTCCCCTCCCCACAGACTGAGCCTGCTTTCCCTTTCTGGCCAGAGTGGCTCTATTCCACTCCTCAACCCTTCACAGGATAAGGCAAAGGGGGATTTGTGAAGGAATGAGCTGTGGAGGGGAATAAAGAGGCATTGGTGATGTGCTGTTCCAGGACCCCAGCTCCCTGCCTGGATTGCTCCCCAGGAACCCAGGGCTGGGGGGAACCTTGCAGAGAAATGTGCAGCTGCTCCTTGTCCTGACAGAAGGAAACCATCCCATCCTTACCCTGTCCCTTGGGAATCCATTGCACACTCCCTGCTCAGCCTCTCCCTGCACGCCCCTGTGCTGCTGACAGGACAGCCCTGCGCCCTGCACAGCCCTGCTCCCCTGCACAGCCCTGCTCCCTTGGGAGCACAGCCCTGCTGCCCTGCACAGTCCTCCTGCCCTGGGAGCACAGCCCTGCTGCCCTGGGAGCACAGCCCTGCTGCCCTGAGAGCACAGCCCTGCTCCCCTGCACAGCCCTGCTCCCTTGGGAGCACAGCCCTGCTGCCCTGCACAGCCCTGCTCCCCTGCACAGCCCTGCTGCCCTGGGAGCACAGCCCTGCTGCCCTGCACAGCCCTGCTGCCCTGCAGCTCCTCCAGGATGGAGCCCTGGCTCAGGACCTGCCACCTCAGGGAAGCCCTTTCATTCCTGCAGAGAGTGTCCAGCTCTAACTGAAGGAGAATGCTGCCAGGGTAGTGTTCACTGCCAGCTCACACGTGCTGCACCTCACCCATTTCTCTCCAGACCTGGGGCACAGAGATGCTGGCCCTGCCATCCCCACAGCTCCTTTTGGCAGGGTTTGTGCAGCTTTCCCTGCACTGCCACACGTGGTGCTCGTGTCACCCACGGTGCAGGGTTCAGAGCAGCAGCAGGGAAGGGATGGACTGCACGACACAGAAATGCAACACAGGAGTTTCTCACCACACACTCCCTTAGGCAAAGCATCTCTCTCAGGTGTGCCTCTCCATTCAACATGCAATATTCCCTCAGACACATTTTGCACTGTTTACTCCCCTTGCAAATGATCTTACTCTGCTTTTCTTGTTTTTAATTAAGGGCTTTCCAAAAAAAAAAAAAAATGTAAAGCACCTCATCAATAGGTGTAGCTCCCATTTTGCAGCTGTGAAAACACAGGTATGGACAGATTAAGTCTTGATCCCAACAAAGGAAATGACGGAATCAGGAGTTGTTTGAGTACTGGTACTAGTTCAGTACTCAAGAAATGGCTCCAGAAATATACAACCTTATTTTTCAAATTCCTTCAAGTTTCTTTGGTTGATGAACAACTCTACTTCCATATGGCCCAACTTATTTAAAACACTTTTTAAAGGGGGAAATTAAACTCTGTCTGAATCAAAATGTAACTGGGCTGTGACCCAAAACCTCAATAACCTCAACTTGTATTTACACGAATAAGCAATAAAAAAAAAAAAGGCAAATAAAATATAATTTTTGCACAGACAAGAAGAGTTAACTAAAATATAACCAGCTAATGCAACAACACCTCCAAAAGGCAAACTCCACGGGATGGCATAAACCTCACCCTGCTCCTCTTTCTGTTCCACCTGCCCCGGCCAGGTGCTCTCCTGTGGGGGTTCCGGGGTGTTCCCTGCCGGGAATGCCCTTACCCCGGGCAGAAAGCCACCGAGCCTCTCTGCGCGGCCGCAGTCCCGGCAGGGATGCTGGCATCCTTGGAGGCCTGCCCGCTTACAGATGCTCGCCTGCCCCGCAGGTGACCCTATACCCCCGCAGGGTCCCGCCTCAGGTGTCCCTGTCCCCGCAGGTGACCGTATCCCCCCAGAGGTGACCGAGTCTCTCCTCAGGTGTCCCTATCCCCGCAGGTGACCCTGTCCCCGCAGGTCACTCTATCCCCACAGGTGACAGTCCCCTGCGGGCGCTGCGGGTACCCCGCGCCCCCGAGCCCCGCTCCGTGCCCAGGTGTGCCCCACCCGTGCCAAGGTGTGCTCCACTCGTGCCCAGGTGTGCCCCACCCGTGCCAAGGTGTGCTCCACTCGTGCCCAGGTGTGCTCCACTCGTGCCCTACCTGTGCCCCTCCTGCGCTCAGGCCGGCGGGCGCGGAGCGCGGCTCGGCTCCGCTGCCGTGGCTGTCGCGGCTGTCGCGGCGGGTCCGGGCTGCCGGCAGGGCCCCGACAGCCGCCGCTTATCGCCGCTTGTCGCCGCTTGTCACCGCTTATCGCCGCCCAGCCGCGCTCCGCTTCCAGGAAGCCGCGGCTCCGGAGCGCTCGTTTGCCGCTGGATGCCGAGGGCTCCGTCCCGCTCGCTGCTTCCCTTCTCCCTCCCTCCCTCCTTCCCTCCCTCTCTCCCTGGCTCCCCCTCCGACCCCCCTGGTGCTGGCAGGGGGGCTGGGAGCGCTCCGCGCGGCTCCAGCGCATGCCGAGCCGGCGGTCACGGCCCGGACCCTCTGCTATTAATCAGGAGCATCGCAGGCGCCCTCTCGCTCGCTGCGGCTGCTCCAGCGGGTCCCACAGCGCCGCGGGGCAGCGACAGAGCGGCAGCGCGGGCAGGACACCCGTCCTGCAGGACACCCGTCCCCACGGGACACCCTTCCCCGCAGGACACCCGTCCCCGAGGGACACCCGTCCTGCAGGACACCCGTCCTGCAGGACACCCGTCCCCACGGGACACCTGTCCCTGCAGGACACCCGTCCCTGCAGCCCCGGCCACTGCCCCGGCCCCTGCCCCAGCTCTCACCCCTTCTGCTCAGAGCTTTTCTGCCGTGCCCAGGTCCCGCCTTTCCCACCTTCCCCATCCGTTGCTCCCTCCTCCTCTGCCCTTACCCCACACCGCCTCTTCACCATCCCTTTAAAGGTTCCCTCCTCTTGCAGCCCTCGGTCATACAACGCTAATCATCATCATCATCATCATCACCATCATAATCTTGTTTCTTTTTCTCTTTGCCTCCTGCCTTTCCCCATCCCGCCCTTCCACAGCTTTGCTGGCACTGAGGAGATGTAATTTGCTCTCTTTGATTCTCTGTTGACCAAACCCTGCTCCGAGTCCTTCCTGCTGCACCCACTACTGACCTCCTTCTTTCTTCTGCAGGCAGGCGCTGCTCCTGGGGCTGAGCTCCCTTCTCCAGACACCTTCCAGGTGACCGTGGCAGGAGGAGGTGACACTGCCATGCAGAACGCAGGCTGGGATCTCCCTGCTCCTGTCTCACCCACTCACACCTCTCCTGAGCAACGCCTGGCCGGGCCTTCTGCAAACACCACACATAAAACATGTCCCTGCCTGGGCACAGCACCTGGCTCCTGCTGTGGCTCATCCATCTTCCCTTCCCGCTGGTTTTTAGCAGCACTTCCCCGTGCTGACTGACTGACAGCACAGGAAGCCAGACACTCCCCAGGGGAAAATGAGCTGACTGCACGGAATCTGGCCATGCCCTTACCAAAACTTCATTAGCAATGTGTTTGCTTCCCTTTGGACCATGCAGCATCCAGCACACACATCCTGAAACCCACCCCACTGCAGGAGGCTGAAGCACCAAGGGAAGTCCTCAAAGCTCCAGCTGACCAGAGATCCCATACAAGAACCTCTCCGGGCAGGCTCTCCTTTGCAGTTCTTTATGAACTAGGTCAGGATTTGTATTTCCCTGTGCACATGTCTAAAGGAAAGTCTTGAAGGAGGCAGAGGAAGATCTCTTGCACAGCTGAACACAGCTTGTAAGGAAAGGCATGAGGGAACTGACACACATGAAAGTGAGAGCAATAAGACACAAAACCAGATGGGCACATGGAGTTGCCCGAGCCAACAATTCAAGCACTCTGGGGTTTATTTGTATCAGAAAGAACTGTGCTGAGATGCAAGCAAAAGTGGGTTTCACACCAGGTCTTTAAAATGCTGGGGCTTGGAGCACTGCAAATGCCAATGGTGGTGCACCACAGATGTCACAGCTGGGGTGCCTGGAAAACAAAGCAGGGAGATGCAAATACATGGATTTGTGCAGGTAAGCACATGACATTCCAGTCGTCGTAACTCTACTAACTCTTGGCTTGATTTTCCTGGTATTTTGGGGGTTACATCCACTGAGTGCTTGAAGAATCCCCCCCAACAAATGCAGCTGCAGCTGTCCTGCTGCTCCGTGGGGTTTGCAGGCTGACAGGGCAGGCTGTCCTGCTGCTCCGTGGGTTTTCCAGGCTGACAGGGCAGGCTGTCCTGCTGCTCCGTGGGTTTTCCAGGCTGACAGGGCAGGCTGTCCTGCTGCTCCGTGGGTTTTCCAGGCTGCCAGCAGGCAGCAGTGGCTGTGTGCCCCAGCCTCAGGCAGAGGATGGGGCTCCTGCAGCTCAGGACAGTGCTGGAACACTGCTGTCACTGCAGCAGGTCCCTGTCCCCAGTGCTGGCCCCACTGCAGGGCAGAGCACACTGGAAAATCAGCTGGATTTGTAGGAGGACATTTGTCACAGCACCAAATCTCAGCAGGAGCCCTGTGCAAGCAGTTGCCCAAAACGCCATTGCTGTTAATGTCATTTCCTCCTAACCATGAGCCCTTTAACAAAATTCACAGAGCAGCCCCTCAGCAAACACCAATGACCAGAGTTCCCTCACTCCTGGTGCAGATGTCCCCATTTACTTCAGCTGAGGAATGGCTTTGTGTTTTTATTCCAGTTTACTTTTTATGATCTCCATTTGCTGTGTCTTCATCTGGTGTGTTTATGTGGCTGGTGCTTGGTTTTCATTATTTTTAACTGCATTTCAGATCATTTGCTCTATGGTTTTGTTCACATTCTCCTTTTCCACGAAATTCTAATAAAACACTTGGCTACAGATTTCCCAAATTGAATACTGATGTTTAGTGCAGCTAATTATGCAGCAGGGTTCAAAGTGAGTTCTATAATGTAACAATTTACATATTCCTGAAAACAATGGACACAAACCTACAAATTATTGCTACAAGCTAGTTTCACATTCTTCTGGAATTTCCTTTAGAAATACATATGTTTAGTATTCTCACGCATATGAAAAGCAGTAAATAGTGCATTGCTGGCACCATTATAAAATTTGTAGTGAAAAAATAAAACACACTCTGATGTGTCTCAGACCTAAAGGGACATGAAAAAAATGCCAGTTTGTTTCCTCCAAGATGTCAGAGCACTTCACAAATCCCTTCCCAAATTCAGTCACTCAACATCCATCAATATAAGCCAATGAAACACAAAAGATCATTTTACAACAAAGCATCCGCCGTGATTGCAACAACATTACACATTGAGCGTTTCAGCATCACCAGTGTTCTGGCATGATCAGATTAATCATAACTTTATTGTTTAAGTCCTGAATAAAATAGATTTTGTTTGTTTTCTAAATGGACCAGATCACAGGCAGCCAGCCCTGTGAGCAGAGCAGCCCAGCCTTCTCAGGAAGATCCAGACTAAACTGACTTTTAGAAAGGCTGCTGTAAACCATGACTGTTTATAAAAGCAAGAGCTAATAACTCAGTAGCTGGGCCTGTTACTGTGATCCTTTGCACCAGGCTGACTTGGAGAGACAATAACTCTTGCTGCTCTTAATGCAAGCAATATGTATGCCAACATTTGCCTGTGGCTCCACCCCACCCTTTTTAGTTTGTATTTTTTTAATTTTAGGATGCTGCTTACATGTTCGTAATGTGGAGTAATCTGCATAGAAGTGGATTATCTCTCAGTCTATCCATATATTGACCAGGCATTTTCATTGCTGTAACTATGAACTGCAGAGCATGTTCTAGAAAACCATCCCCGCACAGAGCATTTGCTCTGAGCCTCTGAGGGGGGTTACAGTGAGATTAAACTGTAAATACACATCCCCACTTCCAAGCACATGATTATTTTTCCCTCTTTGTGCATCTATCTGTGCTGGAGTTTTTAGTTCTTGGTGTAATAACTCAGGAGGGAAACTAAGAGACCTGCCAACAGAAGCAAAGAGTATCTTCTAAAACCTCAACACAACTGGGACACAGGCTGAACTCACAGGATTCAGTATTTCCAAATGTGACATGCATGGAAAATCTGAATTATTTTTCAAGCCTCCTTGGCTTGTACTTTTGTACAAGTCGACCATTTTACTTACGACCGTTGCACCAGTCCTGCCTGGTTAATAACCAGGGGCAGTTCTATTGCACTGATGTGTGCAAACCCGTCTGTTCACAGGGGTCTAACAGGGTTGGCTTGTTTGTGTATGGACAAATAAAGCACTGAGACAAAAAAAACCCTAAATTAATCTGGTCATCTAATTACAGTAAAAGTTTCATATTTCCCTAAAAAAAATTGTTCCTTATATGGTTTTACATTTTCCTAAAATGTTGGTAGCTTCGTCTTATGATTACAACAGGAAGTCTATGACAAATCAGAGAGATCAAATGAGAGTGCACCATCCCCGGGAACGTTGTCCCATCCCTGGAAGTGTCCAAGGCCAGCTTGGACGGGGCTTGGAGCAGCCTGATATCGTGGAATTGTCCATGGCAGGGGGTGGAGCGGGATGAGCTTTAAGGTCCTTCCAACCCAAGCCATTGTGTGATTTTATCAATGACATTTCAAGCCCGGTAAGAGCCATTTGACACAGCCACTACAAACACAGGTAAGGCTGTGGGAGCAGTCCATGTCCTGGGCAGCCTGGTGCAGTCTGGTTGTAATTAATTAATGGTGTAATAATGATGTAATTAATGGTGTCATTAACGGCCGGCGCTCCGGTCGCAGCCGCCGGGGTGACCGCGACAGCGCGGCCACAGCGCCCTCTGGCGGCGGCGGCTCCCGCTGCACCCGCGAGCGCGGGCGGCGGCGACAGCGGCGACAGTCGCGACAGTCGCGACAGCGGCGATCCAGGCTCCCCGCGCCATGGAATCGGCCAGCCCCCAGGGATTCCCTTCCCGGGTGTCCCAGCCCTCTCTGTGCCTCACAAGTGCTGCGGCGCTGCCAGCTCCTGCTCTGAGCCTGTGACCGCTCCTGCGTGACTCCTGTGTCAGCCAGTAAATAATTCCATCTCAACAAGCAATAGTTCATTATTTTAGAAAAGCTATCATTATTTTTGCAGCCGGATGCAGGGATGGTTTGGAATGAATTCATTGTCTCAGTCAGACACGGGAACAGTCCCTGCCACGAGCTCCCCTCTTTGTGCATTTCTGTCACAGCACTTTGACTCACAGAGCACAAATCGTTGTAGCAGCTCTGAAAGAAGGCAGACATTAAAAACTTATGTTTTTGTCAGCTCAGGAAAAGGGTTCGATGCAAGGTTTCTGGCACAGCACCTACGGAAGCGTGGGGCAGGAGGGATTTGGCCATGGGAGCACCACACAAACTCCCAAAGGGAGGTCAGGGTGGCACCCCAGGTTCACAGCTGGGGGACAGGGGGACACCGCCAGCTCGGGCCACTCCAAAATATTTTTCCCCAAAAAATTTTGGACCAGGAATACTCAGTGAGTAGTGGAAAACCAAACAAGAACTGTTCAGGAATTCCTTTGTGCAAAGAAACCCTGAAGTGTTACCTGTTGAGCTGCCCAGCTCAGCAGCAGCGTGGCTTCCTCTGAGCACTTCAGGCTCAGGGTTCAATCATTAAACCCCACACGAGAGCAAGTGAGAGGTGTCAGCTGGGCTGGAACTGCCCTGCTCAGACACGGGGGAACCTCAGAGTAACTCGGAGTCATTGCACACAAATGGATTGCTAGATGAAGGGGAAGAAAAAGCTCTAAAAACTTTTCATTGTTTTAGTTAGAAACCTCAGAGAGTATAAATGAATGTATCAGTATCAGCTTTTGACTTGCTAGGAAAGTATATTCAGAGAATTTCAAGAGTTTATCACTGGACCCAGTTTATAAGTGGGATTTATAACATACCTGAAACAAACTTTTTCTAGCAGGTAGCATGGTATGAAGACAACCTTTCCCATAAAGACAGACAAAATAAAAGTACAAAATGAAAGAAAGAAACCCAACCCCAGGAAACTATAAATATTTTATTGGAAAAGATCTCATACATGAACTTGAAAAACAATCAATTCATTTTGTCACAGACAGGTAAGTAAATATTGCGTCAAAGTAACAACTGAATGTTCCTGGAGGAGTAGGGAAGAAAAAAATGCTGCTAGGTTTGCTGACAGCAGAAAAGAAAGCAAAGGCAGAAACAGAACACAAAAACTCATTACTAACCCAACTGTTTGTTTCTCCCTCAATAAAATAGGATTTTAAAAACTCAAACAAACAAACAAACAGCTCGCTCCAAAATTAAAATCTGGTAACTGTCACAATCCCAGGGTAAGAAATTAATTTTTTATTATGCAAATGCTATTTAAATATAACCATTAATAATTAAGCAGCTAAGTTGCCACGCAGTGGGGTTCACTTGCTGAGCCTCGCTCCTGTGTTTGTGTAGAGCTGTTGGTAAGGAGTGTGTTCCATGGAGATAAAATATAAACAATCCCCTTCTCAGATTCCTCCTCTCTGATGCAGCATTTGTGAATTCACACATTCTGCCTCAGGATCAGCACTATCAGCAGAAAGTTATGGAATGTATTTCCCTGGATTCATGGGGACCTATAAGTACTGCTTTACAACATTATTTGCATTTAACATGAACATCTCATCTGTGAACATCAGAGGCCTTTGTGACAGCTCTGGTTTGTCTGCACCACTCACTTATCAAGGAGAGGGCAAAAAGCAATTTGAGCTCATGCTGGTCCCTAATATTCTGAAAATGGAGTATCCAAGGGCATACACTGCTGCTGAAAACGCCTCTTTGTAGGGAAATGTAACTAGCACACAAGATTAATGTTTCAAAATTGCAGAAGGTATCAAAAAGAAAGCTTGTAAGTACAGAATTTATTTTTGTTAAGGAAGGACCTTCCTATTATCATTTTGAAAATAAAGCTTCTCTTTTTCCTTTTGGTTTTCTTTACCCATCAAAAAACCTCTCCAGTCTCTCATCAGCTCCAAGACAAGACCAGATTACAATCTAGTGCATGTAACAATCACTCCTCTGAGCTGGCACTGACAGTGTAAATAAAGACTACTTTATATAAAACATGAAATCAGCATAAGCCCTGAACTATGCAATAAAATATTAGGTGGATCATCAATGACAGTCAGCCTAAGGTGACAGAAATTTTCTGTGCTTTACTCTTGGAAGTACTCTGTGAACTCCCAGGAGGGCTGTGTGGAATACCATTCCACTTAAATGAGGGAAATCTGGGATAGGAAAGCAACCTCACAGCAGCATCTCACTATTCTCCATGGTGGACCTAAGTGATGGAATTTCTACACCAAAACAAACAAAGGAAAAAAAAAAGGCTTCCCAAAAAAACTTCCCCAGCTGCTCAGAGATCAGGAAACCCAACCTGTCTTTCAACTTCACAGAAACTGAACGTGCCACGAATAGCTTGATCAGGTCTGAATCACAGGTTGTACAGAACTTGTGACTAAAATAGCTCTATAAGCTTGCCTTACAGCAGGCACAGAGCCTGCCTCACTCCCCACCTTTATCTGAGATCAAATTGTTTATCACATTCCTTCCTCATACGTCAGCTCCTTGTGATGAAAGCCAGCCAGTGATTAATACATTTTATTAGGTTGGTTCCAGTGACTTGAAATGAATTTGCCTTGACTCCTCAGGCTTGCTCCCACACCCACTGCCTGGCACTCCAGCCATGCTAGGAATGCACAATAGAAAACAAATTATCTTAGGCGATACCTCATAAATCTATACCAATAAAATTAACTGCAGAATGGCTCCAAACAGAAATCAGCTTCAGGAGGTTTTTCTTCCTTTTCTCCAGGAGAAAAGAGCCAAGCCAACAGCTTTAAAGCCCCAGAGAAATCACTGTTCCCTTGTCTCTTGCACTCTTCTCCATGCTCAGCTCATTAAACAGAGCTGTAAAAGACAGATATGGAAAACAGTCCAAACTCTTTTCAGTATTATAATTACAAAATGACAGAATAAGAGGTTTTATCCTGGTCTTGCTCACATAGCTGCAATCCGCCATCTACTACACCAGGATCACAGATTCTATCTGAATCTGCAGGCTGAATTCTCTGTGTATCCTGCAAACTAAAACACGCTGGATGAAGGATGAGAAGACTTGAATCAGCCTAGACACCGTCTGGCAGCAAACTATACTTAACTATTAACAATATCCTCTCTGCTAATTACAGCTTGTCTTGGCTCGAGTGAGAGCTGCAATTCCTTTGCCTTTGGCGTGATGCGAGGAAGATCAACTGTACAAAAATCAGCACCGACTTAGAAGTGATTCAGCACTGGATGCTTTTTATTTAATTACTGATTAGCAGCTGAGACTTGAGAACTGACGAGACACCCACGGCTTGCCTCAGTTGCAAGGCATTGTTTGAGCTCCCATCACAGCCATCCACACAAGATCTACATGATGAAACCTCACACCACGTTCTGTTCTACCAGGTTTACAGATTACGGAGAGACATGCAATTCAAAGGTCTGTTGATATAATGAGATTAATGTACACGCTGTCTTCTTGTCTATATACACGTGAGAAGCCTTTTTTTTTCCCAGACAATTTACAGTCTCTCCACTCATGGATTTTGTACTTTTGTCAGGGTAGCTTACCTAGCCTTTAATTGAAAATAATTGATCTGTCTCAGAATTAAAACAGTAAGGGAAGGTTAGCTCTGACATTACCAGATCCTGCAATCTTATTTGTGACTAAAATGAAAACAAGCTCCATGAACAGCTTTACGTTCAGGAGGAACGCAGAGCCACATCCTGAGGGGGAGACTTCAATCTTTGGGCCTGAGCAATGTTTATGTAATGTGTAAACATCAACTAACACTGGTGCTTTTTGTGTTACTGTGGGACCCTGGATCACAGAATGCTGGGGCTGGAAGGGATCTTTCTTTGGAAATCGTTCAGTCCATCCCCAAGCTCGATGTCCGAGGGGTCTGAGCCCTCAGGGCCGCCTGACCCGGGGCTCCCGGGGCTGTGAGGGCTGCGGGATGGCGGCTCCTCGGGGCGGCACGGAGGCTCCCGGGAGCTGGGCGAGGGTTGGGGTTAGAATTAGGTTCGGTTTAGCTCCTCGGCGCTGTGGAGGAGCGGGAGCGCGGCACGGAGGCTCCTGAGGGCTGTGGGAGGTTTAGGGTTAGTGCTGGCTCCTCAGGGCTCCGGAGGAGCGGGAGGGCGGCACGGAGGCTCCTGAGGGCTGCGGGAGGCTTGGGGTCAGAGTTCGGGTTAGTGTTGGCTCCTCAGGGCTCTGGAGGAGCGGGAGCGCGGCACGGAGGCTCCCGAGGGCCGCGGGAGGATGCGGAGGTGCGCGATGGCGGCTCCCCGCGGCGGGAGGAGCCTGAGGAGGCAGCGGGAGCCGAGCCGCGCTCCAGCCCCGTGCGCGCACCGCCCCGGCCGCTGCGGGACAAGGGCTGCGGAGGCACGGCCCGCACCTGCAGCGGGTTCAGGAGCAGAGAGCCGAGCACAGAGCCCGCAGCGCCCCCGCCTCGCCTCCTCCATCTTGCCGCGGCTGCGGCGGCAGGTGCGCGCCCCGCCCGTGCGCGGCCCCGCGGAGGCGGCGCAGGCGCGGCCCCGCCTCGCCCGCTCCCCGGCAGGTGCCGGAGCCGCGCGGCCCCGCCCCGGCCCGGCCGCGCTGAGGGCGGAGGCGGCGGAGCGGCCGCGGCTGCCGGGGGCTCTTGGCTGGGCCGCGCCGCTGCCCGTCCCGCAGCGCTCCGGCGGAGAGAGGAGCGAGAGCAGCGGAGGCAGCGACCGCGTGCGGCATGAACCGGGCTCAGCGCGGGGCCGCGGGCAGCCGCGGCCTGGGCACCATGGAGGTGAAGAGCAAGGTGGGAGCTGCCGCCGCCTGAGGGCCGCGGGCGCGGGGGGAAGGACGGCGCCGGCCCTGCGGGGCCGCCGGGCCGCGGTGTCGCTGCGGGGACGGGGACGGCTGCTGACTCACCTGCCCGAGGAGAGCCGGGGCACGGCCCCGCCGGGCCCGAGCGCTCCGCAGGCCGGCGGGCTCGGGCGGGCGGGCCCGGCGCTCCCTCCCCACCTGTGCCCTGCGCCCGCCGGGGCTGCCGGAGGTGATGGGGTCGCTGGCTGGGTGCGCTGTCTGCGGGCACACAGTATAAGTGGTTTTGAAGTGTTTTTTTTTTAAAAACCTAGGTAAGTGGAGTTGGCCCCCAAGTTTCTGGACAGACTAAAAGGCGTACACAGAAATATGTGTTATGGGGAAAGTGTGAGATCACTGGGCCGAAAGAGGTGTTTAGAGACATACTTGGGGGTGGACTACAGGATCTCCAGAGATCCCTTCCAACCCTAACAGTTCTGTGATAATTCGAAAGCGTCAAAACCCACTCTGTCCGGGTTGCAATGAGTGCGTTTGTTAGTGACTGTTTCTGTAGTTACCTTTCTTTTTCCTTAATGATTGTGTCTTTCTGTGGCTTTTTGCGGGGTACAGCGTACGCTTACCATAGAGGTCGAGGTGAGCCCTGGCTAGCTTATCCGAAAGTGGAGTTTGCCTTCTCTTAGAGGCCCCGAGAGACTTTTACCCTGGCAGTGTTTCAGGAGTGTGTACCTGTGTGTTCCCGCAGAGATCACCGGTGTCAGGTGCTCACTGCTTTGCCCCATGTGTGTACCCACATCTCTTCTCTTTTTAATTTTTATTTTGTGGTTAGGCAAAGTTTTTCTGACGAAGCTTTGATATTCTGAGAGAAATTGGGAGCTGTGTGGACTTTTAAGGAAAATGCATCATGGTGATGGAATTCCTAGAGGATGTGTGGTTGGTCTCCACAGCTTCAATGAGGGTGATTTCTTTAAAGTGTTCATTTTTCATGTGGCCTAAACCAGCAAGCACAGGAATATCTGGTAGCTGTTATTTCAAGTACTAGTTAAGTTAGTACTGTGATGGTGAAGTCTTTTATTTATGCTCTTTATAAGGTTGAAAATAATCAGTATGATGTGCTTACAAACCCAAATCAGTTGTTTCCTCAGCCCAAAACTCTAGGTTTACTGTTTCCCTGCTGTGCGTTTTCCTTGATTTAAAATATATCTAGGGACTCAAGCATGCAATGTGTTCCTGGTGTTTGTACAGAGAAATGTAGCCCTCATGACTAGGGATTGTCCCTCAAGTGCATATTGTGGAGCAGGATTCAAGGCTTTCCTAGAACTACTTGTTGCTAATGCATTATTTAGCAGCACCTCAATTTAATATCGCAGAGGAGTCATCTTCCTTCTATGAAAATGAGCAATTCTGAAGAGAAGGAAGAAAGGCCTTTGTGGGAGTGGAGGGAGCCATTCCTGTGGAGTGGCCTGGCCTTTGAAGGCTGCTCGGTGATGTGCAGCTCTTTATTTAGATATTCCAAATCAATAATTGTGCCTCAGCTGACAAGGCTGGGCCAGCACAGCCCAACTGTGGTTGCAGTTATATGAGCACAATCCTTTTGTTAGTTTAGTTTATTCAGTTTGGGTAACTGCTCTGAGCTTGCCCTGGCGATTCCCCATAGCACTTGAATTCCAGTCAGCCCGTTTGCTTGTCATGGAACATAAAACTTTATACCCCAGACTGAAGTTCCTGGTGATGATACGGAAACCCCAAAATAAGCTTCCGGTTCTCTCTATATTAAAATTCAGGTTTTCCCCCTTTCTCATGACTTGGAATAATATTTTTTCTGAGTAAGATCTTAGTAACTGGTCAGCCAGAGAAGGTCACTGCAGCTGATGTTCTGTCGGGGATGGCGACTTGCATGGAGCAGCTTTGTGCTGTGTAAATGAGTGTGCAGTGTGCTGTGTAAGTGCTGTGTAAATGAGTGTGCAGTGTGCTGTGTAAGTGCTGTGTAAATGAGTGTGCAGTGTGCTGTGTAAGTGCTGTGTAAATGAGTGTGCAGTGTGCTGTGTAAGTGCTGTGTAAATGAGTGTGCAGTGTGCTGTGTAAGTGCTGTGTAAATGAGTGTGCAGTGTGCTGTGTAAGTGCTGTGTAAATGAGTGTGCAGTGTGCTGTGTAAGTGCTGTGTAAATGAGTGTGCAGTGTGCTGTGTAAGTGCTGTGTAAATGAGTGTGCAGTGTGCTGTGTAAGTGCTGTGTAAATGAGTGTGCAGTGAGCATCCCGGGTGCCTTCCTGGTGCTGCCATGGCTCCCCTGCCTGCTCCCAGGGGAGTTAGAACAGCACGGGCTTGTGAAGAGCTCAGGTGGCAAAAGGAGCCCTCTGTGCTTAAGTTACTCTTCCAGTGTCTCATCTCCAGAACATCGAGAGCAGACCTGTTTCATGGGAAGGAGTATCTGCATAGAAAATGCAGACGTTTCAGGGATTCAATTAATGGAATTGCACAGTTGGTAAAAGATTTGTCTTTTACCTGCTTTCTAATAGTATTGAGGAAACTCTGTTAGGAAATACGACTAGGTTATGAATCTCGGTATTTGCACCAAATATGTATAAAATAGCATGGAAAAAATAAAAATCACACGTTTGAGAATCTGGCCCTTTGCTTGCTGTGGTAAGAGTCAACATTTATTTCAACCTGAGGGTGAGGTTGTTGGCTTTTTAAACTTTTATTACTGATTCATGTTTTAAGTGTGTAATCCTTGAAGGCCAAACAATTTCGATTACTGCCATGCATGGACAGTTCCTCACACCTCCCGCGGCTGGGGAAGGATCTGAGGCAGGACGAAGTCCTGCACTGATGTCATGATCCAACTGTGCTGCCTCTGACGTGCTGGGAGTTCCTCCTGTGGGCTGGGCTTTTGTTTGTAAGCAGGGATGAATCATCCCTTCTGCCTTATTAGTTAATGTTAGGGTAATCGCAGGTTTTCTAGAGCAGGAATGTTCCCAGATAATTCCTTTATTTGAAGCTTTTGGAGGAAGGTGGGGTGTTGAAGGTGTAGCTTGAGTTAGCATGGTGTTAACATGCTAACAGCTGGGTCCTTGTCTGCTGATTTTCAGTCCTTTGTTTGTATGTGAGAACTCCAAGGCTTTTATTCTCCAAAAGATCGTAATCAGGTGTGAGATAAAGTGCACCTCCCCATCTCCTGTGTGTAACATACACCGAAGTATGTGATACTGAGGCTCAAACTTGCACCCACAGCCTTTTGTTCCACGTGTCCTTCTGCTCTGCTTGAAACTAAACTTGCTAAAGACATTATTTAAAGTCTTTATTTTTACTGTAGGTCAGCAGTAGAATTTACACACAAAAAACCCAGCCAGCTGAGGTTTTTGAATTATTACCGTATTATCCTTTTAACTCATATACAATCTGTTCTGGTTTTTGTAATCTGGCTGCTGCTATCTCTGAATTCCTTTTGACATCTCTGGTATGTTGTGTATGTGCCTGATATGGAGGATTTGGAGTAATTTTTATCCAAGATTCTGTTTGCTTTGGGTCCTGCCCTTGTTAGGCAGAACACCACATTTTAGTAGCTATGTGTGGTAAAAATCACAATTTGTCTAGTCTACATCAAATGCTCATCCTTTTCTTGGCACTCACTTTAGTCTCCTGCCTGCCCCCACTGTATCACTGCCTTAATAAGCAGCGTGTTTTAATAAGTGTTTGCTTTAGAGATGATTTAGGAGACTGAGCTTGAGTGGGTCTCTGAGCTGGGTTTTTTTCAATGATTACGTTGACTACAAGCAAATCCTACTGCTGAAAGTAGTGTCAGTGACTGATTTTTTTGTTGTTGGTTTGGTTTTGTTTTGGGGTTTTTTTTTCGTATTTTCCGAACCGTGCCAGATTTGGAAAATCCACCCCCTGGACAGATCCCTGCTTTCAGACTGTTGCAGTCCAGATGTGAGCCTTGCTCATGCAGGGGAATCTTGTGGGTGCTCTCAGAGGCAGTGGCTGGTTGCTGTTACCCCTCTTTGGGCAGGAGCAGGGGACCCGAGATCAGCTCACCGGGCTGGGCTGCACGTGGGTTGTACCGAAAAGCAGCAGCAGTTCTTTGGGTTTTTCACATCCAAGCGGCATTTTCACTCCTGCCCAACAACTGGGGGTGTGAAGGCTGCTCAGCCCTGCGTGGGTGAACCAGAGTTGTGTAACAATCTCTGCACGCCGCTCTCAAGGGCACTGCGAGTTCTTGGAACCGAATTCCAGGTGGTCACATACCACAGGGTGTTAATCACAGCGCTGGGCTGAGCCAGGACAGCCGTGCTGCCTCGCAGTTCATGAGCCTGGGAGGCTCTGCAGGAATCCCTGCTCCGGTTTGTCACCTTCGTGCTGATGAGCTCCCGTTAATTGGAGCAGTGAAACAGCCTTGGCATGCTCCAAGGTACATGTTCTACAAAACTAGTTATAACTTTGGGGGGAAAACCCAACTGTTTCAACTGGCTGTTCTATACCATGTCAAACTTTTAGTTCTGTAACATTTCTGGTTTAATATAAAATAATTCTGTTGCTTCCATATTAACGATGTAAGCAATCTTTTGTTGTAGTTTGGGGCAGAATTTCGCCGATTTTCCCTGGAGAGATCCAAGCCTGGGAAGTTTGAGGAGTTCTATGGCTTGCTGCAGCACGTGCACAAGATCCCAAACGTCGATGTCCTGGTGGGATACACGGACATCCACGGGGACCTGCTGCCTATCAATAATGATGACAATTACCACAAAGCAGTTTCTACAGCCAATCCTCTGCTCAGGATTTTCATTCAGAGAAAAGGTAAGAGCACTTGAAGAATGTGAATCATCTGTTTATCCAGTTACAGTGTGATATATGGAGGAAAAACCCCTTCAGTCCTATTTCATCATGTCAAATTCCATAATTACGGGTCATGAAAGGTATTCACAACTTGTCTCTCTTGCAAGGGCTTCCTCGGACAACCTATTTATACTTTGTGATTTTTTTGCTTGTATTTAGTTGATTTAAAGTCAAGTTAAATCTCTAGCAAATGCTTCTTTCTGGTTTAACGTAAGCAAATGAAAATAAACTTAACCTCCAAGGTTTTCTGCTCTGTATGTTGGATACTTTTCACTTAAATTCCGATCTTGGTCAGACAAGAAGAGAGATCATTAAAGGATGGAATTAATATTAAAAATGTTATATGAAGTATTAAATGCAATACTGAAGTATAAATTCAAGACTAACTTTGTAATATGGTATTCTTACCACACTTTCCTAATAAAACATTTTGAATTTTTCAGTTGACAAGCTTTTATCAGTTAGCAAACCTCAGGAGTGAGGACTGCTTGCTTTGTTGGTTTGACTTTAAAAGTAGTGTGTCTGCTCTGGTTGTGTGTTCCTACTGTCTGCTTTTGTTCATGAAGGGAAAAAATCCAATTACAAGTTTGTATTTGTTCTTGTGGTGCTGTTCCTGGTTGTTGCTAAGACAGGCACCTTTTCCTTAGAAAATGCTTGGGCATCAGAACCTTTTATCAGCTCCCACTCCAGAAGGTGAACAACTCCTCAAGAGCCTGACACAAACCCAATATTCATAACCAGAGTGGCTGCCTGGAGCTGCCGGGTGCTGGCAAAGTGTTTGTTTTGTTGTGTTGGTATAGACTGGTGAGGCCTGTGTGCTGAAATGCCAAAGGCGTGAGCCACTGGCTGGAGCAGAACCTGGAGGGAGACCCGGCCTGGGATTGCATCTAATCCCCTACAGTAGCCATATGACAGGAAGGGATAAGCCACTTTGTCAGACTGGGATTATTGAGTTTATGTTTTAACACCATATGTTTTTAGATTGTTCCTCGTGTGACAGGTCTCATGTTCCTGTTCCTAGTGTTACATTTGTGCTGCTTTTTTAGTTTCCTGCCATCATTTACCTTGATTTGATCTGGGTGGATTATTTGTTACCACTCTGGTTCCAGCAGTTGATATAATGCACAAAAGTAAAAGATGAATCCATTTTAGTTTGTCAGAACAAGAATTGACGGGCAGGAAAAGCTCTGTAGAAAGTACCAGGTGTCAGTGCCTTCCCTTGGACACAGGAGCCTTCTGCCTGTGGAGTTTGAGGGCACAGAGAGCCCAGGCTGGCACCACAGCCCCCACTGCCCCTTGCTGGGAATTAGTAATGATCACACTGATCACATCTGTGAGGAAATTGAGGCTTTGCCTTCACTGGCATCTTTGCCACATAGAGTAGATGTTTGATGGAAAATACAGAAATAACTTTATTCTGTATTTCATTTGTGATGATTTGCCAGTGACCAAGGCTGGATTGGTGGAGTTAGGGATGGTTCATATTTTGTGCAGCATGATTTGTTTAAGTGTGCTTAATTCATAGATTGCAGCAGCATGACTGGCTCTGCCTCTGGAATGGAAAAGAAATATCTGAGCAAATACCTGCTGTTGATGGGGCTGCCTTGATCTGGGCTGGTTTGGAACTATAATAAGTGACACAAGTTACTTTTCCACCTGCAAGGCTACTTGTGGCTTTCATGCGTTCTCTTATATCAGCTGAAAAATTTTTGTGGGCTTTGTACTGGAGCTTTGACTTCTTTTATATTTCCAGCAGCAGTAGTTGGGAATTTAAGATCTTTAACAAAAAAACACTATAGGGAAGAGGGAAAGTGTTTTGATGCCTTATAACATATGAAATTTTTATCATAGTGTCTTAAATATTTAGAAACTACATGTGATTGATGCAAAGCTAACTTGAGGTATGAGCAGACTGCAGTGAAATCTATTGTAAATGGTATTAACTTCTTAGTATATTGCATCCAACGAACACCTTGACAGGTTGAAATGGGAGCTGCAAGATGGTTTTGCATTTATTAATAAGTGACGGTTGTGATAATGGGACTCCAGAATTTGGGAGATGTTATGCCCAGAGTAAGAACTCTTCTCTCCTGTTTGATTTTGACTTCTCATTTCTGAAAGCACTGTTAGTCATGAACATTTATGTGGCTTGGTTGATGTGGTAGAAAACCTGGAGATCCTGTAATGAAATCACATTATTCCCCTTAGACTCCTCTAATTGTATTTCACAAAATTCCTTTAAAATACTTTATGAACCGCTCCAGTGCTAAATCCAAATGGGGGCTTGAGGTTGCACAAGTCAGGATTGCTGTCAGCTTGCAGAAAACATTCCTCGCTGGAATTTCATTCTGCAGTTTAACAGATTAACAGGTACTGTTGACATCTGGTATTTAAAGGTTAAACTGATGTATTGTGATTAAATCCAGATGTATGGGAGTCGCTCTGTCTGTGAGAAAAACCCTTCTGAAGAGAAAATGGAGGGGAACAGCCTGCACAGGCTGAAGGGCAGCTTGATGTGGGGAGCTTTGCATTGTAAATACAGGAACAATAGAGATAACAGAAGATACATTTCATTATAATATCCTTAACAGTCCCTCACAGGATTCTAAATTACAATATGCAATTCCTGCAAGTTCTGCGTGTATGTGGCTGTCTTTAGTGAGAAGTGGATTCTTTGGTTAATCCACTTGTGCCTCTTGAGAGAGACTCTGTCACTGAGAAGCTTTACCTTGGTGAGAAGTAAGAGCAGTTGGCTTTTTGAACAGCCCTTTGTCAACTAGCCTAGCTATTCTGAGCCCTCTTCCTGAAAACACAGGATGGTTTGCTAAAAGCGTATTTGGTTATATTTTGTGACTAAACAAGAGGAGATTTGTTGGGTCGTATTTAAAAAATGCTAAATTCTATCTCTGTTCAAATACACTTACTACTTTGGGGTTTTGAAAATTTAATTCTCAAGGGATAATTCTACATTGATTTGCAAATGGGTCAGGAAAATATTTCAAAAATCTGTCTTCAATAACATCAAATTGAAACCAGATTTGGCATTTGTGGGCTTTTGTTTTCAATTTCATGTAATAAGCCTGTACAGATTGGTGCCACCTTGAGCTTGAAAGGGCTGGAGAGAGAAATCCTTCCTGCACCGTGTGGACGATCTCCTTCACACTATCTGTAGTTAACACCTTGTCCTTTGGCTTTAGGCCAAAATATTTTTCGCTGGGGCTTTAAACTGATTAGTGAGGTGCAAGAACAAAGATGCCTTTGTACTTGAGAGTATTGCTGTAGAAAACTTGTTTAGCAGTGGAAGAGGGGTTACCCAGAGTGTGCTGTTCTGCTGAGATTTGGGGGCATGAGTTTATCAACCTTTCACTAATTTTTCTCACAAATTCTCTAACCTTAACTGTCTACCATATGGTTTGTGCTAGTTCTGAATTATTAAACTATTAAGAGCAGTTATAATGAAAAAAACTTTCCCTCTGGTGTGTCAGGGTTTCAGCCAGTTTGACATCTGGCTTGCAGTTTTGGGATGCTTTTATTTCAGCCATGTGCTCTGTAGCTGAGGAAAGTTACGGAAAAGAAAACCACCAGCTAAATTAAATAAGATTTCTGATTGTGTATTTGTCCTCTGAAAGAGACTCTTGAAGTTCCTTTCTTTTCCAAGAAATGTTTTTCTGCTCTTAGTTTTTGTTTAAAAAATCCTTTTGAATCTGTTATTTCACATACAGACTTTACATAATATTTCTTTCAAAGCCAGTCCTGTTGGAGCTGATTTTCATCTTCCTCTGCTTGCTGGAAAAATTTCATTTGGACAGAAGTTACCAGCTGATGGTTGTGGAAGGCAGGCTGGGAGGGGATTTCTGTGCAGGAAGTTGGGAACAGTTCTGATCTAACTTGAGTAGAGCACGAACTGTCCTTGATCACTCACAAGACATGATAGATCTACTTGGATGTGATAAATGTGTGTTTGTATATCCAGTGCATGCCAGACTTCCTGCAGGGAGCGTGGCCTGCCGTGAAGGTGGAGAAGCCTTACAGCCACTGTGGCAAGCTGGGATCATTGAATGCTTTACATATTTGATATGACACATTTGATATGGGTAAAATACCACAGAATCTGTCTGATTCCCTGAATCTGTGCACTTTGAATTTAGCAAGAAACCCCATCAGTTGAATACCTTTTAGTGTTGCAGTGCACATGGCAGAACACTGGTGAGAAAATCAGTCCTGACAAAGCTTTGCTGTCCTGTTTTCTCGTGCTTTTTCTAAACCAGCTGTTGTACTAAAAGCAGCAGGAACCGGGAGCTTGACTGGCACCAGTCTGTTGGGCCTGTAGTGTCCTGGAGCTGTCATCAGCAACTTGCACTTTAGCAGGAAAGAGTGCAAGAGTTACCTTGTATTTAAAGCAGCAAAAGGTATTTAAAGCAAGACCTGTCTAGGATCTGATTTCACAATTTTCCTTTCCAGGTTGTTTTGTAAACAAGTGTAGTTCTAAATAAAAAAGAGAAGTTATTGCACCTCATTGAATTGCAAAAACCCTTTCAATGAAACCCCAGATGTCTAACTGGAAACTGGTTGGATGGGTTGTCAGGAGAGATAAGGGCAAAACTTCTCTCACTTTTTTCTTTGATGATAAATTTTTAGCGAACATGAAAAGAATTGCTCCATGTTGTCTGAGAAGTCGGCATGTTCGTTGTCAGCAGTGGAGTACAGGGGTTTAACCAGCTGATCTTAGTCAGACACCCCAAAGGGCCTTCTGCAGAGAAAAGGCTGAGTTTGTATTTCTGTAGGTGTTTCACTTCAGACACAGTTCACCTGTTACAATGCTGAATGCTTTGGTGGGGAGGTTGAATTGTTTTATAATGCACCAGCTCTTCAATACAACTGATCTAACACTCTTAGACATGTGAAGATCAGATTTTAGGCTATTTCTAAAGCCTTTGTGCTTGATGTTAAAATCTAATGTTATGGTAATTAAACCTTAAATTACAAAGTAACTGAGATTGCTATGGAAATAACTTCAGGCTACAGTAGGGCTGTGTCTATCAGGTATCTTCAGAAATAACTCCTGATAGTGTGAATTAAATTGTTGAACAATTTTAGCTGTAAACATGAGTGCAAAAGATGCTCTGTGTTTAGCAAACAGCTGAGCAAGAGCTTTGCCTTCCTTATGGTTTAATTATTTTTTTAAACAAAGGAAATAAAAAAGAAATGTAAATGAGGCCATCATCAGGGCACATTTTTGTAAAACGTGTTGATGAACTATTGTGTAGACACAAGCCAGGAGCTGACAATAAATCCCTTTGAGGTTTTTCTGTGAGCTAATTTAAATTTGTTTCTTTTCCTCTTGCCCTTTATCTTTTAGAGTACCAGGTCCAAGGCTGCTGCCTTCTTAGAGCAGCCAAAGGACTGTTCTTGTTTTCAGCAGCCCTGAAGGCTGGGAAGGGAGGAGTTGGTGTTACATGCTGCAGTAGTGTGAGCCTGTTGCTCCAGGGATAGTTTCTCTGTTCTATTTTGCTTAAAGCATCTGAGGAGTCCAAATCTACTGGTTCATGTCTGTATATCTCAGCCTCAGAAACAAGTGCACTCATTGATTTCCTCAGCAGCTGGCAGCTGTCCTGAAATGCCACCAGGGCGGCATTGCCACGGTCAGCCCAGTCCACAGATTGAAATGTATAGCCATTCTTCCAGTTTCTTGGCTGTACCAGTGGCATCTGAATGGGATAATACAAAGAAATCCCAACTTCTCTGGTCCTAGGGTTAGTGCAGTCCAGTTCTGCATGATTATTGGGGGTTTTCCCCTGTAGAACAAAGATGTGTGCAGTAAGTACGAGTGCAAGTCTGAGGAAGCTCAGATCTGAATGTATTCAGGCTCATCCCTTTTGGTGAGTTATTGCATATTAAAAAGAGAAATGGAACCTTTGGTAAATAAGAGTTTCAGAAATCAGTATTGCTTCCACAGAACGTGTTTTCTCATCGCGTACAAGTAGTTGTAGGACTAACATCTTTTGTTTTGTTTTTTTTAAGCTCCAAGCCTATTCCTGTATCAAGTTGTGGCAGTTACAGCATTGCTTGCATGAACAGTTTTGCCTGAAGTATTTGTGTGCGAGGTCTCTTTGTTTCTGCTCCCCAGCCATTTTACCTACATGGCGTGGGGGCAGGGGAGAGTGCAGAATGGAATAAGCTTTCTGGAGTTTGAATCCAGGTCATTTGGCTGGCTCCCAGTAACCAGGCAATAATAGGCACACTGGCTGCTTTCCCTTTTTCATTCTTTCTTTTCCAATGATCTGAAACCTGAGGAGAGAAAGCTAGCAAGTGGAATTACTCTGAATAAAATTAAAATGTTTCTAGGAATGTACTCACTCTTTCCATTCTACCCTTTCTCAGGCAGCTGTAGCTCTTTGTGTCTGCTGCTGCTAACTTGCTTTCATTTCTTTTGTGCACACTCTATCCTTCCGTAAGAAGAAAACCGAAAGTATTCCAGCCTTTGAATCTCATACCATTAAAGCTTTGTTTCATGAGTAGAGTGAAAGGTTTCTGTGATAGTGGGGCTGACACCTAGAGGGGCTGAGCCAACCCCCGGCAGCAGTGTGACCTGGCTGTGCCTGCGGGCTCTAATCCCCGTGTGCTCTGTCTTACAGAAGATGCAGACTACAGTGCCTTCGGGACGGATACCATGACCAGGAAGAAGAACGTCTTGTCCAACGTGCTACGTCCAGATAACCACAAGAAGAAGCCCCACATTGTCATTAGCATGCCCCAGGACTTCAGGCCCGTGTCGTCCATCATAGACGTGGACATTCTGCCTGAGACGCACCGCAGGGTGCGGCTCTACAAGTACGGAACCGACAAACCCCTGGGCTTCTACATCCGCGACGGCTCCAGCGTCAGGGTCACCCCGCACGGGCTGGAGAAGGTGCCCGGCATTTTCATATCCCGGCTGGTGCCCGGGGGGCTGGCGCAGAGCACAGGCCTGCTGGCTGTCAACGACGAGGTGCTGGAGGTCAACGGCATTGAGGTGTCGGGAAAAAGCCTCGATCAAGTTACAGACATGATGATTGCAAACAGCCGCAACCTGATCATCACCGTCAGACCCGCCAACCAGAGGAACAACGTGGTGAGGAACAGTCGGACTTCGGGCAGCTCCGGCCAGTCCACCGAGTCCAGCCTGCCCAGCAGCACTCCAAACCTTCTGGGAAGCCTGCTGCAGGAGGAGGAGAGCGATGAAGAGGACATTATTATTGAAGACAGTGGCGAGCCGCAGCAGATCCCAAAAGCGGCACCTACCAGCGAAAGCATAGAATCCTTATCACAAATTGAACTCCTCCACGAGTCCACACAGAATGGATTCCTTCCTTCCAGCGAGATGGACTTGAATCACTCCGCAGGCAGCATTAGCATGGAGTATGATGTACCAGAGCCAGGGCGTAAGTCCTTAGAAGAAGATGGAACAATAATAACGCTATGAAATAACGTTGGTGTGCTTTGTATAAGTAAGGATGCCATACGTGTTTTAATTGGGCTTAATAAGTAACACATTTTATACCTCTCCATCTACCAAGCACTGCAGTTAGATTAAAAGGAGGGAAAAAAGTAAATTCGAGAAATTCAAAATTACATAAGTTGACTAACTTCATTAATTCTGCACTTCAGTGTAAATAATTCACAAAGCTGGACGATAATTGATAAATAGCTGAAACTGAATGAGAAAATTTAAATTGAAAATGAAGGATAGCTAAGAGATGGCTGTGAGCTTTCTTTTCAAGGTACTTGATTTTTATTATTTTTTTAATGCCATATACTACTGGTTGTATAGAAGTAAACTTCCTTACGTGTGAGGCTGACCGTCTCATGGACTGTGGTTTCATGTTCCTCTGAAGTGCTGCTTACGTGTGATGGAGCTGCTGCAGCCCCTCGCTCCTATCCTGGCTGCTGCTCTGCTGGCAGAGCTGTGCATGGCTCCGAGCAGGGGAGAACTGGAGAAAGCAGAGGTGGGCTGGGGGGAGATGGGGAGGCTGGTCTGGTCCTGGCTGGCACAGGGACACCAGGGCTCTGTGGGCAGCACCTGCACTGGGGCTTTGGAGGTCACTGTTCCTTTGGGAGTGAATGTGCAACCACAGGCTCGTTAGTCAGGCACCATTACTGGTTTTAATGGCCAGGCAAGCTTACTTTTAATGACTCTGATTTTGAAATTCAAATGTGAAAGTCTTAACACTAATGCATCAGACCTGTTCTCATTCTAGTTTGCAATATTTAAGAATATCATTGGATTTAGTTACTAATCCCAGTAAGTTACAAACAAATCAAATGTAAACTTAATGCTATGGAAATAGCATAGCATAATCTCTGTTAAAATTGCAGTCCTAGTAGAAGCTGTAAAGATTTCTACTAGAACAGGTTTGTTGGAATGATTCTGGATTATATAAAAGTGACTTTCTTCAAACCTGAACAAGTTAGAACAGTCAAAGTTAAATCCCTGGATTAAAAACAGTTTTAAATCAGAATGAGGCTTTACTACACCTTGTTTGAGCCATGTGATATGAAGTTATTCATTGTTGGGCACTGCTCTGTAAATGCAGGTCATTTGTGCCCCTGGCTGGGTGTTGTGGATATCCCAGTGTTGCTCTGTGTGAAAACGCTGCTGAAAGTCCTGATGCTGCAAGGGCAGAGGTGTGTGTGTAACCACTGCACCCACTGGGACAGCTGCAGAGGAGGCTTCTGGCATTGTTTTTGTCCTTCCCCTTTTTGTATCTCCTGCTTTACCCCTTTGGCCCTTGGTTCCCAGCCTGACCCCTTTGGGAACAGAAGAAGAGCTGGGGACTAACAGGACTGGGGAGAGGGATCTCTGCAGGGATCCCGTGGCCTGTGTCAGCCTGTCGGGAGGAGCAGGGTGCTACCAGTTGTGTCCTGTGTCCTGAGCTCCCCAGAACAGCAGCCAGGTGCTTGGGAGCCTGTTCCACCCTCTGGGAAGATGTGATGAGTGGGAAGGGAGACTGACCCCTTTCTTTTTTTCTCCTCAGTCTAGTTGAGGAAAATCTACCTCTGGTAACTTCACTAACAGGAGACCAACTGTAATTTAATGATAGAGCATCTGTAATAGTCGTTGCAGACTGTGAGAGGCTGAACCTGTGTTTGTTTCAGGTTTTTGTGATGATGCAAACACTGCTGCAGAAACAAATCCCTGCTGTTTGATGTTACAAAGTGCACATTTGAAATTAGTATCTGATGAGCAGTCACTTTCTCAAACCTCCAATGCCGTTGCAGTCCAAGATGCCAAGAGAGGCATTCATCCCCCTTAGGATTTATGGAGAATAGGCACAGCAGGCAGTGGCACTCTGCAAATACAGGTGAGGGGCTTTTTTGTCACACTTATTTATGGTTTCTTAGTGTGTGTGTGTGGAGAGCCCTGGAATCTTTTACAAGAACAAGAGCTTTCAAGTGTTTCACTTGTTTTGCTAATAATTATTAAAAATGAAGTAACTGCATCCACTTAGTATGAAATGAGAGAAAGAAATGTTCATTCTGCTACAGGGAGACTTTACCTGTACATGTTTTCTCTCAGCGCTGCTCTACACTTCCTTTCTTTACAGAAGATTGTTTACTTTGAAAATATCTTTTTTATTTTCCTTTGTCAAAAGACTTTCCTTCCTGTATGAAATCACCAGTGGAGGGTGAGACTCATTTTTCTGCTAGTTTGCACTTCTGTGCCTTTGGTTTACTTGAATGTATTGTGAATAGTCAAAGGAGTAAAGGCACTTGGGAAGAGAAGAGAGGTCCACAGGTACAGAGAATGAACTGGTAGTGCACTCACTGCAGGTGTAACATTTCCATTCCGTGCAGATCCGCTCTGGGGCAGTGTGGTCTGTGAGGATGGGAGGGCTGGCCTGGCCAGGAGGAATGATTCTGGATTGTATAAAAGTGACTTTTCTGTGCAGATCCTCTCTGGGCTGGTGTGGTCTGTGAGGATGGGAGGGCTGGCCTGGCCAGGAGGAATGATTCTGGATTGTATAAAAGTGACTTTTCTGTGCAGATCCTCTCTGGGCTGGTGTGGTCTGTGAGGATGGGAGGGCTGGGCCTGGCCAGGAGGAATGATTCTGGATTATATAAAAGTGACTTTTCTGTGCAGATCCTCTCTGGGCTGGTGTGGTCTGTGAGGATGGGAGGGCTGGCCTGGCCAGGAGGAATGATTCTGGATTATATAAAAGTGACTTTTCTGTGCAGATCCTCTCTGGGCTGGTGTGGTCTGTGAGGATGGGAGGGCTGGCCTGGCCAGGAGGAATGATTCTGGATTATATAAAAGTGACTTTTCTGTGCAGATCTGCTCTGGGCTGGTGTGGGCTGTGAGGATGGGAGGGATGGCCTGGCCAGGAGGAATGATTCTGGATTGTATAAAAGTGACTTTTCTGTGCAGATCTGCTCTGGGCTGGTGTGGGCTGTGAGGATGGGAGGGATGGCCTGGCCAGGAGGAATGATTCTGGATTGTATAAAAGTGACTTTCCGTGCAGATCTGCTCTGGGGTGGTGTGCTCCGTGAGGATGGGAGGGCTGGGGCTGACCAGGAGGAATGATTCTGGATTATATAAAAGTGACTTTTCTGTGCAGATCCTCTCTGGGCTGGTGTGCTCCGTGAGGATGGGAGGGCTGGGAGGGCTGGGGCTGACCAGGAGCAATGATTCTGGATTATATAGAAGTGACTTTTCTGTGCAGATCTGCTCTGGGCTGGTGTGCTCCGTGAGGATGGGGTGCCTGGGAGGGCTGGGGCTGGCCGGGAGCCCCGGCAGTCCCAGCCTGAGGCTGCTGTGCTGCCAGGCACGGCCCTGGGCAGGTTGATTAATATTGATGCCAGTATTATGGACTTGGAGAAATGTAACTGGGGTCCTACTCTGAACTGCATGAGACTTCATCTCCTGGGACCTTTCCTGCAAACTGACTAATCTAAACACGGGATAATGTTCTTTTTGATGTCGACTGTGTTCTGTTCCACAGAAATTTCATGGCATGTAGTAAAACCAAGCATTTGGGACTTGATAAGAACTTTAAAGAATAAATCTAAAAAATGTGTATCTACAGTTAAAACGACAGACTGCACAGCATGTAATTGCTTAATGCTGCAGTTACCATAAAGTTTCTAAAGTTCTTCCATATCTTACTAATACGTACACTGTTAATTACAAAAGATTTTTAATTTGCTACTTCAGGATGATCAATGGTTGATTATGAGTGGCTAAATTTAATTTTATATATAAATGATACTGGGGTTCAGTATAAGGTTTTTTAAAATATGCTGATATTGTTAGCCTTTCATTCACTACCTCCTAAATTTTTAACATCTCTACTGTTTTCTCCCTGGAAGACGATACTTAAAGGCTTGACTGTTTTATATAGATTTTACCTATAGCTAAAAAAAGGAGAAAAAAATCCAGAAGTGATGGTGAGGATGCTGCGCATGATTGACAATATTACGCTGCTATTGATGTAATCTGTGTATCAAGTATCCTGTGTGTGTAAATTGTATTTTCAATCCAGATTTTATAAATTAATTTATGAACTACCCAAATTATTTGAGAATGGAATGAAAAACTAAAATTCCTTTGACTAGTGTTATATGTTGTATACATGCACGGAGGGGGACAAGTGATTCCTCCCTGGTGACCGGGAGATCTAAGTGCACCTTAATAGGAAGAAGAACAAATTCTTAATAGAATTAAGATGCATTTACTTTAAAGTTCTGCTATGGTACTGGAGAAGTCAAGCCTAACTGTGAATCATGGTTTTTTCCACACCTGAATTAAATTTAGGACAATGTTCTCACAAGCTGTCTTTAACATGTGTATTTTTGTGAATATTATGTATTTTCTAATTAAATTTTACTTGCAATGTGATTTTTACATGAATGAACTTGTTTAAAATGTCAAATATCAGTATTTTTCTTACAACTTTAATGTATAATGTACATTGGTATCTCACCGAATGAAGATTGATTTTACAAAAATCAAGCTAGATGTAGTTGTATATTAGTCTTATATTTTTACAGACCAAAATAATAAATGGATATAGAAATAAAATGTTTTTTCTCAATTTCTCTGTCAGATAAATCGAACTGAGGAAGAATGTATCCTTTTTTTAAGTGTGACACCAGCTGGGCTTGGTTGTTGTCTCCTGGCCAGCGGAGCAGGCTGTGCTCAGCCCTTTGCTGTGGTTTTGTTTCTGCTGCTTTGGGGCTGAGCCCTCCCGTGTGTCTGTGGGCCGGTCTGTGTGTGCTCGGTGCTCTCCATCCCTCACACAGAGCCTCGGGAGGGGACAGCCAGGCTGGGGACAGCAGTGGCTCAGGACACAGCCAGAGAGCCCGGGCTGCTGCCCCAGCACTGGAGCAGGAGTGCCTCGGAGCTGGGGCAGTTCTGTCCCTGCACAGGACACGGGGAAGGAGTGCTGGGATCACAGTGGCATTCCTGGGGTGCTGTGAGCTCCCTCAGTGCCCCCTGCCTCGGGCAGGGCGTGGGGTCACCCCGGAGGCAGCAGGAGCAGGGACAGAACTGTCCTGGAGAGCGCCTCTGTGAGGATGGAGTGAGCCTGACAGGGCTAGCTCTGCAGAGGAGGCACAGCTCGGGGCTGGCCTGGGACACTGCCGGGAATGCGGCTCGAGTGCACTCACACAGGTCAGCAATGCTGCTTTGCAGAGCACTCATACCTGCAGCAGTTCCCTTAACACGGAGAAACTCACTCTGAGGAAGAGACTAACTTCGTACTGCTGCCTCCTTGAGGAAGGAATGCAGCCATTAACTGCATCCGTCCTTCAAACCCTGCAGCATCTGACTTTTCTCAAGGTGATGAGCTCAGTTCATAAGGCATTAGGACTTGGGTTATTTTATGAAACTGAAAATTCATGTATGCTTACAGATACAGGATTTTCATAAGAAATCAAGTGAAAATCCTACTCTCCCTAGTATACCAACAGGAGGAAAAGATTTAGACTAGTGCTAAATACCCCTTTGAAGTTTTTTTGCTTTCTTCAAATTATCTGTGGCATTCTAGTTACAGACTTTCCAGAAGTCTTCTGAGCACGTTCCTTGCAAAAGTGTCACACTCAGATCCTGGGATGTGGTTGCATGTGGTAATGCTAGAGAGGAAAAATCAGCTTGAAGGTAGCTTCATAAGTGCTCACAGGAGGGAAGATGTGTTGGATGGTAACAGTATTCTTGGATGCTGTAGAAGTATGCAATAAATGGCACAGCTGGTCCTTGGGGAGGCGAGACTGCAGCCAAGATGTAGGAATTCAGATTCTTGTGCAGCTCTGACAGATCATTTGTGTACTTTTCCTCTCACACGGGAGATAAATTTGTCTCTGGAGACTTAATGTTGTGTGTTTGATTTAAAAGTGCTTTAGAGCCATGAAGCACAAAGCGATTAAAGAAGTGCTGTGCTATTAAACCAGCACTTCTTATACCGAGTCCAGAAGTGTTGCTAATAAGATATAATTTCCTGTCTTTCCAATTAACATTCCTTTCTATTGAACTACTCCTTTATTACCTGATAGCTAAGGAAATACCTCGCATTTCATCAGTGAGAGACTTGTTTCAGGCCCTGTGGTATGTTTAGGTGGTGTGTAAGGGTGTATTTATTTATTGTCCCCACATCAGAACAGGGTTCATGTCCTGTGTGGTGCAGTGACTCCTCCAGAGCGCTCTCCTGAGCACCTGGCAATGGCCCGGTACTGATCAGGGGTTTTTGTAATCGCAAATGGAATGGCAGTGCTCAGAGCTGAGGAACAGAGAGCAGTAATTCTGAAATTTAAAAACCTAAAAGCTTAAATCTTGTAAAAACCTTGTTCCTAAGTCTGCCATTCTTACTCTTTTCTATCCTGTGCAGCAAAATGAGAAAAGTAGATATATTTCTGCAAATTCATGAGTTTATAAGTGAGCTAGAACTTAAAGCAAAAAACTACTTGCAGAAGAGCATTTGGGTTTTATTAAACATGGAAATGCTATTAATTGTCTTTCAAATGTGCTTCAGGTGGTTAACAACTGGATCTCTATAGTGTAGAAAGGAATGCAGAAAGAAAGGGAGAAGGCGGTAAGGACAAGACCTGGCTGTGATCTAGGCACGTCTCTAACCTCAAATCCTTTCAATACCCACAAGCGGGGACAGAGAACTTCCGAGCGCCTCAGCGCTGCATTTTCTTCTGCCCTTTAACTTCCCGGGGACTGAACCCAGAGCCGAGCCCGCCCCGCACCGCCGGGAGCCGCGCTCGGCGCGCTGAGCTCGGCGGGGCCCGGAGCACCCCGGGAGCGCTCGGGATGCACCGGGAGCGCTCTGGCACAGTCGGAGCAGCCACCGCCCAGAGCGCACCGGGAGCGCTGGGGACGCACCGGGAGCGCTCGGGATGCACCGGGAGCGCTGGGGACGCACCGGGAGCGCTCGGGATGCACCGGGAGCTCTCGGGACGCAGCGGGAGCTCTCGGGATGCACTGGGAGCGCTCGGGATGCACCGGGAGCGCTCTGGCACAGTCGGAGCAGCCACCGCCCGGAGCGCACCGGGAGTGCTCGGGATGCACCGGGAGCGCTCGGGATGCACCGGGAGCGCTGGGGACGCACCGGGAGCGCTCGGGATGCCGCGGCCGGAGCAGCCCCGGCCCGGGAGGAGGTGGGTGCGGAGGCCGGGGCGCGGAGCGGGGGCTGCCTCCCGAGCCGCTCCTTCGGGGGCACTGCCGGGGGGGCTGCAGGCGCGGCCGGGGTCCCGCGGGGCGGTACCGAGGGGCTGCAGCCCCCGCCGCCCGGCCGGGTCCCGCCGCAGCCGCGGAGGCTCCTGTGAGTGTTCTGTTCCCTTCGTGACCTGCAGGAAGCTGGTATCCCACCTGAGCCTGGTGGTGATGTCGGTAATGTTCTCTTGAAGCAGTTTATTTAAAATTTTCTCTTGTCACAAGAAAAGATGCTCCTAAACCAACCTTTTAAACAGCTTCCCCTCACTCCTTTCCTTCATTTTGACAGTAAAATGTTGATTTGATTTATTTCTGTCTCCAAGAAAAAAAAAAAAAAAAAAAAAGGAGGGAAACTTGTTCAGTTTCATTATTCAGAGAATTTTTTCCCACACCTCTTCCTTTACATCATCTTTTCATATGTGGTTGTAAATGATATGCAATAAGTCAGACCACTTATACATATCCACATCTTGGGATCTTTGTTTTGGTTTTGTGTTCAGCGTTTTCAAGGTGATGACACAATGCCTGGTCCAGGATACCCACATCATTTTCATGTGGTTAAACCACTGACAGTGTTTGTTTTACCTCTGTCATCTACACATCTGCAGTGGGCAAGACACAAATCTCATTAATGCTGTTTACATTTACAAAAAATGAATAATGAATTTGCAAGCTTAAGATGATGTTGCAAAGTGAACTACTTAGTAGGGAACAAGTTTTATTCAAGTATTAGCTCATGTCAGCTGGAGTCTGTTGGTTTAGTCAAGTACCACTTGTCCTGGTGTTAAAATAAGAAATAGAGAGGACACAAACAACTTTCTGGTACAGTGCTGTACAGCAGGTGAGTGCCTGTTAGTTCTGATGAGAAATACAGAAATAATTTGTGTTCTTTGCTCCTTGGAAGTCATTCTGTTTCCTTCAGACCTCTTCAGCTGAAATTAAACACCTGTTTTACTGCTGACCTCTCTTGATCCTTGCACATCTCGGTACCTGCTCCAAGCAGCTGTGTAATTTGTGTGTTTTACTGCTTGAGAATCGATCGCAGCTTTTGTGTCTGCATCTTCTTGAGTGTCTCTTTGGGTGGGCCTGGTCCTGCACATAGAAACGGGGATGGGGCTTTCGGTTCCTTTTCACAGAGAGTTGCCTTAGTTGAGTTTTTTACATTTTCAATTAGGAATAGCACTTTCCTCTAGTGCATGGCTTCTAACTTCCATTCCGATGTTTAATTTTGTGGAGCAGTGGTAGCACGTGAAGCTCCGCTCCTGATGAGCTTGGTATGGCCCAGCTGAAGGCTTTGCCCAGCGGGAGCTCTGGCGCCTCTGCTGCAGGACACCGTTGTGCTGGTGTGAGCGCCCCTGGCCGCAGCTGGGGCAGACACAAGTCTGTGTGTGTCTTCCAGACACAGACTTCCACACTGTGGATGTGCCCCCGCCCTTGGGCTCGTTTTGTCCCCGCACGCCCTGAGTTTGCCGGGGCGGGCTGTGCCTGTGTCCGGGGCGGGCTGTGCCCCGGGCGGGCTGTGCCGGGGCGGGCTGTGCCGGGGCGGGCTGTGCCGGGGCGGGCTGTGCGCCGGGCTGCGGGCTGTGCCCGGGGCCCCGGGGCGGGCTGTGCCTGTGCCCGGGGCGGGCTGTGCCCCGGGGCGGGCTGTGCCCGGAGCCGGCTGTGCCCGGAGCCGGCTGTGCCCGGAGCCGGCTGTGCCCGGAGCCGGCTGTGCCCGGAGCCGGCTGTGCCCGGAGCCGGCTGTGCCCGGGGCCCTCAGGCCGCCATCTTGGCCGCGGGCGGCGCTGCGGGGCCGCCGCCGCCAGGTGGCGCCGGGGCGCGCGCGGGGCCGCCTGAGGGGCGAGGCGGGAACGGGCGGAGGAGCTGAGGGAGGCGACAGGGCCCGAAATAAACACCTACAGACACTGCAAATACCGCTAAAAATACCACTATAAATACCCCTGTCCACCCCTGAAAACACCCCTGCAAACACCTCTGCAAATACCCCTATAAATACCCCTGTCCACCCCGATACAGCCCTATAAAGAGCTACAGACCCTGACACAGACCTATACACCCCTACAGACCCCAACACAACCCCATCAGACCCCTACAAATGCACCCTTATACACCTGCTATGTACACCCCTACAAATACCCCTACACACCCCTACAAATACCCCTACACACCCCTACAAATACCCCTACACACCCCTAAAAATACCCCTATACACCCTTTCAGACCCCTACACACCCCTACAAATACCCCTAACACACCCCTACAAATACCCCTATACACCCCTGCACACTCCTACAGATGCCCAGAAACCAGGCACATTTAGTCTGTCCTAAGTGTAGAACTCTAGAAGTTGTTTTTTTTGGCCAAAATCCCTTGAGTGCGTTCTGGAAGGTGCTGATTGCTCCGGTGGAGGGCATGGCCAGCCCAAAGGCACAGGTTGGAATCTACAGCTCCTCACTGCTGACTGGATCCTGTCTGGTTTGCTGCAAGCTTCATTCACTCAGCTGCAAGATTATGGTAAGATATTTTATGTTCCTTGTGCTTTGCGCCATCAGTCAGGCACGCACATCACACTTCTAGCTCCAGTGAAGGGAAGGTGGCAAGTTTGTTCTGATGGGTCCCACAGGCTTTTGAACCACTTGTGAACATTCTCCTGCCAGCCTTTCCTACCCCACACTCTTCTATCTGCTGCTCTCTTATTGTTTTCATGGGTCAGTGCTGGTTACCTTTTGAGAGAGGATTTTTGTGTTAAAGCACGATTGGAAAAAGTGTCTAACTCAGACATGCACAGCTGCTTTAGTCACTTGTGGAAATTTGCTGTTTCCATTTCTTTGGCTTCAAGTCCTTCAAGAAGTTGTAGAGATAGCTACAAAATCTCTGCTTGTATTGATAATACTTCATGTTATTTTAAATGCATATGTTGATCCTCCAGCCATACTCTTGTTACAGAACTTGGTCTTGCTGATTTGCATTAGAAGACAAAGCTCAGTCAAAACTTCCCTCCTCCAATTAGCACAGTAAAATGTAGGAAGAGAAACACGTTTTGGGTTTTTTTTCCCCATGGACTGCTGTGCTCTGGTGTTTGTGCTGAGCACACTTGAGTAACTCTCTTCAGTAAGATGAAGTAAACTCCGTTGCCCAAGGGGAATCGATCACGGTGTGGGGTTTCAGAGCAGTCCTGCTCTCGTGGCTGCACCCAGAGCATCCCTTCCCTTTGTCAGCGCTGACTCCTGCTGAACCGGCTGCGCTCTGCAGGCTGTGCACAACCACTCTGCAATCAGATTTGCATTTCATTTCCTTCCAGCACAGGCTGCTGCTGCAGCAGCAGCTCTCTTGGGTCCTGGATTGGTCATTTTCTTTTACCCTCAAAGAAAGATGGTCTACATTTGTTTCTTGTCTGCTCTGCGATTGTTATCCTGGGTTTGTGCACCATCTCTCTGGCTCTGTTCCAAGCTCTTGTTCAGAGCTGCAGCAGTTATCATATCAATTACCTCAGCATTGTGCTGTAGGTGTGGCTTTTCCCTACTCCCTTCTGACATCAGTGTTAGAAGTTTGTACCTTATTTTTGGAAATTCCAGGCTCAAAATTTAATCTGATGTAGTTTACCTGAATATGAGTCATACCCCAGCCCACCAGTCTGTTGTTTACATATATGTTATGATAGAGGAGGATTTTCCTGCCCACCATCAACCTGAAATAATTCAGTAGAATAAACCTGCAATCAATCTGCTTCATCCCCCCCATTCTGTATTGATTGTGTATTTTGACTAACACTAGGAAATATCAGTCTGCCTCCTCTGACAGAGTCCCACCCTGCGTGTCTGTGCTCCCTCTCTGTGGCTCTGCAGGACAGCCTGTAAGGACACCCCAGTGTCTGGGGCTGCACTGGTGTCACTGCTGGGGAGTGGCTGCGTGTGCATTTGGGGCTGCAGTGCTGACACCGTAGTGCAGGGGACACTGCTGGTTTGTGTTCAGGAGAAAGCTTCTGCTGTTTGGTCTGCTATTGCAGAACACTCAGAGCACTGTAAAAGCACTTGATCTGCATTGATCTACTCCTTCTGGTAATAAAAATGCCATAAAATCTTACTAGGAGTAATTATATATTATATTGCTTTGTTTATACTCAGTTGTTAAAAACACAAATACCTTAAAAAAAAGCAAAGACACAAATGAGTTACATTTTGTGAAAAATGTGACTCATTTGTATCTTTGGTTTTTTTAGGAAGTAAAAATGTACAAGTACCTGTTGGAGTAAAAGGTAAATGTTCAAGTAAATCAGTAAAATGTACAAATGCCTATTGGAGTTTATAAAGCTTGATCCATAGATTAAATGACCTACAGTAGTCATATATGCTTTATTTGACATTCTAGATTAAATACCTGAAACTGCCCCCCAAAATTCCCTGCACTGTTAGCCCAGTGCCAGGTTCTCTCCATTCTCACTCTCCTCTGTGTGGTTAAAGAAGATTTTCCTCTAGCTCGGGGGAGCCCTTCCTGACCTCAGCCCCTCATTCCCCACAGGTGCCCCTGAGCACTGGGCACACCTGCAGGAATCCACAGCTCTGTCAGGTGCCAGAGCGAGCTCTGGAATTCAGCTGCAGGAGGAATCCCTCCCTCAGTGCTGCTCCTGCAGGGCACAGAGGAACTGCCCAGGAGAGGAATGGTGATCAGTGTGGCGTGGTCAGGAGAGGCTGTGCTCTGATTTCATCCTCAGCTGTGGAACTCCAGTGAATCTTCAGGAAAACACAGTTATACAGAGTAAAGAATTCAGTAAAGAATTGTAACTTGGCCAAGTTCAGTCATATTTTCCTGGAAATGGGAAAATATATCCCAGATGAGGATAGTTTTTTGCCAATTTGAAATCTCTTCTGTAGCTTATGAAGGCATTGAGGCTTTTCAAAAGAGCTAAACAACACATACTTTTCCTTAATTTCATTATCTGATTTGGTTTTATTCCCTAAAACTTTCCAAAGTTGTTAAATCTGCAGCAAATACCCAATCTGGAAAAAAAGATCAAAGCTGTAGGTTCTGCAGGGCTGGACTGCCCATACAAAAACTGTTGTGTAACTGGGACACCAGTAAGAACACCAAGGCCAGGCTGCAAACACAGAAACTTCCTTGAGTTGGGCTTCAACAAGTACAGTGCCTTCATTTTTAAAAAAAAAAAATTAAGAAAAAATTTGACTTTTGCTTAATGGTATATTTATGCTTGCAAGCACCTTGGAATGATGACATCAGTGAAGAAAAGAGAAAGGGATCTAATCCATAGGAGAAAAGTGAGTTGTACTAGCTTTGTGTTCTTAAAGCTGGAGATTTTTTTTCAATGGCATTGGCTGAGAATCTTGTCAAATATTTGTTTTAAGAGTATTTTTTAGCCCTTGTGTAATTTCAGACTTATAAAACATAACCTCCAAAAAAATCTCATGCTGCTGGTATGAAGAAAAAGTGCACATTTATTAGATAATTGTTCTGGAGGCTTTTTACTGTGGTGTGGGTTTTTTTATTTTTCTTTTCCTGTACAAATATTGTAACCTGTGGACCAGCATCTGCCCCTCTGAGGTGGAGTTTGCTCTCTTGTCCTGGTCAGGGTGCTGGCTGCTGGTTTTTCCTGGCCCCTGGAGCTGATTCTCAGAAAGGAAATATGAAACTGAGGGTGGGATGTGGGACATTCTCTGTGCTCCTTTGCTGCTTCACCTGAGCTCAGTAAGGAGCAGGAGCTGCTGGTGAGTCTGACTGGCGTATCTAGGAAAGAGAGCTGTGTGTGAGGGGCTTCCCAGGGATCCCACACTGCTGGCTGCACTCTCCAGGGGTGGATCAGAGCCCCCTTCTCCGGGAGAACAAAGCTCAGGGGCTCTGAGGGCTCCGTGCAGTTCAGGTGCTGCTTCACGTAGAACACAGCAAGCTGTGTCTTATCAGAAATAAATCACTGGAGTAAGAAATCTTTCCTATGTGAGGACTTTGCACTTTTTAACTTTTGCAGATCATCTTTCAAATGTAACTCGAGGAAGGTGTCAGCCTTGCTCTTTGCTGTATATTAGCAGTTTCTCTTCTTGAAAACTTCAGAGCAGCACATACTGCAATTTCTGTTATTCTTTGCCACTGACAGTGTGTGATCACATGTATGCCATGCTGCTTTCTGTGTCCTAATTTACCTCACAAGATAATATTTGGTGTTTTCAAAGTGCTATGAGATTTTTCTGACAGCCTTGAAGAAAAATATTTGTTAAATTAATACTAAACCTTAACAGATGGGAAAGATGAGAGGAGAGAAAATAGTGCAGAGTATTTCAAAACTGGGGGTGTACACTGTTCGTATTTCAAACTCATTAATTTTCAAGTGCTGAGTACTACAGGCCATTTTTTTAATAATGGGGAAAATAAAAAAAATCTGGCACGTGCTTAAATATTTAATGTTAAGAACTTTAGGGGAATGTTCAGTTTATTTTACCTGCAGCTGTGCTTGAAATTCATCCAGTTCCATTGTGACCTGGACTGATATACTGAGTGATCTGAGAGTCCTCCTTGGTTCTGTGTTGAGAAAGAAAACAGTTTAAAATGGGAACACTCAAGGGAGAGGGTGCAGTAGGCCCAGAAGTCAGGATTTCAGCTGTCACAGTGCTGTGACAATGACAGCTTGCAGTTTTCAAGTGGGCAAGAGCAGTCAAAATAAAAGAAGTCAAAATACAAAGGTACTGCCTGTCCCACCTGAAGCGATTGTGTTCGCACTCAGAGCAGGGTACAAGGGCTTTGCAGCAGACGTGTCCTTGTCACCCTGTGCCAGGCAGCACAGGAGTGACACACACCGCAGTGGGGGACACTGCAGAGCCACCACTGCTCCAGACACAGCACCTGGGGCAAAGCTCTTGTGTAAACAGGTGCCACATATTGGGGACAATCAGCTTTAATTGAGCCATCATGCTGCAGTGGCACCGGGGGAAAATATGGTCTCATTTATGTGTAACAAAGACGTTAAAATAACAATCCAGAGCCCTTTTTTCAGTCAGTGCTAAGATTGGCTTCTGACTTCCTGTTCTCTAATGGGAGGGATTAGGCCTTTTATGTTTTGAAAGATACTGAGCCAATTCTTATTACAAAATTCCAGTACTGAGATCAAATGAATGAACAAAAACAACTAGAAAAAAAACTTGATTTGCCAGAGAGGCACCTTCATTAGTGCTCTCGTCTCTTTTCTGTCATAGGGATTGTTTTTAAGCTATAATTGGATCTCACTGACAAAAGCTTCTGGCTACATATGTAAAGATTTGTAAAATGCTGCCTTTCTGTAAGCTGGTGTGATCTGTGCCAGAAAATAGGAACCAGAGCTCCTCCCCCGTGTCTGTGCCAGGGACTATTGGTTAGTTCAGCTTGAAATGCACTCTGCAGCACACGGGTGCTGGCCCTGATGCTTGCTCTTGAAAAGCAGGAAAAATCTTCCTTAGGCAGCATTTTACACAACACTCTCCCTGTGCAGAGTTAAAGTGAATTACTTACAGAGCAGGTTACAGTCAGCAGCAGGAATTGTCTGCTCTTCCCAGGCCCTCTGCTGCTCCTGTCAGGAATGCTGGAGAGAGCTGCAGCTCAGACCCTGATGGAAGTGTCTGTGTGTCCCTGCAGCAGAGCTGCAGCTCACACTGCTATGGAAGTGTCTGTGTCCCTGCAGCAGAGCTGCAGCTCAGACCCTGATGGAAGTGTCTGTGTGTCCCTGCAGCAGAGCTGCAGCTCACACTGCTATGGAAGTGTCTGTGTCCCTGCAGCAGAGCTGCAGCTCAGACCCTGATGGAAGTGTCTGTGTGTCCCTGCAGCAGAGCTGCAGCTCACACTGCTATGGAAGTGTCTGTCAGGCCTACAGTCTGTGTGTCCCTGCAGCAGAGCTGCAGCTCACACATGGATGGAAGTGTCTGTGTGTCCCTGCAGCAGAGCTGCAGCTCACACATGGATGGAAGTGTCTGTGTGTCCCTGCAGCAGAGCTGCAGCTCACACATGGATGGAAGTGTCTGTGTGTCCCTGCAGCAGAGCTGCAGCTCACACTGCTATGGAAGTGTCTGTGTGTCCCTGCAGCAGAGCTGCAGCTCACACACTGATGGAAGTGTCTGTGTGTCCCTGCAGCAGAGCTGCAGCTCACACTGCTATGGAAGTGTCTGTGTGTCCCTGCAGCAGAGCTGCAGCTCACACTGCTATGGAAGTGTTTGCATGTTCCACTGCAGCTCTGCAGGCCTGGCTGCTGGGGCAGGGGGAGTGGCTGCAGCTGCAGCAGCTTTGCTGTCTGTACTTGCATTTCTGTCTGCAGTGCAGGCTCAGTGCCACATTTACACGGTCAGACAGGGTGCTCAGTGTCACAAAACAACCTGTGTGGAATATTTATGGCTCAGGGCTCCTCTCCATAAACCTGGGCTGTAACTTTGTTACAGGTGTGCCATTCATACAGCTGTGTAAAGAGAAAATAACCACACTTCCCAAATTTTAGAATTGCCTTGCTAGGGAAGGCTGGCTCTGTTTCCTGTTCCAGGGTTTCTTTGGCTGTACTGTTTTTCTTGGTCTGTACTCTGCCAGCTACACGTTAAATTCCAGCTGAGATGAGGAAACATCCTGCAGGTTGTTTGACGTTAGGGTTAAACATTTCAAATGGATTTTAGTACACTGAGAATTTCTGTTCTCGCCAGCCATAGTTGTGGTGAGAGTGTTGGGAACTTTGTTTTACCATATTTCTGTGGATTATTGACTCCAGGCACGTTATGCTCCTCTCCTTACTGCTGTAACCATGTAATAGATACTTTTGGAACGGTGTCCCATCAGAGGAATGTCTGTGGAAATTGTGGTCTCAGTGTGACAAAGGCAAAAATTGTTGTGTTTATTCTGTTCCTATTTTTATTTCTGCACAGGAAAAAAAGCTATAAAATTATTATCTGTTTACAAACATTTTACTTTATAAAAACATGTTCATAATGTATACTCAGGATTCAGTTGGGGTTGAAAATCACTGCAGCTGTCTTCATGCAAGCTGTTCTGTCTCTGAGCTTCCAGTTTAATATATACAGTCTGCCACATTAATTCTTGAAGTGGCTCTTAAATGGGAAGCTGTAAAAGGGGTGATCTTGGACCAAGATATTTTTGAAAATAGGAGACACTTGTCTTTGGTTTCTTGTGTCCAAATGAGCTCAAAAGAAGCCATTTTATAGTCGCCTTCAGAATCATGAAAGGTGTGCATAAAATCCCTGCAACTTTTTGTAGTACAGGGAAAGCTGCTCACAAAGTGAATTGAAGTCTCTGGAAAAGAGCCTCGAGGAAGACAGGGAGGGCAGGAACACTTCACCATATGGGTTTCATTAATACGGGAATGAGTGAAGTGTTGGGAATGCAAAGTGAATTCGAGAAACACCTGGGCTCCTTTGTGCAGAGGAAAGAGCTGGACTGGCAGTAAAAGGGTGCGAGTGTGAATGATTAGGGATCTGGGAAGGGTGAAGGGTTTTTCAGGCTAAAGGATGCCTGGTGCCCAGGTGTTTGTGGCATCAGGATCTCCTGCTAAAGCCCCCTTTTCCAGCTATGTTTGGCTTTTGGGGCAAAGTATTGATCTCCCTTAGTTTCCCAGGCAGTGAGAAGGGGATTGCACTGTAAATCTAATTTTTGAAAAGAATGAATTTAACTCATGCCCATTTCCCAAAATGGAGCACATTCCATCACTGGTGCCGTGGCCTCGGGCACTCTGCGCTGATGTCGCGGTGTTCCGGGCAGGGGGCTTTGCTGGGCAGGAGCGGCAGCTCCGTGTGCGCTACTGAGCATCCCTGAGCATCCCTGAGCATCCCTGAACATCCCTGAGCATCTCTGAGCATCCCTGAACATCCCTGAGCATCCCTGAGCATCCCTGAGCATCCCTGAGCGTCCCCGCGCATCCCTGAGCATCCCTGAACACCCCTGAGCATCCCTGAGCATCCCTGAGCATCCCTGAGCATGCCAGAGCATCCCTGAGCATCCCTGAGCATCCCTGAACATCCCTGAGCATCCCTGAGCATCTCTGAGCATCCCTGAGCATCTCTGAGCATCCCTGAACATCCCTGAGCATCCCTGAGCATCCCTGAACATCCCCGCACATCCCTGCTCTCACCCGCGCATCCCCGCGCATCCCTGCTCCCGCCTGTCCCCGCCCGGTCCCGCCCGGTCCCGCCCGGTCCCTCGCTGCCCGCGCTGCACAGCCCGTGCTCCGGGCGGTTTTTCCCGGTTTCCCAGCGTTGCCATTGGCAGGCTGAACTGCCCGTTTTACACAGGTGCCTCTGCGCTGGGTGCTGAGAGCGAGGGGAGTGCGGCTGTAAGGGAAACCCGAACAACCCCCGAGTGTGTGGCTCGGTGGGGTCGGGTTTCTCCTCTGGCGCTTCTGAGGAGTCTTTACTCAGCAGTCGCGTTTTTCCCTGTGGTACAAACGCAGCCGAGCAGATGGGGAGTGCGAACACACGGACTGCGGCTCTGCCTGGAGCCGGGAACGGGGAGCTGGGCTGGCGCTGCCTCCCGGTTTCCAGGAGCGTTTACAAGTTAATGAACCTGTTCCACTCGAAATAACCCGTGCTATGTGCTGGGTTCAGCGGTGGAGAGATCCTTTAGGAGTAATCGAGGAAAGCGGGAGGTTTTTAGACACTGAGCTTGTGGGTTTTTTTTCCTATGGCTGATTTTGGCACATTTGTCTTTAATATGAAACTGCACAGAAAGGCAGAAGGAACAACAGTGGATAACAACAGGCAGCCTTCACCTGAAGGCGCCTACAGGAAAGATGGAAAGGGACTGTTAAAAGGGCCTGGAGTGACAGGACAAGGGGCAGTGGCTGGAGAGCAATGTTGGATGGGATATTGGAAAGAAATTCTTTGCTCTGAGGGTGGTGATGCCCTGGCACAGGTTGTCCAGAGAAGCTGTGGCTGCCGCATCACTGAAAGTGTCCAAGGCCAGGCTGGACAGAGCTTGGAGCAGCCTGGGACTCTGGTATTGTTGGGGTTTGTGTAAAACGTTCCTCACTTCCATAGCATTTATGGAAACAGGACTGAAGGCCAGGTTCCTGCTGGGAAAGGGAAGGGTTCTGTACCTGGCTCACCTTTGGCTTGAAATGTCAGCTCACGACTGCTGGGAAAGACCAAACTACTTACTCTGAGTGTGCACGAGTGTGTCTTTAACACCCAAAGGCTGATTTGCTGTACCTTCTCTCCAAGTAAAGCTCTGTCCTGTGCCTTGGGACCGGGCTGTGAGCACAACAGGGCCCGAGGGCACACCGCTGCAGCTGTGGTGTGGTTATGGGGCAGCGAGTAAGTGGGGTTACAGTGGGGTTACAGTGAGGTTACAGTGGGGTTACACTGCGGTTACAGCGGGGTTACACGGTGTGGTTACACTGCGGTTACAGTAGGGTTACACTGCGGTTACAGCGGGGTTACACGGTGTGGTTACACTGCGGTTACAGTAGGGTTACACTGCGGTTACAGCGGGGTTACACTGCAGTTACAGTAGGGTTACACTGCGGTTACAGCGGGGTTACACGGTGTGGTTACACTGCGGTTACAGCAGGGTTACAGCGGGGTTACACGGTGTGGTTACACGCCGGTTACTCCACGGTTACACCGTGTCCCCGTGTGCGCGCTCCGAGCGGAGCCTCCCCAGCCCGGGCTCCGCTGGGCTCCGGGGCTGTGTGACATCATTGGCAGCCAATCGGGAAGTGCTTCAGGGCACAGTTTAAAGCTCTTTCATAATATATTTATAGTCAGTGCAGATATTTTTGGGCTTCAGTAGCATTCATTTTGTCGCAGAGTCCATGTGTCAGCATGGCTGGGGAAAAAAAAAAGACAGGTATGAGCATGTTGGGTTTGCACTTCAGCCGGGCACTGAAGCGCCGCAGGAGCCAGCTCTGCTGCGGGGGATTTGGCTCCTGGGCTGGGCTGGGGCGTGCTCCTGCTGGGCTGCGCCTGCTTGGGCGCACCTGCAAGGACTGCCCAGCGCTCTGCCAGGAACGGACATGCAGGACATGTGTGTGTCCGTGTGTGTGTCCGTGTGTGTGTCCGTGTGTGTGTCCGTGTGTGTGTCCGTGTGTGTGTCCGTGTGCCTGTCCGTGTGTGTGTCCGTGTGTGTGTCCGTGTGTCTGTCCGTGTGCCTGTCCGTGTGCGTGTCCGTGTGTGTGTCCGTGTGCGTGTCCGTGTGTGTGTCCGTGTGCCTGTCCGTGTGTCTGTCCGTGTGTCTGTCCGTGTGTGTCCGTGTGTCTGTCCGTGTGTGTCCGTGTGCCTGTCCGTGTGTGTGTCCGTGTGTGTGTCCGTGTGCCTGTCCGTGTGTGTGTCCGTGTGCCTGTCCGTGTGTCTGTCCGTGTGTGTGTCCGTGTGTCTGTCCATGTGTCCCAGCCCGACCCCCGGGCCGGGCCGGGCCGGGCTCACCCGCGGCTCCCCTCGCTCCCGGGGCTGGCGGGGTTGGGGTGCCCTGGGCTCCCCCAGCCCTGCTGTGCCCCGCTGTGCCCCGCTGTGCCCCGCTGGCACACGGCCCCTGCCGTGCTCTGCCTGCTGGCACACCTTGAAGGGGAGCTGTTCCCTGATGGAATCTCTTCCAGCAAAGTCTGGGTAATCCGTGCAGAGCCCCCACCGTTCCTGTTTAACTCTTTCCTTTCCTGAGTGCCCTCTGAAGCAGGACCTTGTGGGATTGCAAAACCATTATAATTTCCAGCCCATAAAACAAAACATTCTTTCTTCTTACAAAAAGTCAAACAGAGGCTTGTATCGGTGGAGGGACTACCTGGGCTGTTCTCCTCCCACCTAAGCACCATGGCTGTACTCTTGCCAGGTTCCTAAAAGTCACAAATTCAAATATGTTCCATGACGGGCCTGCCAAGTGTAAAAGTGCCGTGCTGGCTCCTCCATCCTCTTGGAATCCCAAATATTTCATGTGCCCCTGAGCTAAGAGGCTCGAGAAGTCTTTCAGGTGCTGCCTGTATCTCCAGCAGGCTGCACAGCGTTCACAAAGGATTTAAAAAATGAGGCAAACGATGAGGGGAGAAAGGTTGTTGACGTGGTTATTTTGAGTTCACCAAAGGGAATGGCAACTGCAGAGAGCTGCAGACAGACCCTGCAACATTGAGAGACCGAGAGGAACACTCCAGCCAAAACAAGGTGTTGATAAATGCTGGTGCAATTGGGGCTGATGTGAGGGAGCCTCACGTGAGCGCTGTCGGTCTGTGTTTTCTGCTGTTGTCAGCAGTTTTCATTTCAGAAAGAGATCATGGAGTAACCCAGGCCTCGGGAAAACCTTCAGCTCACAGGTCAGTCACAGGCAAGAAAGAATTGAAAGTTAGGAACTATTAGGAAAAGTACTGAGACAGAAAATCAGAACCATCTTGTGCCCCTCTCTGCATCTGGGGTTTAATCTTTGATTGAAGCTCTGATCCTGTTGCAGCAGGACAAGAAAAGGCATCTGGACCAGGAGTTGGGAACCACATCCCTTTGGGAAACAGCTAAGCAGACTTCAGTCGTCTCTTTTACACACTGAACAAGGATCCAGCAGAGTTTATGAAATCTGAAATTGCACGAGGCAGTAAGTAGAAATTATCAAGAAATGGTCCCCAAATGGACTCAGGGAGGGTTTTTGAAGTGATATATCACTGAAGTTTGGAACTTGCTGTTGCAGTTGTAACTGAAAGAAGATTTGTTAATTCATCAAAGATGTTTAGCAAAGTTACCTTTCTATTTCTAGAAACTCTTCTGCTGCAAATTCCTATAGGTTAGGGGAGTATTTCAGGCAGGAATGCTGCATACTTGCCCTGCTTTTGCACTCTGAGCATCAGCTGTTGGTCTCAGCTGGAAACGAGTTCCTCAGCTTTGTTGGACAGTGAAGGCATGCTGGCTATTCTTGTATTTGTGGGCAAATTTCTGCTGTACCACCACAGAACAGCATCCCAGCTGCTCGCTAGAGGTTGACATACAAGCCAGCCCTCACTGGTCTTTATTTCCTGCTGTATTCCTCTTGGAAAATGAGTGTAATTTTCCATCTCCTGTGACTTGTGGGAGGGTCAGTCTCTGTTTGTCTGAATGCCTTCCCAATGAGCATTAGAATATTGAGTATTTTGCCAGGCTAGATCTGCCACTTGCAGTTTTGCCACACTTGCAGGATCTGCTGCAGTGTCCAAGGTGCTTCCCATCCCCATCCCCATTCCTGCACTTCCTCAGGCTGAGGGAACAGCTCAGGCTCTGCTCATGAGGAGTGAGCACACTGGCTGTCCCCTTGCTGGGCCAGGAGCAGCCCCAGGGGCCTGTCCAGCCAACCCTGCTGGCCTGGGAGCCCCAGCGAGAGTTCCTGACTCGGTGCTCACCCCTCAGCCTGGCTGTGCTCGTCCCTGTCCCCACTGTGTCACCTCTCCCCTGCCAGAGGCTGCTGGACCAGGGCAGCTGCTGCTCCCCGAGGGACACCAGCCCTGCCTGCAGAGCCGCCTCCTTGCTGGGAATCGGGGTCACTGACCACTGCTCCCCCTGACAGAGCCTGACTCTTTCTGATCACCTCATTTGGAGTGCTGGAAATGGATTCCAAAAGGGTTTACTCCATGTTTTTGTTGGGACTGAGGTTAGGCTGAACATCCTGTAGTTCTTCCTCCTCAGTGTTCTGGAAGCTGAACACGACATTTGGCTTTTTTCCAGTCATCAAGAACCTGCTCTGATTGCCCTGACATTTAAGCTGATTGACAGCAGCCTCACAGTGATGTGAGCCAGCAGCTTTAGCACCCCCAAACACATTGCCTGGTCCCAAAGGTTTTGTTAGTGTTTGTTGTTCCTTTTTTTTTTCTTTTTTAACCAGCTTGCTGTAACAGTCCCTCTCTGGATCTGCCTGTCTTTGGCACTTCCTTAGATCGTCCCACTGGACGGGGACCTGGGAACCAGAGAGCAGAGCTGGCAGTAAAAGCCAGGACAAAGGACACGTGCAGTTACCTTACTGATAAAATCAGGGTCTTTGTGGTTCAAGGGTGCTGTGGAGGTCTCTGCCTGTGCTGCTCCTGAAGGTTGAAATGCTCAGAATGTTGGTTTTTATTTATCTTGGTTTGTCCCGTTCCTTGTTTCACTTTTGGCTCTGCTGAAGCTGAGCACGAGGCAGCTGGCAGTCTGGGCATGCCACACCAGGGCTGGCTGCTCAGGCACAGATTGTCACACCAGCCACCAATGGCAACAAAACACATCCAGACCTGTTGGAAGGGACTTGCTCTTCCTGGCATCAGTGTCTTGGGGAAATGATTCTGTTAGTGAGGAGCTGGATCCATCACCTGGTGTGTAACAGACCGAACACCAGGTCTGGACTGTGCACTCAGAACATCTTGTGGTGAGGTCCTGGGGGCTGTCCCACCCCTGCTGCATCCCACACTCCTGTGTACATCCTTGTTTTCTGTCTCCTTACCAAGCAGCCAGTTCCCAAGGCTTCAGCAAGATTATTGATTTGTGCAGATCATTATTGCAGCTGTTCAACAGATCTGAAGAGACTGAGGATGGAAAAGTGGGACATGGTTGTTTTTTTCTCCTGTGTTTTTTCTAAATTCTCTTGACTTCATGTATCTCTTTATTATTTATGAAATACAAATAACACATTGGCAGATTTTTTTTGTATTTTCATGGTATTGTACTTCACAAGGGAAGCCTGATTTATGCTTGCCTTGAGGAAATTATATGTTATAAGTGAAAGGTTGTCATTAATGACCAGTTTCAGTCAACAGGATCCATGTGATGCTTTCTGGAGCTTGCATGGAATTGACTTTGCTCCAAAGTGCTTGCACAGAAATGTTTGGAACAACAGGAAGGAAAGGACTTCTGTGTTTCTCCTGGAAGAAAATTCTGCAGGTTGTGCTCCTCATTCAGTCATTTTGGGCTTACAGAGCAGTACTTTGATTCCTTTACCTGTCTGTGATAGTAAAGGTGCTCCATATGGAGAATGGAATCCAACTCCTGCGAGGAATGCGGGAGGAAGGATGTGTAGTGTGGGAGGAGAGCACAGCCTGGGCTCCAAGGTTTGTCTTCTGAAAGTTGGAGTGGTTTGACATTGCTGTGTTTGCCTTAGCACAGAAACCACTCCTGTCCTGAAGAGAATTTCCACCTGGATGTGCTGTACCCTGGAAGTGACACTTCAGACCCAGCTTTGCTGATCTGCTGCTGGGCTCTTGTCAGAGTGACCGCGCTGCCCTCAGATGGGTCATGTTCCTCCTGCTCCTCGTGTCTGCTGTGTCACCCAGGGCCTGTCCCCTGGGGGCTTCCAGCTGCCTTTCTCCAGGGTGCTTTTAGTGCCTTCCACTGTGTGGCACAGTTTGTCTCCCCGGATGACCCGGCTGCCTGTTAAAATGCAGCTGACTGAAGTCTCTAAAGCTGCCACCAGAAGTTTTATTCTTCCAGGCATGATTCTACATGCCAGTGCTTTTATTTGCCTGCAAGTGCAGAGTTGTGTGTACTTGATTTCTCAAAAGCTCTCGCAAAGGTTTTAATCCTTTCATTACCATTATTTGATCAGGCCTCATCTGAACATGCTATGCTGCCTTCCAAATGCTAAATTTCTCTGTAATTCCTTTAATCTTTATTTTCTCAGTTAATTCCCCCATTGTTGGATCTTTAACTTAATGGCATACAGGGGCAGATCAAGAGAGATCTGCTTCCAGCAGCTGGCGTGATCTGGGCACACACAGGAATCAGTGATCTGGAGGCAAAAAGCTCTTTGCTTCTACATAAACCTTTCTCTTTTGATCACTTCAACAGCCTTTGGAATTTCAAGACATTTTCTCCCTCTTCCCCACATGCCCCTCCTGCTTAGCAGGAACCACCTCACTTCTCCTTGGAGTTTCCCAGCAGCGTGGCCACAAAGGAATTATTTCATCTCAGCCTGTGAGCTGTGCACTGACTCCTCCTGCCCTGGGGGCATTTGTCCCTCTGTGCAAAAGCTTTCCTTGGGCCCCTCTGGAAAACCAAACTGGGAGCTTTGCCTCTCATTTCCAGTGACTCAGCAGCTGAACCTCAGGTAAGAGTGAAGTTTAATTTCCTTTAACTCAGGCTGGTAACAAGAGCTCCTCCAGGAGTTTGGTGGATGCCACCAAAGGAGGAGTGGTTTTGGAAGTGGTTACAGGGCACAGTTTGGGGAAGTCACCCCCAAAAATGCCCCATGGCAAGGAGGTACAGAGAAAGCACGGGGTACCTGCAGGTCAGAGGGGAAGGCCTGAGTCAAAATAGCTGTAATATTACAGAAATAGCAAGTGTTAGACACCAAAGCATCAGATTTACTATTGCAGGGATCTAAAAAATTAGTAAATTCTCATTGGAACTGTGGAATCATCTTTGTGGAGGAATTTTGGCCAGTAAGTGCTCTCAGTAACTCTCAAGTAGCTGCTTACAAACCAGAGTGGGACAGGCTCCATGAGCTGTGGGAAAGCCCCAGGCTGCTTTTTGGGCTGTGGGAGAGGCTGTGCCCACAGTGAGGCTGCGTTGCTCTGGCCAGTGCTTGCTGCAAACAGCTCGGCACCCAGCTCATTAAGCCTAATTACTGTAATTTACAGCCCTGCTTCTGCCCCTGCCTCCCGGGGTGACCACTGGCAGTGTTGCCCTAGAAATGAGGGACAGATTATTTCACTTGGAAAACTGAAGTGATCTGTAACTTTTCCTTCTCTCTACTTTTATTTTGGGGAAGACAACGATAGAGTTCATATTCCACCATGAATTATTACAGCTGGATATTCTCACAGCTTCTTTGCTTCAGGCTTTTTGTCCTTTCTGTTTCCAGCTCATCTTCACCCAGTGCTTGTGAAGGCTGTGAGCTGCAGAAGAAAAATTTGGGTTTGTGCTCAATTCAAAGTTGTGCCCATGGGAAGGAGGTGATGAAACACAGGGAGGAGAATTGCACGCAAATACATGAGAGGATTTAATCTAAATAGCAAACTGGCCTCTGGAAATAGGTGAAGTTTAGAGCCTGGAGAGCATCAGCCTTGGGGGAAAGACAGGCTCCTTTTCCATTGGGACTGGGATTTTAGCTAGAGGTTTGGATTGCTGTACTACAGAAAGAAATTATTTCATCTCCTCAATTCAGGATTAATCAATTATTTGAATTCTTAAAAACCCCAGAAGCAAACCCAAATCCCTTTCTGTATTTCTTTAGTCAGTATTTTCAAGTGGTACTAATTCATTTGCATTTCTCTGTGCTTTAAAACTAATTTCCCCCGTGTTCTACTCTATTTTTATCGTTCAATATTAACCCAGCAAAGACGATTTCAAAGTCTGTAGAATCAGGTGTGAGAGTAAACAAATTCACATTTTCAGCACTGCTTACACAGTCAGTTATTATTGGAGAGCAACTTCAGTTCTGAGATGATGATTCCACCCCCTTGTCTCTTTTAGCAGACAATTGCCTCAAGTATTATCCCCTGTTCTTGAGCAAGCAGCTGAATTTCTGCCCTGCTGCTGTTTCAGACATCCCTGCCAGCACCTCGCCCCTGCCCTGCAGAGCCCTCCCCAGCTGAAGACTCTCCCCGGACCTGTGCAGGTACCAAAAATCAAAGTGAGCAATTCTGGATAATCAAGGGGTCTCTGGGAAAGGTGCCTGGGTTTATTTATTCCTAATGGGTCGTGCTTTAGGACATCCTTACATCTCACATTTAGGACTCTCTGACATCCCAGGTCTCTGGCTGGCAGCTCTGAGGGGAGCACAGATTTCTGACCCTTTTGTAGCTCTGTGGAGAGGGAAGATTTTCCCAAGATTTGATGCCAGGAGTCCGTACTTGGTTGAGCTTCCAAAATCAGTGAAGAATGTCCAAAAGCTGACTTTGTTTACCTTCATGTTTTATGTTTGAAATGATTGGGGTTGAGGAGTGCTTTGTGCAGCCTGTCAAACCTGCCAGTCCTGTGCCAGCACTGCCAGCTCCACACACACTCACATTTTGCAGGAGAGTACGAAGCCAATGGCAAATTTAAAAATGCCATAAATTACATGTGGCTGAAGCTTCCAGCACACTCTGCACCAGCAGTGGTGTTTTACAGGCTGTTGTGTGATACAACCTGAATGATAGAAATAAACTCTGTGCAGCTGTCCTGGACATTTTTTGGGTGTGCCATTTTGCAGTGTAGGTGTGTTTTAGCCAGGACCACCAACAGCACAGCCCATCCCTGCACCTGTAGCATTTCTAAGGTTTTTACTTCAAAATAGGCCCGGGAAAACCAACCCCCCTCAGCCCTCTGAATAGGGAACAGGGAGGGGATGTACCTGTCAGATGATTGGCTTTGCATCAGGTGCAATATGGAGAAATGGAAAAAAAGCTTGTTTTAAAAATGCCTGTGGAAAAGCTCAAGATGGAGAACCCACTGCGAAGTCTGTGAAGGGAAAAAAGCGCCAAGCTCCTGGTGAAAGTAAAGCTGCATGGCTGTAACCATGGAGACCAAAGCTCTTCTGATGCAGAAATAAATGAACACAACCTTTTCATATTTATTAGTGGGACTGATGATGAAAGATAAAGTCAAATTAAAATATAAAGCAATAGAGAGAAGAGCGAGTGGCTGCCTCTGCCCCTGCAATGCAGGTTCTTGTAATGGATCATCAAATGAGCTGGGGTTACAGAGAGGCAAACCAGTTATAAAAGGAACAAAATACTCCCAGTTACACCAACCTGCTTATGCAAATATTAGCTTCTTTATTAACAAAACAGGAGACAAAGCACATGACATATTCCTGAAATCTTCTGGTTCTCACTAAAATGGAAATGAATTTGTTTTCCTACCATAGCTGTGTGTGAAATGTGTGTTCTACACAATGGGAAACTTTCCTGTAACTGTACTAGTGAGTACTTGAAACCTGCTAATTTCTTAGTGGCAAGAATGACAGAATTCTGTAAAAATACGGGGTGAATATTCAGGTTTGCCATGACAATACGAGTCAAAGGGTCGAGCACTGGCCGGTGAGCTGCTTTAGGGAGCTGTCACTGTGGGACAGAGGGACAGCAGCACCGGAGCCGAGTTCAGCCACAGCTCGAGCAATGAACACCCCTGAGCAGCACTCCCAGAGCAGGGGAAGGATCCGGCCACGGCCCCGCAGGAAGGTGCTGAGGGCAAGGGCAGCTCTGGGCTGGGAATCATGGACAGAGCTGGAGTTCACAGGGCCGGGAGATCCCTGCTCAGCGCTGCTGTGCCTCAGGAAGAGCGCAGGGGAAGGAGGGAGGAGCACACTGGAAGCAGGAGGAAAAGCCAGGAAACTCCTGGACCACAGCACCTCAGTGGAGCCTGTGCACCACCAGGGCTTCAACATCCCGGCTCTCCTGGCCCCTGCAGCACCAACCCCGGCTGTGCAGCGGGCTGGGGCTGCCTCAGCACCCCCCGTGCCCAGGGGTGTCCCTGCGGGTGACAGGGCACAGCTCGGCGGCTGCGGGGCTGGGAGGGAACCGTGTCCGTGCTGCCGGCCTGCCCGGGGCCGCGGCTGCTGCAGCCCGCACGGGAAATGCTCCTCCCCGCCAGGGACAGCGGCTGGGACGAAATCTCTGGAGAGAGTCCTGCTGCTCCTTGTGCTGCGCTGCTCCCGGAGCCCCGGGAGGCTCCCAAAGCCCCGGGAGGCTCCCAAAGCCCCGGGAGGGCCCCAAAGCCCCGGGAGGCTCCCCAAAGCCCCGGGAGGCTCCCCAAAGCCCCGGGAGGCCCCCAAAGCCCCGGGAGGCTCCCCAAAGCCCCGGGAGGCTCCCAAAGCCCCGGGACCCAGCACAAGGCCAGGGCCAGCCCGAGCCCCGTGGGGCTGTGAGCCCCGGGTAGCTCCCAGCCCGTGCTGCCCACGGTACAGTATCAGCCTGTGCTGCCCACGGTAGAATCTCCTCAATTACACACAGCGGGCTCAGGTTCTCCCAGTTTTACTGCGCTATTTTCTTCCCCTTTGACTTCCTCAAAAGTGTGGTTAGCCTCAAATCTGGAGAGGAATCCATAACCAGCCTCAAAGCCAGATCTGAAGAGTAACTGGTTTGAAATACTACAAAGTTTATGCCAAGGCTTAAAATAACAACCCTCCATCCTTCTTGGTATCCTGCTAAGAGAATGGTTATGTGCAAGACCTTTAATTTAATCACTGTATAAAATGGCATTTCCTGGAATTTTCTGGCAAATGAAACACTTCTAAAGAGTTCACAGTTCAGTCTTCCTCTTCACTGACTACACCCAGGAGTTCAGAATGCTGTGTTAACTACAAAATTTGCTAATATTAACATTACCTTGCCAGGTACTGAGACAAACGTGGCACATGGATACAAGGATACCAAATTGTTTATGTTCCTGCTGAACAGGTAAAGGCTGCTGCACTTCCCCACTGCACTGAGGAAGGTTTTTCCTCTCCACAGCAGAGTCCCCTCAGTGAATCCCCTCCTCAGGTCCCTGCCCTGGGGCCACAGCGCAGGCCTGGCCTGGCCAAGCCCAGCTGGGAACAAACTCCGTTCCACCTTTCCTGGTGTTCAATTTACTTTACCTTCCAGGCTGGCCCAGGCTGTGCTCCTGCCGGTGGGAATGGTCAGTATTCCACAGCCCTGCCCTCCTGGCCCCCGGGCCCAGCGCTCTGGACACACAGGGAAGGATTTTCCAGATCTCCATCCAGCGAGGAATTCCCAGACCTCCCTTCCCCAGGAGGCAGAACAAGCAAACCAGCACAACGCTATTTATAACTGTTCTACAGCTCTGAACAGGAACAACACAGCCCCAGTTACTCTGTAGGTTCTCCATAACCTGGAAGGAGATAAGTATTCAGTAAGCATTAAACAGAGAGGCCCCAGCAGGGCTGGGGAGCACTTGGAAAAAGAGGTCAAAAAGAAGGAATGAATAGAGTGAGGTGGGATTTACCAACCAGGAATGCAGCACTTGCATGTAATAAAGCAAATATTTACATTAAGCACAATACAGCAATTTATTTAGATGCTTAAATGAAGAATACAAAGGGAAATAAAGATCACAAAATTATACATACTACAACAGTGTGTCATATATTAGATGGTATAAATGAATACAACACCTTGTTGGTGTTAACTAAAGATAAAACTAAATATCCAAACCCAGCACTTTGCCTCAGTGTGCTGCTTCAACACAATACACTTTTATACAGATCTAAAAGGTGTCAAAATTAGTAGCTGCAAACTTGTTTCTTGCATGTGATTTTTCTTTTTTAGCTTAAAAGATTTCAGAAAATGGCTCTGAAATATGTTTGTCATCAGTTGTCATGTCAAGGATATTCAGAACAAGAAAATTCTATAATACAACAGAGCCCAGATATATTTTTATGTTGCTGGCCTCTGGTTGGAGATTGTACAAGGTTATGTGCAAAAACTAAGTCTGTCAAAATTGATACTAGAGCAGTCTCAAGCTTTGCTAGGGAAACTAGATACAGCATTTATTACACAGCAGGGCAACACTAAAAAAGAGAAACAGATCTATGATGGGTACACAAGAACAGTTCCATAAGCTTCACTTGAATAGGTCTAAAAGACTGTACAAATATACATTTCAACTATTCAGAATGATACATGAAAACTCCATTTCCCCAGAGTCTGCTATACAGGGCACCGGGTCGCCGGCACGGCGCTGCCAGAGAGGGGCCTCTTGGAAAGACACAACTCGACATGGACAAGGTGAAAGGAGGGTTGCAAACACAGATAAAATAATCCTCTGCTTTTCTCTGTGTGCATTCTGGAGCCAGCAGCGCGTCCGTTTTCACATGAAGTTCCTGTGCTCATCCCCGCAGCGCTCCCAGCCCCGGCCAGCGGCCGTGTCCGTGCCCAGGCAGGGCAGCAGTGCCCGGGCAGGGCAGCAGTGCCCGGGCAGGGCAGCAGTGCCCGGGCAGGGCAGCAGTGCCCAGGGCAGGGCAGCAGTGCCCAGGGCAGGGCAGCAGTGCCCGGGCAGGGCAGCAGTGCCCGGGCAGGGCAGCAGTGCCCAGGGCAGGGCAGCAGTGCCCGGGCAGGGCAGCAGTGCCCAGGGCAGGGCAGCAGTGCCCAGGGCAGGGCAGCAGTGCCCAGGGCAGGGCAGCAGTGCCCAGGCAGGGCTGCTCACGCCTGCTGGCTGCTGAGCTCCACCCCGGGCAGGCTGCCGTGCATGGGCTCGGCCCCCACGGCCCCGAAGCCGCCGTCCTCGCTGTCCATTGTGCTGCTCTGCCACTCCATCTGCTCGCTGGCCAGGCTCTCCTCCAGCTCGGAGGCGTTTTTCCATTGCGACTGGTCCTTGGACCAAAACCCTTCTACTTTTCCATAGGAACGATTCTTCCACTTTGACTGTTCTTCGTCGCTTTCAGATCCACCCCCCTTGGCCTCCACAGTGGGTTTACTGCTCCCGGCATCTTCGCTTTGGGAAGATTCATCTGTCCACACTTCTGGTTTTACCTCCAGTGCGTTATCTTCAAAATCCGAAACCTGCTGGGAGCCAGGCCCACTTTCAGACTGGGAAGCTCCATCTTTCCACTCCACTGCATCATCCTGGTCACCTTCACTATCCGAAACCTCACCTGCCAGTTTGGTTGGCTCTTCAGCAGCAATCATCTCTTGGTATTTGGAGCTCTCCTCTTGTTTCTGCTCCGCCTTCTCTGGCGGCTGTAGGGTGTTTTCCTCCAGGATTTCCTTGGCTATGCTGTCCGGGGGGTTCTGCACCGTGCTGTCGGACGAAGGTTTCCCACCCCTGTCAGACACGTGCTGGCCAAAGGGGCTGCGGCTCTCGCTGTATTCCTCCTCCAGGTTTTCGTAGCTGTCTGAGGAACTGTCATTGTCTTTTTCTAAGTTGATTTTTTTATCAACAGTCTTACTGACATTGACTCTGGAATTCTTCTCGTCGTGGTTTTCAAACAGCCATTCAGCATCAAAATCCATCTCGTGTTTGACTTTGTTCAGCTCTTTCATGTTGAAGCCCAGCAGCACCCCAGGTTTGTATTTTTCACAATCCCTAACGCATTTCTTCCTTTTGTTGCTAAAGTGAGACGCAATATCAGATTTCCAGAGCCACAAACTGGCCGCCAGCTTTTCGATCTCTCTCCGAGTGGGGTAGGGCTGCTTATTGAAATACTTTGTAAGAAACGTTTTCCTGGCTTCATATGAATCATCTTCGTGACCCTTGGGGTCCAGCGCTAGAACTACAGGTTCCTCAGGCCTCTCCTCAAAGGCAGAGGGGGAGTCATCGTCGTCCATCTTCCTCTTCTTCATCAGGGGGAACTCCATGTGCTCGTAGGTGCGCTTCACGGGCGCGGCCGCGGGGGCCTGGCCCAGGCGCGACGATGTCCCCTTGTCCTGCCCGTTCTGGGTCTTGCCCACGCCCCTGCAGTGCACCAGGTGCAGCGTTATGGTGGAGGCCGTCATGTTGCTCGTGTACACGCCCAGGCAGTGGATGCACTTGTAGGTCAGCTTCTTCTCCACGGGGTGAACCGTCTGAATCACCTGGTGCCTCTCCCGCAGGTGATGCGCCAGCGCGTCAGAGATGGGGCCTTTCAGGATTGAAAAGCACAGAGGACACAGAGTTTTCCCCACGTCTTTTTTGTAGGGCACTGCTGCTTGCGGAGAGCTTTTGAGGGGTACGTCAGATTTCTCCTGGATTTTGGGCTGCGGTTTTGGCGGGACCGGGGGGGTGTTCTGGGCGTGGTACGCCACGGATTCGGCGGGAGCGTCGCGCAGGTTGTAGGTGGTGACAAGGAGGTGTATGTTGGTGTGGCTGCCCTGCTGCAACGTCAAATCAAAGGTCAGGGTGGAGTCAGTTTTAGGTCCCATCTCCTCGTCCACGTGCACCATGCGCATGTGGGCAGCCATCTTCTCCACATCGTTGAAGGTGGAGCGGCAGTAGGGGCAGGACAGCCCGTGGATCAGCATGTGATTGAGCAGCGTGTCCGTGGGCAGGTAGCGGTTACAGTAGAGACATTTGCTCGTGAAGTTGTGGATTTTCATGATGTAGTTGGCCACCGCAGGCACCTTCTCGGCCTTGTGCTCCTTCTCAAAGTGGACGCTGTACACGTTCTCGGGGAACAGCTCGTTGCAGATTGTACAGATTTTCCACTTCTGCGTGGACGAGGTGTTGACAGCGGAAGGTCCTGTAGCAGCCACGGGGGATTTGGAGCCAGACTGACCCAGAGCTCTGGACGCTGCCTGGGACTGTGACAGCGACGTCTGCTTGAGCTGCGCCGACGACAGCGAGGAGGAGTTGGCAGACTGCAGCGAGTACCTGCCTGAGGCCTGGGACCTCTGCTCCCCTCCCAGAGTGTAAGGCCTTCCATTGCCGCTCGCTGAAAACTGTTTCATGCTTTGTGATTGTTGGGAAAGAGAAACAGGCGCGTTGCCACTGAGGCTGAGCCGCCCCCCTGGCTGACCCACGTAACTGGGGGGTACCGATTTAACCCCGTAATTGTTCTGCTGTAGGTGAACGTTTGACATCATATTGACTCCCGCAGAATTTAACGTGGGCTTTGGTATAGTGAGTCTGTTCATTATCTGCTGTGACGAGAGCGAGCGGACACTGCCAGCAGAGAGGGCACCCATCCTCTGAGGGAGCCCCACAGGCTTTTTATCCTGGGGTTTGGGAGCTATGAGCATCAAAGGTTTGGATCTCGGCACCACCACGTTGGTGTGACCTATCATTGCCGTGACCTGGTACCCGATGCGCTCGTGGTCTTCGATCACGTGCTGCACTAAAGCTTCGTAGGATTTCGGCATGAAAAGGCATCGTTTGCAGTGGATGCCGCCCTCCTCCCGGGCACCGGCGCTCAGCGGAACCGCACCATTGAGGGACTTTTCACCTCCCTTGGCTATGTAAGGAGCAGCAACGTGCTGAAAATGTTCCCTGTAAATGTGCTTTCGAACGATTTCGTAGAGCGGGTCACGGTAAGTGCACTTCTTACAGTAATAAACAGCTTGTTCCACACTGTCAGCCTGCTTGGGTTTAAGGCTCTCATGTTTGTTTTTGTCTTTGAAAGTGCTGATGCCTCCACTCGGTGTATTGGCATTGGGAGCATGGAATATTTTAATGTGCGTTTCCAAAGTCTTTTTGTCCGCGTTGAAGGTACAGTAGGGGCAGTTGAGCAGGATCCTGTTCTCAAAGTCTTCGCTGTGAACATTCCGGAAGTGGCTTTTGTAGGCTGAAAAGAACTTCGAGGAGAAGGGACATGCACTGCAGCAAAAGGGCTTTGTCCGATAGTCCTTGAACAGAGAACAGAGCACACACTAAATATCCAACAGCACCTCTCAGCAAAATAACACCCGTGACATTCTCTACACAGCCTTTCTAAACAATACTCATGAGCCCCCTGCCACTGTCTCAAACCTTCAGTTCACTTCTCTCCCATTTGTGGCCCGCAAACCAGGCCCTAAAAAGGTCACACAAACACCATGAGGTGAGTGCCAAGGGGTCCCTCCAGGGTTTAACCATGCCTTGGCAGGTGAGGCTGAGTCAGAAGGGTCTTTCCCTATCAGTCACACAAGGCCTCCTCCTGCAGCTGCAGGAAAAGGCCCCTTTTCTGGGGGAGAGCTAAGCAGAACTGTTTGAGGAAATGAGACTGCATCTAGATGAGATACTGCCCACATGAATCTGCCAAACTTTACAGATGTAACACAGACCTATAACTTAAGCTATTTCAGTGTCTTTATCCATTACACGCTTTAATAGCAAAGATGGAATTCCAAACTTTGTTTTGGTGAACAAAAGGATGTAAGCTTACCAAGACACAGGCTATACAAGCACTTAAATCCACCAAGCCTCCTCCTTGTGATCAAAGCACAAACCTGATTTTTAAATCAATCTCGAACAAGGAACAAAAAGGAATTTGGGAATTCCACCCAACCCTAGGTTACCTAGAAAAAGGGAACATCAGTGGATTTCCTGCAGGAGAGTACTAAATGGTCATTTTCAGACTGACAGCAGGAATCCATCACAGGATGGGTCCCAGTTTCTTCTGAGAGCAGAACCTGAGCTCTGAGGTGCTCACACAGGGATTCCTTGGCAGGGAGGTTTCTCACCTGTCACTGCTGGGTGACTCTGTCCCACAGCCCCAGCAGAGGCTGCTGCAGCCCACACCAGTTGTTGGAACCAGCAGCATCATTTCCTCCCCTGCTGGCTCAACTCAACTAAAGAATTCCTGTGCCACTGGCTCAGAAACATCACAGCAGCAGGGCCTGTGTCACTGAGCTGCTGTGCAGAACTGGAACTGCCCAAAGCAGATGTGGGACACAGCCTGAGGGACCCAGGGCAGCACTGACAGAGACCTGCACTGAGCAGCAGAGAGTGTCCAATGAAACAGCTTTGGGAGGGATGGGAACCAGCAATAAAACATTTAAGAAAAGGCAGAAGACTCGCTGCCAGTTGTATAAAGTTGTTGATCCTTTTGCCAGAGGGCTGGTGAAATTGTGCTGGGCTTGGGAACAGGTGGGAATGGGCTCCTAACATGCAGCTGTTTGACTTGAGCAAGGAGCCATCCTCTCTGCAGTACTGGCCACTCAGGCTCCTGAGATACACACCAGGAACAACTTCACAAAACTCAGAAAAAAGCACACAGCTTTTTGCTGTCCCTTGAGCTGCCAACACCTGGAAATCCGTGAGCAAAACTGCAGGAAAAGCTCTTGGCATGTCTGGGAAATGCCCTTCAGCACGACCCCTCTCCAGCCTCAGTGTCAACTCTTACCAACCTGGTTTTTTGTAAGCGATGGGTCCCACAGTCCCACATCCTCCCATGTAGTGTTTTTCAAATAAAAGTCATTAGGTTCAAACTGCTTAAAATCCTGGAGAAGGGAAGATGGGAAGAGAGGACAGTCAGAAGCAAGGCCCAAGGGCTCCCTGAAGCAATCCCTGAGCACTCCTGCACCCTCCCAGGTGCTGCTGGCCAAGGCAGAGACCATCACTCGGGGCAGTGGGGGAGTCTGGGGGCACCTCCTGGCAGAGGGAGAGTTCTGAATATTCTCCATATCACAAAACACCTGCAGGATGTCTTCACCACTCCTGACCAACCCAACACTGTCGTTACAAACTCATCTCATTCCAAAAGCAATCCTAGAGAAAAGTGTTCCCACACTGATGTGTGGGTTTGGGGTTTTGCAGCTGCTTTTTCTGGGGGTGGTGCTGTGGTATTTATTTTGTTTGATTGGTTTTGTTTGGCTTTTAATTAATTTCACACAGGAAGCTTCTAAAGTCAGACATGTGTGATGTCCAAGACACCAAATTCTTATTAAAAAATTTATCTTATGAAGCATATCTTTAGCATGAAGTCAGCAGCACATAAAGACTCAAAAATAATACTTCCACTGCAATGAATACTACAAGTAACATTGTCCCAGTTCAGAGTTCTCCTCTTAAACATGAGACTTGCTCCACACATTCTGCAAGTAGGAAGGACTGGCATTTCTTTCTTACACATCTCACTCAAATGCTCTTCAAAGAGACACTGAAAGAACAGGCAAGGCCATGGTGATGGATTTTTCCCAGAAGAGCAGCACAAACACCCCTCCCCTGCAGGACTGACCCAGGCACGGAGGTGATTCTGTAACCTCAGCACCTGCTGCAGCACAAACACTTCTGAAAACCATTTCTGCCCCAACATCCCACACCATTCCTGCTTCTTCCAGCATTCCTGGACTTCAGTAGCCACTAATGTTTCTAGCAATGTTTACAGGCACATTATATCTCAAGTTTCTAACTGATTCCTACTTTGTGTGGAACCTAAACAGGTCTAAAAATAAATCTCAGCATACACAAATACCTCCCTGTGCCCCTAACTCTGGAGCATTTCAGCTCTAACCCTTGGAGGTGCCATACTTACTTCTATATGTTCTTTACAGTATTCCAAACCAATGTCACTAAGTATTTTTTTCACAGTTTTCCGGGCCTTTCTTAAACTGCCAAGGTTGTTGACAGGAAGTTGGAACATAGTTTCTATTGGAAAAGAAGAGTAAGAGAAAAGGTTTAAGTCAAATGTGTTTTGTCTGATAGTGCTGCATTTTTAATTATCAGTCATTCTGCCTCATTCCCCCTGAGTCAGCCACAAGTCTCAAAATACTGCTTGATATCAAACAGCTGATTTCAAAATGCCACTGAACTTCTTCACCAAAGGAATCAAATGCTTTCTCTGAGCTCCTGTGTCTAATACAGCTGAACATGCCACAGGTACCACGACATACAGAAACTCAGAGAAAGCCAATTATCTACAACTACCTGAAAACAACATCTCTGCTCTGTCTGCAGCATCTTCCTGCCTCTGCCAGCCTCAGTCAAATTTTAAAGACATGAAATTCCCTGGATCTTCCTATCACCACCCATCCTAACAGAGGATAGAGTTGGATCTTCACACCTGAAACCTGAACTTTAAATGTCAGCTTTTAACATCACCCTCACTTTGCATGTTCTGCTGGACAGCTGAGTCCAACTCACCTAATTGTAACAAACCCCCTCATCCTTAGGCAAATGCAGCTCATTTTATTTAAGAATGTCTGACTATTTGATAATAGTGAGTGGAGAGTCACACTCTGATATTATTACAGGCTGCAACTACAACAAAAGCTTTTAGCATCTCCATCCATTTCTATTTACAGGAACTAACTCCAATTGTAATGTAAACATCACTGCTGGCACCTCCTTGGATGCGGACATAAAAGCAGCCTCTCAAATAATCATCTACCATTAATGCTGCTGGAAATGAGGCATCCTTTATCTGACCAAAAGCTGATGTTTAAGGGAAGACACCTGGAGCATGTCTGACCACATCAATCCACACTGAAGTGCTGGGTGGAATGAATAAATGACTGCTTAAAACCAGCCCCAACACCCTGACTAGAAATATCCAGGCTGGATCTCAGGAGCCTCAGAAGGCAGATCCCAGAGCCCTCACTCATGTCCAGTGTGTGCACACAAACTGACTGCACCAGTCACAAGGGAGCAGCAAAGGAAGCACAGTGACTATGAGCAGAATCTGGAACCTTCCTTTGCTCTGTTTGTGCACTTCCCAGCATAAAGGTCTTGTCCACAGCCAGGTATTGCCTCCTAGAATAATTCAGTGGCCAAATGGAAGCAGAAAAGACAAGCTATGAAAGGGCAGAAGGTGACTAACTTAGAAGCACCACACTCCAAGTTCTCATTTCACATTTGCAACAGTGAATGTTTTCCTCACTCCACTCCTGTGCCAGTGCAGCCCCAGCACTGCACTCTGCCCCCACAGAAGGTCTCTGCCCTCAGAGACAGAAACACCAAACCCCACAGCAGCCACATCTTTAGAGATGACAGAGGACAGAAAGCCTGCACGTGTCTCTACACTGCAAAAGCTCTTTCTACTTTAGTGCAACTAAAATCTCAGTTCTCCAGTGGGTCGGCTGCACTTTGGCCCTGTCAGGACCCCCTCTGATGCCCCAGGTAAGAGGTGCCATGGAATCCCCCAAGGCTGTAAACAGCCCCCAGTGCCCCGTGCCTTCCATCCTGTTCAGGCACCCAGCCCTGTATGAGCTGCCCAGGGCCCTTCAGAGGCCACTCCAGCAAACCCCCCTGCACTGAGGGAATTTCTCCACAGGATCACCATGGAACGGCCTGGGAGGGAAGGGAGATTAAAGCTCATCCATGGCAGGGACACCTTCCACTATCCCAGACTGCTCCAAGCCCCGTCCAACACGGCCAGGGATCCAGGGGCAGCCACAGCTTCTCTGGGATACCTGTCAGGACCTCACAGGGAAGAATTTCTTTTTAATGTCTTCTCATTTCCTCTTCTTACCTCTTGAGCTGAATGTTTTTTAAAAGCAATCCATGAAATTTACACTTCCGTTCAACTTTTGTTAAGTAACTGACCTCAAATAAAACTGCGGATGCAATTACAAGCCCCTTAGGAGCATTATTAAAAAGAATGAAATAAAGCATAAGTTTTACCTTCTCTTATGAGCACATGAGGTTGACCCTTCCCTTCCTAATGTTCTCATATATTCCTATTATGAGGACTGAGAAAACCTGAGCTTTTTGGTGATCCGACAACCAGAATTACCAACTACAGTGTTGAACAAAGCATTAGGTGTGAACAAGTGCAAAACAGACATTTGCATAAGCAAGGTGCAAGCCCATCCTGTTCAGTCCAATCGTGACTGAGAGTTCAGACACACTCAGCTCAATCTTCTCATTAAAATAATCAGCAGGGTAAGAACTCTAGTTCATTTAAGTAGATTTTTAATAAATTTTAAACAAAAAGATACTATTTGCTATTATTTCTGTGCATGCTTATAAAACACAACTGCCCTTCCTCTGTTTCCCCCTCTCCCCCTCATCATCCTGTGCTGCTTCACAAGGTCCATCCCTTCCGTGCCCTCTCCCCTTCTCCTTTCTTTGCTGGTTCTCAGCCTTCTTGGTCCTTACCTCGCTCATTTTCCCTCTTCTCCTCTTCCCTGTGCCAATTCATAGCATCCACATTCTTCCGTCGTTCTCTCTCATCCTGTCTCCACCGCTTCTTGATATCTTTGTCCTTAACTTGCTCATTTTCTCTCCTCTTCTCATCATCCCTGTGCCATTTTATTGTTTCGGTGTTTTTCTGCGGCTCCACGCTTCTTTTGAGATAGTCTTGTCGCCTCCTCCTCTTTTTTAACATATCCCTTTCCCTGGCACGAGCCTGCTTTTCTTTCTGGGAAAGAAAAGCTTTACGGGGCATCATGAGCTGCTGCTGTACCTGCAACAACATTGCATCCATGGGATAATGCACTCCAGACATGCACAACTCCTCATCTGGAGCTCCACACTTCACACACTCAGTCCAGGCAACCCCTGCTCCTGCTCTTCCCCCCGGGCTGGGCCAGGCCAGGCCGGGCAGTGACCCGGGCTGGGCAGTGGCAGTGACAGTTCTGTCCCCTCCCTGCAGCTCCTTGTCCCCAGAGCCTGTGGCAGCCCCTCGGCGCTGCTGTTCCTGCTGTGCGTGGGCAGAGGTGTGGAGGGAACTCGGGGACCTCCCAACCTGTCTCCTCTCCTCCTGCAGAGATAAATCAAATCCAACTTCAAGGTGCTCTATTTTCTTTCCTTTGGAGACCTCCACCTCCACCCAGTTTGGTGAAAATGGCCCTCTCGGCTGGGAGGAGGGAGGGGGGATTAGGAGACAAGCCACAATCTGAAAAATTGTGTAAGCTTTGTTTCCTGGGGAAACCTGGCCAAAACATTTAACTGCAGTTAATGAAATAAGTCCTGACTCATCTACCCAGACTTCCTCCAAGTGTGTTGTGTCTTGCTATTCACAGGAACAAAGGGAAAAAAAGAGATTATTTACTTGGAATTTCTGCTGACAGCACTCCTGCCGGGTGGGGCTTCTTGGGGTTGGTGTTTTGAGGCTTGGGGCTTTTTGTTTCTAAAGAGGTGTCAATGGAGACTACACTTAAGTTGTTTTTGCTTTTGATCATTTCTCTGTAGTCTCCCAACACATTCACATTTTCAAATATAAGTGTTAGTACCTGCAATTTTGAAATCATGGAAGAATTTATACTATTATTGATAACCTTTAGAAATTTTTCTGCACACACTGAGCAATGTTTCAGAAATGTCAAACTGCAGTTGTAGGCCAGGTTTGAGTTTTTTGGTTGGGTTCTTTGTTAATTTTGAAGAAAGATTTGCAGAGGTCTAATCAAATTGAAAACTGCAGAAAGGACAAAATTACTAGATTACAATACTTAAGCAGAGCCTAAAAAAAAATTAAATGAATGTACTTTGAAAATTTAGCTACCTTATGGAAAGCACTTGTTCCCAGCATGCAATACTCCATCTTTTTCCTACAGAAAAAGCAATGTTTCAAACCCTTATTCTAAAAGCTGTTCCTTTCCCCTACAGTACAACCCACCCCACACACTTAAACCCTCTACTCTGGTCCATTGCCTTTGTTCGGGCTGTATCATGATCCCATGGCTTTCATTCCAATAATTCAACCCCAAATTTCTTAATATCCATAATAACGCTAAAGGGAAGGCCTGCAGCAGAGTCAAACACCATAATCAAAAAAATTCATGCAGTGTGGCAACAAATTAGTACATAAAATGCAGATTATGCTAAAAATTACTTCATTAAAAGGGTAGCTCTCTACCAGACAGCCTGGGTTTGGGTGTTAAATATGTCTCAGTAACAGTTGGCATTAAAATCAAAAAGCACCGGGAACTCAGGCTCAGCATCCTCAGTGCAACCCAGACACTGCAAATCTGTACCACAGTTTCAGTTCTCTGCGGGCTGGCTGCCAGGACATTACTGCTGTTTACTAGAGCAAACTTCACTCATTAACTTTGTAAGTGTACATTATCATTACAGTTTTATCAGTAACCTGGTTCAACTTCAATAACAATAACGTGAAGTAAATTGCAAATGAAACACATCATGCAAATGATTCTCCCTCCCCCACCCAAGGCAAGTACCAACATTTCAATCTGTCATTGTTGTATTTTCTCTCATTTGTTTTTGAATGGGTTGTTGTTGGGGGGTTTTCCCCCTTTGGTTTTATTTTTTCACAGGATTCTTCCCTCCCTTTATACAGCCCACTTTGACTGATCAGTTTATAGACAAATGATAGAAAATACCTTAATAAAGAACGTTTCAGCTGAATTTCCAAAATCAAACATTTAACTTGAGATTGAAATAAATCATATCATATTCCAAGGAATAACTTAAAGGGACATCCAACTTGAATTGCACCTCTCTGAACTCCTCTATCCCAGGTCAGAGGGCTTCCCCCATTTGTTCAGCATTGCAGTCATCTCTCCTGCAGTCTAAACCAGCTTTCACTTTCACCTCTGAAGGTTTGAAACCAACAGAAGAGGGAAAAATTGAAACCAGGAAGCCAATTAATCTGCAGTGAAGCTGCCAGAGGGACTGAACCCAAAGCCCCCCAAGCTCTCAGTTTTTCTAGAGTCCAAGTTGTGTGTTCCTTTAAGTTCAAGACGTCCAAAGCTCAGAAGTGAACAGTCAAAACTTGCAGCTACTTTTTGCCCATACTGAGCCAAATGAAAATCTTTACTCCTCCCCATCTCTGCAGTGCTTCTGATGAGGCATTTACCTCCAAAATGAATGGTGCTTGGGCGTCCCAGACTCATTGGACAAGTTTCAAGCACAAGCCTCCAAAGCCAATTCTCCTTGCAGAAGGCCCCTCAGGGCTCTGTTACAGCCCCTGGGGCAGCCCAGCGCCGGGGCACAGGGGAAGGCTCATATCCTGCAGGACAAAACAGAGAGCAGAGATGTGACACGGGCACTCTCACACTGACAGACAGCTACAAACCCCAGCCGTGCCTCTGCAGGGCAGCTGTGCTGCAGGGCTGAGCACGTTTGTGCTCCAGCCACCGATGGATGCTGGGGGCACTGCCGGGAACGCTGCAGAGCTCAGACTCCAGCTCAGGTACCCGGCTCAGAACCCAGCAGTGCAGGGGCCAGGAACGCTCCTCCTCACACTGCATCCATCCTCTGCAGTGCCAGGCTCACCCAGGGCACCTCACTGAGCTACCAGCACCCAGCACTGCTGCACTGGGGACCAGGGACACTGCCACCACCCTTGGAGGCTCCCATCCCAACAGCTCCCACCTCACAGGACCATGGGACATCAGACAGGGGACACACAGTTCTCTGGGAAGCACTCAAGACTCAGACTGGCAGAGGTTTGGGGGAATGGCATGTATGTGATCACACTTTGCTGACATCACCCACGGATAGAAAGCCAGTCTTGCACAGACAGGAAACACAGGACATAACTTTAGAACCATGAAATCTGAAACTACCAAATCTAAAGTTTATAAAAGCAAAACTTGTTGAGTCATAAATAATTACTCTGCCAGAGAATAAGGCAACATAAATTGTTAGATTTTAATCTCTTGATTATTCAGATAGAACATTCACAGCTTGAAGTACAGGTACTTTTCTTTGGCAAAGACACTTCCAGCACAAGACACTACAACATTTTAAGAAATTTAAAAAAGACAACATTCTTAAAACACTTCACATGGCAGCAAACTGAATATTGGACTATTGCATGTGCTCTAACAAGAGCATCACTCATCCCTTCAGCCATGCAAGGATGGATGATGGGTTATTTTGTTATTTTCTGACTAGAAGGCAGACTGTGTCCCTTTGTGTCTCTCAAGTCCAAATGAACTCTCTCGCAGGGAGTCCTCCCTGCAGCAAACACACTTCTGGGTGAGGACCTATCAGCCTCAAGAGCAGATCAGTGGCAATTACTGCATCAGGCTGATGATACTGAGCTCAGGGAAGTACTTCATCCCATGCTGGGTCTCCGAAACACTGAGGATCTGTGCTGCTGACAAGGATCCCCAAGCATCTGGCATGCTTCTTACTTTGTTATCCAAATTCCTTCGATTTTAGCCCACATTTTGTGAGTATTTCAAGCTGAAGAAGTTACTGGTTTACACCTAACAGCCCAACAGAGAATCATTCCATCCATCAGAGCTGTGTGCTGCTGGGCGAGAGGAAACAAGACTTTGCTTCTTGATATTTTTATTTCCCCAGTGCAACTGCTTTTGAAGCAAGGTAACTCTTAACAATTTGCCCAGCAAACTGCCTTTCATAGCATGCTCTAAAAGCCAGCCATGAAACAGATCTGCAGAGAAGGCTGGTAGTACAACACTGAGTGAAATCTCTTAAAATACAGGGAAAATATGCAAGAAAGTGAACCTGCGGTTCCCACAGCAACAGCAAAGCTGCCTCTCTGTGTATGCAGGTTAAATGATGCTCTTGGTGTGATGGTGCAGAATATTCTATATTCACATGAGGACAGTGATGGCCTGTCCCTGGGACTCTGGGACCTGACAGTTCCAGGACAGCCGAGCAAGGAACAGTGACAGCCAGGAAGGACAAGGGTTATGTCAGGGAAGAGTGAGCAAGTGAGACAAAAAAGGAGCAGAAGTATCAGAGAGAAGTGAGAATTTGGGAGAACAGAAACTACTGAGAGTTTCCTTGAAAGTAAGAGTTGCAATTAATTCTCTCTCCTCCCCATATGGAGTGATTGAAGAGTCTATTCCAACACACCTCTCACTGGCTGACATTGAGCATTTTCACTTTCTTCCACTGGGCTCTTCCCTTTCTCCTTATTTAAGCATTTCTGGCCTAGTTTTGGAGGGCTGTGCACCCACACTCCTGTAAGGTAATGAGATTTGCAGTTCAGCAGCACATCTGAAATGCCAGACAACCGAGGGCTCCTTTTGCAATCTGCTCTAATCCCGGAGGGAGCTGTTTCGTAACAGCGACATTTCCACCCAGGGCCCCCCGCAGCAGGAGCCTCCTGCCCAGGAGCAGCTCAGCTCCAGCGGGGACCTGGGGAGCAGAGCCTGCAGCGGCTCTGAGCGAGCCCCTGCCCTCCTGCTCGCCTCTGTACCCAAACCAGGATGGGGCACATGAAAGAGGAATCAACACAAGCCCCTGAAAACCTCAGCTTTACAACTGAGGTTATCGAACTGATGGAAATCCCCAGCTGCAGGCTGCTACCTGGACAGAGCACTGCGAGACCTGAGCCTCACTGAGCACAGGACACACTCCAGCCCTCCCTCACAGGAAAACAGGCAATTTGTTAACAGCCCATTTGTCAAAAAGCCAAGGATTTAAAAATATTAAAAACCACTTCACAGATTAGATCAGCAACTTCCAAAACCAGTTTCAAGTCGTGTGTCAAAACAAAAGGACCATTTCACACCACTTCTGGGGCAGCCTACACAAACATGGCCTCAGGAGAAAAGTCCATCTAAAATGTGGTACTAGAGAAAACCACCTTCTCCTTGGGAGGAAATTCTGAGACTAAAAACTTTTAACATCCTGTTTCACTGGCAATTTTCAGCAAACGTCTATGAAACTCTGGTTTATACCTTTTTGTCTGGGCTTGCTGCCTAGCCTCAGCTTGACTCTTGTATTAAGAACTCCCAACTTCCCATCCAAGGAAGAACTACTGAAGGCAGTTGTAGTGAAAGGAATCAGTAAGGCTGATTCGCCTCAGTCTCCACTCATTCTTTATTTAAAGGCTAAAAAAGCACCTTCTGCAGCCCAGCAGACAGGGATCTCCTAAGTCATTCACACACTTCTCATTCTTGCTCAATTTCTGGAATTTTCCACTGGAGCCCGAAGCTCCATCTGGTGGGTGTGGACACTCACTGCAAAACTGAGCGGGAATTAACTGTTTCCTCATCAACTCCGCCTCAGCAGGAGGAGCCCTGGGCACTGTGGCATCTCTGTGCCCCAATGTGAAATACAAAATGGTCAAATTTTGATTGCTCTGGAACCACAACTCCTTATTTCTGTTGTGATGAACAAACTGCTTCCCCAGGCTCTGCTGGGAACTCCTGGTGGCTCCTCTGATTTAGATGATGTAGGCTGAGGTGTGTTAAAGAACGCCGGTAGCTGTAGCTGGATGTTTTCACATTTTCGGAGGGATCTTTTCAACACACATGATAAAGGCCACATCAACTCTGGAAACCTCCAGTGCATTCTGAAAAAAGCACTTTGAAATCATGTCCATTCTCTAGGGCATAGGAAAGCGTGAATTAGAGGCACTCACAGCTCCAGAACCAGGCTTGCACACCTCCTGACATCTTAGAGAATATCTTTTGTGACTGTTCAAGACCTCCACAGATAAATGTTTATATGCATGCAACATGGGCAGGTGAATCAATATTCAATACACATCCTCAATGTGAGAGCCAGGCTTGTTCAGGGCTATTTCTGAAAGATTTTGGTGTGAAATGCAATAAAGCCTGCACATCTTGCAGAAATTTGAAATCGAGACTGGAGATCATTGAAGCACAAAGGATATTATTTGCTTACACCATGATATCCACACTTCAGTGATCAGGAAAAAAGGCTGCATGAATATGCTCTACAATTCCAAAATAATCCTCATCCAGACTGTAGCTAAGCATGAACAATCCCAGAGTAAAAATAATTTTGGAAACAGAAGCATGATTAATAAATGAGCAGTTACATTTAAAATAAATCAAGAATCACCTTAAAATTTTCAACCCAAAGCTCACAAAAACATTTGTGTAATTAAACAAAGCAGCACAGTAGTCACTGTAAAATGTGCAAGAACAAAGCAAATAGTCAATATACACGTAATTTATGATTGGATTACACTGATCAGACTGGGAGTGCAGGCAGTGCCCTGCCCGGGAGTCACGTTTCCTGCCACCAGCACGGTGTCCCCAGCCCCAGCAGGGCCCTGTGCAGCCGCAGCACTGGGGCACGGCAGCTCCTCCCTCACCCAAACACAGGGCTGGGCACCCGCCGAGCCCTGGGGCAGCCGCGGGCAGCCCCCGCCCTGCCCCACAGCTCACACACACACACTGACACAGACAGACAGACAGACAGTGACACAGACAGACAGACAGTGACACACACACAGTGACACAGACAGACAGACAGTGACACGGGCACAGGTACACACACTGACACACACACACACACTGACACAGACAGACAGACAGTGACACGGGCACAGTGACACACACACAGTGACACAGACAGACAGACAGACAGACAGTGACACGGGCACAGTGACACACACTGACACACACACACACACTGACACACACACACACTGACACACACACACACACTGACACAGACAGACAGACAGACAGTGACACGGGCACAGGTACACACACACTGACACACACACACACTGACACACACACACACTGACACACACACACACACTGACACAGACACACACTGACACACACACACACTGACACACACACACACACTGACACAGACAGACAGACAGTGACACGGGCACAGGTACACACACACTGACACACACACACACACTGACACACACACACACTGACACAGACAGAGACACACACACAGTGACACACACAGTGACACAGACACACACACAGTGACACACACACAGTGACACAGACACACAGTGACACAGACAGACAGACAGTGACACACACACAGTGACACACACACAGTGACACAGACAGATACACACAGTGACACAGACACAATGACACAGGCACAGATACACACACACAGACAGACACACACAGATACACACACACTGACACAGGCACAGACAGACAAACAGACGCACTGACACAGGCACAGATACACACACACTGACACAGGCACACACACACTGACAGACACACACTGACAGACACACACAGATACACACACACTGACACAGGCACACACACACTGACAGACACACACAGATACACACACACTGACAGACACACACAGATACACACACACTGACACAGGCGCACACACACAGATACACATACACTGACAGACACACACAGATACACACACACTGACACAGGCACACACACACTGACAGACACACACAGATACACACACACTGACACAGGCACACACACACTGACAGACACACACAGATACACACACACTGACAGACACACACAGATACACACACACTGACACAGGCACACACACACTGACACAGGCACACACACACTGACAGACAAACACACACTGACACACTCACACCCACTCGGGTATTCACACCCAGAGCACAGAGCAGCCCTGCTGTGCCCTCAGCAGCCAGGGGCACGGCTGTGTACGAGGGGCAGCACAAACCAGCTCACAAAAGAGCACACCAGTCCCTTCCCCAGCTCATCCAGAGCCCCGCCAATCCACGCTGTCTCAGACAGCAGATCCATCACACACTGGAGGGATCTCGCCAACTGGCTGCATCTGAGTTTTCCGAGGGTAAAAATAGGCACTGAAGGAGGCTGGTGCTGCTTGTTTTCCCTTGCCTTACACTTCACACACGCGAGGCACAAACGCTGCCATTACAACACGGGGAAAGGCTGTAAACAAGAGCTCCAGACCAGTCTCACACTGCACATTTCTTACCTCTCTCCCTTTCTGCCTAAGCACAGCTCCCCAGGGCTCCAATCCCTGCCTACATTCCAGCGTTAGTCCACCTCAGCTACTGCTGTCCTCCATCTGCCTCAGGAACCTTCTACAGGCAAAGGGCTTCACAGCAGCAGCAATGGGGAAACAAAACTAAAGAGAAGATCACAAACTTGGGCTTGACTATTTAGGTGAAAAAAGCATTTTAAGACCACTCTGTTGCCCACGTAGACTTCCAGAGCCATTTTGTCCCCTTACTGTTGCTGCTGTGAAGCTGCATCACCAACAGGTTCCTTGGCCCAGCTGCAGCACGAGCACAAACTGTGAGATCCTGAGTCCCATCAGGAATCACTGCACAGGAAAGGGAGGACAGGGTGAAAGAAAGCACTGGAGAGGAGCTGGGGCAGGGAAGGAACAGCCAACAGTGAAGGCAGGCTTGAGAGCAGGCCCCTGCCTCCACCTGCAGGGCTGGAGGAGTTGGAGTGCTCCCCCAGGGAACAGCTGCTGACACAGTTGCTTTATTTTTGTTTCTTGTAAATTCTTGTAGGTACTACTTGAGAAGTAGATATTAAATGAAAGATATTTCCATGTGATCTGCATACATCTGCAGGTGGGATGTGTCCACAGGGTCGATTACATGGGCCTTGGACTCAGCAGCCACCTTCAGTTTTCATCTAAATAATCTTTTATGCCACCTTAAAAAGAATCCAAACATAACAGTAAGGATATAAATGCCGGTAACTGAAAGTGACTCACTGCAGAAAAAATGGTATTTACTCCATTCTTACTCCAAACCATCAACCCTCATTCACATGAGAAATCAGAGACACAAATACAAGCTCCTCTTTGCCTTTTGACACCAGAGCTGCAGTGAAGCCCTGAACAATTCGGTTCTTGCCCTGAGGCACAAGGCCCTCAGGTAGATAAACAGGAGTTACACCCTCTGAAGAAGCCTTTATTCAAATCTGGAACACCCATCTGATTTTTAAACCACACCTAAGTTCTTCCTGAAAGCTCAAAAGGAACAGGCCAGTTTGGCCATCCTGCCTAGGAAAGCAAGGGCATTCTTCCCAAATGTGTCAGGTGAGGCAAAACAAACCTCCCACATATCCTGAAGGTACAGGATTTATTTTTAATAAAACTAAATTAACATCAACAAGGGTTCCTTTTCTTCCAATGCAAAGAGATTCAGAGCAGCACCTTTCATTGTCATCTCCATCTCTTACACTATCAAGAAACACCTCTAGCAACAGATTTATTTATATGAGCAGAACTATCTCCACATTAAAATCATGCTGTTACAATTATGCTCATAGGAACCATACCCTATATATATACACACAAATCTGGGCACAGAGCAGCTCTTGACTCAATATAACAAAAAATGGTGTGATGCTTGTTTAGATACAGGCCAGCATAGTCAGCTGTTGCCTTGTTAAACAAGCATGTTGCATGCACCTTAAAGAAAATAATCCCACTAAATGCAGCATTATTAATATACAAACTCAGGTGAACCAGTAACTTCTAAAAACTCCTCAATTTTGCTCACGCAGGTAGAGCAGCTCCAATGGCACCTGTGAAAGAACACATGAGCAGCTGCAGACCCAGAGCTGTTCCCTGCCTCTCCTGGCACCTCTCCTACAGTCTTCAAACTGCTCCTCCTCAGATCTGATGCTGCTTTGTTCATTCCCAACGGAATTCTGTCTCCCTTAAACATCTCAAGTAGTGGAGCAAAGATGACTTTCCCTTTCTGAAAACAAAACCCCACAAAAACCACCCTAATACATTTCCTATTAAGCTGCTAAATCTTATTTGCAGCCACCTCAAAAGAAACACATTAACCCAGGAGCACCGTCTTTGCTTCCACAAAATCACTTGTTTCAATTTCTTTCTGTGCATCAATCAAATCAGCTACCGTCTCAATAACAAGCTATAAAATATACATTTGGACTGTATGACTTGCGACTACTGATAAGATTGTGATATGTTTCTGTATTCCAGGAATTCTACTTTAAACTTCAATGTTTACTTTCAGTATTTATGTTAATACAGAGCAGTGAAGCTGATCTGGGAATAATCACGCATTATTCCCCCTGCAGTGTGTGAGCAGCACAACTCACCTGCCCCAGAACACGTGTCCTGCACTTCCCTGCAGCTCCCAGCAGCTCAGAACAGCACAGGACCCGGGCAGCACCAACAAATGAGAGGTCACACCTAACCCACAGTGTGGCACTCACAGGGACCTCTGTGTGACAGGGAGCACTTGTGCCCCACACACACAGAAACCCATCGAGTCCTGCTCTCAGCCTGAGGAGCACACACACCTCCCTGGGGGCTGTGTTTGTGCAGCTCATGCTCAACACCGCAGGGCATGAACTTTCCAAGACAGTCAGGAAGTTCCTCTCCTTTGAAGACTTTTCATTCCCAACCCTGACATCTGTCTGTCTGTCTGACCTACAGGCAAAGGAGTCACCTTTCACCTTCCTCACCTCCTGCACATCCAACAGCACCCACCTCCCACAGCCCAACACAAACGAACTTCAGGCTCTTCACGACAACACACCCTGAAGCACAAATAGTGGTAACCTGAAGAGATGCCTTCTACAAACCTGCCTGATGGACCAGCACTTCACAACAGAAAAGTTCTTTTTAGTAATGGGGCATTAAAACTATATCAGTTTTCAGTGATCTCAGAGATGTCCCCTGGGAGCACCTCAGGCCTACTGGATACCAGACAGTCACTCTTGAACGAGAACTAAGACCAAGTTGAGCAAAGGGCAGCCAACCACCAAAAACAGTGCAAAAACAACCAGCTTAGTATCACTTTTGGAGAACACGTTATTAGTTGTGTGTCAAAAAGGACATCTTTATTTAGACTGAAGTCAGAAGTACTTGCTGTAATAATCTTCTGAAAAGGTAATCATTATATTACACCCCATCAGCATCTGGTGCAATTCTCTTAACAAGAGTTTCTCTTCTGTTGTCTCTTTTAAGATTTCAGCACGTCTCATGGTAGATGTCCATCTACTGATATCAAATTACTGCCCAACATCTGTAACTGCACATCTGCAAAAGAACCAAGCTTTGGTTTGGTTTGTTATTAAAAGCAGAAAGAAAAGGCTTTTCTGTTTCTTAAGCAGACTGATCCATCTTTCTCACCTAGAAGGATGACAACTTGTGATTATGAGTTCGCAGAGTCCTGAAGTGAAAGTTTTCCCGAGTAGCAGACCCTGCAGGAGGGAGCCCTGCTGGGGCACACAGGGCTGAGCTGCACAGCAGCCAGCTAAGGTGGCTCCATGCTACCCTGACAGGCGGGAATCCTCTGCCTCCGTTACCTCACACCTCCGAACAGAAATAGAAAACAACAGCAAAAATAAACAGAAACATAGCTAGGAAACCCCCCACAACTTAAGAAAAAGGGGGCTTTCTCTACAAGGAATGCAAACTTCTTTGACAGCTACCAAACGCCTTAAATACACCCAACAAACAACGACCATCAGCACCTGGGAGCGCCCAGTTACCTCTGCCCTGCGGTCCCACACAAAGCCCCTCGAGGCTCGCCCCACACCGGGGGTTTGGGGGCTGCACCCACGTGCCCAGAGTCGAGACAGCCACGGGCCCCGCGAGCCCGGGCCGAGCCGTGACAGGCCCCGGGCCGAGCCGTGACAGGCCCCCGGTCCGAGCCGTGACAGACCCCGGGTCCAGCCGTGACAGGCCCCCGGTCCGAGCCGTGACAGGTCCCCGGTCCGAGCCGAGCCGTGCCAGGCCCCGGTGCCCCGGTGGGTGCCCCCTCCCCCGCCGCAGCGGTGCCCGCCGCGCAGGGCGCCCCCTGCCGGCTGCCGCCGCGCAGCGCCCCGGCCGGGCTGCGGCGGATTTCGGGGGGGCCGGGGTGTCACGCCCGCGGCCGCTGCCGGGGGCCACCGGGGGTGCGCGGACACCCCAGCACGGCACACGCACTGTCACTTGTTTCGGAACCCCCGCCCGGGCTGCAGCCGCCGGGGGAAGGGGGTGCGTGGCACCGGGGTATCTGTCCGGTGAGGCTGCGAGGCTCCCGGTTTGGTGTTCCCGCCTTTGTCTGAGAAAGCGGTGTCGGTAACCGTAGCCCGGGGCAGGGATGGGTGAGGCAGCGGCGCTCCATCCCGCAGATGCGGCTCGGGATGGCAGCGGCGGATCCCGCCTTTTCCCGCGGGCAGGGTCCCCTCGGCTGCTCCCATTCATCGCATCTCGGCGCCGCTCCAGCACCAACTCCGCCGGCGGGGCCCGCTGCAGCTGCACACCGGGATGCCGGACCCGGCCTGCGGTTCGCGGTCCCGCTCCCTCGGGCTGCCCGGGACACGTCCGTGCGGGAAAGGGAGGCGGCCGGGGCCGGCGGCTCGGAGGGATCAGCGCCGCGGTGCCCGCAGCCGCCGGGGCTCCTCAACATGTGTGCGGGCGGGGAGGGGCCGCTGCCAGCTCCGCACGCCCGGTGCGGCGGGCAGGGCGGCGGGCACGGCGCGGGATGCCCGGGGGAGGGAGGGGGCGGTCGGGCGCTGTCCCCGCCCGGGTCGCACCGCGGACCCGCGCTCGCACCTACCTGACCGGGCTCTCCTCGCAGCGAGGGCGGGCTGGGGCGGGGTGGGGGGCGCCGGACCCTCCCCGGCGCCGCCCGGTCCCGGGGCGGGCGGGCGGAGCGGAGCCGCCGGCGGCGCGGGAGAGACAAAGGGGGAAATGACGGGAGGGGGTGCAGTGTGCGGGGCGGGCGGTGCGGAGCGGCCCCGGGGGCGGGGGCGGCGGTCACTGGGCCGGGTGCCCGGGGCGGGGGCGCGGGCGGGGGCAGCGCCCGGGCCCCTCAGACAATACAGCCGGGTCCCGCTGCCCAGAGCCTGCCCGGGCCAAGATGGCGGCCGAGAAAGAGCGGAAGTGACGCCAGACCCTCATTAGCATACGGGACTCATTGTCCGGCGGGAGGGGAGGGGGCCGCGCCCCGGGGGGGCGGGGGAGCCCCGGGGGTCCCGGCGGGACCGGCCCCGCCGCGCCCGCGGCCCCGCGCGGTGACACGGCCCCGCCGCGGGGGGGCCCCCACGGGGCGCACCGGGGCGGCCGCGGCCATGGCGGCGGAGGCGGCGGCGGCGGCGGGATCTACCCCGGCCCCGCTAGGAGGCGCCGCGCCCTGCGGCTGGGTCCGGCGCGGGGATCCTTCCGCCGCGCCCCCGGCCGGGACTACATCCCGTCCTGAGGGGCCGCCGCCGCCGGGGCGGGGGCGCGAGCGGGGCGGGGCACGTGACCGCGGGGAGCGCGCACGTGACCGCGGGGCGGCCCCGGGAGCGCGCGCGGGCCTCGTGCGGCGGCGCCTCAGGGCCGCGCCCGGCCCGGCCCGGCCCGCCTGCCCCGGCCCGCCTGCCCCGGCCCGCCTTGCCACCCCGGCCCCACGGGCCTTCGACCCCGCCTCCAGGCGGCCCGGGCCTGCCGTGCCCGTCCGTCGGAGGTGGCGAGGCTGCTGAAGGACCTGGAGCCTCTCGGTGCCCCGGAAAGGCTGAGGGCGCTGGGGCTGCTCAGCCTGGAGAGAGGCCCTCAGGCCTGCGTGTCCCCGTGTGCAGGGAAGGGCAGAGCAGGGCCAGGCTCTGCTCCAGGGCCAGCAGCGGCACCAGAGGAACGGGCAGGGACCTGCACAGGGGCACAACTTCGGCCCTGGGCAGTGCCAGAGAGGCTGTGGAGCCCCATTCCAGAACAGTCTGCACACAGCCCTGTGCCGTGTGCTCGGGGAGGTGGCACCAGCCGAGCCATTGAGCCCCTGGCAGCCTGGCCCAAGCCTGGCAGTGGCCGTGTGGGAGCCTCGCGGGGACACCGCTGCCAGACTTGCCATGGCACTGATCAGGGAATTCCGTGAGGCGTCACGGGAGCTGTGTGATTGATGCACTGCCACGCTCTGAAATCTGAATTCGTCACAGAACCACAGAATATGCTGAGCTGGAAGGCACCCACCAAGAGCGTCGAGTCCAACTCCTGGCTCTGCACAGGATAGCCCCAAGAATCCCTCCGTGTGCCTTCACGTTTTGGGTCAACACCAACAAGCTAACACCCAAAGGCAGGGCTGTGATGTTTCTGGTGAGCCCTGTGCACGTGTGTTCACACCTGTGCAGAGGCACTGCATGTCCCATTTCGCAGCAGGAGCATTGGATCAGGACAAGATCCCACATGTGATTCTTCCTGGTGGATCATGACACTGCTCAGGATCTCTTCAACAAACGAGGACGAATTCTATAGCACAGTAAAAAAGCCCTCTAGGAGTGAAAGGGATGGATGACTTTTGTTACTTCAGAAAGGCAGAAGCACTTGGAGAATGGAATAAAGTGTAATTCCCTCCATCCTCAGCATTCCCTCGCTTTCTGGCTCAGTGGCACACTGGAGTTCAGCCTCCAGTGCTAGAAAGGAAAGTTTGATTCCTTGCCTGAAGTATAGAAGCAGAGAACAGTTGTCACCAATTCTTTAGACTTCATGTAACTTAAGGATCTCCTGAATTTTCAAGTGACTGGTACTCTGACAATCTGTACATGCTGTTTATCACAATTCACTGAAATAGCATTTATGAAGAATTTAGGGGCATTTTATTGTGTCTCTGAGGGTGCCTTGAGGCTTTCTGGCTCAGTGGGACTGCAAGTCACACCTGGGTTTCACTGCGTGCTTCCATGGCATCTTCACATCTGTGGTCACAAGAGTCAGGAAGTTCACAGAGTCTTTTTTTACGTGAAAATGTAAATTAAAAAAACAGGAAATACACAAAACTTCAAACCCAAAGCTGCTGCTTTGGCATTAAAGAGCCCCTAGAACTGAGGTACTTTGCAAGTTCTCTGAGACATGTGTGGAATCTGTCTGAAGGAAGGAAAGCAAAGAGAGCTGGTTTGGTTTTCCTGTAACAACATGAGCTAGCCTTCCAAGAGTAGATTTTTTTTTCTCTGATGGCACAATTACTGAAGTATGTTGGGAATCATTTCAAACCGTCGCTAAGTCAGGACCATATTCAGAAACTCTCAGTTAACTTCATGGCTGCTTGAGCCAGCCTGCTCCTGCCTAAGATACACAGCCCCAAACCTGAGCACCTTCCTATTTCAACACTATTTTATTTGTGTATTTATTTGTACCACTGACCATTTTTTAGCCATCACTTAATACAAAAAACACAACGGCTCCAGAAAAGCAGCCCACAGACCTGCTGTAAGGGCTGGATTTGGGTCAGCAGAAGTGTCTGAAGGTTGGAGGGACTGAGTGCAGTGGGATGATGCTGCTGGAGACAGAAATGATACCTGATAGATATTGAAGGCAATGAACACAACACGAAGGTCTGTGCAAAGGACACAAACACAGAGCCTGGGAATCCAGACAGGAGAGCTGAACAGGCTGTGGGACATCATTCCCTGTCCTGAACTCTGGGAGCAAGTGAAGGTAACTGGGTACATTTGTATCTTGCTGTCTATACTTATCAGAAGACAAAGTTGGGATGGAGATAGATGTGGACAGAGTTCCCCAAGAGCAGCAGTATCAAGGAGTTTCCAGCCGGGAACGTTCCCAGCCATGATTTTGGTACTCAGTCCATGATTACAGCATGGAAAACCATTTGTGAAGAGTTTAGGAACTGGAATTTGGCATGGGAGGGGATGAAATTAGACCCAGCTAGGAAGAAGAGTGTCAGGAGGCAGAAACACGCAGTGCACAAGAGGGGTGGTGCAGGCAGAGGTTTGTGGGGTAGGGGAGAGAACAGGAGGGGAAGATGACGTGGCAGCAGAAGCTGGAGCAGAAGGGAGCCACTGCCTGCCTCGGGGTAAAATCTGCAGTGACAGGGCTGAGAAAATGGGGGAAGGATGAGAGGGGGTGTGAAAGCTGTCCTGAATGATGGACAAGATCTCGTTCTCATTCAGTTCAGGAGGGTTCTTGTGGTGGTTTGCACAGTATGACAGCTGTCAACAGAGAGCTGGGGAAGAAAGATGAGAATTTACTAAGTTTGTGTGATAAAATTGATGGTAAAGCTAAAATTCAAGCAGTTGGGAAGAAGGAGAAAAGGTATCTTGACATCATTCTTCTCCTGTGTGAACAGAGTGAACAAAATGAAACAGAAATTGATGCTAATAGTCTTAATCTACTTTTTCTATGACAGAAGTGGGTATTGTTTCCCACAATACAGCCACTGGAAAAATCAGTAAAATCACTTCATTGTAAGAGACTAAAAACACTTCAGACCAGAGGGGAGACAATTAGCACTCCCAAGCTGAATAGGTTTAATTGCACGTGCATTGTGCTGCTGCTTCAGGTCAAAATTGTGCCCAGATCTATCCTAGTACTGGCTCAGGAGCAGTGTATGCTTGGGTTTTATTCAAATACAAAATAATGAAGGCAGCTACCGATGGTTTGACACACAACATAATTAATTATATACTAAATACAAGTAAGTGAGTGAGCATTAAGACCACTGGTCTCACAATGATCTTTAAAACCCACTGAGCCACCCTGTGCTGATCAGAGGCTCTATCACCTGCCAGCACTGGTGCCAGTCGCTGTTGAACAGGCAGTGCCACCACCTTGCAGGGATAATTTGCCATTTTATGCTCTCTGCTCTGTTGAAATCCCTCTCAATGGCTGAGTTTTCAGATCTAGTTTTGGATTGAAAGGTGCAGTTTGATTTTCTCTCTCTAATTCCAATATAATTCCCCCTGAACAGTCACAACCAGCCTATAAGGAAGTTTTTAATTGCCACAATGCCTGGAGAGAGAGGGTAAAATGTGGCAGGAACAGAGGAGGAAATGCTGCTCAAAGTTTGTGTGCTTGGTTACCTTCTTTGCCCACGTCTCCTGCAGCATGGCACAGGGGAGGTAATAAATGAGTGCTAAACCAAGGGAGGGTTTGATAAGCAGGGCTGTCCCCTGCACAGCCCCTGTTCTGCTGATCCTGGTATCAGCATTTGCCTCAGCTCTGGAATGCCAGCACTGAAATCTGCCTCTGAAGCCATCCCTGCACTGAACTCAGCAGGCAATCTGTCACTGCATTTATTTCAGCCAAGATTTCAATCCAGGCTTGTACTTGGGATCCTGATAGACCCTCGGATAAATATTATTGATTAGTCATCATTATTTTTTACTGTTGATATGCAGAAGGTTGTGGAGCCCTGCAGTTGGATTTCTACACAGTCCACTGGAAAATCTGTTTGATTTTAGTGTTTATACTGGCAGCAAGGTTCATCTTCATTGCAGGCTGAGATTAAAGTCTCAGATTTCGTGAAAAACCCAGAGCAAAAGTGAAGCTGACTCCCCTGAATGTCAGAGCAGACAAATCCCCACCAAAGAGAGCAGCTGGGGATGTGGGGCTGACTCTGGACTCACATTCCAGAACAGAAATGAGCCAGGCCCTGGGCTCTGAGTGCTGTCCCAGCCTCAGCATCCCCCTGGCTCGGCAGGGCTGAGCTGCTGGGCCTGGTGCACGGCTCCCTGCATGTGCTCAGGGACAGGCACTGGTGCCACAGTGAGTTCCCTTCTCCCCCTGCATTAACATGGCCCAGCAGCTCCAGCCCTGCTCTGAACTGATGGAGCCAGGAAGCAATTAAAGCTCCTGCCACATGATTGAGTGCTTGCAGACACAGATTCCTAAGAAAGCATAATAGAGAAAGTGCATTAGCACAGTATTTGTGCCTTCATAGGAAATGAATATGGATGTAATTAAGAAAAGCTGATTTATGTGGAACTGTAAAGCCAAGGACATAAAATGAAAAATTCTCAGTAAATGTCAAGTCAGTGTTTTGTGGTGGCCACAACAAGGCAAGGAGAGTATTGCAATGGTATTAAGGAACTGAGAATTAAAATGCCACTGTATAAATCCCCAGTACATGAATATTTAAGACATTATATGGAGTTCCAAGCACCTGATCTCCACAGATTACACAAGTGCTGTTCCACTACAGTCTGTTACTAACGTTTTGGGAACAGCAAGATCACAAGGCTTTCTTTTGCTAGGAAAAGCCAAACGGTTTCCATGGGTGTGTGGTGAAATGTGTTTGTACATCCCAGTGAGGCAGGAAAGGCTGGATGCTCCCAGTGCTTCCCCTGTCCACGGGCTCCAGGGATCAGTTCCTTTCAGAGGGGCTTCCTGCTAGAGGTGGGTGCAGAATGAGATCAGTTTTTCTTTCAAGCACTGCTGTGGTGTCTGCTCATGTCCTGATGCCATGGAGCTCTTGGGTTTGTCCCTTTATAGCACTTTTTTCCCTTATAAATCCATCCCCTTAAGCATAGTGAGGAATTTCACCTATTTACCTAAACCCTGACTGTTGCCCTGTCACATTTCAAACATTCACACACTGCAGCACAAAATACTCCTGGTTCATGACCCTAATTGATAGGTGAAAGCACCTTCATCCAAACATGATCTCATCAATAAATGAAGGAATTTTACCAGGTAATTTTCATAATTAAAAAAGTAGCCATGGACCTTCTGAGAGCTGAACCCTAATTCACAGCAGTCAGATGATGAATATTTCATACACTGGACTTCAGTTATATATCCCTAAATAAAAATGAGGAAAAGATGAACTTCATGAGGCTTAATTTGCATTCCAGCAAATCATCAGCATTATATAAATTTAAATAAACATCTCAACCTGAATTATTTGGTCATTAAAATCTTTGTAACTATTTTTAAAATAATGCTTTTTGCTATGAAACCTCCAAATGAGACTTAAATAGATAAAACCTATTTACTGCAGATTTCACTGGCCCTTAAATCCAGAGATGTATCTCTGTGTATGTTATTGCTCTGATTAGTCTGCAGCAAATGAAATCATATGTAGTTTTCTGAAAAAGTACAGGCAAATGTCACAAAATGTACAGTTCAGTCACTGTCATCCAGTTACATGTGGATTCTAAACCTGCAGCTACATCTTTTATTATTTTAAAGCAAATGATATCTGGAGCATTTGCTTTGGACAGTCAGCAAAGAGAAACTATCAGAATCTGTACAGCCCCACCAGAGAGCAGAGGACTAGCTCGAAAGCAGTCCACTAGAAGATAACCTTTATTGCAAATTTTTTGTGTTTTTATCAACCTGATTACTCTGAAATATGAATTTATCATTTATCTACAGACTTTCTAATTTTTTTTCTAACATTAACAACTGCATCTATGGTGCTAAAGGAATGCAAACAGGCAGCATTTTTAAGACACTTGTTGCTTCTCCTGTCACACCATTAATTTTCTGATCCAGGTGTCCACAAACTCCACAGGTACACACACACACACACACAAAAAAAGGACATATTTGTAATATGATATATAAAGCCATTACCAGAATAATCTCATCCTCCTCCCAAATGCACATTTGATTGCAAGAACTTCATAATTTCTGAGTTCTGGCTCTGTCAGGCCATGAAACAAAAACTTGCATTGCTGTTTGCACTTCCTTCCTCAGGACGTGGAGCAAATACAGACTTGACTTTGCAAACGGGTTCTTGACCTAAGGAAAAAATCTGCAGTCTCTCCCCTGAGCTCAGTGGGGTTTTCTGTTCCCCTAAACCTGCTCAGGTCCCGTTTCACAGACTCTGAATATGCTCTGTTTCTGAAGAAGGGAAGGAAAGGGACTCGTTTTCTTCTGGACAAACACACAGAATCCAGAATTATTGCACACATATGGTTCCCTTTCCTATCCAATAACACTCCTTCCTTCCAGCCTGGGCACAAAGCACTGAACTCTGGTTTCCTCCTGCACTGCCCCAGCCATGGGCAGTTCTTTGGAGCTGCTCTGTGACAATGTGTACATGTGCTGAGGGAAAGAAGGGACACTGAGCAGGATCTATTTAAATTACAATCTACACACCACAGGACAAAGACAGGACACATTCCAGGGGGGTTTTGTCCTCACTCATCTTTATTTCAAAATTATCCTTAGCTTCTGCTGAATAATGATTCATTTCCAAATGCAAAAGATCATTTAGCTTTGTGTTCTTTATTAAGACTTAATTATTTTTACAAAAATAGAAAAGCATTAGCCTTTATTAATTTTTAGTTTAACATACAGTCCTTTTCTGTAGGAAGGAGCATTCTGGGCTGGGAATGTTTGATTTATTGTTGATAGTGTTTAATTGTTAGGTCCCAGCAGGTCTTCTGGCCAGCACACAAATTAACAAGCTTTGCTATTATATGTTTAAATCTACACAGATGTCAGAAAACATTTGTCTAGAAAAATTACTTTAGGACGAAGTCTCAGGTTGTAGCAAACAAGGTCAAGAGCCCCTTTAGGAAGGAGACAATTTCATTGCCTCCCAGTTTGGATTCCCCATAGACACGGTCCACAAACGAGATGGGAACCTGTTGAAACAAGAATTGGTTTTGAGGTTCAAAACAGAAACCACCAGAAGTTCTCAGTTATATACAAGATGCCCAGAAAGGCAGGCAGAGACTCAGCAGTGACTCTGCTGTCTCAGCAGTGTCACCTTGATGATCCCAGTGACAATCCTGGCAACTCCACACAGCTGCTGTAAAGGAAATGGGCAGAAATCATGGAGTATGCAGCCAGGGCAGGATGGCACAAGTGGCATTTCCTGACCAGGATGAAGAATAATTAATATCTCATCTAATGAGGGGCTCCAGTGTCACCCTTCAGCACAGGAATTAAGCAGTGAGTTGGTTCTGGGCTTCTGCCTTCCTTGCACAAGAGGTTCTGTCACTGCTCTCACAGGCAGCGTTTTCCAAGGCTCTGTTCCGTGTGCTGGAGGACACTGCACACCTGGTGAGGTGTGCATGCACCTCTCAGGTACAGCCTGTGTCAGTGCTCATCAGCCATTTATTGCTTTGAAACCGGCAGAGCTCAATCTCCATTCTCAGCTTTGCTGAAGAAATATTTTTCCCTGGGATGCTGCTCCACAAGCAAGAAAGGTGGCAGAGAAGAGCTGCTTTGTTGTGAGGAAATGCTCTACCCCGTGTCGATGGAGAAATGCCACACATGAAGTTTAGAGAGAGAAGTACAAGCACCACAATTCTCTGACAAATCATAGTCCTGGAAATGAGGATGAAGAACTGGCTCTGAGATTCTCCTGCAGAGAGATTCCCAGTGAATCATCTTTAAAGAGACCAGCAAGAGCAATTCAATGAAATAAAAAAGGCAGCAGACTGCTGGAGATAGAGAATCTAACAATTGCATGGAGTTTTTTCATTGACTGTAGACAGCACATTCAAAGAGTTTAGAAGCAGAAAGTTGTGAGAGCTGAAAACTTGGAAAATAACACGGCAATAATAGACAGAGAACAAATCTGAAATAGAATCCGGCTGCTGGAGAAAATGAAATGATTTGTAAAGACTTGAGTAGAGATGTCTGTACAATAGGAAGCAGGGAAGAAAGGGCTCTGAGCAGCTTTGTGTATTTTGATTTCTTTCCCTCCTTTGAAGAACCTTGTAAGATTGTGTGCTGCTGAAGGAATGCAACAGGAAGAGGGGAAGGATCGGAGAAGCCAAGGGAATAAATAACTGCAACTTCAGGTCTGGCATTCACCTGACAAAGGTGGAATAATAGAACTCTACACATGTAAATTTTTTGTATTAATTTGAGTATCTTGGCTGCTTCTTGGAAGTACCCAGCAGTCAGCAGTGTGTGTGTCCCCTGGAAGGGAAGCACAGTGCCCTTCTCCCAGCTCGCCCCATACCTCTCCAATGGTGAACCCCAACTGCCGGGCCCGGACAATCATCTCCATCTGGAAGACGTATCCTTTAGAAACACACTTCTCCATCAGCTTCTGCAAGACTTCTTTTCTGTACAACCTGTGAACAATTCCAAAGGAAATGAAACCTGAAGGCCAATTTCTGGAATTTAGAAATCCAGACAGTGTGTAGGAATCTGAACTGCAATCACTCAGCTCATTACTATTTATAAAACTCTCTAATGAGGTCATGGGAGCAGCAGTTCTTGCAATCTAATCCACTGTTTCTTCCACCCTTTCCAAACAGATTTCACAGTCCAGTAAAGAAGGGCTGTTGTTACTCCAGTTCCTTGTCCAACAGTTTCTTCATTTCCAATAAACTTTAGGAATCACAAAGCAGACCCTACCTGAAACTCCCTGTTAGATCTGATGCCCCTGGTCTCAGCAAGACCTGAGTCAGGAAATTGGCTCCACGGCTGTGAAAGAAACATCAATGTCAGAGTTGTTTAGTACAAAAAGATGGGCACTTACCCCAGCCACTAAAACCCAGGAACAACCCAAATCCAGTCCCTGTGATAACACCTCCAGATCAGACTGGAACACAGCCTGTGCTCCGGATTCTTTGCAGGATAAATAAAAATCATCATTAACTTCTGCCTGTTCTGTGGGAGGGACAGGAGCATTCCAGCTGTGCAGGCTCAGCTCCCCTCACTGCTACCAGCTCAGTCTCAGCTTGTTCCCTGGATGTCTGTCCCTACCTGAGGCCACCGTTCCTGCCCATTTTCCAAGCCCACCTACGTCATTCCAGCCCTTCTTGTGGATTTGGACCAAAGAATTGGGCAGTGGTGGGTGCCTCTGGTATTTGGTGTGATTCTGCAGTGCCCAGCAGGGACAGCAGTTCTGGGGACTGAAGAGTTCAGCTTACAGGGAACTTGGAATTATTATTACAGTACGTGGAATTATTATTAACAAATAACAAATTTCTGTGTAAAGAGCTGAAAAGTACCAACCTGATTAACTTTCTTTTCAAATCCCAGCCATACACTCCTCCATTTCCTTTATATCTTGTTCCAGATACAATATCAAAATTGCCTTCTTTCTGCTTTCTATAAACAATTGGTTTTATCAGAAAAACTGTAGGAATGTTTCAAAGTACAAATTTCAAAGTAAGAACAATCACTTTCAGTACAAAATCTGTATTTTACAAACTTCTGAACAAATAAGGAGAGGAAAGCAATAGTTAGGGTGGCTATGAGCATTATTCAAACATCTGTTAATTGTTCTCTTATAAAGGGCTACTTCAGGGAATCATAATTATCTTTTACCCCCTATGGCATGGAACTTCATAGATTGCCTCATAAATAATTTATAAAGATCAACTTTCTTACTATAATCGGTACCTACCTGATAAACTCTGGAATAAATTTTGGCTGAAATGAAAGGAAGACAGATCAGAAAAAAGGGTGGGGGGTAAAACTACAGCAACCACTGAAAAGTGAATTATAACAGACTATTTTATGTAAATATACTATAAATGTATTATTTGATGTCCCCACAGTAGATAAAATGCAGCCTTACATGGTGGGAGAGGTCAGCATCCATAATAACGATGAAATTCCCGGTGGCATACTTCATCCCATGGATGTAAGCAGTGCCTGATGGAAATAGAAATTATTGCCCTCACTCTTTTAACACAGAAATGCACAGAGAAACCTCACTTGGGGATGGGCCACTGCTTGAAATGTCATTTGCAAAGCCCCACCTGCACTCAGGAGCCACGGGAAACAGGAGTGGGCTCCAAAGCATCACCGGTGGGTTTTGGGTTTTACTGTGAATTTTGTGGATCTTTATACATCGGATCGACCAAAGCATCCAGCAGATTTTTTATTTGTTTTTACTAATCAGAGTGAATAAGGACTTACCCAGGCCCAGCTTCTTTGCTCTGGGTCTCAGAAGCTGCAGGAGATATAAAAACATATAAATTACTTGACATAGCTTTTTGAAAGACTCTAAAGCTTCTTATATATTTTTTCTCGAGACAATCTTCATAAATGCAACTTAATCCAGAAATACTTAAAAAAACCTTGGCATTTACACAGTAACAGATTGGAAAAGTATCTGACTGCCACTGAGTAAATGACAGCATCTTGTATATAACTGAGGGTTATGCAGTAATACATTACATAGATAAAAATAGTAAATAAAAAACTCCTGTTCTTGAGGAATGCAATGAGACAGATTAAAAATAAATCATAAGCCCAGCCCAGCTTTCATCTTCCCGATTTTCTTACTCCTGCAGTCAATTAAAATGAAATTGAATCTTGTCCAAACCCCATCTTTCCCTCAGGCCTGCACCAGGCACAGCCACACTCACCAGTCCCTGCTCAGGAGCACCCAGCAATGCACCACGGATTGACAACGCTTTGCAAACAATTCATGATTTTGCATATCTGGTCAGAATGCAGCATTATGAACTATCGTGATCTTACACTTGGCTAAAGTGGTGCACAACAACTTGTTTAAGGGTGTAAAGAAAGTGCAGAATCCAGGGAATCCATCCAGTTCTCAAGGACTTACAGTGCTATCCAACACAAAAAAAGAGAAAAAAAATACCGAATACACAACTCACTATTTTATCTGATCCGTATATTTTTTCCAGTTGCTGAGCCACTTCCTGTGTCCCATCCGGGCTGCCATCATCTATGATGATAATTTCAAAATCGATTCCACTGGAACGAGAATGATTTCCCAATGAGCAGGCGGGGCTGCCAGGGGTGTTTGGAGTGCCCGTCCCTGGAGGTGTCCCAGGTGGCACTCGGGTGGCACTCGGTGCTCTGGGGACAGGGCACAGCTGGGACTGGATGGGCTGGGGGAGCTTTTCCAGCCCAAATGTTCCGTGACTCGCTGCGGGTTAGGGGCTCCTGTGTGCGCACGGATGGTGTCACCGCCTTCCCAGCCTGTGCCGTCCCTTATGGCCGGGCATCTCCCAGCCCTGCAGACACCGCTGGCACTGCCCAGCCCGTCCGAACCCGGCACCGGCAGCGTTCGTCCCGCCCCGCGCCCCGGCCATCCCGCGGCTCCGCGCCGGCAGCCGGCCCGGCGCAGGGCCGGCGCTGTCCCCCGGCGCTGCGGTGTCCCCGGTACCTGTCGGTGAAGGTGCGCGCCAGCAGCCACACGACCAGGGGCAGGTTGTCGCGCTCGTTGTAGGTGGGCAGCAGCACGGACACCCGCTCCGGGCCCCGCGCCGCCATGGCGGCAGTGACGCGGCCGGGCCGGAAGCGGCGGGGCCGGCGGCAGCGGCAGCGGCAGCGGGCCGGGCATGGCGGGCGCGGCGGCGGCGCGGCTGCGGGCCGAGATCCGCCGGCGGGAGCGCGAGCTGCGCGGGCTGCGGGAGCGGCTGGCGGCGGAGCTGGCGCGGGGGGACACGGCCGAGCAGGAGGAGGACGGAGAGCAGCAGCAGGAGCAGGGAGCCTGCGGGGCGCGGCAGCCCCCGGCCAGCGAGCTGGCGCGGGGGGACGCGGGGGATGCCGAGGAGGAGGACGGAGCCCGCGGGCTGCGGGAGCGGCTGGCGGCCGAGCTGGCGCGGGGGGACTCGGGGGATGCCGACGAGGAGGATGATGATGACGAGGAGGAGGAGGGAGCCCTCGGCTTCCCCGCGGAGCTGCCGCCGCTGCCGGCGCGGTCGGCGCTGAGCGCGGCCGAGATCCTGCGGTACAGCCGGCAGCTGGTGCTGCCCGAGCTGGGCGTGCGGGGGCAGCTGCGCCTGGCGCGGAGCTCCGTGCTCGTGGTGGGCTGCGGCGGGCTGGGCTGCCCGCTGGCGCAGTACCTGGCGGCGGCCGGCGTGGGCCGCCTGGGGCTGGTGGATCACGACGTGGTGGAGACGAGCAACCTGCAGCGGCAGGTGCTGCACGGCGAGGCGCGGCGCGGGCGGCCCAAGGCGCGCTCGGCGGCCGCGGCGCTGCGGCGGCTGAACTCGGCCGTGCAGTACGTGCCGTACCGCGGGGCGCTGCGGCCGCGCTCCGCGCTGCGCCTCGTGCGCCAGTACGACATCGTGGCCGACTGCTCCGACAACGTCCCCACCCGCTACCTGGTGAGCGATGCCTGCGTGCTGGCCGGCAAGCCGCTGGTGTCCGGCAGCGCCCTGCGCCTCGAGGGGCAGCTCGTGGTGTACAACCACGGCGGAGGGCCCTGCTACCGCTGCCTGTTCCCCGAGCCGCCGCCGCCCGACACCGTCACCAACTGTGCCGACGGCGGCGTGCTGGGCGTCGTCACCGGCATCATCGGCTGCATGCAGGCGCTGGAGGTGCTGAAGATCGCCTCGGGAATGGGCTCCTCCTTCAACCGCTACATGCTGATGTTCGATGCCCTCGAGGGGAGGTTCCGCAACATCAAGCTGCGGCCGCGGAAAGCGGACTGTGCCGTGTGCGGGGACAACCCCAGCATCACCTGCCTGCAGGATTACGAGGCGTTCTGCGGCTCCTCGGCCACGGACAAGTGCAGGGCTCTGCAGCTGCTGCCCGCCGGGGACAGGATCTCTGTGCAGCGCTACAAGGAGCTGCTGGAGGAGCGGGTGCCGCATGTGCTGCTGGACGTGCGGCCGCAGGTGGAGGTGGAGATCTGCCGCCTGGAGCACGCTGTGCACATCCCGCTGAGGAAACTGGAGGAGAAGGACGAGGAATCCCTGCAGCTTTTACAAAGAAGGATTTCTGAAGAAAAGCAGAGAACTGGTGACCAAACTTCTGTCCCTGTATATGTTGTTTGCAAGTTAGGAAATGATTCCCAGAAGGCTGTAAAAATTCTGCAGGAGCTACCTGCCGAAGAATTTGGTTCTGTGTTAGCTAAGGATATTAAAGGGGGGCTCATGGCTTGGGCCACTAAAATTGACTCAACATTTCCTCAGTACTAGAATTTTAAATGGTGAAAAATCCCACACATTTTCAGAGTAACTTCTGTAGGGTTCCATTTCCTCTGTGTAATGGCTATATCACGTGGAAAAAACAGACAGAAATACAATACTGCTCTTGTATGTTACCTTTTTTTTTCCCAAGAAAAATGCCTATTTTTGTAGCCACCTGATTATTTTTCTAAAAATGTAAATCTGTCCATAAAAGTGGAAAGAAATGTGTTCCGTGGTTATGATTTATTAGTAAAAACTTGGCATAACTACTGACTTGTGCACGTGATGACTTGGAATATCTTAATTAGCAATTGTAACCTGGAAAATGACAAAACACAGGAATCACATTTTTACTCAGTCTCCAAACTGCTTAAGAAATTGAAACAGTGCATGAAATGAATAAAAAATAATTATGTTAATCTCTGGCTGGTCTGTAGCACTATTAATCTGTCACGGGGAATTGGCAGGACAGCACTCATGAGACCATGGTGGTCAGCACCTTTCAGTGCTCTGCAGAAGCCGTGTGTATTTATGGACTAGAACAGTGCCAGGGTGCTGAGAGCTTCATCCATCCTCGTTTGTTGGATGGCAGAGCTGTGGATTCCCCAGCTTGAACAGAGGAAATGAGGTTAACCATTAATAAGACATAAGTTTGACCCCAGAAAGTTTGTAAAACACAGAAAATGCTTTTATCAGTGCTTAGAAGATTTCAGAGATTGAGAGATAATGAGAAGGTGAGAGAGGAAAACCAGCTATTTATCCTCCCTCCTGCAAGGACAGAGACCTGTCTCCTGAGTTCTCTCCCTGCTGCTGTGGCAGTGGCACCTCCCCAGTTGAATCTGCTCCCTGCCATGAAGAGCTCTGCACATCTGGGGAGGGTCTGTGCTTAACTGAATGAAAAGAAAGAGAAATAAATAGCTTCTCAACAAAGCTGCCTGAGGCCTCATCACCTCAGCATAGTAATTATCTCCTTATATTAATTAAGGTATGGATTTCTTTACTTTCTGAGGAGGAAAAAAACACCTGTCATGACTAATCTTCACACTGTACTGGGGGGCTCCGGGGGAAGAATAGTGCCATTATAATTAGCAGTTGAAAAGGTCTATTTTGGTACAATAAATTTGAGAACAGCCACACGCCCAGCTATAACATGCCATGGTTCTAGCAATGGCAGTCTCGTGAAAGAACAGTGGTAAATTTGTAAACAGAGAGTGAGATCCTGCAGTTTAGAGGACAATAAAAACGTGAAAGGCCAGGACTTAAACTTCAGTGTTTGTGATGTGTGCCTGAAAGTTGTTGGGTTGTGGAGGCACAGCTCCGTCACAGTGTCTGGATTCTGGGGCTTTCCTCTCTTGGGAATTAGAAATTGGGGGGGGCTTGTTTGAAGTGCCTGACCTGGGTTTAAATTTTTCTGTCTTCACTGTGGTTTCTTCAATGTGATGTCAAGAAGAGGCTGAGATGTAAAAGGCAGCAGTAGCAGTAATTGTGTAATAGCCACAGTGAGTGCTGTGTCACACATCCCTCTGAGCTGACAAAGGGATTCCTTTCAGTCATTCCAAGCAAGGTCAACCCAAGGATTCAGGGAGAAGGGAAAAACTCTTGGATTCTAAATCTGAGTGTGTGGAAATGTGTGTGAAGTCTTTTCCCTTGTTCCAAGATTGTTTTGCCCGTGTGTTCTGTAAATGCAGTCCTTGGCAATGCTGGACTCTTTGAAGACAGCCTGAACAATCAAGGGTCATAAAAATCATAACTAAGCCCAAACCATTCTTATTATTGCAGGCTTATCTTTTGTTTTGGCTTGCTTTAATTCTTGAATTCCAAGCATGTAGTGGTTTCTGTGTTGACTGGGAGAAACTCTACTTTGAAATTCCAAGAGAAGCACTAAAACTTCATGGTTTGTATTGCTGCCAAAGCACTGTTGAAATGTTGGGGTGTGTTGACACTGTGAATGAAGAGGAGCTGCTTTGGCCAAGGAGCTCTGAGCATGGCTGGGCTGTGTTATCAGGGGGATGAGGTCAGGACAAGATCTTGTCCTTTGCCCTCGATGTCACGGGGTTGCATTTTCTAATAAAAACTGTTCAAAACAAAACTTTGCATTAGATCCTTAAAATACTCCAAAAGTTTGTTCTTTTCATAAAATGCAAAAGCTTTGAGCTCTATCCTTTGTGAAACTACAGAAAGAATAATGTGAGGGCTGTGTGCTAGGTGGCACTGTACGTTAATAAACCACAGAACTCCCGAGCTGAAGAGATGGGATTCAAGCTTAGCAAGAGCTGAGGTCCCTTGTACAAATCCATCATTGTGCAGGTCTTTTGAATACAGTTGCCCCATCTCTGAGTCAGAAAAGGGTATAATCTGACAGTGGGGAAATATGTACAGGGCAGGAAAAGAAGCAGAGAAAAGCAGCATAAGGCAAAAGACTAACTTCACTATGTAAGGGTTTGAAATTCTGAAACATCAATAGAATGTTTAAACTTGTCCTTTTATATATGTATTTTTTGGACACATATGTATGTGCACACCTGTAGGTATATTCCAGATGGGGGACAGGCATGTTTTAGGCAGAATTTATAGAGAGCATTTCCAGGAGTTGCATGTTGTCATTTCAAACATGCTGCTGAAACTCTGCTCTCTTTACTACTGGAGTAGTGGGAGGTAGCAGGTGTGACAGTGATTGGAACTCATTAAAACACTCTATAACTGCCTTCTCATCCTCAATTAGGTTACTTCTTTTTTTTTTTTTTTTTTTTTTTTTTTTTTTTTTTTTTTTTTAATCATTTGAAGTAGATTCTATCTTTTCTTTTACAAATAAAGCCATAACTTTTCTTACCAGGCTGCTCTTGTAGGAATGATGGACGTGTTTACATTGTCCATGTGACCTTGAAAAATCTTAATTTTAGTCAGATAAAGTTGCATTAGCCTTTTGAAAAGTATCGCTTAACAATATTGCAACCAAATAAATGCTGCATAAATATCTGAGGAGTTTCACACTTGCCAGAAGTGGTGGTGATGGGATCTTCATCCTCGTGTCCTTGCAGATCCCCCGGCCTGCTCTGGGAACGAGAGAGGCCACGGCTGCAATGGAGTGAATCATTTCCTCTGGATTTTAGAAAGAACTTCCCAGAGTATTTTATCCACCCTTTAAAGTGGGCTGGTGCAGGTGGGTGCCTCCGGACAGGAATTTGCCCGGAGCTGCCCGTAGATGGCAATGTAAGATCCCTGGATCGGGTAAGTTCCTGCTCTGTGTGGATGAAATCGGTCCCGTTCCCCAAGCACCGACTCCCACCCGGGTCTGTGGCGCTCCCCGGCGGTTCTTGACTCTCTGGGGCCAGCTGGGCATTTGGGGCACTGTCCCTGTCCTAGTGATAAATATAATTATACACGATACAGAAAATAACCACAGCTGCGTTTACAGGGAACACCTCTCCTTTGGCTTTACCCATCAGGAATGTGCAAAAATGTAACTGTACCTCATCCCAGAATCCCAGAATCCCAGAATTCCCGAATTCCAGAATCACTGAGGTTGGAAAAGACCTCCAGGGAACACCCAGTCCTCTCTGTGCCCGATGCCCACCCTGTCCCCAGCCCCGGGCTCTGAGTGCCACCTGCAGCCCTTCCTGTGTCACCTGCAGGGACGGGCACTCCAAACCCCCTGGGCAGCCCCTGCCAAGGCCTGAGCCCCCTTTCCATGGGGAGATTCCCCCGGAATCCCCTCGGTGCTGTGCTGGGGCCTGCAGCCCTGCAGCCGCTGCTGGAGCTGGCGCTGTCGGTGGAGAGCGAGGGGGCAGCAGGGACAAAAGGCACCTGCAGCTCTCCCTGTCAAAGGAAAGCTTTCCCAAACCCATTGCAGGGCTTCTGGAAGCCTCCCCTCACTCTGCCATGTGATGCTTTGCAGCCTCAACTTTGCCCACGGGTGTTATCCCCAGAAATATTCCTCTCCAAAATTAAAGTCACCTGCAATTGTGCTGTTTGGTTTGGTTTGCATGAGGATAATATTTATCGATTTCCCAAAATGTGCTTTTCTTTATGAGTGAAAGAAACTGAGTCATCTTTTCCTTGGCTGACCTGGGAGCTGCCAGCACTGTGGAAGTTACGGATGATTTCTCTCAGCTGCTTTCTGACATGAGGTGCATCACTAATGAGAATGAGAGCAGCACTTCAATTTATCATTCAGCAATTCTGTGTCAAAACTTCATTTCTCTACAGAATTAACTATAGAAATATATGCTGATGCCTACTTTGTTCTTGAGGTGGGCACCATTTAAATGATATTGTTATCTTTAACAGAAAGATAAACATTATTATCTTGCTGACCACTTCACTTGCATGACTGAGAGCTATCAAATAAGCTGTAAAGTCTTTTAAAAAATCCCAATCTCCAGATGATGGCTGGGAATTTCTTATATTCCTGGTCAGTCCCTGGAGCAGGCTAATTATTGTGGTTTACAGCTCAGTTTTTCTGGACCCACACTGAATGTAGCAGTTAAATTATGACCATAATTAAGGATGGCTACAAAGCTGCTGTCATTAATGAGGGGACCTGACAAAGGAGGAGCTGAGACCTCAGCCTGACAGAGTTACACAGGTTTCTGTGCCCTGCCTGCCTCTGGTGCTGCACGAGGCTCCAGCTCCTGTCACAAGGGCTGCAGGGATAATGAATGAATATTTATAAAGTGTAGCAAATATGCTCTAATTACCCTAATTGGCCTGCTGTGGTTCCAGTTACGGCAAAACCTTATTTCTGTTCAAGTGACATTTGCTTCTGGAGTAGTTCCTGCAGGCGAAGGAAAAGTCCAAGCCCTGCTGGAGAGGGCAGAAGGTCCCCTGATACCCTGATCCTGCAGTTTCCTCACCGTGCTCCTGGCAGGCTCATGGCTAATAACATTCCTCATCTCGTTAGGGACTTCTAGGGAGTATTTCAGAGGATGTGAGACACTGGGAAATGAAAAGAAAAACAATGAGCAAAAAGGGAGGGAGGACTGGTTTTATTGTTAATAATTAATAGGCCAAACTCTGAATATTTTCATGGTGGCAGCACACAAAATTCTCCATGACTTCATTTGTGGTATAGAAATGTATCTTTATTTGTGGTGTATGGATTTGCAGAGTGACTGACAGCCAGAGAAGGAGCCTGTCCTGAGGACTCACGCAGGGCTGCTTCCATTCGGGGAGCACATTTGGCCTCTACCCTGGCCTTCACCTTCCTGCTTTGGGCAGGATCATTACTGTGTCAGGAATGCTGAGATCATTAGGGGTGCTGAAATGGGGTCGTTGGGATGCCACAGAGGATGTGGAATGGGTAAATCTAGTGGTTTGCAATTTCTGCTGTAGCAATAGAACTTTTGAGGTGCATTTTTGCTGATGGGGTGACATCCATCTGCTGTCAGATGTGTGACTCTAGTTCCATGTCTTCAGATCTTTTGGGATCCTGTAGGCTTCACTCTCTGTGTCTGGGATAATCCAGATCCACCAGCTCATTGGACTTGGGATTTTTTACTCTTGTATTTTGGTACCACTGTCATCTTTTGAATAAATAGACACTAAATCCACTGTCAAATCTTGCATGAGGTAGCCAACAGAACTATCAACACAGAAAAGATGGGCCATGCAGTACTGTACCAACTCCTAGTAGTAAACGGTGAGTAATGACTGTGCAAATGGTGGAATCTCTGACACTCCAGCCAGAGTCAGCTGCTCAGGGCAGGGGTTGATGGCACTGATGTGAACAGGGATTAATGTCATGGTCTTCAAAGTCACATTTGACACTTCTTTTATTGTGTAATTCCTTATTAAACACTCAATTCACTTTATGTAGGTTTAGAATTATCTATTCCAGTTTTTCAGCCTGTTGCAAACCCAAAAGAGGGATGTGAAATTTTGCAGCAAACAATGTTGCTTTTGCATCATTCTGAACCCCAGTGAAAGTCTTCCCACACGAGTCAGGAATGTATGGAGCACACCAGGTTTCCTTCCCAGACGTGCATCTGACGATGTGGGAATCTGTGATTCAGCCCTGCATGAGCTTTCTGTTTAATTAGACATTGCTAAAGCCTCTGCCTGCTCAGTGACACTTCTGAAGCCTCTGACTGTGGAGATCTTGGGTACTGAATTAAATGGGAACATTGTAAAGGGTCACATGGAGACAAGCTCTAAATATTCCCTACAGAGAATTTTTTAAGACCTTGACCTGTAGTGAATGTTAGCACAATATGAATGGTTTCAGCTCACCTTCTCTAATGTGCTGTTAGAGAAGCCACGTGGCTCTGCCTTCATTTCTGTGTTGCACCCACCAAGGGGTCTGTGTTGGTTTTGAGGGAGGAGTCTGGAAAGGGAAGGATTTCAGAGAAAGTAATTTAATGTGCCACCTTATCTGGAAATTATGCTTTCAACAGGGATTTTTCTTTCTCAGTTTTTATGAATCCTTCCTGTTCTCTTCTGAACCTGACAGATTCTTTGTAAATATTTTAAATTTCTGTCCCAAGGAGCTGTGATTGTGATTCTTGGGACAACACGCAAGGGAGAGGTGTCCCTATCAGTCTTGAACCTGGATTTTCCTGCAGGGGATGATTTCCTCTGCTGGTGCTTTCTGGCACAGCCTGGCCCTGCTCAGAGCCGAGCTGTGCCCCAGCCCCACTCCCCAGACACCCTCCACCCCTCAGTTCCTGAAGGGGCACAGGGACATGCAAGGAGAGCCCAGCACTTTATTAACCCGAGGAATGCAGCTCCTGCTGTGGGATTGCAGCTGGCCAGAGCAGCCAGAGCAGGAGGCAGAGCAGTGGCAGCCCTGCTGCTGCAGACATGCACCGCTGTGGGGCAGCTCACACTGCCCTGCTGGCGGCATCACAGCACCAGTGCTGGGACTGGGACTGTCCTGGTGACTGCACACGCTGCACAAAGGCTAAAACAGAGTGACAGCCCTCAGCTGTGCACAGCAAACAGCCAGCGTTTGACCCAGCCAGCGTTCTCATGGATTTGACTAAAAATCCAGATAATAGACTGTAGAGAGGCATGATCACCTGAGAGCCCCAGGAAAGCTGAACACAACAGGGGGGTTCACGCTGAAATTGTGCTCTGAGGCCTTGGAGCTGGATTTATTCAGCACAAGGACTGCAGTGAGTGTTCCCCCTGTAAAACACAGCAGGTACAGCCACTCCGAGTCACACGTGTCACCTGGTTCCATCTGCTGCCAAGCACAATGTGACAGGGTGGGGACATCCCCACAGCTCCTCTGGCCCTGCCTCGGCAGAACCTCCAACAGGCAAGATGCATTCACACTTTTGCTCAACCAACACCCAACTCCAGGGGGATATTTTTATTTTATTTTTATTGGACAAGGGCTTTATCAAGCTCTAGTTGTGGGATAAAAAATATTAAGTGATACATGAATTAAATGAGCATTAATGGAGAGACACTGAGAAAATGGTTGGCCCTACAGCATTTATTAGCTAGCAGAACATGGAAATGAGCTTAGGTTTTATGTGGCAAGTCTTGATTTCTCCTTATATTCACATACAGTTCCTTATTTATGGCTCAGCCTGTCAAACACATTCTTGGATAAGCAACTGTTGCTCACAGGACTAATCTAATTACCAGTTCTTTTTATAACGAATGCTGACACAAAGGTAGAAGATGCATAGCGCTTGTGCTGGAGCCAATGCTCCAGATGATCAAACAGTTTTGAAATTTTAAAAAAATGGGGAGAAAAATTTTTTGTCACGATGTTCCTGTTTTTTGTCCAACTCTAATTAAAGATGAGGAACAAGAGTGAAAAGCTGGTTCATTTGCAGCTTTGGCACAGAATTAATTGCCAAGAGTTTAGACTGGATATTTTAGCACTCTGCAGTAATGTTCCATAGGCACATTTCCCTACCACAGGCTGGAGAATGCTAAAGCCCTAATTATTTGTAAAGTGCATTTTAAAAAGTTTTGGAATTTTCTTTCAGGAACAAGCATATCAGAACAGCTTCAAATTGTATTTTAAAGACATTTGAACAGAAAATCAGTGTGCTGTGGGTTTGGCCAAACAGCACAGACTGAGAAACTGATTTTACTTTTTTTTGAAAGGACAGTGTTATGTCTTTGGCTTTCATTTAAGCCATAAAACCATTATGCATTCTGACATTTCTCGTAACCTGCTCCAGAAATGCCAGTAAGAAATAGTATTTGTGAAAATTAAGACAGAGAAGCATTGGTCAGTGTGATGGGGACTTCTAAATTCCCCAAGCTCTTAACTGCTAGTAAGTAATTTTACTAAAGAAGAGTGGAAAATAGGTGAAACTCTTTAAATTGGCTTTTCTTTACCTCTAAGCACACATGAAATCTAACAAGTGGATTTCATTCTCTTTTTAAGTTCTGGGTTTTTTCTCCTGAGCTGTTCTGCAAGTCAGGGTCATTCCCTCTAAAACAAACGGGGTCTGTCATGACCCTGCACAGGGACCTGTGCCAAACCCGAGTGTCCCCTGTGCTCCCCTGCCCTCAGCACAGAGCCTGGACCACGATGAACAATTCCTGGTGGTTGTGCTGCCTTCAGGGCGTTCATCGCTTTTTCCTGTCCTGTTTCAAATCTTCCCCATTCCCACCACGTGTGTAAGGATGGCAGAGGCAAAGTGAATCCTGTCCTGGGTCCCTCCTGATGGAGGACAGGAAGCACAGAGCTGTCACTGTGCCCCTCCATGACTCAAATCAGATTTTCTCTTTCCCTCACTGGCAGCTTCCCACGGGCACGGATTTCCTGCTCCTGCCCCAGAACCGAGAGCTCCGTGGGCAGGGGTGGCCCCGGTTTGCCCAGCAGTGCTGGGGGCCCTGGAAACTGCCCTCTCCCAGTTCCCTTTCAGAGCTGAGGGAGAGTGAAGCTGGGAACAGATGGTGGGGAAGGCTGGCATCTCCTCATGCATATTTCATTGGATTTGCAGCTAGTCACCTCTTGATAATAACATTAAGTGCTACAAAACTCCAAGGTTTTGTTCCTTGGAATGTTGCATTTGATGGCATCGGATCAATGCTGTAACATCAATTAAATTTTGAAGCTGGTGAGCTCTGAGTATTTACATCTTTAGCAAGGTTATGCTATAATTCTTCTGTTCTGCTGTGGTTAGGGCTGACTTGCAAAGAAAGAGCTGGTTCTGTGGTGAGTGACGAGTCTTATTTGACTTTTAAAAGCACAATGGGACAAATATCTGTGGTTATTTCCATTACGCTCTATGGCGTGTTACTGGGAGAGGATTTAGCCATTAATTCTGATGTATTTACATTATTTATATACAAGAAGAACAGGAAAAATGGTAGCCTGTTTAATGATTATGTACATTGTGATTCGGTTGGAAAAATGTGTATTACAAATGGCAAAAGAGCCTGTCAAGTGCATAATTATATGTTGCTCTTTTTTTTTGTCATTGCTAGAGAAGTTTTAATTCCTTAAATCCCACTGCATGATGTCGGTGAAAGTTCTGCCCTATACATTATATGTTGGGGAGGAAGGAACAGCATAATAATGGACTTGTTAAACCACATCAGGTCCTGGTTAGAGCTCCTTCTCTTCGTTTTAATATGAGGATTACCTTCGTGAGGTGCTTCCAGAGCGAATTCAAAGATGGAATCTGATACAATGACAGCAAGAGAAACAGCAACGTACATTTCATTCATTGTCCCTAGTCTCGGAAGAGAGAGTGGTGAACAAAACCTCGCTGCCTTGTGACTCATTGCTCATCTGAGACTTGGCTTTCAGCAAGAACTGCGCTCTCCTGTACATGATCCTCTCCTGTTCTTGCTTCAGCTCCAGGTAGGAGCGTGAGAAGGTGTGGAAGATGGAGGTGACGGGGAACGCCATGAGGAGGATGCCGCTCAGGATGCTGCTCAGGGCCACCACCTGCCCGGGGATGCTCCGGGGCACCATGTCCCCGTAGCCCACGGTGGTCATGGTGATGACGGCCCACCAGTAGCAGGCGGGGATGCTGGTGAACTCCTGCGAGTCGGCCATCTCGTTCTCGATGACGTAGAGCAGGGGCGCGAAGAGCGCGATGGCCACGCACAGGAAGAGCAGCAGCAGCCCGAACTCGCGGGTGCAGCGCCGCGCCGTCAGCCCCAGCGTCTGCAGCCCCAGCGAGTGCCGCGCCAGCCGCATCACGTACAGGATGCGCAGCGCCCGCAGGATCCGCAGCACCAGCCCCACCTTGTCCAGGTAGATGTTGCCCGAGCTGGGCTTCTTGGAGCCCTCGGAGCCCGTGTCCACCAGCAGGGTGATGTAGTAGGGCAGGATGGCGATGATGTCGATCAGCGTCAGGGGCCTCCGCAGGAACGCGAACTTGCTCTTGGCCTGGATGAATCTGAGCAGGAACTCCAGGGAGAACCATGCCACACACACAGACTCCACAATGAAAATATTGTAGCACATCTGGGAACACTCACCCTGCAGGAAAGAGGAGGAGTTTGTAATCGGCTCTGGATAATAACTATTTTAGTTGGTGCGGTGACAGGAGGAGAGGCTTCTGTGTTGGTTTTTTTAAACCCAAAATATTAAAGGAATTGAAGCTGTTGCTATGGGGAAACACGTTGGCAGTTTGAAACATGCTAAATGCAAAACTTAGGAAGGCACTGCTTATTCCACAGAAGATATTGCTCAGGAATTTCAGGCTTTCTAAATATCAAATACAAAGTCTAACAAGGTAATATACAGAGGAGTGCACGCTAACAGAATTTTCTCTGGACATAAAGCAGTATATGATTAATTCTCTTACAAGTAATCAAAGAGTCATGTAACGTTTCAAATATTCTTCACAATATTTCCACCCCCCTAAAGACAGCTGTAAAATCCTTATTGAAGTCAATAACCTCAGACCTTGCACTTGCTCTGCTCTTCCCAGCACATACCATTTGCCATCCTAAAAGCTAACTTACCTTTTCCTCCTCCTCCCTCAGGTCAGGCATGGTGCTGATGGATAAGTTCACTGCTGTAATAGTTACAAACAAAACAGACAAACACGCAAACACCTTTCCAGGAAGGCCAGACTGGGGCCTTTCCACCATGTCTTGCAACTTTTTCATGCACAAACCAATTTTTGTCTCCTCTACTGTTTCACCTGTTGTTTCATTTTCTAGGAGGTCATCCTCCCGTTCATTAATCTCTGTGAGCTCCTCCATTTTTTGCAGGTATCTCCTTTTACAACACCAGTCCAAGTTGTCTTCCTCAATGCCCCAGTAGAGCAGCTCCTCTTGGAAGGACAGCGCGCACATCTCCCGCAGGAGCCGGAGTTTGCCAACCCTCAGGAAGGTCAGGATTGTCCTGAACGCCCCCGGGTTGCGGTCGAAGAAGAATTCATTGCACGTCACATCATAATCGTCACAGATGTTCAGAATGTCGTCAAAATTGGTACAGAACTTGAGCTGTCCCAGGCGTGTCAGGGGGAACTCATCGAGCGTGGTCCAGGGGAGCAAGTACTTGATGCCCCCCACGTTGATAATGATGTGCCGCTTGCGGTCGTCGGGGTGGAAGCCTTTGAGGAGATCCTCCTGAGGGTGGATTAGCCTGGCTCTTTGGTAAAACACTCCCTTGAGGGCTTCAGATTCCGGAAAGAACGTGTGGTTGAAGGAAGCGTCTGAAGTACAGCTCAGGGCACTGTAGTCATAGTCGGAATTTTCTCCAGGCATCAGAGTCATCTTGGAAGACAACTTTGCATCCCTTCGCTGCTTCTGCAAGTGTCTTCTGGAACAGAAAACAGACACGGGGGTGAGAAATGCCAGGCTGCTTTCAGGCTTTCAACAAATGGAGTGGTTGGAGCTCAAAAACATTTATGTGATGTGATGATAAGAGCAATGGGAAAGAAAACAGCAGTGGCTGAGCGTGGCCAGAAGACCTTTCTGGGCAGGCTGGGTTTGTCCAGCTGGGCAGCACTGACCCCGTACCGAGGGCCATGCCTGGTTCAGGAGCTCTGCCTGGCATATTTATCACACTGGAGGCTTCTCCTGTCTCAGAGACAGAGGTCTCAGTTCCCAGCAGATAAAGAGGGAAACCAGGAATAATTCCTCCATGTGGCAGGATGCTTGTGGTTCAGAGTGGAGGTATAAAAATGATGATAGTATCACATTAGGACACAGAATTCAAGTGTGTTTTGTAGAAAATGAAATTGTGTAATTTTTTAAAGTATTACTCACAAAGCTTTTGAGTATTTTAGTACCCATGAAACATATAGAAAGAATCAGAAGTCAATTATGTTGTAGTTCAGTAACTACACACTTCTAAAAGGCAGTTAATACAAGATTAACTTCTAAAAGGCCATCTGGAAACAATTTGGGGGAAAAAAAGCTCACTTGTATTGGTGATCACATAAACATTTGTATAGAGTTTATACACAGTTAATGACATGGCAACTCCCTTTTTATGGCCTCATTTACTAAAGACTGCAAAGAAATACAGGATTTCCATGCAAACCTTGGAGTGTTTTGTCACTTATCACTGACACCCTACATGCAGTAACAGGGCTTTGTCCTTGCAGTACAGAGCCAAGCTGCCTTTACCTCTGACTGTAAGAACCCCAACATTTCTAATGACAACTTGGAAAATCTCATTCAAATTCGGCTCATGCAACACTGGCATAAAGTCCAGGGAGTGAAGGGAGCAGAATTCAATTTGGTACCAAACACAGGAGCTGGAAATGTTCAAACTTCTGGCCTCCCTAATTCACTGCACTTCAAGAGTCAGAGTGGAACCTGCTCCTCCACAGGAGGTTGTGCAGCACTGCTCCAAGACCTTTCATTTGCACACTCAGCCTCAGCTTAGTGCTGGAGCCCCTGAGTTTCACTTGATAAGAGTATTTATTTATTAAGGAGATTTTACAATATAGAGACATTAAATATGCACCAGTATTTTGGCTTTCTAGCCCCGAAAGGAATAAATATTCCGGTTGATTGGCTTCAGTAGCAGTTGAGTTTTGTTCTTGTCCTGGCTGCACTTACCTCCCCTTGGATGTGCACCCCAGGGATACACCCCCTGTTGGGGCCACTTGCTGAGCCACAGAACCCTCCTTTTCAGAAGCTGGGTTTATAAACCACACCAGGAGTGGTACATACCTATTAGAGAAGAAAACCCCGTGGTTACAACAGCAAAGGACTGAAGGACACAGCTGCACATCAGTTTAGGAGTTCTTGCTGCAAGGGCACTGACAATGCCTCAATTAAAATCTCCCTCAGTCCTGCTCCTAAACTTCCTGGAGGGTTTGGGCTGAACAGAGCAGCTCTGTGCACACTCTCAAACTGGTGGCCCCAGGTCAGCTTTGGATGGAGGGTTATTTCCTGACTCCTCACTCATACAGAATCCCAGAATGGTTTGGGTTGGAAAGCTCATCTTGTCCCACCCCCTGCCGTGGATCAGCAGAAGAAATGCCACCGGAGTGCAAGCTATAGGTTTGGTTTGGAAATCAGGGCTGCCTGATGGATGTTTATGTAGGGCTTCATCTCTCAGACCAACTGCTGTTTTATTTAAAAACGCCTTTTCCCTTCTGCCTCAGCCATGTCTAAGGCAGGGCTGATCCAAACAGAATGAAGATTATGACTGATACAAGATATGGATAAGTGGGAGCTGTTAACCATTTTCCCTTCTGTAATACCAGATGATGTTGGTTAGCAACAACTTATCCTCTGAATCTCAGCCAGGAAAAATGAGGAGGCAGCTCATCTCTGTCACTGGTTTGATCTCCCAGCACATCCACTGTTGACACAATGGGAAGCAATGGAGAGAGGGAAATGTAAATGTTCTGCGTGTGTCAGACACACGCTGTAACCCTGAGGCAGCAACTGTGAAAGAGCAGAGCAAAGAGAAAGGGATTTCTTTCCTCGCCGCCAGCTCCTCGACCTGTGCGAGGCAATGAATTGGACAAATGGATCCCCTGTGTGCCACGCTGAGTGGCTGCTCTCAGAAAAGGTTGCTCCTTGCTTTGCCATCACCAGAGCTGGCAAGCCTACAAATCCCACGTAGGATCTGATGCTCCACATGGGCTATTTTCATGTTCTTTGCCTCAGATACACGCAGCATCATATCTACAGAGGAAGAGTAGGAGGAGATAAAGGACAATAATAAACGTGGCCTGACTTGGAGGAAGGGAGAAAGGAGAAAAATAATCCTGTGCATTTCTCTGTGCATTTCTCTGTGTGTTTCTTGTTTTCCTTCTGAGGGTGCCTCGACAGACTGATGGTCAGTGTGGCTTTAGGGGAGAGAGGTCTCATTAATGGAAGGACTCCTTGCTGTTGAGCTTAAAGCCCAAGCTTGCTTTATTCCTCCATTGCAGCCCGATGACGCTGGGGACAGCTGATAAGGAATGCCTTCAGGAGTAAAGGCAGCACACTGCAATGTAAGGTCACACAAACTCATTAGCCCAGAGCCCCAGCCCTCCCAGCAATTCAACAAGATGAACCTTAAAGATCTGTTGTAGCAGTAAAAGCCTCTGCTCTGCTCTGGCTACATCAGGCCCAGTGGTAAAAGCCCTCCTGGCCTGAGGTGTGAGCAGCATTCTGCCCTTGGAATCCTGTCCTGGCACTCACTGAAGCCCAGTTCAGCTTCCTGGCTCCCCTGCTGACAGAGTGCTCTCCTCCTGGGCAAATCCCTTCCCTCTGAGCATCGTTGCTCTCATGTTTTGTAAACTTACTGGGGCAAGAGTGGTCTCTTCCTACATTATCCACCCTGGGGATTGCTCTGCTTTTAGAACCTGCAGTAACACGGAGTAACTGGCCTGGGGCAAGGGCTCTGGGTGACTCCAAGGGGTGGATTGTGCACAGGAAGGAAGAGAGGACGTATTTTCAAAAATCTGTCCTGCACAAGATGATATCCATTATGTCTGGTGGAGAAATCAAATTAGGAATCTGTACTGCCCTTACTTGCAGCCAAAATTCAGGAAGGATGCCAGACTCCACGGCAATGGGAAAAGAATTATTAAAGATGCCCTTCTGAGGGAAGGAAATAGAACTCATGAGAAACACGATAAAATTCCACTGCTAGTGTTGTTCCCTCCCCAGTGTCCTCTGCAGTATTTTGAATTCTGCAGTGCATCTCTGATGTAATCAGAGCTCCTGCAAGGAGTCCTGCTCCTGCTCCGTGGTGCAGACAATTCAAAGTTGTGCCTGGATGATAACAAGCCTGCAAAGAAGATGCAGAACTCCCTCCTAGTCTCTTCTGCCAATTCCAGTGCCTGCATCTCATCTCTGTTGCTTTTTGCCATTTGTAAATTAAGCCTTTAAAAACCATTTTAAAAGTTTCAGATTTCAGTGCATGTTGATTAAGAATATAGTGATTTTTTTTGAGAGAATTTCATAAAGAACAATCGAATGATCCCTCCTCCTTTAGCCTTTCCTCAGTTAAGCAGGCAGCATCTCCAGGCAGTGCCGCTCTCAGCTCTCCTGGCACAGGATTTCCGTGCTGTACCTCACTGCCAGGTGCCTCCTGCCACACTTCAAGCCCTGCTCCTGCAGCTCTTTACAGCCTAAGAACAGATCTCAAACTTCAGCTCTGCTAGCAAAAGTGCACTTCCAGCCAAATCAAAGTAAAACTTAGGTCAATGTAGAACATGAAATAAAACTCTCCTGAAAACCAGATAAACCAAAAAAAAAAAAAAAAGCTCTATCTTTATGTAGCTCTCCCTGAGCTGGACAGTTGTGGCATCTTATGACAACCTACAAACAGAATTATGTCAAATATGTTATTCACTGTTTGGTTTTATAGAGCTGAGCCTTATTCTACTGATAACAATCAGAAGTGAAATAACTTTGCAGATAACTTACATCCCCAGGAGAATGTTCTGAAATACATTAGGATTAATAACTGCAGTTACTCTCCTGCTGTGAAACATATTTATGTCAACAAATTTTAGCAAGTCACATTTATAGCAATCTCTTAAACACAGTTTTAAAAAGTAAAGGATTTGACATTTACTTGTATTGATAAATATTTTGCTACCAAAATGAAGCTATATAGTCATAAAGAGTTCTTTCATGCTTGTCCTGTCCTCCACCCCTCCCCAAATCTTTTCCAATGAAAAAAAAAAAATCTACCGGAAAGACATTGCCTATCCAGAACAGTTCCCTTGATGTGTCTGTCAGTCACCAACGAGCAGAAGTCAGAAAATATAAAAGACATCCAACATAAAAGACATCCCTTAATCATTTAAAAATGAAAGCTATAAAGGACCTTCAGATTAGGCAAGGCGGAAGAAATTGGCACCACGAGCCTCCATCCCGCGCTGTGCGGCCGCAGGACGCGCGGAGCGGCGGAGCCGGCCGGGGCAGCCCGGGCAGCGCGGAGCGAGCCCGCCGGGGGAGCCCGGAGCGCCGTCAGCCTCCTCGGCGGCGGGGCCGGGCCAGGGCAGGAGCGAGCCGAGCGGTCCCGGGGAGCGGCCGAGCCCCTCCCGCTGCTGGCGGCGCGGCCAGCCCGGCTCCGGCACGGAGTGGCGGCCGCTCCCTCTCTTCCATCCCTGCCGAGGGACAGAACCTGTTGCTGCAGCCGCGGGGGCCCCGCCCGCTCCGGGGGCTCGGCGGCTCCGGCCACCCCCGGCCGGGCGCTGCCCCCGCGGCCGCCCCGGGGCCGGGAAAGTTGCCCGAACTTGCCTGCGAGTTGCCCGCGGCGCCGGCAGCGGGCAGCGAGCGCCGAGCCCCGCGGCGGGGTGGGCACCGGGCGCTACCGCGCTGCGCCTCCGCCGCGCCCAGCGCCGGGGCCGCGGGCGGGGGCGGCACCGGAGCGCTCCGGAGGAGCCCCGGGCCCGCGCATGGTGCGGCACCGGCACCGGCACCGGGAACAGCCCCCGGGCCGCGCTCCCCGCACCGGCCGCGCCGGGCCGAGGAGCAGCAGCGGCGGCAGCAGGAGCAGCAGCAGGAGCAGCAGGAGCAGGAGGAGGAGGAGGAGCTCCCGGAGCCGAGGAGGAGCGGAGCCGGGCCGGGGGCCGCCCGCAGCCCTGCCCGCAGCGCACAGGTGGCATCCCGGGCTGCCCTGGCCGCTGCTGCGCCCCTGATGGCACCGGGGCTCTTTGGATGGAGCAGTGGGATTACAAGGGCCCGTGAAAGCACAAATCCCATCCCAGCTCTCTCCCCGGTCCGTACAGAGGCTCCGGGAGAGCCCAGCCCGTGCCTTGTTCCCGCGGCGCCCTTGCAGCGCACGGCAGCAATCAGCACGCTGGGTTATTGCCACAGACTCGGAGAATATTGCCTGGCTCTGCTTGTGAATGACATTTGTTTGACATCTGGGTGGAAGTTGCTCTGTGTGGATGTAAGCTCCGTTTGGAAGCAGCGAGCTGGATCTCGGTGCCGGGGTTAAGGAGTCACCCGCAGCTCAGGCTCTGTCCCAGAGTCTCGGGTGAACGCTCCCATCCCGTGTGCTGTCCCCCTGCGTGCAGAGATCACCTCCGCTCTGATTTCCCTTCCCTGCCGAGGCACTGCTCTTGCAGGGGATTTCTGCGGGGTGCGGACAGTCACCCCCAGGGACAAGGGCTGTCTGTTCCCGTGGGCATTGTGCCCTTCACCCCGAGCACTGCGGGCTCTCACTTCAAGCCAAGTCCTTTGTTGCTATGGCAATACAAATGAAAAATCTATACTATGGTAATTTTAGCAGAACACCTCTTTTCCCCCCTAAACTAAATCGGACTGTGGCTGAGGATTGTGTGGGCACACAGAAATAGTCGTGCTGATATTCCTCAGCCGGAGCTGTTGAACAGCAGTTGTGTAGAGGGCTGGGGCTGTCAGCTCGGGCTGCTTTTCCCTGATATTGCCCAGGATTTTTGTTTGACTTTGGAAAGGTTTCTGAGCAGGCTCTCAGCCTGTGTCAGTAGCAGGGATGTGATTGGTTTTACTGGCCACAGTGACAGGTATGAGAGTTTTGACTTTTGTACAATAGTCTGTAATAATCTTGCTAACTAAAACCTGTATTTTGAAAGTTTGTGCTGTCGAAGAGGAAGGACATTTGAAGCAGGGTCTCCCAGGGAGCAATCTGGGAACAGTTTTGGTTGGTGTTTGCTGTGATACCTTGGGTGACAGAACGGAGGGCATTTTTCTAACACGGGCAGTGATTCCAGCACAGAGTGCAAGGCTGAGATTTCAAATGACCCTGAGGTACTGCAGAGTCTGAACTCAACACATTGAACCTGTAGGAGAAGAAATGATGTGGTGTGCCACCAAGGGGGAACATCACACGTCCAGTGAGCGCTGTGAGGCACAAACGCTGCAGAGGAGACGGGGCTGTGGTGCTCGCAGCCCGGGCAGTGGTGCAGAGCAGCCGTGCTGCTCCCAGCGCTCCGAGCAGGAGGATCAGCTGCGAGACATCAGAGGGCGGCATTTCTGTTCCATTCCGCGCTGCCGGGCTCGGCTGGAGCGCTCTGCCCAGGCTCAGGCGCTGCACTCACCCCTACACAGAGATGTAGGCAAAGCAGGGAGCAGAACAGCAACCACAACTGCAAAAGAGGCTTGGAAATGTAAGCTGTGTGGAAGGCTGGAATTCATTATTTGGGCTGGAAAAGAAAACACAATGTAAGGACTCAGCAGCTGTCTTCAAATGTATAAACACATTTGCAAAGATGACAGTAAACACTTGTCCTGTGACCACAAATGTTGGGACAAAAAGCAATTTGCTGAAGTGCAATTAGGGAGATTACTTTAGATATCAGGGAAGAAACCAATCAAACCAGACAAAACTATTATCCTGCGAGTAGCTGGAGAGTAGCTGGTGTCTCAGGAGGTTGTAAATCTGTTCAGTGGAGATGTAAAGAGAAGATTGGATAAAGAGCTCTCAGGACTGGCTGTGACCGTGCCTGGGGCAGGGGACATTTCCAGCAACCTTCACCTGCCAGCCCCTATTTCTGTGAGTTCTGGCTGCCCATCGAGTTACAGCCATCCTAAAGGACGAGGCACAAAAGGGCAACTCACTGCCACCCCATATGATTAATGCAGAGTTTTTCACTATTTAATAAATCATCCCTGACTGTGCTGTTTGGATCAGGATCCCATTCCCGTCTCTTGTCTGGAGTTTTCAAGCCCAGTTTTGAGCAATAATGGGTGAAAATGGTTATTATCATCGTGGTCAGTGTTAATATGAATGTCCTGCCACTTGCTGGGTGCACTCTGTAGGACTCCCCCTTCCTTTGGACTCTGGCTGGGCAGGTCCAGCTGGGGTCAAGGACTTTGTGGACATCAGTGTGAGGAGTGGCTGTGAGATCACTGACTGGGGCCAGTGTTAGATCTGCTCTTCCCTCTTCAGGCCTGTCTCACCCACATCCCTCATGAGCACAGAATTCCTGGGGGACCAGAGGTGGTCCCTGCCCCTGAGGGTGACCAGGAGTGCCCCAGCAGTTTTTCTGCAGGGATCAGCTGTGCATGGAGGACTGGCCAAGGATTCCCAGAGTCAATCAACTGCTTTGTGCTCCTTGAGGAACTGGCAGTGCTGCAGAGAAAAATTTTAATCCCACTTTCATTGCTTTTATAGCCTGTGGCTGCTTTTCCTTCTGTTCCTTTGATTGCTGACATTGAAATCCTGTTCTATCAGTTTCCCTGGCTCTGTAAGATAATTCCAGCATCATTCTGCACCCAGGAGCAGTGCTGCCAGCAAAACAAGGAATTTCAACTTGACAGCACCTTCCACCTCCCAAACAAATCAGGAGAATAACTTCCTTTCTTCTGAAGAACTGTATTCATTTTGTGCACTCAGGACAGGAAAACGTCCCCAGGCTGGAGTGTGTTCAACGAGGGCCACCAGGAGGGTCCGTGCATGGAGTACCTGCTCTGCTGGGACACTGGGGATTGGACTTGAAAAGAGATGGAAAAGAGATGGCTTGGGGGGCTCCTGGTGGGTTCCAGAGTCAAAAAAAGCTTTTGAAGGCCTTCAAAAGCCCATTGGATTGGGCTCTGAGCACCCAAGTCTGCTCTCCCAGCCAACCCTGCCCTGGGCAGGAGGCTGGACTGGAGCCCTCCTGGGGGCTGTGCCAGCCACAAGGGATTGCCCAAAAGCCTCAGAGCTGCTGTTCCAAGTGGTCCCAAAGCTCTCAGTGCAGCTGCCCTCGAGCACAATGAGCAGTTACTGGTGTATTTGGGTTTGATGCCTTTTGCCATGGAATGCTAATGCTTTCCTCACCTGTCTTGCATGAGGTAAATATGAATTTAATCCCCTTATGGGCCCCTTGTTGCCAGCTGAGGTGCTTTGGAGCAGATGTGGTTGCCCACCATGCATGGACTGTGTCTCAGTGGGTCACTCGGGGCTCCAGTCACTGTAGGGGCATTTTAGAGAATTCTTGTGTTCACTTCTGGCCAGCAGGATCCCACCTGCAATCACCTGCACTGGGTCAGGAAGGTCTGCAGCAGAGAGGGGATTACATTTAGGTGTTTTACTCTCACCTTTAATCATTAAACCTCTCCTCGGGTGTTTGTACTTGCAGAAAATATTTCCTTTAGCCCATTCCTTGTACAGATCTCTGGGAGTTTTGTGTTTGTGCATGGGCAGCACCAGGCTCTTCTCCCATTCTGCTTCTGTTTGTCCTTGCTGCAAATCACCCAGGAGAGCTCCTGAGGAGCTCCTGCACGTCTGTGTCGTGCTAGTGGCACCGGAGGAGCGAGGAGTAACACATCCCTCCTCCGTCCGCTCCGGGGATGTTGTGGCTGTGTTTGCAAGGTGCCCGATGCGACTAAAATTAATTTACAAACCCTGGAGATTTTACTCCAGTGCCTCGTGCTGCCAGCCTCCCCCATACTCCCTCTGCAGATCCAGGGGAAGCGTTCTGATCCTCCCTGGCTGCTGTGTGCTGGCACCTGCGGCTGCTGCAACAGGAGCAGGAGAGGCTGCGAGCAGCTCCAGGATCAACACAAACCTCACTCTGCAAAGGAACTGGGAAACGAGCAGGAAATGAACTGGAAAACACAAAGAAGTCAAGTGAACAATTGGGCAGAAAACTCTTTAATTTGAAGAGGTAGAGAGGTGTGGGTGTGCTCACACAGCCTCTCCGGGGTTTGGTTTCAGCTTTTCCTCCTCAGGGATATCTCAAGTGTTGGCTGTGCAGCCTCTGCTCCAATCCAGACTTCATCCAGCCCTGGAAAATCCTGGGGCTGAGTGAGGAGAGAACCTCTGCATGCAGATATCTGTGTGCCTAGCAGAGCTCCTGCCCAGTCTGAACATGTGATTGACTCCCTAGCAAAGGATGAACAGCAGAATTTCTGTCCTCAGCTGGTTCTTGTCCCTTTGGGTTCCTTTGCAGCCGAGGAATGTGACTGTAGCTGTGCCACATAACCAGGAACCAGCTTTAAAAGCATTTATATTCCAGAATGTTTGGTAAAATGCAGAACTTCAAGTGTGTTTAAATAACTAATTTATATTGTGTATCAGCAAGAGCAGTGGAAAGTGTTTACAGGAGAGGGAGGTTCTTGGGCTGAAATGAGTTTCAGGGAAGTGCTGTATTGAAACTATCAGGACCACTGGATTATTTATCATGGCTCTGGCAGCCTTCCAAAAACACATCACCTTTTTTTTCAGATTACTGAACTGAAAGAGCCGTGCAGGGATCTGAGAAATGCCTTTCCAAGCATGTGCTTCAGCAGCAGCATTGTTCAGCTTTATGAGTGAGAATGGATAATGCCCCTAAATTGTTCATTTCTGCATCTGCCTCAGGTTAGAACCTGAACAGAACCTGTGCTCTGAAATACTCCAGGGGCAAGAGGGTCCTTAATTCCAAACTAAATCTACTGCTGCCCTGGTGATAGGTCACTCCAACTGTCAAATGTCACCTGGCACGCAATTTTCAGTCATTTATTTCTGTTCACAAATATAGCTAAGAGGAGATCAACTTCCATTACATCTCTTTCTCTGGCTCAGTCAATTTTTAATACTGGTGATGCATTCAGTGGATGGGAAATAATTATCCTAGTCATAATACTTTTGATTCATATGAAACTATATTTTGCATTGCACCTTTTAAAATGATTTTGACAGTATAAAGGAAAAAAATTATTAGGCAAAAGCCATCATGCATGACTCCTGTAATTGCTGTTACTAAAAGCTGGGGGGATGCAGGAGAATTGAAACGATTTATATCTCAGTATTTCTGTGAATAAGGCAGTGGATGGGACAGAGAGATCTGAGTTCCTCTGGGCACCAGGGAAATTCCTGCTCAGCCTGGGCTGAATTTCCCTCTGTTGTTTGTTGTGTCTGCAAAGCTGAACATTTTCAACAGCAAGAATTGCACATGTTCAGTGCTGGAGAGCTTCCCTGGAAAGGGAATCATCTGCAGAGTGACTGCTGGAATGGGCCCTGGGAGAGCTCTCGGCTGGGTGGGAGGTGTGGGTAATTCAGTGTGGAGCAGAGTCCCTGCTGGAATTACAGCCCCAAATCCCAGGGAACCTCTCTGGGGGCCTTGGCACAGGAATTTCCATTTCTGTGCCCGAGCTGTGGCTGGGCACAGCAAACAGAGGAATTTCCCAGCTCTGTGCCTGAGCTGCTCCCAGAGGCTCCCAGGGGCTCCCAGGTGCTCCCAGGTGCTCCCAGAGGTTCCCAGGTGTTCCCAGGGGCTCCCAGGGGTTTCCAGGTGCTCCCAGGTGCTCCCAGGGGCTCCCAGGGGTTTCCAGGAGTTTCCAGGTGTTCCCAGGGGCTCCCAGGTGCTCCCAGGTGCTCCCAGGGGCTCCCAGGTGCTCCCAGGGGTTCCCAGGTGCTCCCAGGTGTTCCCAGGTGCTCCCAGGTGTTCCCAGGTGCTCCAAGGGGTTCCCAGGTGCTCCCAGGTGTTCCCAGGTGCTCCAAGGGGTTCCCAGGTGCTCCCAGGGGCTCCCAGGAGTTTCCAGGTGTTCTCAGGTGCTCCCAGGGGTTCCCAGGGGCTCCCAGGTGCCCCCAGGTGCCCCCAGGTGCCCCCAGGTGCCCCCAGGTGCCCCCAGGTGCCAGTGCCCCTTGGCCTTGCTGAGTGGACTTGGGTGGAGTTTCCTTCTGACCTCTTCAATTCTTTCTTTGTGAAAGAGCTGCAGCTCTGTGGAACTCCCACATACATGAACTTGTAATGTCTTTATCTCAGATAAACCTGGGAGTGCAAATAATAAAGGAACTCATTAATTTTTAGCTGTATGTAGCTCTGAAAGAAATGCTTTGGATCCTGCTTCTAAAACTTCCCAGTGGGTTACTATTTTTTTTTTTTTTTGGAAAGTACATAGCTCCAAAATACTGTTTTCTATCTAAAATAGTAAATAAATCTTCCATATGGCTGTATGGTGTACCTGAACATCTCCATTGCTAAACCCAGACTGTTAATTTCATCTCATTATAATTCGATAACTGCTGAAACTATTAACAATTGATAAAAGAAAATGCAGTAGAGGCCAGGTAAGATATCTCATGGAGAGTTCATCTTTCCTAGTATGTGATAAAATCAATATCAACAAATTCAAAGTTGAACCTATGTGTGATTCTCACAATCCAGAAATGGAACCACACATACCAGAAGCAGGACTTGCATAATGCAGTTATTATCCCTAATTACTGCTCAGCTGTATGACTTGCTTACAGCAGAATTACCACAAAATGTAGACCAGCTTTCTGCTTAATAAGATTCTTTTCCTTCTTATTAAGTTTGTGAAATATTGCTCTGAGAAGAATTCCTGTGGAATTCATAAGAATAAGATCAGGCTCTTCACTGGCAGTTTACTGGGGGTTAGCCATTCACATTTCCTGAACTTTTGAAGCTGATGGATTAGTCTAACAATAATCAGTATTTTTTGGCATTTCCTGTTTGATTGAGCCCCCCTGGCAGCAGGCTGCAGCTGCAAACCTTTGGAACTCGGGCATGGCAACTTTTTGCTTGTTTATCCATTGGAATTGCTGCCAGAAGTGCCTTGGATCAGCGAGAGCTGGTGTGGGCTCCCAGCTCCGTCCTGGGCAGAGCTCACACACGTCTGGGGCTCTTCTGGCCCTCTTGCTCTGTGGCCTTGTGGCATCCAGAGCTTTCACTGCCCTGTTGGACAGAAGGGAAGAGCAAATTGAGGTTTAATTAGCTCTGTGCATTCTGATTGTCCTCGTGCAGCAGGGATGGGCTCTGCCGCTGTGGCTCCTGAAGCTGCCACAAAACAAATAAAGATCAATTTTCCAGCATGACCCCAATAAATCTGTGCTTTTTGCCACTTCTGTGTTTAATGTGGCCAAGGAGAGGAGCTGGAGGTGTGCACAGAACAACTGAGCTCTCTGTCGGGTCTCAGGGCTGTTGGGAATTGAAGAACAATGTCACCATTTGTTGTTTCTCTCATAAACACAGAAACCATCCCTGTCTTGACAAATCTGTTGAAATAACTCACAAATGGATGGTTCCTTTGCAGGAACAAATACACTCTCAGGTTCCTCTGCTCCCCTGCATCTGCAGGCATTTTATGACAACAAAAGTTAAAGATTTATTTTATTTTATGAAAACATAAGAAAAATCTCTGTATTTTCAGTTTTTAAATATTCTCTGCAATGCCATGTCATAGCTATAACAAGGTCTGATTGCTTTGCTGATCAAATCTTAGCTTAGCAGTGCTCTGATAAAAAGATATTAATGAGTTCTTGGCTGCTACTCTTTTTCTGTCAGACAGGAAGATAAACTGGACCAGTTTAATTGGAAAATGGGCACTGGAGCAGCAGCACAGTGTGTGGGGGAGAGATCCCATCTCCTGTCTTTCAGTGAGTGACTTAACTGGAGAGGGTTTCATGTCCAGGGGATGCAGAACAGAACATAACTGCAGTGTGGGATTTTCAGGAGTGCTTCACCGGGGGTGTTTGGGAGTCACTTAGGTGGTTTTGCAATTGGTAGTGTGGAGTGTATAAAATTACTTGAATAATTAATTCAGGCAGTTGTTTTTATGGATATGCTTTGGGGTGTTTTGTACTGAATTCTGTGTTTGTTTTTCAGACTCGTTCCTCCTGGTTTGTGCTTTTACAGCCCCTGGTACCTCAGAAAATTGGAGCAGCCACATTAGCATTGTCCAGCCTCTCTCTACACCACTGCAGACAGAACCAAGAGGAAATGGAACAGATCAGCTCAGGCTGCACTGGCATTTCTGTCAGAATTCCGTGGGCTAACACAGTCCTGGCAAGGCAAGCAGCGTGTGAGGAGTCCCTTTCTGGAGCTGCTTGCTTTTGGAACACGGTGCAGTGAGACTGAAGCTGATTATCTCCAGCAAAGGGAAGCTTAGGTTTGTTATTTCTCATCTCTGGCATTTTGTTGAGCTCACCTGCCAAGGAAAACACGAGAACAGAGTTCCAGGGTGTCCGTGGCTCTCTGAACACGCAGAGCTGATGGAGTGCTCAGTGCAGTTCTCCTCCAGGCTCTGGTGGAAGCCCTGGCTCTGTGTTCACAGGAGGACAAGCTCTGTGGGCAGCACTGGGGCTCTGGCCGTGCTCACAGCCAGGAGCAGCGGGGGCTGCTCGAGCTCTGGGGTCTGCAATGTTCCAGGCTCGTGGGGGCTGCTCTGGCTAATGAGGATCTGTAATTAATAAATCATCAGCGTTCAGAGGGGCTGCAGTGGGCTGCCCTGGCATCCTGAGCCCTGCCCTTTGTCCAGCAAAGATCCCCTTCCCCTCCTGCCCTTCCCCTCCTGCCCTTCCCCTCCCGCCCTGCCCCTCCTGCCCAGCCTGCCCTGCCCGCGGCCACAGCAGGGTTTGGCTGTGCCAGGTCTGGGGGGGCTGTGCTGGGAGCTCGGGGGGACAGGGACAGGGACAGGGACAGGGACAAGGAGAAAAACAGGGACAGGGACAGGGAAAAGAACAGGGACAGGGACATGGATAAGGACAGGGACAGGGACATGGATAAGGACAGGGACAGGGACATGAGCAGGGACAGGCACAGGCACAGGGACAGGGACAGGGACAGGGACAGGGACAGGGACAGGCACAGGCACAGGCACAGGCACAGGCACAGGGACAGGGACAGGGACAGGGACAGGCACAGGCACAGGGACATGCACAGGCACAGGCACAGGGACAGGGACATGGATAAGGACAGGGACAGGGACATGAGCAGGGACAGGCACAGGCACAGGGACAGGCACAGGCACAGGCACAGGCACAGGCACAGGCACAGCCGTTGTGCCCCAGGGACCAGGCTGGGCTGAAGGACCCTCCCTGCTCTTGGCTCGCAGGTCCCGTCCCAGTGGTGCAGTTGCAGAGCTCGCCGGGCTGGGCTGGGCTCTGTCGGGGGGGTTGAGCACACACCGATTCAGTTTTAATTACAGAAATTACAGCTGCTCTTTTCCTCTCTAGCTGGAAGTAGAAGTACTTAGGCACTGACCTGGAGACATCCAATTAGCTCCCTCTGAAAGCCGCCACATAATGACTTGTTAAAAACTTCCCTGACGCTGCATTGTGGGCAGGAATAATTATTTGCTGCACTCAGAGTATGACTTCGTTCTGAGTCAATGGATAACTTTTCTAATTCCTGGAAAATGCTTCTGTGTCCTGCTGTGAGCCCCAGTTACTCCTGATGCAATGGTTTTGTCTGCACGGGGAGTTGCAGCCCCAATGCCCTGTGAGGGGCTGGGCCTGTCCAGCCCTCTCTGGAAGAGCAGAATTCCTTCTCTGCTCATCTCCCCTTCCCACCTGCCCATCCCACAGCCCATTCTCACCTCCTCTGTTGCTCCAGGCTTTGGGATGAACCCCCCAGTGATGCTGAAATCTTGCAGCATTCTACCATGAATGCTAATTCTTGCTATTTTGGGCAGGAAAATCTTCCCCATTTTTTCCATGCTGTCTGGATAGTTCCAGCTCCTGCTGATATTCCAGAGGAAGCTGTGTTGTACTCCCTGTGAGTGCTCCTATGGCACATTTCTTCCTGCTCTCCCCTAGCCCAGCTTCCCAGTGTGCTGCCCTGAGCAGTTTATTGCATTTTTAACCAACTCCTAATCCCTCCTGAAAATCCCTTCCGGTAAATAAAGATTATTTCAACAGAGCCATCACATCCATCCCAGAGTTACCTGCACTCCTCTTGAATGCAGGATCTTCTTATTGTTTACAGTTTTTACATAATAAAATGAAGACATCCTGGCACATCTGAAGTTTCCAGCAGGGGAGATTTGTTTGTCTCTCTCTAAACCCTTTCTCTCTGCACCCTGAGCCTGCAGGTTGGCAGGGATAAATGAAATGAAGGATACAGTTCCTCCCTGCCATGACTCAGAACAAGTTCTTCATCAAGCTGAAATTGTAATCAGCGCTGACAAAGGTGGCAGGGTGCCAGAGGGATGATCCATGGAGCGAGGAGGAGACAGGAAACACCACCTGGAGCTGAGAGAACCCATGGCCAAGCAGCTGCAGGGGTGTCCCCAGTCCTGCTGTCCCAGGGAAAAGCACAATCCCCAGTCCTTAGCAGCACTCCATCTCTGAGTGCCTCCCGTGGGCAGGGCTGTTGTTCTGAGGCAGGATTCCTTGGATCTTTGCTCGTCTTGGGAACTTCTCGGGGTTCCAGGTCAGCCTGAGCACGAGAGCTGCTCTGGAATTGTGATTTCTGGGGCAGGAGGAGCTCAGCTGTGCTGTGCAGTGTCAAAATTTGCCCAAATTCTGCAAAACGTTGCCTTCCAGCCTAGGGCCAAGGCAGGTGAGTTACAAACACACCTGGAGGGACCAATGCTGGACCACATTCTGGCCAAGCTCAGAACAGCTGGGGCTGAGTCTGCTCTTACTGGCCCACAGATTTCGATTTTCTTAGGCCTGTAGCACTTCCTGGTGAAAGACAACAATACTAATAACAGATTTCGGATTGCTTTAATTTTTCTTACTCCAATATTTCCCTGTCTGAAGTTCTTGTGAGATGTTCACTGCAGGGTGAATTTGGCCCACAGGAGAGGCAGAGTCAAGGGTGAGTTGCTATCTGAAGAGGGGAAAGCAAATTTACCTCCCGAAGGAAAGGAAACAAAGGCAATATTTATCCACAGTGGTGCTGCTATAGAGACCAGGCCATTCCAAACAGCCAGAATAAAGAGAGATGTGTGCTAAATTATCTCTGCTGGGTTCTGTCACTCGTTACATCACTGCCTGCTGCACTGGCTCTCAACAACAGCTCCACCACGATGGCTTTAGAGGTTTAGATGTACAAAAACCTCCAGATTTGTGGAACTGGATGATTTCATTTTACTTTGACAATGAGGTTTCAGCCTTTAGAAAAAAGCTTTTCAGTCTCTTTCCCAGAGTCCAAATTAAAAGAATAATTTGTCACGGAAAAGTACAAAAATGGGCTTAAGGAGAATGAAAGTAACATTGATTTTTTTTCTCTGGATATAAATGTACCTCAGAAGTTGAAAGGAAAAGATGCAAATGAAGGAGGCTGATTTGGGCACCGCTGCAGATCACGCACATTCCGTGGATCTTTGTTTATTTAGGGATGTAACCCAAAAATAAAACAAACGTGGTTCAGATTTTTAAGTGGGTTTCCAGATATCTTTCAGCCAATTCTGGCTCACCCTATTTAGAGCCTGTCAGCATCAGCAGGTGTAGAACAACAAACGTGCCCTGCACTGCCCCTGTGTGTGTGTGCAGGGTGTGTAAAGCACACCTGGGTACACACACCTGGGAAAGGTCCCTCGGAGCATCGACGGCTCAGCGCCCTGGGGGACCCAAAGGCAGCCCTGGCCAAGCTGCAGGGGCTTGGCTGGGACCTCCCCGGCCTCCAGCAGGTGACAGCCACAGGAGCAACGGGACTGGCAGTGTTCTGTACACTGGGATCCACCCTGGGGATCCACCCTAGGGATCCATCCCTGGGGATCCATCCTGAGGATCCATCCCTCGGGATTCAGCCCCTGGGATCCATCCCTCAGGATCCATCCCTCGGGATCCAGCCCCTGGGATCCACCCTGGGGATCCATCCTGAGGATCCATCCCTCAGGATCCACCCCTCAGGATCCATCCCTCAGGATCCATCCCTCAGGATCCAGCCCTGGGGATCCATCCCTCAGGATCCATCCCTCGGGATCCACCCCTCAGGATCCACCCCTGGGGATCCATCCCTCGGGATCCACCCCTCAGGATCCACCCCTCAGGATCCACCCCTCAGGATCCATCCCTCAGGATCCACCCCTCAGGATCCATCCCTCAGGATCCATCCCTCAGGATCCAGCCCTGGGGATCCATCCCTCAGGATCCATCCCTCGGGATCCACCCCTCAGGATCCACCCCTCAGGATCCATTCCTCAGGATCCATCCCTCGGGATCCACCCCTCAGGATCCACCCCTCCTTTCTGCCAGGATGAGGAGCTGGGGCTGGGACTGGCAGCCACCCTAAAGCCCAATAGGGAACCCCAAAGCCAGAAGCATTTCTGGGTCTGGAATTCCAGAGCTGTGCAAGGCCCACGTTTAAACACCCAGAGATCAAACGGTCCCCACGGAGCCCAGGGGTGGCTGGTGTGGGACTGGAGCTCCTGCTGGCGTTTGGGGAATGTCCAAGTCCTCAATCACAGCAGGCTTTGGGGGGAAGGATCCGTGACAGGCACCTGGATTTCAGTCACCTGCACCAGGAGTAAAAGGGATGCCCAATATATGGGTGTTGTGTCTTGTTATGATCATGCACCGGGGAAAAACAAACAAACAAACAAACAAACAAATGACTTTTTGTGGTGTATTCCCATCTTTGTGTTCCCAGAGCAGGCCAGGCTCATGTTCTGGAGCATCTGCTGCGTGGTTTTGTGGGGGGCTCATCAAGACTCAGCCAATGAACTGCATTTGTTATCCTGGTAGGATGTGGCAAAAGTGATTTAGTCTCTTTTTAGTCATCACGCATTGGTGCTCTCAGTGAGACACTTCATTTAACAACTCCTATTTGACTCTGCTTCTAAATAATCCAGCCAGAGGTGGTTTGGTGTGCTATATTCACATTTCACCTGATGAGAATAGAGAGCACATTTCTGTGGCCCCTGCCCGGGCACCACTCCAGAGGACACAGGTAAGTGCCAGGGAAATCCCAGCTGCAGGGATTTGTGCTGAACAGGTTCCACGTGTCAGAAGCCAATTTTTCCTCCTCTTTCTTTGCTTTTTGCTTGGGATCCCTTGTACAAAAAAGAAGGAGCCCAGGTGCTTTGTGTGAGGAAAGTGCAGGTGCCCAGGACTGTCCTGCACTGAGCTGCTCCCTGCTCTCAGGAGCTGCTGAGGCTGTGGAACTGGGGAGCTGTTAGCTTGAGAAACGATCTGAAAGGGATTAATAATGAATAGAAACCTGGATATTGAAAGGCATCAAGTGCTCCCCAGGGAAGAGAACATGCTCCATGTCTGAGTTCTGTGATCCTGGAGGCAGGGCGCATTTCCATGCTGGGAATTTCAGGTGGGAGTGTTGCCCACGGCAGGGGTTTGCGTGTCAGAGGTACTGATGGAAATGTTCTGGATATTTTTATAGGCACCTGTGAATTATTAATTGGGCTAATACTGTCATCATGTCATCTGAATTATTGATGTAGGCTGAGTTCAGGAGCCCTGGTCTGTGAGTGCACATTCCCCTGAGGGACAATCTGAGGGACACTTGGAGAGTGGAGCCCAGCCCATGGTTATCCATGTCCATGTGCAAATTCCTGCTGCGCCTCCCTCCCTCCTGTGCAGCTCCCACTGAGCCTTCCTCTCCATCACTGCTGAGGGCTGGAGATCTTCAGCAAGCCTTTTCCATATTGCTTTGGTTTTTCCAGCTTTTCCAGAAATGTGTGTGCTTTAATAAAGATGACGAAATCAATGTTAAATTATGTGCCACAGTTTTGGCCAGGATCAAAATGAAGGATACCTTATCAGCCATTCTGAAAGCCTCATTTGGAGACTGGAACAAGAGCAGCTCCAGTCAGCTTTCCTCTCACCAGCAGGGAATTATTTGATGTAATTTTGTGTATGATGGAATTGTAGATACCTTAGAAAATATCCAGTACAAATTCTGCATCTTCCAGGGTCTAACACTACCAAAGTCACTTCTGAACTGGAATTGATTCTCCTGCATTAATTAGGTGTGTTGGAAATCTTCACCTCACGGGTGACTGGCTGGTTACACTGAGAGTGTTGGTGGCTCTGGGCTCATGAAAATGCACAGGACATTCTTCATTCCCAGGTCTTTCACCTCTTCAGGGCATGATGTCATACCAGGGTTGGAAAATCCAGACAAAAATAACCCCCAGGCTGGGAAATACCACAACGTTTGAGCCATTCTGAGGTGAGCTGCAGTTTTCCCAGTTTCTTTCAACCTTTTTCTCTTTGCAGCTTTTGAAGTGTATGAAAAACACCAAAGAAAGGATAAGGCCATTATTCAACCTTATTAAACAAAAGCAGTTAGTTGTATTTTCTTGTAATTCTCTTTTATATTTGTGAGCTTCAGGCCTTGAAGCACATTTTCTGTCACCAGTTACGAGTCAGCCTCGGTGGTCAGGACAGGGTTTCCATGCTGAAGGAGTTTTCCTTCTCCTTTTTTTCACCATCCATCCCAGCCCTGCTCTTCTGCTCCTCTCTGGTGATAATTCTCCACACCCAGGAGTTCTGATACTTAATTCTGCTTTCTATTCGTGTTTCTTGTCCTTTGACCTGTGACAGAGGGAGCAAAGTTAAGAGCAGGGTCATTTCTTCCTGCCGTACATGGGCATACATGGAAAATTTGGGATGTTTTATTATCCAGCTGCAGCTGGTGTTTTCTTTGGTTTGCTCTGGCTTCTTGGCGTGTTTTATAGCAGTGTCTGGAAAATCAATTTTTCTTCTCCCAGCTACAAAGCAGTACATGTGTTCTTAAACAAAACCCTGTCATTCTGACCAACATCTTTAGTTTTTCTTCCCTGGTGTTGTCATGAAATCTACTTCAGTCCCATTTATTTGCTCTTTAATTTTAGTGTTGCTTTTAGTGATCGTACTTAATTTAAGAATGCTGTCAAACAACAGCTTATACAAAAGGGCTGCATGTGTATCTAGTGTTTCTCCAAAAGGGGATGCTTTATTTTAATTATGCTTTCTGAACTGTAAAACTTCACTGGTTTCTTTCTTCTCTCTTCCTTGTTTACTACATATCTTCTTGTTTAAGGAAGTTAGATGGTTTAGTGGTGGGAGTCAGAGTTTAACTGCTCCTCAGATGGGGATTTGTGAGAGAAAAAGGACCAAAAATGTTCTGCTGCTGCTCTGCTGGGCTGCCAGCCCTGTCCCTGCAGCTCTGTCCCCACAGTCTGTGAGAGGATCCAAGGCAATCCAAATCCAAAGCATATTCAGCTGATTTCAGCAGGAATGTAAAAAGGTACTTTTGTAATAGCAGCCTCTTAGATTTTTCTTTAGACCTTTAAGACAACCTTAAAATGCAAATTGTGGAAGAGAGCAGGATCTTGCTCCAGAACTCCCAGCAGCAGGGCTGTGCCACGTGCTGGCTCAACAGTCCTCAGATTATTTTGGGGGCAAGTTAAAGATAATCCCTTTGAAAAGGGCTTAAAGTTGTTTTGTTTTTCAGAAGAATATGTTGATTTCTCTTTAAAAATCAGCATTTTACTTCTACATCTTTTGGCTGCACCTGGAGTGCACAGGGGTGTTACTGAGCAGCTGAGGGCGATATCCTGTGTGGGACACGAGCTCTTCCTGTGGCTCCTCTTCCCCACAAAAACTCCCAGGGCTGCTCCCCTCCCTGCCGTGTGCTGGTCTCACTTCCCTGCTTTTTTATTTTGTATTTGTTTAACTCCAGTAACACTTAAAATTCAGGCCAAGCCTGGACTCTGCAATGGAACACCTTCAGCCATCCATTTTCAGCTCCTCATGTGAGAAGAGCCTGAACCCCAAACTGCTGGTGAGGCTGGGAGATGAAATGAGAAGAACACCCCAGAGCAGGTAGGATTTAACATTCCAGTCAGAACTGCTGCTTTTTCTGGTGCTGCCAAACTCTCCTGCACAGCCCTGGGCCCGAGGACACAGCCAGGGGCTGCTGCTGGCAGGGCAGGACTGAACTGTGCAGCTGCTGCAGGTGTGGGTGGGAGGCTCCCCTGCAGAAAAGCTGCACTGGAGCTTTCCCTGTAGGGCTCTGTGTTTGTCCCTGTGCAGACACGAGGCACAGCAGCAATCCTGCAGCTGGGGCTGGCTGCAGTGGAGTTAATGCTGTTCTTGGCTCCAGGGGAGGCAGAAACCCTCCCCGAGTGCCTCTGGTGCAGGAGGCAGAGCCACTGATGATGATAACAGAGCTTTTAACTCCCTCTCTCCGTGCAGACCTCAGTCCTGCAGATAAGTGCTGTCAGTGAGGGGGGTATTAGTACATAACACGATTTCTTGCTGCTTGTCTCTTTTTATAAGAGCTCTTCATCTTGTTACCAGGCAGTCAATGCTATTAGAACCAAGAGTGCAACCCCGGAGAGGCTGATCTTTTCTGTCCAAGCTTATTTGGAATTATACTGACATGAGAGTTTTGGTGATTTGAGATTTATTTATAGCTCTTGTGATGGCGACAGCACACTTGTAGCTGGGTTTAGGGGTCTGAGACCCTGGGGAGCCTCTCTGGCTTGCAGAAGTGCCCGTCCCTCTGCTGCAGACACTCCCAGAGGTGACGTGGGGAGGGTGGAAGGGACATTCCTGGTGCCAGACCAGCTCCCTGCACAGTGGGAGGGTGGGTGGCCTGTTGGAGTTCGTTTGGCTGGTTTGCTCTTTGCAAGAGAGTAAAACTCCTTCATTAGTGCTTTGTTTGGCCCTTTCTGTTCACATCCTGAGCATCAGCCACCCCAAGGGGTTTCCCGAGGTCCTGTGCCTGCTGGGGCAGTGGCAGGGCTTGGGATAATCCATTTCCCTGGAACAAAACCCGTGCAGGAGCTCACGCACCTGCAGGCTGGGAGGGTGAATCCATCTGGAGAGCCCAGCCTCTGATCACTGGGATCATCCAGGTGCAGGGAACAAGGCATAGAATTTACTGGAACTAAAAAAATAAAAAGTGGGGCAGGGGGCAGTGTCCAGAGCAATTTGAGAAGCCCAACTCTGAACGAGCATTTCATGTTTGGGTTCTGAGCCCGGTGGCACAGTGAGTTCAGGCCAATTTCAGCAATGCAGCTGATTCTGTGGGACTTCACACAAGCAGGAGGGTGTTTTACATGATGGGCTTTGTATTCAGGTCTCACAGGATTAGGCTGAAAGGCTTTTTAAACCTCCTTCTCTCAAGAAATTCACATCTAGCCAAATATTTAAGAAGCAATCAGGGCTTAACAAGCATCCAATTTATTCACCTTCTTAACAAAACAGGCTTGATACTTTTTTTTTACTAGTTTGCTTCTCAAGAGTTGCAAACAACCAGTGGAGATTGCTAACAGGAAATGTCACCTGCTTTATTATTCTATTTATTTGTGTGATTAGAGTTCAGGGTAGTAGTTTCCATCTGTATTAAGAAGGTAACTATTTTCCAGCCTGTGTGCTTGAAGTTTTCCTAATAATAATTTTTAAAAAAATGCTTACATGAGGGTTTTTTGTGTCTGAGCCTGGGAATAGGTCACAGTTTGCCACCTCCTGGTTTTGCCATTTGGAAAAGCTAATTTTGTCCCAGGAATTGCTTCTGGCCACTGGTAAGCAGCAGCTGCAGCGAGGTGCAGTGAAGGGGCCCCTTCTGAAGTGTTCCTGTGCCTTTGAGAAAGTGGATTTCTTTCTTTTCCTGTGTTCATTACTGCTTCTCTTTGCTTAGGGGGGCGATCCTACCCAGCACCAAACTCCACTCTCCCTAAGGGCACCTTCTGTGCTTTTAAACGAGTTCTGTAAAGCCCTGATGGCTGCCTAGCTAAGGAGAGCTCTAATGACCCCATCTCATTTCCCTGGTTTAATGAGCAGAGCGGATCAGTGGCGCTGCCAGCATCTGGAACACGATTCAACACCAAACCCTCCAGCCTGGGGTAACTCAAGCACTGAGGTCATCCCAGTGACCTGGCGGATGGGAAGAGGGGACCGAGCAGAGAAGGGGTTGGGCTGGAGCTGGGGACTTTGTGTGAGTGCAGACAGGGCGAGTTTGGGGTGTCTGTGCCGGGGATGGGAGCCCGGAGCTCTGCATTTCCAGGGGTGTGTGAGGGCAGTGCCCCCTCCAGCCAAACCCAGCCCAGGCTGGGTCACTGCTCCAGCCCAGGGAGGGGCTGCAGAGGGTGGGGCCTCTTTGGGGTGGGGGTTAGGAGGAATTTTCGAGAATTTGGAATTTTATTTGTTTAAAATGAAAAGATCCAAAAGTAGGATCAGCCTGTCCTCAAAAGAAACATGGACACAGGACTTGTCTGACACCTTCGCCTGTGGCAGCCACAGGAGAGAGCTGAAATCTCTCGGTGGAGTGTTGGCTCTCAAGGGACTGCGTGTGGATTTTAAACCCTGTAACTGAATAAAACTGTAATTTAAACCCTGAGAGCTGAATTACTGAGGTGAATCTAACGGGGCAGTGACTCTGCAGCCCTTGGGATCATTTTGGTTTGAGAGTTAAGCTCTGGTCCTTGGTGATTAAACTTCAACAGCCAAGAGATGCTCCAGCACACTCAGTGCTTTGCACACTCAGTGCTTTGCACACTCAAATGTTCACCCAAATCTCGTGGCTCACCTTTACTGATGTTATTCCTTAACAAGACCTTGAATGCCAAGAAAACAACCCTTGGAGAAGCTGCAGAATGTGATTGCAATGTCAGTGTGCACTCACAGGGGTGGTGCTGCTCTCCTCAGTCTGGGGTGCATCCTTGCCCTCAGGCAGAGTGTTCAGGTCTCCTTTGGAGGCACAGCTGGAAAGGAGAAGGCAAACAGGCTCCAGTTGTAATCCCAGTGAGTTTTATTCTTGTGGAATGTTTGTAGATTAATTTAGGACTTAATGAAATAGCTGAGCTTGCTAGGAGATGTTGGATGACACTGGAATGTGAGAAGTCTGTCAGTGTGGACTCTTTTTGGTCTTGTGCTCAATTTCTTCTTGGCTCTTTTGACCCAAAGTGTATCCACTAATGAAGAGATTACAGTGAAATGATCTGATTGCAATTCCTGATTTACAGGTTGTTCCTCTGCTCATTAAATAATCTGAACGGTTTGAAGGACATGTAGGAAATGGTCTTCAGCAAGAGGCAGTGCCCTTGAAAATCTCCTTTTAAAAGTGATAAAAGGAGGGATTTAGAACTATGGGGTAACATCATGATGTAAGAGGTAATTAATTCTAGTGAGACTCATTTTCTGTCTTTATTACAGAGGATATTAATTGGTCTTTAAGTGCTGTACATCTAGGATATTTTGATGTTGAGTTGCTGTTTGAGCAGCAGCAGTGCTCCAGGACTTGTACCTGGGACAGGTGGTCACTGTCCCCTTGGTGCAGACAAAGACTTGAACCTTTACCTAAAAAGTTCATTAAAATGATTTGCCTGCTTATTGTCCAGTTTATATTTAGCATTTCCTGGACATGTGCAAGCAACTCCTGGCTTGAGCAGATTCCAGCCCAAGGCTTTGCAGGCAAACAGAGGCCAGGGTGAGCAGGCCCTGTATAAATTAATTAGTAAAATTCACTGTAACTCACAATCTGTCAGCAGAGGAGTTTTAAGGTCACTCTCCATTTGTTGCCCAGGCCCTTATAATGCTGTTTTGCAATTCTGGTGGTATTTTTCAAAGCTCAGATATTTCCTTACCGTCATGCCTGGTACATGGCTCCTTCCAAACCCCCATTATGGGCTATCCCAGGTAAATTTTATTGATTTGTTTTGGGTTATTCTGTTGAGTCTTTAGTGGGAACAAGGCCACTATCCCTCTGCTCCTGGAAATTATTCCTTAAAGACATTTGAATCTGGCCTGTCTTGTTGTAACACCTCAGGATGGAGCACCAGGAGCTGCGTTGCTGCTCCTTCTGTTCGTAGCAGGTAGGAGGGGGCAGAGTGTGAAATGGGGAGGGTGTCATATTCAGTGTTATCCCACTGCATAGCTACAGAAACACGAAATAATTTAAAATACTCGAACCAGTGCTGCCGCAGGTTGGAGGATGAGCCTGAAACCCCAGATTCTATCACATTCCCCAGGGTGGTATTTTCATGTAGACCTCTCTGAAGAATGGAGCAGAAATGACCCTTCCATTGGGGACACCTGCACTGCGCCTCTCCAGGGAATGACTCTGATTTTTCCCTGGATTAAGTTGCCATGTGGCAGCCCCAGGCCCTGCCTGTCACCACCCTGAGCACAGGGAACATGCTGGGAGTGTGACCCAGGGGGGTTTTGTCTTTCTTGGAGGCTGGTTTTGACTCAGAACCCAAACAAAATGGAACTTGAGCAAATTGTTCCTTTGGCTCCCATGTGGAACGCTTGGAGCTGCCCCAGCAGGGTCTGTCTGAGGGACAGTCCTGGCAGGGGACAGAGCTGTGGGACACTGGGTGATGAATTTGGAGAGGATTGAGGAGTCACTCACAGCTTCTTCCCCTTCAGGGGCCATCTCTGCACAGGGCTTTGGGTTTCTCCTGTTTGAGCCAACAGCGAGATGCCAAAAGCTGCCTGGAGGAGCAAAGAGAGAAGGCGAGGCAGGGAGCCCTGCCAGGGCTGCTGGGGTGAAGAGTCAGCATCTGCTGCTGGGTGGGGGTTTGGAGCTGTGAGGGAAAACCAGGGAAGAGAAGGGGGAAAGAAGGGACAGCAAAGGTCAGCAGCAGTGCCAGTGCTGAAGGTGTACAAGTGGCTGCTGCTGAATGAATGGTGAGGCACTGAACAAATAGTAATTAAAATCCCAGCTACTATGTAAATGCCAGATTAGAGCTGTGATCTTTTTGCAGACTCTCCTTGGAGGTGAGTGGGAGTCTGTACGTTACCCTTGGGAATGCTTCAGCCTAAATATGTGCTCAAAGCCAGGGAGATTCAGACTTCTCCCTGGCAGGGGCTGACGTCCCCCTGCACGTCCCACAGCACCCCGAGGTGTCTGAGGTTTCCAGCAGGGTGATTTCACTGTTCCCCTGCAGGTGAAGGTGTTTCACTGGTACTCTCCACAGTCCTGAGCTGTCTGGATTCCTAACCTGCCCCAGGACCGAGCACTTCACCTGCTCTGAAAGGTGTGGCCGTGGAGCTGTGTGGGGAAAGGATGCTCTCACCTGGAGCATTCCACGCTCCCATAAAATCTGTGCTGCCACAGGGTGCTGTGCTCACCCTGAGGGCAGAGTGCAGGGCCCGGGGAAAACCTATTGACAACTTATTTCCTGAACACATCTCTATAGTTCTGTCTCCACGGCAACCCTGATGTGAAATGTGTTGCTAGAAAAACATTAGTTACTATAGAAACATCTTCCCTGTGAAAAGTTTACTTTGCAACACATGATACCTAATATTAGTTTTTTTTAGTGAAACCACCCACGTGTGTGCTGGGCTCCATAAACAGATCATTGCACTGGGGGTGACAGAGCTGGGAAGGGGCAGGGCCCCCCTGTGCTCCCTCAAACCCTCTGCTGGCCTTGCCTACCCCACACTGAGCAGCAGTGAAAGCAACAGAAATGTTGGATTGTGCAGGATGTGGTGGACTCTGGATGTGTCTGTGCCTGGTTCTGGGTTTTTATCTCTTTCCCAGTATGTGCCAGCTCTGTTTAATCACTGAATTTTGTGCTGTCTGAGCACCTGCAAAGAGATCTCCTGCAAAGTCCTTTAGACTTCCAGGGCCTGGGGATGTGGAGTGGACCTGGCACGAGCCAGGTTTGAGGGGGACAAGGTCTGTGTGTCCTTGTCAGCCTGACAGGCACGCTGGGCAGCTTTCCTGGAGGGATTCAGAGTCAGGAGGATCAGACTGGCCTCCTGTTTTCTGAGGAAATCTGAAGCTTGCAGTAGACACGTGAGCACACAAGCTGTTGTCTCTGGCCTCCTGTAACAGCCCCGCTCTCGGTGCTGCAGGAGTTTTCCTTTGAGCACATTTGTGTGGTGTGGCTGTGGCACGGAGAGATTGGCAGGGCCCATCTGCCCATCCTCCCTGTGGGGCCCAGGGACCAGAGAAAAACAAGATCTGTTCATTTGGTGGGAGGAAAAGATCTTCTTCCCCTGGCTCTGGTGTGCTCCCCGCCCTCTCTGCTGTCCCCACGCTGAGGGTGACGCTGCCAGGGCTCACCCCACACCTCCCTGCTCTGGGCAGGACCTGCTCAGCAGTGCAGACAGGAAAAAGGACTTTTTGCTTGCTTGGATGCTGCTGAGCAGAGCCCCTGGGACTGTTCCCCAAGCCCTCAGCACCCTGAGATAACCCAGGGCTGGTTCATCTCTACAGGGAAGCTGAGATGAGCCCTCACCTCGGGTGACACATCCCAGGGGCTCTGAGCAAGGCTGAGCCCTGGTTTGGTTTCCACGTTTGCTTTGCTCTGAGGGAACAAAACCTCCCTGACCGGATTTTCCCTGCCAGCCAAAGCTGTGAACATCCTGCAGGAATGACCAAGGCACAGCAGAGAGGGGAGGAAGGCTCTGTCCAAAAGACACCCAGAGGGGGCCTGGTGAACAGCACTGCCTGAGGAAATGGCCATGAGGATGGCACAGCTTCCAGCAGGGCAGATTCCCTACTCATTCACTTTCTGCTTTGCCTTTCCTCGTGTCCTTGCCAGGTGAAGGCTGCTCCTCATGCATAACCTGACCTGCCCTTGAGCACCTCTGGCAGTTCTGCTTTTTGACACCTCAGGGGTGTCAGGGCTCACGTAGAGAAAGGCACTGGCTGGAGGCAGCTTGACCTTGTGGATGGGCAGGAGAGATCCAGAGTCAGAGCTCGGGTGTCTGTGGTGCCTGTCTGGAGTGTGAGCAGTCCTGGGCCTGCCACTGAAGTGCTGGGGGTAAATTTCAGTGTCCGTGCAGGAGGGGAAGGAGTTCTGCACCAGGAACCTAAGGACAGAATATTCTAATTTGGGTACCATAAATTATACCCATGAATAAGCATGTCCTGGATTTTCAGAGGTGCTGAGCACTTATAATTCTATTGACTTCAGTGGAGACTGGAACGAGCGTGGTGCATGCTTTGGATAAATCATGTTATGTAACAGAAAAATGATGGTAATTTATGTTCAAGAATGGCACTGAGCTCTGTTCCTTGCAGTTGGAGAGAATGAGAAGTTTGAGGAGTTGTGCTGAGACTCTCAATTCCCCTGCCCTCGTGCCTGCACAGCATTTCTGATCCCGTGCCCTGTGCTGGCTTTCACCTGTCCCAGGCTGGGCCGTGCAGGGGACAATGCCAGCCCGGGGTGTGGCACCAGGGGGGTGCTGGGGAGTTTGGGAAGTGAAAACCCTTTGGCACAGGAGATCTGTGCCACTGAGCAGAGCTGGGAGCCCTGGGGAGGGTGTGCAGGGGGCTGGGAAATAGAGAAAGCAGAAAACTTCCCCAGCAGTGCAGGTGTAAGCCTGAAAATAAAAAGATACAAGAATGAACACACAGAACAGACTCTGGTTTTGTGCTGTGTAGAATTAGGCCTTAGCAAGTAGAAAAGCATGTTAAGCAAGATAAAAGAAAAGTTTAATAAGGAGGCTCTGTGCTTGGTTTATAGAGGAGTATAAAAAGTTCCTGAGTAATAAGAAATGTGAAATGAGCACCCGTTGTTAGATGTAAGATACAGGTGTAATTCTAATGGTTGGTTTATAAGCTCTCAACAATTTGCTACTGGTTAGAAAACTTTTAAAAGGCCTTGGAGCACAGAGAATTCTGGCTGCTGTGGAGAGGATGTGGCTGTTGCCATCTCCTTGTCTCACCCTGTGCTGAGGCTGCTGTCACAGTAAAGCTCCAGGAACGTCTCCTGGCAGTCCTGTCCTGTTATTTGGAAATGTGAATATCCCCCAGCTCCTGTCCAGGCCCTGCAGGGCAGCTCTGTGAGCAGGGCATGGGCCAAGGCCAAGGCGGGAGCAGCACTCTGCCCTCCCCTGGTGTGAGTCAGGGCTGCTCCTGTCCCGTCCCTGGTGTCCCGTCCCTGGTGTCCCGTCCCTGGTGTCCCGTCCCTGGTGTCCCGTCCCTGGTGTCCCGTCCCTGGTGTCCCGTCCCTCGTGTCCCGTCCCTCGTGTCCCGTCCCTCGTGTCCCGTCCCTCGTGTCCCATCAGGAATAACACCAGCAGGACTTCGAGCTCTCCCAGCACTGCTCTTTGCTCTCAGGGAGCGTGCAGGGAACATCGAGTGCAAATTAAAAATAGCTATAAATATGAAGTGAGGAAAGCAATCAGAACACCTAAAATCCAGCACTATCTTTAATCATAAGTGGAAAAAAAATGTATCGAGTGTTGTTTGATCACAATCTAAACACAGCCTAAACAACTCTTTGAATTTGTAAATGGCATGCAATAGAGGTATTTTTAGCTCATGCTGCTCAGATCTTGAGGAGGATTTTTTGTATGTTTTAGTTTATCACATTTCTTGCATAATAAGCTCTAGTTTTACACAGCAGTTTAATTTTCTGTGAGCCTATTCTGTATGCAAATAACTTTTCTTTTGTGGTCTCCAGTGGCAAGATTATCTCCACACTGAGTGGCTTTAAGGTGAAAGGAACTTTACTGAAGGGCAAGATTGTAATCTCTTCCTTTCCTGGTTTGTCTTTCTCAGATTTCTCAGACATGTTGTTATCAGTCTGCAGATGTTTTGCTCCTTCTGTTTGAAATTCTAGTGAAAATGGCAAAACTTCTTGCCCCTTTAGGGAGTGCCAAAAAGCCACAGGTTTTTGTTGCATTTTCTGACTGAGATGTGCCCATTTTACTTTTTGTATCTCTGCCTGAGTGTGCTTAGCAGGGTCCATCACTTTTGAGTGAGCAGAAAATGCTCTTTAATAAAATGAATAACCAGGTTTCTGATGCGCTCTTCTGCTGATAGTGCAAGAGCTGCTGAAAAGCTCAGCCTTATCTGCAGGGCCTGCCAGGCTGAGTTTTGTCTGCTGGAAATGGATTGAGGGCTCTGGAGTGTGGGTATGGGAGAGCTGCAGGAGATGTGCTCAGCTCTGCCCTGAGGGAAGGGCTGGGGGGACACAGACAGCCGGGTTTGGAGCCCTTTCCAAAGCAACTGGTGCTCAGATTTAGTTTTACAACCAAACAGAATTAATTCTGTGCTCCAGGCAGAGATGGGCCAGGGGTTTCTGTGCTGTGGGCCCCGAGGGGCAGGGATGGAGTGCCCGGGGTCCTGTGCTGGGGAGACCTGCAGCTTGAGGAAACTGGGAGAGACTGGAAGGGCAGGAAAACCTAGAGGAAAGGCAAGAAGACAGGAGGAAGAGGTGGAGTTGGGCAGTGGAGCCTTTCCCCAGCAATCCTGAGCCTCAGCCAGGCTCCTCTCCTGCTTCTCGTGGAGGGCTGGAGCTGTGGGCCAGTGCCAGAGGGACAAATCTGCCTCTGCTGAGCACCAAACCTGGGAATGGCAGGGTGGGAGGGAGCCCAATGCCCTCTGTCCCAGGATCTCAAAGGATGTGCTGCCAAAGCAGAATGAGGATCCTGTGTTTTGACCAACAATTCGATTCCCCACCTGTATTTGACACCTGCATACAACAAACAACATTCTCAGCAGGAGTGGTTCCTCCTCCCTCCTGGCAAGGAGCAGTCCCAGCAGAGTTTCCTGCTGAAACCAGCTGCACCCATTGCAGAATGAATTTCAGGGTTCTTGGCCATTTCAGTGCAGTTGGGGGTGCCTGGAGAATTGGAGGCTTTGTTTGATTACAGGAGTGGCTGGAGCTGGGCTGGGAGCTGCAGTTCTGCACAGCTTTGGGAGCAGCACTGACTCCAGCCTGGACTTTCTGTCCCTGTGTGCTGCTGTCCATTTGACATTTGGGGATCTCTGCCACCCCCCTGATTCATGGAGTTGTCATAGGAACTATTCCCTGAGCTGTGTTCTGACTCGTTCCGTGAGGCACTTTGTGTTATAAAGTGTTGACAGCAAAGCACAGGGATAGATTTTTAAATGTCACCAAGGTAACTACTGGCATTCAATTACAGTTGCAGCTAAAGATGAATCCCTCCTGCAAATGGGACTGTGTGAAAGTCAGAAGCTGTGCTGGGGATGAAGGTGATTTGTGACACAGCACAGAATTCTCCTGTCACTTTGCAAGGTTAATTGAGCCCGTTCTGGTCTGGTAACAGGAATGCAGCTCCGTTCTCCAGCTGTGTCCTTGGGCACCCTTGGGACCCGGCTCCTTGGGCACCCTTGGGACCCAGCTCCTTGGGCTTCCCCCTGCTCTGCTCCCTAAATGATCCTGTGGCAGCCCCAGGCCTCTCCTGGGGATGCTCTGGGACACCCAGAGTGGCTCTGCTGGAAAGGGCATTTCTCTGGCCTTACATAAACACCCCAGAGACAGAGCAGGGCTTGTCTGCAAATCTCTTGGAACCTCAGATTGTCTCATTCATCTTGGGCCTGAGAAGATGAAAGTGCCAGCACTTGTGGGGATTAGGGAGAGTGGAGAGCACGAGAGAAAACTTGTGCTTTGGAAAAGGCTTTTAGAGCCCTGGAAAGAGTGAAAGTGAATTTGTGTGTGGGATCTGAGGGCTCAGGAGGGGAGGAGAGAAGGGAAAGGTCCCAGCAGGGTGAGAGCCTGGCAGAGAGAACACGGGGGTGCTTTGGGGCTGGAAATGGTGCTGGGGGTGGGCTTTGGGTGTGGGTGCTCCTATGGCTGGGGCAGTGCTTTGAGGGCAGGAGGCTCCTTGGGAGCTGTGCAGGCTCTGAAGAGATCCCTGGAACCCCCAAGGCTCCCATGTGGCCATGGAAAGGCTCCCCCAAAGCAGCCCTGCTCCAGTGCCTGTGCCAGGCAGGGCTGCTCCTTCCCCCCTCCTCCCCAGTTTGCCTCCCCCCTTATCTCATGCCCATTACATCTCAACATCTTTTCACAGTGATAATCACTGAGATTTGGCCTATTATACATTCATTTTCCTCTCCCATTAAGAACAGCCCTTCCTTTCTCAATAAACTGCCTTATCTTCTGTTTGAAGTTTCACATTGAAAGCGACAAGAGCAGAACCTGACAATGTCACTTGAGGAAAGCAATTTTATTTTAAGGTAAAGTGTTTTGTGAACAGCATCCTGATAGCCTGGCAGAGCTAAAAATAGGTGACTGGTTAAGTAGCTGATGCCCAGGTGGAGACCTGGGGGTGATGCATTTCTCAGCTGCCCAGCAGTTCCATGCCAAGCATCGTCCTGGTGCTGGGACTGCACTGGAGGGGAGCAGTGGCTTCCTCCAGAGGTGCCCGTGACAGGTTCAAATAAAACATTTCTGTTTAAAGCAGCATTACCAGCAGCAGTTTGATTGATCAGCACAGTCTGAGGTGACAGATTTCAGATGGTTTTACCGTGGTGCTTGCAGGGGTTTTGTGTCCAAACCCACCGTGCCCTGCTGAAAGTGAACAGCAAACCTGGGCAAGGAGCTGCTCCCTGAGAGGCAGCAGCAGCACATTTCAGCTCAGAGGAGAGGATGGAGCCCTGGATGATGTTTCTGCCCTGTGCAGGCCATGCCCAGCTGGCCCTGCTGCCCCGTGAGCTGCCAGCAGTGCCTGCCTACAGCCACGGGAGCACAGGCCAGGCTGTGCTTCCTCCCCCAAAAAGGCCCTAAAACCAACGTGAAACTCCCAGGATAAACGGGAAATGTCAGCAAACCCCGAAGATGTACAGAGCACTCTTGACAGGACCCGTGAAATCCAAACACAGGCTGGGATTCCTCGGGGATTTGCCATGTAAGGGGCCCCGGGGAGAGGCAGCCTGCCCTGCCAGAACAGCTCTGTTTGGGTTTGGGGCTCGTAACTTGGGCAGTTCTTCTCTTTGTTTTAAAGTTGTCTTCTTGAGATTTCTTTAATCATAATCCCCCTTCCATCATAAGCCTGCCTACCAGCAGAATATTTGTCCTTCTTAATGCCTCTATTTCCATCCTTCCCCCTCCATTCTCCCTCCCAGGCATGCTTTTATTTGGATTTCAGCCCTCCAAGGAACCCCACACGGGGAGGGATTGCAGTCCTGGGGTGTCTCCATCACTGCACAATTCCCCTGGGAAAAAATGTAACAGCTGAGGGATTTTTGCTGCTTTCTTTCCTAGGAGATGAAGTGGGTCAGGTTCTAGAGAGCCTTTGCTCTTTGGGGGGAGTTTCTCTTTCCCTGGGAGTGTGGCACGAGGGGAATTGTCTTGGGAAGGGTGCAGGGACATTTCTGTGTGGGCACAGCTCTGGCACAGACCCCTGTGCCAGCAGAGCCCCCAGGCAGCCACACACAGAGCAGTTCCCTCTGCCTCACTGCTGCGGAAATGAGCTCCGTGTGTGGCTTTCAAGGTAATTTAATGCAGTTCTGAGGCAGGAATCCACGCTCCTGAGCAAACTGCTGGACGTGGCAAAGGGCAGCCAGGCTGCTGTGCTGAGCTCCATCCTCGGGGCAAGAAAAGGCCCTGGATGTTTTATTTGTGAGAGAAAAGGCCCTGGATGTTTTATTTGTGAGAGAAAAGGCCCTGGATGTTTTATTTGTGAAAGAAAAGGCCCTGGATGTTTTATCTGTGCCCCAGGGAGGAGTGCTGGGCCTCCAGCACTTTCTGGGGCAGAGGCAGCCGTGGGCTGCTCGCAGGGAATTGGGGATTTTGTGTTTCCATTTGGTCCAGGGGAAGGGCTCGCTGCAAACCCCTGGCAGGAGTTCTCAGATGCAGCTCTCTTGAATTCCCTGGAAATCTCTTGTTCCTGGAAATGTTCAGTCTCGAGGGAAACCAGTGCTGTAGAGAGAGAATTAAAGCGGGAATGTGATTTAAGGATTGATAAACTGCTCTGGAACTTTGTGAAACTGAAGTTTCTGTGCAATTTAAAGACATTTCCCTGTTCAGTTTTAATATATGCAAACCACTTAGATATTTTTCTAATGTTTTGAAATATTTCTAGCAAGGGGAAATGGAAATAGTTTTGTTTCTCATCTCCCTCTTCTGCCTGTAGGTAAATTCTCTGGAGGTTCTATTTGACACTTTCTGAATCTCAGCTCAACAGCTCTTCAGGGTATTTGTGTTAAACACACAACTCGTTCAGAAGCTCTGCTGGGTTTGAAGTGATTCAAGCACAGGAGAAGGCAGATGGGAGGATACACTGAGTGCTTTTTGTTTTTAAAAAGTGCAGTGCCACGGTAGGAATGGTTCTCATTTTGCCTTTGGAGATCGATATTTAACCAGGGATTCACTGATTCAGTCTGGAGCTTCCCCCTTCAGAGCAGGAGCTGAAGGGATCCTGTCCCCTGGGGATTTGTGCTGCAGGTCTGGAACTGTGCAGACAAAGCTCTGGGGGTGTTGGAGAATCCTGGGCTCAGAGGCACAAATGACACAGGGATCTTTGGTTCTCCTGGTTCAGTGTCCGTGTGTCACCTCCAGAGCCAGGGGCAGCTCCTCTCTACCCAAAGAGAGCTCCCAGTGTGGACCTGGGCACATTCACAGTGTTCTCTTGGGGTTTCCTCACAGCCTGAGCTGGGGGCTCAAATGCTGAATTTACTCCACAGCCATGAAGGGAGCAGCTTCATTGTTCCTTTCGTGCAGCCTTTGCCTGGTACGTGTTCTGAATTGGAAAAGCAAGAGCTGGTAAAATTTCAATTAAATCCTAAGCAAGCCAATATATTAATTAAAAGGAATGCTGATGGTCTTAATTAGCATTGTATTAACATGCTGCAAGCACCAGAAGTTCTACAGAGTTGTCTGGTCTGACAGACTCACCTGTATTTACCACTAATTAATGAGACATTGCAGTCATTAGTGCTTTTTGTCATTTCTTGATAGGGAAGTTAACTGTGTAGAGACTTTGAGCTGCACTAAACAGTGTCAGGGTAGGTCTGGTGTGTGTGGGACTGTTGAAATTATTTCCTGATGATGAAGAGGCCCTGAGCTTTTCTCCCTCTGGCAGGATGAGGTGACTGCACCACCCGATTTTTAAAAATAATGTTTACATAAAGATGCTTGGAAAGCATCTGCTAAACACACGTCTGTCATGGCAGAAGAAAGGCAGTTTGTCAACACTGGCTGTAAATTTATTAACTTTGATCTGTCTAGACAAGAGCTTGGTTGTATTAGAAGATGGATTTCGTGACAATTAAGAATTTCCATCCTCAAACGCAGTAATAAAATTGGGAAGCCACTTGAGCATTCTCAGGAGCAGCTCTTTGATTTGTACCCAGTTATGCATTTAATAACCTCTGGTGAAGCAGATGCTGAGTTCCAGTTTGGGTGAAGGTGCCCAGATCTCATTACTCTGGGCTGTGTTGGCCTTTTGCTATCGTGACATGAGAGTTGAAGGCTGGGGTTGGTGTGGTCTGGTTTAACCACACCTCACTGTTAGGATAATTTAATTTCCCATGTAGTTTATGCTTGGCAGAGGATCAGCTGTGGATAGTGCTGGGTCCAAAGCACAGACAAAGCTCCAGGTGTTCTGCAGGTGCCTTTAAATCAGAATTATGTCAGAGGCTCTGTGTGCTCCTTGCATCTCCAGGAACGTTTTCCTTCCTCCTGTCCCCCCTGCCAGGCAAGGCTGAGTCAGGAGGTCCTGGCTGGGCTGGGGAGGGATCCCTGCCCCTCTCCTGTGCTGCCAGAGGTGCTGAGGGAGGAGAATGTTCTGCAGGCCAGGCAAACCTGTGGGAGCTTCCAGGCAGCAGAAACTGCAGCTCTGCCCTCAGTCTGGGCTTGGCTGGGGGATGGAAAGAGCAAAGCCTGGCTCAGGGGGCTCTGAAGGGAAGCCCCTTGCACGGGGCTGCAGGGTTCCTCTGGGCAGAGATGGAAGGCAGCACTCTGGAATGTTCCTCACTCTGACATTGGTTATCAGGGCTGGCTTGGCCCTCCCTGAGCTGCACATGAGCTCCTCCAGCCTCTCTGCCTGCAGGTGACAGAGCCCTGAGCCCGTGAGCCTGCCCAGCACTCAGTCCTGCCCTCCACCCTCCTGCAAACCTGCTTTTATTGCATGGTTATTGCTGCTGAAACAGCTCAGAGCTGTGCTCAGGCTGGCAGGGCACAGCTCTTGCTCTTGTCCTGCAGAATTCCCTAAGCTCTACAGAAAACCCCTCAGGTCTTTGGTACTGTGGCTGTCTGATCCTCACATCTTCAATAGTAATAATGAAAATCATTCAGAAATGGGTTAGAAACAAATATTCTGTTTTCAAGCTGTACCGTGTTATTGGATCTGACTTGATTCTGGGAATTTAGTAGCACTGAAGAGATCAAACCATCCCCACAGAGAATTCTGGCTGAAAATCACTTACAAACCTCAAAACCAATAACATGAGTAAAAGTTTGTCTTGAGCACGGAGTGTATTTGCAAGCACAGAATAAATGCTGTGTTTGAGGGCACCGGCTCTTCCAGCAGCATTTGTGTTTCCATTCCAGCCCATCTGCTGAAGGCTCTGGCACTGTGGCAGAGCCTCCCATCACTCCAGGGCCCTCCAGTCCCTCAGCACGAGCTGAACCTTGTGCAATGTTTAAGGTGTGTCACAGACGAGCAGCACAATTGCTGCTCTGTGCAGTGAAGGTTTCTCTGGCGTCCCCAGCAGGGAGCAGATGGGGATGGTGGGGGCAGCTCTGTGCTGAGCCCCTCTGCAGGGCAGGGACTCTGAGTGCTCCTGGCTGTTAGCCAGGATAATAACAATAATGAATATAATAATAATGAACCTCGGGTAGGAGCTGGTGGGAGCTCACAGTGCTGCCCTGTAGCTCTCAAGGTGGGTGTAAAGGCACAGCAATTTAACTTCTCCTTTTCATTTGGCATGAGGAGCTTCCACCTGAACTGGGAAGAACTGGGGCGAGCTGGGTGTTGTGTCTGAAACTGGCTCTGAGTGTGCTCGGTGCCATTGCAGGTGGCTGCCTGCAGGGCTCCAGTGCCGCTGCCCTGAGCCCGGGCAGTCCCAGCAGGGCAGCAGTGGGAGCAGGCTCTGGCTGTGCTGGGTGTTGGTGGCACTGCGGGAGGGGATCCATTGCAGCCCCGTCTGTTGTTTGCAGTGCTCTGAGCAGGGGAGCAGTGGGGTCTGCAGGCAGGGGAAGGAAAACCTTATGGGCTTTGGTTGGCAAATTCCTCTGGCACAGACGAGCCTAACGAGGAGATCCTGGGCTCTCCGGGAAGCTGTAGTGAGATCTGTCATCCTGGGGTGTCACACCTCGGGGGGACTGAGCCAAGTGACTGCAGGGAGGCTCTGTGGGACTCTGAGTGGGGAAAAGCTGCAGAAATCCACAGCACACCCTGAACAGCAGCTCTGAAACCAGCCCAGAGCTGTGACAGGAGCAGGCATGAGCCTAACCCTGGGATTGGATCCTAGGAACCCAGAGTAACCCAGCACTGACCATTTCCAGATGGACACTGGGCCTTTCTGCAGAGCTCAGTGTGAGGTCTGTGGTGTCACAGACCCTGCCAAAGATGAGGGAGGATTTCTTGCCTTGAAGTTCTCACAGTGGCAAGTCCACCCTGGGGGTCTGTAGAGGTTCAAGGCATCACCTGGAGCGTTTGGGACACGGGGAGCAGCGTGTGCCCCCCGGAGCACCCAGCCCCTGGTTGTGATCAGGACTCTCAGTTCTCCTGTCTTTCAGCACTGACAAAGGCGTGAGCTCAGCTACAACTTCTCTGCTGGCACTTGGCCCAGACAAGTTCTAGGAACTGTGACAACAAAGTGTTGGGGCTCCTCAGGGAAAAAATATCTCCTGCAAATGAACAAGCTGTATCAAACTTTAAATGGGGAAGAAATGCAGCTGAAGGCTGAGGAATCCATCATTGATGAGCTCTGAGACAGAACTTGGTGTTTCTTGAACACCTGCTCGGGCTCCTCCAAGGCCAGGTGCCACATCCCTGCTCCCAGCTGAAAACTTTCCCTTCTCTGGTGCTTGATGCATTTTCTTTCTCACCATGCAAGTTCTCTGAGCATGTTTGTGAGCCTGATGCCATAAAAAGGGACAGCTTCTGTTGTGTGAATAACACCTGATTCATTTTTTAAAGGAAATCTTCAGCTAGATGCATGTTTTCAGAACCAAATTCATTAATACAGACACTCTGCACACAAACTGAGCAGGGAGAAGGCTGGTAGCGAACTTCTGAGTGCCCTGCCATGCCAGGAGTTGTTTTTTTAGTCTTGCCAGGGCTTCAATCACTGTGATGTAAAATGCAGTGAGTATTGTACCTAGAGCAAGGCAGGGAACAGCTGTGGGTGCTGTGCACAGCTGGAGTCAGGAGCCATCCTCACTCAGAGCTGCTGGACACGCAGGGGAAGTGGCAGCAGAGGTGTCAGGAGTGCTTTGTGCAGGGCTGGAGCTGCTCGGCCTCGGCTCTCTGGGGGTTTCTCAGCTCCTTCCCTGGGTGTGGCAGCCTTGGGTGCCCGGGGATTTTGGGAGGAGTCCCCGTGGCTCTGGCACTGCAGAAGGCCCTGGGACCTGGGGCTGCTGCTGGGTCAGGACAGAGGGCAGGGCTGTCTCTGCCACAGGCACCCACTGCACTCCGGGGCTTCAGGTGCTGCCCACAGCCTTTCCTGGGCCTCCTGCCTGTGAGCAAACTCCACTTTTTAGTCTGGAAAGGAGAATTTTAAACCTTGATTCCAGGTGAAGCAGAATCAAGCCCAGCTGAATGCTTAGAATAGACACTGCTCTGATAGCCCCGACCTCTGCTGAGCTTCTGGTGGGAGCATTTCAGTGCCCAGGTCCATTGTGCAATATTTGAAAAGTTAATAAATTCTGGTGCAAATCAGTGCTGCTGAAAGCCTAAGCAAATATTAAGACTCCACTTTCATGAATAACTCCTGGCTAGGATATTATTTCTAATTCAAGAAACCACCCCTTTCATCTCCTACCTAAACACTTTTTATATTTGGATCAAGGTTATGTTTTACTACACACTGCACAAATGTTTGAGAAGTTATAGTTTCTTCATGAGGAGCTGACAGTTTTCTCTATAAATCCAGGGTTGCCAGGTTTATAGAAAAACATTTATCTGCTAAAGAGAACTTGAGCTGATCACAATCACTGACACAAAGAGCTGTGGCACCATTAATAATCATTGGTTTAATATGCCAGAAAATTAATTGTCAGATACAGGGAGGGGCAGGGAGGGGAGGGAGCCTGGCTCGTTGTGAGTCTCCAGGTGAGAGCAGCATGACTGGAGCCACTGGAGGGAATAATTCCAGGCTGTGACACTGTAAGGTTTTGTCCACTCTCAGTGGTTTTTCCCTCCAGTTGTGCATCTCCAGAGTTCCCTCTGGATTCATGAAAGAGCAGAGCTCTGTGGGCCAGCAGCCAGAGCTGGCCAGGGCTTATCAGCCAGAGCACAAGTACTGCAAATGTAATTGTTTTCCCCTTAACACCTGTATTGACTGTATTGATCCCCAAGAAAATTAGGTTTCTGAAAGTTCAAGTGTGGTTCAACGTCCCAGGGTGAAATGGATCTTTTCCTGCAGCCCCAGCTCTCAGTGAGCATTTTGTGCAGATTTGCCCTGCAGCAAGAACAGCCTGTGCTTCAGTCAGGGGCAGAGTGACCCCTGGAATGAGAGTCAGCTCACAAATCCCATTTAGTACTGCTGCCTACCTTGTCTTAAAACCCATAAAGGTTCTGGCAGGGAAAGGGAGCTGGAAAGAGCGTGGATGGATGGTTGAAAACAGGATCTAAGACAAGTGGGCAGTTTGGAGGTGTTTAAATTGCAAGTTATTTATTGCAGTCACTTCTCTGCTGGGGTTGCTCCCCCCTCTCCTGTGTTTGAGGAATCACCTTCATCAGGCAAGGGGCAGTTCAGCTGTTAATTAAAACTTGAGTTCACACCTAAACTCCTGCTTAAAGCTGGAGCTATTTGCTTGTCACTGTTGTGACACAAATCTGAGGGTTGGTAAATCCAGTGTGCAGCCCCTTGCCTATGCTATAGACAGGCCTGGAGGGATTGGAATATAACCTGCAATAAACTTCTCTGCACAAGCAGAAAACTTTGTCCCCAAACGTCCTGATTTCCTGTGAAAACACTGTCCCACCTGGACCATCCCTCCAAGCTCTGGGCTGCCCTGCAGAGGGCAGGAGCCAGGACATTTCTGTGCCCACCTGTAAGCAAGGGCTCAGAAGAGAACATCTGCTGAGGCTGAAAGATCCACCCCCAGCCTCTGTAAAATAAACAGTCCTGCTCCTGTGGAATGGAGAAGTAGGGCTGGATTTCTCTTTCCTGGGGGGTGCAGTTCAGGGGACATTTGTGTACAATATAATCTCCAGTTCTCTTGAGGAGCTGCTTCTTCCTCCCCTTGGCAGGGGTGTCCAGTGCCAGATTCTCTGTGTCTGTCCTTGTCACCCATTTCTCTGCACATTTGGCCTCCCAAGTGTGAACTTCCAGCTTTGTTCCTGTTGTGTAACCTGGGTTTTCTCCCTTGAGAAGAGAACCTGAGGTTTCCATGCCAGCTGTGACTTGGATGAGTCCCATTTAATTAAAGCCCTGAAGAGATCTGTTCTTACATGGTTAACTGCCCAAATTATTGGGCACTTAATTTAAGTCCCTAGAGAATCGTGAGAAACTTGATTTAGTTTTTTCCTTCAAAGCTTTGTAATGATTGTGACTTGGGACTTCTTGTTCTTGTTTCTTCTTTTAATTAGGGACTGAAAATACACATTGTCGTGAAACATCTGGCATAGCCCGGCTCTCTGCAATTTGCTCTGGTATTTTGTACTTTTTCAGCCATAAATAATTTAATGTCTCTCTAATATCCTGAGCTCTGAGGGTTTATGTGCCAAATTTTATCACCAACACTTAGAAGAGAAACTTCAATAAAACTTTACAATATGTCCAGAAAACTTCTGTCCCTCATTCTCTGCAAGCTTCAAATAACAGTGCACAGAGACTTCAGCCTGAGTTCTCTTGAATTGTCTATTTATTCATTAGAATATTTCATATTCTGTGCCTTTTACTGCCTGCACTTCTCCAGAGCAGCTGTCAAACCTCAGCATCCACGTCCTGCTCTCTCCCCTCCTGAGGAGATGTTTCAGGCTGGAGATGAATCAGCCACAGAAAGTTTGTGGCACTTTGGGAAGTTTTTCTTTTCTTTTGGGTGCAGCCTCAGGGAGTGTCAGCCTCTGAAGGGAAGGATTGGTGTGTTCAGGTTTGGTGATTGGTGTGAAGTATCAGTTCAGAGATGACCCTGAGGAAAATGCTGGAATCTGTTCACAGCTGGGAAATTAAATCCAAATCAGGGATTAGTGTCTGAATTTCCACTTTTCTGGTTTTTGAGCTCACAGAACAGCAGCACAGCAGCTGCCTGGGGTGAGGGCAGCAGGTTTTTTTCCTTGTAGCTGTCACTAGAAAGCTGAATGGAAATAATTTGGATCTGCACCTAACTAATATTTGCCTGTGGAAATGGAAATGTGCTCAGTTTCCAAACATATTGGAAATGGGAATTAGATTCCAGTGCTTGCATTATTCTGGCCTCAGCAAAGCTGTCTATAAATAATTATTTGTATTTCTGTGATGGGTGAGCTTGTTTGTAAGAACGTGGCTGGTGTTTGATTGAAATTGATTTCATGTGTGAGACTTCTGCCTGTTTTAATTCTCCCTTTATGTTCTCATTCTTTATAAATTGGCCAACTCAAAGGAAAAAAAAAAAGGAAAAATTCTACCAGGAACCAGAAATGCACCAATCCTCGTGTGTTTTTGTGTCTGCAGCAGCATTTGAAAAGCAAAGGATGCTCAGGGAACAGGCAGGAGGCCGTGAGGGTGGGGAATGCTGCCGTAAATTGGATTAGCAGCTGCAGGGGGAGGCTGGCATTGGCTTTTTGGAGGCACTGCTGTGGCTGCTTTGCTTTCCCAGGCTTGGCCCTTTTGTGGGTGAGGTCTGGCATGTGTGCACACAGAGCTGCCAGGGCTGCAGTGGGTGGGTGTCTGTGAGGCCACCAGCCAAGGTGCAGCAGAGGTTGGTGATTTTTTTCCTTGTTAAGGTGATTAAAATATGTTCCCAAAACTCTGTCGGTGCCTGCCCAGCTCTGTGTGGGTGGGCAGGGCTGAACGGGTGATTTCTGCAGTCATGACTTCCTGCAGTGTGGAGGGTCAGAACTCCAGGTCTTAACTCCAGCTGGGAAGTGCCAGGCCAGAAAATAAACACAACTGAAATAAGCACAGAACTCCTCATCCTCAAAAAGTCTCTTTGTGCTCATCACAATAATGAGGTTGGTTGTACTTTCCACACTTCCACGCCACCCCTTCTGCTGGGCAGGTGTGAGCAGAAATGGAGACATCAGAACTGGGGCACAAATTAGAGGGGAAAACACAGGACAGGGGGAGGCAGCCCTGGCGAGCTCTGCCCCTGCCACTGCAGCTCCCAGTGCATCCCTCTGTCTTGGGATGGAAAGAGCTGTTGGAAAAACCTCCAGTCCTCTGGGTGTTTATCAGTTTAATGAGATCTTTTGGTGCTCGGAGCTGTAATTTATTTGTAAGTCTTGAAGCAAATAAGCTGCAGCACTCCAAACAGCTTTGTCCAGAAATTGTGAGGCTACACGACACCGGTGGTGCTCAGCTGATCAGAATAACAGCAGAAAATGGAAAGAAGCTTGGCCAGACCTCCAGAGAGATCGCAGGAGAGCTGCAGCCCCCTGGGAATGGCAGCTCAGTGTTGGAGTAGCTGCTGCTTCGATGGCAAAATAATGGAAACTTGGGGGAGGAGGGGAGAGCTCTGCTGATGGGCTGTGCCTGCGATCCGGGGAGATGTAAAAAGCAAGAGCATTTGGCATCAAAGAGGAGGCAAACGATGCTGGCTCTGTGCCAGGCAACTTCCTAATACAGCCTCATGTGGATGTGGAGCCGCAGGAACGAGCAAAACCTGCAGGAAAGCAAAAGAGATCCCTTAGAGTTAGCTGGGACTTTCTCCTCCTCATGAACGACTTCTGTCCTGGCATGGGAGTCCTTTGGCACCAGTGTGAATCCCACCAGTGTCTGCTGGGAGTGAGGAGGGCGAGGGGCACAGATCCATCCCCTTATCCCAGGGGTCAGCCGGGGCCAGGGGCAGTTTACACTGCTTTGTTTGGCCTCCCCTCCTAATCAGTCAAACCCCGATGAGGTCTGGCTGTGGCTTTGCAGGAGGGTCCTGCCCTGTGGGTGCCCAGAGCAGAGCCCACCCTGCAGGGAGCTCTCCTGCAAAAACTGCAAAAACTGCTCCCAGCTTTTCTGAGTCTTCTCTCCATGTGTGAGATTTCTGCCCTGGCTGCATAATTTGGTTTTAAGGGCTGGGATCCTTGGCTGGTGTGTAAGGGCTGTTTGGTTGTCTCCTTTTGAGCAATGTCTGCTCACCTCCTGTGGGCACCTTTGTCCCCCTGTGCCCCAGTGCTGGGCTCTGCAGGCTGCTGCTCCTGGAGCCCTGGGATAGAAAATACCAGAAAATGTGGCTCTGCTCGTGGTTTCACTGGGTTTTGGCTTTATCTCACAAAATCTGCCCTGTGCTGCTGCATGAACTGAGCCCACTCAGCAGCAATTTGGGCCCTCCTGGTGGCTGCAGCCCTGGGATTTGCAGCCCTGAAGGTCTGGAGATCCCCAGACACACGATCAGAGTCCTCCCTTCCTGCATGGGGACGTTTTTCAGGTGAAAAAAGGAGTAAATCAGTCAAAATGGATGGGATGGCTTCTTGAGAAAACCAGCTGGAAAGGCTTTGGAGAATTCCATTGTGTGGTTGATTTGCTCAGATACCGAAGTGGTGGCCGGGATGGGTGGGACAGATGTGGCTCTCCATTTTCTGGTGACATGGCACAAACAGCTGTGAAAACCAGGAAAATGAGCACCCTGCTTAAATCCTGGGCTTTCTGGAAGAAGAGGAGATCTCCTGCGTGGTGGGCAAGAGCTTCTGAGCTGTCCTGGTTGATCCAGCAGGACCTGAGGCTTTGGGGGCCACAATAACATCGAGGAGGACAAATGATTTTCCATCTTCTTTAGACTGAATTATTCTTCTAAAGGGGGTTGCTAATGCTCTCTTGCTGTGATATTTTAAGACCTTCTCAAATGAATAACTGCAATACTGAAGAGCCTTAATTACAGGAATATAATCCAACAATGATTCAATGAGTGACCTGTTCCATGAGATGGTGCAGTTCAATATGGTGAAAGATCTTGTTGGGGTTTTTTTTCTCCTGAACACAAATTATTTAAGGTTGGTTTCATGCAAATGAAAAATCACCAAGGAATTAATGCCAGAGAGGCCTAATTTATGAATTTTTCCCATCTGTTAAGATATAGCCTATATATTTATAAATATATATATATATGATTATACATAAGCAGAGAGCTGAAAGCACCAAGTTATTTGTGAGGTGCAGCTCCTCCTGATGAAACCCGAGCCTGTGGATTTTCTCTTGGATGTGTTTTGGCAGACTTTGTCCTGCCTTTTGCAGAGCTGTGTCCCCAGGTGCTGGGATGATTAATGCCCATGGATTATCATCCCTCTCAGCTTGTGACACCTGCCCTTTTAACTGTGTTATGAAAGGTAATTGTGGGCCTCACAGGGCCTCTGTTAGTTACAAAATGCTAAACCCCAGTATTGTAACTAAACTGGGACAAGTCCTTTTAGACAATAAATCATTTTCCTGCCTCACCACACGAGTCCTGGAGCTGTTGTCCCCTGCTGTGGGGGGCTTGGGGCTGCCCTGGCTGCCTTAGTGCCAGCTCTGCTCAGCCAGAGGCAGGGTCTGGTGTCTGCTTGTGCAAATAAAAACTGCAACTCTTCAGTCCCACGTGCCAGGGAACAGCTCTGCCAAGGACTGAAGCTGGGCCTTTTCCATCTCACCTCAGAAGGAATCTCTGCTTTGGGGCATTCTCGACATCCCCTGTGGGCCGTGGTGGGCATCAGAAATTGCTGCTGCAGAGCCCAGTCCTTTGTGCATTTCTGTTTCAGTCATGCTTAGCTGCATCTCCTCTCACTTTCAGCTGTCATCAACCAGTCTGAGTGCATTTAACATTCTCCATCTTCACTCTGGAGAATGAACCTTTTCAAAATAATTACTCCCACTCATCTCCAGAGCAATCGATGGAGTGAATAAACCTGGAGGCTGCCAGGGGTTTAATTCAGTCCCATTTTCCAGAAAATATTTTGAAAGTGGCATGAATGGACCCAAATGTAGTGCTGAGTTGGTGATGTGCAGCTGTGGCAGCAGGGACTTTCCTCTGAGGCTGTTTGTGCCTTGCACCAACACAGAAATGATGGGATGTTCAACGTGTGAGCTGCAGCTCAGCTCTGCTCATTTTCAAGGCTGAGTGGGAAAAGCAGGGGAGGCACCAGAGGTCCTGTGCCAGGGGAACTCCTCTAAAGGGCTGTCCAAGAGCACAGAGTTATCAGAAGTAATTTGGGTGGGAGGATCATGGCTGGCATGGAAAATTTCACCCCTCTGGTGTCTCCTCTTCTCCTGCCCTGCTGCCACTCGAGCACCTTTTCCTCCTGCCTGCCCGAGGCAGCTCCTCCTCACCAGTGAGCACGTGGAGGAGAAAAGCCTCAAAGGAAGCATCCCCCTGCAGCAGCTCCTCTCCCGCTCCTCACAGGCGGGTTTGGTGCAGTTTGGTTGCTGAGGGTGCCAGCTCCACTCAATCAGATGAATTATTAATGCTCTGCAGGCTGCTGCTTTCGAGTGGCTGCGCGGCGGCGGCTTCAGTGGGGCGTGTGGAGCTGCAGCTCCCGGCTGCAAAAATAGACTGCAGGCCTCAGAGGAATGGGAAGCTCAACAGACTATTTTTGTCAGCGCAGTTTTAGTTCTATTATGTGTTATTTTGTCAGAGTGGATGGGGTGGATTGTTATTTTGGACGTGGTGGGTGCTCTGACTGAAGAACTGCCTCTGTTTCCTCTCTGTGTGTCACAGGCTGCTCCCAGCCAGGAGCCCCAGATTCCCAAACCCATGGCCAGGGGCAGGCACAGGGTGTGAGGCTGCTCTGCAGGCTCCCCTGCAGGCTGTCCTGCTTCCCTGGGAGAGCATTTGCACTTCATTAACAGCCCACGGTCAAAGAGGTTGAAAATCTGTCTTTATTAACCTTTCTTACTGCTGATATTTAATTGGATTAATTAATCTGAGCACACAGCCCCTCCCCACACATTCTGCAGTCCCTCTGCTGCCAGGGGTGCCCTGGTGTGGTGGTGGAGCTTTTCCCAGAGCTCTTGGTCACTGGTCCAAGAGAACAAATCCAGAGCCAGGGGGAACGATGCTCTTGCAGGGCCTTAGGGGTGCTCAGGGGTGCTGACACAGAGCTGATGTGTCGGGGCTCTTCCCTGCAGAGGATAAATGTTTGTCTGCACCTTTGCTGCCTCACTGCTGGCTGAGCTGGGCCAGGTTTTGTCCAGTTCTTTATTGAGCATCATTCTCAGGCTGAGGATTTTGCTATCAGCATCAAGCTGGGCTAGAAATGAGTTCATACACATCTCCTGTGTTCCATAAGTACATGGAAATGCATTTGGCAAAGCCAGGGGGGAAAGTGTTTGCTTCTTGTTCTGAATGGTGCCTTTCACATGGGATTTGTTGCATTTTGAGTGTGAATAAAAATCAATATTTGGGAATTTGTTGTGCTGGCAGTCCAAGTGACTGCTGGGACTGCAGCATGAGTGGGTGGTGCTGAACATCCTGACCCCATCACACTCAGGTAGGGTCAGACTGGCCCCAGAGATTTTTGGATGCTCTTTTTTAGTTTATGGCAGTTTTATTTTCTGCCATGCTCAGGATGCTGGTCTCGAACACCTCACTTCTCCTTTGGGGAGATGGTGGCAGAGAAAACCTCAGTTTGTTTTGTCTCTGGTGTGTTTTATTCCTTTCCTGCCCAGGCTCTCAGATTTATGGGGCCTGCCTGGATAATTTCCTGCCACGCTGTGCTTTGCCAGAGCCTTGCCCTTCTCTTGGTGCAGTGCATCATCCCCTGCAGGTTTTGTGACATCTGGTGGCTGACATATTTTGAGATATTTCAAAATTCCACATGAATCATTTTATTTGCTTCCTTATAATTTTGGATGTGCCATCTTGTCAGTGGTGCTAACATTTAAGCTCTCTTTTAATTTACACTATTAAGCCAGAAGGAAAACAATCAAATACAGCAACTAAACGTGGATTGTCTTTATCTTCAGCTTCTGTGTTTTGCTGATAAATTCACTTTACAAGCTATTCCAGTCAAGACATGACCTTTTTCTTTCCCTGTGCTTATTAAATGCAACAAATAATAAAAGTTCATGAACCCCCAAAATACTGCTACAAGTAATTTTATTTTAATGAATAAACAACTTTGCTCTGGATGGAGGGGCATGGAGAACAGGAATTTCATTCTGCATGAGGAAGCTCTGCACCAATTTTAGTTATTTGCTCTGCCTGTTACAGTAACCTGTCTGCCCCCAAGCAAGGACAACTGTGATAAAAATTAGAAAACAACTTATTTATTTCCACTTCCTGCATTTTTATTGTCAACTCCACCTCCCACTTTTGTTCTCTGAATTTCAAGGCTTCACATCTGGTCCTGTGTTAATTGCCCCTAAAAAAAAATCTGTCTTTATTGAAGGAATCACAAATCTTGTAATCTGCCACAGCTGCTAATTAAATTACAGCTGACTTTTGATGTTACAGAAATAAACATTTCCTTTGCATTTTATTCTCTCTTTCCAAAATGAGCTGGGGACTCGTCCTTGCAGAGGCAGATTTCAACTGCAAATGCTATGGAATAATTTTACATTAAAATTATTTCTTTCAAGGCAAAAATATCTTCAAAGTAGAGGTGTAGAGAGAATTTGGAGCGGGATGTAACAACTGACTTGGGTTGGGATTGTTTGTTGAGGGGTTTGGGCAAGTTTGGACCATGCTGTTTCGAGGAGGCCTCTTCACAGAGCTCCTCATTCCTTCTGAGAGCACTGGGGAAATCCCTTTGGCCAAAGAGGTCCCTGGGAACTGGGAATTTGCTGGTTGTGTCCCAGGGAATTCCATTTTGAAGGATTATCCAGTGACAAAAATGCCATTGCACGAAGAGGGAGAGCCCTGCTGTCCATTATTCTCCGATTTCCCACCCAGGGCTCAGCTCCCAGCTCGGGTTTTTCTCTCCCCTGTGCCCCAGGTGAGGATTTCTGTGGGTGAGGAGGGCAGGGGTGCAGGCTGTGCCCTCGGGGTTGTTGTCCCTGGTAACCAGAGAACGTGGGGATCTGTAATGAGCTCTTTTAGCTGTTTAAAGCTGATGTTTTATATTTATCTAGACCTTTCCAGGATCCTCTGGCAGTGCAAAGTCCTGTGATATCACCTCTATGTCCCAGTACTGTATTTCATTGCAATTTTAATTCTGCCCATCCTTTCTAAGTTTCTCTCAGAGAAATGTATCAATTTCCAGCCCAGAAGTATTCTCTCTTTTGAGATCCATCGATTTCTCTCTCATTATGTGCCTTGGAAAAGCTCTTCAGCAACCCTTGGGATGAAAATCTCTTGAATATATAGAGAAATGATTTTGCTGTTGCTTCACATGCTTAACTTCAGTTGGCTTTAAGCATCAATGAAAGCTGCAGCTGCCTGAGAAATGAGGGTTCGGGTTCTTCACATCACTCTTCCTTGCTCACATACCTGTACTCTGATTTTTCCCTGCCATTTTTCAGTAAAACATTCACATAATTCCTTGCCTAATCGACAGGAGGGGTTCATGGCACTGAATGCACAAGTGGGGTTGCTGTGGGTAGAAAATAAAAAGCCACTTGTAGGCATGAGGAGCCTCCCCCTGTGCCAGTACTGCCCCCTCATGTGGGGTCAGACACACAAATCTGGGGATCAGCTCTCTGCAGGTGGAGTTTGGTGTTTGCTGCCCTGTACTCACAGTGTTTGTCATGATACACATTTATTTAGGCTCGGAATGAAGAAAACCAGATGAGTGAGGGTGCTGAAAACTCAATTTGAAAAATATTTAAATGAAAAATGAGATTATAAAAAGCTGGTTTTGTCAACTTCCCAGGCAACTGGAATATGAAATGGCCTAACATCTACGTGTATTAAATGAGATTAAGAGCAGAGCCTGAAATGGAATCAATATAGATTTCAGGGGATGAAAGGATTATGATGAATGAAAAACAAAGCCAAAGGTGCCAAGTAAATAAAATACTTCCAAAAAAATAAACTAAAATTTACATTGCTGTGGACTTCCTGCCAGAGGATTTTATCTTTGGCTGACTAATTGCATCCATTAATTACATTTAACAGTGGTGGGAAATGCACCGTGTGTTGGTTCTGAAGTTTAGGATTAAAGCAGCTGCAGGAGTCCAGGAGCACTGGGGACACCACCAGGCCCTTGGGGAGCTTTTTGTGACCTGCAGCACCCAGAGGGGCTCTCACAGCTGGGGGGGCCACGGAGCTCTGGGGCTCTGCTGGGGCTGCGTGCACAGAAACCTGCACAGCTGTGCATTGCTGCTGCACTGCTCTGTGTGTGTGCACCTGTGCATGTTCCGCTGCACTGCTGTGTGTGCACCTGTGCATGTCCTGATGCACTGCTGTGTGTGCACCTGTGCATGTCCTGCTGCACTGCTGTGTGTGCCCCTGTGCATGTCCTGCTGCACTGCTGTGTGTCTGCCCCTGCCAGGAGCCAGGGCACTGCAGGGAGCTGGAGATCCCTGCTGAGCTGTGCTGCTGACAGCAGAGATTCTCTGTGGCTGTTCCTCGTGGCTGTTCTGGCAGCAGAGATTCTCTGTGGCCGTTCCTCGTGGCTTTTTTGGCAGCAGAGATTCTCTGTGGCCGTTCCTCGTGGCTGTTCTGGCAGCAGAGATTCTCTGTGGCCGTTCCTCGTGGCTGTTCTGGCAGCAGAGATTCTCTGTGGCCGTTCCTCGTGGCTTTTTTGGCAGCAGAGATTCTCTGTGGCCGTTCCTCGTGGCTTTTTTGGCAGCAGGGATTCTCTGTGGCCGTTCCTCGTGGCTTTTTTGGCAGCAGGGATTCTCTGTGGCCGTTCCTCGTGGCTTTTTTGGCAGCAGACCTTTTCTTGTCCCTTTTGTGGAATGAAGCAGCCCTGGAAGGGCTGAGGGTGCTCCTCCCTGGAAGAGCTGGTCCTAAGGAAGCAAGAGCTGAGCATGAGCAGTAGCTCTGGCAATTAGACAAGAAAATCGAGTTTCAAGCCCTTGAAGGGTTTTGTAAAGGGTCTGGTTGGCTCCTCTGCAGGCACAGGGGCAGTGAGAGGTGGGCACAACACAGGAGGCAAACCCCAAAGCTTTGCTGTGTTTTCCTGATGTTTCTTCCGTGCAGGGAGCAAATCTTGTCTGTGCTGCTGAAGGTTTGCAGGGAGCACACGCTGTGTTCCACGGTGCCTTTCTGTGGGGCTGGATGGATTCTCAGTTCCAGGTGTTATTTTTGGTCTTGTGCTCGTTAAGGATATTTTCTGGTTCATTTGTCTTGCTGATGGCTCCCAGGTTCCAGCCAGTGCGAGAGGCAGCTCACAGCAGCCCCAGGTTTGGATGGGAGGCACTGCAGGGCTGGGCACGGAGATTTTCTTCTACAAATGACTCTGGGGAAGGGAGGCTTTACTCTTGTAATGTGCTCAGAGGGGGAGAGAAAAGAGCAAATGATCAAACAAGGCCTGCAAAGCCTCCTCCATTTGATCCTGACACAGGCTGGGGCATCCTTGGTGTGAAATTTCCTCCTTTAGGTCTTTTCCTGTGGCGTTTGCCAGGATTTCTGATCATCCTCCTCATGGGTGGTGGCTGTGTGTGCCAAAAACATCTTGAGTGGAATTACCCACTGCTCCTGCAGGTGCCAGTGGAAAGCTGTGCCCGTTCTTTCTGCTCCTCTCTGATCCCAAGGCCCGTGTGAGCCTTGAATTCAATGGGGAAGGAAAGATCAACAGTGGAATATTGCTTCTGCTTGGGATTCAGGGACATCCGAGCTTCCTTTTGCGCTTCTTTCTAAAAACAGATCAGCTGCCTGCTCCTCCCTTTCCTACTCCTCCTCTCCTCAGCCTGGCTGCTTTCCTCTTCTCTATTTTGGAATGGAGATCAGGCTGAGTCAGAGTGAAGTTTGTCAGATTCTGAGGAAAATAACTCACAACTGCCTGGGCCCGCTGTGATTGCTGCTGGGAAAGGGCTCAGGAAGAGCCGGGACAGGGAGGGAGCAGAGACATTGCAGGGAGAGCTGCTGGGATGGACAGCAGCCTTTGCTCCAGCTCTGAGCTCAAATTAAATTCAATTCACTAAGACCTCCTAAATCCTCTTGCACAATTTCAGTGTGAGTGCCCTGGAATCTTTCAGCCACCTGTCTTCACAAGATTTGTTTGGCTGTGCAGACTGAGAAGATGAGAATGGTGGGGTTTGGATGGATGGTGGTGTTACATCATGAGGGATGTTGGTACCAAAGGCTGCTAGTCAAAACATCCCCAGAAATGTGTCGGGTTTTGGAGGGCTGGGCTTTGGCCCCTGCTTGGATCTGAAAGGCTTTGAGGTTTCTGTCCAACAGGAGCCAGGATGGGGAACTGACCCCCAACCTCCTACAGGAAATCTGTGATGAACCTTAAAACATGAAAAAAATTATGGCTTTTATGGACCCGTGGAAGGGGCAGAGGCTGTAATGAGGAATATAATTTGGTTTTCAGTCTGCAATCACATGCAACTGCTTGTCTTTGATTTCAGCAAAATGTATGGCTCGTTGTCATGGCAGTCATTAAATGCTGCTTTGCTTTTGGCTTTGCACCGTTTTCCCCCAGAGTTGTGCTTTACTCATTCATTACCATTCCTCATCAGTAAGTGCAGGCTGAAATGTCACTTGTGCTTGCTGCCCTTTATTCTGCCAAGGCTTCCCAAACTGTGTGTGGTTGCTCAGTGACCTGCAACAAAGTCCTGGTAAAAACCAACACCAAAGCCAGGAAGTTCTGGGCTTAAAACTTGCTGCCAGTGCCGGGGCTGTCCAGGAATCCAGAGCTAACTTGGTGTAGCACAGTGTGAGTAACCTTTGTGTAGAGTTAACTCCGTGTGGCATGAAGTGAGTAACCTTTTTGTAGAGCTGACTCCGAGGAGGAGGGTGTGAGTAGCCTTTGTGCAGGGCTCACTCCGAGTAGCAGGGTGTGAGTAACCTTTGTGCAGCACTAACTCCGTGTAGCAGGGTGTGAGTAGCCTTTGTGCAGCACTAACTCTGTGTAGCAGGGTGTGAGTAACCTTTGTGCAGCACTAACTCTGTGTAGCAGGGTGTGAGTAGCCTTTGTGCAGCGCTCACTCCGAGTAGCAGGGTGTGAGTAACCTTTGTGCAGGGCTCACTCCGTGTAGCAGGGTGTGAGTAGCCTTTGTGCAGCACTAACTCTGTGTAGCAGGGTGTGAGTAGCCATTGTGCAGCACTAACTCTGTGTAGCAGGGTGTGAGCAGCGCTCCCCGCAGGCTCTGCCGTTCCCAGGTGAGTGTCCCTGGGGTTTGCACTCCGTGCTTCCCCGGGCTGGAGTTTTTCCCCGGGGCTCTGCGCTCATTGAAAGGGAAATCGCTCCATAAATATCGGACTGAGCCGCTCCCTGCTGCACGCCGTGAGTGCGGCGGTGATCCAGGAGTAAATTGGTGGAAATTAGGTGATTATCACTGGTGGCATTCGTGGGAATTTCCAGGCAAATAAATAATGGATAGAAATGTCACTTACTCAGCTTTAAACCGAAGAACAGCATCCTCATTATTCTATTGACTCGTTTAGAGGGAAGAGCTGCAGGAGGGAAGAAAATGGGAAACTAAAGACAATCAAAGCACTTCAGAAGCATCCTGGAGTCCCCAGCGGTGCCAATTTGGGGATGGAGAGCCCGGGGGGGTTAGGGGTGGGTAGGAGGTTACTCAGCAGTGTTAGCACAGCCCTCGCACTGACCTGCTCTAGGAACAGAGAATATTGTTTATCACACCCAGAGCTGCCCTGTGCTGCCCCTGCCAGCCGTGCCCGGGCTCCTGGGGAGCTGCCCCATCGCTGTCACCCTGGCACTGCTCCTCTGGGGCTGCAGAAAACCAGCCAGACACGGAACAGCCACCAGTGCTGCTGGCTCTGGGACAGGCTGAAACCAGGGGCTGTCACCCTGGCACTGCTCCTCTGGGCTGCAGAGAACCAGCCAGACACAGAACAGCCACCAGTGCTGCTGGCTCTGGGACAGGCTGAAACCAGGGGCTGTCACCCTGGCACTGCTCCTCTGGGCTGCAGAAAACAGCCAGACACAGAACAGCCACCAGTGCTGCTGGCTCTGGGACAGGCTGAAACCTGGGGCTGTGCTTTGTACACCGAGGCACAGTGAGAGTTTTGGTTTGGTTTCCCTGGGTTTGACCAGGGTTAGTGACACCAACACTGAGCCAGGCATTTCTGAGTGCCTGGGGCACGGCGGGGCGGTGGCAGCTCCGGGCTTTGTCACAGTGTCCCTTTCAGTGTCACAGTGTGGCCTTGACCCGCTGCCCTCCCTGCTGGGCCCGGGTTGGAAGTTCCATTACTCAAGCACTGATAAAAATGCTGAGCTCTGTGGCTATCTGCTGTCAGGTAATAGTTTTTTGCTATCTCCCTTTCCTTTCACTGCTGATTTGTGACTCGTTTCTCCAGCTATTTATGTTCTGAGCCCTAGCATCAGTGGGAGAACCTCTAGGAGAAAATGAGGACAGTAATTGTGCAGTGCCATTATTTGTCTAAAAATACATTTTAATACTTTTTTTAAAAAAGTGGCACTAGATATTTTCCTTTGAAGTGTGTTGTCCTTGGGAAACCCCCCACCATTTCCAAAAGCATGTTCTCCCTCTGCCAGCGTGTGCTGAGTTAAAGTGAGGACAGGAGCATCTGAGCATCTCTGTTTGTGTTGCTTATGCTCAGTTACTTCCACTGGGCTGGAGGTAAAAGGCTCTGCCTGATGCTTGAGATCCCACTGAGGTCTTGTTGCAGCTGCATGGGGTCATTTGGGGTCAAACAAAAATAATAATTTATTTTCTCCTAATCTTTTATATAAAATAATTCATCCTTATTAAGAAACAAATATCTCCTTTAAAAAAAAAAACAACAAAAAAACCAAAAACCTGTCCTTTTTAGTGGTCAGTGGCTTTTCTTTCGCAGTCAGGGCTGAGATGTGTCACTGCTGTCACAGCCTGGGTGAGCTTCAGCACTGGAGTTTAGCTGCTGGGTCCTGTTACTTTCTGAAACAGAGAAAAACAGTCCCTGTCACTGGGGCCTGGCCTGCAGCAAGTCACAGAAGTTCGGGGAGCTCAAGGAGTAAAATAAATTAAATAGGAGAGTAATGGCACCGTTATTGCAGTGCAGCCGCATTCTCAGGAAGCTGCTGGACCTGTGAATAAAGGGGGAATTGAGGTTTTTGTCATACTGGAAATGCAGCATTCCAAAGGTGCCGTGCCAGGAGTGTGTCCATCATCTCTGGAGAGGAAATCCAGCGTGGCCCTTGCAGGTGGGATCTCGGGGAGGGGAGGATGTTTGTGCACAGAGCGTCAATCTTCTCCTGGTAAAATTCCAGAGTGAACCAATTCTGTCTAGTTGATATTCCTCTATGTTTTCCTGCACAAAAAGGATGTTCTCGGTGTTCCAGCATTTAGACTTTAATAGTGATGCTATTTTAGCACCTGGGGATGGAGCAGTGGGACCTCAATCACCTCAGAAATGGGCTCAGTCCTGGCTGTCGCCTCTGGGGACCCCCAGCCCTGCTTGTCTCTGTGTCTGGATCGTGTGTGGGGTGCTGGGGGTTCCCAGCTGCCGCTGTGGGGTCTGGGCTGAATCCTGGGTCACCAAACCCCACCGAGGAGGGGCCCTGTGGGGCTGGGACAAAGTGCCCTGACCCAGGGCAGCCTCTGCAGCCAGGGCAGCCTCTCCTGCAGGGCTTGGCTGGGGAGCAGCAGCAGAGGAAGCTGAGAAGCCCAGTTGGGTGATGGTGAGTCCCAGCTCAGGTACTGAGCCCTGAAGAGTTCTCTCCAAGAGTTCTCTCCAAGAGTTCTTTCCAAGAGTTCTTTCCAAGGGCTGTTGTGTTTGCAGGGCTGGAGTGTCTCTTCACCAGGGCAGGGGAGCGTAGGTGACAGCACAAAGCTGCACCCTGCACAAAACTGCCCCTATAAACCCCTACTGCAGCTGACTTCAAGCTCTAAGCCCCCAAACCTCACCCCTGTCATTTTGGGGTTCTCTGTCTCCCCTTTCCTGCTTGCCTGGGCAGGGTGTGAAGGTGAACATCAGAGCTGGGCTTGCTCCGTGCTGTGTGCGCTCCCCTCCGCACGGGCTCGGCTGCCAGCTCACATGTCACTCCCAAATTGTGCCACTGAGATGATTTCCCTGCAAGGAGACAGACACAAAAGGGAAATATTTATTTTCTGCTTCGTTTTTGGGCCCAAGGGACACTGGGCACAGCCATCCTTTTTCTCCCCACAACGACAACAATTGTTCTGACAGTCGAGAATTTTCTCCCTCTCCCAGCCTATTAAACAGCACAGATTTAGTTGTTGTTTTGGTTTGGTTCATTTCATGTTATTTTTTTTTCCCCTGTCTTGAAAATTCCATTTATAGAGTGGCTGGCACAATTCTGCTGGCACTTATCACGATCTAGCTGAGCTGATGGCAAATTCACAGATCTGAAATGCACACTGAGAGGATGGAGAGCAAAATGCTCGTGATGGGTGCTCGGTATCTCTTAACCCAAAAGATCCCTGGCTGATAAATTCTGGTTCTGTGTGAGTTAGGGGGGAGCACCTTGCTGGTCAGGGAAAGTGGCAGAAAATCCAAGCTGCAGTTCAGAGCCAACATCCTCATGTGGGATCTCAGATTGCAATTTCTGCTCACACACGTGGTCATTTTTATCCCCGTGGAGCATCTGATGGAAGCAAGAGTTGCTGTAATTGGATTCTCTTACCCTTCCTGTTACTGGTCATGAATTTAATTGAAATTCTGGTCTTTTTAATAATCATTGAGAAATCATCCGTTTTTTCCCCCATTATTGATGTTTCTAATGTGAACACGATATTCATGTAAAAATTGAATTAAACCCCCTCTTTCTGAAGCATGTCTGAGTTAATCAGTTTAAACTATCCTTTCAAGAAGAAAATACTCTGCTCTTTAAGGATAAAGCTCTGTCCAGCACTGAAGAATTAAACAACTGAAAGGTTTTAAGTCAAGTGGAAGAATGAAGGGAAAGAGAAGGTATTTGGGGGCTGAACTGGATGATCCTTAAAGTCCCTTTGAACCCAAATCATTCTGTGATTCTGTGACCTCAGAAATAGTGGCAAGGACCTCTAGGAAACATTGAAATGAATTCCTGTTTTATTGTGGTTCTGATTTTGAACTGGAGAGGCAGAGAGTCTCTGCTGAATGGCAGGCTGGGCTTGGGGAAGGATTGTGGGACAATTTCGTGTGTGAACACAGGGGAAGGAGGAGGGAATGGGAATGTTTAGCCGGGGGAAGTGGCAAAAAAAAGGATAAGAGAGAAAGGGAAGAAAACCAAGTGAAACACGAATTTCTCGGATGCTTTTGGTACTGCTGGTGAAAGGGACGGCGCGGGGCAGGCAGAGTCAGCTGTGAGATGTGACAGAGGTGACACAGAGCCCTGAGTGACCTCACCCGGCTGCAGGGAATCCCACGGTCCCGGTGCTGAGCAGAGCCTGCCTCGGGCTGTGCGGGCAATGCTAATCACCAGCGCTAATTAACGCAGCCGCCGCGGGGCCGTGCTGCGAGGATGCGACTCACAGAGCCCCCGCAGCTCCGGCCGGGAAAGTGGATTTCCATGAGAGGGGAAGGGCAGGGGGGGCAGCCCGGACACAGAGCCAGCCTGGCCCCGGTGATCCCTTCCCGGTGATCCCTTCCCGGGGATCCCTCCCGGGGATCCCTGCAGATGATGATCCCTGCAGGTGATGCTTCCCAGGAATGATCTTGCCAGGCGATCCCTTCCCAGTGATTCCTTCTCAGCGATCCCTCCCAGTGATGCTCCTTCCCAGTGATGCCTCCTGATTTTTACATCTTCCCTTTCTAGTGAGGATGGAGTGGCTTGGCCAGGCACTGAGTCAGGCCATTCCTGCCTTAACCAAAGCTGGATAAAATCAAGCACGGGCTCTGTGCCAGGTATCATTCTGAATTCCTGAAACCTCAGGAACCAAGGCTCTGGGAGTGTGAAGAGGCCAGGGAGGTGGAAGGTCTCCTCCATTCCCATGGGTGTGTTGAGGGCAGTGTTTATACCCCGTGGGAGCAGTGTCACATTCTTGGGGGACAGGCACAGGCTGCAGCTGGGCTGTGACAGGTACTGAAAGTGGGGTTTGGCTTTGTGCTGAGATGGATTTCGGGTTTGTTTTCTTGCTTTCTGACCCCAGGTTGCACTGTACTTTAAAAACAGATTTTGAAGGAGCACAGAAAGGAGAAGAGGTGAGGCTTGCAGGATCTCTGCACAGCAGCAGAGCCTGTCCCTGTTCCCAGCACTGGGAATGGCTCTGATGCAGCTGCTGAGGCAGCCAGGGGAGAGGCCTGACCAAACCCTTAAACACAGCCAAGCCCTGCTCATTTACAAGTGCTTTTGTCAGAAAATCGTGGACTTTAGGAAAGGTCACTGGCTGAACTTCAGCAGTCGTGGTTAATCCTGTTACGAGCATCCTCAGCAGGTCTCTGTTTCCCAGGGAGGGAAGGCGCTGCTGAGGCAGACCCGCAGCTCTTTCTCCTCCCATCAGGTGTGGCTGGAAGAGCTCCCCAGGGGCTGCCACGAGCAATAACCCCAAGGCTGAGCCCTGTGGGCAGCCCTGCTGTGCCCTGCGTGCCCAGAAGGAGCTGGGAGCCCCCGGGGCCCGTTCTCTGGGCAGGGTGGGACTGGCAGGGGCTGAGTGTGGCACAGGGGCTGCTGCATTTTGGGCTGAACCTCAAAGGCAGGGGACCAGAAAAATGGCAGCCAGCATGCCCAGGTGGCCCTGCCAGAGCACAGGCTGTAACTCCGTGTAATCCAAACCTCTCCAGGGGCTGGGCTGGAATAAAATAAGAACTGGTGACTCATCCCTTCGTCTTAAACTCTGAATGAACCTAAGCATGAAATTAAAACTTGAGTAGCTTTCCCCCCTACTTTAATTATTTCCACATTTCTCTGTAAAACCTGATTCCTACCCAGGCTGGAAGTGGAGATTCTCTTAGCATAGAAAAACCTGTGCTCCCAATGCATCTGGAATGGGAAAATTCATAAAACTCTGGAAGAAAGTTTGTTCCCAGGAGAATTCTGCTCTGAGTAGGACCAGTGTCCACTTTCTTCTTCCATTGTGTGCAATATTTAATCCTACAAGTGCTGAAAAGTTGTTTTTTGTAAGGAGTAAAACCACATGGGTTATTATACCTGATATTATTAGAAGCTGATCAGGATTTGCCCGTCATTTTTAATAACGCTGCGAAAATCTCCGAGCCCAACTCAAGAGTTATTCAGGCAATATTTCTTCTGATTTCATCAACCCTGTTTTCTTGATGAGATTTGATGAAGGGGCTCAGGGATGACTGCAGTGATTGCAGGAGGGTTGCAGAAGTGCCATCATTTCCCTGCCTGTGTTGCTGCTGCAGCTGGGGTTTATTTCTGGAATTTTCTGGGATGAAATGAGCTTTGCTGTGAATGGGGGCCATCCCTCAGCTGCTGGGTGCAGCCTCCTTCAGAGGGTGGTCACAAAGCACATTTTGTGTCTGCCCATGTCCTGCTGCCATTCTTGGCTTTCCTCCCCTTGGCCAGGAGGGCTCGGGGTCTGAACTGAATCCCCCTGTCCCAAATTTCCTGGATGGAGATTTAGTTGTGTCCAAGGGCACTGCCCGTGAGTTTTGGTGCCTAATTGAGGCTCCAGCCTTTCTCACACACTCCCCACGCCCCTTCCACATGGATGTGCCACAGGGATGCAGCCACAGCCTCCTCTGGGCACTCCTTTGTCCCCAGCCCCCCTGGCCCTGCTGCTTTTCTGCAGAGCCTGTGATTATTTGCCTGCACACCTCAATCTGCTGTGAGATTTATACCAGAGCCTTCTCCTCTGCAGTGTCTGAGGCATGGGGTAGTTCCCTTCCATGAAATGCCTTCCTGGCACTGCTTTTGATTCCAAATCTCATCTGAAAATCTCGTTTATTACTTGTTTAATTTCCTTTTTTTCTTCACCTCCTCACTCTCTTTTGCTACCATTATGCTGACTTTGTAACTCTGTTATTTAAGTATGAAGAACATTTTAGGTAGAATTTTATGAAAGCCATGCCTTGGCATGCCTATTAAAAAAAAAAAAACAACAAAAAAACAAGTCCCAAACAAGATTTGTATGTGATATGGCATAACAAAGATTACACTGCATCTAGATTTAAATTAAGACTAAGAACATCAAAATGAACAGGAGGCAGAAAGTGCCAGAGGGGCGGAATGAAAACCCAGCATTGAGAGGAGAGTGTGAAGTTCGTAATGAGAGCACAACTTCATCCTTGTGAACATTATTTGGTATTTCTCTTCTGGTGTTGCCCAATTTAATAAAATCTTGGAGAACTTGCAACCCTGCCCAGCTGCTGATTTTTAATGAAAAAAGATGAAAGAGATCAGAGATCTCTGTACTTGCAATCTCTTAAAGGGAACCTGTGTGCATCAGAAACTCTGTCTGCATAAAAGTGCCCGTGAAAGGTGATTTTTAAAGAAATCCCCATAAAGTTTATTCTTGTTTTATTGGCTACTAAACCCAATACTCCCTGTATGCTCTTGGCTTCATGTTTATGCTGGAAAGCAGAGTTTTCCAAGGCTCTGTCTCCATTTCTGGCTGTGCTGTGGGCAGGTCAGGGGGTTTGTGTCTGAGCCCTGGGGGGCTCCACAGAGCCCCTGCACAGCTCCAGGGGGGCCCAGAGCCCCCTGTGTCCCTCGAAACCCCGATGTTTGGAGAAGCAGAGGAGCCAGCCCGGGGCACAGAAATGTGCACAGACAAATGTTCCTCACTGGGAGGCTGTGAAAAGCTGTGTCTGTTTGTCCTCTCTGCCCCCTCTGTGGTGCTGCATGATGCCCCTGGGAAGAGCCCTGTTCCTCAGGGACCCCTGGGCTCCACGAGGGTCCCAGCACCTCCCTCCTTCCAGGAGCTCCAGGCTCTGCCCTTCTGCTGCTGTCCCTGCTCCTCAGCTGCTGGGCACCAAACCTGGGTGCCTGTGCTGCAAACCCAGAGCCCTGGAATGGTTGGGAATGGTTGGGAATGGTCAGGAATGGTCAGGGAGGGCCCACAGAGCATTTCCACACTCCCTGCTCCCAGCCCTGCCCTTCGGACAGCCCCAGAGCCCAAGGGCAGGGCTGTGTGCAGGGGGCAGCTCCTTGGCAGCTCCCTAATGTGTACAGCAAATTCCTGCTTGTGAAATCTTCCCGTGGCTGTAGGCTTAAAAATACACTTGGAGTCGAGAGAGCTGAGCGTGGGCTGAGCTCCTGCCTGTCTCCAGGAGAAACTGCTCTGATGGACACCCCAGGGTGGCTCTTTGGGGGTTTGCCCAGAGGGAAGGGGGCTGCTCAGCCATCTCCAGGAGCTCTGCCCTTTGCTGCTGTCCTGCTCAAAGCCCTGCCAGGCTGGGGGTGATCCCGGCTCTGCTGGAGCCCTTGACTTCATCATCTTTGGGGAAGAGCACTTGGATGTTCTGGGGGTCAGTGTCTGTTAGAACAGAAAACCCGAAATTCCCATCCTCCAGCGTTCCAACACTGCCTGGCCATTCCCATTGAAGCCCCTGGCACACTCCTAAATAAAACCCAAACCCTGAGTTTGGGAGGCAGAGGCTGGAAGGGATATATGGAAATGCCAATGTCCATGATCCAGGTGTGATTCTTGGGATGCTGCCTGGGAAATGTTTACATCCCACTGTAACAAACCCAAAGAGAATGGCACAGTTTATTAAGCCAGAGGCAAATGTAAATGATGAAAGCTGCCGTGTAAAACTGCATTAAACACGTCCCATTACATGATGCAAACCACATTATGTGGCTGCTTAAACATAATGCTGCCTTCATTCCCCTAATTCCTCGGTGATTTAAATTTCTATATTTTATGAGATAGGAAAATAATAAAATATTGATTGCACTTGTGCATGCTAATGTTCTGTTATCAATACAAAAATCAGAAATAAAGCAGGGTCTCCAGGAGGGCTGTAGATCTGTAAATATCTGTTGTCAGGAAGGGAGGATCTCTGCAGCCGGGGCTGACTGAGGGGTGACCCCACCTCGGTGTTTGCAGGTTTTCCAGAATGTGCTGCACAGCTCTGGGCCCTGGGGCACTGCCAGGCCCTGTGGGTTTGGTTTGGAGGGGTTGATGTGCTGGGGCTCTGCCAGGGGCACGGGCTGGTTTTGCTCTCCCTGCTGCCCTTCCCCTCCCCGGGCAGGCAGAGCTGAGGGAGCAGAGCAGTCCTGTGCCAGCCCTTGGTGCAGCTCATTTCTTGTTCATCTCTGAGCTGCAGCCTTCACAAGATGCAGAGGAAGAGGAGCCTCTAAGAGCACAAACAGTAGGTGGGTTTGTTCTGACTTGCTGTTTAAAAATGGAGTTGGGAAGGAAATTGATTTCCCATCCCAAAAAAATATTTTTGCTGCGGCATAAAAAATGTTTGAGCTGTGCTGGAGGTGAGGCTGGAGCCTTGCAAAGCTTTGAGGGAGACGCAGCTGCTCTGCAAAAGGCAGAAGGCACCGTCCCAGGGCGTGGGCACCCTCTGGGCTGACCCAGAGAGAAGAGTCTGGTGTGTGTCCAGGCAGCCCTGGGCAGCAGGGCAGACATGGCACAACCCCTAAATTCCCTGGGAGTCCTCCCAGGGCCTAAAATGTTTCCAGGTAATCCCTTTTCAAACATTGATCCATTAGTCTGTTTTGAGAAATTGGCATTTTCTGAGGGTTGGGGTTTTTTCCCAAACAGACCCAAGGCAATCGAATTCTGTTGTCATGCCCGAGCAGAGAGACTCATTTTGAAGAAAGATATATTATTTGTGGAGGGAAAAGTATTCCCATTTATTCTCCATTATTTATGGTGCTCTCATATCCTGGTCCTTGTTAGTGTGTGTTCAGTGGCACCCATCAGGCAGCTCCAGTGATAAACTATTGATCTCCAGCCCGAGCAGGGCACAGCCAGAGCAGCACAGAGCATAACTCACAGCAACAATTAAAAATATTTACTGCCCTCTGCTTCCTATGTGAAGTTTAAGCACAGCCTTTTCATCTTCTCAGGGTTCTGTTTTGCATAAATTTGATTACAATTTGCAGTTCCCAAAGGCAGGGAACGGCAGGGATGGCTGGAATGTGCTGGAAGGGACTCGGAGGCATCCCAGGTCTGTTCCTTTGTCCAGGTCTGTTCTTACCCCCTCTCTCTCCCAGAATTTGGGGACTTTGGTAAATACCCAGAATGACAGAATCTCCTGGTGGGGAGGGACCCCCGGGGGTCACTGAGCCCACCCTGTGCCCTGAGTGTTGTCCCAAGGCTCCTGGAGCTGGGAATTCGAGCCCGGCAAGGGCACAGGGGAGCAGAGGGCGCACCCACCTCCCCTCCTGGGACAAGCCCTCCTGCACCCCGAGGAAATGGCTTTTCCAGGGAATTGGCTCAGGAATGAAGAGTTAATGATATCACAGCCACGGCCCCCGTGGCCCTGTTAGGAACCCTCGGGGGTGGAGAGAAGGAGAGAAGGAGAGAAGGAGAGAAGGAGAGAAGGAGAGAAGGAGAGAAGGGCTCTGTGTTCCCCCGAGTGTTCCCTCTGCCAGGGTGGGATGGGACCTCCGCTGCTCCTGACCTGACCTGAGCAGGAGGGTTTGGCACGGGGCCTGTCAGAGATTCTGCATTCACACCCCCTGCCTCTGAAGAGCTCTTTGGGGTTCTGTCCAAAACGTCAGAAACTCTTCCAAGAACTGTTAACCTGAGGGTGTTTTTTAACCTGGGATGGCACAAACCACAGCAGAAACTTCCTGCAACTTCCAGCAACAGCTGAAGGAGCCTGAGGGCAGCGCTGCTTTACAGCCTTTACAGGCTGCATCTCCATCAGACTTGGATAACTAATTTCCCTTCTCTTTAATCCCTTTGTGTTTTATGGACGCCAATCCCTTTGAGGTCCATTTTCTCAGGAGTAACTGCACTTTAACCGGGTGCAAACCCTTTGCTGGGCTGGCCCCTGTCACCCCGAGGGTCACTCCGGGACCTGTCCCCAGCTCCTGTCCTGCCCCTGCCTCCCTCTCCGTGGGCCTGAGCACCCAGCAGGAGCAGGGACACCCTGGGCTCAGGGGACTTCGCTGCCTCCGGGACATCTTTGCTGGCTTTGCCCCTGAGACGTTCAGAGGAGCCCAGGGATTTGCAGAGGGAGATTTTGTGATTTTGCTCAGCTCCTCTCTCGGTATTTTTGTGCACCTCCCATTATAGTCATTAGGCTTGTGTGGCTGTTCAACCCCTACATGCTCCACATTTGTGTTTTCCTCCTACCTTTTCAAAAATAGATATTTCAGCGATCTGCAGCATCACATTTGTTGCTGTGGAGACGATTGTGATGTTGCCAACGGAGATGAGACTTCACTGACAAGCTCCAAAGAAGGACAGGAACACGAAGTGGGGCTCTGTTTCTCTCCTGCCCCGTCCCTGCTCACCCCTTTCTCTTCCCTCTTCCCCCTGCTGCATCTTGAACTTGAAGTGATGCTCAGATCTCTCTTCTTTCTCAGCCTGAGCCGTGTTTTGGCATCAATCTGCAAATGTAGCAGATGCAAATGGCCTCTAATTAGAGGTAGAACACAGGGCTGGGGTAATGATTTATGGATTCTTGCCACACTCCTTTTACAACTTCACCAACACCCTTTGGGCTGTAATTGTGTAGGAGGAATCCACCAAAGGTACAAGCACGGATGAATTGTCCAATATTCAGGGAAAATGGCAGTAATTTCCTGGTTCTTTGCGTGGGCAACCCCAAAGCAAAGTGACAGGTTGGAGGGAGGGAAGGGAAGAGGGATGGGCAGAGCGACAAGCCATTATTGCTCCTGCTGAACGCCTGGCAGAAATACCAGCGCTGTTCCCACCCTGCTGAGACCCCACGGTGTTTCTAATGAAAACTGGTGAGCTTGTGAGAGCAGGCTTGGCTTGAGAGAGGAGAGCAGAGCAGGGAGGGGAGGCTCTGGCCCGGCGGGGCGGTGGCAGGGCCGGGGGTGGTTCTGCCCAGCCAAAGCTGCTCCTGCGGGGCAGGGTCGGTGCCCTGGCGGTGCTGGGGTGCAGGGCCACGCTCAGGGGCTGCAGAAGGAAAACTGCAGCTCCGTGGAGCAATGCAGGCTTCCCTCTGTACAAAGTTGTGCAGAAAATTCCCAGCCAAACGAGCTGCGTGCCCCTGGGGAGGAGGAGAGCTCTGGGAATTGTGGTGCTCCTCCCTGGCAGCCTCTCAGGCTGCCTCAGGAGTGGTTTGTGCTGTGATGGTAATTGGGTTTCAGCTGATTGCAGCAAAACTATGAATCAACTGCAGCCCATTTTTAATAATGAAAAACTGAAACATAATCAGAAATATATTCACAGTGCTACAGCATTCAGTGATTATATGCAGCAACTGGTGCCTGCAGCCTCTTCTTGGACTCATATTTTCTATCTGGCCTTTTTTTTTTTTTTTTTTTTAAAGTTTAAGCATCAGAAAAGAATCCAATATTCAGAGCAGTTGATTTGGCATGAGGTGGAACTGAATGCAAGGATTAGCAGTGCTCTGTTCTGTGCTCCAGTCTCATTTCTGATGCCCTGCTGGGGGGAGTTTCCCCTCCCTGCCCCGGGCCCGGGTCAGCAGCAGCAGCAGGGATTTGGCAGGGCAGGATGTGCTGCTGGAGTCACCTGTGAAAGTGGTGCAGAAACCTCGAGTGCTGGAAAGGGAAAGAGGAATTTACCTCTCCTGAGTGCAGGACCAGACCGTGCAGCATTGACGGGAGGATAAGTTACTATGGTGATGAAGGCTATAAACCAGATGGAAATAAATATATGTATAATGCCTTTTAGGTATGATCTGACAAAGAAGTGGTGTCCTGTTTCCAGGGGACTTTGTGGAGATTGGAGTGTGCTCACTTGGATCTTTGTGGAAGTCAGGAGTGATGGATGGGAGGCTGTGCTTTCCATCAGAGCAGCGCTGCAAGGTGGCTGAATTCTGATCTCAGACCTGTCCCGGTTCACTGCAGGCCTTGCAGCCCCTCACCTGCAGCCCTGGGGCTGTGCTTCCAGCACTGACAGCTCCCCAGCCCTTCCCTGCCTGCTGCCTGCAGACCTGGGCTTTGCTTAGACAAAATCAGCAAAGTGACAGGGGCAGAACCTCGGGTTCCTCCCAGCCCCACCTCCTGCAGCCCCCGGGTCTGGATGCTTCAGGTTCAAACACTTTCTGGGGGAAAGAGGGGCTCAGTTTCCCTGCCTTCTCCACCTCTCCCTGCCCAAAGGTCCCTGGATGGTTTCCAGCCGACCCTCAGTAATGGTTTGTTTTTCTCCTTCCCTTATCTCCCCACAGCCTGAGGCAGCTTGGCCACTTGGACCCTTTGTGTCCCTTATCTCCATCAGTAAAATGCCAAAGTGAGTTATTGCAAGAATTTAGGCAGCACCGAAGGTAATGTGATGATTACGTAGATTAATGTTGAAGGCTTTTTTGCTCTCAGAATTTTGTTCATGACTCATGTTTGTTCACAAGATGTGATTATAGAAGTTTTTGGAGCAATGGCATGTGCGCATTTGGGACGGGCTCACGTTGATTTAAAGGGGACCTCTCAAACGAGAAGGTGAAGGTCGAGCCTCAGATGAGACACGGGGAATTTCTCCTTCCCCAGCTGCCGTTCTGCAGAGGGAGCTGCAGGCAGGGCTGCTGTGCTCATCCCGGGGCTGCGGGCAGGGCGTCTGCAGTGCTGGGAGGGTGGAAAAGCTGCTTTTGTCAGGAAAACAAGGAGCTGATGGCTCAAGGTGCAGAGCAGGAGCTGGGCGAGGCTGTTCTCCCCGCCTGCCAGAGCAGGGCTTGCAGGGCTGGGAGGGCACAGGGGGTGATGGTGACAGTGATGCTGGCAGTGATGGTGGCAGTGATGCTGGCAGTGATGGTGACAGTGATGGTGGCAGTGATGCTGTGCCTGCCCTCACACCCAGGGCTCTGCCCCTCATCTCCCTCAGCCTGCTCGGCTTTTCTCCATGAGAAAACAACCACGGGTCACTTTGTGAAAAGGTGGGTGGTTTAAGGGAACACAGCAGCTCCCAAAGTGCTCAGCTCCAGCCCTGCTGCTCCACATCCAACAGGTGAAAAGGCAGATATTTACCTGTGAGTGTAATCCAACACGTGAGAAGGCAGATATTTACCTGTGTGTGTAATCTGGGGTTTATGTCCCCACTCAGAGCTCTGTTCCCCCAGAGGAGCTCCTGGTGGGCTGTACAAGCCGCATTTCATGGGAGTGCTTCAGCCTCACTTCATCACTTCAGCCTCCCTGCAGTGCCCTCAGCTGGGCAGCTGCTGGCACCACCCTCTGCCCTCTGTGCTCCACAGGGGCTCCCACAGCCCTGGGGACACCTTCAGGATGTCCCTTGGGGCCAGGGCAGGGCCTGGCTGAGCACAGAACCCGGCAGGGGCTCAGCTGTGTCCCAGCAGGGCAGAGCCTGCCCGGCCCTGGCTGCTCACCCGGCTGGGGCTGGGCACGGTCGGTGTTTGGGCTCACCAGAGCTGCTGTGGCCGAGCCAGTTCACTGATTTATCCCTGCACTGGCACTCCTTGGGCAGATGAATCAGAGGAGGATTTGCATTCCCTAAATTTAGCGTGTGCATCTCCGTATCCAGCCCGTGTGCATGTTTTCATTTGCATTTTGTCACATTTAGCTCGGGGAGGTGCGGAACATTTTGGGTTGAGCAGGACCCCTCGTGGCCACTCCATCGAAATCTGGCATTCCCAAACCCCACTCAGCCTCCCCTGGGGTTTGCTTCCAAGGCAAGGCCTCTCCAGTTATGCCAACAGAGTTTAAAAAGTGCATGAAAATACCCCAATTACACAGAGTTTACACCTCAGTTACCCTCGCGAGAAGCTGCTCTGGTGTAATTGCATCAGCCTGAATCCACAAACCAACTCAACCAGTGGAGTTTCCTTTTAAATCTCTCTAATGCTGTTTCCAAACTGCCCATTAGTGTTTGTTCCCATCTCTTCCAGTAAATGTAATTACTGCATATTAAACATCTCCCAGCCAGCAGGGTCCTCCCCTGGAGCCACCCCCGAGCTCTGGGGCTGTCCTGGGGACCCTGCCACGGGCACTGCTTGTTCTGCCACCATTCTGGGGGTCCCACAGCCCCTGCTGCTCCCCCACGGGATGGGACAGGGCTGGGACTCTGCTGGGGGCACCAGGGATGCACAGGAGGAACCAGAACAGCCAAATCCCGGAGCTCTTATCTCACATCTCCATTTGTACAAAGGTTTTATCTCACGGTCTGATTTCATTTTCTGTCCTGGGAGCCAAAGAAAGCTCACAGGGGCCTGGGTTGTTTTTGAGGAAATTAATTCCCATTTTCATCCCCGTTCACTGCTGTGATCTGGAGTTATTTAAGCCAAGGCAGTGTTTGGATGCAGCAGAATTTGCTCCACTAAAATGAAAGTTAACCTTTCGAACTGGAGCAAAGCAAGTTCTGTCACCTCTGGTGGCTCTTGGAGGGGTGGAGGGTGCCTGGAACTCGTCTGGGGCTGGGGAAGCACCACTGTCCTGCTCCTGAGGCACCAGGCCCTAAAGAAGATGTTAATGAGCCTTGAAATCACATTTGCATTGCAAATGATACAATTTGTTCTGGCTTTATAGGGAATTAATTTGGACTGGTTGCTGCTTTGTTCCAATTGTGCGTGTGAATAATGCTGCAGTTGGGTGGCTCAGCATGGTAAAGATCTTAGTCACAAACAAGGCAGGGGGAAATTAAAAATATGCTGTGTTGAACAGATCAGCTACTCAACTTCCTCACTTCTTTTTTATCAACCACCCTTCAAATTATCAGGCCACAGAGGGGTCCAGTTCTCCCTCAGAGTCTGCAGGATTGGTGCTGATTTGCTCAGTTCCAGGCACATTTTTAATTACAGCTACGTTAGAGATAACCAAAGGGGTTAAACCAACCTCCTGGAGAGGTTCATGGGCTCTCCTGAGAGCCAGGGCAGGAGCACAGCCGAGCTTTGCCAGGCTCTGGGCAGCTTCTCCCTGCTGCAGAGCAGGGGCAGCTCTGGCTGCTCCTTCCCAGAAGTTGTCATTCACCACAAATTCCTCTCTGGGCATGTGGGAAAGCTGAGGGTAATTAAACATTTAACTTAATGCTCAAGTTTTAACTAAGCTGAGGGTAAGCCAGCATTTAACCTGCTGAAAGTTTGCCTTTTTTGTTTTCTCCACTGCTTGTGTGAGTTTTTCCCTTTTAATGCTATTATCTAGAATTTTGCTTTAAAGGGTGAGCTCTGTGCTGCCTAACAGGAGGAGCACCTCAAGGCTTTACTATGATTCAGCTGAATAACAGCGTGAATAATGTTTGAGTCTGAATTCAGTGGGATAAATGTTTGAAAAGCTGTTTTCAAAAGGGTGCAAAGAAAATCTCTTTTATCTACTCATGCAGGAGGGAGCTGGTATCAGCTATGTCAGGTATCTCCATCTTTCAGCAGCTGGAACAGGAACATGTCCTGAGTCCGTGGCCTTCCCAAACTGGTGCCTAATTGGCATTTCCAGGACTTTCTGGAGAGATTTTGGAGAAGTGTAGAGAGGTTCCACTTCCTCTGTGTTCAGAGACCTTGCTTTTCCTGGCTCTCTGCAAACAGAGGCTTCAGAACAGTCACATCCACAGATTATTTAACTTTCAAATGCTCATTAAATCCCTGGCTCCTTCTGCAGGCTCTGCAAGTGCCACGTACAAAGCTCTGGGAGCGAGGTGGGAGGAGGAGCAGGACAGAAATGGCTTTTCATGGTTTTCCTGCCCAGGCTGCAGCCTGGGCTGTGCTGCTGCCTGGGCAGGCACTGCCCCTCAGCCTGGGGCCCTGTGCAGTGCCCAGGGGAGCTGAGGCAGCTCCACAGCCCAAAATTGGGTCCAGAACAAAGCCTGCTGAGCAGAAGGGCCGGGCAGTGCTGAGGGGGGCTCCTCCTGCAGCTCCAGGGGCTGAGGCTGCACCAGAGTGCTCTGGAAGGAGGCTCTGCCTCCTCCACTGATGTGCCTCGCGTGGCTGAGGGCAGAGTTATTGTGATGCCTGAGCCTCAGCACACTCTTCGCCATCTAAATCTTGTTTTATTCCCGCTGCATGGTTTTAGCAGGAAAAACGAAAGAAGAATTGCTGTCATAAAAGACTCATCTGCTTCCCATTACAGTGACATTTAAGGATTGCACACATTAAAACGCTCCTGTGCACTACGGAGAGGTTCAGGGGGAGCAGGAGGGAGAAATGGAGAACAAATGGGAGCTCTGAATGGATTTATTCCCAGCTAAGCAGGCTGCTTTGGGAATTGTTTGTCTCCCCAGGGTTGTGTCCCTTTCCCTGCCAGCAGAGTTTGCTGCGTGGCTGCAGTGGCTGCTGCCTGGTGTGAATTATTTGGTTGGAGGCAGGACAGGATCTCTTCTGGTCTTTTTTCTACATCAGGCTCATCTTGGGTCCCTGCAGTCTGAGGTAGCCTGTGTATAAATTTGAAATTTATATGGAAAATGTGTGACTCTGAAGCACATGGACATGGTGTGGTTTGGACACAGGATGGCTTGGGATAAATAACATTTATGTTCTCTGTAGGAAGATAATTTTAGAATTTTATTAATGTCTTTGTCCATCAAAGCTTAAAAGTTATTTTTGTAGGAAAACTACCCTATGCTAAATGTTTGAAGCTTTCACAGTAAGTAATAGTGTGCATATTGCTACTGCTATTTAAAAACTAATTGCTAAGATTTATTGGAGAACTGTAAATATTAAAGGCCAGATTTCTTCTGTCTCACCATGCAAGTTTCATTAAATCTGTGATCAGAATCTGATCCAATAAAGAAACTTTTCTCCAGTGATCCTAAGCACACCTTTTAAGACAATTAACTTGGCTGAGCGTTCTGATTTGATCTTAAACAGGAACATGTTCTTTGAAAACGATTTATTGCCTCCATTTGAATCGATAGTGCTGTTAAAAGAACACTGGGAAAGAAAAGCACTAATGTCATATGAGGTAAAGCAGTGAAACGAGACAGTAAATTTAATAGAAAAATGTAGGAATGAAAATTGACAGTCCCAGTCTCAGCCAAGTTCTGTGTTCTGGTGCAGACAGGGAGAGTTTGGGTGTTTGATCAGAACAGCTGAAGCCTCCTGCAGGACACAGATCACAGCGAGGGGAGGGAAATCTGGAGCTCCTGAGCCCTGGCAGAGCTCTGTGTGCTGCCCTCTGCTCCAAATCCTGCCCAGGTGTGGTGCTGGGTGTGGGAACAGCTCCCGTGGCAGGCAGGCACACCTGAGCCAGAGGTGCCAGCCCCGGTGCCTGGCAGTGCCTCCTGTCCCCTCCTGTCCCCTCCTGGGAGCCCCCGGGCAGGTGCGGGCTCACCTGGCTCACCCCACACTCACTGATGGCTCCACACCGCTGGGAAAGACCTTGGAGAACACTGAGTCCCGAGGAGCAGCAGGAGAGGAAGGTAAAGAAGGAGGGAGAGGAGGAGGAGCACAGGCAGGAGCAGCAGGAGAGGAAGGTAAAGAAGGAGGGAGAGGTGGAGGAGCACAGGCAGGAGCAGCAGCAGCCCGGCTGTGTCCCCACGGGGCCCTGGGGGTCCCAGCCAAAAGGGAGGGCAGTGCCAGGCAGTGCCAGGCTGGGGCTGTGCCAGCCTGACAGGCAGATCATTCCCTGGAGCTCTGGAATTGTCCCACTCCTTCAGAGCACCCAGGGTAACTGGGAGCAGTGCGTGGGGCTGTTGGGGCTGTGGATGAGAAGCCTCCTCTCCAAGCAGGAGCTGCTGCAGTTTTTATTGCTCACAATCCCCTGCCAGAGTCACCCTTTCCATCAGTTATCCCCGACAGCCCCAGGTTTTCCTTTCCCAGCTCTTCCCCCTGGGGTCAGGGCCCCCCTCAGGCCTCCAGGGCACCCCGAGGTGCGGATGTGGCACCCCAGATCAGCCGTGGCTGTGTGCAGCAGCCCCCGGCCACGCTCCAGAGCACAGGAGCTCCTCCCCAGCATCCCGAACCCAGCAGCAGCCTGGAAGCCCAGGCGGCCTCTGGATTCCAAACAGAGACAGCTGGCAGTCTTTGACTTCCAGACGTCAGACAGCCTTGTGTTTGCTCGGATTTTACCTCCAGCTAATCAGTTAATTGGAGTTAAGTACTCTGAGAGTCACACATCGCTCTTCTCCCGATGAGGAGCCTCCCTGCCAGAGTCCACCCGCAGCTCCCAGCCTGCCTGGAGTGGTGAGCCAAGGGAAAGGACAGGGGGAATGGCTTCAGTGTGACAGGGAGGAGGTTTGGTTCAGAGATTAGGATGGAATTGTCCCCCGGGGGGTGGGCAGGCCCTGGCACAGGTACCCAGAGCAGCCCCTGGATCCCTGCAGTGCCCGAGGCCGGGTTGGATGGGCTGGAGCAGCCTGGGGCAGTGGGAGGTGTCCCTGCCATGGCAGGGGTGGCACTGGGTGATGTTTAATGTGCCCTCCAGCCCAAACCATCGTGATTCTGCTCTGTGCATGGCCTGAAATGCTCTGCAGCTCCCTCTGAGGCTGCCATTATTTTTTTATGAAGATCAAATTAATTCAGAAATATGAAAAGAATGGAGATAGGCACAAATATACCAATTTATGCGCTTAGCCCTCCTCCCACCATTTTTGATTTTCCTTTTCTTCTTCTTTCCCCCCATCCCCTTGAGCAATTCAGAACTGTTGCATTTCAAGAGCAGCTCAAACTGCTGGTGAGTCCTGGTGAGTTCTTCCAGAGCAGCCTCATAAATTCTCATCTGGCCCTTCCCAGATGTACAACTGGTTTTTAAGTGCAGTATAGCACTTTATCCTCATTTAACCACCCATCTCACCATTTTTGATCTTTGAAGGCTGAGATTTCAATATTATTTAGGATTATAAACCTTTGTTTTTATGAACTTTCCCAAGCCCCAAAACATTTGCTGCCTCACCCTTGCAGGGAGATCTCCAGCTTTGGGACATTGCAGGAGAGGCAGAGTTGGGTTTTCTGAGCCAGGAAAGGTCTGTGCTTGCACCTGAGCCAGGGAACAGCCTCTGCTCAGTCAGTTTTGAATAAAACCTGAAATTCAATTTTAAAGCTTTAAAAACAGCAGCTTAATATTATTAGTTAAAAGCTGTCTTAATACTTTGGATGCATCAGCTCCACTGGGTTTTTGCTCTGGTGTTCCTGGGCAAAACAATCCATGGGTTCCCAGGGGTCTGGGGTCCTTTGTTTTTTCATGTTCCCTGGTAAAATACTGCCCAGGTGTGGGTGTTATTGAAACAGTTTTGGGTGTTTTTTTAAGCAGAAAAGGAGATTTGCTGTTATTAATTTGTTTTTCCTGATCTGCCTCAGACAGAGATGAGATCCTAGACCTTGCTGAAGATCAGCTCCTAAAAGCCAAGGAAGCTGCCCAGCCAGTTCTTTCAGAGATGGTTCTTTCATAAAACTTTATTTCTAGCATTCAGGATTGTTTTGTTGGTTTTTTTTCTTTCAGCTTGAGTCCTGGTAGGATGTTTTAGGCAGCTGCATTTTAATCTTTAGCATTAATTAACTCGGTAAAGTACGAAGTAGCAGAAGCATGGATGACAATACTAATGAAAGTAATAAAAACAGATTAATGACTAAATCCAAAGAAACAGAACTCCCTGCCTCCCTGCAGACATGGGTATTAATCAGATTTCCTTTGTTCCTCTCCGAGGGTGGGCAGCTTCTCCCACCCCACAAATCTCTGCAAGTGCCAAAGTTTTGATATTTTGTGCCTGGTTCCAGTTAGAGCTGCAGGCAGAAACTGCTGAATGCAGTGAAGTATTGTTAGAAACAGGGATTTCTGACCTGACAGAAAAAGTGACAAACCAATAGCACGAATGGGGATTTTCCTTCCTGAGGTGACCAAAGAAGGAGAGGGGCTTTACTCGTTGGTATTTATACAAAATGAATTTCTAAGATTGCTTTGCTTGGGTAGCAGAGACAAACACAAAGTTTTCAGTATCTGCCCAGCTTATTCTAGAAATTTAAATACACAGGAAGGGACCAGAAGAGGTGAATTAGGGAGCTCCTGGCACAGCAGCTGCTGGCCTGGTTATCTGCTCGGATAATCAGCACCGAGTGTCTGAGGAGAGCAGAGCAGAGCGGGGAGTGAGCGATGCCTGGGAGCGCTCAGCTCTCCCTGGAATTCACTCTGCACCCTCCCCGCATTTCCAGAGGTAAAACAGGGACAAATCCCAGCCTCTGACACCGGTGGGGCAGAACAACCTCAGCCTGCCCCAGCCTTTGTCCGGGGAGAAAGGTGGAAATGGGCTGGGAGAGGTGCAGGCATCCCAGCAAAGCCTTGAGGAGAGAAACTGCGCCAGGTGCGAAAAGCGTGTGAAGTTTTTTATGTCATTAGAGCTTCGAGATACTGTTTAAAGAAGCCTCGAACATTTTAACTTATTGAATTATTTCATTTCCTGCTTTACTTTTATATCAAGTCCTTTCTACCAAGACTGGAGAACCTATGGGTAATGAGGCAAGAAATATTGTGCCAATAAGGGCTGATCAATGCCGAGGGTGAGAACTTCTTTTCAAACAGTTTGAGGCTCTTTGGGTTTTCTTAGCTCTGCTTTAACTCAGACTTCTGAGAATCGCTGAGGCATAAGAAGTCTTTGTTAAAATTCATTACTTCTCTCCCTTTATTTAAAGAGGGAGAAATCAGAGACTGCTGATGAGTTACACTGAAAGGTCAGCACTGACAGCAACAGTAAAGAAGAACAAAACAACCTGAAAAACTCGTCCCTTTCTGGTGATAAATAAGGAGCATAATCTCAGTTATTCTGCTCTTCCAAGGACCTGCTTCAAGTGAAGGTTTTTTTATTACGTGCAATTTCTTCTCTGAAAACAAAATATGTTGACAGTGAGAAGTGCTCCTTCCCTTGGGCGAGCTTTAATCCGGAATTCTGCGAGCCCGGGAGCGGGGCCATGGATTGTCCTGGAGAGGATTGTCCATGGATTGTCCTGGAGAGGATTGTCCATGGATTGTCCATGGATTGTCCTGGAGAGGATTGTCCATGGCAGGGACAGCCGGGCTGTGCCTCTCTGTGTTCCCTGGAGACGCTGTGGCGCTGGGGAGGGGACAGCAGGGTCCCTCGGGGCTGGGAAAGGTGGCAGAGCCATTCCCGGGGTTTCTGCTCCCACTTTCCGTGAAGCCTGGGAATCCCGGCGGGATCGGAGCGCCCGGAGCTCTGCAGCGAGGGGCGCAGGCAGGGGATGGGCTGGGCTCAGCCAGCCCTGACAGCAGCACCAAAGCATCACCCGAGGCTCCCCCGGCTCCCCTCGGGCTCCTGGGGAGAGCCCGGCCCTGCGGAGAACAGGGCAGGGAACAGAGCAGAACAGAGATGGAAACCCCACCCTGACCCTGCCGGGCTGCGCGTCCTCGGATTTCCCACTGAGCCTGTCCAGGGTTATGGGGACAGCACTGCTGAGCCCGCAGCTCCGGGAGAGAGCGCAGGGGAGCGGAGAGAACCCGTGCTTGGGTGGGATCGCTTCCCCTGGCACCCACCTGCCCTCCAGAGAGCCACCTCAGCCCGTCCTGGGCTCCAGGACTGGGATTTGATGGTTAATGAGACACAGCCCCACCTCCGCCCGTCCTGGGCTCCAGGACTGGGATTTGATGGTTAATGAGACACAGCCCCACCTCAGCCCGTCCTGGGCTCCAGGACTGGGATTTGATGGTTATTGCCAGGGATGCCTCCAGTGCTGCTGGGGCTTGCCTGGGGAGTGTCCCCGTGTCCCCCAGCTCTGCTCCAGGGGTTCCTCTCACCTGGTAGGTGCAGCCTGGCCCTGACTCTTCAATCCCAGCCAGAGATGACCCCAGCCCGGCTGGTGCTGCAGGTGCAAACCTCACCCCAGGTATGAACCTGGCCCGGAGGTGAGGAGGTGCATAGAGAACTGAGCTGTAGCAGCAGCTGGGACACCTGAGCCCACAATTCCCAATTCACGAGGTCCCCGCCTGCAGCGAGGCTGTGCCCTGGCACCCAGGGGGAAACCCGGGGCTCCCCAGGGATTCATCCCCTTGTGGGAGGGAGGAGAAGCACTGAGAGCTCCTACAGAAATTCATATTGCATGGCAAAGCCCTGCAACAAAGACTCTTCGGCACACACATAAATAATTCGTGTGGTTATAAGTTGTCTGGATTGTTTTTAATTGACTGGATGTGTGTATTTACTGGCTTTGAAAACGATGCCAAGGGTCCCTGCTGCATCCCAGGAGCTGATTCCCTCTCCCGAGGCTTTCCTGTGCCGGGCAGTTTTGGGCTTTCCCTGGTTACAGAAGGAGGAGGCTCCCCTCTCGTGGCTGCGGGGAAAATGGCATTTCTGCACCGCGTCCTGCGCTCCCCGAGCTGCGGAGAAACAGAAATAAGAGATAGAATGATAACTCACATCACAGTGTCCTGCAGCCCGGCACAGAGCCTGCAGCAGCGGCTCAGCAGCCTCGCCCTGTTTGCTTCAGGGAAAGGGAAATATTTGAAGGGAATTGGCTGAAGTTATTTAAATGACAACTAAAAGTCATGATCTATATCAATAGTCAGAAACATCAGAGGTGAAGAACAGATTTAAAGCTGTTCTGCATTTGCTCTTTTCAAATGCTTTCTTAGTAAATGTTGACTTTTATGTGTTGGATTTATTTTGCTCTATAAAGTCTGCTCTGGGAGAGGAGACCTGATAGATAAATGTTCAATCCATTCTGTAAATCAGACGAGCAGGTTTGCTGTTTTTATTGGGTTAGGAATGCTGGAAAGCAGTTATTACTTACAGGACACCTGGTTTCACTTCCAGTTGGTGTGAAGCTGCTTTTGAATAAAACCTGAAATTCAAACGAAGAGCTTTAAAAACAGCAGCTTAAAGTTATTAGTTAAAAGCTGTCTTGAAATACTTTGGATGTGTCAGGAAGAGAAGCCATAAGATTGCACAGGCACGAGTTACAATTAAAATTAGACTTTTATGGAGCAAGGGAAGTTCCCCCGAAGTCAGTAAATCCAAGGGCTTGTTTCTTGTCCCTGTGTCTGCCAGAGGTTTGGAGCTCACGGGACTCAGCCCCCCACACCTCATTTGTGGAGATAAATGGCAAGGAGAGGAGAAGTTCTCTTGCTTTTTCAGTTCCTGCTTGGTTTCTCAGTGTTGAAGGGCCTCTCACTGAGCACAGATGTACTGAAACTCCAATACACTGAATTTCCTTTTCTCCCTGTTCCTATTCATTCACTCATTTAACTGTCCAGCTTCTTGGAGAATTATTCCCTACACTTCCTTTGCAATATCAGCAGCAGTGTTGCACTATTTGAGAATATATAAATAGTTTATACAAAATTTTAAATAGCTGGTGTTTAATTTATGCCTCACTCTAAGCTGTTATTATTTCGTGTTTCCTCTTTAAATTTACATATTCTTAAAACACACACACATATTAACTAATCTGAAGGGTTTTTTCTGAAATATGTATTTGATCTATTGCAGAGACACTTAAATTCCAGGAAATAATTTGATCCTTGGGATTTGATGCTGGACCTACAAGGAAATGGTAAAAGTTTTGGATTCAAGGCTACGATCTTGGACAATTCTCGAAAGGAAATATAGAAAAATGTAGTGCAGGAAAGAGGCAGCCTGAAATTAGAACTGTTGTTAACACAAATAGAACAGATTTAGATTTTGGTTCTTACCCTGGTGCTATATTTATATTGAAAGCAGGCTAAAAAAGGGGGAGTATTTTATGTAATGAAAATCCAAATATAAACGATGTCTTTTTGATTTCTAGATTTTTCTACTGAGGAAAACGTATGATTTTCAAATTATTAAAATCACAAAAATTATTATTATTATTATTATTATTATTATTATTATTATTATTATTATTATTACTATTATTATTATCACTATTATTATTATCACTATTATTATCACTATTATCATCACTACTATTACTCCTGTTTTTTAGAAGGGGGTGTAATGGGCCCAGGGCTCTGACACACACAGCAGAACTGTTCATTTTTAATTATTACTTTGTGGAACTAAACCCTGTTTAAACAAAGACTGGATGTGGGACTGGGTGCCGTGGTTTGAGGTGTTGGGGCTGGGTTGGACTCGATGATCTTGGAGGTCTCTTCCAACTTTGTGATTCTGTGATTTATTTAAGAAACCACTTGCAGAGGTCTCAGACCCTCACTGAGAACCAGCAGCCTTTGGGCATGTGAGACATTAGAGAGGGCTGGGTCCTTCCCTTCTGCCACAAACACCCTCCCCACCCTCTCCTGCTGCTCAGCATCCTCTTCAAAAGCCTTTTGGGGAGTAAAAGATGTATTTCAGCCATCCAGCTTGGAAATTTGGTTTGTCCCTGAATGCTTTGTCCAAGGTGATCCCTGTGTTGTGGTTGGTGCCTCGCTGTGCCCAGGGACACACCAGGGGTCACTGGGGCTCCTGGGGGAAAGAAGCCACAGAACACAAACTGCTGCTCTGCTCCACACTGAAGCAATAATTTATGATTCTAATTAGGCTCTGGTTTGCAAGAATGATGAATATTCACATTTTAAATAGCCGAGAAATATTACAAATGTCTGACAGCTTTATTTGTGCCAGCTCTGGGGGTTTTTTGGGGGAATGTTTTCCCCAAGGTGCTGAGTGGTCTCAGCATCGTTTCTGCCCACCCCTGGAAGTGTCCAAGGCCGGGCTGGACAGGGCTTGGAGCAAGCTGGGATAGTGGATGTGTCCAAGGCAGGGGGTTGGAATGAGATCCCTTCCAACCTTTGGGCTCCTTCAAAGGGGTTGAACATCTCTGAGGAACATTTTCTGTCCAAACCCTGCTGACTCCGGGTCCAGGCTGGCTGTCCAGCGGCTGTGCAAGGACAGGCTCTGGGCTGATGGATTTCTCACCTAAGTGGATCCGACAGACCAAAGGGGAGCGTGAGGAAGTGTCATTATCCCTGCTCCAGGGGCTGGGAATGCAGGCAGTTTCTCATTCAGTCACACAATAGATGTGTGGGTGCCAGATGCTGGAGATGCCAGAGACGGGATTTAAACCCAGATGTCCCGAGTGCCAGCTCAGCACTAACTTCGTGTTATCCCTGCTCCCAAAAACCCAAGAACCTCTCTGATCCATGCAGCATTTAGAACACTTTGCCTGCCATAGGGATACCTCAGAGAGCTCTACAAGTTACCAGTGTAAAAGATGCCTTTTGCTGTTTATCTCCTTTAGGAACGGAGGGGTTCATCCATCTGTGAGGTAAGAAAACAGCAAAATAACAACCACAGAGACTTTTCAGAAGTTGCTGTTCCATTGTGTCCGAAATCATTTGCCAGTAACAGCTGAGACTTCATCCTTAGGAGGAATAAATGTGGTCCCACTGGATCCTGCAGTGATTTCAGGTACCCTTCTGTAATATTCTGTTCCTCGGTTCCCTCCATTCTTTGATGCATTTTAGAATGTTGCAGATCATGATAGTTTTATTGTTTTCAGATTGATGAAACCCCCTTTTACACCAGAATAAATGGAGCCTCTCTGGTGGACCCAATTGATCTGGTGTACAGCAGAGGAGCACAACTTAGAAAGGAACCCACTACCTCCAAAAAAACCACAGAAAAGAAGGGAGGGGGGACTCTGACTTCTGAGGACTCTGAGCTTTGGGGCATAAATTACAATGGAAGTTTATGGAGTCTTTTGGATTAAACCAAAAGCCAGCCCCATTAAACCAAATGGAGCATTCCTAATCTGACATGTTGACAAGGACAACCCTGCCTCTTCCAAAAGGGAGTTTCAAATGAATCCAGATTTATCTGATGTTCCCAACAGGGGCTGGGCTGGCTCCAAAGGAAGTGATCCAGGCCAAAAGTAAACAAGATGCACATGAAGCAGTTTGTGCCACAAGGAAAACTTCCAGGGAATATGCAGGGAGGAGAAGGGGAGCCAGCAGAGTCACAGCCCAAGATGTCTTTCCTGTCTCCTCGCTCTGTCCTGTTTCTATTCCTTTGGACAATGTAAATCAGATAGCACAGGATATGGCTACAGAGTGGGAAGTGTGGAGACTGCTCACAAACCAGAGAAGGGACAATCAGTGACTTTGTGTGTGCATTCCCCACAGCCATGTGGACTCTAATGGCAATTTTAGGCACTGCCAGGGCAGATTTTTTTATCATATATACACAAATAGCTATTATATACACAAATAGTATTTACAGATCTCCATGTAGATGGATAGATAGATGTGTGTGTATTTGTGTACAGAACCCCACAAAACCACAGCTGCGTGGTCTATCTGGTGGAGATTTATTCTGATAATATTACACTGTGTTTGCTACATGTTCCAAGGGATTTGTATTTGTTTGTGCTTTTTGTAGGTACTACAAGAGCATCTGGATTTGGGGATTCAGGCAGATGTAACAATCTGAGGTTGGCCAGATCAAGATTTTGGCTCGAGAGGTGTGAAACCCAGAGCAGGATCCCCACAGTCAGCCCTGAGATGCCTTCTGACTTGAATATTTAGGCCAGCACGGACACTGTGCTCTCCCAGTCCCTGAGGAGCCAGCAGGAGCCCGGGCAGGCTGCACTGAGCATCACTGGAGACGTTCCATGCTTGGCCTGTTCCTAGAAGGGTTCAGGACAAGGGGTGCAGGTGGGATTTGGGGTGGGTGTCCCGGGAGAGCAGGACCTGGGCAGGGGAGCTCCTGCGGGGCTCTGCACAGCCTAGAGGGTGCTGGCAGCTCAGCAGCCTCACCCCGGGAGGGATGGAGGGAGGGAAGGAGGGATGGAGGGAGGGATGGAGGGTGACTCACAGGGCTCTCTGAATCATCGGGGCTTCCCCGGGCCAGGCAGGGCTGGGCTCGGGGCAGGGATGGATGGACGGGATCAGCTTCCAGCCCCCCGGAGCTCGGGAGCAGGAACAGCCTCCCTCCCCCGGGCTGGGAGCAGCCGGCGGTGACAGGCAGGGGAGGGATGTCGCATCCTGCAGGACATTTGTGACAGCGGCTCCTGTGAGCCGTGTTTGTCCCCGCTCCCAGGGCACGGGCAGGTTCCTGCAGAGCCTGGGAGCGGCTCTGCTCTCCTGGCATCACCCCCTGCTTCCACCCACCCCTGAAAATCATCTCTGGCCCGAGTCGGAGCTGTGAGCGGTACCACATGCTCTAAATGAGGTGCTAATTAAATACTTGTACTTAATGTAGCCAGGGTTTCTTTGAGCGGGCTGTAATGCACCGCAGATGTCCCGATCCCTCGGGGAGCAGCTCGGGGAGCGCCGCCGTGTCCCTCCCGGGGTGGGGATGGAGCCCGGGCGGTGGCGGCTGAGTTCTGATGGTGACACAGCCCCTGGCTGCTCCAAACCCCCCACAGGCCCCCACAGGGACCCCGGGGTCAGGAGTGCTGCAGGTGCCTCCTTCTGGGGCAGATGAGAGAAAGGGGGAGCTGCTGGGCCAGGTGGGCACTCAGAGCCCCCGGAAAACAGGTGAGGGCTGCTGCAGCTGCAGCGTGAGGATCTGCTGCAGTTCAGGATCTGCTGCAGCTGCAGTTCAGGATCTGCTGCAGCTGCAGTGTCAGGATCTGCTGCAGTTCAGGATCTGCTGCAGTGTCAGGATCTGCTGCAGTTCAGGATCTGCTGGCAGCTCACAAAGGGACCTCAGTGTCCTGGGGGGCCCAGCCTTGCTGCGAGGGGTTCCTGGTGGGGCAGCAGCAGTGCAGACAGAACTGGGGTTCACAGGGACTGGGCTGAGCACTGGACCCTTTCTGGCAACAGGAGAAAGGCTGGAGCCCCGGCTCCGGAGGGGCTGGCACCCCGGCTCTGGATGGGCTGGACAGCTCTGTTTTCTTTCTTCATTAGTATTTATTGTTATTCCTGAATGAAGCCAGTGTGTTTCCTGGCTGGAGGAAGGACCAGCAGTGTCTGGGTGCAGTGAGACCCTGCCTCCAGTGCCCCAAGGCTGCAGGTGAGAGGGTGTGGGGTGTGAAAGCTGCTCCTGCAGAGATTCATGGACTATTCCCTCATCCCTTTCAAGCTGGTTCTGCAATGTCGGGAGTGCTTTTCAGGGTTCTGTGTTCTCTTGGGAGGAAAAAGGAGGTAGAAATCCAAGATGCTGCAGGAATAAGAGAAAGGGGGAAGAGAGAGCAGATGGTGAGGTGGAGAGCTTCCCTTAACCAAGTACTGCACACTGAGGATGTGAATTCCATTGCCTGTTGCTATTTATTGTGACCACATGAAATTCAAAGTGCTTGAGTATTTAAATTGCTATAGATTCAGAGATGAGTCATGAGGCAGAGCTGATCTTTTATCTTTGGCCGTGCTGGTGAATGGTTTCTTAGCAAGAATCTCATTTCCACCTTCTCTGCTTTAATGGCATTGCCGTTCTCAGATTATTTTGTTATAGAGAAAAGGACAAAATGAGTAAAACTAGTGCTCCTGAGGCTCTGTTACTACAGGCTCACACACTGCTGCCCAATATTGCAGATATTCCAAGTTTTCACTGTCCAGAGAGAACTAATTGAGAGAGAGGGTCAGCTCCTCACTCTGCTTTTTGGGACACTTCAAGGGGAATTTTTGCTGCTGTTGGTGAGCAGTAAAATTCGAGTGAGGTCTCATTCTGCACATCTTTTGCCAAGAGACAAAGTGTCACTGGTGTGACAGGCACTGCACCCTCCTGCACAGGGAGGGTTTGGGAGTGCAGGGGAGTGTCCCAGGGCCAAGAACTTAAAAAAACCCAAAATCCTGCAGAGTTTAATTCTGCATGTGGAAGTGGATCTGATTTTTAATTTTCAAGTTCAGTTCTCCTAATATTTCTGGCTAGGATGAGCTAGAATGGGCTGAGATCAGTGCTGTAAATAGGATTATTTGCATGGGATGTCTTTGAACACCAAACGTTCTCTCCTGCCCAGAGGCCAGGCAGCCCCTCAGCCCTGGAACCATTTGTTGTGGTGGTTTTCTCTTCCTCCAAAAGAAGAGAGAGTTTGAGAGAAGACAGATCCTTGTCCCAAGGATGATGTTGGAGCCTGGGACTCGAACAGAGGCTGCTTTTGGAAGAGGGATGTTGAGGGTTGTTAATGCTGGAGAGGGAACTGACTCATCACTTCATCAATTCTGCTCCTCTGCCAGCACAGCACAAAACCTCCTTTATCATCACACTCTCCCCTTCAGTTCTCTTTCAGAGGAGCTCAAAGCTGCCCAGTGCTCCTCTCGCCCAGCCTGGTGCAGGTCTCTGCCTGCTGGGGTGATGGAGCCCCTCTGCCCTGGGCAGGGCTCTCCCCATCCTCAAGAGCAAGGCAGGGATGAATTTCCTGGGATGAATTTCCTGGGATGAGTTCAGCTCCTCACACTGAGCTGCACGCAGATGTGAGGAACCCCAGCTTTCCCTGGGAGCCCTGTGCCCCAGTGCTGCTCTGGGCTGCAGCAGGGCTGTGTCTGTGCCAGCAGCAGGGTTTGCCCATGGCAGTGCCAGCCAGCCCGGGCCCAGCCCGTACCAGTTTGGGAGATTTTTGGGGTGTGCCAGTGACTGGTGGCGCTGGGAGAGCTGGAACTGCTGCTCTGCTGCTCACATCTGCCTTTGATTTTCAATCAGAGCTGGCTGGTGAAAAGCCAACTAATCTATAATGACTGTGTGCTTGTAGAGCAAAGCCCAGGCTCCAGGAGCTCACTCTTCCTTCTGCTGCATGGCAGAAGCTTAAAAGGGCCCTTAATATTATATATATCATTATATATGTTATTATATATCAACATATATATTAGCCCTTAGACAAGCTGCAGTCCAGCATTCCTTTCTGGTTCATTATCTCTTTGCCATCCAGGTTTGTAGCTGCAGGGACGGGCTCCTCTCTGCCTTACGTGGACAGTGGAACACACAGGATTTTGCATCTCTGCTTGTTTCAGTCTTTGTGGGACATTTTTAGGGAGCTGGGATAGCTTGGCCTGTCTCCTGTGGGATATGTGGTGGCATTACCAATGTAAGATGAGCAATTTGAGCTTTTTAAGGTTCTCAATTGAAATTTGAAGTTTTTTATTGAAGTTTCTTTCCTTCTTCCATGCTTGGCCTTCCAAAAATGGGTTCCTTTTTTTGACTCTTTTTTGAGGAAGGAAGGAAAAGCGTTGAGCTCGTGTCTGGCCCATTCTGTTTGAACAGAGCCCTGTGTGTTACCCCAGCACACAAAGGGGCTCTGTGCTGGCAGAGCTGGCTGAGGCTCCTCATTCAGGGTCCCCATCCCTGGTGCAGGCTGGCAGCAGCGGGGCTGAGGAGGGGAGGAAGGGCTGGGTGCTTTGTGAGGATGTGCTGGGGGCAGAGGGAGGTGTGCCAGCCTGGCTCTGCAGGGGCTGTGGCAGGGCCACAGGGACACCTCAGGTGCTTTGGACACTGAAGGGGAGGTGAGGAGAGGTTCAGAGAGGAGAGGAGAGGAGAGGAGAGCTGCTCTGCTTTCCGAGGCGTTGCTCCTCGGTGAGTGTCTCCAGCTGCTGCTCTCCCCTCACCCAGGGCACTGACTCATGCTTTTTGCCATCACAATGAGTCTGTTTTCATAAACAAAATTAAGTGTGCTGTGTTTATTCATTAGGGAGATTTGAAGTCTCTCAGCAACCAAGAAATATACTTTGTGGGATGAACTCCTCTCCCTATTCCCCCTTTTGTCTTTTCACAGCTAAGTGAGGAAAAAAGCTTTGGGAAAACTCTGGCCTGAGCTCTCAGGGTCAGTGTGTGTCTGCTGATGGGCAGCACCTCCAGTGAGGGTCACCCACTGCCTTTGTGCAGCTCGGGGACGGGTTCTGCACAGGGAGGTTCCAGATTGTGCGGAGGTGAACTGGGGAAAGCGGGACAGAGAGAGGAGAGGGCTTGGAACAGGTGAGCAGAGCACAGGGAGGGTCCTGGTCAGGGCCAGCTGTGCCCCAGGGTTTGCCGTGGCCAGTGCCAGCTGTGCCCCGGGGTTTGCCATGGCCAGGGCCAACTGTGCCCCGGGGTTTGCCATGGCCAGTGCCAGCTGTGCCCCGGGGTTTGCCATGACCAGGGCCCCCCCTGCTCCCCCGGTCCCTCTGCTGGGCTCCCTGGGCTGTGCCTGGCACCGCTGAGCTCAGCTCCCTGCAGATGGCACTGCCACCCTGTGCCGCAGCACCCCGAGGAAATGCATCCTCTCACTCCCGTGTGTGTCTGAGCAGCAGATCATGGGGTTTTTATTTCAGTGGCTGCCCCCGGCCCTCCTGGGCTTGGCTGGAATTTGGGCTGTGAAGAGGTGCCCTCGTGCTGCAGTCACCCCTGGTGCCTGTCTGGGTGTCCAGGGCAGCTCTGCCAGCCTCTGCCACCTCCCCTTCCCAGGAGTTTGGGGTAAGTGATCCCTCACAACCTCAGCAATTTTCTGTGCAGTTTTGCCCTTTGGGTCAGTGGGAACTCAAATCCTCTGCTGTGGCTTTGCCTTCCCTAAATAAAATTAATTCAAGGCCCTCTGCACCACGAGGTGCTGAGTTCAGAGGAGCAGCCAGGCCAGGTAAGGCACAGGGAGGATGAGGATGGTGTTGGGTGGGAGCTCCTCCTCCCTGTGAAGCTCCCTTGGAGCAGCCCAGTGGAGCGTGGCCACCTGAGCAAGCCAGTGATGATGCACTGAGAAAAGAATCTGCTCTGAAGCTGAAAGGCAGCTCCTTGCATTGACTAAATCACATTTGTATTTCAGAAAAGAAAAAGAAGCTGTAAATCGCGTATTTACACAGCGGAGCACGCGAGCGCTCACACGAGACCCAGATGTTCATTACAAACAGGGATTTTTCTTCCTTGCTGCTACCCTGAAAACTGGGAAAAAAGTCAGCTATGTTGAAGGGTTACAAAAGAGCGAGTTAAGTCTACAAAATCCAGGAAATTTCCCGTTAAGACGAAAAATCTGGGGAACTGTTGTAGTCCTTTAATTCAGCCCCAAGACATAAATTAAAGCCAGAGGATCAGCTCAGGTGCTCAAGCTCTCAGACCGTAGCTGTGGAATTTCCAGGTTAAGTTACTTAAATTTTCCTGTTGCTGAATAAAGCTGAGATCCTGTGTGCCATATATTTGCTCATCATAAAATGTTCTCTCCCAGCCAGTAACAGCTTCTTTGCTGGCAAAGCCTGTCTGGTTCCTGAGCCTTTGTACAGGGCTTGGGAGTTAAGAACTTCCACATGGCCTCTGCTCTGAGGCTTTTGTGGATCAGCAAGGCAAAGCACTTGCTCCATGGCCAACAAATGCACGGGATATGGTTTGAATTCTCTGGGTTTAAATGCAAAGGATAATATTGATTTTGTTAAGGTAAATGTCTTTAATTGAATGCTGTAGAAACTCGGCTCTCACTGGGCCATAATGGGCTCTGGGCACGCCTCCAGCACAGCAGTATGAAAATGTCTCTTTTAGTGTCTCCCGCAGAGAAATGCAGAATTAAGATTTAGATGAAAGAAAAGTGAAATGGAGTCCATCCCCACAAAAGCACCTACTGCTGCAGGAGGGCATTTGCACAGATGGAAATTGCTGCTCTGCTGAGGCCAGGGCTCTGCAGTGCCTGCTGGTGGGGATTGTTTGGGGCTTTTAATTGGGGTGGTGGAACAGAAAATGAAAATAGGGAAAACAGGCAGCAAGAGGAAGGGAAGAAGTCTCAGTGTGACCCAGTGTCACACACAGCACCTGGGTGGGATCCTGCCCCAAAGGGCAGCTGGGCAGCTCACCCATGGTGAGTGCTCCACACTCTGCAACCTTCTGCAAACCCACTCTGGGCATTCAGGAGGGTGACAAAGACAAGGCTCAGCCCCCTGATATTCATTTATCAAAGGCAGTCAAGGTATTTAAGAACAGACCAAACACTCTTGCAGCAGATGATGCCCTTTCATTTATTGCTAATCTACCATAGTACAGGCAATATATAAAAATACTTTACAGATAGCAAAAACAATCCTTACATTGGAGGTTAACAACGTTGTTGTAGGAATGTGAATGATATAAATCCCTTTTCAATTGTGAGAGCTAGGTTTTTGAAGAAGCAATTTGGTTCAAAAGACACTTGTGAGGATGATGTGAGTGACAAGTGCTCACTCGTGTGTCTGTTAAAATATGGCTTTACCTGAACATCCAGGGCAGGGAGGGCTGGACTCTGGGGAGAATCCCTTCATAATTACACATTAAAAACAAAAATGTGAGTGCCAGGCAATCTTTCCTTCTGAGACTCAGTCCTTCTGGAGCTTTCTGTTGCTATTTGATGAGTTAGAGAAGGAACCTCAACCCCCCCAGGTAACTCTTTGCATTCGAGATCACCTACAGCACCTTCAGGTGAAGTTCACTGCAATGTGCAGGTACTAATTTCTATTTTTGTACCCCTGAAACAATGGAAATGGTTAAACAAACCTTAAACAGACCAGGGTGGGTTTGACACTGCTGGTGGTTAGAGAGGTTGGTACCCCTGTGACCCCTGCAGGGATAATGCAGCAGATATTAAAGATACAATCTGATGTCAGACGTTCCAGAGGTGGATTATTCATTCTGAACTGAGATGAATAAAGGATCACAGCCTTCCCCGTGTGATGGCAGAGTTGCCTCACAGGTGAGAAACCACTGCAATGTAAATGATGAGGAAAAGAGTGGATTTCTGGAGAATCTGACAATTCACCCCATCGAGACCCAGCAGTGGCATCTCCTCCTATTGCACAGGAATATGGAACATAAATAACAAACACTCAGAATTGCAGCTAAACTGGAACATCAGATGATTTTAAGTGGTGCAAAAATTACGAGGATCTGAATCAGTTTAAGATTTGAAATGAAGACAGTCATTTTCTTGAGTCCCATCTGGCAGATCATTGTTCCCTATTAAGTAGCAATTTGGAAGGAAATGCAGGGGGAAAAGTCAGATTGAAATATTTGGAAACATATTTCTTAAGCGTTTAAAGCTGTCTTTGAAGTCTTTGGGAAATTTATCAAATACATCTTTTTTTAAGACAACAACAATTCAACAACAATTGCATAGAAAAGTAAGGCATTCAGAAAATGAAAACTGATCCTTTATAAATACAAACCATAATCCAAAAGATGTTGCATATTTGGTCAGACAAAAAGCACAGTCACTGTTGTTGTAAAGATATGGATTACAAAATACACTTTAAAAAACATGCTAGCTACTTTGAGAACTGGTTTAGATATGTTAAGAAGCAGCAGCTTTTTATACAATAGAGAATAACATAGTGCTGGTTCTGGAAATCCTCTACATTCAGGAAATGCTGTTTTCCTACGGGGAGAATGGAGGGATACATATTTACATGGATACAAATAAAGCAAGTGCAAAACCCATGACTCTTCTACATTCTTTCTCCCGGTAAAAACAACATACATGAGACACTTCCACTCCACTGCTGTTGCTCAGATCTTACATTTTGCTCATTCTCATGGAGAAAAACAAAACCAGGACTTCGTATTTCATTGCAAGTGTCTTCACAAGCAATTCCTCTCCTGGCAAACTCGACTTCCAACATTCATAACTGACAAAAAAAAAATCTTCCTGATATCTGCCCACTCCCATTCCACTCTCAGACTGTTTACATATCGTGAATGATGGTTTTTATTCTACGTATATTTGATGCAGAAGTTTATAGAAGCTCATCCTGTATTCGCAGCCAAAGCTCGGATGGAAAAATGGAAGTTAAAAAAAAAATTACACACACACACAGGACAAATAAAAAGAGATGAACTTTTGAGTTCCAACATGCCCCATGAACTTCTCATGGTGCAGCTTTGATGGAAAACGCATTAGAGTTGTTCACCCTGCAGACAAGATATTTGTAGGCCTTTGGTACAATGGCAGGAAGGCACTGTGGTGAAACATTCAGATAACTGAGGAAAGACAGAATTTCCTCATGTGCAAATATGGCTATCTTCCAGAAAAAGTGAGAACAAATTGCTCACAAAATGCTATTAACTCTTCCAAGGTTAAGCTCGTGCTTCTACAGAGAGGAAGTTGTATTAAGTAACAGAAATACTAATACTGGAAAAACACAGCTCAGCAAGAACAGGAAATAATTTAGTACTGTATATATTGAAATCCTTCAGCCTAGCTATATAATTTTAACATTTTCCTTTTTAAAGAGACAACAATGCACAATGCTATGTCTGAGGATGCTCCTTTTCTCCGGAAATAAATACAAAGCTGGTTGAAGCTGAATGATTTAACCACTGAAAAGCAGATGGGGCAGCACAGCCCGGGCTCCTGCAGCTGTGGCTGGACCCCTAAAATGCAGAACACAGGGGGTGAAACCTCCGTGCACGGGAGGACCCAGCTGTGTTCACTTCTAACCACGGATAAAACAACACACCCACAGAGAGCAGGGCATGGCCTGGGCTGGCAGGGACCCCAAACATCACCCAGGGCCACCCCTGCCATGGCAGGGACACCTCCCACTGTCCCAGGCTGCTCCAAACCCATCCAGCCTGGCCCTGGGCACTGCCAGGGATCCAGGGCAGCCACAGCTGCTCTGGGAATTCCATCCCATTCCCTGCCCACCCTCCCAGGGAGGAATTTTTATCCTAATCTCTGGAATAAACCTTTCCTCTGGCAGTTTGAGTTCATTCCCACCTTGTCCTGCCACTACCAGCCCTTGTAAGTGGCCCCTCTCTGTGTGGGTGTATTATATAAATTACATTGTACACTGTATATGTACACAGATTAATACCTGTGCAATAAAGATGAGGAGGGAATGCAGTCAATGCAAGCATGGCTAGAGCACCTGTAGCACATAAAAAAAAACCCCTTCCACTAAAAAGACCCCAAACAATCAGCCCCCAGAAAACTAAAAAAATAAAACAAACCCAAAAACCTAACCCCCCAAACCAAGGCAAAAAAACAACAAAAGAAAAAACCACCCCAAAATAAATCAAACCCCAACCCTCTCTCCCCCTCTATAACAAAGTGCCTGAAGAACACACAAGCACAGTGGAAATCTTGTGTATTTTGGTTGCAGAGGTTCATTACTGAACTGCTCCAAGTCCAAATCCAAGGTTTCAGCTACTCCTTCCTTTTGGGGGTTAATATATTAAAAGGACATTTCAGCATCTACAATCCAGAAGGCAGAACTTAAACACTGACCTTTTTCTTTGCTCCAGCATTAGGTTTTTTTCTTCCCCACCCCTTTTCTAAACTGATATTATCTAAAAATAAATATGAAAATAATTATTCTCCTAAATTGATGAGTAGTTGCTGCAGACAGTCACCAGAGCAGCAGCAGCAGCACATCACAGATCTGAAAAGACCTTCCTGGGCTTCTTTGAGCTTCTATTTAAAATCCAGCAAGAGAGAAGGTTCTGCCAATAATCTGAGGGTATTTTTTTTCTGTGGGTGGGTTTTTGGGCTGTTTTTTAAATTTCTCCTATACTTTACAGGTTGGATCATGGAAAACTTTCGATACATCCAAGTGTGAAACTGGGAGATGCATTTGGTCTGCTCTTGTACTCAGTCATAGCAAAGAACTTCTGACAGGCAACTTTTGGCCTTTAGAATATGTCAGAATTGTCTAATTCACCAGACTGCACTAAAAACCCCTGAATATGCGTCAGATTCTGGCGCACTGACAGTTTGGAAGAATCCAAAATAGCTTTTTGAGGCGTGTGAGCCAGTCAGGGTCCTGCTGAGTGCTGTCTGACAGGAATTCCCCTCTCCAGCAGGGCTGGGCCTCAGTTTTGTCCCTGTAAAAGGCAGCAATTAAATAAAGGCTGTTTTCACCTCTGCAGCTCCAGGCAGGGCAGAGCTCCCAGGGAGAGCACCAGGTGAGGCATGCCAGGAGTTCTGGGTGCTGGGACAAGGGAACTCCTCTGGGGGTGAAAGATTTGAGTCTCACAAAGCAGAAAGAGCAGCCAGGCTGTGCCCTGAGTGCCAGGGTGGGACGTGCAGGGCTCTGCTCTGCTCTGGCTCTGAGCTGGGTGGATCTGGAGTCCAGAGCTGCTCTTGGGAAATTCAGATTTCTGTTCAAATTTTAGCTGAGCCCCAGGTCAGGTGTTCTGAAGAACCCAATGCTTCTGTCTCCCATTCCAAAGCCAGCACCTTGCAGAGTTTGAGCACCAGCCTTTAGTGGCAGGGAATACATTCTTCCTGATAGTCCTAAAGAGATTTTTGTTGGACCAAGCTCTGCAGGGATTGTGCAAAATCTTTCTCGAGGCATTGGGGAACCAATTTTGAGGCTGCTCTGCTGCATTCCCACCCCCTGACTCCTGCTGTGAGCCCTGGACAACGCTGCTGCTGCAAAGTTTTACTGTGACACAGCTGAAAACTGAAATCAGTTTCACTGCGCTTTCTAGAGCAGAGCTCAGGCTCTGCACTCCTGAAAATATCAGCATTCCTTATTTATAAAGCCAGGAAAGATTCCTATGTAATTCCTAACATTTTACTGTACACTGATTACCCACTCAGGAAGCCTTTTTATCCCACTTTTTATCCCTGGCTCCCCTAAATATTCTAACTTGTAGCTGTACAACTGCAGGTGGCAGTGGTTACCTGGAATGTGCAAAGCAGGAGTCAGGACAGGATATTCTAACACATGAAGCAAAACATAACAAAATACTAACTCCCATGGAAATTTAACCTTTCCAGGAATTGCTGGTAGCTTTGCAAAGCGAAAGAGACCAGGTGAATATAAATAAGTGTATATTTTCTCTGGAATGTATGGATTCTGTAAGATGCAATAATTTTCCTCTGCAGCTTGGGTGAGTAAATGTTCCAGCTGCTAAATGAGACAAGTTATGAGCCAAGAGCAGGTTCTACATGAAAAGAATCAGCAACAATTTGTTAGAGAGAAAATATCTAAGATGTGTTCCTACACTGCCTAAATACTAATAAGGATGAACCATAAAATCTCTGGATTTACTGTGACTCCTATATATTAATCTCTGGTTTACCTGGGTTGATTTTACCTTGGGACAGGCGTTGCAACTGCTGAATTGCTCTTTTCACTGGCTGGTTATGAGAATCCCCCTCCTTCAAATTCCTATGCAGACTGATGAGAAAAATGAAGAAAGCTCCTGGACTCAGGTGTTTGAAATACCAATCCCAGTGCTCAGAGCAGACTGGCTGTTGATCCCGGACTGGGTGAAGGCTGAGCGAGCTTGGGCTGCCTCAGTTTCCTACAAAAATAACATTTCTCGGGAGGGCTTTGAAAGCTGGAGGGCAAATGATTGTTAGTGACCTGCAGGATGGTGTTCTTCCCTGGAATCTATTACTCTTTGTTCCCCTTTCCCACCCCCAGAGCCCACCCCAGGCTCTGAGCCCTGCTCGGGGGACGGCTCCTGTCCCGATGGATGGACGCAGGGACAGATGGTTTGCAGCAGGCTTGAAGTGTTTCCTCAGAGAGACGCTGTGTTCCAGGAGAACAATGTGATCTCTGGATGGAAGGAAGGGTGTCCTTCGTGCTGTTTACACACAGAGGTGGCAGTCGCTCAGCCAAGGCTGTCACTTGGTGCCAATTCATTGTTCCTTGTGCTGAGTCTCTGCCTGGAGGTGAATGGCAAAGGAAGCCAGAGGTTGCAGGGGCGCTGGAAGGATCTAAGAGGTCACTTGTGGAAGGATTCGGTAAAAGTTGTCTCACAAATCTCTTCTTCTATGTCTGACTTCTGGCAGGGAGTCCAGAGAATTCCTTCCTGATAATTTCGTTAACTGAGAAATAAAAGAAAGGGGAGGAAACATTAAAGCACTTCCAACATCACAACAAGTAAAAAGTAAAAGCAATCCTTGGGCAGTCAAGCCGAAAACATCCCCTCTGCATTCACAACTTCATTTCATTAAAATCTAAATGGTTTGCCCAGATGACACATTTTTGGAAGGCAAGGGGGGAGGAGTGGAGAGGGGGTTTCACTGCATTCAGGGTGATTCAGGTGCCATAAAACAGAGAGGCTGCAGCACATGCCCAGGACCTGCCACAGCCCTCACACAGACACTGCCCTTAGCCCAGGGAGAAAAACAAACATCTCTGGGGATCTAAGCATTGGAACACTTTCACTAGGCTGAAAGAAAAATATTTCAAAGAGAAAAAGGCCAGGTTTGGAGGAAATACAGTGGACAGTGATGAAAACACATTTCAGAGACTGCAATTCGGGGGAAAACCTTTGCATTTGGGCAGTTTATGTTTGGTGTTTTCTAATCCCACTCTAGACTCTACCTGCTTTACATCTTTATTATCATTTATTTGCAGACTGGAGCACAAAGAACTTGCATGCATCACCAGGGCACTGTGAGAGGCTGGGACAGGCTTGTTAATAAAGCTCAAGAGAAGACACTGAAGAACTTTGCTGTCTGTTAAAAAGTCAGAACAACATCACTTTATTTACAACAGCCAATGTCTCCTGCCAACTTTTCACACTCACTTGCCTAAAGACCCTTTGGCACCTCGTGGAACAACAATTCTCTCTCTAGAATTATTTGCTCCCTAGAATTTAAGTGCAGAAATCTCTGCACTTTGATTAGGAGAGACCTAAACCATGAGAATTTTGCTGCAGAACTCCAGAACTGCCTTTTTGGGGGCTCCATTTCACCTGCAGCTCCTCATGCTGTATTCAACATGGTGTGGAAACTGTTCAGTTACTGTGACAAATTTGTCTTAAAACCAGAAAAGTAAATTTTCTAGGTTTCAGACTCCAGATCTAAATGACTTCTCCCTGTTGATATTTAAGGGCTGAAACAGGGACTAACTCAAACCAAAGCAGGCCCTCACCCAAGACTGATTAATCCTCAGGTTTGCAGCTGTAAGACTCCTCTATAGTCTATCCCAATTCTAATTAATATTTATGAAAACATTAATTAACACAGTAATAATTAACATAGTGTTTCACTACTCCCCCTATCTAAAACACCTGGTGCCCAGTCTCTGGCAAGTCTCTGGGAAGGGGAACTCATGAATTAGTTTTTGATAGTTATGATTCATGGTTTGAAATCTCCTTCCTCTCTGCATGCTGGGATTTGTCTCTTAAAAACTAAAATCTGTATTTTTTCAAATCTCCATGTTGCTGCTGGGCTGCACTCCAGGAACTCCATGCTCAAAGATCCCAGCAGTGACAGCCCAGGGCTCAGCTCCCTCTGATTCCAGCCGGGAAATGCCTGGTTTGGACGGGCTGGTGCCTCCTGGGGATGACCTGGGCAAGGAAAGCAGAAGTGCTGCCCTCTCCTGCTGCCCAGCACCCCCCTGGCACTGCTGGGGCTGGCCTGGAGGTGCCCAGGCAGGAAGATCTGGGTTCTCTGAGTGCTGCTGTGCAGTGCGAGCAGCAGCCAGAGGGAGGGGAGGTTGGTCCGCTCTGAGCCAGGAGCTCTCAGCTCTCTCAGCTTCCTGCTCCTCTGCCCAGGAAATGACAGGAGCAGGTCCTCAATGGAAACTCTTCACAGCCTCGGCTAAAAATAGCAGTGAGGTAAAAGAAGTGGGCACCCACTCTCAGAGGGTCATTTCCTTTCCAGAAACAAGTGGGCTGAGGCTGCACACGATTTATTTGTCAAAACGGTTGGTCGGGCTACCAAAAATACCACAGATGAGTTTTATCTATTGCTTTTATCCAATACAGTCATGGAAATATCAGAGCCAGCAGTCACCTGCATCCAGGGTTAAATATTAAGTGAAACGAGAGCAGATAATGAGATGGAGCTCACTGAGGAGGGCTGGAGGGCTCCAGGTTTGGCTGCTCCCTGCCTGGGGCCGGCTCTGGGCAGGTTGGATGCTGTGGTGAAGTGCTGACTCAGCCTGCAAACTTCACTTTCCCTCCCCTGAGGTCAGCAGTGGCTTCTGTGGGCTGAGGTTAGAGGGGGCTGCAGCCTGAGCAGGGCTAAAGAGCTGCAGGGGAAGGCTGTGGAGCATTAACCCCAGCGACAGGGACAGCCAGGACTGTGCCCTGCCAGCAGCTGGCCTGGGTGTCCACAGCCACCCTGAGCTGCACCCAAACCAGGTGCTGAGGGAGTGCTGGGTGCAGGTTAAGCTGGGCATCACTAATGAGTGTCAGAGATGATCCTACATCACTAATGAGTGTGTCGGTGATGATTGTGCATCACTAATGAGTGTGTCAGTGATGATTGTGCATCACTAATGAGTGTGTCAGTGATGATTGTGCATCACTAATGAGTGTCAGTGATGATCCTACATCACTAATGTGTGTCAGTGCTTGTCCCAGCACTAAAATCTCCAATCAGTCCCTAAAGCCAATCAATCTGTAAATTAACAGGAATGGCTCCCAAGGCAGGGATCCCTCTCCAAGGTTGAGATCTCCTCCAGTCCAAGCCCAGTGAAATCTCTGGGGATCTGCTCCAGAGCTGGGAACTCCCAGATCCAGGTGTAATCCAAGAGACCTGGGTTGAGCAAAATCAGCAAACTGAGCCGAGCCTGAGCCTCAGAGGGAGCCCAGAGCACGTGCTGAACCTGCCCTTCTGAACTGCCAGCTATCTTTCCTTGGTAGTGTGGTTAAAAGCTATCTCAAGTATCAGTTCTCATCATTTGCTCATTTCCAGCTGAGAGGAGCTGGAGATGATGTGGTTAATAAATAAAACATTGCTCTTTGAGGTGCCTGGCACTGGTTGCTCTGGAGCACACCGCTATTGATCCGTTTAATGAGAGAACTGATTAAATGAGGCCATGAGCACACATGCAAAGATAATGAAAGATTCAATCATAAAAAAGGTATTGAAATTACAGCTGCCCTCAGCCATCCAAGCCAAGGAAACGCCTGCCTGGGCACCCTCCAGCGTGTCCCTGTCACAGCCTGTCCTGCAGCAGTGGCACAGAGCCCTGGAGATGCCCAGGGAGGGGTCCCAGGGGCTGCTGAGCTCTGGGGGTCTGTGTGATCTGCTGGGCACAGACAGCCCAGGCTCCCTCATCCTCTCAGCTGGAAACGTTCCTGTGCTCCCACGGGTGACACCGGGCTGTGTCCCAGCAGTGCAGAGACAAAAGGAGCCCCTGTGAGGTGGCAATGTCACCCTGTGAGGTGGCACTGTCACCCTGTGAGGTGCCACGCTCACACTCCTCTGCACCTGTGCCACTCCTGGATCCCCTGGACACCAGGGATGCTGTGGGTGTTCCACACGTGGCAGTGACCCTCTGGGGACAATCCCACGGATCCCCCAGGATCTCAGGGATGCTGTGGGTGTTCCACACGTGGCAGTGACCCTCTGGGGACAATCTCACAGATCCCCTGGGATCTCAGGGATGCTGTGGATGCTGACACAGCAGCAGGGACCCTCTGGGGACCCTACAGCAGTGAGGGCTCCTCAGAGAAGGCAGAGCTCAGCCCCAGTGGCTCCTCCCTGCAATATTCCGTGTCCTGCCATGCCCAGGAGGAATTCTGACATGCAAAGCAAACCCTGGGCAGGAACTGCTGGAGCACAGCTGCCCCTGGGTCTGCAGAGTGCCCTAAACCTGGCCCTGCCTCAGGATGGGATCCTTCACAAGCCTCAGCCCAGCATGCACAGCCCCACCTCTCCTTCCCTGCCCACCACGCCCCAGCTGCCTCACAAGTGGGGAAGAAAAAGAATGAGAACAAAAAAAAATTAAATAAAATTAAATATTTTAAACCCTCTACGCCAAATAAAAAGGGGGCATGACTTTTTAATTGAAAAAATAAATAAATAAAGGTTAAGAGAAACACACAGCTGGAGAAAAGGCAGAAAAATACCAATTACCTTTCTTTTTGATTGCTTGGATCAAAGATCACAGTCATTCTTTTTCATATAATGTTTTGTATCCAGCTAAGGTGTGTATCTATCAGCTCTGAAAAAGATTTGCAAAACCATTTTTGAGAAAAAAGGTAACCTTTGACCTATGTTGCATGGCCAAGTGTTACAGCTTTCAGCTACTTTTTCATTTTGTGGGTTCATTTAACAAAAGGACATTTCAGCATATACAACACATAAGGCAGAATTTAACCACTGACCTTGCTGTTTGCTCACAGCCAGCACTAGATTTTATTTTTCCCCTTCTTTTCTCAACTGATATTATCTAAAAATGAATATTCAAAAACTCACGCTCCCAAATTGGTGACAAAATGGGACAAGCTGATCATTTGAGACTCCAGGGGCTCCCTGTGAGTCAGGACAGACTCGACACTGCCTCTTGCAAAATTCACTTCTATCCTCACCCCAAATAAGATCCAACACATTTATGGCAGATCCAAAGCCAGTCCCTTTGAACTGAGAGATGCAACCACAGTGGCTGTGAAAATCACACTCTGCCTTCATTGTACAGAACAGGGAAGGCCTGGGCAAAGAAATTATGAAAGTTACAGTCTTTGCTTCAAATGCAAATAAGGTGAATTATTTTCCCCAGGAAAAGGCAGAATTTAAAATTTTCTGCCTTTTTTTTTTTACATTTCCTAATAATTTTAGATTTCTTCTAAATTCATAGTGAAAGCATTTGGCACTTCTGCAAAACCATGTGGAAATTAAAAGGAAAAAGAAAGAATTGCAATATTAAGGAGCAAAAAGTGCTTCTTAAAAACTAAGTTTTGAGTGCAAGGCTCAGAAGGGTGTTTGCTGCTGGATTTCAGGTGACTATATATAGAAAAGAAGTATTTTACTTGGCTCCCAAGGATTGTGCAGCCACGTATCATACCCTGGAACCTCCCACTCAGTACACAGCCCATTTTATACTCTGCATCCTGGAAAATCAGCTTTTGCACCCCAGAGCACAGCAACTCCTTGACTGGGAAATACCAAACTGGGTGCAGCAGGCACAAGGAGCCCCAGCCCAACAAACTGGGAAAAGTACTGGGAGCATGTGGGGTTGTTTTAGAAATCAGCAGCAATTAAAGGCTGTTTTTCCTGGAAAATGGGGACAGAGAATCACTGAGCTGTTCTCAGCTGTAAAGGTTTAATTGCACATCAAACCCAGGGTTTGCTCCTCGCTGAAATAATGCCAAGAGATGCACCCTGCAACTTTTCTGTCCTGTCCTGCTTGTGACCCCTGGAGTCTGTGTGAACTGTGAACCTCAACAACACTCTCCAGCTCAACTGCAATCAGGTCATCTCCATTAACTGAGCAAACTCTGGGAAGAGGTTGCTGACCTCAAACTGAGGGGCAGCTCCAGTCCCAGGATGCATTTTTGCTCTAGGAGTATCAATAGACTCCAAAGCCACTGGCATCTTTCCATGAATTTAGCAACATAATACAGATATCTGATGGAAAACAGAATCGAAATAAAATTCATATTTTTGGCTAAAGCCCATCCCAACTGAAATCAATATCTGAACTGCTCTGGGTTTACAGGATCTGGATTGTATTCACAACATTTAAATATGCTTCCCTTATATTTCAGTACAGTGCCAGAGTGAGGTGCAAAAATCAAACAATTGGTATCTCTGGTACTGTCCTACCCAAAATGCTTCACAGGAAGCTGGGTGTGCCTGCAAAAAAAGAGCAAAAAATAAAGATAGCATTTCTGCTAAAAAAGAATTCAATACCCTAAACGCACTGTAGATCAAAACTAGCAGGAAGGAAGTACTCAAAACACAAATCTGTCTGTGACACCACCTCAGGAACGCTGAGGATTCTCTAAGCACTTTCATTCTTGTCACTGTGCTGCCAGCAAAGATCAACAGCCACCACCAAACAGCAGCCCCAGAGCTGCAGGAGAAAGTGTGACCCAGAGGGGACAGGGGGACCCTGGGCTGGCACCTGTCCTCACCCTCCTGTGGCCCTGGGCAAAGCCCCCTGCAGGACCAGACCTGCCACAGAGCTGCTCTGGGCTGAAAACCCACCCAGGCTGTGAGGCCACGCTCCTGGAACTCAAACAATCTGTGCTCAGCTAAGAGAGAACAGCCTGGGAGGACGATGAGCTGCACCCTCCAGCACACCCACTCTGCTCCCTGTGCAGGTACAGAGACAGCAAGCACCCCCACGGGTCCCTACAGGGGGTTTGAAGTCCTGAGGTGGGACTTTAGATCCTTCAGATCTCACAGCACCACGAGGGGCTGAGCTCGCCCAGGCAGCAGGAGAACCCCAGCACAAATGACACGTTCTGCAGAAACTGCCAAAGGCTGCCCTGGAGTGAGCTGGGGGAAGAGTCCTGAGGCTGCTGGGTGCTACTTGTGGTGCTGCCAGTTATTTAATCCATTAGATCCCTCTTTGAGTGTCCTGGGAATCAATGGGTTAACTTTTGGAGGCATTTCCCATGGCCCAGAGATGGGCTTTGTGTGATGTTTGCAGGACACGCATGCACACACACATGGGCTGGGCTTCTGCCCTGGGCTGTTGGCTGCATCAGCAAGACAAAGAGCAATTTTTGCTGCAGAGTGTGATTTCCTGTTTGCTCGATGCATTTCAGTATTTAGTCATCACTTTTTTCATCAGACCATTCTAACACAGGTGCAAACCCTGCCTACACACGGCCTGGAGGAAGAAAGGGCACCTTCAGGAATAATTTCATGCCCTTTTCCTCCTGCCCACCAGGCTTCAGCACACGCCTGTGGGCAGCCCTTGGAGCTCCTCTGCAGGCTCAGACTCCCTGAGCTGAGTTTAGAGGGGTTAGAGCTGGGAGAGGCGCCCCAGCACACTGGGGTGTTTCTGTGTCCCTAAATCTCATTTTCTGCACCCTTTTCCTGCCCAGTCCAGAGCACTGCAGACACTGAAGCCAAACTCAAGGATGGTGCTGAGGGTGGCACCCGGGGCCGGGCACTGCCCACGCCCTCCCCAGGTTACCTGACCAAGGCTCTGAGGATCAACATGCCAGAACTACACGAGCATGGAACACCAGCTCTCGTAGTACTGTTTGCCAGGATGGTGATAAATACCCCGTGCTGGATCAGACAAACCCCTGAAGCCTGCTCAGAAAGGGGCAGAAAGGGGCTGCGGGGAGCTGAGCTGGCTGTGTGCAGCTCCTCCAGCAGTGTCAGCAGCTGCTTTGGGAAGAGTACCTTGAAAGTGGAAAACTAGATCAGCCTGGGTGTGATGAGGAACTCCAGGCCACCGTGGATTTGGTTTGTAGTAGCTTTCCATAACAAAGTCTTTTTTTAACTGACTTTCTTTCTGCTCACATATATTTAGATATGACTTCCATTCTGCAGCACTCCCATGCCAGAGAGTTTTGGCTGCGATTGCAAGGGAAGGGACACGTGTTTGAGTCATGGAGTTGGCTCTCTCTAGTTGATAGTTAGTGAGTTACTGAGAAAAGATGAAGTTTGTATTTAGCTTTAGTTTACATGCAACGAGACCAAGTAAAATATTCCAAGTAGAATGAGCACATAATAAATAAATACACAAAAACTTATACCAGAAAGGGATGGAGTTGATTGTATAAACCACATTACTTGGCTAAACCCATACAGAAATACTAGGCTGATGGACTGAAGCTTAAGAAACACAAGAGACCTCACTTTGTCACTGCTGACTCTTGATTTGACTCTGCTGCTGCAGAGCACAGCAAAGGGTGAAGTGTGCTCGTGGCTGATTTATTGCACATCCTTTGGACCTTGTGGATTGATCCAGAACTGAGATAAGCAGTGCCATTGGGTATTAAGACAGATTTCTTTTAGATCAAAACCAGCACAACCAAAGGAGGCTGGTGATGACTTTTCCCTCCAGCAGCACCTCATGGTTTAAAACCTGATGAAATTGGTATTGGATACCACAACACCTCTCAAACAGCAACTGCAGGGAAAGCACACGAGCAGCAATTCCTGATGCACACGTCACTGTGCAGCTTCATCGCTCTCCTGGAGTTAACCCATTTACTGGGCAGGGTGAGTCATTCAGCAAAGTGATTCAAAAACTCAGAAAAAGGAGAATGGATGCAAGAAAGCTATTTTTTTACAGGAAACAATTGGGGGGAGGACAACAGAACAGTTACAGCATGTTCAGGATTAGCTGAAAGTACCAGATAGGCAATGCTGCTGCTTTTATATTTCTGTCACAAAGGAACAACCAGAACAAATATTTAATTGAGGGGAAACAAACCATTTAACAAATATTTAATTAGGAGAAAACAAACCATATTAGCCTCCCCTTTAGGCAGTTTTGCAGGGGATGAACAGTCAATAATGGAATCTATTTCCCTCCCTTGAGCTCCAGTGCTTATGTCTATTAATCCACAGAACTATTCACTGGCTCTAATTCTCTGGCATCTTCTCTTCTGCTGTGTCTTCACTCTGCAACATCCCTGTGGGCTCCTGCAGAGCCCCAGCCTCTCCACAAACCAGCCTTCCCTCCTGACATGTCTGAACTGAATTCTGAGCCTGCTTCTCAGGGGAAAACAGCAGAAATCCCTGTCCTAGGGTAGCGGGGAAGATGCACCAGTGGCCTGTCAGCAAATCTGCCACGCAAACCCTGCTCCCCTCTGGCCCAGACATGCAAATCCCCCTGTGCCTGCAATGCCTCTGCCTTACCAACAGCACAGCCCAGCCAGCCTGCAGCAGGCATTTCCATCTGCTTCATTTTCAGGAGGACTGTGGGCAACAGGCTCCACACTGAGCAGGGAACACACAAAATCACTTTAACACACAGGTTGTTCTTCCATGACACCTCCACATCCTTCCACAAATATCTGGGGGAGATTCTTCCCCCTTTGGGAACTGCCTCCAAGGCAGAGATGGGCAGCAGCTCTGCAGGTCCTGGCAACACCAGTCCAGCACTGGGGGACTGCACTTACTGCTCCCAAGGCAGCTGGAAAGCATCCAGCCCATTAAATATTTAACTGGTTACTGACAGAGTGTTACAATTCACATCTAATAATGTCAAGGAGGTGCCACATACAAGATACTGTGTGTCTGCCCACATCCAGCTGTTTGCTCTTATCCTGCACTTTGACTGGAACTCCTCTGAGGGGGAACTGCTTTTTTTAACTTTGGAGTCAAAGCAGCATCTGCCACAACAGAGTGCTGGGGTTTCTACCATAAAATAATGCACTAATAAAAATACTATATGATACTGTGGGGTATTTGTATAAATCAGAGACCACGAGACAGACCTAATCATAAGAGACACGGATAACTGGAAAAAGGAGTGCAAAAGACCACGGGGAGCAGACACTGTAACTGGTTTTACATCTTGCCTCAAGAAGGCCAGGAACATCTGATAGTTAACAGCTTGAGAGAACAGGAAAAATGTTATCTGCATCTTCCAAAGACTTCACACTTTCAATCTGAATCAATGGCATGAACGACAAAACTTTTGTTCTCAATATGAAGAGAAGATGAAAGCAAAGAATAAAGGATGAGAGGAAAGAGAAAAGAAGGGTATCAATTTCCAGAAACAGCACGAGCTCCTCCATGTCCAGTGGAGGTTCACCTTTAGCTCAAGTGCAGCCCATACCGCTGAGGCTGGGCAATTCCCAGCCTCACCACAACAGCAATAACCTACATTTGTTCAGAAATTAGCCCTCAATTATTTCCAGATCTCCCTCAATTATTTCAGATATTCCAATTCCAGATCAAGATATAGGAACCACCACCCAAAGAGACTGCCCCAGGGAATCCTTCCCGGGATTTCAGGATGAGCCATCCCCAGTTTTGCAGCTGTGAGGTCTGGGGGCTGTGTGTATCCCCAGAGCCCGGGCAGGAGGTAAATCCTGTGCTCCGGGTAAATCCTGTGCTCCGGGTAAATCCTGTGCTCAGGGGTAAATCCTGTGCTCAGGGGTAAATCCTGTGCTCAGGGGTAAATCCTGTGCTCAGGGTAAATCCTGTGCTCAGGGGTAAATCCTGTGCTCAGGGTAAATCCTGTGCTCAGGGGTAAATCCTGTGCTCAGGGGTAAATCCTGTGCTCAGGGGTAAATCCTGTGCTCAGGGCAGTGTCCAGGGGCACACTGCAAGATCTGGGATACCTGGCAGGGCCATCCTGCTCTCTCCCAAGTTCTCACCAGCTGTGTGACCACGCTCTCCTTTAAACACAGGTCTGCACAGCCAGCCCAGAGCTCTGTCTGGGGCTCATATTGAACCCATTACTTTGCATTTAACCATGCACTGCTACACTTCCTGGGAGAATTCCAACCCAACAACGGCGGCTTTGGAACCACAGCATGATAAAACAGCCTCTTGCCTAAAATAAAGATAAAACTTGCTTACGTTGGACATGATCTCATCGGAGCACAGCACACATTCAGCAGCAGCTGGCAGGGAACGTGGATTCAGTGGGAATATTGTTTGTCCTGTGGTGGGGAACCAGCCACGGAGGGCTGGAACACCCAGCAGCAGCAAGGGCGAAGGGCAGATCCCACGAGTGCCTTGAGCAGGGCTGGAAGCAGGGTGGGTGCCCAGAACTCTGTGAGCAGGGCTGGAAGCAGGGTGGGTGCCCACGGGGGCCAATGGTGAAGGGGAGGGAATATCCTACAGAAATGCCACATCAAGGGACCTAAACATGGAAGAGATGGGAAGAACCAGACTGTCCCAGAGCTGCTTGTTTTTGCTCTTCCACCAAGAAGCTAAAATTGGCTCAAGTTGAAGTGGGTGGTTAAGCCTTGGTAACTTCAGAACAAGTTCATGCTACAGTGGGTGCTGGGAGAGGGCAGAAGGAGCATTACAGAACTGAAAACTTCCCCTGGTTTGAACTGACAGCAACCAGAGGCCCTGGGAGAGCCCCCTGAAGCAGAGCTGGGTTATGTCTCACGGCCAAGTCAGCAGCCAACATCCTGCTGGTGAGCTGGGAGCGTGCTCTGCCCTGCCTGGGTCACACGCGGGTCACACCGTGGGGCTTTCCTTGGGGTCCCCTCTACGGCACTGTAAGCAACCCCTCAGCGTGACTAATGCACACTGAAAATAATCACACAGTTCATCTTTGGGCTGGAAATCACCACGGGGAGTGGAGACAGCCAGAGGAGCCTATGGAGGGTTTGGTCACTGCTGACCCCGGCTGAGGGCGGGATGACCCTCAGGAGAGACAGGGCTGCAGCCTGCTGGCCACAAGGAGAGGCAACTCCTGTGGCTCAGGAGGGTGACTGTCCCCACTAGGGACTCCCCCATTCTCATTTCTAGCTGCCCAGAAATGCCCCCAGTTGTTTTCTTTTTCTCCCAGCGGTGTGAGGTGCCCAGCCTGGCCCTGCCACTGCCCAGCATGGGAAGGGACCAGACAGCAACTGCCTTGGGCTTTTCTTTTTCTTAATTCAAGAATGTCATCTGCATCCAGCTGTTAGCCTTTTGGAAATCTGCTGGGGTTTGTTTGCCTCGTGTGGCTGACGCTGCAGCTGCAAGCCCCTGGGAGCACCCAGACATGAGAGCCTGTCCTGAGAGCACCCTGGGGCTCCCGTGGGCAGCCCCCTCCTCACCCTCCTGCAATGGGGCCAAACTCCCCTGCAATCACACCAGGGCAGTGTGGAGACTGCACAAATATCTACTCATCAATAAAAGTGCAAACCATTATGGCACTGCTGCCCACTCTCTGTTTTTCTGCCTTTTCACAGTTGGTTTTTTAGAATCCCACCTTGTGATGGGAAAAATCAATGCTATCTGTGATTTAGAAAGAGGACAGGCTGGATCAGAGTGCCCTGAAAGGGCAGGGAAGGCTGTAGTGCTATGAGGAAGTGGGGGCTTGCTGAGACTTATTTCTAAGGAACAAATTTTTAACAGGGTGTGGGTTATATATGTGAAAACATGATCAGGTAAAGTTAAGGGCAGAGCTTTACTACCTGAACTATTCTTCCATTTGACAGCTGAATACCAAATCCCCCATTTTTATCCACAACATCTCCAATTCCGTGCTCACTTACTCAGGGACATGGATAAAATCATGGATAAAATCCACCACTGAACAGTCAGGTAAATACAAACCACCAATAAATGCAGCCTGGTCATGAAATTGGCCTTCACATCTTTCCCCTCCTGAGCAACCACGGGAACAACATGGGGTGATAATAACCCCTCATCATTATATTCACTGAGTAAGCTATAAAAGAAGGTCTAAGTGATAGCAAAGTGTATTTGGAGCAGTGCAGTGCTGGGGGTGCTTCCCTGGCAGGGCAGGATGGCCCTGGAGGCAGTGGTGCTGTGCAGAGCTCTGGGGGGAAAAGGGAGGCAAAATCCTCTCTAGAGAATCCCCAACTCCTGCAGATGCTAAGCACATTGTACTTAAAATTAAACAAAGTAGAAAAGAAAATACATGGTGTGGGCTGCTTGGAAGGTCACTAAGCAGGGAGAAGGGACTACTTTAATTTCCCTTTTACCTGGAAAGAAAAATAAACCCGAGGGAAAAAAAACCCAAAACAAAATAACCCCACCACCTCTTCTAAGGGTTGGAAAAAACCTGTCTGAGAGGGGAGATAGCTGCAAACACCTCGTTGAACACGTGCTGTTTTCCATCCCCCACAGGAGGCCTTGCTGTGCTCTCAGCTGGGCTGGACACAGGCAGAGGCTGGGCGAGGAGCAGGACGTGGAGCTGGCTGTGCTGTCCAGAAGATGAAAACACTACTGCTGTTTATAGAGGGAAACCCAATTCGTCAGCCCAAATGAATTCCTGTGCTAATCCATGCAGGCTTCATGTTTTCCACCAGCCCCAGCCACTGTAAAGACTATCTTTAGGAGGCACAGGGTGTTTGGAAAGGAGCAGCTGGAAAGAGGGGACGCTTGTGCCAGCTTGGAAGGCTTTCTGGTATGGAAAAAGAGGAATGCTCTCTTGGGTCTCCCCACAAAATTAAAGCATCTTCATCCAGAGCAGAGCGATGCCAAGCACAACAAACAAAAGCGGCTTTCCCCAACTCTCCTGGGCAGCTCGCTCAGGGCTCACAATGGTTTCCATAGAACTTGTTTTGCTATCACAACAAATTGGATCTGTCCAGGCGTGATGGCCACGCTGTTTTCGAGACAAGAAAATTCATTTCCTCACTTGCTGCTGTGCCAGAGCATTTTTGCCTGCGTGCTGCAGACAGGGACTCCCCAGCCCAGGAGCATCTGAGTGTCTGAGGAGGGATTGCCCCGAGGGGCTCTGCCCTGGGGTCTGCCCTTGGCCAACCCTCGGACCCTGCAGGCTGAGCGCGGGCACTGCACCACAGCAAACCCCAGCCAGCCCCGTGTGCTTTGCTCAGGAGGACAGCAGTGCCCTGTTCTGCTCACACACACGGCTGGAACCGAGGGACTGCTGCAGTCTCACGGGATTAAGGGCTGGGGCTTTGCCAGGGTACCGAGGGAGAGGCTCCCTCCAGCCCCTGCACAGACACCGGTGCCCTGAGGCAGGTCCTGAAAGCAGGGATGTGTTTCTGCATGAGGAGCACGTAGTGCTGCATCTAAACCAAGACTGCTATCTGAACAGCCTGAAATTCTCAGAAGTCATAACCTTGATCTAAAATTTGCATTCGTTTTTAAGAGCTATAAACTGTGACCAAGTACAAAACAAAGGGCCAGAGATACTAATTCCTAAAACAGACATAGCATCAGGTTTGTGTTTTAATAATAGCCTATAAAATTGTCCTGAAGAAAAAATTGTATAAAAATCAATAGTATTTTTAAAAAAGGGAAAGATACCTTACAACACCACCAAGTTATTTGAGGTTAAGCTGCAGGATGACCTCAGAAGAGCCCTCAGGTAACCCAGCCCACCTAGCTGAAAATCAGGGTCCACCTGCTGGAGTCTCAGATGCTGCAATCTTGGACTCCTTTCCAAGGAAGGAGACAGCACCCCACTCAAAGCAAATGAACAAGGGTGCAGAAGAAATCAGGTAAGACAAAATGTAATGGCATTTTAAGGAAGAAAGATACACAGCCCAAACTACAATTAAAAAATGCAGCTGCTAAAAGTTCCCCTCATATTCGCCTCAGTCCTGATTTCAGCCTGGATCTGCCCGATGCCTGCTGTGTCCAGACTACTTCCAGCCTTTGCAAACATCAATTTGTACAGAATTACAATGACTTCATCTGCAGTGACTTGAACTGGGGCTCTTCCCTGGGTCCTGAGCACAGGTTCCTGTGGTGACCAGGGACACTTCAGAACAGCCCTGCTGCACAACTGGAAGCCCACAAGTGGCTGATGAGGACCCAGCACTGGAGGTATCTGACCACACAGGGAATGCAGGGGCTGATCCATCTCCCAGGGCTCTGTGGAGTCTCCTGGAGCCCAGACCTGACCAAAGAACTGATGCTGGTTGCTCATCATGAGATGCTGAGCCCAGGGAGGTGTAACTGTCACAATACTTTCACCACTGACCCCCACGCTCATGCAGTGGTTCCCCCTTCTTTTAGTCATTCTCACTCTTTCCAAAGAAGCTTAGAAACCACCTAAATAAACCAGCACCCATCGAGACCTTGCAAATGTCACAGGAGTCATTCATGTGTCTCACTCTTTGTCCTGCATTTGACTTGATTCATTCACGGCTGATGAAGTCATTCATCATTAAGAAACCAAACCAAACCAACGACACCACAGTTTGGGAATCTTTGACTAGACTCGCCTGGCAGAGCTGGTCAGAGGGAATCATTGCAAACTCACACTTTTCTAATTTGCTGCTGCTTTTGCCCTGGCCCACCTCACTCCCTGCAGAGAGTCAGAGGAGGTCAGCACTGCGACAGGACCCCGCTGCTGGTGCTCTGCAGGGACATCACCCCAGTTTGTGCAGGCTCTCGGGTTCTGTGGCTGTGCAGAGCAGTGCCCGGTGCACAACCTGCCCTTCCCAACAGCCAGGAGCAGGGACAGCCCCTTCAGCCCTTTACTTCCACACCTGAGCGTTATCCACGTGGAAAAACTTCCCTCAGGGGGAAGCCCAGCACTCCAACCTCCACAGGGAGAAGTCAACAATCCTTTTCTCTCTACATCTACTTTTGATTGCAATCTCACTTTAAAGAAGTAGTGTTTGTTCAGCTGAAGGCAGAGTTTGGTTTATATTTTGGAGTGCAAGGTTTGCAAATTAGAAATCCACCAAAGGACATGGCTTGATTAAAATGGGAACTGTGGATTAGGAGAACCTGTCAGAAGATGGGGCGTGTCAGCCTTGTTTGTCCCTGGGTCAGTAAGGGCTGCTCATGGTGGAGCCCTTTGATCCTCAATGGTTTGACTCCAGTTAGCAGTAGCTGAAGATTTAACTCTTTTATACCTAAGGTTGGTTAAATCCAACTCCAGACCAAGTTTTCAGTCATTTGCAGACCATTAGTCATGCAAATTTGTAGATAGCAGCGTTTTAATTCCAAACAGACTGCAGCATCCCTTGGAGATGTGCACACAAACTGGAGACTATGAATGCCTGCAAAATTGGGAAAACTTGGATTTCAGGTTTTTGTGCAGACCCCTCTTAGAGCGAGGAGGGATCTGTGACATTCCCAGCTGGATGTACACCCAGATTTCTGTGCTTGCAAAACTGAAGCAGGGGGACTCGGAGTGATGATTCAGACACAACTGCATGTTTATACATTTTAGGTTTCCTCTTGGTAAACACAGACAAAGTTCTATTTCAGAGGGAGAGTGTGGAAGCCAGCACCTGCCTGAAAATCCAGACTAGGAGCTAAGGTGAAGGGAGTTTTATGTTCTCCAAGCTGTCCTTCCCCCATCCCTGACTCTCCCACTGGCACAGCCTGGATGTGCTGCTGGCTCTTCACACCAGAGAGGCTGCAGTGACCTGTTGGCTCATCGGGTACCTCCCACTGCCACTGCAGGGTGTCCTGTACATCTGCTTTAAGAACGCTTCTAAGCACTCACTGCACCCAAATGTGAGCACAGAAGTCTCTTGGAACTGGTGAGGAGCAGCAATAAATGGTTGGGCAGTGCAAGCCCATATCAGCTTCTGCTGGGTGGAAAAGCAGCTCTCACTGATCTGAGTTCTCATGAGAAAACTAACTGGGATGGGAAATTCAGATGATCCATCCTCATTTTCTTAATTTAAAAATGGCCAGAGGTTTATCAATAAAAACTGATTATAAATTATTGTCATTTTTCTATAGGTATAGTTAATTATAAATAATTAATTACATTATTATTATATATAAACAAGTTATGAAAAACAGGTGAAAAAAAAAGGATTTTAAGTTAATCAATTCTAGGTCTTCATTCTTGTGAGACAAGAGGTCTATACAGACACAAAGTCCCCCACCAACTATCCCTGCTCCCTGGCAGGACGTGACCTGAGCTGAGAAAGTTCTGGTTGTGCCAGCAATGCTGAGAATCCAGGCATTTCTCTGCAGCAGAAGACTTTATAACTGCCTTTCAGTTTGCACCATAAAAAGATTGTAGTTCTTTAAGATGGTCCTTCTTGCCAGGCATTTTATTTCACAATAGTTAAAAAAATGTGCAGATGTTTCCCAAACTTTTCCGAGCAGCGAGGCTGAGGCTGCTGCAGCTGCTCCCAACATTTCACAGTGCAGCTCAAAAAGGACTCAAGTTGCCTTTTCAAGAGCCTTTGCAGGAGGAGCTGAACGCTCCCAATTATTACATTGAGCTTTAAGGGGAGAAAAGACCTTTTCCCCACCTCTGCACATTCCTGACATTAACCCAGTTTGTACCAAATGAAACTGCGAGGAGCAGCAATGCCAAACGCAGGCGTTCAGGGCTCGTGAGTCAGCCCTCAGCCATCATGAGACTGGTTTTTCAATCATGCCATCAACCTCCCGCCCCCAAGGTTGCATCATTCTTGTCTGACTTTTGAAAGCCCAAAACCGCCCAGGTTTGTATTTCTAACGTTTTGGTTTTTTCTTGGATCGGACCTGAAAAGATCAGTAAGAAAAGTCACCTGCACAGGACTTCTAAATCGCTATTAATATTCCAAGAACTGCAATGAAATTGCAAAGAATTAGCAAAAGCCTCGAGCCGCTGTGTGGATGTGAGCCAGTTCACTGATCAATATTCAATTACATCATGCTCATTCTGAAGGGGAGATAAAAGGATTTTATCACCCTCCCTGTTTGTGAGGGCAAACACACACCTTGCTGCAGGTACACACACCTTGCTGCAGGTACACACACCTTGCTGCAGGTACACACACCTTGCTGCAGGTACACACACCTTGCTGCAGGTACACACACCTTGCTGCAGGTACATACACCTTGCTGCCCCTCAGCAAAGCTTGCTCCTAGAAATTAATCCTGGGAATTACTGGGGTTCATTCTGAGGTGACCAACAGACCCAGCAAGCAGGCTGAGCTCGTGCAATCACTGTCACATAAAAATCCCTTCTATTTCCCCTTATGTTCATATTTATCCTCTCAGCTACTCCAGCTGAGCAGGAACAAACCCCCTGCCCGTGCAGAGTCACCCCAGCACAAATCCCCTCAGGGAAAGAGCTGCTGGTGGCTCCCTGAGCCCTGCTGATCCCAGACTTTCACACCAGCAGAGCTGTGTCTGTACAAGGGTTTTTACCATAAGAGCTGTGTTAGCAAAACAGAATCAAAAACCCCCAACCACCTTAACCAGCCCAGCTCTGTGGTGAGCTGCTGGAGTGTAAAACAAGCCCTGCTCGAGGTTTCCAGAGAGCCCTTCTCTGCTTCAGTGCAAAATGGAGAATTTAGCACTAGAATGAGTTAATGCCCTTTCCTGCTTTGCATGGTTTTGCTATAAACCATTTCCTAGCTGCATCTCTCACCACCAAAGTCCCCATTTTTAAAACCTGTTGTCAAAACTGTTATGATTTTGACTGCACTGAAAGAATTTCTGTGTGAAGCACCCAGGGTCACTCCCAGCTTGTAGGAAGATCCTTTTCCTCACATCCTGCCCTTGCTCACACAACAGCTTTGCTCCATCCCCAGACTTGTCCCCAAGAAATGAGGATGTTTCTGGTAGACCTGGCCCCAGTGCCAGTGACCTGCCAGCCATCAATGGCTGATGGAAAGCACCTACAATTCCTTGACAGGTACAGCACGAAAGGAGTGAGCCTGTGGGGAGGCAGAGAAAGGAGACAGGAGCTCTGCAGTCCCTCCCTTTAGTACAAAATGTTTTAACCACCCACAGCACAGCCAGTGCTGCACCAGCTCCTGCACACCTGGGGGACCTGGAGGTCTGGGGTTCCCAGGAAAGTCACAGTTTCACCACTGACTTTTTGCCTCAGCTGGAGCCAAGTCCCTCAAAAGCTCTGATCCCACTTCACCCATCTGTGAGAGATGGGGACAAGCCTGTCTGCCTCTTCCTGCAGCAGAATAATTTTAATTCATTACCATTTCTCTGCACTGGAGTGAAAAATGTTATTGTTATTATCCCTTTAAATTGAAAGTGGATTGAAGGAATAAAAGTAAATGTATGGTCTGTGTTGGCAGATGCCTCCCAACAGATGGATGTCTATGGTCTCCTTTGTAAGAGCTGTCTGCTGCCTGTGATTCAGACTGTCTAAGGAATGCCATGAGCCTGGACTAAATGGACAGCAAGTCTGGGAAAGGACTTTATTGTGGTTTAGAAGCTTTCAATTCCCAACTGCACGAACAAGTTCTTTTTTTTCAAGTCACTCTTTGCCAGTATTTCAAAACTACCACTGAAAATTGCCTGTTGCCTCCCGAAAATGAGCGCTTTCAGCTGATGCAGCCTGCCTGCAAAGGGGAACCTGCCTGCCCTCAGATCCTGGAACTTGATTTCCTGACTTGGGCCAGCAGGTCCTGGGGGAGGCTGCAAACAGAGCAGGCAGCAGTGCCCAGGGCCCCTGTGCAGCTCTGGCTCCTCGTGGGCTCTGCGTGTCCTGGTGCTCCTCCACAGGAAACGCTTTGTGACACAGCCTTGGGCACTCACTGCGCCAATTAGAGAGTCCTGAGCTCCAGAACAAAGAGGTGCCAGTGCAACGATGGTTTTAATCACTCGAGTCATTTTCTTCCTTCCTCTGCTGCTGATTTGGGATGGAAGGGTTTTTTCTTTCTCTCGCTTTGTTTTGGTTTGCATGCTTTGAGGCAGCTGCTCAGAAAGGCTGCTGGGGAAAGGGCACTCTTCAAATGGGGCTGGATTTGTCTGAACTTTTTAACAGGGAATTGTTCCCCGAGGTGAAGAAGAAGAAGATCAGATGGAGCCTGCTGTAACAATACAAATACTTAATTCTTATTCAGGTTTGCAAATGTAGGGTTTTTTCAGAGAATCCATGTTGTGTTACTAACACAAATTAACTGTACAAGAGGAAAGGATGAGGTACTTTTTAACAATGGTAAACTGAAGTACAGGGAAGTTAAATACTTTGCTGAAAGTCCAAGCTCAGACTCAACCCAGACCTTCCTCCTAACAGACTGATCTTTCTACTTCCTGCCAACAGACTTCAGGGGCTTGGGAGCAGAACCACGTTTTTGTTCTCTTTTTATATTGCTTCTAGAAAAGCAAGACTTGGGACAGGGGCATGGAGATCCTAACGCAACACAAACCCACAAGAGCAGTGATCCAAAAATAAAGCTGCAGTGTACCAAGGGAGTGCTGCAAGGTCCCAGCAGAGAACAGAAAATCTGTAATATTGTGAGTCAGAGCTTCAGGAATGAGTCTGATGAATACACAGATTTGCTAGAGTGTTTGAGCAAAATGTTTTGGAGAACATACAGGCTTCACTCTTAGTCAAACTCTGCCCGAGCAGAAGTGACCACACCTTCTATGAAAAGCAGTTCTAATTAAAACCAGAGCACGGCTTTTTTAGATGCAAATTGTTGCTCGAAACTGAACCCCAGCCCATTTGCAGGATTCAAATTCACCCCTGTCTAAAATGCCAGGAAACAAGAACATTTCCCCTCTGCCCCGGCTTGCTGCTTAACGGTGTGCATGGACACAGGATGAGAACAACTGCAAACCGACCTAAAACTAAAACTGCTGCTCCTAAAGGCAGCATCCTCTGGGCTGTCTGTGGAGGGCTCAGGACGGTGTTTAGAGAGAAAAGCAGCTTCTCTGCAGCCAGGCAGGACCCAGTATTCCCTGCCCAAGGAGAACAAGCTGGCCAGAAAAGAAAGGTCCCTCCTTTTCCTTCAGAAAGAAGGGATTTGAATTTCATCTTGTGGTACCGTGGGGACAGGCTGAGGGATTTCTCTGTGTTGAATGAAAGAGAACACGAAGGAAATGCAGGGATGTAACACACTCTGAGTGGTTCTGGATGAGCAGAAGTGCACAAATGAGCACCCAGCTTGTCAGGAGGGTGATCTGAAGCTCTGGTGATGTGCAAGGACCACACTGCACATCCTGCACAGCCGCCTTCCACAGAAATACCTGACGTGTCTGGAGCTTTCTGCGAAATACCTGAGCTCACTGTAAAACATCTCTGCTGATCGGCAGCCCGATAAACCACACACATCATCGGCCTTGCTCTGCTCCTCCCCAAAAGAGATTACAGAGCACCAAAAATAATTCAGAGCTGCTGGATGCAGCAGACACTTCGCAGTGTCAGATGTGGTTAAACAGTTACTAGCTGAATAATGACAATCATTTTTCTCTGCAAGGTTCAGCCTGACAGCTGAACTGAACAGATCTCGATCTAAGGCAGGCAAGCTGATAACAGCCAAGCTCCACAGCCACGATCTGTGCATGGAGCTGAGCCCCGTGTCTGTGTCCCAGCAGGGGAACTGCCCGTGGCAGCTGAGCTGCTTCCCCAGGGCTGCACAGGAGCCCTCAGGCTCTGCCCGAGGAGCACAGGCAGTGTCCCCAGCCCTGGGTCACCCCTCTGGACCCTGCCCTGCCAGGGGATTGCAGACAGCACTGCAGAGAACTGCATTTTGAACTGCTTTAAAGAGTTAATCTCAGTGCTCTGAGGGTGCTGGAGGAAATACATTCTATTTGTCAACATATTTATGTGGTTGTTTGGGTAACTTTTACCATCGTGGGCGGTTTGGTTATGAATGACATTAAGATGAGGCCTCAGCTGAAATGAGCTGAAACTCTGTCACCCCATGGCTTTCACTTGCATTTGAGGCTGATCACTCTTGGACACCTGATGCATCCTCAAGGATCTCCTGACACTCAGGGTAATCCCTGAGTCACTCCCAAAGTAATTCCAACAATGAATCTCTGAGGCAGAGGTGTGTAACAAAGGTTTCCCTGTCAATTTTTCATGAGCAGTCCCTTCCTCTGGGGATTGTTCACAGTATTTGATATCAAAAAGTCACAGCTGTATCTATTGTACAGAGAAATCTGGAGGGCTGTGTGTATGTGGCAATGGTGAACTTGCATCCGTCCCTGATGGGTGCATATCCAAATCCACCCTCTGTGCTGGGGAGTGGAGCCTTCCTTCCCCAAACCCTCTTTTGTAATTCTGGCTGGCAGGAAAAGGCTGGGAAGCTGCAGGAGGGCACCACGGGCTGGCCTGATCCTCTCTGAGGCTGAGCAAGAGAAGAGGGGCCAGTGTCTCCTTCAAGAAGGCAAGTGGCAGGTGGGTGCATCTGCAGAAACCAGTTCTGGACCTGCTGGAATTATCACCAAGGGGCTGGGGAGGTGCCAGCTGGGCACAGAGCACTCCTGGCATTGAGGAGGGGCTGAATCCTTGCCATCACCTGCCTTGGGCTCGCTGAGGCTGCACTCAGCCTGCAGAGCCCCCAGGAACCCTCTGCAGAGGGGGAACAGCTCCTGCCTCTTCAGGGCAGGGGTGGGCAGGGTAAGTGTGCTGAGCTCCCAGCATTTTGTGCCCTGTGGAGCAGCGAGGGCTCCGAGCAAAACCAAACCAGGGTCTCAGGAAGAACAAATAACATAATTTTTACAGCAGGGAAGAGAAGAAAATAATGAGGGGTCCTGCCAGCAGTGCCATCAGGAAGCTGAGAGGGGTGAAGAGAAATAACAATGGTGCCAGCTGAGGGATGCTGTGCTCTGGTCACCCCCAGGACAGCCCAAGCACTCCCAGCGTGCCCACTCTGAGAGACACCAGCTCCAGGAAGGAGGAACTGCAGCCTGGGGCATGTCCAGGTCACTGCAGGAGTTTGTGCCAAAACTCAGAATAGAAACCAAGCCCAGAACACCAAGGCAGCGTGTTAACCATGAAGGCAGGGGCAGGAGCTGAGGAGAGGAGCAAAGCTGGGCTGTCAGCAGAGCTCTGGAGAAAGGAGAACAAGGCAGAGGGAGGAGGAAGATGGGGGAAGGGAGGAAGAGCACAGGGAAGTGAGAGACACCAGCAGTGATTGCCCAAGAGCCTGGGCAGCAGCAGCAGCAGCAGCTCTGGCTCATGCCAAGCCTGCCTGGGGAAGCACCAGCTCCTGTCTGTCCGTGAAAATCCCAGCAAGACCTCACAGCTCACTTTATCTCACAAGAGCTTGCTGGATAAAAGGGATTTAAGGGCAAAGCCTCCATAATCCTTTGAGTTTGCTTTCTTTTAATACTATAAAGCACAACCTCAAACTTTCTAGTCAGGAAAAACATGGCTTTTGTTATGTTCTGAGTCACTTTTCCCCAGCAGCAAACAATGTGGCTTTTCAATTCAAGTCCTGAACATTTCAGAATGAAATGCTTTGCAAAGCCCCAAAGTAAATCACAATTCTCCAAGTCACACTTCCAGCTGATGTAAACTCACTGAGGTCAGCAAAGAGACTGCATGTGCCCCCTCTTGCCTGGCCTGACTTGGGTGGTGTGATTGATAAACTAATCTCTAGCTGAAATCAATTCAAGATGACCCAGTCTGCCAAGAGAAGCCTGGGATTTCATTATTAATTGCTGCTGTTCTAATGGCTCCCTTAGCAGGGAGGCTGATGCATTCTTGGTGAGCTGTGCTGCAGTTGGGTCTCACTGGCCAGACTCAAAACTCAGGAAAATTAACTTTGCACTCCATCTTGGGAGTTCCTTAAAGCTTGGTTTTGAAGTTAGCTTTTACTTCAAGATTCTTTTTTCTTTCTTTTACAAGGTGTGTACCAAGTATTTTTAGAAATGTGGAAGAATCTCTCAGCTTCTCATATGAAAATTACCCTAAATAAGTGTTTAGTTCTCCTGTCAGAAAGATTCTCTTGCCTTGCTATCATGCCCAATTCCCTGAATGGAAAGTGCATCTCCCAAGTTAAATTTAGGACTCCTAAATCTCCTGCCAGAGAAGGGGACCAGTAACAGCTCTCCAGATTTTACAGTGATGGCACCAGAGCTGCAAACAGGCACTCTGCAAACACAGCTACCAGAGGAAACCATCCAAACCTGCCCACAAACCCGGCAGTGGAGGCTGCACACGGTACAGAGCACCCAGCGCCAAGCTGAGGAAAGTGAAACTTTCACAGGCACAATTTCACAACTCCAGGTTAGAGCAGTAACAATCCCAGTCCAGTGGGTGCTTAGAGCACGTCCTGGTCACACCCAGGAGATCAAGCCTGGAATTGCCTGCACTGAGAGGAGAGCAGAGTTAAAAGGGACAGTCAGGTCTGTGTTTGCAGCAGCATTTCCAGCAGCCTCACTCTGCTCCCACTAAAATCAATGCTGGCTTTGCTGCTGCTCTCTGTGACTGCAGTGTCCAGCTGCACTATTAATTTTGCATTGATTTCCTCCTGCCAGAAACATGCTTTAATAAAAGAACCAATCAACCAGATTGCCATAAGCTGCCCACCTAAGAAAAAGCAGGATATGTTCAAAGAAAGCTTTACTCTAACTTATGTTCATTCCTAAAGGCTAAATCAGCTGGCTCACAACAAAGGAACAGCACTGTTTGACTTATCAATGTCCCACTGTTCATCTAGAACATCTGCAATGGTTTTGCCTGCAGCACTACCCCATTCATTACAGGCCTTGATAGATTGCTCAATGGGCTTTTTTTTTTTTTGGTACAAAATGTACAAGCGCATTTCACGAAGTGGACTTTGCCCTGATGTGAAAAAAATATAATAAAATAACGGAGATGTGGGTTTCATTTCGGATCCGCCATTTTCCAACTGGCAATGGAACCTTTGGCAAAGGGAAACAACACGGGACCAGCTCAGCCTGGCACATGGCACGGGGCGAGCAGAGCTTCCTCTGCTTTGCCATCGACCAAAATACCCCGAAGCAGAGAGCCAAAGCCATCCTGAACCACAGCCAATGTCACACCCGCCAAGAACCACGGCACAGGGACACCGAGAACGCCGCCACCCCCTCCCTCCAGAGCGGCCCCGAGACGGGCACAGCACTCACCATCGTCCAGGTAGGCCTGGTCCAGGTTCTGCTCCTGCTTGATGGTCACCCCGGCCGGCAGCCCGTCCTTGTGCTGGCCCGGCGCGCCGGCCTTGGCCGCGCGCTGCTGCTGGATCACCGTGGGGTAGGCGCCGGGGCTGAGGCGCTGTGCCGGGCCGCCCTGCGCCGCGCCGGGCCGCGGGGCGAAATTCTCACAGCACATGATGTGCTGGAACTCCTGGTGGCCTCCACACCTCGGCTGGCTGGTCGGAGAGTAGTGGATGACGGGGGAGGACTGCTGGTGGCCCGGGGAGTGGTGCAGCACGGGCTGGGCCGGGGAGCCGGCGTGCACCAGCACGGACCTGTGGGCGTCCGCGATGGCAACCGGCGTGGCCATCAGGTTGGGCTGCTGGTAGCCCAGCTGGCTGGGGCTCAGGCTCTTGCTCCTTTGGTAAATCACAGCCGGGTTCTGCTGGTGGTACCGCGAGTCGGGGGAGGAGAGGCCCGAGCGCAGCTGCTGGCAAGGAGCCATGGTGGCCACCAGGCAGGACTCGGTGGCCACCGAGTGCTGTGAATAGTAAGGCTGTGTTACTGTCCCCAGAGCACTGTGCACTGGACTGCAGATTAGGGCTGGATCATAGTCATCAATGGGCTCTGTTTTGATGGATGGTACTAGAATAAAGCATGCAAAGGACGTTATTCGTAACGGGCTGAGGAGAAACAGAGAGGTTTTCCCTGAAGTAATGAGCATTTTAAGCTTTTTACAAGATTTGTGTGTGTCAATTCATGTCACAAGCACTGAGTCTGATTAAACCACCCACATGCAACCATGGAAAAGATTCTTTAAAGCACTCTGTGCTAAGAGGTTCTTGAAAAGTCTTAAAAGTACTAACAAACCACAAACTGCTAAAATTGAAAAATTCAATACTTCAGCTCCTGTTCTAATTAATTTAAGGGTCATTTTGGAACACAGACTAAATAAGAAGTCATAGATATGTGTTTCATGCAGTACTTCCATCTCAAAGGAGACTGAATCAACAGAAATCCCAGGACACAAACAAATCCCCATCTTTCTGTCCAACATTTAACAAGTGACCAAAGGCAGAGCTGAACCATTTTAGAGCTTTTGTCTCTGCTGCACAAAGTTTCCTCAGTGCTGAGGGCTGAAGACCTGTCTGACTCCATCATTTAAAAGACCATGATTTAGTAAGAGTTGTGTGAAGCCTGGTGGGGTAAATGTTGGTCCTCTACATTCCCAGTGATTTTTTGGTCAAATCTTCCCCAAAACTCACTACAGAAACATCATGCAATGGAAACCATACAGTGGTCATGCAAAATTCCTTTTTGGAAATAAAGATTCCTTCTCCTAAGTGCTTTATTTTAGGGATTGCATTGAGATAGAAGTGTGCTTCTCAATACTATTCCAGAGCAGCACAATTTAACAGCTTTACAGACCCCTCACATTAGTGATACCCTATAGAGTTCATAAATTCAGGGAGAGGAGCAGAGATTTTCAGCTGCAGAAGACCAAAATAAGAGTCTGAATGAATGTTTGTCTCTCCTAAGAGACAAGTCAAATTAAGACATCATTTGAAGTTTGCATAAAATCTGGTGCTGTTATTTTATGCTTTCTGGTTTCCACAAACACAATACTCTGATTTTTTCACAATATTTTTCTCCCAGCCAAAGCTGAGAAATTCTGGGAATCTCATTAGTAATCCTGTTGCTTTATTGTGACATGTCACCAATCCCCCAGAGGAAGAACATCAGAAAAGCATTTATATTTTTCTCAACTAGCCTCATTCTGAGGAGTATATATTGCTTGCCCTCCTCCATCCCCAGCCCTTTCCCAGATCTGATGTTTTCTTATTGCACCCCTGGTTTTTAGAGGGTCACATCATGTCCCACACTGAGCCTGTTCCCACCGAGGCTCTTGGCAAACTCCCACCAAGGGAATGGAGCAGCATCATGGCCAAGATAACAGATAACTGACACCTCAAAGTGATGGAAATTCCTGCTCATAAATCACAGGCACCTTTTAAAGCAAGCAGCAGTTGAGTGCTGAGCTGAATTAAAACAGCAACATTTAGATCCTCAAAGAACGGCAAGAAAACAACAGAGCAGAAAATCGAATCTGGCTGATGAAATGAGGCAACAAGAGGCTCTGTCCCTGAGAGTTACCTGGGTGATAGGTGAAATGCTGGGGCTGGCTCCTTTTCCTTTTGCCATTGATGACGTAGAAGTTCACCTTCACGGCGGTGCGGATGTGCTTGTTCCTGTACTCGGGGATCTCCACGAACAGCATGCTCTGCAACAACACAGGACAAGGAGTCAGCCTGGGGCTGGGCAGGGGTTTGTGGGCAGCCCCCTGGCCCCAGGCACGGCAAGAGGAATCGCCCTGCTCATCCCTGTAAGGAAGGGCAGGAGAAAAAACAGGCAGATGGTGAAAGAACAGAAGATTTTTGGTTCTGGCCAGGTGGTTTCTATGGACTGTACCCCTCCTGCACTTGGAGAGAGGAGTCTCAGCTACAAATAAAACACACGAGATGGTGACAGTGCTTGATAAAGGAGTGGGCACTGCAGAGTTCCCTCTTTTTGTCAGAATAACTCAATTATCCTTTGGCATTGCTGCTCTTTCTGCTGCCGAGGTGCTCTTTGGGAGCTCCCCCTTGAACACAACCTGCTGCACAGCAGCTGCAGGAGAGGACACCCCGTGTTTGCATACTTACAGGCTGGCTCTTGTCTTTGTCCACTGTTGCCTCCATTTCCCAGATCTGCTGCCCATCTAGAAGAAAATCACAGCATTAACCTCACTGTGGTGTTTTTTTAAATCATAGAACTCATTTAAAAAAAAGAGAGAGACACAAATCAAGGGCAATAAGTTAGCAAAGCTCTCAAAATGGACTTGATTTCAAGCACCTTCCCAGTCCTAACCAAAAGCAACAGCATTTCATTTAGACACATCACTGAACACTTCTCTTGCCAGGAAAGAGCTTACATACATATTAAAATTAAATGTTTATGTAGAAATTAGCCAATCCAAGGAATGAAATATTTAGCACAGGTGCAACACCTGCTTTTTAGCAGGCCTGAGTCCAGCATCAGAGAGCATCAGAGGGTCTCAGAATTTGCTGATGGTCACACTGGGTCAGCAGCTCAGCAAACTTTCTGCTGCTTTAAGCCAAGACCCCTTGGATTCCCACAGAACGCCACTGACAGCCCTAAAGCTGTGGTAAAGCACCAAATATTCACTGTGCTCAGTGCAAAAGCACTTCACTGCCCATGGGACAGCCTCTGCCCTGAACCACTGCAAGCTTTGCTGCCCTTAATTATTACATCCATGCACGTCGTCTCCATCCTGAGTTACACAAAATTATGTTTAGAGAGGAAAATAAAATCTGATCCCCCTGTGTGGAATACCACCACAGTAACCCCTGTGCTGTAAGAGTGTATCAGAAGTGACAGGACATTCATTTACACACTGACTGCTTCCTCTGGTTACAAACATTCCTTAAATATAGAAACAATTTCTGCAGCGCTTTCCTTATATTTTTTTTTTCAGATTTTCATCTTTACCCCTTTGATTTTCATATTCCATTGAGCCTTTTCACCAAGCAATTTGCAAAAGAAAAGCACTGATGGAGGAGAAAAAATTGCCTCCTATCTTTCTGAAGGCTTGCTTTTAATCTGGCCAGGACATATGCCAAGGAGTGATGGAGTGGGAATGCTGCAGCTCTGCCTGCTGCCTGCTTTAGGGGAGCAGCTCTGCCTGCTCTGGGGGTTCCCCACACTGGGCAGGACAAGGGGGGAAATCTCCTAAACCCAGTCCTTCTCACAAAGCTTTTTATTTTTCCCAGCTCTTGGAAGTTCTGCAAGAGCCGCTTTTGTCCTCTGTTATTTAAGCACTTCTGCTTCTGGCAAAAAGGGAAATGAAAGAGTATTTTTAAATGCATTTTGCATTTTTTCTGTTGTCGTGCTCTTTGTTCTGTGCTGGCCCCAGACAATGAGCTGACAGATGTGCTGGGCTCTGCAGGCAGCTCTTAAACAGCTGGGCCCTGGGGCCAGGACACAGCCCCGGGGTCCCCGTGTGCCCAAACCCTGGGACAGAGCTCAACTGGGACAGAACCTGCCCTGAGATAGAACTGACCTGGGACATCTCTGCTCACACCCTCTGGGGCCAGGACACAGCCCCGGGGTCCCCATGTGCCTCAACCCCTGGGACAGAACCTGCCCTGAGACAGAACCTCAACTGGGACATCTCTGGTGACACACTCCAGGGCCAGAACACAGCCCTGGGGTCCCTGTGTGCCCCAGCCCCTGGGACAGTGTCCCCAAGGAGGGAACACTGAACAACTCCTCTCTTTTTTATTATTTAATGTCATTTATCATTAACATCCACTATGGCCAGTGCTATATTCAATCCATATCCTGGTAATGCAGCCAGTCCTTGCTGCTGCTGAGACAGAAACAGGGGAAGGGGAAGCTCAGATACTGGGGGGTAAATCCAGCAAATCCCAGACTGTGAGACAGTAAATGCTCAGTTGGGAGATTCCTCTTCTAGGTGACCTTTGAGAAAAGAAACCACCACAGTGTCTGTTAAGGAACATCCCCACACTCCTAAAACACCCCAAAGGATAAATTTTTAGAGGAAAAAAATGTCCTCTTTTCCTCTGAGAGATCATTTTCTCTGAGGAAAAGAGGAGGGAAAAGGAAACAAGAAAATATGTCATAAAGCCAGAGCTCTGATAGAGACACATCAGAGCTGTCTCAGCAATGCCATGTGAAGATGTCCTGACAACAAGGACAGCCAAGCAGGAACATTTGACTCTGGTTTTGCTCCAGGCAGAATATTTTCATCTTTGTTTCTGCACTGCTAAATTCAAACAGTCTGTGCAGCTACAACAGCACTAACTTCACAAAGAAGGTGGAAATCAAAAGGATTTGTTGGTCCAACATGCATAAACTAAAGCAGAAACGGGCCCCCAAGTCATGTGCCACATTCAAGAAGCCTGTGGAACACATGCAACCACAACCACAGGGGATTTGATTTAGTGACTGAGCCACTGAAATTGCACTAAAAGCTAATGAAGCCAACCATGAAAATCAAACGATGTTCAGGCTGACTCCAAAGTCTGTGCGGGTCAAAAGAAAGAATGAGAAAAGGCAAGCAAGAAATAAATGTATTTGTGTTATCATTCCAACAGTGAGAGATGCTTCTGTTTGGATGTATTCCATATTTGGGGCAGCTAAGCAGGTTTCTAACAAATCTGTCAGCAGCAGCAATCCCTGTTCTTTGAGCACTGAAGCCCTGTTGAATTTAACCACTCTGCAGTTCACTCCCTGACCTTTACGCTTAAATATGATGATGTGGCTCCATCTGTCTCACTGCTTCACTTTAGCTCGAGACAATCAATATTTGCTTTTCCTTTAACCGCTCTGGATATGCACATTATGGGAGCTTTTGGCAGAAGGATGAGGGAGGCTGTGAGGAAAATGAAAAATACAACTGCATTCACAAGTCTCTCTCTCTCTCTCTCCTTTAACCTATTCTTTTTCCTGGTAATGAAAAGAAAACTTCTGATTATGCACACTCTGGGAGCTAATGGAGAGCAGGAGGAATAAACTGAGCAGTCTCAGGATCATTTCAGGAAATTCTGAATAGTGAAAACCTGCACCAAACTGTCAACACATTCATCACCTCTACAAAGTGCATAAATGCAAATTTTTTTGGAGGAAATTAAAGGGGATGTTTGGAGAAAGTCCTCACCAAAAATGGGATTCTTCTTGTAAGGATGTCCTAAAAATCCCAAGGCTGAAGCGGCAGTGGAGCCCAGCCCCCAGCACAAAACCTGTCCCACCAAAGGCCCTTCCCTGGAATTAGGTGGTGCCTGGGCACCAGAAATGTGTTCAGCTTTGAGCAGGAGGTTGTGCTCAACCCTCCAGAGATCCCTTCTGGCCTTAATTACCTGTAATTCTGTCATGCCACGAAGGGGACAAACAGCTCCTGCCTGGAAACCGAGAAGAATAAACCCCAGCTTGATTAATAATTTAATCTAAAGTCTACAAGTGCAGATAGCTGCTTATTGCATAGAATTAAACCTGCCTCAATGGGCAGGACAGAAAACTGCCAAAGATCCCGCAGGAATCCAGTGCCAGCTCCACGTGTGTGGTGCCCTTCAAACTCTGCCTCCACCACAGGGAATTCAATCCCTGCCTCTGGAAAGGGCAGCAGTTGCACTCAAGATGATAAAATATTCTTGGATTTAGACCCTGAGGTCTCACCAGCCATGGCTGCCTCATGTAATATTTGTACTGTTGTGGTTCCCTGCTCATTTAATGGTTTGTCTTAGTTGGCAAGTCTTTAACACCACAGGTCAGAGAAATGTTCAGGAAATAGAGATTTTTGTGCTGCTTCAGGGCTATGAGACTTAGCATTAAACCCCGATGAGAGATCTGATTGTGTCAGCACTCTTTGGGGGAATGAATGAGTTGTTGGAAGAAAGTAATTCTACCCTTTCTAACCCAAACTGCGATCATACCAAAAGTCTTGCTTCAAACTGGGGGAAATCAAAACGTCAGTCTGCATTAGGAGCATTTTGGGTGATTCTCTGCAGCCCCTTATAGGACTTTTTTTAATTAGCCAATTAAAGGTTTTCTGAACCAGTTACAGCCTTTACACATTATTCAGGATCCCTTACTCATGACTTTGGGGTCAGTAACTAGCAGAGAAACAAACTCCCTGCTTTATTTGAACAAGCATGACTGATGGACTGAGAGGCTCAGGAAATGTTCTTTGCAGCTCTCTGCAGCTGAACACTAAATATACTAAATATACTAAATATACTAAATATACTAAATATACTATTGTGCTGATTCTGGAGGGGATTCCTCGCCTGCATGTGATTTCAGGCCTGCAAATGTACATTGCTTTTCAGTCAAGCATGACACAAATCACTTCATGAACAACCTGTTACTGGTTCCCCAAAGGAAGCCAGGCTGGTGTAGAGGGGCAGGGCTCTGACTGCTCATCCCTGCTCAGCTCCCCTGGCCTGCAGGGAACTGTTCCCACTCACTCTGACTCTTGGATTTCCAAAAAAGCACAACAATTATCTCTGTCAGCCTTTATCAGCAGATGACAGACATCTCTGGAAAACAAAGGAGGGTTTTAGAGGCACCCTGAGAACAAAGGGAGAGCAGTGAATGGTTCCAGTAGGACAAACCACTCTGGGAAGCAGAAACTTTATGGGCAACCCTCACTCAGAATCTCTGCAGCTCTGGACAAATTCCAAACAAATTCAGGGACAAATTCTGGTTTCAGCTGGGAAGTCACTCTGCTTCAAGTCAGCACAAGGTTGCTCAGCCTCTGGTTCTGAGCAGTTGTCTCCTTCTAAGCAATTACTTCAAAATAATTTTCAAACTTTACAGCAAACACAGCACGAATGTATTGAAAACTAATGAAAAGGAGAACTCTTAAATTTATTCCTGAGCTTTGTTTTCATGGATTTCTTTTTCTTTCTGAAGCAAGACTGCCCACTGCAGTTAATGGAGCTGTGTTTGTTATGAGCAGAGGCCACTGCCTTCACTGCACTCAGGACACAAGTTTGAGTCACCATGGCCAAAGATACAAGGCAAGGTCTGGGAGGTAAAAGGGCAGTGGATTAGTCATGCACCAGCCAGCCCAGCCCCAAATCTGACATTTTGCACTGTGAGAACAAGTCTAGAGGAGATTTCTCCCCATCTATTGTTGCAGAATTCAGTTCACATTAAAATAAAACATAAATACAGTAGTTGAACAGTGGAGCAGGAGGAACAGTACCTCATTCCAGAGCTCTTCCAAATGATTCCTTCTGCCAATTCTTCAGAACAGATTTGTTGTTTTTTTAAGATTATAAGTGTGTGTTTGTGTGTGTGTGTGTGTGTAAATTACTAAACAAAAGCTTCTCTCAAAATAAAACCACTGGGAACCTCCATGTAATAAATGAGTCACACCAGGATGCGATGACTAAGTGGGAGAACAGGGAATTCCACTCCCCATGCCAGCTTTCTTCATGATCAATTTTCTGTCAACAGGTGATGGGAGCTTGCCTCTGCCTTTTGTTTATGCCAAGAATTATGATTATTTTTTAACATTCTCCCTAAACAATCGAGCTGAATAATCAGGACCAGGCACACTTCCATCAGGCGCCCCCGTAGTAAACAGCGAGCCAGGGGATCCAGGCCAGTAGTGGCTGCCTGTGTTAATAAGGATTTACCAGCTGTAAAATTCCAAAATCTTGTGTCATACGGGGAAACCTTCCAAAACACTGGATTCCACCCTGTCTCGCTGAGTCTCTAACAGCTATGGCAACTCCGTTTCTGCAGCCACACTCTCCTGCATTTTTCTCTGTGTGAGCCTTAGATTTTTTCCTGTTTTGCAGTGTTTTTCTGGAATCCCCAGCCCCGTAGGATTACAGGAACACCTGGGGCAGGCAGCACATTCCAGCCAGGGGGAAACCTTTGGGGAGAAAGCTTTGCTGGCTTTCAGCAGCTACAGCAGCAAGGAAAAGCACAAGGTGCCCATTACCCTGAAACTTTCTAATTTGCACAGCAGAACCAGGCAAACCAAGCCTCCTGATTAATACTTGCTACCCTCACATTCAATATTCAAAGCTGTTCATTTGTTCAAGTAGCAAACATCTCTTTTGAATGAACCTGGGAAAACACTGAAAGTTTTTTTAAAAAGCTTTTTGTCTATTTTATCTTGAATTTACCTGAGAAAATTTCATCATTAATGTTGCATTATTAAGCACACAGAGTTAACTGCTGAAAATAGTTTGCTATTTTCTGCACTCCCCAGGAGTTTTTGGATCATTCATGAAACTGCCAGACTACAAAAAGGGATTCAGCTCCCTGCCTGAGCACGGTGAGGAACTGGCCCAGCAGAAAAGGGGAATCCTGCTGTGGACAGTGCTGGAATTTCCTTTCGCCTCTCCCACAGCGAGCACGATCCTATCATCAAACCAATCCAGCAGCGAACTTCTCTCCACACTGAACGTGCCCTGATGCCATCCCAGCTCAGTGTCCTGCAGGACTCCTGGAGTCCCCTGGCACACTCCAGGGCTCCTTTCCAGTGTGTGGGGGCAGCAGTTTGGGCACTGTGCAGCCCAAAGCCTCAGCCCCACACTGAACACCCCAGCCTGGCCCTGCCCTGGCTGAGCTCCCTGCAGCCAGGGCAGTCCAGGGGTGCTCACACAGCCCTGCTGGGCTCCAGAGCTGGGCAGATCCATTGTCACAGGGGCTGTGACACCTGGGGGCCCTGGAGCTGCCCCAGGTCAAAGGGCACAGGCAGCACCTCCTCTCCTCACCCTGCCTGGCCCAAGCTGGAGATTTATGGTGGAGCCTCTCCAAGGATGGACGTTGTGTTTGGGTTGTTCCTCCACCACCCACATTGTCCTAGCGATGATTCACGATGTCCATGTGGCCACCAGAAGAGTTTGGCAGGGGAAATCACAGTCCATTTGCACTTTTCTCCCCAAGAAACACGAACCTCCTCTATCACTGACAGCAGGGCAGCAGTAACCAGTACACAGATGGGAGTAAACACAATGCAACCAGCATCTGACTTGCAAATTATTACACGACAATTAAAATAAATAAAAGGGGGAATTCCAGATCTCTTCTTTTTTTAACTGCACTGTAAGATCTGGGCCCCAACCAAACACTAACACCCTTGACCTTCACCCTATTCCAAGTCCTTGATAGCTCCAAGACTGCTTTTCAAGCTTTCTCTTCCAGATCAAAATTAAAAGAATACAGCCCAATCTGGTTGCTTCCCCTGACCTACTTTAATTTAGCTGGGCTCAGTTACGTGTCTCCAAGTTCAGATCTTCAAGCTCTGTCAGCCAAACTCTGCTTTTGTGTGCTGGCCTTAGGGAATTCGTGAGTTCCCCTGATACGTTTTATGATCTTGCATGGGCAAGAGATAACGGTAAAAAGAACTCAGAACTCTGAGGCCTGCGTGTTGATAAACTCCAGCATTCAGAAAATCAATCCTTTTATGCCTCAGCATTTCAAACCCAGTCCTTTATCCCCCAGAGCTGCAGCCCCTCCACTCCGTTTCCTGCTGCCGTTTCCTGCCGTGAGCCGCAGCTGATTCTGCCCCAGCCCTGTCCCCAGGCAGCTCCTGCGGCTGGCGTGACACGGGACACTCACTGCCACAGCAACATCCCCCACAGGGCAGGGAACTGCTCATGTTCCAGGTATTTCTAGGGAAAAATACACACATGTGCAGTTCTGTGAAAAGACAGAACCCGTTCATTACTGCTGGCGGAGACAACAGCTTTGTCACAAATGGGAGCAGTTCCACGTTCCTCTGCCTTGCAGATGGGGGGTGAAGAATTGTCTACAAGATCCAGAGGAAATGGAAAGAAGTTCTGAGTGTTCCCCGGAGGGATGGCACCTAATTTACAATTGTGACCCCGAAGAGCAGCTTCCTCAGCTTTGTAAAGCACATGACTGGCACCCTCCCAGCACCCGCTTCCCCCAGATCCAAGGGCACCCAGAGTCTGGAGCCTGTGGAACCATTAACAGGAGAAAACCTGGCTGCATACAAACACTTGCAGGAAGATTTTTGGGGGGGAAAGAGCCTTGCCAGTCTCACTTTAGACACTGGACACCCAAGGCAAGGAGCTGTGTGGAGCCTGGCGTGCCGAGAGCTGTGCGATGGTTTTACCTCCACGCTGCTCCCGCCCTCGCTGCCACCAGCACAGCTTGGACTGGTGGCAAGAGTGGGAAATTCAGCACCCCTTGCTAGCACAGACAAGGCTTGTGAGCTGCTAAAATGCAAACCCTAAGCAAACCAAGCTTCCCCTGCGAGCTTGCTGCATCTTCCTGCCTTGACAAAGGTGTGATTGTTTCGCAGGGGCAGCGTGGTGCTCTGGAACAGACACAGCCTGCTGCAGCTGGGCTCAGCAGAGCTGTGCTGCCATCCGCCCCCAGCCTGCGGCTCAGCCTGCCCCGAGCAGCTCATCAGCACTTTCTGCAGGGCTGTGCAGGGCAGGGGAGCCGTGGGTGAGCTGCTCCTCCTTCCAGCCAGGCCCTGCTCTGCTCAGCTGGGCTCGCTGCTCTGGGCTGCTGCTGCGATGGACAGGATGAACAGGCATCCTGGAGATGCCTAGAACTGCCTACAGTGCAGAGTGAGGGAGCTCTGAGTGCTGAGAGGTGCACAAGGTCCTGATTTTCAGGGCAGCTGGGACACTCATCAACCCCTGACAAGCCAGGCACAAAGCAATTCTCAGTTTGCTGCCCTCAGCCCATGCATGATCTGCACATCCAGCTCAGCTTCTTAACCTCCCTCACCTTAGGATGCACCTATTAAATAAAGCAATCTGCATTTAAAAGCACTTCAGGGCACCTCTCTGAGGTGCTGCTGCATTACAGAACACACAGAGAACCACTCAGCCCCCCCGATAACCCACTGCAAACCACACAGACTTCTGATTCAGCCCAAGGATTTGCCTCTGGACCTCCCATCCTCTAAATTCCCCTTCTGCCAATCATTTATTCAGAGTCCAGCAGACTGGGACTGCCTGCAGAGGCCGAGGGCTGGGGGGAGGCAGGATATGGAACACCAGCAAGCAAATCCCTGCTCCAGACTGGGCACTGCCGCTGGGATAAGTCCTGTCTCTCCCCTGCCAGGAGGTAAAACAAGAGGAAAAAAACCCTGCAGTTTCCCCAGCAGCAAAGAAAAGCTTTAGATTTAGTGTGGAAAATGTTGTTGCTCTTTTAACTTTCTAACATCTCTTCCAGCCAGAGCCTCCTCTGCTCTCACACGGAAATAGGGGCAGGGCAGGGTTTGGGATGTTTCCTCGAAATGGCACCGAGAGCTGCTCTGAGTGACCAGGGCATTCCTGGGGCAGGTGGCACTGCCAGGATGTCCCCATGCACCTTCCCAAGGTGCTGACACGGTGGAACAGTGGCAGCACAGAGGGAAGGAATTCATCCACGGGCTTGCAAGGAAGCAGAGAGTGCCAAAAGAATTCCTCTGACTGCACAGGCTCATCTGAACCTCCACAGCTCCTCAGAGCCTTTCATGCCTGCAGAAACTGCCTGCCTTGCTGCTGGTGTGGGAAGGAGCCACAGGATGCCTCTTTCCCCCACATGGTGCCCATGTGATGTTCATGAATGTACATTCATTTTTGCCTCGACTCTCACTTTCTTCCAATGGCATTACCCCATAGATCGTGCACACGCTGCTCACTTGAGCAATGCAATCTCTTAAACTCCTGGCAAGTCACTGGATAGATCACTTAAGATGCCTCTACCTCAGTTTGCTGGCAGAAAACTTCCAAGTTTTCTTAACAGCACAAAGGGAACAGAAAGTTTACAATAAAAAACATGGAAGGAGAAGGGATGGATTCTTGTATCTTGTTAGGTGTATAAAAATAATTTTATATAAAGAGACACATTATGTTTGGGTTTTTTCCACAGATTTCTAAAGAGAAGAAAACACGATCTTTGCTTGTAGTTCACATTCATAAAAAAATGTTCATTTTGATGATGATTTCTACAGTAGCATTCACTAAACATGAGATTAAACAAGCACAGAGGAATATGTCACATTCATCTCCTTTCTTTGATAACAAATCCTGTCCCTGCTGGTTCCCAGTGCCTGGATTCTTGGGAAGCAACAACACAAACAGTTGCTCCCAAGTCGAACTTTACTCACATGGTTTTACTTTCATGAACTTGAATGGGACTACTCACTTGAGTAAATCATAAACACAAATCTTATGATGACATTTGGCACTACAGATTTGCCTTATCCCATTGGGGAAAGTTAGGAAAAACCTGCCTTACCTGATGTTTTTTCTGTGAACACCACCTTGGACTCTGCTGTGAAATTCTGTCCAGTGAGGATCATCTGCTGTCCTCCATAAACCAGGCAGCTGTCAATGTCTTGTCTTTCAACCATTGGAAGCTCATGAGCAGACCTTTGGGCTGTGGACAAATTGCAAACATGAATGAAACCAACCCTGTTTTACCAGGACTTTCCAAATCTTCCCAGAACTATCCACAGATTGATCTTGTCATCGTTACCATCCGCTGACTGCCAAAGCAGCTTCTCCAGGGTGCTAAATTTAGGTCTGAGAGGGAAAAATAAACTTACTCAAGGCATTTTATTTGGAAACATTCAGGAGTTGGCTGCGGTGGTTCAGCTGTGCTGGCCCTGCTCCTTGTCCTTGAGAAAGGACAGCTTGGATGAATGAGCTGAAACTTGCCCATGCCTGTTTCCAAGCCAACGGCCAAATTTTCAAGTGCAGGCACACTACAGCCCTAGAGCCCAAAAATTCCACCTGCACAGAGGATTCCACTGAATAACACTGAATTCCTTCAGAGGGGAAAAAAAAAAAAAAATGAACCACTTCTCCAAAGTCCCACTGCCTCCCACAGGACAGGGCCTGGCCCAGGGGGTTGCCAACAACAGCTCCATCTCCATCTCCCTGTGTGGGCACCGAGCCCTGGGCTCGCTGCAGGGGCAGCCACGGAGGGGTCACACCAGGACTGCTGCAGCCCAGGGCTTTCCTAAGCCTGTTCTGCAGGAGCCTGAACATCTGAGGAGCAGGGCCCTGTGTCACAGACGGGGTCTGGTTATGAAAGGCAAGGGAAGCAAAGGTAAGGTGGGATCCAGATGGACTCAGACGTCATCAAGGCTTTCTAAGGTCTTTACTGTTCTTGGCCACGGATTTGGAGCGTGACTTTAGCAAGTTATTCTCTCTTTCCCCAGCCAGAAAACCAGCACAGCACCATCTCTCCACCTTGTTTCCTCTGATCCCATTAGAACAGCCATTTGCACGGTCAGAAAGGCTTTGGAGAGCCCTGGACACCGTCCCTGCAGAGCCATCCCAACTGTTCGCTATCAAGCGGCGGAGCTGAAGAAAGTGAAGATGTGAGAACTGTTCAGAACTGTTCCCTACAACACAGACAGCTGGAAAACATCAGGAGCCTCCCTGTGAGCAGGCCAGGTGGGCAGCAGCGTGGGGCTGGTGAACTGTGAGTTCATGACCTGCACTCAAACTCCTCCAGATTCATCCACCCCTACTGGAAAGGCCTCCAGAGGATCCTGCTCATCTCTTTCCCAGCTGCCTTGGCTGGGTTTTAGCTCTCCCTGACAGAGACCCTGAGCACTTGTGTCTTCCCTGAGCCCCGCTGGCTGCTGAGGCAGGAATGAGGAAATGTGATCGTGGATGTGCCATGCTGGCCCTGACTCACGCCAGGCAGGCTGTGACCTGACCTGGCACCGCTCTGCTGCTCTGAACCCTCGCACAGACAAAACTCTCCCGTCACCTGGAGAAAATGTTGGCATATTTGGTGAGAAAACTCAAGCATTAAACCTTTCAGAGCAACTTTCCTAGCTCTGCTGAACCCTTCAGTCACGAGACAGAGATTTTGCTCTTGTTAAAGAATAGAGGTAATTCAAGAGTTGTAACTTTCTCATGCCATTCGAAAGGCATTTTAAAAATCTATTTAAAACTACCTTAGGACTCATTGTTCTTTTAGAGTACATAACATCTGGGCTAATGTACTGCCAGTTAAGAATATATATTCAGATTATTTTCGAAGAAGCTGATAATTACTTTCTCATGGCTATAGAATTCATTTCTTTCCCAAAATACGAACATTTTTGATGAGTTCCTAATTGCATTTATCACAAAGACAGATCAGTAACCTCAAAGGCTTAGAGTAAATAGCAATCATCAAAAGGCATGTCCACAACAATCAGCAGAAAACATTTAAGTATTTAAGCATTGCCCTGGACAATCTTTATTCCTATTCAGTCACCAAATTTCACTGCCAAAACATCCTAAATCATCAAAATTCCAGATTAACCTACATCTCTTTCCAGCTTCACTGTGTTAATAGAGAGCTCAGTACCTGCAAACCCACAGACCAGTGGTTTCCAAGGCTTTTTCAACATGAGGAAGGACAAATTTTAGCCTGGAAGTGACTCTGCCTCATCTCAATTGCATTTGGAGCTGCTGCAGCTGCCGTGACTTTGGGCATCTCCAGGGCTGTTCCTGCCCCAGGACAGTGCAGGAGTGCAGCCCCTGTGCCCCAGCAGTGCTGCAGAACGACCCCAGCTGAGCTCCCCAGTGCAGGTACCACACTGAAGGGTCTCCCCTGCCCTGTTTCACCTGAATCCTTCTCCTCCCTCTGGCTGGTTTGAAATCCTTTTCTAATAATAGAAACCCCAGCCACTTTTCATTTTTCAAGGTCTCTTTTTTCCACCCAAGAGTGTGAGAAGGCTTCACCCCCTTCCCCATTTCCACCAGTACAGAGGTTCAAGGTTCAGTGCAGAGCTGCCTCAATAGGATTATTTTTTTTCCTCTGCAAGAAATATTAATTGCTAATAAATCCCCTTCCTCTAAGGCTCATGATGGGTGCACTGCATGCAATAATTTCACACTATTCCTTCTCTTCCCCCAGGGGTTGGCACTTCATAAAGTGACCTACAGCTACTGGAGTTTATGAGCTTTGAATAAACAAACCACTGTTGATTTAACCAGTTGGGGTGTTTACTTTCAATAGCAACAGTTACTGACATAAGGCAGCAAAGCAAATGCTATAGAAATACTCACACTTGGCCCGAAGCAGTGTGTCAACCTATTAACAGGGGACATTATTTTTCTATTTTATTTGACTGTTTGCAAATCAAGATGTCATGGATTCGTGGTGCCAAGAAATACAATGCATGCAGTGACACAAGGCAGACAGGGAGCCGCTGTCTGGGAGCCCTGCAGCACCTGCAGTGAGCTGAGCCTGCAGGGAGCAGCCCCTCTGCCCACAGCCCACCCAGGCTCCCCTGCACCCCTCCTGCCAGGGCTCAGCTGCAGCCCCTGCCTGCGCCAGCAGCGGATGGAGGAGGTGAGGATGGCCTGAATCCCTGGGCCAGCAGGCTGAACACCCCCATGGATGCACAGCTGGCCACAGGGACTGTGCTGAGGCAGGCAGAGGTGGGTCCTGCTTCCCCACCTGCCCACAGTACCCACACCTCTCCTTTTGCAGCACAGAGGAGATTTGGCTTTTGGGGGGGAAAAAAGGGTATTTTGGGAAAATTGATTACCTGGAGAAGTCTGTTGCAGCTCCAAATCTCCCCCATGAGAGTGTCACCCATTGCTGCTGGGAGGTGACAAGGGACAATCTCAGCTGGAGTAACTTGGTCCAGTGGCAGGTGTCCCTGCCCGTGGGTGGCACTGGATGAGTGCCCTGGGGACAATGAGCTCTAAGGCCCCTCCAAGCCAAGACACCCTGTAACTCTGGGATGAACTCCTGCTGGAGTGAAGCCCCTGCACACTGTCCCCACACCTGCAGCACTGACCCCAGATCTTGGGTTCCCTGCTGTCCCCAGTGCTGACAGCAGAGAGATTTTACCCTTGTGACAAGATCCTCCTGATCTTATCAAGGAGGAGCAGGACTGAGGCTCACATGCAGCTCAGTGAGGACAAAGCCACCACCACCTCTGATTAACTCACAAGCCCATAAACCAAAAGGGGTCACAATAGGGCTGGGGTCACAGCTGGCACCCCAGTGCAGTGACCTTACCAGAACAGATATCCAGATCCCTCCCTGGACACCTCTGTCCTTACCCTGCCCAGAGCAGCCCAGCTCACCCCAGCTTGCTGGAAGCCCTCCAGCTGGGATCACCACCCCTGCCATGTCTTTCCAAACCTCCAAAGGCTCCTGCTGCAGCCACTGATTCCTGCTGGGTTTGAGAAGTGCAGATGGAGCAGGATGTCTGCTGCTAAAAAACCCTGAGCCCTGGAAGCAATAGCAGAGGTGTAATTTGTTACAGGATTAATTCTTCCACCTCAGTGCAAACCTCAATGAGCCAAAGAAAATATTTCATTCCTGCTGTCACACTGGGTTTATTTACCACGGGCTGCCTGTGGCAGGACTGATAGGAGCAGAGCTGCTGTGCTCAACACTTCTCCAACTCATTAATGTTTGAGAGACTTTGATCCCCTCCATCACTCCTGGAGCATCCTGAGCTCTGCAGTGGGAGGAAGGACAAAGGCAGGGCAGCCATGGGAGCACCAAGGGCAGCAGACATCTCCAGCAGCCAGGGAGACACCAGCAGGACAGCCTAGAGAGAAGCAAATTCCTCATGGCAGGGATGGGATAATTTACCTCCTGGTAGGAGCATGGAGCAGTGGAAGACTTGTGAACCAAGCAAATAAAGCAAATTTCCAACCCTCGTGGGGAAACCTTGCAAATGTGGTCTAAACACTCTGAAAAGAAGAACTCAGTGTGACTGACAACAGTTTCTAATTTGCTGCCAGCAAGACTTAATCAGCAGTTTGTGCAGAGCCATCCAAGCAAAAAGCACCAAAAATAGAGAGCTTTTCTCCACCTCCTCCTCTGCAGATAATTTATGATGTCCTTGCAAAGGAGGAGTGACAAGGCCCGATGGCAGCAGTGTCAGATGAGTGTGATCCTTTCTCTGAACTGCAGCCAGCTCACCAGGGCAGGCTGTGATGAATGACAGGAGAGCCATGGCCCGGCTCACTCCTGTGTCACTCATCTCTGCGGGTATGCACAGCATTTCCCTCAGCCTTGGGAGGGATCTGCTCAGCCGATGCTCTGCTCAGCAGTCCATGCTCTGTGTGCTGGGCTGGGCTCTTTGCTTTTACCACCAGCAGCACTGAAGACAAGAAGTAAACAGGAGTTTGCCCCTTCACTCTGACTCAGACTTCAAAGGCTGAAATATTTTGGTTGCATGTTCAAAGTGGAAAATGTTGTCAGAATTAGCTTTTACACTCTGTCCTTCAAGAGAGAGAATATCCTTTAGAGAAAGCACCAATTTTTCTGTCAGCTGCCCTTGCAGCCAACTGCGAGACTGTCTTGAAGTTGAAATGAAAGGGGGAAAAAATTCATTTAATTCAACTGGAAACCATGATACTCCCATAATAATCATGGTTATGGTTAAACTTGCAAATAGGTATCTCCCAAGTGCAAAGAGACCATTTGTTTCTGCTTTTCTATCTGAATTAAAGCAGGGCTCCTTCTTGCCTGCTGCTGTGTTCCAAGCAGCACAACTCCCAGCTGAGGAAAAGCACTCGCTGCCTTGCCAAGACAACATTCTTTTACATGACTAGCTCTTTCCTCTGTAGTTATTAATGTGTCACAAATCATAGGCTCAGATTGTCTAATATTATGGGAAAATCTACTAGAAGGAGAGAAAAATAAAGGAAACTTCCAGGGAAATTGATTAAAGGGAAATAAGAAATTTGACCCAATTTAATGGAACAAAATACGGTCAATAATAGAAACTATTTAAATTCCTCTAGATGGACACATGGTTCTTTAGCAATGAGGTTTGTTTGTTTTGCTTTTTTACCACCTCGGAACATCTATTATAAGAACAAGATTTTAGTCTCCTTCTCTCGTGCCAAGTGCAATTTCAGTTTGCATTTTAAGGGATTCATGAGCACAGCTCGGGGTCAGCACACACGGATTCTACAGAGCAAGAACTGTGAGAGGCTTTGGGAAGGTTTAGCAGGATTTATTAGAATAAAACAGTGGAGGACACTCCTGAGCCTCCCCCTCAGACATCTGCATGAAGCAGTTTTTGGCTGCTGACAGCACGGAGCAGAACAAGCTGCCCTGCTACCCTGGATTCCTCCTGCTCCTTCTCTGCCCCAGGAACTTCAGCTGAGGAGTGGAAACACCACTGCCGATGTTGGGACACCCAGCCTGAGCTCCCAGAGGTCCTGACAAATCTGTCTCTTGGGGAGGCAGCCCAGTGTCAGCAATTTCTGTAACACCAGAGACCACCCACTCCCCAAGAGCTCCAGCTCTTGGTGAAAGGCAAAGGAACAGAACTGATGTTCCAGGAATCGTCCTCGTGGCTCAAAAATAATGTTCTGCCAGAGTCCAGCCTCTGCAGGGGTGATTCTCCCCGTGGCTGTGTTTGAAGGGACAGGAGAACTCAGTCACCCTCACTGCAGTGTCACCAGCACCCTCACTGCAGTGTCACCAGCACCCTCACTGCAGTGTCACCAGCACCCTCACTGCAGTGTCACCAGCAGCTCTGTCCAGCCCTGCTGGCCCAGCAGGAACTCCCCAAGAGCAGCTGGTCCATGCCTAAAGCATTGACCTGTCCAGCAGGGATGGACACTGGACACAGAGCCCCGGGCAGGGAGGGGTGGGGAGCCAGCCAAGCAGGACCCTCTGCATCCACACACCTCCCAGGGCTCACTGCCAGGTTACTGACCCCTGCACCAGCAGGAAAAGGGATTTTTCTCACCTTTCCCACCTACGAGTGAGTGCTTTCCCACACTTAGCTGAGAGATGGCCTTTGCTGCAATTAGCAGAGGGATTTCAAATGCCTTTGCCTCCTCAGTGGCTTTGGGAGGAATCAGCAGGCAGCAGCAGAACAAACCTGCTGAATCGTGCAGGCTTGTCTGGGTCTGAGGTGCATTTCAGGGCACAAGTGATCATTTAACAACACCTCACCCCTCGGTCCTCCCACACAGCTCCCGGGGAGCAGCCCGCTCTGGAGGATGCTCTGAAGCTGTGAAATCCCCTCCGAAAATCTGCCAAGGGCTGAATGTGACACGGATGAGGTGGAAGCAAGCAGCCCTCTGAAAAGCAGCAGTTTCACAGGTCCTGCTTCACTGCAGCTGATGATGTGCTGACACTGCTGGGACTGGCTGGGGATCAGCTGAGGGGAGGAGAGCCCTCGGTGCTCTGTCGGCAGCAGCAGCGCTCAGGGGCAGCCCTGGCAGGGGAAACGGGCCCTGATCCCAGAGCTGCTGCTCACCAAGGCTTCCCCACAGGGACATCATTGCTGCTGCCACCCTGCAGGGACTGAGGAGAGCCCTGGGGATCAGGGGCCGGGTCAAAACACACCCAAACCAAGCAGAGAGCAAAGGGGAAAAGCGGATCCCAGCAGCACAGAAGGTGGGACAAGAAGAAAACATCTCCCAGCCCCAGGGCCCCTCTTGGCAGGGCACCTGAGCTTCCCTGGGGCTGCCTGGGAGCTGTGCAAGGTGTGCAGATCGTGGGGACAAGCTGAGGTTACCACCTCTGCAGAGATTTAGGCTGCAGTGCTCGTGCTGGCTGAGGCCACTGATGTTTATAAGCATCTTCCCAGAACTGGCCTGAGATCAGGAAGTGCTACTGAAATGCAAAACCAGTGCTAAATATGCAACATACACGCTAAAGGGCAGAGGCTCATTACTCCAGAGCACTTCATACCCTGCTTCCTCGAGTCCAGAAAAGTACAGTCCTTAACATATCTCTCCAAGCTGTCTGTATATCCACTATTCCAAAAATAAAACTTCCCTATTGTATTTCCTTGGGGATCAAATACTTTTTTTTTGTAGGAACTTGCTCTCTTCTATGCAGCCAACATTTTAATATTTTAATTATTAAAAAAACCCACTAACAATAAGCCACTTATACTCGTATCTCCACTCTTGGCTTTTTTATGCCCCTAAGACTCATCAGTGCAAAGACATCTCAGAATAAATGCCTCAACATTTTAACCAAGGCTCTGCCACAGCAGTCTGTAGCAGGCAAATGAGGTGTGTGCATACAGTTCAGAAAAATGTGATTTATTCTGCAAACCCTGGATTTCTGCTTGAAATGCAGTGATGGGCACAAATACAACGTGCCATTGTGGAAGGGCCCTAGAAATGCCTGCCTTACTCACGCTTGCCCTTCCTGAGGAGATTTGAGCAGGAGGGGGGGGATCTGTGGGCTCCCTGTGGGATCCAGGCCAGCCTCCTGCCCTGGGCTCTGCTCTTCTCCTGCCCACAGGCTGTAGGAGTTACACCTGGAGTTTCCCCAGCCCAGGAGCTCCTCACTGAGCGCTTCCTTTAGCACATGGACCTTTGTTCCAGCAGGGACACGTTTGGGGTGGAGGCCACTATTGTTCCAGCCACCTGCTCCCACAGAGGAATGGGACAATTTCCTAAGGACAGAGGTGGTGGCTGCTCCCACTGCTGTCCCTTCCCCATCACAGTGCTCAGACTCCACTCAGCTGCCAAAACGCTCTGGCAGCTGGTGCCGTCCCAGAAACGCTGCCAAGGGATCACTCACAGCCACCACCCTCTCCCAGCCTTGCCTGGGTTATTCATTTGTACTCCTTTTTCAAAAGCAGCCATCGAGCCTTCACTACCCAGTTTGATTTCACACCCAGAACTGGCTCCTGTCATTCTAAGCAGTTGTATTTTAGTCAAGTCTCATCTCAATAAATGCAAGTTACACATGAGAGCCTCAATGGCTTTCTTCACATGACTTATGGCAAGATAGGTTCTGCTAAAGGGGTGAGTCATTCAGCAAAGGCAGAGGAAAACTGTTCATTATATATTTGTGAAATCCCCAAACCACCAAAAAGGCACCATTTAACAACAAAAAGCATCACAGGATGCACAGGAACCAGCAAAGTGGGCAGAGCCCTGCCAGAAATGACTGTGCCACGGGGGCCCCATCACAGGCCTCTCTTTCTCAGGATCCAGCAGTTACAGCGAGTGGGAGGTGCAGGTTCTGAGCTCACACACTGATGGGATTTGCACTTCAGAAATCAAAACTGCCAGTTCTCCTCTGTCCCTCAGGGGAAAACCAGAACAACCCATGCTTTCCCTGCTTCAGCCTCCCGAGCTGTGCACCCCTGGGTACTGACAGCCAGAAAAAACAGTGACCAGAACGCCCCTGATAATTTCAAAATTATTTTCAGTTTTGTTAAAATATGCTTATCTAACTGGCAAAGTTTGGGTATTTTTTCTTAGAAATAAGACGGCTTCAACTGAAACAGCTGTGATGAAACATTGGTCAATGTAACAGTTCTGGCTTCTTTTCCTCTGCCAAGGTCAGGATTCATCCATGGGAAACGTGGGTTTGGTGTTTGGACTTGGATATTTATTATTTCTTATCTATTTACAGACTCATGAGCTGTGAGCTCTAACTAGCACGTTAGAGAAGTGAGGTAAAATGAAGCACCTCTGACTCTTCCCAAGGTTATCTAAGTGCTAATGACCCAATAACGAGGTGACACCTCTATTATTTATACTTCTGACCCAATAATGACCACCCAAGGCCCGCAGTGCGGATCTTTTCCACCCAATTACAGAAAACCACCCAAAGCCAGGAAGGTGAAGGGCCCAGACAACGCCCAAGGCCCTCCGCCCTGCCTCACGTATATCACCACATACTAAACCCCCAAAATCCAGGTTTGCAGGATTCCAACAGGCAGGCAGCCGTGTGGCAGGGTACTCACAGCACTCGATGGGGTTGGAGGCGGCCTGCAGGGACACCACCCTGCCGCTGGGCTCGGGGATGTGCACGCGGAAGACGAGGCGCACGCGCGTGTTCTTGCGGCCGATGTCGGTCTCGCCCTTGCGCAGCTCGATGTCGGCGTTGCGCAGCTTCAGGATCCCCGCGCAGTCGATGCTGCAGCACACACGGACAGACAGACAGACAGACAGAGCCCTGCTCAGCACCTCGGCAGCACAAAGAACCCCCCAGACCCAACTCACGGGGTTTGTGTTCAGGCACAAACGGGACGAGGCTGCTGCCAGGCATTCCTCGAACCCTTACAGCCCCGCATCACGGGGGTTTCACAGCTGAGGATGGCAGCAGGTCACGCCTGCCAGCAGCAGCCAGAGATTTCTTTGGTACAGAGCACCTTAAAAGTTTTCCGGCCAATAACACATTGCTAAGGCTTACAGACCATTGTTCAGCCAATCACTGAAAGCACACACCTGCTTACAGTGCTTGCTTGTGTGCTTTCTATTAACAATAAACAATATTCCATTATTAAGCTGAAAACTTTCTGCTGTCTTGCCTGTGTCAGGAAAATGTGACAACTATTTGTCAAGCTCAGCAGTGGTTCTCAGAGCAGGCTGTGAGCACTACTATTAAACAGGCACTGCCAGCCCATTTGATATCAGTTCTAAAAACACATCATTTCTCTTCTTTTGATATGAATTAAAATCACATTTGGGGAGGTACAAGCCCCAGGCTGCTTCCTCCACCCACACTGTTCCTTGCCCTTGCATATGTGCAGGGGTTGATTATTCCAGGGTTCCTTGTTAGGAATGAGGTATATTTTCTAAAAAAATATGAAGAAAGAACGTGGATTTTGTGATGAAGCAGGGGGGCTTAGAAATATAACTGCTCTGCCAATTTTGTCAGGGTCCTGTGAAGGATGGAGATACAGCTCTTCCCTCTGCAGAGCAATCAGTCTCATGCCTGGCACACATTCAAGCCTGAAGTTTTCAGACTGGTGCCCACTTCATCCCCCTGCCTCCATAAAACTGGAAGGAGTAATGCAGACAAGATGTGCCTGTACTTGCTGTTCTGTTAGCCTATTACAAGAGGAGATTTCACGGCCAGAGCACTTGGCTGAGTTCAGCAGAGTTGTTTTGTATCCCATTGGATGTCATAAAATGCATCCCACACCTTTCCCCTGTTCCTCACTGTGTCCCTGCAGCACAGGGATGTGAGATTCCCGTCTCCTTTTCCTGAGTGCACTGCAAACCCATTCTGACTGTGAAGGTGATGAATTATTAGTAAAACACTGGATGTCCCACCCCTGCAGGTGCCCAAGGCCAGGTTGGACGGGGCTTGGAGCACCCTGGGACAGTGGAAGGTGTCCCTGCCATGGCAGGGGTGGCACTGGATGAGCTTTAAGGTCCCTTCCAACCTGAACCATTCTGTGATTACAGCACAGTCACTGCAGAAAGTGCACTACAGAGCAGAAGTGCCTACATGGTCACCTGATGGATGGGAACTTTCCAGCAGCTTTAACCCAGGTGCTTGTAGCTGGTTTTGTAAAAAGGGTCTTTTTACAAGGGTGTTTTTTGCCCTCATAAATTATCCCAACGTGCTGGAAAGAGGAGTCCCTCCAGAGCATCATTATTCTTTTAATTTCTTTCTCCTTTCCAAAGAGAAAGAACTTCAGTGACAACTTAATCCACCTCAACTTTGATAATAAAAAGAAATCTACTCACGTTGCTTTCATGTTGTTTTTGGGTTCCAGGGGGATCTCCAGCACTTTGGTGTTGCCGATGATCTTCTCGTAGCTGGTGGTGGTGACGGTTTTGCCCGTGATGCGATGGACCTGGTAGAAGGCGTGGGGCTTCAGGATGCGCTCGTCCGCCGTGCCAATGAAGATCTGCAGCCCCAGGGGTTTGTTCTCCATGTACCCGTGCAGCTGGCAAGACAAAAAACCTGCTGTCACACACTGGGCCTGCAGTGAGACCAAGGAGATTTGCAGACATGCACAGGTAAATGCAGGTGTCTGGCATTGATCTGCTGCTCTTTGAAACTCATCCTTCCCCCAGGTGTTGTTCATTCCTCTTGCCCTACATTAAAACTCCACCTGTGCAGGCAGAGATGGCATTTTGGGTCTGGGATGAAGCACAAGGATGTCTCAGTTGACCTTACAGCCTGGGGTTTCTAGGCCTCAAGGACACAGACTCTTCTGGCTTTTTTTTTTTAATAAACACCATTTGCTGCAAGGAAACCAGAATGCCTCCACCGACCAGGAGACAAGGAAATTTCTCCTTCTTTATTAATGTTCAAAATTACAAATCAAACCATTCTAAATTTCTCACATAACCAAAAATGAGAACCAGACATTTATCTACCGCACAGCCAGGGATTGAGCTGAAAGGGAACTTTATGGTCTGAGACATGCTAAATTTGTTTTCAATTACTCTGTCCACATACAAAACCTTGATGAAGCCATACAAAGAAAATAGTACTGGGAGATCAGAGAAAAGGAAGATTAAGCTAATGGTATTCATGGCCAAACCAGGGGTTTTTTTCCTTTTTTTTCTTTTCAGCAGTCAGCAGGAGGTATCCTTGCACAGAAGGATTAATTCCCCCCTGGAAGGGGACCACATGCAGCATCAATGCGGTGCTGGCAGCCCTCCTCCAGCATGGCAAATGTAAGGTGACACTCGCTCTGCAGAGCCGTCCCTCCTCACCCTGCACACACTTTGGAGCACACAGGGGCAGGGGCTGTGCCCCCAGAGCCCAGGGCCAGCGAGCAGCCTGTGCTGGCACCAGCAGCTCCATCAACAGCTCCATGAATGCTCCATCGAGGGCACCAGGCCCTGGGCAGGGCTCGTGCAAGAGCAAACTGCAGAGCCCAGCACAGACACCTCCCATACCCCACTGGCAGCAGCATTCTGGGGCTGGGGAGGAGGGGATGGGGCAGGGGGCTCTGTGCAAACCCTCACTGGCTCTGGGAGCCCGGGGAGGAGCAGGGAGCCGGGCTTGGGGTGCCAGGGCTGGCACTGGGGACACAGCATGGCCAGGGACTGATAAATACAGCGGCAGCCATGGACAAAAAAGGGACAAAGCCTATGGGACATGAAAGGCAACAGAGGCCAAGTGACAGATCTGCTGGGAAAAGGCACTGCAGGAGGACTCAGCCTGCTGATCCACAGCCCAGATCCACTGGGAGCCCCACAGACACTCATCCTAAGCATGGGATTTCCAAAATCCAACATTTCCTGGCCCTCAGTGCAAAGCCATTGTACCACCAAAAGCCATCCTGTCTTCACAAGGGGCGAGGGGGAAGAGCAGTTTTTAAATTTTTTAAAAGTTTTTAAACCACTGAGCGTGGTTATTGTCATGCCTGACAGAGTAATTCTGTGTGGATCCAGCTACAACAACGAGAGGGTCCTTTGGACAGCAGGGGTTATTACAGTGACAGCAGAGCAGCTTTCACTCTCCCCTCTGTCCTGGCAGAACAAAATCCCAGAGTTAAGGGTGGGAGACTGAAACGGAGGAAAACAGGTAATAAATTACCAAAGAAAATCTGCCCCCAGTGAGCACAGTCGGTAGCAGCTGTAACAGAACTGGCTGCATACACAGCGTTTAATACTGGCCACCTTTAAAAGTCATTTTAAGTGGTGTTTGCTCATGTACAGAATGAGTTCCCAAGACAAAACTGCTCATGGTTGTCCAATAACATGCACGTCTGTGGGTGTGAGTTGTATAAATGCATACAGGCTTAAAGAAGACAGGAATTGATTCCCTGTTCATATGGCAATGTCTGGATTATCTGCTGGCCCAGGGGCATAAAGCAGTAAAAGGCCTCCTGATCCTCCACAGAACCAGACTGTAAATCAGTTGTTTGGTCAGTGGAAGAAAATGATGGGGTTTTTTGTAATTGATGGTATTATGGCAATGCTGTGGGATGACATCATTGTAAAATCAGAATACCATTATAAAATGCAAATACAAAGAGAAAAAAATATATGTAAAAAGGTCAAGTGTCCAAATTTAAAAGGGTTTATCCTTGAGCTAATTGATTACATTTTCAGGGCAAATATAGATGATAATTTACCATAAGTATTTCCATCTACCTTTCACTTGCTACGAATGAACAGCCCACAGAAACACTTCAGGAGCTTTAAAATCAGTTTTTCACTCATCTTCACCAGCATTTAGCACAGCTTTGGTCATGTCACACAAGCTCCCTCTTTACCTGCACCAGGGAACAGTGAGCTCACCCTGCTCAGCAGGGACAGAGTATTTGTGCTGCTTTTTTATAAATTTGCTGTGAGCTAGAATGAGAGAACACCCCAAAGCTATGCCTCAGAGAAATGTCTCTTCTTAAAACTGAGCTGCTACAGATTGTCACTGTCAATGGACAGTCACCTCCACTATGCCAGGAAGCTGCTCTAATATTTAACCAGACCACTGACTTTTTCTTTGGAGAAGCAAAGGAGGAATAAATTTGACCCTTAACCAAACTTTGAGAAGTGAAGATTTAAAATGCTTTTTAAAATACTAACTTTGAAACTGATTTTTTCCTCCCTTAACAACAACCAAGCTGCTCTAAAATCTCTGTGTTTCAGTGCTGTTCTTCTGCTCATCAGAGCTGCTCCCTGCAGGAGCAGCACCAGCCCCACACCAAGGTGTGCCTTCACTCTTTCTCACTCTTCTTTCCATGAAGAAAACAAAATCATCTGGATTTCAGTTTCAAGGGAGCAAGGATCAAGAAAGATTTATGAATACAGGACTCTGGGAGGAAATATTTTTGTGTATTATAAGGTGACCTATTCACAATAAAACTCCCCCAAACTGTATACAGATCGAGCTGGAAAAAACCCAACTCCTTTGAGTCACATTTGCCACAAGGGGAAAGAGAAGCCAGACATGATGTGTACCTTTCCATACTCTATTTTGGGACTTTAAGATCCTATTTCTTTCAGTTGAAAGATTTTTCTTAAACTTTGCTTCTGCCTAACTGCCTAACTCTTACAATATTAACACAGCCAGACATGGGCTGGTCTGTGACCTGAGGAAATGCAAAGCACTTTGGCAGATAAACAAATAACATCATTCAGAAAACAAGGAGACTTTTCTTGTTTGCTTTGCTGTTATGATTTGGTTTCTAAACAAAATGGAAATGTGTGGCACGATTAAAAGCATCATCTCACCTCTGCAGAAATCAAATTCATTCTGCACTCCAGGCATGGATCAGCGGCAGTCAAATCTGGGAAAGGGGAGGGTTTGAGTGCCCCTTGCAGGAAGGCACCTGTGCAGTTCTGCATGCACAAAGGGAGCAGCTGTGCCTGAGCTGCTGGGTCTGTTCAGCTGCACTCCCAACACCACCCCTGTGACAGCCCTGGCACCGCAGCCATCGGGAGCACAGGAAACACTTCTCTCCTCCTGCTCTGCTCCAAACTCAGCTCTCCTCACAAACTGGGACCCCAGCTCCAAATACATTGCACTTCAAGCCAGAGTTGTCAATTCCCTTCTAAACCATTCCCTGCCCAGCGCTGAGGGGACCCAAACCCTGCACACAAGCAGCTGGCAGTGCCCCTGGATGGGCATGTGAAACACAGGGTCACCTTTGCTGGGCTGCACAAGGAGCAAATCTCTGCACAGACAAAGGCAACACTGATTAATTGTGCAAAAATCAAGGCAACAATTCACAGCAGAGTCAGAAAGCCAGGCAAATTCTTTAAAGATTCTGTAGGTGATCACCTGTAGATACAAGATATCTATACTGGGGGAATTCAGTGCAATTTTGAAATTTAGATCTTTCAACCTGGGATATGCTTTCTTGAATTTAAATATTATTATAATTTATGTAGAATAACATTATTAGCAGGGAAAAGAGACATTCCTAGGAAATGAATAAGATAATTCCTTTTATTCTTACCCAGAAGCCAGGCTAGAGAGGGGCAGTGATCTGCCAGGTCCTGCAGGGGATGAGCAACCAAAGCCCAGTGAGAAATCCGTGGTGGCCGTGCCCTGTGCCCCGCTGCAGGGAATGCCGGCAGGGAATGCCGGCAGGGAATGCCGGCAGGGAATGCCGGCAGGGAATGCCGGCCCCGTCCTGCAAGCACCCCAGACTGGCACTTCAGGCACCATTCAGCAGCTGCAGCACCTCAGTTCCCAGCAGTGCTGCAAGCTTTGCCTATATCAAAAGTCCCCGTGCAGTGCTGGGCTTTGCAGGATCTGCAAACCTTACTGGTGTCTGTGAAGAGCCCCAGTAAGAGCCTGTGTGAGAGGCTAGAGAGCACAAGGGAGGAATTTATCTCCCATTCATCCCTACAGAGCTCTGCCTGTCGGGCATTCAGGTCTTTCTCCCTGCGATGGGCAAAGCCGCATCTCTAAACACCTTCCTGTCTAGACAATGCAAGCCAGGAGGAAAGAATAAACGTGGGGAATCGATTCTCTAGGCTTGGGGATTTCATCTGCTCAGCTCTCCCGGTCTCTGAGCTCCGGGTAACACGGGCTTTGCTCCATGGCTGTGCATCACTGCCTGTGTCCCCTGCGAGTCCCTCGGGGTGCGCCTGTGTGTCCCTGGGACCATCCCGGCGACAAGCGGGGGAGCCCAGCCCGGTGAGCAGCGCTGGGTGAGGAGCCAGCAGAGCCCGGCGAGCAGCGAGCAGAGCCCGGCGAGCAGGGCTGGGGAGAAGAAGCGAGCAGAGCCCGGTGAGCAGTGCTGGGTGAGCAGCCAGCAGAGCCCGGGGAGCAGCCAGCAGAGCCCGGGGAGCAGCCAGCAGAGCCCGGGGAGCAGTCGCTTCCCCCCTTGCTGCCCTTGCCGCTGCCCCGCGGCCGCCCCAGCGCTGCCCCCCGGCCCTTCCACAGCCTCGGAGATGATGTTCAGCCCCGCTTCTGTCCCCCCTGACTGCTGCAGGCAGCTCTGGCCTTGGATTTGATCATTAATCCCCATCGTTAATACCCGCTGACCGCAACGATGTGAGGGATTTTTTGGGGGAGGTCTTTGCTCAACAATGCTGGTACCGAGATGGAAAATGCCTCTGCATTGTCTCGGGGAGAGCGGCGTATCAATAACTGTCAGGAATTCAACAAAGACCTCGTCCAGCCACCGGATCGTGTGGCAGCTCCTCTGCCTGCTCCAGTTAGAGCTGACATTGAGCAACAAAGCTGAGTATTCTCACACGGCTTTGTTCAATTTAATGTGCTTGGGACACTGCAAAAGAACGCAAACCAGAAGGAAGTATTTGTCTTAGTTCCTTTTACTCCTTACCAAGGCTGTCTAAAAAGGCCTCTGAACACAATCCTTTGAACATCTGATTCTGCTAAATTGTGATTTTTTTATGATACTCAGTTTTAATTGTTTCTTATTTTGGTGACAGTTTAGTCATAATTCCAAGGGCTAAATCTCACTTGCTCTGCTGTTCCTTACAGTAAATAATACAGTAAATAACAATCCCAGTGTCTAACTGGGATTTCTGCTTTCACATGGGGCTAATACAAGCCTGGGACAGAGACAGCAGCTCTGGGAGAAAGCGGTCAGGAGGGTTTGCTCCTGACTGACCTCACACTGCAGTGTAAGCAAGTTGTTTCCTCTCTGGGCTTCAGTTTCCCTGCCCCTGTGAAGAGCTGACCCTGTTTTCAGGGTGCTCTGACTATCTCAGGTGACAGTTTTAAAGAAAATGCATCTGTCCAGTGCACATCCACCGGGAGGAGGGTTTGGAGATCTCATTTTCACGGCTGGCTAAGAACACCAACTGTGCCATTAAAGCACTTCCATGCACGCTCACAACAGGAGAGCCAAACCTCCCCAGCATGACAGAACTTGCTGTGCCACGAGGAAATCAGAGGGTGAAAATTGGATGATTTTGACAGAATCACACGGGGGGAGTTCCTCAGCACGGGGTTCTGGCACCAGTCAGCAAAGCTGGACACTGCCCACCCTGTGTGAACTCCTCCTGCACGCCTGGATGGGCTGAGTTCTGTGCTGGAAGTGCTCACATCTGGGACACACAGCCAGAAATTCCAGTTTGCTTTACAGCTCACTGACACCCCCATGCACAGTCCTGCAGTGAGAACCTACAGGAAAGAGTAACTGAATCTTGCATCTGCCTCATCCAGGAGGATTTCTAACCCACAGAACCTGCACAGCACAGGAATCCCTCTCAAACCAGCTGGTACACGCTGCTTCCCCTCACCTCTGCCAAAACTCCTCTCCATCAAAAGCAAGGTATTCTGAATTAGGCTCAAAAGTTCCAGTGAGAGCTTTTTATTCACCTCTACCTCAGAATTACAGCCATGCTTGCAGCACAGCATGAGGGCTGCTGAGCTACCCTTACATTTGATGGCATATTAGCTCTGAAGAGAATTTCCCAGATGCAGCCAAAATCCCTGGTTTGGCCTCTGCACATCAATCCCTGCAGCAGCACACGGAACAGCAGCCAATAAATCCACGGCCGAGAGCTCAAAGCTCAAGAGGCCCCTACAGCGATGCCACTGTGCAAACAAGCCCTGTGTCCTGCAGGTAAGCCAGGTGTGAAAGGTGCAGGTGCTTTGTCACACGCTGCTCCTGAGCTGGGGGCAAAACCCCTGCAGGAGCCACAGCCCAGCCCCAGAGCAGGGAAGGGATGGCCACGAGAGTGGCACAAGATGTGCAGCACCAGCAGGGTCCAGCCCAGCCTGGCCTTGCCCTTCCCTGCACAGGGGCCTCGGGAAGGTGGGGACAAGGACAAACTCAGCTGCTGGGAAGGGCCCTCGGCAGCAAACCCCCCCAGGCGGGCTGGCCGGGGTTTCAGCAGCAGCGGCCCCACGTGTGAGAGTGCGAATCACCCCACCGAGCTGTGATTTGGTTTTGAGTTTCCATCAAAGGCTCTGGTTTCACTGACACACCAATGAATTAGCTGAATGTTGGAAGTCACATACAGTTAAAAGTCAGAGCCCCATGGGAAGCCCAGGCTAAGAAACAATGTCTCCTTTGACTGCGAAACCACAAGAAAACACAGACGGCAAAATTCAAATATAAAAGGAAAGTGGAACATACGTTTGTTATTGTAAAGCAGCTCCTGTGAGCTCCACTAACAACTCTGCCATTCCAGCTTCTTTTTAATAAGAAAAATAAAAAGAGGCAGTGAAAGTCACCACAATTCTAAAAGTTAAAACCCAGGGGAATGCTGGGCTGGCTGTGCTGAACAGGAGCCCCTCTCTGTACAACTTTCCTGCTCTAGAGAGGAGGAGCCAGGAGGAGCCTGGCACCCAGGGGTGGGTGGGCTGGGGGTCCCTGTGCCCACCCCTGCCCTCACCCGAGCGCTGGGGTTGTGCAGCCCTGCTCTGCATTTGGGTGTTGTGCCAGGGTGAGCAGCTTGGTCAGCACTGACCCTCTGTCCTTACACTCCAGGTTTGTGCTTGCACTGCCACCTCTGCCCCTCTCACACCCTCCAGCTCTGCACAGGAGCAGCCACTGCCTTCCCTTCCCTACTGGGCAGGCTCTTCCACAGCCTTGGCTGCAGCAGCTGGGCACAAATAAACAGCTCGGGGAAAAGAGATCTGGGAGCCAAACCTGCCTCCTCCTCCTCCTCTGTGGTCTCAGTGACCTGCGGGATGGAAGGAGCATGGAAACTTCAGCTTTGCCCTTGCCACAAAGGATCTCCTGGCTATTCTCAGCACCTTAACATCCAGGGGATACTCACACCCCTAAACCTGAGTTTCTCCACAGTTAACACAGGCTGTGGGTTCCTCCCAAGAGTGACTCAAACACCTGGGCTGGGAGCCTGTGCTTCTCCACAATCAGACACAGGAACATCCACGGTGTGCACGGCTTCTCCCCCCTCTCCTGGCACTGCCAGGGCCCCACCCCAGCTGGTCCAGCTTCCCAGAGCTTCCCAGAGCTTCCCAGAGCTTCCCAGAGCTTCCCAGAGGCTCTGATCACCCAGACTCTCCTCCTGCCATGCCTGGAGTGCACAACTGTGCAGAGCCTTGAGCACAAACTCTCAGGGCTTGACACGTCAAGAAGAGGAAGCAGCATCAGAACGATAAACCACAAGATAAGGCTTGGAGGATATGAGGTCTGCTGCTCTGTAGCTTCAGAGCACCCAGAAGAAGAAATCTGCATGCAAAATGCACTTGTCAAAAAATAAATATTGCATGCCAACACATTGCTGCAAAAACCAAGATCTTCTCTGCCAGCGGGTTCAGCTGGGTAATTAGTCCTGTGGAGGGTTAATTGAAGGTTCTTTTCTAAATCAGATTTGTTTCAAGAGAGATTGTATTTTAGAAAAATACTCTGCCTCTGACAAGAACATAAAAAACTTCACTGAGGGGAAAGAAGGAGAGGGGAAAAAAAAGATCCCTTGAAGCCAAATAACTTCTGACATGAAAACTTTGGATTTTACTAGCCTCCCCCAGTCTGAGATGTCATAAACCATACAGGTGCAACTATCTCATTGCTTGGCATCCATATGAACCTGGTTACGTTCAAGTGAACACAAATTCAGCAAATACTTCCAGCTTTACAATAAACCTTCAGAAAGAAGCTGCCCATGTTTTCCCCAGATGCAGGCACAGCTGTGCAGAGGCACATCTGCTCAGGGAACTGAAGTGGACATTTGCATTTATAGTTTTAGATCCTGAAGCTTGATGGCAAATTATGATAAAACTACCAATATTGGTTCCTGTCTTCAACAGCAAATATAAATGCCTCTTTGATTGATACTGATTGCAGGAAGGAAACAAATTCTATTTCCCCATGTCACAAGAAACTCTTTCATTGCAGTAAGGGCCCTGCTGACAGGAATACCTTGGGAAGGTAAGTGATACTGTAGCTGCAAGCAAACTGAGAAAGGAGCAAGAGCTGATTGGTATCATGCCTGCATCTAGGTAGCTTCAAACACACCACAGGAGCTACGAGCTTGTCAGACCCAACCCAAAAAGCTGCATTACTGAGGTATGGCCAAGGTGACTGCTGTTCAACATTACCCTGCACCCTTTACTCAAATACCCAGCCCATACATGGAAGTCCAGCTCCATCAAAGCAAACAAATTCATTGATTGAACAATTTAGGGCTTAATTTTAAAAGGGGGTGAGCCTGCAGGGGAGTATTGAGCACATGTTTGAAGTTAAGCACAAATCAAGCCAGTGAAATTAGTGGTATTGATCACGTGCTTGAAATTACGCATAAATGTTAATGTTTTCCTGGTTCCTGCAAGCCCTGAACGTGTCAGGAACATCTGCGGGATGCAGCCCAGCTTTGTTTAGGGCTGTAGCTGTGGCTGACCCGTTCAGCTTCCACTCCTCATCCCAGCACTCTCCCACTGACACAGCCCCGACCCCAGCCTGCCTTTGGCCTTCCTTCAGGAAGCACGGGCTGAAAACAGGGAAATGAGGAAATGACTGATGTGCCCCCCCTCGGATACGCTGCAGCTGCTCAGGCAGTATTTTATACCACCCTTTGGAAGGTGCAGGGAAAGCTGTTCACACTCCAAACAGAAGAAGGGTTCAGCTCATTCATCTCTCGGGTCAGCAAAGGGACAAATTCGTTCTCTCCACCACTGGCAGCCTGAATTTTGCTCACTGGTTTCAACAGCGACTTTTCAGGCACCTTATGACAGTCATCAGGGGACCACACGAGTTTTACACAGCCCAGAAAAGGCAGCAAACACGTTCTCCCACGTTTCTGAGCTTTCAGAAGCCGATCCAAACCAACCTTCCCAAAGTCCCGCGCTCCACCGCGGCTCAGCTCAGACCCTCCCAGCACATCCCAAAGCTCACAGGGTGCTCCTCTTCCAGGACAGCCCCCAGCAGCATTTCAGAGATGAGCTCGCCCCCTCTCTCCCTGCAGGGAGACCCCCAGAGCCTCACCTGCACCACGGGGTGGCCGCCGGTGGGAGCCTTGACGGCGCCGCGGCTGCCCTCGGTCTCGTAGTGCGCGCGGTGGTGGGGCTTGGGCTGCACCTCGATGCGCAGCTCGTACGAGCCAGACTGGCTGGACAGGGGCCACTCCAGCGGTGGGAGAGACTGCACAGGCAAGCTGGGACACACAGAGAGAGAGAGACAACACCGGGGAAACTCGTGAGAGGGTGGTTTTGTAAAGCCCTGATCCCTCCTTCCTCCCAGTGCCCACTGGAACATTTGTGAATTCCCGTGGGGTTTGGCTGAGCTGCTCACGTTCGACTGCAAGCTCTGCTGAGAAGATGACAATGTCTGTGGGCTTGCCTCCTTGCAGAAGAGAATAAGATGCTTCTGTTTCTTAAACAGAAATATCTGTAGCAGTTACATATTTTCAAAGATTCCCCCTCTTTTATCTAGCGTTTGCTGTGTGTCTCCCACTTGGATCACAGGATATGTATTGTGAAATATTAACTCCATTTGCCATTACCAGTTGTGTAAAAAGAAGGGTCTCTTTAAGACTGTAAATATTGTTACAGAAGCTGAGCAATCATGGATTTAAAATATGCATATTTATGATTCCATAAATATTAAAATGCACGTCAATAAAATGCTAAATATTCTTACCTGGTACTAGTTTTCCTGTTATGAAAATACGTAAGGGTTTATGACACGAAATGAATACACTGCAATGCACAACTAAAGCCTGCGCTGGATTTTAAACCACTCTCACTCTGTGAGTAGAAGCTGCTGCCAGGACCGGTCTGACAGGCCAAGGGAAGTCACAGCCTGTGCTCTGTCACTCACAGTTTGTGTTCAGCAGGTCAGGAACACCCTGGGATGACGGCGGCGTGGGGACAAGCTCAGTGCCAGCAGGGTGGCACTGACAGGGTGCCAGCAGGGACTGGGAGCCCAGTCACACTCTTGGCACCCTCTGTCCTGGCAGATGCCACACAGCCACGCAATGGAGGGCTGAGATTTGGGCTAAGGGACAACTGACAAATTAACAACCAGCACTGAATCACTGGAGTGGGCCGAATGCTCAGTGTGACCTGGAGCAGGGAGCTCTGTTTTGAATCAGGCATTATTTAAAACATTTTTGTCCTTGATGGAAATTTGTAAGTGACTTTGAAAAGCGATCCCAGCATTTTAAGAGCAGCAGGATGGCACCAGAGTGCTCAGCCTTTGTCAAAGGCTGTCTGCAATCTGCTATTTGGACAAATCATTTGGAAATTCGAATTTGTAGTGTACTGTCCTATCAATGAACCTCTTTGGTGATGTTTCTTCATAACCCTGACTTTTTCATCTCAGAATCCTAATGGACCAGGCTTCCATTAACCAGTGAGGGCTCAGCTCTGGTGTGCAGCAGGACCTGCCCAAGAAAACACTCCCTAGGGATCACCAGCCATGACAGAGGGCACCAAACCACGAAAAAGCACGGACAGCACACGCACAAGGACTGCATACCTGCAGATCGGGATTGCGGGCACCAGCTGCTTCGGCCAGGACGGAGGAACCAACAGAATGGACTCTGGGGCTGAGTTTCTCCTGTCCTCCTGCTCACAGGGCCCGTGGAAGTCAACAGGCTGAAAGACGTGACACGGAATGCTGTTTTTGTGGGAAGACATGGACGAAGGATCGGGGCTGGTTTTCCAAATTTTCGTGGGGACCCCACAGGAAGGATCCGTGGGGAGGCTGCTCATAGCATCCATGGAAAGGGGAGCGCTGGCCAGCTGCGTGTAAGTGACTGCAGAGGTGTCTTCCCTCGGGGGCACGCGAGGAGAGGGCTGTGGAGAGGGGGTCCGTGAGTGCCGAGGAGAGCTGGAAGGCAGCTGAGTGCTGTAGAGCTCAGTGCAAGAGTACCTCCGTTTTGCACCGGGTGACGAGGACCTTGAGTTGGGACAGGGTGATGGTGAATGGCGTCCCAAGCAGGCTTCCTCCGTGGTGCTTGTTCGTGGTGACATTATTGGAGAGGTTCTAGGAGAATAATGAGTATGGATGTTTTGAAACTGTGGACAAAGGTCATCACTAGGACCATTATTTGGTGAAACACATGGTGATGTGCAAGGAGATACATTTGTCTCTGAAATGAAACTTGCAGAGGAGCCGCTACTAGCTGGGCTCAGACACAGTGGTTCTCTGTAGCCCTCAAAGCCAGGGACAGGCAGGGTAACCCTCGGGCTAGTGGTGGCTGAGTTTGACTGATGTTCCACCAACAGAACATCTGTGTCTCTGCTGCGGAAGGGCCCCCCTGAGTGAATCAGTTCATGATATGGAGTTATTTCAATCCTAGGGCTCGGAGCAGAGGCCCCTGCGGCGCTGGCAGGGTGTGTAGGTGTTGGCCCTATGCTATCTGGCTGTCCATATCTGCCCATGGGATCTGCAGAAAGGCTAGAAAAAGGCAGGGGGCATGGCTTGAGGCCACAGTCCAAGACATCATGAGCGTATGTAACTCCAGAGGGTGGGCTGTTGGTTTTATGTGGAGTCGGTTCTTCTGGAAAAAGAAGGGTCTCTTTAAGACTGTAAATATTGTTACAGAAGCTGAGCAATCATGGATTAAAAATATGCATATTTATAAACTGGCTGTGATCTGATATTAGCTTATTATTTAATTCTTTTTAACTGCAGTTAATGCCTGTGAGAAGTACTGGATTAAAAGCCAGGGAAGCTCAAGTGCTCAGGGCAGGTGCAGCAGGGACAGGAGCACTGCAAACACCTCCAGCTGGGCTCCTGCTGCCTGAGCCTCCCCTGAGGGATCACCTGGACAGGTGAGCAGCGGGTCAGCCCCTGTGTCAGCCCCTCTGTCCACGGCAGGGCTGCCCTGCTGCCAAGGACACCCCTTAGTGACACCTCAGGTCTGTGACTTCGGTCACATTTTGCCATCTGGGAGCTGGACTGAGACCAGCACACCACAAAGGCCCTTCCAAACAGATCTGCATAAATCCAAATGTTGAGGAACAGCTTTTGGAGAAGGCACAAACACCTTCTTTACACAGCCAGACCCAGCCAGGAAAGGCTTCATGGTCCAAAGCTGGGCTCAAACTCTTAAACTGAACTCAGTTCTGTGTGATGATTTGTTTGGCTCAGTATCATGACAGCAAGTCTGGTGACAGGTTTCATGTGAGTCAGAAAACACATTCACAAATATTTGTTAGAAAAGAGAGGGAGGGGGAAAGAATCCAGCCCTGTGGTTAAGGGCAATCACATTCCAATTTCAGCCCAAGGAACATCTTCAGACAGGGATTGTAAAATACACAATAACAAGTTCAGTAGAACCCTCTCTCTGCTGGTACCAAAAATCCTCAATTCTCAGAGATTCCCCTTTTGCAAACTGTGCCCAGGTTGCAGAGCTCAGGGATGCTTGCAGGGAACACAGAATTCCCACCAGCACTGCTGAGCCCAGTCCCAGCACCCAAGGGTGAGCAGTGGCATCCCAGAGAGCAGAGTCATGGCAACAATTCCCATGGATATCAGCTCCTGGAGCTGCCCAGCCTGGGAGCTCAAGAACATTTGTCATCACACAAAAACATGCAAAACACTACCAGGATTTGTGTGTGTTTTTAAGGATTTCAAAGTATCCGGCAGGAAATACCTGAAACAGCTCCACAATTTGGGATAAATTCAGAGTACCTGCTCGCTCTGGGCACAGATCAGTGCATGTCACCAGCAGGGGTTTAATTTAAATATTTAAATTACTGTTCCAGAGTTTTCTCTAACTCCTACATGACATGAGACAGCAATTCCCATGAGAAAATATCACACAGAGAGCCAGGCAGGAGCTGACTGTGCTTTCTGCAAAAGCAGCAAAAGTTCCTAGTGAGACTTCTACATGCAGAGAGGTTTTGACTTATTTTCAGGGGGTTTCTGTTCATTTCTAGGAACTGCTGAGCCTTCGTGTTTGGTGGGAAACCCCAAGAGCCGAGCAAACAAACCAACACACAGAACGTCTGGGACAGGAGGGGAGCTGCACATTTCTTAAGGTTCCCTCTGGCTTTTAATCCCAGCACACAGCTGTTTTGGGGATAGGAAAACAGCAACGAGTCACGGAACCCTGAGCCAAACGTATTTTTAGCGCGGTTGATTTCAGAGCCTTGGCACTCCGGAGCAGTGTGTCATCCCCATCACTCAGGTCTGACACATCAGCCTGGGGATCGCTGCTGCGATTCCCTTTGAACAGAACCCGTCACGTCTCCGGAATGAGCAGAGAACACACCCCCCACAGCCTGCCCCCATCGCTCCCACCGCCCTGGGGACAGCCACCCCAGCCCGGCTGGGGCCAGGGGCAAAGCCAGCACCAAGCAGAGCCAGGCTGGGTTTGACAGCGACCAGCGGGAGCACAAAACCTCTCCAAATTCACCTGAAGGAACAGGTGAGCCCTCAGCTCCCCATGCAGCACACCCGCAGCTAGAGCTGCCCCACCACACGCGTTAAATGGAATTATCTGTGCCAGGTCCAGACAGGTACAGAACAAAACAAAACACACCGAGCAGCAAAGCCAGTGGGGGTAGGTTCATGTTGAGGGGTATGTGAAAAGCAGATTTGTATGTGCACGTGGAATTTTAAAAGTCTGCTGAATAACAAACACACCCCTCACCCACAGTGCCAGCCCATCCAAAACCGGGCTGCACAGAGCCCACACTTTCTTTGCTCACCCCGAAATACCGAGTTTCAAAGAGCACTCTCAGCCCTGGCACTGCCCCTCCCGCAGGACCCACGTTCCTGTGTGAACAACAACAGCGCTCACACACGCAGCAAGCCCCAGCCTGCCCGGCCAGGGAGCACCGCAGCTCCTGTGCAGCAGCAGGATTCGCTTTCCCGCATGGCACGGTGCAAACAAGGCGGGCACGGCCGCACACGAGCCCCGGGCAGTGCCCGCCGCGCAGGGGAGGCTGCAGCCCTGACTCATCGGCGCGGCTTCGTCAGGAGCCCGGCCGGGGCTCCGGGGAGCGCTCCCGGCCCGCGGAGCTGCCGAGGCACAATGAAGTCACTGTCCCCCGGCTCCTGCCCACGCCGCGGTCTGTGCCCATGGCAACGCCGGGGATGCTCCAGCCCGCTCTGACCTCACCGGGGAGGGATGCGGGGCGCAGGGGCCGAGCAGCAAGTGCTGCTCCCGGGAATGAACGGCTCCGCCACGGAAATCAGCAGGAATTCTGCTTTTTGCTTCGGCACGAGGGGACTGGCTGAGGCGGGCTGGGGCCAGGAATCTGCTCGAGGAAAGGGCAGAGCAGAGCCAAGAGCCCCAGGAGGGGACATCAGCACCAGCAGCAGTTTGCTGCTTAAACAGAGTCAAGCCCTGCCTTTGTGAGGGGCAGAGGATGCTCGCCAGCAGCTCAGCTGCGTTTTCTCTGTCCTTGCAGAGACCCGTGGGGACACAGCCCAGGACACAGCAATGCTAAAGCTCCTCTCTGAGCTGCCAAGGCGAGCTTGAGCAGGGCTGCAGGAGCTCAGGGCAGCAAACCCCACACTGCTGCCCTCTGCCACGCTGGGCAGGGCAGGGAGCAGCCCTGCCACCCTCCGGCTGGGCTGCCCGGGCAGGGACAGCCCGCTGCACCCCCTGCAAGAGAGCAGGCAGTGATGCACCAGCCCAGCAGAGGTGTGCTCCAAGGACTGCAGCAGCACGGAAACCTCGGGGCAGAGGCCTCAGAGGCGCAGCTTTGCTCCCAGGGCTGTGCCACCTTCAAGAGTCCATCTCTCTCTGCATGTTGCATCCCAGAACTCTGACTGGAGTACTCCAGCCAAGGACTGTCCTCTCCACTGCCCTGCTGAGGGACACCTCACAGAGCTCCTCAGCACGGGCAGCTCCAGCACCCCCTCCCTGCACTCAGGCATTTCCTGAGATTTCACTGCTGATTCACCCTCTGATTCAGTACCAAGAGATCCTTCTGCTTTGACAGGGGGTTAAAAGAAAGTGAGTTTGGCACCCAGGCAGCACTGGCATCTCCTCATGCTCTCAGCCAGCTTTCCTGTCAGCAAACAGCCTTCCCTGGGTCACTCAACTCCTCTTCCTAGAGCAGAGTGACCCCCAAACCCCTGGGATGCCACCCAAGCTGCCTACAAGCTGCCAGCTCTCACTGCCCCTTTTTTCCACAGGTTTTGCCCTCATGACTGTCTCTCTTACCGCAGCAGGGGATGAAGCAGGGCTCTGGATGCTCCTGTTCTGCAAACAGCCCCAAACCAGCTCCCCTGGCCAGGCCAGGAGGTGCAGGCAGCTCCATCCACCCTCTGGGAGCCTCCCCAGGTGGAGACCCTCAAGAGTGCCCTTAAGGACCCAGGAGAGCTGAACCACAGGTGGAAGGGACCAAGGGATTTCAGTTTCAAAGGACCTGACCCTTGAATTAGCAAACTCCTTTTCACACATCTCTGAAGGGCAGAAAGAAAAAGGGAAAGGCTCCCGAGGTTCCCCAAGGCCAGGCCACAGCAGTGTGAGCACACAGGGCTTGCTGAGGGCCACCCTGCTCTGTTTTAAAACAAGGCAGCTACTTCAAAGCCAGCCACTCAGCCAAATGTGACCGTGCCAGTTAGCATGAAATTAGGGAATAAAGGCTGCATTCCATGCTGGGTTTATCCAAACCATCCTCTAGGAAAAGCTAAAGATAGCCCTGCACAGGCCAGGGGCACAAGTTGGGTTTTGACCTCACATCCGCTGGCTGCAGCTCCCGGGATTTAACTGGAGTCCCTTATTTGCATAAGTAAAAGAGTCGATTTTCTTTTTTAATTAACTCGCTTATTGTCACTTGAAGGGGCCAGTCCAGAGCTTCTTTGCATTTTTCAAAGGCTGAGCTGTCTGTTATTTACACTAACTGCTCGGAAGCTCCAAGTGAGAGCCGGTTTCCTGAGTGAAATCTGGAATTCTCTGCTAGATGTGCATATTTGTTGCTTTATGGCAAGGCTGAACACTGCCTCCTGTGTTCCTGAGCCAGCCCCAGGACCCAACTGCATGCACTTTCAGTTTGGTTTTTTTTTTCCTTTTAATAGCTTTGCATCTGGGAGAAGAAAAAAAGGAACGAGGCAACTTATTCAGGGCTTGACACCTACAAGACGTGGCAATGTCCCTGGGAGCCTGTCCCTACATGCCAACAAGCATTTGGAGGATATTAATATTTATGGATGCTCCCCGCTTCCCCTCTCTACACACACAGACCTTGTAGATTCATATCACCAGATGCAGTCTGAGAGTCTAATGAGCTACAGCAAGGGCCTGAGCCTACAGAAAATATTCTTTCACATCTGCATCTCTACCTGTTGTCTCAGGGCAGGATTTCATCTGGAATCTTATTTAAACACAGGCTCTCTCTGGATTTGCAAAACACCCCTCAGAGCATCAGCTCCCAGAAGGGCTGAGCTCAAACACTAAAAATGAAGTGGCAGCTTCACCCCTGAGCAGATGGGTGTGGGATCACCCACGGGCACCCAGCAAAGCTGCAGGGAGCTGCTGGAGTGTGCTGCTCCACTGTGTGGAGCTGAGTATTTTATCTCTCACAGCAGCCAACAAAAGGTGTTAGGGAAGAACACCCGGAGCAGTTACCAGAACTCACTGCTCTGGGAGCCCTGCTTCATTTGGAAGTGCTCATTAACTCACCTGTCCTGTCTGAAATGAGCTGAAATTTGGGATACCACTACCAACACCTGCACAGGAACTCTGCAGGGAATGCATCTAATGCTTTTTTTGTTTAAAGAACACAGAGAACATCCTCAATGGCCAAATGAAATCACAGCTTCCACCTGAAAGCAGTGCACACCTTGCCCACACTCCCCAAACCCTGCTCACCTGGGCAGGCCCCTGGCTTCAGCAGATGGTTCTTGTTTGCAAATCCTGAGAAGATTGCTAATTAAAGTCTGGCAAGTAAAGGCAAAAAGCACTCTCTGCATCATTGCTGCTTTTGGAAATGGCTGTTCAAGAGGAACATCTAATATTAATAACACTGACTGCAGGATTTTTGTTGATGTTTCTTTTCCCTGTTGCTTTTACAGCAGCCCATGTTTTGGCCCAGACACACAGAAGCACCACTGACTGCCAGTCACTTTCAGGAAGGATATTTCTGGCATCCCCATGACAACAAGTTGTGATATAGGTCCTACTTTTAAAACACAACCTTGGATGGATACTGCCAAATTCCAACCTTTTAAAAAATCGTTTATCAGGAATAAACATTCACCCCAATCCATTCATTCCTGGAGCCCAAAGTTTACATTTTCCGTATTTTTTTTAATTTAAAAAATCCCTTTTAGCACGCCTATAGATTTGTTATTTTAGGACTTGTCATGAGCAGTGGGTGGAGCAGACCAGGCTGGGAGGACTCCAAATGCAGGAACCAGACTGAAGTGCTGGGACTCTCTCCTTTGGTTTTGGTTCCACTTTGAGTCCTCCCCTGCACAGGACTGGTTTGCCCAAGTGCAGCTCAGACGAGGCTGGAGCTGCACACGAACAATGAGCATCAGTCACCAGCAGCATGTGCACACAGCCCTCGCTCAGTTTGACCATTTTCTGCTCTCGTGTAAACACGCTTTAATCTTTTGTACATGAAAGGTTGCGGATGTGTCCTGGATTGCTTTCAGACTGGAGCTGGTGCCTTTTCAAAGCCAGGGAGAATGTTCTCCAGATTACAATGCTCATATATATGGTTGGGATCTTTTTTCTTTTTCTTTTTCTTTTTTTTTTAATGCTAATGATTTCCATCTTTGGAACAAAATTACTACTAATTATGGTTTCCAGTCATTCAAAAGTGAAGAAAGCAGGCTCAAGAAGGATGTTACTTCTACAACAAGCACACACTGCTCTGCATTTATGTGGTTTGAAGATTAAACTTTCTACCCCCCACCTACGTACGCTTATATTCTGTAGAACTTCCCACTTAAGGCTTCACAGCAGCACTGTCTACTGTAAAGATGTGAACACACCAGCATCTGAAGCTTTCACCAACACTCAGTGTATTTTCATTACAACCATTAACCCCTCCCCATCGGGGATTTATTGTAGCATGTTTTGATCTACATGAAACCTTGAAAGAAAATTCAGCTTTGCCCATGTGATGGCATGAACCATCCTCGGTCAGCCTCAATGCTGGTGCACATCTGTACAGTTAAACACGGACAGAGAGAATAAAACTCAGCAACAGCTCCTCATTTCACTAATGACACCACCACTCAGGCCTCAAAGGTCTCCTCCTGTAGAGAAACACATCTCTGAGGTGCCCCAGGGAAACACCACCTCTCCACTGTGCAGAACGAAAACCAGTGTATCCTAGAGACAACATCCCAACAAATCATTCCTCTGGGTCCTCTGTTTTGGCTTTGTCTGGTTTACAGAAATCTACATTTGACGGGCAGAACCCCTGTTCAGTATCACCAACAGGCAGAATTACCACGCACAAAGTCAGGGAACACTTGTCGCTGCACTTTCAGGTATCACAGCTCAGAAAAGCAGAACAGTCTGCAAATCTTTTCCCCTCGATTTGAACTGGAGCTCCCGGTGTTTGTCCCCAGGCTGGAGCCAGCCGTGCCCAGCCCGCTGCCATCCCCCGGGAGGCAGCGGCTCCGGGGCTGCACGCCCCAGTGCCCGGGCTGCCCTGGAGCTGGCAGAGCTGGGGAGCTGGCAGTGCCACGGGGCTGGGGGGCAGAGAGAGCCAGCCCGAGCTCCTCCAGAGCTGGCTGTGCCACGGGGCTGGGGCAGAGAGTGCCCGGCTGAGCTCCTCCAGAGCTGGGGAGCTGGCTGTGCCACGGGGCTGGGGGGCAGAGAGTGCCAGCCCGAGCTCCTCCAGAGCTGGCTGTGCCCCGCTGTTGGCAGGGCTGGCTGTGCCCCGCTGTGCCGGGGCGAGCCGTGCCGGCTCCTCCGCCCCGTCTGCAGCCGGGCTCAGCCCTGCACAGCCCTGGGGACAGCGGCGATGTCCCCCCGCCGCTCCCGGGCGCTCCATCCCGCCACGGACACCGAGCGGGGCTCCGGCGGCCCTGGGCAAGCACCTGCCGGCCAAGCCGCCCCCAGGGCCCGGCCCCGCCCGCCGTGCCAGCCCCGGGCCGTGCCCGCCGTGCCCCCGGAGCTGCCGGGGGCTCCCGGGCGGCCCCAGCGCTGCTCCTCGGCGGCTCCTCACCAACCTTCCATCGCCTTCAGGTAGTCGTAGTCGAAGAGGATGGAGAAGTCTAACTCCTCCTGCGGGCTGCCCGGCCGGGCCGCGCCGGGGTCGTGCCCGGGGTCGTGCCCGGGGTCCCCCTCCTGCGGGCCGGGGTCGGGGCCGGGCCCGGGCCCGGGGCCCGCGGCGCTCATGGCGGTCCGGGAGCGGTGGTGCCCCGACAGCGAGAGCCGGGCGCTCCGAGCACCGGGAGAACGGAGGGAATAAAGCGAGAAAACACCGAGCAATGCCCCGGCTCGGGAGGGCGCGGCGAGCCCCGGGCGGCGCTGCACGGCACGGCACGGCACGGCTCGGCTCGGCACGGCTCGGCACCAGGGCCCGGGCGGCAGCGGGGCAGCTTCCTGCTGCTCGCAGCCACCTGCGCCGGGGCCGCCCCCGGGGAGGAGCCGGCCCGGCCCGGGCTGCCAGCAGCGGGGAGCACCGGGGCTGCCCCGGCACCGCAGCCTGCGGAGATGCTGCCCCTTGGCCGGGCTCCCCGCGCCGCTGCCCCGCGCCGGGCACGGCCCGCTGTCCCGCCCGCAGCCCCTCTCTGCGGGCTTTGCGGGGTCCCCGAGCTCCCCGCGGCGCCGGTGCTGCCCTGGCCCTCTGCAGGCTTCGCACATCCCGGGCCATGTGCTCCGGCTCCCCTCGCCGGCCGCGGCTGCGGGCGTTGTCTGTGAGCACAGCGCATCTCTCCGGGCTGCAGCACCTTTAGAGGCATCGGCCCCGTGGTGCACAAGGCCTCTGTTCTCCTCCTGCCTCGCTCACAGACGGCGTTTCAGAGGATGGGCGCTCGCTGTCCTCCCTGCTGACCACAGCCGGGTGCTGCCAGCTCCCCGGGTCCCCCAGCCACCTCTGCCACATTGACTCCATTCACCCCCTCTGCCCTGCCCTGCGCGGTGCTGCTCACTGCCCCCGCAGCCTGGGACAGCCACAGCCAGCAGTGACCTCACTCGGGGACCAGGGCTTGTGTGCTCACAGCAGCCGTGGTCAGAGGGCAGTCCCCTCGCTTACGTGCTTGTGTGCTGCCCTTTATGAGTGTGCAGATGGCTGTCATCAGGTCTGGGAGCTTGAAAAATGCTCCTAGTCTGTGGACAGGGCAGGGAGGCAAAGGCAGAGGGACCAAGATCATTAAAAAAGTATTTTGGTGATTTCTTTGGCTTTTTTTTATTTGCTAAGCCTGTCAGCACGACGGCATTAACTGCAAGACAAATCCGACCCTACATTACTCGTCTGAGGTCACAGAAAGTCTGTTTTAAAGCACACACGAACCAGAATCTCTGCAGCTGGGCTTGTATCCTACTGCCCTCCTCACTGATGTCTCCAGCAAGCAATGAGAAATTGCGTTCCCATCACACCTCTGCTCCATCCTCTGCTCGACCAGAGGACAAGAATTCAGGCTTTCCCTACAGTTTGCAGTCAGGTTTTTCGCTTTTATCATTGGCTCTTCTATTTAAAATTCATCAGAAAAACAAAATACACTTGCTGATCTTGGCTTAGCACTAAAGAGAGCTGTCATCCTCACAGCTAACACTGCACGGAGCATGACTGGAGGGCGTCAGTTGTATTAGCCCCAGCAAGAAATGACACAAACAAAAACATTTGAATTTTAAAGTGAGATACGGGTGAGTGGCAGGAGGGCACGGGGAGACAACCCCGACTTCTGCTGAAGCTCTGTCCCATCCTTTACTCCCCAGCTTGCCTGCAATCCATTAGGCATGTGAAGTCTCAAACTTATCCTCAGCTACTCCTAGGATTAGTAATACTCCACAAATGGAAAATGTACCTTGTGCTTTCCAAGAGGACCGTGTCATGCGAAAGGGTTTCTCTGCTAGCACACGTAATCATCGATTCTGGCTCTGGCCAGGAGTGAGGGTGACAGGGCAGCAATGAGAAAAGTGTTACAGAAACGCAGGAATTAGCTCAGCTTACAGGATCCAAGGGGTTTTTGCCCAGCAGACAACTTGACAGATGTCAAGGAGCAAAAGCCACCAGGCTTTGATGGAGTGTGACCCTGCTGCTGCCCCCCAGCTCTCAGGGCACGGGAGGACACCGGTCCCGCACGGTCACTGCTCAGAACCCGCAGGAACAGGAGCTTCCACATGCTCTGAGTGCACAGAGATGTGAGCTCACAGCTCTGGGGGCCGGGTTTGAACCTGCCTCTGTGTTATTTCCAGCAGAAATGTTACAAATGCACAAAATACAGGTCTGGCCTAAATATTAGAGGGGCATGAAGCCATCAGTAGGTGCAGGCAGCTGCAGAATTCAGCTCAAGTGGCAGCTACACTTTCTGGAGCCTTCCAAAGGCTGAGTGGAGTTTAGACCCAAAACAGGCTCTTAAGCCCACGATAAAAATAAAACATTATAAATTGTTTAAGTTTTAGCTGTTAATAACTACATAACTGACAAATACTGCCCACAGTCTGTCATTAATAATTAGTGGGGAAGGAAAGGCAGGGAAGCTCCTAGACTTAAATAGACTGTGGGCTCTTCAGCCCAGTATGTACACTCAGAAACATCATCCAAATCAAAGGAAAGACCCAAACAATGTGGCCAATTCTTCCCAAAGCTTGATTTCCATTAGGGCTGGACTGAAAGGCTGGAGAACAGTGTCCAAAGGTCAGAAATACTGCTTGGGTTTCCTAAATCTCAATCTTTTTTACATCAGACGCTTCTCTTCTCCAAGGATCCTCCATGCATTTCTCCTGTGTCCTGGATTCTGGAGCCTGGTCCCAGCTCTGCCTGGGCTCTCAGCACCCACCCTGAGATCTGGGAGTCAGCATTAACCCTGGGTTTTTTTCTATAAAGTTGTTTTCATGGCCAGAAAGGTGTTTCAAGGACTGAAGCAAAGCCTGTCCTTGGCAGCATTACCAAAAATTGCAGCCACGTATGCTTGCAGCAGGCTCCACACAGAGCAGAACTGGAAATACACTGTGCTGCCATTTCAGGGAACTGCAGGATGGAAGGAGTCCTTTTCCACAGAGTTGGATCCGTGCTGGCCCTTGGCAGGGCTGTGCTTTAATAAAACTTTTAAAGAATGTGAATGCTGGACTACCTAGGTACTGAGGGACGGGGAATCCAAAAACAAAGCTAAAAAGAGCACTCCTAGTGAAATACAAACTGTGAGTTAGAGAGTACTTAGCATATTTCTCAGTGTTTAAATGCACTGCCAATAGAACTTCTCATTTACTATTTTCAGTTTCTCTTTGTACTGCTCCACTGTGTTCCCTGCACCCATAACTTCACTAATGCAAGGGATCAGAGGATGCTCCGAGATGAAGAAATTTTATTTGATCTCAGAAATGTCTGTGCTAATTATTGTTTGTCCCACATGATACATAATTTACTCTGGATCTCTAATACTGCAATACCTTCACGTTAAACTTTTTAAAAGAAAAAGAGGTAGAGAAAAGCGGATTAAGAAAGCTGCATGTCTATTTAGCTGCTAAAACCCAAAGAAAATATGAGTCAATGCTGTCTTAAAAATCTAAGTGTTCTAATGGTGTATGTGGCAGGCATTAGAAATTTAACAGGCAACTAAAACTTGCACATGGACTTAATCCAAGCTCTTTAAAATGAGCTCAGACTGTGAGTGACTGGTTGCTTGGTCTGGAGTGTGGGGACTGTTATTAGAGAAAAAAAAGGAGGCAGAGAGAGGGAGAAATATCTGGTAGTTCTTTTGAGAGGCACAGGCACACACACTACTTTTCAATTTTGGGGTCAGGTTGAGTCACAGATATTACCCCCCAATTTCAAGCTTAAAGTGGTTTGGCAAGAAAGGACAATGGAAAAATTGCTCATATCTCCACGTTCCCAGTAAGTTCTGAAGTCTGCTGGGCAAACCAAAGGAATGCACATATCATAGTTTTTTTAAAAAAAATAGATTAGGCCAGTAGTGGAAAAGAAGTTCTAGCATATTATTATCCTTGGCTATTTTTTAAAAAATGAGTGATGAAATTTCACTAGAACATCTATTGGAATATTATAAAAGAGTTCTCCAGTCCTGTCAGTGTCCCATCCATGGATGTGATTCCTGCCCTGCACGAAAGCTCTGGGATCATTTGCTGACTGCAGCCGGCATCCCACAGGACAGGCTGGCAGAGAGAAAGGTCAAGTGACAGAGGATTAATTAATGCTGTGGGACCCCAGGAGGACACAGGGACCCCCGAGCACGTGGGGAAGATCCCTGCCGTGGCTGGGACCTGCTGAAGCACAGCTCGGGGAGCAAAGCCACCAAAAGCAGCTTTTTGCTGGCAGGGTGTTTGTGCAGAGCCCTCATTCCTCATCCCGAGCCTGCTCCAATCATAAAAGGGGATCAGGGCTTAAAATTATTAACACATCATCATTTACACACCCTGCATTAGTAAGACTCTAACACTTTGTTGTGGGTGCAGGAATCCTCCCCAAGGCAGAGACCGATCCCAAAAGTGCCGTGTGTTTTTAACCCTTTGCAGTTTCATGCTGCTTTTTCCTTGTGGAAATGCTGGGAGCAGCCTTGTGACACGAAGGCAGGACGGGGGCAGAGACTGCTCCAACCTCCCCTGCACCACTGATAGGAGCATTTGCATAAGGCAAAAGCACATTCATGTTCTTTCTGGAGCATCTCAAGGCTCTGTCGTGCAACTGACTGCACTGCTCCACTGCCTACTGAGGGCTCAAATATTCGATCTGGAAATAAAAATAATCAATTAGTGCTTTTCTTTCTGGGCTGTGGCTGCAGGGCTCTGGGGAAAGCAGAGCTGCCGGGCGCTGGGAGGGTTGCGGTGCTGCCCTGCGGTGCTCCCTGCGGTGCTGCCCTGCGGTGCTGCCCCAGCTTTGATGCTCTGCTGTCCTGCAGCAGGTGAGATCGCTGACAGCAGCAGCCCCAAACCTCCTCATTCCCTTCGCTGCTCTGCAGCAAAATAACTTCCACGGGCTGCTGTGGGAATGACTAAGAGCAGCTGGAGCGCTCAGGAGAGAGGGAGTTTTGTCTGGAGAAAGCCGAGGAGACACGAGGCAGGGCAATGGCCTGATCCTCAGGCGGTATAAAGCCACTCAAGAGTCTTTCCATTGGCTTGTCCGAGAATCGGAGCTCTCGGATGATCGCCTTTGGGTGTAGGTGTTAACGAGTGTGTTTTGGCAGGTGCCCGGGGAGCTCTCTCCGGCAGGAGAAAACAAACAGCGGCTGCCAGGGCCCCTCCGAGGCGTCCCCCGGAGCCCGCTCGGCCCCGCGGCCCCGGCTCTGACTCAGCGGCCGAGCGGCGCTGCCAGCGCGGGCGGGGGAAGCGATGGAGCGCTCCGGTGGAGGAGCCCTTCCCTCCTGCACCTCCTGCACCTCCTGCACCTCCTGCACCTCCTGCACCTCCTGCACCTCCTGCACCTCCTGCACCTCCTGCACCTCCTGCCCCCTCTCCCCGCACCGACAGCGCTGTCACAGCCGAGCCCGCCCGCCCTGGGGAGCGGCCGGGGCTGCGGGGCCCGGCGGGGCTCGCTGCTGCTCGGGTGCGATGCAGGAGCGGGGCTGCGGGCGGCGAGGGCTTCCCTGGCACCGAGCATCCTCCGCCCGGAGCCGGGCAGCCCCGCACGGCCGTGCCCGGAGCCCCCGGATCCCGCGGAGGTGCCCGTGCCCCGCTCCGTGCGAGCCCCTCCGCCTCCGCACGCCCGGCCGCGCCCGGCCCTGCCCCGGGCCCGCAGCCCGGCCGCGGGCGGGGCAGGACGGAGGATGCCCGAGGGAGCATCCCCCGAAGGCTGCTCGTGTCCCCGGGACAGCCGCGCTGCGGAGGGGACGGCGGCCCGGGCCGGGGCTGACAGCGGGGCTGGCTCCTCCTCTCGCCGCGCTTAACTCTTGCCTCCTCCCGGGCCCCGCACGCCGCCCCCGGCCCCGACCCCCGCCCGCCGCACGGCCCGGCCGCGCCCCCGCCCGCGGGCACCGCCGGCACCCCCGGGCACCCCCGGGCACCCCCGGGAGCCGCGGCTCCGAGCCCGGCCCGGCCCGCGCTGCCGCCGCCTCCGCCGGGCCCGGGCAGCGGCGCCCCGAGCCCCCCGGCGGGCGGGCGGCGCAAGGGTTAAGGCCGGGTTAGTCAGCGAGGCTCCCGCGGTGAGGGCTTGGAAGAGGAGAGTCCCTCTGGCCGGAGTTGAAAGGAGGCTGCTGCAGACAGATTTGTACCGCCGTGGCGGATCGCTTCAAACCGAACCAAACCAAACCGGACCCAAAGCCAGCCCAGCCCCTGCCCCGGGGCCCTTCTGGCCGTGAGCCCCTCCTGCCCACCCCGGAGCCCGGGCCGGGGGGACTGCGGAGCCCCGGGAGGGCAGCGACAGGGACACACACACAGCACCCAGACAGGCAGCACCCACACCCTACCTTGATCCATAGACCTCATGATGTGGTGGTAGTGTACCAGCCTGCAGGCAGTTTCTCGATGCATCAGGAATTAAAAAAAAAAAAAAATCTATAGCAGAAAAAAATTAAAAAAAAAAAAAAGAAAAAAATAAAAAAAAAAAAAAAGAAAAAAAAAAAAAATCTCTTTTAAACCATCTTCAGCCAGTGCCGCCCGGACAGAGGGAACCCCTCTTGCTCGCCTCCTCAGTGAGTGTTTGGAGGTGCAAAGAGGGATCCGAACTGGGCTGAGCGTGTTCCTGAAGTGAAGTCAGTTCTCTGCTCTGAGATGAGGGTTACTAGAGAGGGAAAGGCCACTTCCTTCCCTGCTCCGAGTGTTTATAGTCTTTGAATGCTGTAAAATAACGGGATTCCCTCACTGTTTCCTCCTGTTTATCCCAGTGCCATGGAAACCCCTGGATCTCCTCCATCTCCCAAACTGAGGGCTTTCCTGCAACTTCACACTCAGGAATCCATGACGTCTCGCAGCTCCGGGCCAAGGCAGCTCTGCGGCTTTCTCAGTCTGCAGCACAAGCACTTAATTGTTGAGCAGAAAGCTAGAGAGCGAGTAAGAAAGAAATATGGATGATGTTAAAAATCCCAGTGTGTGCTTTTTAAACAAAACTTGCAGGAACTGCAAAGCCTTTCAAAGCAACGGGGCTTCTGTGCAGAAATTTTCCTTCTTCCCAGCAGAGACAAGCTCAGGCTGCTGCTGCCTTTACCTTTGAATAAATCATTCAGAAAAGCGAAGTCCCCAGCTTATATTTATGTCTTTTAAATTCAGCAGCACTCTATTAATACCCATCTTGTTACTGGCACAGGTTTTGGCTTCTAATTACCTCTGGCTCAATTCTTCATACAAAGACGAAAAGAAAAATTAAGAATCGGTGAATTTGTTTAGTTTCACAGACCTCTCTCTGTTCCTATTTTTAGATCAATTTAGGAGAGGAGCAACCCCATGGATTTCCACTGATACACGTGGAGCTCAGCAAGAGCCAAAGAGCCAAGGAAGCCTCCGAAACCAAGACAACCCGTGTGTGTTTACACGTCCTATGTATAAACAGGAAAATAAAGCAAAAGAAAACAGGAAAATAAAGCCGGGGATGCCACGAACTGCGGCTGTCTCTCAATGTATGGTTTTCACCGGAGTGTGAGGAGCATCTGCCTCTCGCCCCGGCGCTGGGATCTCCGTGCGGCTGCACTTGCACTGAGTTCTCTCCAGCGGGGATGAGGAGGTCACACATATCAACCATTCCCGGGGAGGGTGGCAGCTCTGCGGCCCCTCGGGGACACGGCCGGGGTCAGCCGGAGCCCCGGGTGAGTCACGGCAGCCGGGCTTGGCCGGGACAGCGCGGAGGGCTGCCTGGCACCCGCCCCGCATTTCCATTCTGCACTCGCTCGCTCCCCAAATCGACTCGAAGGAGGTATCGCAATCAAACTTTCTGCTGCTCGGGTTTGTTGTCCTGCAGGCTAGCAACTGCAGGCGGCCCGGGGAAACTCAGCGCACCTCACTTTCCTACCCTTTGTCATCTTTGGACACGGCGGGGTGGAAACACCTTCCCCGGCCCCGCGGGCCCGTTATGCAACCGGGGAGCGGGGGAGCCCCGGCCCGGGGACCCCGCTGGCCACAGCTGCCCCCGAGCTCCCCTCGGCTCTCGGGGAGCCTTTTCCTCCCGGGCCCGCAGGGCTGAGCCGCTCTCCCGTGGGGATGTTCCTGCCTGAGCCCTGGGATGGTGGGGAAGGGCCGAAAAATTGCACCTGACCCTCAGGTTCGGACCTGGAGGCTTTTCCCGGTCACGGCCCTCTCCACGAGGGAGCTAAAGTCCCTGACTTTAGCTTTGAAGCCACGAGCAGCAAAGCCCCGGCGCTGCTTGGCAGCAGCCCCGGCATCCCCCGGCACAGGTGTCACCCCTGAGCCCCCCACACCTCATCCCTTGCACGGGTGTCACCCCCGAGACCCCCACACCGCACCCCGGTAGGCACAGGTGTCACCCCCGAGACCCCCACACCGCACCCCCGGCACAGGTGTCACCCCTGAGACCCCCACACCGCACCCCGGTAGGCACGGGTGTCACCGCCGAGACCCCCACACCGCACCCCGGTAGGCACAGGTGTCACCCCCGAGACCCCCACACCGCACCCCGGTAGGCACAGGTGTCACCCCCGCCGGCTCTGAGCGCATCCAGCCCCGGCAGCAGCTCAATCACCGGATTCCTGCTTGGAAAATTAAGGGAAACCAAGGGTTTCCCAAAGCTGCTGCTTTGCGTGGAGAACAAAACGATTTTAATTAACTGCGAGTCGGGAGGAATAAGTAATTAACCCAGCTTCCACGCCCGCCGCCCCAGCTCCTCACTGTGGCTCTGCCCAGTGCCCCCAGCATCGCTCTGGGCAGAGAACAGCCGGGACGGGCCGTGGGGGCAGAGCGGGGAAGGGGCGAGCTGGGGGCGAGGGCAGCCCCTCGCAGGCCGGGGGGGGGCGAGGGCAGCCCCTCGCAGGCCGGGGGGGCCGAGGGCAGCCGGCCGTGCCAGGGGATCCCGGGGCCGGGCAGGACCGGCAGCCCCGGCGGGCAGCTCGGCCTCCGCGGGCTCCGGGCACGCAGGTTGGCTGCCCTGGGCTGCACCGTTTAAAAATACAATGCCTTTCTTTTAATAGCTCGGTTTGATCGGCTCCCGCTAGTTCACATGACAGGCTTTTCCTAAAATATCTTCTTCCACTAAGTTTTTTCCAACTTAAAACTGCTGAATCCTGCTACCCAAATTAAACTCAGTGCAACGCGAAAAAAAAAAAAAAAAAGAAAAGAAAAAAATAAATAAAGGAGTGAAAGAGGGCTGGCGGCTGCCTCCGGACTAGCATTCCCCAAACCAGCATATGACACAACTGTAAGATTTCCAAGGCTTTTGGAGAGTTCAGCGAGAGAATCGTGTCCTCCACTGGCTGCAGCTTCCCCGCTGAGTTAAACTTTCCTGACGGAACCTTTCTCCATCTGGCCGCGGCTCCAGCGCGTTGTGAGCGGCCGCGGAGGAGAGGGGGATGTAGTTCAAGTCTTATATAACTGTGCAAGCTGGATGCGGGGGCAGAGACTTTCCCTAGAAACGAGAGATTTTTATATATATATAGTTATTTTTAGCTTCCTTTTTCAAAGGAAGGCCAAAATCCTCCGACTTTCCTTTGCTTTCTTATTTTGGTATCACTAAGGGATTTTATTTTTGGAGGTAAGGAGCTATTAATAGCTAATATTTTTAGCTATTTATTCCCTCTTTAGGAGAACACTTCCTCTTCCTTTTAGGGGCACATTCTGGACTGCGTCCCGACCCCCCAAAAACCGGCCCAGCTGCCCCCGTGCCCATGGCACCTTCTGGGCTGTGCCCCGCGGGGGCCTGGCTTTGGGGACAGGGGACAGACGCATCTGCTGGCCGCGACCCCAGCAGCTCCTGGCTCGGGGGATGGATTTGGAAGCTGAACTTGCCCCGGGAAGAGCCGGGCCGGTGCTCATGCCGGGCTCGCAGCCCAGGAGGCCGGGCAAGGAGCTCCGTGCCCGGCACAGGAGAGCTGCAGGCAGCCGGGGAGGGCTGCAGCCGGCCCGGGGGGCTCCGGGGAGCCGCGGTCCCGGGGGTCCCGGCCCCGGGGGGGTCCCTGACTTCCCCTGGCAGCCGCCCCCAGCATCGCCCTGCAGGAGGATGAGCCTCCCTGCCCGGCTCCGCGCACGCATTTGGCAATCAAACCGATTATTTTTTTAAATTATTATTTCTCATGCTCTTTAGGAGATAAGGCATCAAGGCTTCCTGAGGATGTGCTCCCAGGCCATCGGGGCAGCTGCCTGCGTTTTATCATCAGAGACTTCATGGAGACATCTCTGTTTTCCACTCGCAAAAGGTATTTCAGTCTCACAGCAACAATAAGTATTTTTGACAAAAGCTGCTCGCCCTTCCAAAGTAAATACCGCTCTCCCCGAGTGCGCCCTCGCAGCCGAGGCTCCGGAGCAGCCTGCACAGTCCCTGCCGTGCTGCAGAGGGGGCTGAGCAGGCTCCCACCCTCGGGCTGTGTCCTCGCTGCCCTCCCGCAGCCCCAGCAGGGCCCGGCTCCTGCAGCCCGGCACCTCCCGCCCCTGCCCGAGCAGTCCCGGAGCATCCTCACAGCGTGGGACCTCCTCAGGCTCACTCCAGACCGTGCACTTGTGTAAATAACGATAAATAATAAATTCACTCACTTGATTGAGTTACAGTGTCCGATCTTGCACTGAGCTCCACGTGGGAATCCACCCACACGGAGCTCTCCGGGTCTGGGACCACGGCTGCCTGAATTCCTCCAAATGAGAACTTGCTTTTCATCTGCAATTGAAAATTCTGCTGTGGGAAGAGGTCTCTGACCGACAGCCATGAGTGAGAGATGCCAATTCTTCTACTTAGCCGTGGATTTTCAGGCGCAGCTACCTGAAAAATTCCCATTATTGGTTGGTTATATCAGGATTAGAACTGACTTGGGAACCTTTGGGTAGTGCAGGAGGGAAAGGGAGAGGAAGGAACAGCAAGGCCAGGACGTGCAGGTCCAGAGGCAGGGCTGGATCAACCCCCAGCTTTACCCCTGAGTGCCCATCCCTGGGGCACAGAACACCTGGATTTCTGTCCTGCCTGCTCTGTCCAGTGCAGCTGGACACCACTGAGAGCTGTCCCTAAATGTCACTGCATGAACAGCACAAGGAAAGATCTGTTCCCTCTGGTACCTTGCTCCCAGCTCATGGAAGGGGTTATGGAATGAGAACAGCATCAATTAATTGATTTTTTTTTCATGCAGATTCAGAGGGAATTGTATTTTAGAGTGATATTCTTGAATCTAAAGACAGCCAACCACCCACTATCAGGGCACTGGCAAAAAATGTGTATAAATTGATAGCAATAATTTCAGTTACATTGAGACATACATTGGTTTAATAATAATAAACCCACAAATTAATGAAGTTAAACACCTGTGCACGAGGTTCAGGATGGAAACACTGAGGCAGTCATTCATTATATCATACGATGGCTAAACTAAATAAAGATAATAAAGAAAGGTTATGGCTGTTTTGAAAAGGTGGCTTTAGTCCTTTCATATCAGCGCCAGGGCAAGGGAATCTGATATTATATCCTGAACAGAATTTACAATTCATTACTGGAGCTCTGGCCACACCCGGCAGCTAATCTAGAATTTCACACATTTAATGAACTTCATACTTGAAATATGTGGTCTGTAAAATCTGATTTACACCGTTGTTAAAATAGCTGGCGTTTGAAAGAGAATATATTTTAAACTATGTATTTGTGCACAAAGTTTGTTGTGTTTTTTTTTTTTTCCTTTCCAAAAACCCCAAGCCCAGTCATTAATTCACCCCAACACATATAAAACCTTCCCCACAGTGTAATTTCTGCTGCAGTATTTCTTTCAGCACCTCAGATTTACTCCCCACGTTTCTCTAGGAGCCAACTGCATCCAGTTAGGCGGCAGGGCAGGAGCCCCCGGGTGACCGTAGGCACTGCAGTCCCTAAGCTGAGCTGACAGCCAGCCCGTGATGGAGTGCAGGGGCTGTAATTAGTCCTTACCTGCCACCTCCATAAACCTCGGCATTAGGTCAGGCCTGCCTGGGCCGGGCTCTGCCATCCCAGCCAAGCGTGTCAGCTTTTATTGGATGTTAACACCTGGTATTTCCTGCAGGCTGTGCTTTTGCTGAAGGCTCTGTGTCTTTGTTGTGCTCTCCAGGCTGGGGTGGCAGCAGGAGCTGAGGGAAGGATGAGCTGGGGCTGTGCAAGCCTGGCCCCGGTTCCTGGTGGGGGGACAGCACAAGGACCCCTCGGAGCTGCAGGGAAGGAATGTCACTGGTGTGAAACAAGAGGTTTCTTTCTCCTGAAGGCAATTTACTGAGAACACGGCACTTGTAAGAATTAGTTCCACACTTCAGTAATGAGCACCTGCAAGAATTCAGCTCGGGCTTGAACAAAACCCCAGCATTGTGTGGGGGTGTGAGTGTGACCTGCTCCTTTCCATCAGCCCTGGGCCTTCCAGCAGGGCACCAGCTCCAGCTCCATCCCCTGCCGGGGAAGCTCCTCTCCTCAGGGTCAGTGCTGCAAACAGAGATCTCACTCTGAGAATTTCTCTTCTGGAACATCTCCAGGAAAGATCAGGTATTAAACCTGACAGAGGGAATGCTGATCCTTATAAATGGGCCTTATTATTCCAAACCCTAATCTCAGTTTTACAAAGGTGCAGAGTTCTGCCTCTGTGGGCACCATCCCCTGCCCTTCCCAGAGCTTTGCTGAGCGCTGTTTGTCCCCATGGCAGTGACACCACTGCTGCTGGAGCAGAGAAATGCTTCAGTGAGATCATTTCAGGGAATTTGATTTGTCCTTACTCTTAACAGGAGCCCTGATCAACAGCAGCTGGTGTCACTTTTTGTCCCAGGTTGGTGGCACCTGTACAAAAGGAATGTGAGGTGATTTTAAAGCCAGCAGAGGCAGCACGGGACAGGCACAGCAGTGCCATCCCCCAGCACAGCTCCTGGGACAGAGCTGAAGCACAGGGCTCACTCTGCTGCCTGCCAGCAGCACGGGGCAGGACATCCCTGTGTCCCCAAGCCACCAAGGGGTGCCCAGGGGCTCCTGGGCTGGCTGAGCACAACCACTGAGTGCAGCCCACTCACCTCCACTCGTGCTCTCCATTCATCCCACGGGTAACTCTACCCTGGTAAACAACTCCCTGGATATGGTTAAGCTACTCAGAGTGTACATTTAAAATAAAATCTGTTTCACATAAAAGGACAAATGAGAATGACTATTACCCCCATCTTTACTGCGTTAAATTCTTCTGCACAGATTGTTCTTGTTACTACTCCTTTCTGAGAGAATCTGAAGAGCACACAATATTCTGCCTTACGTGGACAACTCCAGCAAGCCAAGAATGGGAGGCTTTCCAGTGGGAATGCAGTGATTTTAAAGCCCTTTTTTGTAACCCACTCAGGTCCTGGGCCACAAAGGGAGGAAGAGCAGCACAGGGAATCACATTCTTCTCACAGCCGGATCCTGCAGGACACTCATCATCTCCACCTTTAATTACAGCAGCAAAACTTTGGAGATGCACCACATAACCCAGCGAGCCCCACAGCACCCAGACAGCTTTAGGGCCATCAAATGCTCGTGGCCCACAGAACCCCCAGCATCAGCTTTGGAGCTGCCCCTGAACAGGAGCTGCAGCAGCACTCGGTGCTGGCACAGCCCAGCTCTCCCTGCACTCCCCGGCAGCTCAGAGCTCCCTGCCCTGCTGCTCCCACGGGCACTCAGCTTCAGCATCAGCACAGTCGTGATCTGGGTCTGCAGCTCCAGAGAACACAAGAGAATCCACTGAAACCTCTGGACTGGGGTTTATCGACACTCCCAGTGCAATCACATTTCTCATTTAAAGCCACACATCTGAACACCCTGTGGAAGAAGGAACTTTCCTGTGAGATTGACTCCCATGCCAAAGGTGCTGAGAAAGTCTAATAAAGATAGAAATACTTCTCTGCTTTCTGTGCCCTGCCTGTGGGGCCAGCCCAGACCACAGGTTCTCTCTGGCCCCGTCTCCTACCTGAGAAAGGGGAACAGGAGCAGCTCTGTCCCTCTGGTGAGGATGTCAGACAATGTTTAATGCCACAGCAATGCAGGGGAGGAGAGGCAGTGGAAGGTGTCAGGCCTGAGCCATCAGAAGGTGAGGACAGAGCAGGTCAAAGAGGTTTTCCTCTCTCCAAATGGTGCAGGGAGGCCTCTACAGCTCCTTCAGGGCCAGAGCCAGACACCCAACTCCAGCCAGCACCTATTCCTTCTCAAAAAAAAGGGAAACCAGAGACACACCAGTGTATAATACAACCCCAATCTGACAAACAAGGCCACTGGCACTCTTTGGTAAAGCCCAGGCTGAAAACTTAGCCCAGGATGTGTGATCTTCCAAAAATCTGCCAGCCCCTGCAGTGTTCAAACTTCTTGCATGACCACAGCCACATGAAGAATGAAATGAAGCCCCATGGAAATCTTTGACATTTCTATTATTATGCAATGTTTGGGTGAAAAAAAAGAATTGCTGAAATTCTCTTTCCCTTCCAGAGTGAGTTTAGAAAAACTATTTCTAGCTTTTTTTAATTACACATTTCACCATTAAAAAGAAACCGTCCATAAATTAAAGGAACCACTAAGCAGGGCTTATGTAACCCATTTAGAGTGGGAAATTGGTAACACTTGGGAACAAAGTCTGTTCCTGTGATTTCTGGAGTCTACACCATTCATTTGATGTGTGCAAACATCACAAAAAATGGTTTATTCAATATTTGCATTAACTACTTTATACCAAAAAGAAGCTAGTCATTAAAAAGGGCATCTGTGTCCTATAGAATCTAAAAGAAGCCCTTCCCTAGATGGTCAGTGATCCGAGGGATAGTTTATCACTGCTTCCAATAAACTGTCTCCCAAGTTAGAGATTTACTTTATCCAATTGCATTCTGAATTTTCTTTCTTTTTTTTAAGAGTGCTTATGGCTCCATTACATATTTAGTAGAAAACTGCTGTACTGTTTTCATACCCAGCATTACTGACGTTTCCCCTGTGGAGAATATCCAGTGTTAAATCCTGCCTCTGCCCCGTTCCTCACCCTGGGACTGCTCTCGTGCCGAGCCCCTCACTGAATCCAACGTCCAAGGGATGAGAACACTCCCAAAATAGCTGTTCCTAACGCTGTTGCATCACTGCTCTTCCCAGGGCAGGATATATCTGTGCTCCAATGAAAATTCCCTCCTCATTCCCACCAGTGGCTGCCAGCAGCAGTGACCACCCCTGATAAAACCAACGCTGGCTCTAGAGAGAATCTAACGAAGCAGCTCTGACCATTTCTTGGGTATGCATTTCCCACACACAGGTTAAAGGCCCTCAGGACAACTTCTCCATTTCCTGACAATTCCCACACATCTGGGACCGGCCCCGCCAGGACTGACCAGGTGCATCATACAGGGGTGAAGTAAAGAAGTTGCATAAAATTTATTTTTTCCACCTTGTTTTACAACATTCCCTTTTAAGTTCTTACACATCTGCGACATGTAACTCCACAGAACAATAAATAATTGGCATTCATATTTCTCTGGACTCAGGAGTATTTACAGGTTGTTCAGCTGGATGACAGGTACAAAACATCGGCATCACAGTAAATACCATTTTGACACCAGAATCCACTTCCCCATTAAAAATTAACACTGATTTTTTAAACTGTTTTAACAATTAAAAATGTTCTCAAAGGCATGTAAGTACGCAAGTTGTAGTAGGCAGTAGTAATGGACCATATTGGCAAAGCTGCGAACCACAGGATTTCATGCAAATCAAAGAGTTTAACACATGAAATAATGAAGAATAAACACAGAGCCCACCCAGTGAGGGGGCACTGGGCTGGCCCAGGCACTGGGGGATGAGCCCAAGCCCACCGAGCTGCCCGTGGCAGGGCTCACCTCCCTGGGGCACTGCACACCGGGGGCTGTGAGGAGCAGAGCTGAAGCTCTCCTGCACATAAAGCCCACGGAGCAGCTGCTGGATTCCCCTCTGGCCTGGGGCTCCCTGCCAAACCCAGCTCAGCCCCAGCTCACCCTCCCTCGGCTCCAGAGGCTGCCCCGGGTCTGGCACAGGGGGGAGCAGGGAATCAGCCCTGGTGCAGCTCCAGCACAGCGCTCACCTCGAGGGGCAGCAGGGATGCCCTGAGCACCCCCGGGCAGCTCTGAGCACCCCCAGGCAGCTCTGAGCACCCTCAGCCAGCTCTGAGCGCCCCCAGGCAGCTCTGAGCACCCCCAGGCAGCTCTGAGCGCCCCCAGCCAGCTCTGAGCACCCCCAGGCAGCTCTGAGCACCCCCAGCCAGCTCTGAGCACCCCCAGCCAGCTCTGAGCACCCCCAGGCAGCTCTGAGCACCCCCAGGCAGCTCTGAGCACCCCCAGGCAGCTCTGAGCACCCCCAGGCAGCTCTGAGCACCCTCAGCCAGCTCTGAGCACCCCCAGGCAGCTCTGAGCACCCCCAGGCAGCTCTGAGCACCCCCAGCCAGCTCTGAGCACCCCCAGGCAGCTCTGAGCGCCCCCAGCCAGCTCTGAGCGCCCCCAGCCAGCTCTGAGCACCCCCAGGCAGCTCTGAGCACCCCCAGGCAGCTCTGAGCACCCCCAGGCAGCTCTGAGCACACCCTGCACACGCTGGAGCTGCTGAGCACAGAATGTCAGGTCCCCGCTGCACCACGGGCTGGGCTAAACAAATGCTGGCACAGATGAGCAGCACAAGCTCTGAGGAGGAGAGAAACACAGAAGTAAGGGGGTGGAGAGGGCTGTGACACACCTGGAATTACTGCAGAGGTGCAGGAAGAGAACAGTGTGTGCCACGAAACCTCAGCCTGCAGCAGCTCGGCATGGGATGTTGGCAGCCAGGGGCAGCAGGAGCAGTGAGACTCACACAGGAACATCCTCATGTGGAGCCAGGGGCAGCAGGAGCAGTGAGATCACACAGGAACATCATCCCCTGGAGCCAGGGGCAGCAGGAGCAGTGAGACTCACACAGGAGCAGTGAGATCACACAGGGGCATCCCCTGGAGCCAGGGGCAGCAGGAGCAGTGAGACTCACACAGGAGCACAGTGAGACCCACACAGGAACATCCCCTGGAGCCAGGGGCAGCAGGAGCAGTGAGATCACACAGGGGCATCACCTGGAGCAGCCCCAAAGCCCACAGGTCACACATGAGCTGCTACAGCACATAACCCACACAGATAAAGGAATAGGAAGAACATTAAGGCCACAAACAAGATACTACACAGAAGAAGAAAACAATGCCTCGCTCCCCAAAAGTACAAATTATGAGCATACTAAAGGAAAAGATGAAATTTCCAGCAGAGAATCCATTTATTTTAATGTACAGTAAATAGGAACACATGTATTAAATTTTGCTTTTAAAAACATTTTTAAGTAACTTAAGAGAAATGGGCTGCAAACATAAAGTGCTAAACTTGAAAAACAGAAGTGTTCCTCTTTCCTGCTGTTTGTTAGATGGCAGTTTTAGTCTCTGACTGCTTTGAAAAAATGTAGTGTATATCCAGGCAGAAATGACTTCCTGGATTTACTGCCTTGTGCAAAACCATGAGCTGCAGAGAACATGATCCACACCCCAAAACACAGCTATAGATCACTATCAACTGCTAAATATGCTACTAAACTTATGATTCAATAAATACAAATGAAATCACAGTTCACTCCCTTTCTTGGTGGAAGCTAATAGTTTGCAAATATGGTCCACTCAGTGTAAACTGTATTGACTTGAGGAAACAGTGAATTCTACCATTTATATGTCTCCAATATTTACACACAGTAGCTTGGCACTGTTGCTGTTGCAGGACATTGAACTGCCAACACACAGGAGAGAGGGACAGGGCTGGGCAGCTCAGTCACCACCTGGGGCCAAGAGCAACTCTTGGTTCTTGTAATTAAACTAATGAAAGCAAATTAGATCGGATATTGAGAACAAATCCCTCCCTGGCAGGGTGGGCAGGCCCTGGCACAGGGTGCCCAGAGCAGCTGTGGCTGCCCTGGACCCCTGGCAGTGCCCAAGGCCAGGCTGGACATTGGGACAGTGGGAGATGTCCCTGCCATGGCAGGGGTGGCACTGGGTGGGATTTAAGGTCCCTACCAACCCAACCCATTCCATGATTCTGTGAAATTCTCTCTGGGAGCTCTAGAACAGTGGCATGGCCAAGACTATCCAGTCATGATGAAGACAGTGTTAAGGATCTTTCTAGCAAAACGGCCTTAATTCACAGGAGGCTGTGAGCCAGCTCCCAGAAGGGAGCTCAGGCTCTGCTCTGGGACAGGAGCTCAGGCTCTGCTCTGGGACAGGAGCTCAGGCTCTGCTCTGGGATCAGGAGCTCAGGCTCTGATTTGGGATCAGGAGCTCAGGCTCAGCTCTGGGATCAGGAGCTCAGGCTCTGCTCTGGGATCAGGAGCTCTGGCTCAGCTCTGAGACAGGAGCTCAGGCTCTGCTCTGGGATCAGGAGCTCGGGCTCTGATTTGGGATCAGGAGCTCTGGCTCAGCTCTGAGACAGGAGCTCAGGCTCTGCTCTGGGACAGGAGCTCAGGCTCTGATTTGGGATCAGGAGCTCGGGCTCTGATTTGGGATCAGGAGCTCGGGCTCTGATTTGGGATCAGGAGCTCAGGCTCTGATTTGGGATCAGGAGCTCGGGCTCTGATTTGGGATCAGGAGCTCGGGCTCAGCTCTGGGATCAGGAGCTCGGGCTCTGGGCTCTTTCCCTCCCATGCAGCCAAGGGCGCCAGGCAGTGCCAGCTGTGCCCGTGGTTTCTCTGGTGTGGGAAGGAGACAGCAAGCAGCTAATCCAGCACAGACTGAAGAGCCTCAGACAGGGATGGCTGACACTGAAAGCCCACCCGTGTTTGATGCATCAACTAAAAAAGGTTCCTGTAAATCTCTGTCCTTCTGCTGAGAAGCCCGAGCACGTGTTGCTCTCCTCATGATATTCTAACATGGACCAATGTTTATAATAATGACAGAACTCACTGAGTTTAATTTTTGAAAATTAAAAATGCATAAATTTGCTCTGCACACAAGCCTAATGCCTTTGTATGAATCCACTCCTGCGATTCAGGTTTGGTTTTTAGAGCCAAGCAAGTGCAAAGTTTCAAAAACTGCCTCTCTGCAGGGAGTATGTCATTAAACCATCCACCCAGGAGTGCCTCTGCTTATTTGCAGCTCACCCTCAAAGTTTCACACTAACAGGAAACAGATTTCATGGAGCTGTGAGGAGTAGCAGCTCTGTGACCTCTCCTTTCAGTCTCCAAGGATTCAAGACACGTCTGCCACATTGTCTGCAGAACAGTACGAGTCTCTTCTCACGTTGTCGACACATTTCAAGGATGATCAACTGCAAAGTTCTGTTCCAAAGAGGATTTGCTTTAGTTTAGATAATTTTCTCCTACACAAATAAATACAGAGTAAAACTGTTATGTCACCGGCTCCTTTTAACAGGAAGCACAAAAGCTAAACAAAACCGAATTCTCTCGTTTTGAGCTACCATTTCTCTGTCTTTATCAATGGCTGGATACCTCCAAAATCACTGGGGTGACCACATTTCAATGGAAGGAAAATCTCAGCCACGCTCAGATTCTCCAGTGTGTGCGGATCCGACAGGCTGGAGCCCCATTATGGAAACAACATGCCATAAATCAGGAATCAGCTGTCAGCAGTGTAGTGCATCACCTACATTAAGGGATTTCCAAGATGTACAAAGAATGTAACTACTCGAATCAAAAAGAGAAATAACAAAAAATGTAACACAACGCAAAGAACAGCGCAGACACTTTAAAAATTCACTTTAAATTGTCAAACGTAAATCCCAAGGTCAGGTAGCAGCTTCCACAGACTTTGAACCATGCAAGAGAAACCCATTGCCACTGCAGTTCCACGCATTTGACCCCAGTTAATTGAACAAAAGTGCCAAGAGCTGGATGAACTCAGAGCCTCCACCCTCCAAACACTCCCTTTTGGCGTTCGGGGCGGTTGGAAGTGTCTCACCACAGCAGCAGTGACAGAGATTGCCACGGGGTCCTGAGGCAGGGGTGGACGTGTTGAACAGCGGGGGTTTGTCCTGGGCCCTGGGCAATGTCTGTCCGTGCCAGCAGCAGCCCTAGGACGTGAGCTTCGAGTAGCTGGGGGGAGAAAACCTCCGTCTCAGGTACTTGAGGACGTAGAGGGGCAGGCAGCTCACCAGGGTGATGACAGTGACCTTCCACAGGAACGACAAGGTGGCAATGAAGTAAACATCTGTGAGAGAAACGGGCACCCAGTCAAAAACAGGGGAGGGCCTGCTGGGGAAGCAGCTCAATCCACCACTGCTTCCTTCTGCCCATGGCACGGGCTTGCAACCAGACCATCTTTAAGCTCCCCTCCAACCCAGGCCATTCTATGACTTTACAATTCTTAAAACTGCCCCCTCTCCAAGTTCAAAGCTCATATGACACCTGGCTCCCCACTCCTCTGCCCTTCTCTCCCCAGCAGATGCAGGGATGTGCTGAGCAGTGGGGTGTGAGGAGCTCTCACAGGGAGCTGCCCTCCAAACCCCGCCTGAAACACGGATATCCCCTGGCACTGCCAAGCACTGCGTGTGCCCGCCCTGGCTGAGCCCAGCACACACAGCTCTTGACCCAAAACACCTCAGAGTCCTTACAAAAAGGGTTAAAGCATCGTTTAAAATGGAACAAAACTCCAAATGCAAGAGACAGATCCAGCCGGGGGGGAAGTTGTCCCTGCTGTCTTCAGTTAGGAAAGAGTTTTATGGAAGAAGCAGTGACATCTTGTGGTTCCTGAATGAACACTGGAACAAGCCCATGGGCCTGATATTTACAACTCAGCTGGGGGAATCTGGAACTCCTCACCCTTTTTTCTCCAGCCAGGGAATAGGGTTAGCTCTGCTTCAGGCAACTACACCACCACCACCATCCAAACCCGTCAGAGAATGGTCCCAATGAACAGATAAAGCAAGGTAAGTTTTAGGAGGCAGCTCCTTCACCCAGTTTAAAAGACCAAATCTTTGAATTCAGCAGCAGAGACTTCCATCTTCCATCTCAAATTCCCATATGGAAATAAAGGTCACCGTTACATGAGACATCTGACACGTGCTGGAGCTCAGAGAATGGATGAGGCTCCCTGGGCAGCGCACTCTGCTGAACACCTTTACCTTTTCTACCCTTCTGCTGTGGGAAGAAACCATAAAAACCTTCCCAGTGCCTTCAAATCACACAGAGCTTACTGTGGTACCACTGTCACTGCGCCTCCACCAAGAGCCCCCTGCTCAGCTCAGTCCTGCTGCCACCCAGGCCATGAACTGACTGGGGGACAGCACTGAAGCTCACCAATAAACTCGTGCAAGAAGACCAGGGAAGCGATGTAGCAGGAGAGGCTGAGCAGCTCGGCCACGATCATGAGCCAGTGCCACGTCTGGATCGTCAGGGCCACCATCAGCAGCTCGGTGAGAATCAGGGAGGTGAAGGAAATGGCCACAATGTGCACAAACTCGGATTCAAAGAGGAGGAGAGCTCCGTACATGATGATGCTACCTGCAAGGGAATGGAAACATTTCAGTCAAACACCAGGCTCAGCTCTGAAACCCACAGTTAGGTCTTGGAAAGGCTGAAACAATCCTGTCTTGAGGCTGTTTTTCATGAAACCTGATGAATGTAACGACAACGAATCAGTTACTATTTAGGAGACAGAACTGATGAGAAGACAGGGAAAAGTTACAGCAGAGGTACCCAAAGTTTTCTGACAGTCTATCATATTCATAGACACATGGAGATAGGAAATTAATACATGCTGTTTTGGCAACTGGAGATCTCTAACATCATGAAACTCTATCCTCCCACAAAAGCACTTGGTCATTGCTCAGAAGCTAGAAAATATCAAATTCTTCTATGTCCTACTGCACTGCCTCGGTGCCAAGAGGCAGCAAAGCGTTGAAAAGCTCAGTGGATGCAAGTGAGCCTCAATTTGCACTGCCTGGGCTGAGATCTCTCCCCTTTACACCTCCCCGGGAGAATCCCATTAAAGCCCTGCTAACGAGGCATTGTTTGTGCTCCTCTCCCGGCTGGCCAGGGCTGCTCGGGCCACCTGCACAAATAACTCATGTGAGCTCATGAGTAATCCACACCAACATCCATCACTGCGGAAGGGAAAACCTGCAGGGAGCCGAGCTCCAGCCACAGAGTTCAGACCCAGCTCTGAACTTTCCAAACCTTGGGGCTGCTCAGGTTTTGGTCGGGCTCATCTCTGAGCAACTGGCCCCGCTGTTTGGCCGCTGTTTGCTGGTTATGGTGAAGTCACTTTAACCAAACGCTGTAACCAGAGAGCGCTCTGGGCTCAGGGAGGAATGTTCCCCCTGCATCACCCCTGGCTGCAGCCCTCCTCCTCCTGCAGTGTCCTCTCAGTGCCTGGGCTTTGCCATTGTCACTCAGCATCCCTTGATCCCTGTTGTAGGGCTCCTGTGAAAGATTTCACACTCCTAGATTCACCCCCTGCTTAGGATGGCAACATTAATTAAATTCGTTAGAATTACCTGCTTATTGTGACCCTTTATTCTGAGTCCTGTTGATAAAGAGTTTTGGAAAACCAGGAATTTTGCCACTTCAGCTTTTAGCTCCACATTATTGACCTGTTTTCTACAATCCCCTGATTAATACTTCTAGAGAGTATTTGAGTTTGAGTGTACTTGATTAAAAAAAAAATACAAAATCAAGAGAAAAGACCTTCTTAGATATATACCCAAATTACTACATTCACTGTTGAAATTGCATTGTAATTAAGGGCATTTACTTAATTGCTTTAGCAGCCTAATTAGAGTGTATGAGATATAATCAAGAATGTGAGCTCGACTCTGACCCTGAATTACAGATCCTGTGAAGCAACCAGAACTATTGTCACTTCTGGATGAAATACAGGCTACAGATGCTGCATTTTCCCTGTCAAAAAACCTGCAAAATCCACAGAATGCAGAACTTTTCCCAAAAGAAGGGGCAAGTCAAGAGCTCTGCTTACAGATGGGGCAGCTACAGCACTGCAAGGAACTTGCACAGAATTACAGTGGATGGCTCTGATGGAAGAGGCACAATAGTTTGAATTCTACAGGGTTGACCAATTACTGTCAATATTTGAGTTTAGATGATTTTTTCCATTGGTAATGCTACTGACATTAAAAAAAAAATCAATTCATCACCACGAAGGTACTTTGGGAAATTCACTTCATGCCTAACTTAACTTCCTGCAATACCAAAACCTAGATAGTCACACACACTACAACATGTAAAGGCACAAGCAGAAGTTGATTTCTTACCTTGATAAATGCTTATCAAGACCCAGATTAAAAACGTTTTGTATGACAACGGTCGTCCCTGGGTGGGGGAAAAAAAAGACAAAGCTCCACTGGGGTTTTATTCTATGAAAATTCACTTACTGATCAACTTAGAAATTAATAAGACAATTGGAAGATGATTTGGAAAAAAACTAAATAAAACAAACCAAGCAGCCCTGTGGTAGTGCTCCTTTATTCTTATTTTTCTGGGTACATGAAGAGGCTGTGGAAGCTCAGGGCTCCCCAGCACAACCTGGCCCTCACTGCACACACAATTAATTCAGTGCAAAGGTGCCTCAGGAGTTTAGTCACTGGACTGAGAAATATAAGATGTGTGTACACACACTGATGTGAATACATTAATATTGTATTTCTAGACACACACAAATCACCCTCCTATTGAAGGCAGATAGATTTAAAAAAACCCTCTCCAGCCAACACAGCCAACCCAGCACAAAACCTCCTATGTTTAGACCAGGCCTAAGGATGCTTGAAGAATTAGTGGTTTATGACATAAGAGACAACATCCAAGTGAAACCAGATGGAGACTTATTGAGGCTCTGGAAAAACAGGCTGTGCTTCTCAGAGTATCTGTTTAACAGGAATCCTTGAGGGAAAGGAGCTGGGGAAGACTCAGTCCACCCTTTCCTTCAACTAAGGAAGATGTTCCCAGGGAATAAAACTGCAAACCCCAGTTATTCAAAACATTTTCCAGGCAGGAAGAAAAAAAATTAAGAAGGAACCTAAGACAAGATTTACCTTCCTGATATTTCTATAAAATAAACATAAAATAAAGTTTTCTTTGTCTAAGGAGAAGGGCCTGACTTAGACGCTAAAGCTACAAAAATGGCACAGAGAGAAAACCTTTAGATCATGCTCCGGTCAAATTTCTACTGGAGAAACTCTGGGATAACCTCCTGCCTCCATCAAATGAGCATATCCCTTCCCCTCTTCCCTTTTCTGGCTCCAGGACAGTGCCAAATCCCCAAAAATGTCTCTTTTCCCTTTATTATGGAACAAATTGGTAATAGTAAATCCCTAGAATTTCCCACAGAATGGAACTTCTACTTGCCCAGCCGTTTTTAATAAATTGCATTTCATGCAGCATTCAATAAGCAACTGCCAGGAATTCTGGTTCTATCTGTTGATTCAGGTTTGAATTTTTAACAGAATTTTGCCTGGAAATGCCTGATAAGGTTCTGGATCTCCTGGCAGTAGATTGGACTTTACACATTTGGAGTTTCAAGTCAAGATGAGGATCTTGCCCTAAAGCAAAACACACAAACGAGAGCCTCCCGCACCTTGAGAAGATCTTTGTAGAGCTCTGGGTACAACATTGCAACTTCAGATTTCACATCCTTGTCCAGGACAAGAGAAAACACAGGAAACATGGTGTAAATCGTGGAGTACCTGGGAAGAAGGCAGGAGACCAGGAAATTACCTCAGGTGGAGATAAGCAAACAAGTGCTGGGCTCCAGAAAGGAAATGCAATATTATTTAAGTGCCTAATAATGTACAGGTTATAAAAACTGGCAAATGGAGCACACCAGAGTTTTTCAGGTAGGAAAAAACCATCAGGATTGGCTTTTTGAGTGAGTTTTGGCCAGGAACACTCATGCACAGGTGACTGGTTCAAATTGCAGTGGGTTATTAATGGAGCCAAGGACTGGCCTGTGCCCAGCCCAGAGTCTGCTCTCAGCTCAGGGCTGATTCTGTTTGCATCAGAAGGCAATGGAGATGAATCTGCTGTTTTTTTTAAATTAAGTACTCAAAAGTATAAAAAGTCATACTGGGCTCTCAGTTGCAATGCCCTGTTTTAGGCAGTTTCTGGACAGGAATTAAGGTTGGGTTGTCCCTCCCTGTGGCGCTGCCTCTCACTGCTGTGCAGACACCAGCACAGAACTCCCCCTCTGCTTTTCACTGGCACCAAAGGAACCTCCTGGAGGATGGGCTGCTCCACAAAGGTGACAAAGCATCCTGCTGGAGGGCTTCTGGAAGTGTCTGCACCGGCAGGGGACAAGCTCACATCCTGGAGCGGGGCTGGCAGCAGAGGGGAGATGTGCATGGCTTGCATTTCAATCAGCCCAAAGTGTTCACTGTGCAGAGATTTTCCTCACTGCCAGCAAAAAGTGAACTCTTACCCAATGATGAGGAAGCCTTGGTAGAGAGGAACCGAAGCAAAGTAAAATACTGATGAGAAAACAGCCTAGAAAAGAAATGAGCTTTTTAAGCACTGAGGTACTGCAGTAAAAGTAGCAGCTTAAAAATACACTCTGCTCAAACTGGAACATTCTTGCAGTGGGTTCTCCAGTTCCTGAAATGAAGACAGACTAATGGAATATCAACCCTTTTTAGTCCTTTGGAGCAGTTGCTGGTATTTCTACAATACCAGGAATTTTCTCATCTGTTTTCATATCAAAGTAACAACCTCAAGTCCTAACCCATGAAAATTTTGAAGAGAAGAAATAGCAGCATTCCAAATGAGCCACAGGACCTTTCCTTCAGGGTTTGGCTTCTCCCTGTCTCTCTGGAAGCCCCCTCCTGGCAGCATTTACCTGCATGGTGCTGATGCAGAGGCTCCTGTGGATCACAAACTGGCTGAGGGCTGCAGACCTCTTGTAGCTGTTCCTTCCGTGGACCATGAGCAAACGACCCAGGTGCTTGAACTGAGTGATGGAGAAATCAGCTGCCAGCGATGCCTGCTTCCCCTCCTGGGAACAAGAGCAAGGACAGGCACAGTGAGGTCATGCCAGACTGGAAACAAAGAATATCGTGTTATATGGAGCTACCACTGACAGAATTTCCAGGAATATTTGCAGTATGTTAGGTGAGGGAGAGCATTGCCTCAGCACTTCTCCTTCCACTGTGGGTTTTAAGCAAAGAGCAAAAATATGAGGAGAATTCCCATTTGAACCTTGGCCTCCAATTCTAAACAACCTCTGGGTTCTGGTTCACAACACGCACGTTAACGTGACACTCCTATCGAGTCAGTGCTGAGCACAAATTCCCAGTCTCAAAAGTTCACACAATTTTGGCTCCCTGCAAGCAGAGTCTGTCTGCTGCTGCCAATCCAGTCCTGCAGCTCCACACAGCTCCAGGTGCAGGAATCAGAGCTCTAACCCAGAGTTTGTTTTGCAAACTAACATGAACAGTTTTTGACTGTGCATGCAGGGTGTATCTTATCAGTGTAATTGTAACTCCAGCACTTGGAGCATCAAAAACCTCCACAACTAACCATGAGAGTACAAATTCAGGGGTTCTGCCAAATAAGGAATTTGAACTCCCTTTAACAGTAGTCTCCTTTATAGCCAAACTGTTTCCCATGACAGGGCTACTGGTGTGATGATGATTCTTGTGGGAGCTTGTTCCCTTTCTTGCACAAATATCTGAGGATTCATTTGAGAGTTGCTTGAAAACTGGCCACAGAAATTCTCGTTAAACATGAGGTAATCTCACCTTTCCTTCAACTCCAACACCACAGTCAGCCTCCTGAATCATGCTAACATCATTCCCTCCATCACCTGCAGGGCAGAGCACAAACAAAACCGGGAGTTAAGCAACAAGGGCAACCTGCAACCCCGCCAAAGTCATCTGCACCACACTGGAATATTGTAAGAAACACTTAGAGCAACCAACAAAAGCAAGACTTTAACCAGAAAAAATGAATTTAAATTGTCAAGATTTGTTTTAATAGACCCCCAGGTCAGTGATTGATGTATCTCATCGTAGGTGGTACCATTATATCTACAGTGCTGAAACAAAGCTGACAGATTAACAGTGGCACTTCACCTGATCACCTGACACCTATGGTAAACGTAAAATAAAGTTCAAGCTCTCTGTTTTGCTCAGAAGCCACCTGAAATGGTGATGAGGAGTTTGGCATTGAATTTCCACGTGCAAAACTTCAATCACCTTCTCTGTCACCCCATAAAAGCCCCGTTCCCTAAATCACCACTTCCAGGTGGCACGAGATGAGGTGACACTGCTCACCCAGCCAGGAGGACCTGCAGGTGTCACTGCCATGGTCAGAGCTGACTGTTCACCCAACAGGACCTGCAGGTGCCACTGCCATGGTCAGAGCTGACTGTTCACCCAACAGGACCTGCAGGTGCCCCTCCCCATGGTCAGAACTGATCATTCACACCTGACAGGACCTGCAGGTGCCACTGGCCATGGTCAGAGCTGACTGTTCACACCTAACAGGACCTGCACGTGCCATTGCCCATGGTCAGTGCTGACTGTTCACACCCAACAGGACCTGCAGGTGCCACTGCCATGGTCAGAGCTGATTGTTCACACCCAACAGGACCTGCAGGTGCCACTGCCCATAGTCAGTGCTGACTGTTCACACCCAACAGGACCTGCAGGTGTCACTGCCATGGTCAGAGCTGATTGTTCACACCCAACAGGACCTGCAGGTGCCACTGCCATGGTCAGAGCTGCCTGTTCACACCCAACAGGACCTGCAGGTGCCACTGCCATGGTCAGAACTGATCATTCACACCTGACAGGACCTGCAGGTGTCACTGCCATGGTCAGAGCTGACCATTCACACCTGACAGGACCTGCAGGTGTCACTGCCATGGTCAGAGCTGATCATTCACACCTGACAGGACCTGCAGGTGTCACTGCCATGGTCAGAGCTGCCTGTTCACACCCAACAGGACCTGCAGGTGCCCCTCCCCATGGTCAGAGCTGACTGTTCACACCCAACAGGACCTGCAGGTGCCATTGCCCATGGTCAGAGCTGACCGTTCACACCCAACAGGACCTGCAGGTGCCACTGCCATGGTCAGTGCTGATTGTTCACACCCAACAGGACCTGCAGGTGCCACTGCCATGGTCAGTGCTGATTGTTCACACCCAACAGGACCTGCAGGTGCCCCTCCCCGTGGCCAGGGCTCCCAGGTGCTCACTCACCCACGGCACAGGTGAGCTTGCCCGTCCTCTCCTGCAGCAGCCGCACGATCTGCGCCTTCTGCGTGGGCGCGCAGCGGCAGCACACCACGGCGGGGCACTGGCACGCCAGCTCCATGAACTCGTACTCGTAGTACTTGAGGCACACCTGGGGCACACGCAGCACACACCTGGGTCACACCTGCCCCGTGGGCACGGCGTTTCCCCAGCGCAGGCTTTGGGGCAGGCCCTACCTCCAGCGAGTCCCCCGAGATGACCAGCGCGCAGTCGTGCTTGCGGCGGAAGGCGTTCAGCTCCAGGTGGGCTTCTCCTCGGTTTGTCACCTGGGGGAGGAAGGAACTGAGCGAGGTGTGCCTCACTGGGGTGGGAAAACAGCAAAGAACCCCAGAGGGAACTAAAGTGACACCGCCAGGACAGGCAGCACGCTGAGTGAGGGCACGCAGTCACAGAAACAAAAACTCGGGTCGAGTTTTAGAAAGCTGGGTGGCAGGAATAAAAACACCCTGCTGGAAAGCAGTTGTGATCTCACACCCCTCCTGTCCCAGGGCCTGGGAGAGGCTCTGGGGGTGTTACTCACGAGTCTGAATATGTGGATGTCCTGTGTCCGTGTCACCAGATGGGCGTTCTTGGCTGTACACGTGGCTGTCTCCAGCTTATCCCCTGTCAGCATCCACACCTAAATCCAAACGTTTCATCTGTTAAATAAAGCCCAACAGCCACGTCTGCAGGACCTCTGCAAGTGCCACCTGCCCCCTCAGCCTCATAAAAGGACTGTTAACACACACATACAAATTATTCTTCTAAAAACCCCTCTTTTAAAATGCAAGAAAATTCTCATACATGAAAGAAAGCAAAGCTCTTAAAGAAGCTGAGACACAAAGGAAGTTACAAACTCTGTCTAACATTTTTCCCACCTGCAGTATTTCAAGATTCTGCTGATAAAACCCACAAAATGCAAGCTAAAAAATGTGTATTTGTGTGTTAATGTGTCCCTCCCCGGCCATTTCTCAACCGGGCCCTGCTGCAGAAAGATCCCTCCTGGCCCAGCCTGAAATGTGGATGATGCAACTGGGGTTAGCTCAGTGCTGATGTGTACGTCTGGAACACTCTAACTTGGTTGAGGGATTTTTTTTTTTAGATTTTTTTTTTTTTAAATCTACACTGCTCCTTTTATTTGTGCTGGTGAGGGGAGGGAGGTAGAAAGCAATGTCAGCAGCAGTGGCTGGGAATTCTTTCTCCAGTGTAAATATATCACTGTGAGCTTGGTTTTTTCCATTGGTGTTTTTATTCTTTCAAGACACTGCCCAAGAATATTTAATGAGAAATCTAAAAACCTTAAGAAAATTCCAAAACATCAACAAAAAAACCCCTACACAAAGATTTGTTTATTTGTTTAATAATCTGAGGTTGGAAAGAGATTTGATCTTAACAAGATGGTCCCTGTCATGAACTGCAAGACCCCCCCTAACTCTGGATTTACTCCTCACATGCAGTGCCCTGATGAACACTGCAGTGCTCAGCACATCCCACAGCCCACACCAGCTCCAGCCAAGGCGAGCAGAAAGGGAAGAAGGAAAACCCTTGGGAGATCTGGGCCAGGACTACAACATCACCGAGGAACTCTGACTCCCCTGGTCTCGTGTTGTAATTTTGATTTTAGGGGGAGCTTCTGGGGAACCCTCTCCGGGCACCAACCCGAAAATCTAAAATACAGCAGTCTCGCTTCTCTGCTGAACCTGTTTACAGGGATGTAAACAACAAAGAGCAAGAAAAAGGAAAAGAAAAAAAAAACATTTCTGGAAGCTCATCCCAAGCACTGAATTCCTCTTCCTACCTCAGCCCCAAACACACAGCCCTGGCTGGCATTCACAGCACAGCTTCACACTTTGCTCACTTTGCAACTTAAAGCAGACAAACCACAACCAGGACCTTTCACCTACTTTTCTTACCCAAATCTGAGCGTTTAATCCACTTTTTCCCCCTTTGCAAAGCTGACAAAGTTTTCAGAGAGAGAACCTACGCAGGCAGCACAGCAGCTCCCTCACTGCTGAGCACAGCCCGGGCTGTAGGTGTGGAGTCAGAGACGCTGGAGCCCAGAAAGCTGCAAAAAACTCCAGCCCCTGATTCCCTTGGCTCAGACTCCCCTCTAGTGGCTACTGAAATCGTGGATATCCTCAGCTCCCAGTCCTGCTCGGGGGCTCATGCACCACAAACCAAACACAGCCACACCTGCCTCGTTTTGTGCAGCTCCCTAAAGAAGAATTGCCCCAAAGTCTCCTGCTGGACCCCTCCTCGTGCCCACACAATTCCTTCCTCTGCAGGAGGAGCCAAAGGGTTTTATCCCCATGTGAGGGGATGAAAAGCACAAGAGGTGCCACACTGAAGTGTTCACATTCACTCCTTGCAGCCCGCTCTGATCCCAAAGTGACGTCTCAAACCCTCAGAGGGGTCCCAGCTCTGCCCTCCCTGCCCGTGGGACAGTGGCACAAACTCAGGGGCTCTCAGAGCTCCTGCAGCAGCCCTGGCTCAGGCACACCTTGATGCCAGCGTTCCTCAGCGTCTCCAGCGTGGGCCTGACGTCGGCCTGCAGCTGATCCTCCACCCCGGTGAGGCACAGCAGCTCCATCTCCATCTCCAGGCTCTCGATCACCGTGGCCACCTTGAGCGAGCGGTCGTGAACGCTCAGCTTGGCCTGGACATAGCGAGCCTGGGGACACACAGGGCATGGTCACAGCCTGTCCTTGGGGACACACAGGGCATGGTCACAGCCTGTCCTTGGGGACACAGGGCATGGTCACAGCCTGTCCTTGGGGACACAGGGCACGGTCACAGCCTGTCCTTGGGGACACACAGGGCATGGTCACAGCCTGTCCTTGGGGACACACAGGGCATGGTCACAGCCTGTCCTTGGGGACACAGGGCACGGTCACAGCCTGTCCTTGGGGACACACAGCACGGTCACAGCCTGTCCTTGGGGACACACAGGGCATGGTCACAGCCTGTCCTTGGGGACACAGGGCACGGTCACAGCCTGTCCTTGGGGACACACAGCACCGTCAGACTGCCTCTGGGGACACAGAATGGTCACAGCCTGTCCTTGGGGACACACAGGGCATGGTCACAGCCTGTCCTTGGGGACACACAGCACGGTCAGCCTCTCCTTGGGGACACAGGGCACGGTCACAGCTTGTCCTTGGGGACACACAGCATGGTCACAGCCTTTCCTTGGGGACACACAGCATGGTCAGCCTGTCCTTGGGGACACACAGCACGGTCAGCCTCTCCTTGGGGACACACAGCATGGTCAGCCTGTCCTTGGGGACACACAGCACGGTCAGCCTCTCCTTGGGGACACACAGCACAGTCACAGCCTGCCTCTGGGGACACACAGCAGTCCCAGCACACATCCCTGCACTAATGAACAGTTCCCATCCTGCCTGGACAAGCCAGGCCGTGCCCTGGGCAGAGACCAAACCCCACACGTGAGCCCGAGCTGCCAGGGAGCTGCCTGGTTTATATTCTGGTTATTCAGGATTCAGGAGCTGCTTGGGGGGGGTCTTCACTGGGATAAACACTTCACACCTATCACTTGAAAAGCAACTTTGGTGAAAAGAATATCAAGGACATTTTAGAACAATTCCAGCAGAGAGCTGGGAGGTGAGAGGCAGCATTATCACAAGAGTTTTGTGAGCATCACTTCAGTGATTGTTAATTTAAAAACAAAGGGAAAAAAAAACAAATAAAAACTTACTTCAAAGTCTTGATACTGCTCTTCTGTCAGAGACTTCTTGGCCACGACAAGAACCCTCAGGCCTTCCCGAGCCATGTTACCACACTGCAAAGAAGGATGACATTGTAAGCCATGAAGTGCAGCTCCACTGAAATGATTTATGCACAGCAGTGTGGAGATGGCAGGCTAAGATAGCAGGCTAAGAAAATAACCACCCCATTTGAGCAACTCCTGTAGACCAGAGGCTACAACATCTGATAAAGTGCATGATAAACTCGAGAGGAAAGAGGGGATCTGCAATGGTTTGTGAGCTAGCCCCGTGATTAGGAAGAAAAATGTCCTCTCTGCTACACCAGGGTGACAAAAACAACCCCACTGATTAAATTGTCTCTGTCTCTAAGTAAAAGGACACAAGCCTGTGATTTGTAGACTTCACATCTTGGGCAACCAACTCTCTAAAATAAGACCAAGTTATTATTATTTCTCTGAGCAGCGGAGAATCAGTAACTGGAGCTACTGCTGAGGATTCCCCACCCCTGGAAGTGTCCAGGGCCAGGCTGGACAGGGCTTGGAGCACCCTGGGATGGTGGAAGGTGGTGACAGGGGTGGACTGGGATGAGATTGAAGGTCCCTCCCAACCCAACCATTCTGGGATTCCATGAACTCAGTGCCACCATTACTGCTAACCTGACAAACACACCCCAGTACGAAGCTGCCAAATGTAAACGGAAATTACACCCTCCAGATCCAAACACAGACTCAAGCCCAGGACAGATCTGATGAGTGTCAATCAGTTTTGAGCAAAACCCATCTTATTGGGGACTCACTGTACATTAAATATGCTGAGCTCCCCACTGACAGCCCTGCTCCTGTGGATATAACTTGGCTGAGCACTAATCCAATGAATTGCCAGGACCAGTGACCCTGGGGTTTGCAGATGTCACAGCAGTCGGGTGCCCCTGCTGCAGTGCCCAGCTTGGCCAGGCACTGCCCTGGAGCAGGGCTGCAGGGCAGCATTGCAGCGCAGCATTGCAGCAGGGCAGCATTGCAGGGCAGCATTGCAGGGCAGCATTGCAGCAGGGCAGCATTGCAGGGTTGCAGGGCTGCAAGGTTGCAGGGCTGCAGGGCAGCATTGCAGGGCAGCATTGCAGCAGGGCTGCAGGGTTGCAGGGCTTGCAGGGCTGCAGGGCAGCATTGCAGCAGGGTTGCAGGGCTGCAGGGCTCCCCTCCCGTACCTCCTCCTCCAGCCAGTCGTTGTACTGCACGATGCCAGCCATCACCACGTCTGCCCCCTTCATGTAGAACGTGATCTCTCCCGTGGATTCATCCTGCAGAGACAGTGCAGCAGCGTGAGCTGGGGCAGCAGAGCAGCGGGTGAGGAGCTCTCTGCAGGGCAGGGACAGCACTGTCTGCTCTGGGGCAGGTGAGGGGCCACCAGCTCAGCTCCTGGGCTGGGGCCACAGGGAGATGCCTACTCAATTGCAGCTCAGCTCCTCGCAGCAGGAATTAAAGCTTTAGAGCAGCAGGATCAGCTTTTTAATCAGCAGGCAGACCCCTCCCAGCCCTGACTGCCTGTGCCTCCAGAATAACCTCCAGCCCTCACCTTGGAACCGGACTCCCTGCTTACCTGAACCAACAGAACAGACGCACAAAGCTCAGCAGAGTAAAAACCACTCTGATTTACCTGCTCTGCTACACCGCATGCAATAAGCATAACTAATTCTGTGGTGCCACAGAAAGCTCAGATTGCTGCTTCCTAATCTGATACAAGGAGTTTACAGGCTGCAGGCAAAGCGTATTTACATTACCACAAATTAAAAAGTCCCTTCCGAGCAGGCAGAGAGGTAAGGAGGCCACAGCTCTGAGTATTACAAGCTAATGGAAACCCTGGCAATTCCCTCAAAGGAGGCAAAACAATGAGTAAGGAACAAACTGCTCTGTAAACCGAGACAGCCACCAGGGATAGGAGGAAAACAAACTTAAAATGCAAAAGCAAAAAGGCCAGGAAGGTCTGAAATAAACAGCTGTGAATGAAGTGGCAAAAGCACTTCAGGAATAAGAGAAAGAAAAGCAATGTGAACACTTCTTCATTCTCTCACTTAGTATTTGGATCAGTCTGTTAGTGAAATTAGTGGTGGGGGTTCTCACACATGAATAAAAGCCCCAGCCCTGTGGCACTGGGAAAACAGAGTTTGAACCCATAGCACCAAAAAAAAAAAAAAAAATTGGCAAAATGTAGCTCCTGATGTGGACACTAAAACTGCAAAGATAAGAAGTGTCTTTGCTGAGGAAATTAAGAAGTAGCCAAGGATCATGAAGTTCCTTTGCTGAATATTTCTGCCAAGCTCACAGAGGTATTCACAAGGAAGATGCTCACAATTAAGCCCAAGTGTGGTTTTCAATGTGCTGGAACATCCAGCCCCCACACAGTGACACACAGCCCACGTCCCCAGAGGAAAACGGGTGTCACTCCTCCAAAACAACCAGAGTCTGCTTAAGTAAAACACACCACTTCTGGCAGTAGCCAAAGGTAAAGGTTTATCTATGAAATTATTTGATTAAAGAGTGTCTAACAACAATCTCTGTAGGAAACTGAATAAAGACTGCACTTCCCGTGCTGCAGAGCTGGCTTAAGATAGTTTAGATTTTTTGTCCAATATAAATACTGTATCAGCTATCTCCTTGCATTAGTCATTTCCTCTGCCCGAGTTCAGGGGGAGGTTAGTGCGTTCTCAGCTCATGGCAAGATCACTCTATAAATCTGCACACAGATTTGCCAGTTACATTGTTTTGGGGAAGCATCTTTTTCCACCATGGTCTGCCTCTGGCCACGGTTCAAAGGCTCCTTTCAATTCCAGATATGACAATAGCACTATCTCTGCTCCACAACAAAGACCATTCCACATGGCTAAGGGGAAAAAAAACGCAAAGAAAACGAAGAATGGAAAATATTGTGGTCAAACAAACAGGCCTTCTTCAAAGAGGAAGATAAGTCAGGGCACAGCATGGTGAGGAGGCTGCTTGGGTAGAGCAGGATTTCTTAGAACTGAAATAATCAGGTACAGAAACGACAGCTGAGTGCAGGGAAACGGTGAACACCCTTCAGGTTGTGGATCAAACCAAATGCAGTGCCTACACATACACACATATACATTTAATTAAAGCAAATTTTACTTGACAATTACCTATTTATAAACACTTTTTTTTTTTAATGGAAATTTAAACCCTGCTTGAAGATATTATTTTGGAGTATACAGAAACATGGCAGAGTAAGACCCAGGCAGTCAGTGTCTGCTACTCGACCCTAATTCTGCACAGGGCACACACGGAGCTGATTTCAGTGGCTTAGAGCAGCTGAACGGCTGTAAAATAAAAACAATTCACAGACAGTGACCAATGCTGCTTTAGAGGTATTTACAGTCAGGATCTAGGCCTGATGTTGCTCCCACTCACCACAAGTGGGAGTTTTGCCTAAAACACAAATGGCAAAATCTAAACAGAGAAATACAAACTGGAAACCTTTTTATTCCTAGAGGGGGAGAAGATAAATAATCAGTAATTTAAAAATTAAAAAAAATCTAATCAAAAAAGAAAAAGGAGCACTGTTACATTCGTGATAAGAAAATTTCAGGGCATTCACTTCTGTTGAGCATAAAACACAATTTAATGAAGCTCACCCTGGCTTTGGTGGTCTGTCCACCTCTTATATCTTTGATAAAATAGCATTTCATCAAGAGCTTGCACTTGCAATAAAAGCAATGGGGAGGGAGGTTCTTTACTCCTCCCTCTTCTACTGATAATATTTTTATTCTGTGTCATGAAAAGATTGCCCAGAGTCTCCACACAATTTTCATTATAGAAGTAATTAATCTGAAGAATTTCCACTTGCTGTGCTGAGCTGGATGCACAGGGCACTGGTTGCAGGTATCCCCTGCAGCACACAGGGTACCTGTGGGACAGGTGTACATTCAGTGCACTCTGTGGGTCTCTGGGTGGATCTCTGAACTCCAGATCTGACACAGGGATTGCTCGGTACCAGCTCAGCCTCTCAGCTCACTCCCCTGCCACCCCTGCTCACACCCCAAAGGCTTCCCAGGGTTTCACCTGCTGGACTGCCCAGGGAGGGACCGCCCTGCCGTGCTCTGGGTGACACCTGTGGGCAGGGCCCGGCCCAGGTGAGCCCTCCTGGCTGCCCAGGTGTGGCTGTGCCCCCGCCCCGCCCGCGCCCTCACCCGCACGATGATGCCCATGCGCTTGCTCTCGTAGGTGAAGGGGAAGATCTGCAGGATGGTGAAGGTGAGGATGTGCCCCCCGGGGCTCCTCAGCTGCACCGAGGACTGGTCTCTGCCCACCAGGGTCAAACCCACGCTCTCTGTCCACTGCACCAGGGCCACCTGCGGGGAGGAGGACACGGTGAGGGCTCCTGCCACACCTCGCGAGGGGAGGGATGGCAGAGAATGCATCAGTCATTAATTCATCAGTCATTAATTCATCAGTCATTAATGGTGCTGTCAAACACATCCATTCATACACACAGGTGCTCCTCCATGGCTCTTCCCAGCTGGTTTTTTCCCAATTCAGACCCTCCCTTGCCAGTATCTGCAGGCTTCAGGCAGCCCAGCTCGTGTCTGACCCAGCTGTGGCACTGTCCTTGTGTCACCTCCCTGCTCTGACTGCCACGTCCCACTGGTCACCAGGAATTTCCCCATGGAAAGGGGGCTCAGGAATGGGAACTGCCCAGGGAGGTTTGGAGTGCCCATCCAAGGAATTCCTGGAGGTGGCACTCGGTGCTCTGGGCTGGGCACAGGGTGGGCACTGGGCACAGCTGGGACTCCATGGGCTGGAGGGCTTTTCCAATCTAAATGATTCCATGATTTCATTCCAAAGGACAACCCCCAGCACGGGGCAGGCACTGGAATCCTCCACCCAGCCCTGGGGTGCCCAAACCTCCTTGGGCACATCAGGGAAACCCCTCTGCCAACACCTAATTTTGGAAAGAGCGATCTCCAGCTTGCTGTCTATGAAATTAAGAACTCAAAACTACACATTCACCCTGGAATTACAAATTCAAAGCCAGAAACACTAATGCAGCACATTAAAAATTCATACTGAAACAACCCAAACAAAATGAGCTCTGTGTTATTCTCTGTGTGTTCAGTAGTAACAGCTCATCAACAAATTTGAACAATTTTGCAGTGATCAGCAAGACAGCTCAATGCTGGCTCAGTCACTTCTTAGCAGAGAACCCTTCTCCCTAAACATTAAAAAACAAACAAACAAAAAATAAACAACCCCCAAAAAACCCAAACAAGCCCCAGGTTGTTGCAGGTTTAACTGAACTGAGGTGGGCTCATTTTGATTGCAGCCTCTATTTCAGGACCTACAAAACTGAGTTCTCTACAAGCTTTCACTCAATTGCAACCAGAGCCATGCCAGAAGACCAAAGCCTTTATTTTGCTTCCCTGGGAATGCCCCAGAGTGCCCAGCTCAGCTGACACATCCATCTCTGCCTGAGCTTGCTGAGATTCAGCTCCAGAAGCTGTCTGGGCAGTAACAGATGGAGCAGCAGCTGACACCAGCCCATCCATCACTGGCCCCCAGAAAGGATCAAGGGACACTTTCCCTAAACAGACATGAAATACTGGAAGTGTTTTACAGTGACATTTTCAAAGGCACAAGAGTGCTGGGCACATGGTTGCTGTCGACTTGAAGGTTAATTATCCCTTCTGCCTTTCAGGTTCTGCCTCTACTGCCTCAAGCGACCACAAATACCTCAGTTAAAAATGAAATTGATTTTGGGAAATCACATACGAGAGAAATAAAATCAGAACCTGTAAGTACTTGCACTGAGTTGAGACTTTATTAATGAATTGATACAATTGGGACTAAGTGAAGAAGGTTTTGTGAATGTACCTCCTTTCCATCCAAAAGCTTAAAAGAGAACCTAAACCAAACTTTTCCTTTCATAAAGCAGCCTTAAATTGTCAGATTAAAAAGAAAAAAGTAATTGAGTTTGCTTTGCCTTGAAAGACCTTTAAGTCAATTTGAATCAATATTTGGCTTAATATTAACAAGTTTGTGCAGGCTTACTCACAAAGATTACGACAAATCAAAGGCTCCTTCAAGCTTATCTTTCTCCAAAGTTTCTTCAAGCCATCCTCAGTGCATTAGAGTGTGCAGTTAGATAATCCTCCTAGCAGCCTGCCAGAGCAGAGCTGGAGCTTGGCTTTCTAATACTCTGGTTAATAAATAATTATTGGGAATTATTCCCAGCACGACACTGAGTGGTGTTCAGTGTGTGCAGCCCTGGCTGCTCCTCTGCCTGTGCTGCTGAGCTCCTGGAGGGGCAAACCTCTGCTCCCAGCCCATCTCCTGTGCACAGACACCTCCTGCTCCCTCCTTCCCTGCCTCCTCTGCTCCCAGCCCATCTCCTGTGCTCAGACACCTCCTGCTCCCTCCTTCCCTGCCTCCTCTGCTCCCAGCCCATCTCCTGTGCTCAGACACCTCCTGCTCCTCCCTGCCAGCAGCCCTGCAGAGCTCTGCACAGCACAGCCTCCTGCAGAGGGACACGGGGTGAGCAGCACGGCAGAGGGGACAACAGGGGACAGCAGCACCCGCGGCACCAGGAGCACGGAGAGCTCTTCTGGCAGGGTCTGGGCACTGGGGTGGGGTGGGACAATGGGATCCCTGGGACGGGACAAGGGGATCCCTGGGATGGGACAGGGGGATCCCTGGGATGGGACAGGGGGATCCCTGGGGTGGGACAAGGGGATCCCTGGGATGGGACAGGGGGATCCCTGGGAGGGGACAAGGGGGATCCCTGGGAGGGGACAGGGGGATCCCTGGGGTGGGACAGGGGGATCCCTGGGATGGGACAATGGGATCCCTGGGAGGGGACAGGGGGATCCCTGGGATGGGACAGCGGGGATCCCTGGGATGGGACAGGGGGATCCCTGGGATGGGACAGAGGGATCTCTGGGATGGGACAAGGGGATCCCTGGGGTGGGACAATGGGATCCCTGGGGTGGGACAATGGGATCCCTGGGGTGGGACAGGGGGATCCCTGGGATGGAGAGCACATCCCAGCTCCACATCAGACAGAACAGGTTTGCTCTGCCCCCTGCAAACACTCAAGGTAACTCAAGGTAACTCAAGGTGCTCTCAGCCACAGCAGAAAGATGAGAAATATTCAAGATGCAAAAGTGTATTTACAATTTAGAGGAAGCAGAATTGAAAGCAGGCTTGAAATCCCTCAAACACCTTAAAGGGAGCCCATGCTCACCGATGAGGGAAATCAGTGAAGCCCCTGCCAGCATTCTGCAGCTCCAGCCAGACCAGGCCTGATACAGATCTGAGCATTTCAAAGCACAGCAGCCCCAGCAGCACAGCACAGCATCCTCCAACTTTGCTCTCTCCGACAATTAAATTACCCAAGCCACCACTGAAGTGGATATCGACTAATAAATTTCATTCTAAAGAGACAAATTGATCCTTCTGTGCCATGAGCTGCTCTGCAGGGTCCCTTTAGGTTGCCTAGGCAGGCAGACAGCAGGCAGAGACCAATTGATCCCACACCCTTTCATGTCCTGGCAGCTGCCGCCGTTGTCAGGGTTAAAGACTGTTTGCCCAGGAATCCCAGGCACTCTTATCTCTGATCAGATTATATCTATTTCATTTCCCCTCTTAGTTACTGTATGGCTACAACTGACAACTGGCTCACACAGCCCCAAGGCTGTAACTGATATCTGAATAAAGATACTTCAAGACTTCTAAATGGCAGCGTGCACAGGAAACAAATTTAGGAAATCCTGCTTTCTGTTACAGGAAATGAATCCTGTGCCAACTGGTAGAAATTACCCTTGCTGTTAAAGTAAAGAGAATACGAGTTTTTGTACTCATTTCATAAACTGACCTTCCCTGCCATGGCAATATTTTATTGATATAGGATTTCAAAGGCTGGCTTTAACAGGAGTCCAAAGCCATTCCCCTACAGGGAATGTTATTTAACAGCATTACTCCCTTCTCAAGGACTCCACTTGTGCAGCTCCTGCATTTTGTACCATCTAGGATGACATACAGAGCACAGCTAAATAATATTTGTACATCTAAGACCTACAGACAAGATTTCCTCAGTGCATATCTGATTTCTGAACCTGCTGTAATTCTCTACTTAAGATATCATAAGAAAGGAAAAAAGAATTTAAACAATAATCTTGGAAGGATTAGTTATCACGCTATAGTAAAACAAATAAACAATATCCCCTGGGTATTTCAGACAAATTGCTGTGTAAATATTTTAAAGACAGAACAGTATAAAGAGTAAAAGTAAAAGAAAAGTCACTGACTTCACTATATGCCACAGTATATACGTAAATAAACAGAAATCTGTGCAAAAATAGCCTGTAAATGCTTTAGGAGAAAAAAACCCCAAAAAACCAACTTAGATGCAGATCACAAAAGTTACCATCTGGAAATCATTCAGAACCCGTTTCAGTGCTTTCTGTACACTGAATTTTCAGGGGAGACCAACACCTTCTAGAGGAGAGGAGCAGGGAAGCAAATCCTGCCCCAGCCCATGGGAGGAGGTTCTGCTGGCACCTCCCTGCAGCCACAGCCACACAGGGGGCACAGCAGAAATGCAGCTTTTGGATAATGCACAGAAGAAAATGAATTTATATAAATATATGTGAGATGAACGAATTGCAATCCTCACACAGCTGGGCCTCCAACAGCGCATCTAATTCCGTGCAAAGCATTTCTCTAACAATGAGGGGAGCCAGCTTCTCCTCTGATGGCAAGGCTGGGAAGGTTAGCAGAGGCCAGGCTGGCTTGTTTGAGGCAATACAAGAACCCCCTGAATGCAGTCGGGAGGGTGATTTGCCCTCACTGTCAGTGGGAGTCCCAGGGGAAGTCTCAAACTTTGCCATCTCTCCAGCACAGAGCAAACGTAATTGTACAAATTAATGGAAAGCAAAATGTGTTACTGCTGTTGCACTAAAAGGTGCATCCAAGAAGCATAAACAATACATGAAACCACATTTTGTTCCTCCTTTGTCACAGAAGGAAACAACGCTATAACTACAGTTCCCCAGCTTGCAGGGGGTGGCAAACAGCACTTAAACTGTAACTCCTGTATTGAACCTGATCCCTCAAAATGCTCAGGAAGTGTCCAGTGAGTCTCTGGAGAGCTCTAAAGCTTCTCCCCACTGTGCCACATGCACAGTCCTGCCCAGCTTTGCTCTCAAACAAACCTGTGCACTTCACTTCCTCCCCAGAATTAACCTGGGCCCTGGCTCTGTCCACCTGCACGTGGGATGTGCCATGGTTACAGTGATTTACAGCTTCTCACTGCTCTGGAAGGTCACACACCTCACAGAGCTGAGCTGTGGGAGCATTCCAGCCCTCTTCCACAAGCTGTCCTCCCCCAGACAAGATAAGATTGCTCATAATTTACCAAACGTGGTCAAAGGGATTCATGGCGTTGAAATGAAAAACACACCCTGGACAAAAGGGGCAGAACAAGAGGCAAAATTCTGGGATGCAGATGCTGACAGAAGAGCCAGGATACCAGTCTGGAGCTTCAGGCAGAGGCAGAACAGCTGAGAGGGCACTTACAGTCTATTCACAGCTTATCAGAGCCATAAATGCATTCAAATATTGCTGGAACCCAGGGCACTGAGAATTTGAGACTTTCTGTGCTGGCAGGCACTGACCCCCAAGAGAACACTGCATTTGACCTGAGGCTGTGGAGAAAGCTCCAAAATTGAGTGACATCACTGGGATTGTGGGTGTGGAGTTTGAATAGAAGTGTATAATATCACAGGGTGGAAAATTTAGAGTTTAAGGGTTTAGAATATAGTAATAGATATAAAGCAAAATGGAGGTTTTAGAGCATAGGCTAAGTCCTTCTTTTTCACTTTCTTCTTCATGGGTCTGGGTGTTATTTTGTAGTTGGATAGAAAAGTCTGCATTGCAGTGGTTGGTTATTGGGTTAAAAGTAAAAACAGTTTAGATGTCATTTCTTAATTGGACAGTCTATCCTTAAAATGCCTAAAATCCTTAAAACGCAGAGAGAGAGATACATCTCCACTTTCAGTTTGTTAGCCAGAAACGCTGCAGCACTCACGGCGTGTGAGACTGCAACACAGATAAGAACTAACAAACATCTCAGTCCGAGCACCAAACACCGCCTCACGCGTTTAACCCCGGCAGAAAGAAGATAAAAACAGCAGAATATCCTCCCCCTCCCTGAACCGGAGCCGAGGGGGGACCCCACTGACCTCGTCGGGGCTGGAGGCCTGGTACACCCTGCACGAGTCCTCGTAGTGGCGCTCGGCCTCGGCCTGGTCGGTGACGCCGTTGGACTCGTAGACGGGGGTGACGTTGTGGCACAGCGCGATGGCCTTGACGGCCTCGTGCACGCGGCTGCTCATGCTGCGCCGCACCTTGGTGGCCAGCGACAGCCCCTTGGCGGCCGGCGGCTCCTGCGCCTGCTGGGACAGGACAGGACAGGACAGGACAGCGCGCTCGTACTGGTGGAGGTTAGAGATGGGTTTTTACAGTTTTGCTCACGTTTCCCTGTTAAGTGTCTGCAGAATCCATTAGGAAAGTCTTCATGGTGAGAAAAAATAGGGGAGTTGTGGGAACCGTAAAAATCCCCTCAGGGGAACCTCCAGGCTTTGCCCTGGACATGTTGACCATAGAGTTTCTCCTGCCTAGACTGAAAGGGAGGACTTCCCTCATGGTGTCTTGCAGAGCTACTGCCAATTTACCTTGGATTGCTCCCCCACTGGCCAGCTGACCCTGCCCACCCCGACTGCTCATCCCTCATCCCCCCATAGGTTTGCTGCCCTGCCTTTGTACCACCCCTGTGCCCTCAGACCATCAGCCACTGACTCCTTTCTTAACCACCGAGCACCACACGGTCCTGTCTTCTGTCCCCGATCCCCTGGGTGTGCTGAAATAAACCCTGTGAACACATAACACATCCCACAGGAGGCCCTTCCTGCCTCTCCTCCGCTGAGCTGTGTGTGCACGGGCTGGAAATGGCTGTTCCTGAGCAGCCTCTGAAGGAGACACTTCCAGCATGCAGCAGCTTTTCTCCATCCTGCCACGATGCCACAGCTTGGGTTCAGTTTGTACACAACGTGCAGGTCTGTGTCCCCAGAAACCAGAGGGGCTCTCCCCACACCTTCACTCGGGCCACCCCTGGGAGCACTCCAGCACAGCTCAGCTCCTGCAGCTCTGTTCCTGAAGGGTCCTAAGGTGACTTTATGATGCTTGGATCCCAAATTATTGTTCTATTTATGTTGGATACTGTTCTGTGCCTCTCTGGTTCTGAGAGCGAAGCAGGGGGAGAGAGAAGTGCAGGGTTTGTTTGCAGGAACTGCACTCACTCCTCTGCATTCCGCTCCTGGACTGGGCTGTCTGCAGCACGGACAGACAGCGGGACAGGGCTCTCCTCTGCTTTTAGCTGGTTTTAACTGGCTGAGGCAGAGAAGTTCCCTGGACTGGTTTTTTTATTCCCTTTTTCTTGGAACTGTTTGAACCTGCTCTGGACTGAAAACCCAGAGGAGCACCAGGAGCTCACACCTGCATCCCACTGGGGCCTCGGCATTTCCCAGTGCCAGAGGGACTGGTGAGAGACTGGGAGAGCTGAGCTACACCCACGACAAGGACTGTCTGAATTTGCCATCTCTTCCGACAGCAAGAGGCTCTATTGTTTCATATCATTCATTTTTTAATGCTTGTGGATACCTTGACTGTTAAATAAGTATGTTTTTCCACGTTTCTCTGAGGAGGTCTTCTCCCAGACCTGCTGGGTGAGGGGGCTGCTTGACTTTGCTATTCTGGAGGGACCCCATTTGGAGGTTTCCTCCCAAATTTGCCCTAAACCAGGACAGCCCAAAAGATTTACCTAAGTTTTGGGACAGTACACCAAGAAAAAGCCCCTTTGCTGCAGATCCCCCAAAGGGTGACACACCAACCTCAAGAGACTCAGAGAAAGCACTTTTTTACTCCACGAAATATCAGTGGTTTGGAAAATTTAGAATCACTTGGGTTTCGTGTGCAAGAGAATATAATTGGTGAAAACATGAAACAGATGACTTGTATGGAGCTAGAAAATCTTAATTACATACATTTATTTTTTAATACTATTTTTAGTGTCAGAATGGGAGTCTTCAGATAATTGCACAATTACTAAATTATCCCAGTTGAAGAAGGGACACACAGTGATCCAGTTTCCTGCTCTGTTAACCTTTAGTGTCAAGAGGACAAAAGTTTCACTTCCAGGTCAAAGGGCCACAACATGGTAAAAATAAAAGCAAAGAATAAGAACTGCAGCTCAAAATGAATCATTGCCAGCAAATGCTTCTCATTATAAGGAATCTCACTTGGCAATTATGAAAGTTTTATGAGACATATCCATTTACCAGGGCAATTCCACATGCTATTTTCCACACTAGTGATTAGGACCTGTAAGATCTGTGAATTTAGTCTCACTGCTCATCAGCACTGCTGCCAAAATCCAACAGCAAAGCCTCGGCTGAAGGGGGCTCAGTCACTGCTCACACCCTGGACTAGTCAGTCACCCAAATGTTCCTGACAAATATCAGACACTTTGGCAAATAATTAACCAGTAGCTAAGCTTTCTCTAGAGATTCAGTATAAAATGAAGGTAAATAAAGCTGAAGTCTGGGGGTTTGTGATTTGGGGTTTTTTTGGCTGTTTTTTTTTAAATACAGTTCTGTCATTTAAGGGTCTCAACACCAAGAGAAGAACCAAATGCTAGGAAGGAGAAAGAAAACAGATAGCTGGCTATCTAAATGAAAGTTATTTTAGACTCAGACCTCAGCAACAGGACAGACACACAGTTCCACTTGCATGTGCTGTGAAACAACCACAGAACATAACGAGCAATCACGACATTATTTATGCATTAGGCATCCCATGACTTTTAACTTTCCCAAAGGCAGCTCCCAAGCAATCCCCACCCCACTAACTCCCCACGAGCCCAGTGATGGGGCAGACTCTGGGAACAGGAGCCAGGGGATGCAGCGAGCTGTACCTGTGTGTAAATGCTGAATATGTGGCTCTGCACCTCATCCATGGAGTCCAGCCCGTAGGCCACCGTGCCCAGGTGGAGCCTCTTGAAAACCATCTCGTTCTGGGTGAGAGTCCCTGGGAAAAGCAGCAGCACGGGCTGGGAACAACACCCAAATTCCCAGCACACCTCCTGTCCTCGAGCACAGACACCTGACCCAGGGCCAGCAGTGAGCTGGGCACTGCCAGCACTGCAGCACTGCCAGCACTGCCAGCACTGCCAGGCTGGCACAACCCAGCACCAGCAGCACTGAGAGCTCATCCCCTGGGACGTGGGGGTGTGTAGATAACAGTGAGAGTCACCCACAGGCAGTGCCAGCAGGAGCTGCCAGCACAGCCAGGCTGGCACAAACCCAGCACCAGCAGCGCTGAGAGCTCATCCCCTGGAAAAGGGGGTGTATAAATAACAGTGAGAGTCACCCACAGGCAGTGCCAGCACCGCCAGCACTGCCAGGCTGGCACAACCCAGCACCAGCAGCACTGAGAGCTCATCCCCTGGGACGTGGGGGTGTGTAAATAACAGTGAGAGTCACCCACAGGCAGGGCCAGCACGAGCTGCCAGCACAGTTCTGGTCCCACTGGAACCAACACAAATCAGAAACTGCTTCAGTGGGACCAGGATTTTATTTCAGACCAAGCTTTTAATTACAGGCCTTCGATTCAAGCTTAGCTTCAAAAGTGTAAGGACCAAAGTGTAAGCAGACAGCTTCTGCCTATATATATAATTATCTTACCCTGGCTTTGAAAACTAGTTCTAAAAAGTTTGATTTTAATTTCATTTTTACCCCCAGCTTTTGTTTTAACAGCATGCTTTAAGTATTCCTTCAAGTAGTATAATATTCCTGTCCTACCTTTCTTACAACACATTCAGAACAACAAAAAAGCAGAACTGTTTTTCAAAAACTGATTAAATCATACTGTCAAAGTGACAGGAAATGCATATTTCTTCCAGTCCAAAGAAATCTCACATTATCCTCTTTCCCTGGCCAAAAACACAACAAAATCCAAACAACACACCATGCCTCAAAGCTGTATTTTCTGCACCAGTACCTGTTTTGTCTGTAAGCAAATAAGAAATCCTCCCCAGCTGCTCAGGGATGGTGCTGGAGCGAACCACGGTGCCAGGGATTTTGGAATCTCTGCGGATCACCCAGCTGTACACAATCTTCCCCATGTCCAGATTCACACGTAAACTGCACGGGAGGAAAGAGAAAAAAAGGAAAATAAGAAGTATCACCAGGTAAACTTTGGAAAAAATCCTGGTGAATTGCCACAGTGCAATGAAAAGACAATGAGGTCCACAGTGAACGTGAGGTGCCAAAGGAGAGTTTCAGGAGTTTATTCAAAGTCAGTGCTCTGGTGGCAAATGGAATCACACTGTGACTCAAGGACACATGATAAAATTACAGTGAGAAGATATGGTTTGAGGGGAAGGTGGACACAGAGTAAGGACAGTGATGGATACCAGAGAGCAGATTAAAAATGGGGCTGAAATCAATCCCAGTCCTGCACCCAAAGTAAGTTACTAATCTACTTACTAATATAGTACAATTTCATATTAAAGTTTCATTGCCCTCTAAATGCATTCCCCTACATTCTGTATAAAACACCCCTTTTCCATTTTTTTTGCTCTGTCCTTACCACAGTAACCAGGTAGTCCAAACACTGAGAGAAGAGAATTTAAATGCCTTTCACAGCCTGAGGCAGTGAATGGGTCAGTAAATTGAACAAATTCAGCACAAACACCAAAGCAATGCTTATGTTTGAACAGTAACTTCATTTCTACTTCTGGCCTTGCTCAGGCAGAAGTAGAAATGAAGTTTCATTTCTACAAACTCAGCTGTGAGATGAGGAGCAGATAAGAGTTCAGGTCCTGTCTGGAAGCAGGAGGAACACACTGAGCAGGCAGCTCAGTTCTGCTGGGAAGCACCAGCAGCTGTCCCCTTACCTGATGGGGATGATGTTTGAGAAGAGCAGCAGGAACCTGATGATCTGCAGGTACCAACGGCCTGCAAAGTGCTGCAGGGCCACCATGACCAGGGACACCACCACCAGCGCCCCAAACAGGATCTTGGTGAGACAGTTCACCTCCAGATCAAAGAGACCAATCTAGAACAGCAGGAGAGACACTTCAGGCACACGGATGAAGTCAGCTCAGTTCCGTTCACAAAGGAACTGAACTGCAATTCCATCCAAAGAGCCATTCCCCACTAGCCAGCTTCTCTTCTTTTAAAACACTACAAACATATTTAAATTTATAATCAATGCTCTTTGCAGCTTATTAAATGAGATTTCCATCCCTTAGAAGCTCAGCAGAGGATGCAGAGGTGTGAGAGGACTCACGCTGCCAAAGCTGTGCAAACATTCCTGCCCCATGGCTTAGCTTTGCTACAACAGAAAAATGCAGCAAAAGAGGCTTTTTTATTCTAACTGGGACTGTCTCGCTATAAACATATAAAACAATGGTTTTGGCAACCTTAAAAAAGTGAGAAGGCACATGTATAACAGGATCAAAAAATCAGGAGAAATAGGTTCTGTTTTGGTAACTATCTTAAATCACAGGCTGGAAAATGTGAATTATTCCTATGAGGCTGTCCCTAGAGTGTGAACATAGAGTATTTGGAAGGATCTTCTTTTAAAAATGATCCATTCTGACCCTTGTTATTTATTACAGACCTGTTTCCTCACCATACCTTACTCCTTGGGTTGGAAGTATTCATCACACTGCGCAGCTCCCTTCCCGTGTAGAGGACAACTCCCACCACAGTACCTGCACACACAGAGGTTTCCCCATAAAAACACTCGTCAGGTGGAAAGGAGTTTGAGCAGGCTGATTTCAGAAACAACCAGGAATTCCAAAAGCTGCTGTCTGCAGCAGAACACCAATGAAAGCACGAACTGGAACAGGAAACATCCTCCCAGGCTCAGGGTTGGACTCAGTGCAGCATCACACGCTCCATCAGCTCGTGGGAGGAGCAGCCAGCTTTGCTCCACCTTCCCTGACCCCCTTTTGATCCACTTCTCTCTCCACACCATAAATAAAAGTTGGTAGGGATGGAGGATTTCTTGGATTCCCACTCTGGTGCTGCCTTCCACCAGGCCTCCACTGTGTGTCAAAATTAAACCATCTCTGGGCTATGATTATTTATTGGTAAGGGCTGATACAATCAGAGCAAATCCAATGGGTTCCAATGCTCAAAGACAGAATTACCTTATTTTAAAGTCTACAATTTACTTGAAGTGTTTATCTAAATACTGTTCCTACCAAGTGACTCACACCAACTCCTACCTTCCTGTGACAGATGGAGCTGCTGGGAGCCCATCAGTGAATTTCAATGCTCTGTCCCACAGTTGCTAAAGAGCTGAGAGCAACAAAGTTCTCAGTTTTCTTCTTGCAGAAACGTAATTCAGTTTAGCACCATAAATTACAGGGTTTCTGTGGATTTTCTCCTTAAGACTTTGCAAAGAGAAGGGAGGAAAAAGCTATCTACCATCAACAGTTTAAAAGCTGCTATTGCCCAGTGTTAGGGGTCTGTAAAAATGGAGAAAACTCTAAAAAAACCCACTACTGCCAATACATTGCTACTTTATACTCTACTATTCCCCTGCTCTCACTAATGATCCAAGTTTTAACAAGCCACAAGCGACTTATTTTTAAATAAGGCTGATTCAAGAGAGGTGGTTTCTAAAAATATGCTGAGAAACATTCCTTTAAAAAAACCACCCCCAAAAACAACAACAAATCCCTGGAGCCAGATGGCAGGTGGTGGTAAGATCATCACAACTCAGATCAGCAGATGGCACAGCTACTCCAGATCCACTGCAAACAGGCAGAGTCAGACCAGCCCTCCTGCAGCAGATGGAGAAAGACACATTGCTCTGCTCCATCTTACAGGGGCTGCCCCAGTGAGGTGGCTCCACAACCCCACTGCTTCCACTCACAGAGAAGAAAAGTAATACCCACATTTTCTCCTAACAGAAATAACCTACAACATGCTATTTGTGATTGCCACAGGAGAAACAAAACTGAGTATTGTATTGATAAGTCAGTCCAAATGAGAGGAAGCACCTGCCAGGACTAGAAAAGGCTTGCAGGCACACTGATCTGTAAAAAAGGAGTGTTTCTAGTTGGTTTATGGCCATTTCAAACAGACTGAGTTGCATAAACCCTTTGAAATTATATTTGCAAATGCACTGTCAAGTCTCTCCATTTGACAAGTTTAATTCCAGAACTGGACTCCAGAATTCCACTCTCCTCCAGCCACTGCCCACCAAACTCAGCAAACACACTGGGCAGGAGAGGAACAAGGCTTTTACTTTGACAAGCCCCTGCAAGGGGGCATTGATTCATCTCAGACCTCGGGAGTTTATCGTACATATGAGTCAGAACCTGTCAAAGACTTGATTTTTTTCCTTTTTTTAAGAGTATATAGGACAAACTCAATGGAAGCACTTACCTGGAAATCTTTGATCTCAGCTTCTGTTCCCAGAACCCATCTGACACCATTTCTGTTACAGATTAGGATGTCAATGTGCAGAGCAATTAAGTGCTATTCTGGTCCTGGATGCTAAAGAAGGGCCCCAAAGGCCACTCCACTTCTTTCTCATCTCGGAATGTCCAAGAGGCAATTAGATGTCAGCTCAGCTCCCCAGAGGTGTGAGGACAAGGGGGGAACCTCATTCCAACTGCTAATTTCTCCAACTGACAGAATTATTATTCCATCACAGAAATACCTTTAAAAATTGTTAACATATTCCCTTAAAAACAATTTTATATGGGTCTCCACCTTACCCGATGCAATCACTGTGCTGGCCCACAGGGTGTTTTCTATGCTTAAACTTTCATTTACTGGAGGGTCACCGTCCTCCTACAATGGGAAAAAGAGAAAAATAAACTTGTAAAGCAAAAGAGCAGAGGATGGGAAGAGTCCCACAGAGGTGTTTGGAGAGGGATGCTGGGCGAGCTGGCAGAGGGATTTCTGACAGGATGGAGGATTTTCACAAACCCTGGTGAATCTCTGGCTGATTTCAAGCCCGTGCCAGCAGACTCACCCTGGTGAAGGTGCCCACGAAGTTGTGGATGTCAATGTTGGGTTCCTCTGCGTAGACGTAGGAGCGGATTTGCAGCAGGTCCTATCAAACAGACACAACTTTCAGTCCCACCAGGTCCTATCAGTCACCCACAGCTGAATAATGCACAAAACTTTCACCACAACACCTCAGGAGCTACTCAGCATGGTTTAAATTTACTTCTCTTGGTGCCTGCTGCAGCCCGGCTGGGGCAGCAGCACCGAGGGGATCTCCTGAGAGACTCGTGCACTCTCCAGGAGTGTGTGCCCCAGGGAAGGAGCTGCAGCCTGGCAGCAGCCCTGCAGCACCCACACGGCTCAGGTGGGGTTTGCCCAGGTTCCCCAGCCCGGGGGTGCAGCAGGAGCTTACGGAGGCCGTGGGCAGGCGCTGGGTGCAGGTGACCGGCAGCCGCAGCTTCCAGTCCGTCTCCCCGTCCAGCTGGTCCGTGCGGAGGAAGCAGGACCCTGGGGGGGCAACAGCAGTCAGGGACCCCCAGCTCTGTCCCAGGAACACCCACAGATCCTCACCCTCTCAGACAGTCACAGCCTTCTCCCCTGGGGACAGTGTCTGACTCCCGTTTGTTAATAATGGACAATGTTCCTGCATTCCTTTCCCTCACCAGGCCAGAATTCTCTGTGCTGTACTTTTTGAGACACTTGAAATGTTCCCGTTAATCTGTTTTCTAATCCTTCTGATCAAATATTTCCTTATCCCACACTTAACAAAACAGGCCTGAACAGTAAGTAAATATATCTAAAATGCAACCAGACTCATCTACCCTGGATTCAACCCCGACATTCTTTGATAAGCAAACAAAACTAGAGTATAACATCTTGAGAAGTGGTGGTCCATAAAACCACTCCAGTTCCCTCTCTCTCTAAAATTTCACTATTATCTATTTCTTTCCCATTTCCAAAAGATAATTTTCTCCAAACAACCAGTGAAAGGTTAATGGCTATTTTGACAATTGGTTCCAGATGTTTACCATTCTTCTCCGACGTCCTCAGGAAGATCATGTCAGCAGGGACCCTCTGGTTCTGGGGGGAGAAGAAAGGCCATTATTGTGCAGCCAGCCCTGCACGCGTGTGCAGCGCCTTCCCCAGAGCAGCAGAGGCACAGAGAGGATTCCTTTGTCAGCCTGGGGCTCGGCACTCAGTTTGCTTTGAATCCTGAACTCGCTTCCCTGCAGAATTCCAAGCGCGGGATAATAACTGGTGCCAGCTCCCACTGACCAGACCCAAGGGTTAGGTTTACAAAAGGGCTGGAGAGTAATTCTAGAAGTATGAAGAAATCTTAAACTAATGCTGGTTTCCTTTCAAGGAGTCCCACGATAGCAGCAAGGTTCTATCTGGAATCTTCTCTTTTTGTACTGAGAATTTTCATGCTAATGGTTTTAGAGGTCACAGCTGCTTGCACAGAGTGGGTGGGAAAAACATAAAATCAGTGGATTAAAAAAACCACATTAAAAGTTGTACAAAGAGGGAAATCTACCTGAATATACCATACCTACAAATGGATCACCAAAACTGCAATGTTATACCCAAAGGAACACCTGGATGCTGCGTTTGTTCCAGGTATTTAACCTGTGTCCAACAGTCACTGAAAGAATAGGGAAGCTCTTTATCTTGCTATAGTTTAAGTAAAAACTCAGGTTATAGGTGCATGCCTACAGATTTGCCCTCATTTGTAAAGACAATGATGTTCTTGGTGAGGTGGGAGAACCCTGTAAAGTGATTAAATATTTTAACTTGTGTTCAACACCTGATATTCTAAGCCTATTGTAAAGTGAGTGGGGATCCAAAAGATCTCATTTTCTACGGTCTTGCAAAAATAAAAAAGTACTTTGCACAGGAAAGATGCAGATAAAGACAAACCTTTTCCACAATGATGAGGTCACCCACTTGTATGTTCGAGCTCTTCACCTTGACAGTCCCTGCAGAGGAAAGGTGTCAGTGTTAGAGCAGGGCAGGCTTTGGGCTGCTGTGTGCTGCCCCTCCCTTCCCTCCCTTCCACTGCACTGTGGGGACAAAAATGGGAAATGTTCCCACCACAGGAGCTGGGAAACGCTGCCCCATAGAGACTTGCTGAGCCCACTGCTCCCACCAAGGGGTGGGGGTCCCAAAAAGGGCTGAAAGCCCCTCAGTGACAGCTGCAGACAGCCCTGGAGGCAGAAAGCCCCAGCCAGTCCCCAGTCATAACTCTGGAACAGCTCCTTAAACTGCTTTTTGCACTGCTGAACTCATGAGTTCAAAAACACTTTCAGCATCAGGCAGATGACCAGAAAGTTCCAGCAGGGAACCATCAAACCCAACTCCTTTTCCTCAGGTGCCTGAAAATGTAAAGCTCGAGTCTGCAGCCAAGGCCTGGAGGCTGAAAGTGCAGCGGGTCCATCCAAAATCCAGGCTCATTTCCTCCCCTGCTGCAGCTCCAGGCTCTGGCTCAGCTCTGCCACCCCTCCTCTGCCTCTTGCAGGACCAGCCAAACAAGCAGAGAACAGGTCCTACAGAAATCACGTAAATGTTTATTCCTGTGCAGCTGTCAAACATTTCCCAGTTGCTTTAAAACAGGGGATTAATTTAACAATTGGCTAGTAATTTCAAATCATTAGCCAGCTCTAGATTTGGCTTCTCAGACTAACTAGTGATTTATAATCAGTTAATTTGAACCCTGCCTCTCTGTGTCTGTTATATTTCAACAAAAGCCTCTTTAATCTGCTGTGATTTGAGTGGAAGTGGGGGAGGCACGTGGAGCTGGCCCTGGCACGGACAACACTCCTACTGTACCTCAAAATTCAGGGGCTAACTGGCCAGATAGCAGCTCAGGGGGAAAGCAGGAGGGGGAAGGGAGGGGGAACAGAAATTAGCACAAAGCACAAAGGTCACCGGGATTTTACTACTGGCAGTCCCTTCATTAGCATCCTTCTCAGGATATGCTTCAGTGTTTCTGCTCCAAATTAACAATGAAAGCCATTCTGGGCTGGGGGCAGCCTGCTGCTTTGGTGACACACTGTGTGCTTAACAACATGCTTCATCACTGCTGCTAATAAATGCAGACTTCTTTGCATGCTGTAATTATTCCTACAAATTATAAGCAGTCATGGCCCATTTCACAAATATCTCATAGGTCTTTCATGGGTTCTGGAGTTTGCCTTGTGAGGGGGTTTTTTTGTTAAAAAAAAAAAAAAAAAAAAAAAAAAAAGGAAAAAAAAAAAAGGTAAACAAAATGAATGCTGGGCTAAAGACATCTCTGCCGGGGCAGGAAGCAAACCGGGGATTAAGAGTCCATTACGCTGGGGCTTGAAAAGAAAAGCTGCACTCCAAGAGGATCAAAAAAAGCATCCCTGGCAGTCTTCTGTATGGGCTATACAAAGTTAGGTACTATGACACTAAAAGGGTCTGACAGATAACATCTCTTCCTCCCCTTTTAATACGGTTATTCACGAAACAACAAAAAGTGCTTTTGAATATTCCCCTGTGCAAAGGAAGGGGGGGAGAAAAGCCCGTGTGCTCTCCCCACAGAGGCACAGCCATTCCTGACCCAAAGTGCACAAACCTGTGGATTTGTTTAACTATATTTTCTGTGTTCTCTTAAAGATCACAAGGATTTATCTGGTGACTGTCAGTAGAAGCAGCGCTACCTGCAGGGTTCAAGCAAATTTACTTCTGTGAGCTTTTCCTTAATGAGATAAAAATCACTCTGTAAAAGAAAAATTAATGCCTGGACAAAGCTGTAAGGTGATGATTTCCTATCATTACGCACATAAAAGGCTTTTGGGATCATTATTCTGCAAGCAGCATCATCTGCTTCAAAATTTTTCCAATGTGAGAAAACCCAAAGCAGCTGGAGCAGATTTGTCTTGTTCACCAACCCTGCCAGCCTCAGCTGAGGGTGGAACAAAGAGGGACCTTTCTAAGCAGCACAGGTTTTGATAAGTGCTGGATAAATGAGATGCCCTTTCAGGTGGCCAGCTCTGCGTCCCTGGCCCCGTGGGTGACATCCCTGCAGTGTGCACCACGTCCTGCCCAGGCCAGCACCAGATGTTCCCTTTGACTCACGACTCCCATAAAGCAACTCACTCGAATTCGCTTTATTTTGATCTTGGGAATTCTGTAATTCCCTTTTCTTTCTGTGGGGAAGCTGCCACCTAAACATCAGATGTTTTCTCATGCATGTTTAAAACCAGCTAGTGGCACAACTGTTCCACTTCCCAGTATTGCTCTGCTGTTTTTGTAATTTTTGTAATTTTTTAAAGTACTTATGTAATGATAAACCCCTGTTTTTCTAAGTGTGACTAGAAATGTTTCCTCTAAAGACACACAGGTTTATTTGGCATTTATATCACTTTCAGTTTGTACTTCCTTAAGTTAATCAGAAGAGAAGTTGGTGTTTATCACTTTTTAAAAGGAACTAGTCTTGATCTCTCATTTCAAAAAATCTGTTGTTAAAATTTGTCCGGCATTTGTTTCATTCTCTGCTGTATCCTGATTTATCTTTTTTAAAGACAAGAAAGTAAACATAATCAAATGCAAACAGTTTGCTCCAGTTTAAGCTATGGTCTTTCAAATTATCACCAAATCTGCAGCATAATGGATGTAGCAGAAAGCAGATCATCTCAAATAATAAATATATTAGCCAGAAAAGGTGTCCTTTTCTGCCCTGTATGCATTTAAGTCAAAATTTCACAAGAGATCTGCAAAGCTGCACTGAAGTACGGAGAATTTAATTCCAAACACTTAATTTGGAATTAAAGATGAAGCCAGAGGTTTACTAAAAGACGTAAAATGCATCTAAAAAATAAAAAGAGAAGGGGAGGTGGGTTTGTTTGATGGGCTACACCAAACTTGTGCCTTTTGTAGCCTTATGCTGTGGAGCAGGACTCGCAGAGTTTGGGAAAATATTGGTTTTTTATGGCTGGTAAATGCCAATGATCTGTATCTTAAGTAGCACCCCTCAGTAGGAGGTCCCTTCCCACTTTTCTGAGGAGTTTCTCTCTATTATGCAGTGTTACCCAGGGAGGGGGGCTGCAGCAGAAGAAAAACAAGGCAGGAATTTGCAAGCACAGTTCGAGCTTTCCATCAAACAGCTCAGAACACAGACCCCTGAACACAGGGAGGCTTGTGGCTTCATGAATAGGGGATTGAAATTTGATTATTTTTTATAACAATCCAAACAACTCCCCTTTAAATGCAGAGCTTTCCACTAAATAAAATCCTTTCCAGAAGTCTGCTGGTTTCATCATTTTGGAACATAAATGGATTGTCTGGGTAAAAAGATAAAAAAGGTTTAGGGTGGAGGTTTTTTTGTCATTAGGTCTCAGCACAGGGCTGTGCCCAAACCCTGCAGCATGACCTGTGCAGCCAAAAAAGAAACAGCCTGTAAATAGCACAAGTCCTACTGACAGCTACACTGAAAATTAATTCTTCAGGTCAGCTGTTCCAAATTTATTTTGGTATTTGCTGCTTCTACTTCTGAGCTGGTGACACTCTCTGTTAAAAACCCAGCTCCTTCCTCTGACTGGAAAAGGGGTGAGATAAATCCAAACTTCCATCCCCAGCCTCGCCAGGCCTTTTTCTGCTCTCAGGTAATTCCCAGAGGTGCTGAAGTTTTAATCAGTGAAAAAGGAGATGATCAGCTCTCCCAAAAAAATTCAGTACTGAGATTCAGTGAGGGACAGAAAATTACTTTTCTCCCCAAACCACGTGACAATCATAAATAATTCCCTACCTTTTTTTTCTACTCTGAACTATACTACTGAGCCTCATTCCTGTTTCTGCACAAAATTCATGTTAAATACAGTGGCTTGAGATTTCCAGCTAGTGCCCAGCTGCCAATCGTCCTCGGTTTCTTTCACAAAATTAGAAAAGTTAAAGGACTGGGGGGAGGGAAATCATTCATGGGAAACGTAATAGCAATATGAAAAGAACTAAAGGAGAGGTCAGGCCCCTTATAGATCACTGAATAGAATCCAGAAGGCAACTCTTTTATATCTTTAAATAGATGTAGTACACCCCTCTTAGATGAGGCTTTTGTTGGTTGCCAAGCATTTTAAGTGTTGTAGTAAGAACATGTTATTAAAAGGGGATTTAATATTCAGAAACTCAAACTCCCCAGTTTGGAGTTGCCTCATAACTCCTGGCATGTGAAATATATCCAGCCTTAAGCAATTACATTTGAAAAGCAGCTTTATTCCTATAAATGCAGCATATTTTTACTACACCTACACCGCTGCATCTTAATTCAGGGGTATAAACTTTTATAACTAAGAAATTGGAAATAGAAAAGAACCAAAACTTGCTGAAATTCAGCTCATTCCCATTTTAAAACAAAGCCCTGGCCTCACCACCTTTGTCATGGTATTAGCAGTAGCTCCATAGTGAGGCAGCACTGGATTGCTCAAATGAGAATTTCAGTGTCTTTGTTGGGTCCAGCACAGCTGGAAACAATGGCCAGAGCAGGGTCAGGCTCAGCTGAGCCCAGCCTGGGCTCGCTCCCAGCCCAGCCTGGGCTCACTCCCAGCCCAGCCTGGGCTCACTCCCAGCCCAGCCTGGGCTCACTCCCAGCCCAGCCTGGGCTCACTCCCAGCCCAGCCCGGGCTCGCTCCCAGCCCAGCCCGGGCTCGCTCCCAGCCCAGCCTGGGCTCACTCCCAGCCCAGCCCAGGCTCGCTCCCAGCCCAGGCTGCACAGGAGCCTCCAGGGGATGGGCACAGAAAAGGCAGGAGCTGATCCTGCCGGTCCTGAGGAACTCCATCACCTGCTGCTGACAAACACACACCTTTTTTAGGGTCTTGTTGGGCTCTTTAGGGTGGGCAGGCCCTGGCACAGGGTGCCCAGAGCAGCTGTGGCTGTCCCTGGATCCGTGGCAGTGCCCCAGGCCAGGCTGGATGGGAATTGGAGCAGCCTGGGGCAGTGGGAGGTGTCCCTGCCATGGCTGGGGTGGCTCTGGGTGATCTTTAGGGTCCCTTCCCACCCAGAGCATTCCACAAACACCTCAGCAAAGCCCAACCTCCCCCAGAGCCCGGTGAGGAGCACCAGGAGCAGCCACCCAGAGCCCAGGCTGGGCAGCAGCAGCAGCGTGGCCACCAAGCCACGTTCCTGCGAGCCCAGAGCCCCCTCCCAGCCCGAGCTGTGGCTGCCAGCAGGGCCGGGGCTGGAGCCACGGGGCCGACCTCTGGCTGTGAGCTTGCTGTAGATCTGCGAGTTCACTTCCTTGTCCCGCATGTAGCATCGGATCTCCTCGGCCGCCTCGCGGATCACGGTGACAGCCAGCACAAACCCCTGCCAGCAGCACGGGGGGAAACAGCAGGGAGGAAAAGGTCAGCGAACAAATCACATCTGCCTCCAATAACAGCAAGATTCATCAGTGCCAGCGCCAACAGGCTGCATTTCCTCAGCCCATCTGATCCCCCCGGTACAGGGAGATGTGCTGCTGTGCAAAGCCCAGCACCAAACACACACCAGCTGCTGAAACACAGGCTTGCTGCTTAGGAAACTTTCCAGTTTTACCACAATGCTCTCCCCAAGAACATCTTTGTAAAGTCTATCCCCAAGAACATCTTTGTAGAGGCTCTCCCCAAGCACATCTTTGTAAAGGCTCTCCCCAAGCACATCTTTGTAAAGTCTCCCTGAAGAATGTAAGTACCATATCTCATTTCACCTCACAGCTGAGTAACCAAGCCTGAGAAGCCCAGGGTGAGGCAGGATCCCCCAAATCTCAGTGCTGACCACCTCAGAGCCCCTGGAGTCAGCACAACTCATCCGGGAGATTTCTTTGTGTAGAAATTTATACAGAAATCTGTATAACCCCCTTTTTACACTCTCAGGTAAACAGAGAATGCACGTGCCTTCCTGTGTATGTACACAGACACTCCACCTACACAAATAACACTCCGAAGATATTTGTGTGCACTGCTCATGCTGTAATTACAGGTTTGCCTGATTAGGGCTTCAGTCCTACTCCTCTGTGCATAGGAGCAGTCATTTCATTTCCTCTTGCCATGAGGAAATGCCCACATCACACCCTTCACTAAATAAAAAATAATTTATTAATGCAAACCAATTCTTTATGGGCTCGCTATCACAGAGTCATGTTTCTACCAGAGGTTATTAGCTCAGACTCTGAGCAGTTTAAGCACTCCTCATGCATCCCAGAAAATGAATTTTTTACAACTTGTGTTGCAAGTTGCAACCAGGTACTGATTGTCTCTGTCAATTAGGAGCTTTAAGAAGGGAGCAAGGTGATGTTAGAAACTGCAGGTTCCTGATACATACTTACATCTAAATGTGTGATCTAATTAATTATTTAGTAATGAAATGCATTCATTCATTTACCTAGAAATTCCTACCTGCTTTCCAAAATAAAACTAAGAAGCATCAGCTATTTTCAGCTTAGGTTTCAGCTGTTGGAAGACCCTTCAAATAATCACCCCAAAATATTCCCACATGTTCCAACTGACTGTGTCATCTCATGTGTCATTCCAGCCCCAACACTCCTATTAGCAGCACTAATGAACAAGGAATTTTCTTATCCTGCCTTCTGGCAGTGAGTTCTAATTGCTCACCTGGCACAGACAAGTCACAACTGCCTGTATGACAGAGACAGAGATCCTCTGTGGTCATGTACACTGAATTTATTTAATTTACAGGACAGAATCCT